>NC_090936.1:81492441-82692441 GCF_040938575.1 Ambystoma mexicanum
GCCCCCAGTCGCGCTCCCACTAAGCCCCCACCCACCGACCCTGGTCGCGCTCCCTCGAAAAGTCGCGCTCCATCTAACACCTAACCGCCCTCCGTAGTCGCGCTCCCTCTACATTACCCCACACACCCACCCTAGTCGCGCTCCCTCTATCCCCCACCCACCCACCCTAGTCACGCTCCCTCTACCAGTCATGCTCCCTCTACCCCCCACCCACCCACCCTAGTCACGCTCCCTCTACCCCCCACCCACCCACCCTAGTCACGCTCCCTCTACCCCCCTCCCACCCACCCTAGTCACGCTCCCTCTACCCGTAGTCACGCTCCCTCAAAGTCACGCTCCATCTAACACCTAACCGCCCTCCGTAGTCATGCTCCCTCTACATTACCCCACACACCCACCCTAGTCACGCTCCCTCTACCCCCCACCCGCCCTAGACACGCTCCCTCTACCCCCCACCCACCCACCCTAGACACGCTCCCTCTAACCCCCACCCACCCACCCTAGACACGCTCCCTCTAACCCCCACCCACCCACCCTAGACACGCTCCCTCTACCCCACACCCACCCACCCTAGTCACGCTCCCTCTACCCATCACTCACCCACCCTAGTCACGCTCCCTCTGCCCCCCACCCACCCACCCTAGTCACGCTCCCTCTACCCCATAGTCACGCTCCCTCTACCCCCCACCCACCCACCCTAGTCACGCTCCCTCTACCCCCCACCCACCCATCCTAGTCACGCTCCCTCTACCCCCCATCCATCCACCCTAGTCACGCTCCCTCTACCACATAGTCGCTCTCCCTCTGTCCCCCCAACGACCGACCATATTTACGCTCCCTCTACCCCCTACCCATCCCTCCTAGTCACGCTCCTTCTTGGAAATAGCCCACCCACCCAAGTTGCGCTCCCTCTACCCCCCCACCAACCCACCCACCCTAGTCGTGCTCCCTCTAACTGAACACCCACCAACCCAAGTCGTGCTCCCTCTAACCCCCCAACCAACCACCCACCCAAGTCATGCTCCCTCTAACCCCCAACCCGCCCAAGTCGTGCTCCCTCTAACCATAGTCATGCTCCCTCTAACCCATCACCCACCCACCCAAGTCGTGCTCCCTCTAATCACCCAAATCGTACTCCATCTAACCCCCGACCAACCAACCCTAGTTGCGCTCCCTCTACTACATAGTCGCGCTCCCTCTGTTCCCCCCAACGACCGACCCTGGTCAAGCTCCCTTTAACTCATAGTCCCACCAACCCTAGTTGCGCTCCCTCTACCCGAAAGTCGTGCTCCCTGTACCCGCCACCCACCCACCCTAGTCGCGCTCCTCTAAACGCCCACCCACCCCTAGTCGTGCTCCCTCTAACCCCACACCCACCCACCCTAGTCATGCTCCCTCTAACCCATAGTCGTGCTCCCTCTAACCACCCACCCACCCACCCTAGTCATGCTCCTCAAACCTCAATGGTCGTGCTACCTCTAAGGCCTCCACCCACCCTAGTCGTGCTCCCTGTAACCCACCCACCCTAGTCATGCTCCCTCTAACCCCCTGTCCCAACCTACCATAGTCACGCTCCCTCTATCACCCATAGTCACGCTCCCTCTATGCCCCCAACCACCCACCCTAGTCGCGCTCCCTCTACCGCTAAGTCGCTCTTCCTCTAAACCCTAGTCGCGCTCCCTGTACCCCAGTCGCGCTCCATCTATCCCCCACCCACCGTAATCGTGCTCCCTCTAAAGCGCCCAATTACCCACCCACCCTATTCACGCTCTATCTAAGTCAGAAACCACCGACCCAGGTTGCGCTCCCTCTACAAAATACCCACGCACCCTAGTCACGCTCCCTCTAAGTCTAAGTCGCGCTCTGTCTACCAGTAGTCATGCTCCCTCTAAACCGCCCACCCTAGTCGCGCTCCCTCTAAGTCAGAACCCACCGACCCACCCTAGTAGCGCTCCCTCTACCCCCCTACCCACTCACCCTAATCGTGCTCCCTCTACCCTGCACCTACCCACCCTAATCGCACTCCTTCTACCCATAATCGCTCTCCCTCTACCCAATACCCACCCACCCTAGTCACGCTCCCTCTACCAAATACCCACCCACCCTAGTCTCGCTCCCTCTACCCAATACCCACCCACCATAGTCGCGCTCCCTCTACCAACCCATCCCTAAGTCGCGCTCCCTCTAACCCCACACACCCTACCCGAGTAGCAGCCATCTACCGAAAACCCACCCACCCTAGTCGCGCTCCCTCTAAGTCAGAACCTACTGACCCACCCTAGTCGCGCTCCATCTAAGTCAGAACCCACCGACCCACCCTAATCGCGCTCCCTCTACCCCCTACCCACCCACCCTAATCGCGCTCCCTCTACCCCCTACCCACCGACCCTAATCGCGCTCCCTCTACCGACTACCCACCCGCCCTAATCGTGCTCCCTCTACCCCCTACCCACCCGCCCTAATCGCGCTCCGTCTATCCTGCACCTACCCACCCTAATCGCGCTCCCTCTACCCAATACCCACCCATCCTAGTCACGCTCCCTCTACCAAATACCCACCCACCCTAGTCGCGCTCCCTCTACCAAATACCCACCCACCCTAGTCTCGCTCCCTTTACCTAATACCCACCCACCATAGTCGTGCTCCCTCTACCAACCCACCCTAGTCGTGCTCCCTCTACCAATAGTACCTACCCCCCTAGTCGAGCTCCCTCGTTCCAATCCCCCACCCACCCTAGTCGTGCTCCCTCTAGCCCCCCAGCCACCCTAGTCGCGTTCCCTCTACCCCCCACCCACCGTAGTCGCGCTCCCTCTACCCCCACTCAACCTCCTAGTCGCGCTCCTTCTATGCGCCACCCACCCTCCCTAGTCGCGCTACTTCTATGCGCCACACACCCACCCTAGTCGCTCTCCTTCTACCTCCACCCACCCTAGTCGCTCTCCTTCCACCGTCCCACCCACCCTAGTCGCTCTCCTTCCGCCCCCGACACCCACCCGCCCTAGTCGCTCTCCTTGCACCCGAACCCCACCCACCCTAGTCGCTCTCCTTGCACCCGAACCCCACCCACCATAGTCGCTCTCCTTCCACCCGAACCCCACCCACCCACCCTAGTCGCTCTCCTTCCACCCCCCCACCCACCCTAGTCGTGCTCCTTCCAGAGTCGTGCTCCTTCTACCCCCCACCCACCCTAGTCGTGCTCCTTCTACCCCCCACCCACCCACCCTAGTCGTGCTCCTTCTTCCATAGTCGTGCTCCTTCTACCAAAAAAGTCGTGCTCCTTCTACCAAAGACCACCCACCCACCCTAGTCGTGCTCCTTCTACCAAAGACCACCCACCCACCCGAGTCGTACTCCTTCTACCCGGCACCAACCCACCCTAGTCACGCTCCTACCTACCACCCACCCACCCTAGACACACCCCTACCCCCCAAAGTCACACTCCTACCCCCCTACCCACCCACCCTAGTCGCGCTCCCTCTACCCATAGTTGCGCTCCCTCTAGCTCTATAGTCCTGCTCCCTCTAGTCCCGCTCTCCAAACTTTGCACTCTCTCCTTGCACCTCGTGTCTTTAAATGCAAAATGCAAATAACAGCAGTAAACGCCAAAACGATTGCCTTTGCCAAAGTTTAAGCAAGGGGTAGGATTGGTAACCTGCACCGGTCCACCTTGATTCCTACATTCAGTTCACAACTTCTTGTCCTAATTCATCATGAACACTCCTGCACGAGTGTTTTATTCACCCTACCTTTGTGATAAGGTGTTGGAAAGTTTAATTCAAACCCATAAAGTACTTAAATGCAACGTAAAGGAGGCACTAATCATGCTCTTTAATTGTTTTTGTTTGTAGCATTCAGTTATTTGGACGCAGAGAGTGTACCGAAACAGCAGAGATCAGGTACTGTACATTTTTGCTTGAAATATGTTTTTTTTGCAAATGTCTTTGGAGACACGGTTTTGAATCTAATAATTTTTGTCAGTAATTGTGAATATTTAGTATCTGCTTGCAGTTGCATTATCGCTTGTTCTATTGAATTGCATGCATACTATCAGAGAGGTCATGGTGGGCACCCTGATCAGGTGACTATGCTACCCATCGGGCACGTGGCCAATGTCCATTGACTAAATCCAATGTCTTCTTACTTGCACAGCGCCTTAGGTCTTTGGGTCCGGCAAGGAAAACTGACTGGGACTATGGGTGGTTTAGTGCAATCGGAGCAAAGTTTGCTATCTGATAGTGGGAAGCAGACTGTGAAATATCATTGCTCTTGTATGCAGGTGAGCGTGTGCGATGTGTATGTTGCCATGTGTGTTTCCTTTGTTTGGGTAAACTATGCACATTGGCATATCGTCCTTTTAGTACCGGTTAATGTTGGCTGCTACAGTGGGACCAGAAAGTACATCTTGCATCCTGCACATCCCACGTTTTTGTTTTCATCAGTTGATGGGGGACTAAGACATGCTTCGCATGCAAATATGACTGCTCTTAAGCCATGATGGTTTTAATCACAAGGAGAAATGTTGATTTCCTCAGTACTCTGAATTTGATTTGACACCAAATGCATTTCTAAACGCCTACAGCACCTCCATGTTTAGCCCCCTTTTCTGGCAGAGTGCACACCTTGTGAAGCAGAGACTTTCCTCAGGACGGCTGAAGCAATGATTAACCCCTTAAGTGCCAAGGACGAGTATGCTCATCCTTTTTGATTGGACTTCCACAATAGTCTGGCAGTATGGCAGTGAGAATGAGGCCTAGGGGTTTGCACTTATGCTCAGGAGAACCGTCGTGTGTGTGCGCTGCAGTCATACTTCATGGTCCGTCTGGAAGCAGCCCTTTGGTTAGAGAGCAGATGCAAGGCTGTTGCACTAGAGCAAACACTTTCAGCAGTGGCTGTTTCCCGCAGTTAGACATGTTTGTGTGGGTGTGATCAGCCCCTTACAGGGGCTTCCTACCCGTGCTATTAAGTGGTTTGTTGGTGGGAATACGCCCGTTCTACAGATCTGGGCCTCCTTCTCTAATTATTAGATGCTTTGGGTAATAAATGTGCAAGTGCCCGTTTTGTGCTGCTTTTGGATGCAGCCCATTTTATGTAATAGTACTGTGTCTTTGATTCGTTTTGGTCTTTGTTTGAATCTATTCTTCAGCCTTCTCACTGAAATTCTTTGTAAACAGCATGGCACTGGATCAGCGTGCGTTCCTTCCTGCTTTACACTTGGATAGTAAGCCATTCTCCAAGTATTTACTGGTAGCAGGCTTTGAGTTTCACAAGAGATTCCCCACTGAATCATTATACCCCAGAGACCACTTACCACATACTGTGCATGGTACAATAAATGACAAGGCACTTCTTCAGCATTTTGCAGGGCCGACTTGTGGCCTGCTCGACCAAGTATTTGAATTGGCTGGTGGACACAGCAGAACGTATCAGAGAAGAAAGATGAAAAACACTTGGCTAGTAAGCAGACAACCTGGCAAAACTAAATGATGTAGACATTGATGCAGTAGTGGAATAAAATGAGACCAGCTACCAGGGACGCAGACCACTTTGCCACCTTCTGGAATGCCTTGCCTTTAAAGATATACCGCGACCTGAACTTTATCATATTTCACTATTTTCTCTGCTTTTTTATTCTTCATTACTTCTCTTTTGCTTCCAAATCTGATTCCTTTCTAAGTCTCCTTCCCATACTCTTTCTACCTCATTCTCCATCACGATCTAAAGTGACCAGCCTGTCGCATATGCTCGCTACAAGTAAACATTAAATAAATGGACAGGTGCCAAGTGTACAATGTAAAGAGAATACAAATGAGAGGAGATCTCTTAACTGTCAGTCATGCTCGGAGTAATTAGAGTACAATCAAATGATGTGCTTTAGCGAAGGAACAGCATACGTCAAACTGCCATGTGGAATATTGACCACTGCTTAGAGGCAGCCCAACGTGCTAGAAATCTATGACTCAGTAAAATATTCACACAAATTTCCCTAAAGAAGACCTAGATCAAGAACATCTAATTTGTTTCTGCTTAGGGTTCAAATACCCCAGGGTCTTGAAACACCTGTAGTGCGAGACAGGTAGGTATCTCAAGTTTCAGCCTAGAGGTGCAAGAAACATCCTCATGCACATGGTCTACATGCTATGGTAAATCAGAATTATTAGACGGACCACGTGGCATTTTGGGTTGAGTATTCTTTTTATTTGAACACCCCAAAACATACTCTATTCCTAAATGTCTGTGTCCTACTTTAAAGAATAGAAAGAAGTCTAAAAGAGTGCTTGGCATCCACTGTCCAGAAACGTATTCTAGCTTGATTGCTGTCCCTACCACTGTAAACAAAACAGCCCAACTTTAACAAAGGTACAGTAAGGGCCTTTGTCCAAACGAATGATTGGTGGCCTGTTTCTGATCCTGTCCCGCTGTCCCTTTATCAGGAAAAAGGTTTGCTTCCTCCATTGCACTGGTGAAGTCCAGACACCAAATGTTTCTTTAAGTTTCCCCTCCTCAGGTTGCTCTCAGTCTTTGGTTCATCTCTTTCTCACTAGGTTAATCAGGGTTTTGTCTCTGATCTACGTCCACTCTTGGGAACTCCCTGGTTCAAAAATCCAGTCAAGGTACTCACGTTGGGCTCCCCAACAAGGAATCTCATGGCACTTTCTCCAGTTAGTTATCGCCTGGTTTTTACCCCTCCTTGGGGTCTCGGGTCTCTATCTCAGCGCACCTTGGGATATGATTTCACCCCGCCTCCCTGCCTTGGTGCCTGGTGTCTCTGACCCAGCCTTGGGGCCTGATTTCTCCCACCTGCCTTGGGGTCTGGTCGAGCCTTTGCACCCTCCTCCCAGTTCTCTGCAGCAACTACAGACCTTCTGTTTCTATGCAGTACTCCTCCGGGGAGGCTGTTCGGGTTGTGCCGGTTCTCAGTTGCTTGAAGGGTCCTTGGGAACCATGGAAAGCAGTCGCCTCTGACACACTGTATACTCCCTGTCTCCTAGTGGAACATACAGGAAAACAGGTAATTGACACTATGCAGGGACATCTTAATGGCTGCGTCCCCTTTCTTAGTAGCACTGCGGATACCTGACTCAGGAGCTGCATGGGCGACTAAGATGCAGGATTTAGGAACCTCTACTGGGTTTGCACAATAACTTGTCAACATGCCACACACCACTGGGAAGTCATAACATAAGGAGGGAATACCTGATATTTTGCTGTGTCGGGCTAGAACCTTCCAGAGAGCCAGTTCTGTTAATTTATTTTCACAAAAACGAAGAGTAAAGTCAGGAGAATATCGGCTTGGATGTTTCACTGCAGCATAAAACGGAGTTCAGTATAAACCACCCAGTCTCGGGAGAATAACTGACTTGGGAGTTACAAGCTGGTATACCACACGTGTAAAACAGTAACTATCTCGTATACCAGAGGGGACACTTGAACTAATAACAGACTTGGGAGTTCCAAGCTGCTAACAAGTATCGGAAGTCTAGTCTGTCTAAAATCGCCTAAATACCTAAGAATACATGGGGACTGGAACCACAGACTCGTATGTGACTCCAAGTAGTTTGTGAAACAACACGCTCTGCTTTTCCGGCGGCTTTGTAATGAAAGATTTACACGTGCGTCCCAGCGCGATTCCCAGAATTAGAACGTAACTTGGGCTTTGGTACGGAACACTCAGCGGCCATATTGATTATCAAGTTATAGTGTTGGGAGTATTTCTACCGTGGTGGCCATCTAGGAAAGATGAATCATAACTTGAAGCACACGGGTAAAAGAGTGGAAATATTCACCAATTTCCTTAATGTTTTCCTATTGTTTTATATTTATTAGTCTAAAGACAAGAAAAGCTTTATATTGACATTTTTAAAACCTCCCCCATATGTGCTTTTTAAAATTTGACTGGGTATGCCTTCGTTTACTATTTTAGTAAATGTATCCCTTCTCCGTTTCACTCCATTTTGGATTTGATATACACTCTTTTGCGGGCCTTGCCTTAGGAATCCTTAACAACCCTATTTGGAGTCTTTTACTTTAGTGCGTACCCTTCTGTCCCCATGGAACCAGGAATCGAGGTATTTGCTTCTCTTTATAAAATGTCCAAAAAATCCTGTTAAAATGTGTACATCTTATTTACAGCACAATCCCTCCCCCTATTTTTGCCACCTTCGTTCTACTTACATCCGTGACTCTGCTTGAGTCCCTTGAGATCGACTCTCGCTCAACCGACCAGTTTGCCTTCTGTCCACATGGCACCTGCGGGGACCGCACAGGAATTTCTTCAAAGGGTCACCTGCCAACTAAATCTTCTTGCACGTGACTCTGCCCGCCGATCTCCAGAAGCCCTGCAGTTGTCTGGCTAATGGTGGGAGCAGCCAAACGTCCAGGGGTCTGGATCTGGCCTAGGTCGATTAGATGGTAATCATCTGCACCACTAGCAGCAAAATGTGCTCTAGCACCTTGACACGTCTTTTGTGCTAGATGGAATTACAAATAATGATCTCATCCCAAATAATGGGACAGACTCAAGGAATATGGCAAAGTACTGCTTTATTCTCATTTAATAAAGCAGGGAGAACTGACAGGCATTGGACTGATGCATCAACATTTACACAGTAGCTTGATGTCCTATGTGGCAAATTATAAAACCTATTGAGGGAAGGGATGGTTAAGGGAACATATCTACATATAGAACATATACGGTTTAATACATCATTGGCTGCCCCTTGTCTGTAGGACACGCCTTGAACTACCTCTAAATATGTATAGTACTGATTATAGCGGACAAAATGTCAGCGGGTTGGTTTATGCAACGGTGTATGTTAGGTTGTCCCATAGACCCACTGATTGGTGGCATACTATCCCAACCTTGGACTTTCGGCTCTTTAGACTACTCCCAGTTTTTCCAATTAGTCCATCTCTCATCAGTCGGCCATTAGCCAAAGTCTTCTGTCTGTAGTTGACCTTGCAGCCTGCTCACTGTCCTGGAACATTCAAGGGAGTGTGACCACACCATTATCTTCATCTAAGGCACTAATGAATAGCCCTTGTCTTCGACTTCTGAGTCCCATCCGAAGAGACCACACATTTGTCCATTTCAGCCTCTTATTTGCTGTTATTTGATTCAATTATGCAGGGTGCTGTTGCTCCTCTTGGCCTCTAGAGACTTGCTCACTCTACCTTGCATAGAGTACATATACATGTTTTCTTCCTTACTCTAAGAGAAGTGTGCCCTTCGTTCATAGCTTAGCCTGGTTAACTCCTCTTGTGCCTTGCAATTATTCCATTAAAATAGCATCCTTGATGCTAGGACAACATAGCCTTCCTGTTGTTCTGCACATGGAGATTTCCACCCTCTCTTGATTCTGCAACCTTGGTTGAATTCCACATGAGCCAGCGTCCATTTTCCTATCATGGCTGTGCTTGCCACGTTATTCCTCTATAGCAAGCCTCTATATGTTTCCTTTGTACCTTGCGTTACTGCGTATTTACAATTATTGACCAGTAAGTTACTTCATTATCTTTGTATTCACGATTACTTCAGCCTTGGGTACATATTTCTCTTGGTGCTTCAGTTACATTGTTACTTAGCCTGACGGGGGACCAAGGGCGTGGTGTAGCCATCACCACTTTCACTTGGCTCAGGATGGCCTCCATACATCTGAGGACCAGTATTCAGGCCCCCCACCTTCATTAACAGCTGCAATACCTGCCAGGGGCTGAATCCCGCCGGGGGACCAACGCTGTGGGGTGGTGAGGTCCACAGGGGTTTTAAGCTACTGAAGGGGTTGTCCATCTGATACAACCCCTCGACTGATTGAATTTTCATTGGAAGGAAAACTGAAAGGAGCATCATGACCCCCCACGACGATGAGCATAGGTGAGAAGAAGGGGTGGGGCTTGTTTGAACTGCTATACCGGCCTGCCGCCCTGCCTCTCTGTCCCTATATGTTGATTTGGCAACTTTCTTTTCCTTGCCGTTTCATCCGTTCGCATTGACATGGTGACGATAGCTGTGGCCACGGACATTGGTTCTCCTCCTTCGCCCTCACTCGAGGAAAATTGCATTAGTGAAACAGAGGTTACTGGACCCAACCAACCTAGCAGTCTCGGTAGGATAGCTCAGGGGCAATGCGCTCACCTTGGAAGCAAGACGACGCAGAGCAACACAGGTTTGATTCTCGGGTCAGCGCTTAGAAACCTCTGGGTATAAAGCGCGGCATCAGATCAGTGCCCACAGACCGGTTATGATCACGCGCGATGTCTACAAATTGATCATTGAAATCAACAAATTCCTGGGAAGTGCCCCAACAGTAATGGCGACAAATGCAGGTACCCTCCCCACTAAAGGCTACCGTGACCAGCAGGATAAAGGGAAAGCCCCTGCACCATTTAATCTAGGGAACACTTGCTTGGCTCTTCCAGCAGCCAGCCTGGTGGCGAGTGATGCCCTCCCTTCTCCGGAACTACTAAGCAATGGGAGGCATGTATCGGCCAAAGCTTGTTTGGGGCTCTGTGAGCCAATAGTTTCGTCTCTAATCGAAGCACCCATTCCTCCCTTCACTCCATATCTCATCTCCAATTCCATGTCCTGGCTCTTGAAGATTCAGCCTGTCACCCCTGTGAATAAGTTCAGGCAAAGTATAATTGTGACCCAGTCCTTGCTATAACCATACCTCTTGTAACCAGGAACACAGAGGTAAGTAATCCACACTGTCCCCGTCATGAAGGTAACATCTAGACTCACCGAAACAGGAATATAGTCAATAGGAGTACAGGAAATGGGGACCTCTGTGCAAAGGATCACCTTCTCACCACTACCTACTGAAAGACACTGGTTATCATGCACCCGGCGTGCAAGACTCACCTAATACGGAAAGGCTCATGCTGGGTACTAAACAACCTGTGGTAGCCCCTCTTGCAACACCTGTTACTCCTTTTTCATCCCCTGCATTGTCCCCCGCTGATGAACCAGGAAAGAGTTGTCATTGTTCTCTGGTCCTCATAGAATTTATGGCTCTAAAGACATTTTTATTACTGATCTTAGAAATGGGTGAAGGCATTAGGAGGGGCACTTCAGGGCACCACCAGCTAAACAACGAATTCGACATAAGGGCACCTGATCCAGCAACGAAGAAATGCTGCAATGCTTCAAAGGTATGTAAGGAACGCATGGTGGCAATAGTAAGATAGACCTAAGTGACCACACTTCAAGGGTGTTTATTGAACTTTTGCATAGGTGTGATAAACGCCTATCTAAACCTAAATCTACAGATGGGAGCAAGATACGGCCATCAAATAATAGTAATGCAGTCCTAGTAGTGTCTTGTCAAATTAAAAGGGCCTATACTAAAAAACCTATTGCCAATCGTACCACTAAGTTACAAAATAATGTGAGGTCATGTTCATGAAAAAGAAAGAAGTGTTCCCAAAATATTATGTCGGGGTGCTCTTACCATTGGCCTCCCTTACCCACATTTTCAGCACGGGACAAGGCGGGTCACTTGAGCAAAACACACTCTCTGGCTTCTGCGGCACAAGTATACAGTTCTATTTTCCCAGTTCAGGACCTTCTGTCTCCAAGTCTCCTTACTTCTCGCAAGTCTCTTGATGCAGAGGGCCTGCTGTACCGGAAGCAACACATAAATGTTCTCTTCAATATTCAACTTGGGTATTCACCCTGGATCCCTCTCTGCCAGGCTCAGAGCCCTTTCAAACAAGGTTCAATTTGTCTCCCTCAGCTGAGCTCCGACCAGTTTGGATTTACTTTAAACTATCGAAGACTTTCGAATGTGCACAGGGTTTAGCTTGACCTGTTACAGGACCACTTTGATCTCTCTCCCACTCAGCATCAGATGGATACCTAACAGAAACTTTCGAATGAGGACCCATGTGGTGTCGGACCACTCTGTGTATGGTATCTTTTCTTGGTTTCCCAAAGTTCAGTTACAAAGTTCAACAAAGTCTTTTGGCTGTCAGTTGCATTTTTCGTCGCTTATTCCAAACTCTTCACACACTGTTCTCTTTATACAATGTTGCCGCTTGCAACCTTGGTTCAAAACACAAGCTGGTTTGGTATCGGTCTCTCCGACTCACCGGGTGTGCTTTCTTTCCGGATGCTGCTTTGTTGTAGGAGCCAAGGACAGCACCAGAGTGGCTATCACTCCTCCCTGCCTTGGTTATCGACGTGGGAGAGCCCTGGGTACCTCAGACACACTGTGCAGTTTTGATCAGCCTTAGTTCCTGGTCTTCAGTTTCTTACTTTCAAAGGTTCATGAAAGTAATGGTCTTTATAGGTCAAGGATGCTTCCCTCCTCGCAAGCCTCTCCGGTCTCGCTGTCTTTCTCCTTGTATTAAATGACCATCTTGGAACTGCTGTTTCCTCATGTGTTTTGCCTTGCTCAGAGTGTGCTTTCATGCTCCGCTTTTTATCTGTGTGGGGAAGTGTGATGGAAATCAGGTGTGTGTAATGATCCATAATTGCTTGACCATGGTGTTGGGACATGTCATATATACGGCTCTGGTGTTAGTCCGTTGTCGCTCACAGTGAACTGTCCTTGAGAAAGTGTTTATGTTGGGAAACGGGGTGTGGGGGTTGAATTCCCAGGTATCCTAGCTGGTAAGATAGGAGGGAAAAGGTCTTACAAGTAAGGGGATACTGCGTCTCACCCTCCGGTGTCCCACTTCCACTCCCTGAAGACCCCATCATCCAGGTGATCCTCCCACACTGGGCCACCCCCAGGAACTGGATCCAAAAGCGATGGCCGTGTCCTGGCCACCTGGATGACAGATCCCTGAGGAGTAGCAGGTGAGACACCTTCAGGTTTCTCACAGTTAGCTGTGACTCAACCTGCCATGAATGGTCCCATTCCCTGGGTGCCCATTGAAGTGGTGTCTGCAAAGGAAACCTGGGGTCAATCTGACATCGGTAATAGTCCAACATCCACTAATCGTCTGGTGGAAGCCGCACATAGTCCACGGCGGCACGACCATGGGGATTTTGAACAAGCGGTCTAGGACTACATACGGGGCTGTGAGCTATGGGGTGGGTGAGGGCAATGTAGTAGACCGTGGAGGGACCACAGCTTTGCCAAATTGTAGTGCACTAAAATCACAAGTTCCAAATATGTATAGTTCTCAGCATCAAGAGTCGCAGCGTGGAACCATGTGGGGGGGGTTGCAAAGAATGGGTGTGGTTATCATGCACAGGATCCCTAAATACTCCAGTAATGAGTTTGAATCAAGAGACTCCCTCATTAATAATTAATAAGTGCACACATTGGTTGAGAACAGTCTATGGATGTTACTCCTTGATTAGGGAGGACATTGTATGCTGCAGTAGATTGTTTTATCATGGGGGTAGCTCACGTGATTACATCCGCATAGAATTCGGGCATCGAGGATTAGCCTCTGGCCTACTGGGAATTCGTATGCGTCGACGCCCCAAGAGAAGTAGCTTGATTCTTATTAGTGCCTCCCCTCTTTGGAAGAATGCTGGCCTCGGAATGACACTCCCTTTGGCAACTAGACCCCAGTCCACAACACTCTCCGGAGCCAATTTGGTGCCACTGGGGAAAAAGACTTGCAGGGCCCACTAAAGGAGGCGGGAGACCCTTTCCCCACAACGATGCAGCAGACATTGTAACTGGTTTGGGGACTGTAACTAATTATTGTTCTATGACGTGGGTGGGCAAATGGCTCTTGTTATTCATATTGTATTGTAACTGATTTATAAGTGGAAATTATGTATAAGTACTTTGATGGCCCTATGGCCGAATAAAGTTAAATGAATGACTGACATTGGTGCTCATTACAATGTTGCAGGTCCGGAACCAACGGTGCCGGTAAGCTCACTGGCACCGTTGTTTCCGGACCGGCAAAGTTCAAGACTGGTGGGCGGTGTTAGGCAGAATCCTGTGCAGTTCCCTTGGGGAACACTGCAAAAAGATTAAGACTACAAGAGCATGCAGTAAACCCAATTGGTAGCAGTTTGCACCACCCAGATTTACCTGGTGGCTGTGGCTGAGAAGTCGGACTTCTCTCAAGAAGAGTAGGGCAGTATGTAGAGTATACACAATAGGGCCCAAAACACAGTAGAGCAAACAAACACTGACAAGAGCTTTGTATAAAAAGTATATAATTATTTATTTAAAACACACTTTATGGCATATACTAGTACTCTAAATCAAAAGCAAGTTAAAACACAGTCAGGTAAAGTATACACACCTCCCTTAATGATTATCAAACAAGTCTAGGTCAAAACACCACTATTTGTAAAAACAGATGTGAGCGCGTAACCTAGATGGCACTCCAATAATTCAGTTAAAGGGAGAGAAAAAGGCAGAGCATAAAATAAAACGGTTCCCAACACTTTTAAGAGTTCAGAGCAAGGGGAGAAAGGCAGGTTATACTGTAGAGCCAAAGTTCATAGGCCAGGCCCACTTTAAATGGAGCAAAGAGAAATGTGCCCAGGATCACACGGTTTAAAGTGCAGTAAAAGTCTTTGCAGAGTGTTCCAAAGAGATAGTTAGAAGGCCTGGAGCCAACCCATTTTAGAAGCCAAGGATTTAAGGGTCACCTTTAGCAATCTGTAGAAAGGGAGGCCAGGCAGGGCACAGTACCTTAAAGAGAAAGGAAGCTCCAGCGGGGGCAGTTGTTCCTGGCAGTGGTTGAAGTACGTGGTTCGGAGCAGGGGAAGAAAAGATCTCGTCGAGGAGGAAACGTGGAGTCGTTGCACTGCACAGGGATGAGACCAGCCACGGAGTTCCCGGTTAAAAGGTGCAGTCCTTTTATTCGCGGTCAAAAGTGGTGAGCTTGGCTGTCCGGCCGCCGGGGTGCTTGGCACAGGCGATTCGACCAAGAGACGTCTTTGGAAGGCGAAAAGGGCAAACTGGTTGATCCCACCAGCTCAGGGGAAGAAGACGTCTCTTGTCGTCGGGAAAGTGGTGAGGTGGCTGCAGCAGGGCTTCACCGGTGGTGTCGTCGTTGCAGATGGCTCAGCGTCTTCCCTCTTCAGATTCTTAGGTCCTGTGGCGACTTCTGACGTTCCAGTCCCAAAGGCCCTGCTTTTATGCATTAAAACCCCCATTCATCAGCCTAGCTGTCAATCACACATGCTAAGTGGTGAGCCGGGCGGCTCACCACTGGGCCAATCAGAGTAGAGTGTGACTTGGGTTGCCGAGGCAACGCAGTCCAGGGTGCCGATTCCCCCCTCCACCCTTCCTGTGGAACCCAGACAGAGTGGCACCATTTGGAGGGCTACTGTGGAGAAGCCCGCCAAAAAAGTGGAACAAAGGGTTCGACCTTGGTCAGAGTTACAGAGACAGACACACATGCCATTTTAGAATTGAGTTCTGGCAAAAAGACCCAACCGGGGAATAAATATTGAATAAATAATCCGGCGGTATCTTTAACATTGCACCAAAAAAGTGGTGCATTTAAAATGAATGGGAAAATCCCATAGGAAATATTCCGGTGAAATATTTTGTGTAGTATCCACTGCCACCAGCCAGAAACTCGACAAGGGGGGACTGGACAGGGGCCTCTTGGAAAACAGACCCAGGGGCAATCTAATTACCCCTACCAGTACTTCCACAATATGATGGTTTGCACTGGTTCTGTTCACAATTTAAGACTAGTAAAGTCAATGGTGACTTTACATGCCCTGGGAGACAGTAGTCAGTCCCAGGGTATGGAGTCTATGTTTGGGTTGTCACTATGACACCCCGGGGTTACTGCACTGAGGGTGCTGTGTAACACATACACAAAAAACCAGATAATACCCTATGGAGTAAAAGACCCCATCGCTCAAAATCACACAAACCGTCAGAGACATACCTCAAATCATGCCTAAGAGTGGGAGTAAAAGAGTCTCACTCTTAGCAGTAGAAAAAAACAAACCCGAAAAAATCCAGCGAAGCTTCTGGGGGACTCACTAGGTTTGGGAAATTAGCCTTATAAGAGAATTCTCCTTAACAGGCGGGTGCCGGTCCTCCCGACAGGTGTTGCTTGCTGGGTGGAACAGCACACGCCTGCACACTTTCACAGAAACACTGGTATCGTTATTAACGGTGTAGGTGCATTTCCCCGGCTTACTACGTGTAAGAGAAAATAAAATAACCAACACAACCCCTGTCGGGGAAAGAGGCACTGAGAACCGGCTGCAAGAGTTCAAAGGATGGTTTATTTCTCCAGCTAGGAAATAACCCAAAAAATGCCCAATCTCATTTACATCATCACTCATATATATATATCAATTAAAGTAACTCTAACAAAAAATACTAAATGGACCCGATTGGCCAGGCGGTGTGGTGCTGTAGGTGTGGGTGGCATCTCTTCCTTCTGATTGGCTGACGAGATGATGGACGTCAAATATCTTGTGCTTCACGCAGGTCAGGGTCCGGTCACTGTGGTCACTACCTAAGGTAATATGTTGCATTCGTAAAGCACTAAATAACAAATGATTTAAACATTTTATTCTTCTTTTCATATTTCTACACAAATCACACATAGTATTTATTGTCAGTACAATTGGGTCATTCGTGGCTTTAATTGGAGGCCTTGACCTTTATTGTGCATGTAAAAAGAGTCAAGCTGTGTTTCACATATCTCCTAAGCTTTAGACCTATTAGTATAAGAAAAAACATATATTGTGGCAAAGTGCTTAAGGTTAGTAGTGGGTGTGTTGGGTGGGTTTCGCAACGCAGGCGAGGGTCCGGCACTTGAAAGAAATACCTTACAGGGAGTGCAGGGTCAGGATGGCAATACATTATTCTAAATGGGGGTGGGTGGCTTGCACGTTTATGGGGACGAACGAGCAAAAAGTGCTTAGCTCATCCTGGTTCTCATGCTAACAGTGATCTTAGAGGAAGAAAACTGTATCATATTGGTTGTTGCAACTTTCTCCAGCTTCAGCGTGAGAATGGGAGCCCAGAGCTTTCCTTCGCAGGGGGAGTGCAAGGGTGGGGGCCAGCCAGCTGCCTGCGCGCCTTGTGTGTGTGTCTCTCTGTCCTTGGCTGCTGCGGTGGAAGGGGAGCTGAGCCTTGCTGTACTATCGCAGTGAGGCCTGTTTACCCAAGGTGGAGTCGAAAGGGGGCACAAAAGATGGATGCTCCGTGTTCTGCTCAGTAGTCCCATCTATCTAGCGGTCAACCGTGGTTAACTTTACATAAGGGCAAGGGGCAACCCCACTACTAGAGGCACGTGGTCCAAGCTTCGTACTGAGGAGTGTACGGTGCGAGGGGGCTTGGGGGCCCCTCACTCCCATACATTCCCCCCTTTCGTTACATCTAAAGTAACAAACTACTTATCTCATTCTTTCCGTTCTCCCTTCGGTAGCGCTCAGCTTCAGCCACAGCCTCATCCCAAGCAGGTGTACCCTTTATGGGCATCCATGCCTTGCACACACTTCTTAAGCTGTTACCCCTTCTTGCGTATTCTTCTGGGGTGACCATTAAGTATATCCCACCATCCCCATCCAAATCTATCCAAACCTCGTTATACCACAGCAAGTCCTTTGGTTCTTTAATGGTAGTCTGATGTAGATTATCGACCACGTCCCCATACTGCCTATAGATGGCAGTCATTCTATACTGCGGTGTGGTATATTCTCCAGTTTGTACTTGGGCATCTATCAGAGTAGCCACCGTTGTCTGTCGGCCCACTGTTACCATCATCATCGCTGAATTAGGCATATTATTTTCACAGCATCTTAGTCCCCGTTGGCACACACAAAATATTAGGAGAAGAAAGACAATAATGGGAATGAGTAGATTTGTTGCTATGTTCACCCATGATGGTATCCAGCTGAACAGATTGTCGAACCATGTGCTGTTGTCTGCTCCACCTTCCGTTCTCATTCTTTCTCCTAAATTATGCACTGCTGTTATCACGTGTGACAGTGTCCCGTTATCAGCATCTGAAGTTGGTACGAACGTGCAGCACGCCCTCCCAATTATTTTTGCAAACACTGCCGTCCATCGCCGTGATAAGATCTAAGACATATCTGTTTTGCATCGTCATCAGGCGCAGTGCACGGAGCTCTATTTTTATGATGTTGAATCCTTCTTCAGTGTTGTTAGCCAGCTGGATGAGCTCCCAGCGTGTTATCTGCAGCCATTTCGCATTTGTGCGTGCTTGAACGCCTGGTGCTAGAAATGATGCAAAAAATGTCTCTGCAGATGAGAAAAGCTTGTACTGCAGCAGGATTTCAGCAAGGAGTTTGGATATTTTGCTGCGTGACAACTTGGTTCTCAATGTTTCTTCTGACAACAGTTTGTATGCTGAGGGGCTCCGTGATCGTCTCATCGGGCTCTGTTGATGGTTCAGCCGATTGCCCTGCTGCCGATATGTCAGCCGATTGGCCTGCTGTCAAACCGTCAGCCGAAGGCCTTGCTGTAAACTGAACGTGTCTCTCTGGTATCACCATTAGTGCTGAGTGAAGTGTGGCTAGGGCACAAGTGCCCCTCCAGGATGCTGGGAGATGCAGGTAAGCTGGTTTGCCACAGATCCAGTATATGTCCATTAATGCGGCAGTGCCTTTTTTCATATTTGGTATTATTAAAGTCTTATTGCACTGCTGTGCATTTTCCATATTCACCTTCCCTTCTCCATGGAAGCAAAGTTTGTGCGGTATTTCCTTTTGAATCTTTATGGGTCTCTCCAGTGGTGTAACCCATGTCAGCTTGGTGATATGCTGTGACCAGATGGGGATGCACGTTTCTTTTGCCCACTCGTATGGTTCGTCTGGCAGCCTTCGAAGCCCCTCAGCTTTGCATTCAATCGTTTCATTATGCCACTTGTTGTCTGTATACCTTGTCCCTTTTATGATGAAAAATGGCTCTTGGAGGCAATTACTCCTTGTCGTCTGCTGGTGCATGTTTGTTCGTTTTCCAATTTTTCCATGGTGACTGTGTGTGCCTGAAATGTCTTTTTTATTCTACACAGCATCATATCAATCAAACATTGGGCCTCAGACAAGGGTACTTTCTGTGGAATTAACATTTTTGTGGTTCCAGTTGCATGAGGAATAAGTGAGCACACGTAGCAACTTTCATTACTTGCTTGCTTTGCTGCGGTGCTCATGTCTGAATACCATTTATTTGATTGGTCAGGGTGTCGGGGGTCCTATATTTCATCTAACCCCAGGTTATGATAAATATCATATCTGTTTTTTCTTCCCACCCCCCTTTTTCTCCTCCTTCTTTTGTTTTTTAATTGGGTACCAACTCGTTGATATTGCACCGGGAATATTCTGGACCATGCATCATCATTGTTGTTCATGGTGACGTGTGTATTCAGTAGTGGTTTCTGGTGCTGTGTGTGTGTGTGCAGTCTTATATTTCTGGAGTTAGTCAACCAATAGTAACTGTCATTTACATCCCATCCAGGCTCTATTTCCTTGGCCATAGTATTACTCAACAATGGGATAGCAGTTTTGTTTACATGCAATTGGTTATAGGGTGGCGTTGCATTTATACTATTCGATTCAACGTTATAAGTGTCCTTCCAAATGGTTGTTACTCCAGTCCATAATAGTTTAGACCCTGGTTTTGTCATATTAGCCCCGCTTCCCCCTTTGTTCATTGAATTTGCCACAAATAAAATAAAACATCATTATTGCAAATAATATGGCAGCATATTTTATAACGCATTCTACATTGCTCAATCTACTGGCCTTAGTGGCATCCCTATTTCTATCTAACATTTCAGCCTGCTCAGCCGTTTCATCGCATTGGCTCATGTTGAACCTATGTGGGCGAGACAAATTTGTTAAGTCATCATGAAAAGAAACATATTTGCAATTGTTCATTCTTTTTCATCTTTTGCTTAGTTAGGCATTTAACAATTTCTTTCCATTTATCATAAAAACAATGAGGAAAAATAAGAAAAATAACACAATTCATATGAAAGTAAGAGAGAAAAAAAAGAGAGAGAGAGAGACAGAATATGTAGAAATCATTTTGCTTTTTTACTATACTTTTCCTATCTTAGTTGCAGTTTTTCATCATGTCAGACTGTGTTAGTAATGCCATCCACACAGTCTGTTTCGTTTTGGGGGAGTGCAACACCGCGCGCCCTTCTCACGTCCGAGAGGTGCACCCAGTATTTCAGTCCCTTCACTTTAACTGCAGTTGGGGTGCTGTACACCACTGTGTATGGACCATGAAATCTTGGTGAATTCCACCTTCTTACAAAGCTTCTAACATAGATGTGTCCCCCTGGCATTAATGGCCCCTCCGGGCTATGTGCTGCTGGCATGGTGGTGCCTGTTGCTACATCTTCAGTAAATGGCAGAGCGATTTGTTTTGCTATGCTGCGTACTGTGCGCGTTAGCTGTGCTAGGTATTCCTTAAACTCTTCCCCCAGCACTGTGGCAGCCCTGTGTGCATCAGACGCCCTCCTAACAGGAGAGAGCGGCGTGTGCATTCTTCTCCCCGTCACGATTTCGTGCGGGCTCAAATGGTGATCCTTGCATGGTTGATTTCTGAGTTGGAAACAGTGCTAGGGGCAGACAATATATCCAATTTTTTTTCAACGTGCTGGATAATTTCGATAAATTGCTTTTGAGCAGCCCGTTGATCCTCTCCACAACTCCGTTGGCCATTGAATGATAAATCGAACATAGTTTGTTTCACCCCTAGAAGGGAGGTTACTTCTTTGAAAAGATCATTCACAAAGTGCGTGCCGTTGTCTGAATGGATCACGTCACAGATTCCCCACCGCGAGAATACTTTTCGCACAAGGAACTTGGCAGCACATTTTGCATCAGGATGGGGACAGGGGCCCGCTTCCACCCACCGTGAAAAAGGGCATACCACCACAATCAAGTATCTCGCTCCATTACATTTTTCTCCCATATCGGCGTAGTCGATATGTAGTTCTCTGAATGGACCTGTAGGGCGTGGCAAAGTGCCACGCAGAGTTCGTAATGTCATCCCTGAATTGTAAGTTTGGCATGTAGTACATTCAATCACAAATTTAGACAAGTATTTGTGCAGATTGGGAACAAACCAATCCTCCTGTATGTCTGAGGCGATGTGTTTTGCAACGTGAGCTGGGAAGTGCAGTTGTTGGAACGCTACTTCTAATAATTCTACAGGCATCACTACCATGCCTGTCGTTTCCTGTCTCCAAATGAGATCTGTGGCTGATTGTTTACACCCTCGTTTGCCCCACAACTCCTGCTCTTCCAGTGGGGCCCTTCTCTGGAGTTCTATCAATTGTGCTATGGGCGCGTTACTGTATGCTTCTTCTGGTTGTTCTGCTGTGGCTGTTTTTACAACGTACTCTGATGTTGGTGTCTTATTGAAGTACGAGGCCTCCTTCACTGCTGTGTCGGCTGCCGCGTTCCCCAATGAGACAGCGTCCTTTTTATTGGTATGGGGTTGGCATTTAACCACTGCCACTACCGATGGCTCTGCTAAAGCTTCTATTAGTTCATTTAGCAACGTGGCATGTTGTACGGGGGACCTGTCTGCTCTTCTGAACCCTCTCCTTTGCCAATGTGATAGCCCTGAGTGAACTGTGGTGGTGGCGTAAACTGAGTCTGAATATATTGTTGCTGCACAATCTTTGGCTGTGTGTAACGCGCTGATTAGTGCAGTCAGTTCGGCTGCTTGTGCAGAGTAGTGTGAGGGGAGGCGCTTTTGAACAATCACTTCGTATGTGTCGTCTTCCATGCGCACTACTGCCATCCCCACATGTTTCTCTCCGGTCTCTGAGTTTATGGATGCTGACCCGTCTATGAAATAGATTTCTCCTTCTGTAGGGGCATTTTCTCTTGCTTTGGGAATGTCATCGCCCTCTCCCTCATACATACTACAATCGTGTTCCTGTAAATCTTCAGTTGTGCATGGCTCTGTAATGAATGTGGCTGGGTTCACTGTCTTGCATCTGACCAAGTGTACATTTGGACTGGATATTATTATTTCGGGTAGTTCCCTGCATAGAGGCCTTTTATCGTATTGGTCAAGGTGACGCCAAGGTATTTTACCCCTTTTCCGCTGTGCATAGGTGAAGCTCCTCTGCCCGCCTCTGGATTTCTTGTTTGTCTCCTGCCAGGACCATTACCATTGACTTTTGCATATTTATCTTCAATCCGGAGTCATGAAGTAGGAAGACTGGAGGGTCTTGCGCCACCCAGGGAAGAAGCCAGCAGCAGAGCAAAACAACTAATAAAAGGTGCGCTCCTTAAAACCCAAGCAGGGTCCGACCTTCCTGGCTTTCCGGCCCACTGTAGCTCTGTACAGCGAATTCAACCAGAGGATGGGTCCTGGTTTGTAGTTTGGGCGAACTGATTGGTCCCACCAGCTCAAGGGAAGAAGTTTCCTGGAGGATCCAGAATCTGCATGTCATCTGCATATGA
This sequence comes from Ambystoma mexicanum, assembly GCF_040938575.1. Classification (NCBI taxonomy): domain Eukaryota; kingdom Metazoa; phylum Chordata; class Amphibia; order Caudata; family Ambystomatidae; genus Ambystoma; species Ambystoma mexicanum. Next base: position 81,514,799 of record NC_090936.1, read on the forward strand.
GTAGCACCTGAAGCCGTGAGAGCGGAGGAGCCCAACCAGGGGCTGAACATATGTTAAATAACATCAGGGACAAGAGGGATCCCTGAGGAACACCATAGAACAAAGAGAGAGAAGGGGAAAGAAAGGGAAGCAAAGAAAGTGATTTGCCCTGCCAGTCAGGAAAGTGGTAAACCAGGCCAGAAGGCTCCCGAGAGGCCAGCTGAGGTCAGGCGGGACAGAAAGTGTCAAAAGCCGCTGACAGTTCAAGCAAAATCTGTCAAGGGCCTGATCGTTGCAAACCACAGTCACTATGTTACAGTGACTGAGATCTCCTTTCACAGGGAGACTTTTCCCCCAAGAGCACAGCCTGTAGAGCTTATGTTAACCTGTCAGGCCAGTGGCTCAGGTGAAACGGGAGCAACCAGTAGTGCTAAAGGGAGAAAGCAGACATAAACAAGGTCAGCTAGATTGATGATAACACCATCACCCATGCACCCACTTCCTACCTGGTATCTGACGATGGTAGCGGGTACACCTAACAGGATGTAGCAGACACCTACCTATGGTGAAGTGTGGTACAGACAATTTCACTCCAGAATTGTAGACAGTTGATGTTAGTGTCCTTAGACAAAAGGCCTGACCTGTACGGCACGAGGGTGTAAACTACGGAAAAAAGTAAACCTACAGAGATCTGAGTGTTCAGCACTCAGTGGAAGTATCTATGTCCAAGATGTAAGTCCCATCCAGAAGTGGTTCTAGGAAAAGTCCAGATCCTTCAGTAGAAAAAGCTAAACAAAACCAAAAGTACAGTTCCAGGGACAAACTAGGGATGGCACTAGTCAAAAAGGAAAACCAGGAATCCAATGTCCAGCGTTCCAGAAAAGCAAAACAAGAAACCTCCAAAAAGCGTGCAAGAACGGAATCCAAGGAGTCCAATATTTCAGGCGTCGAAGCAGCAGCGCAGTTATAAAGCAGTCCAGGAAATGTAGCGGAGGGGCACAAGCCAGGAGATCAATTCACAGGAAAAGAAAGCCAAGTGTTGTAGCAGACAAGGGACAAGAGAAGCAGTCCAAGGAGCGGAAAATGGTTGGGAAACAGGAAGTTCTGAGGCAGAAATGTAATCGCAGGAACAATGCTCGCGGTGATCACACGGTTAAGGAGCACTGCACAGATTTCCTTCAGTGTTTAAATGCAGGTATCAGTGAAGGAAAGCCGACTTCCGGTTAGCGTCAGATGACACAAACGTAGCTCCTTTACTTTCCTGTACCCTCGGATACCTGGGAACTATAGTACTCAACCAGACGTACGCCACTTACTATGCAAGAAAACCCATTGCACTTTGTTGGGGTGATTTCCTGAAGGTCGGCAGGGCCTTCTGCGGACCTCCGGGGTTGGGGAGGCCCCAACTCCTCCCGCGTCCCAAAGGAGTATGAGGCACACACAAGAGCAAAGAGTTACTGCTTTTTATTGCACAAAACAGACAGGGACAGGTTCTCGGAGCGTAGGTACCAAGGAACATCTCAGCAGTGATGGGCTTGCAGGCCCTTTTTCTAACCAGATGACGCTACTATGTGCGTCACCTGGGAAAACTTTCCCCTAAACGTAACGCTACCCCGGGTTGGCTCCCTGAGTGGTAGGGTCAGTATGGATCAGTATAGGGGGGAATATTAGTGGTGGAGAAGAGGTCAGGTGGTAAGCTTGGGTCGTCCCTAAAAATGGTTACATAGAAAGTGTTATATGAGGAAAGTTAGTGATTGGTTGAATTATGGTGTCGTCAGTGATTAGCCCCTCGTACTCTGATTGGTTTATCCGCGAGCCCCCAAGCCTGAGACCATCGTCGTTCCCAACTCACGATGTACCTGGTGTTGGCAACAATGTATGACTATGTGTCAGTGGTGGACAATGGACAGATCTTACTACTGGCTGTTGGGTGCTCCTTTCCCATCGCCGCTGGTGTCCAACTTGTAACTTCGTTGTTGCAGTCCGGGTCCCAGACGTGAGACCCAAGAGCTTCTCTAGTCCTTGGAGTTTGGCATCGTATCGGGTCGGCCTGGTCACGTGTTCGGAGACTGTGGCTGAAGCAGAATTACAGGGATTTGATTTGTATTTCTTCTCCGAGGAGTGCTTAGCAGTGGCAGTTGTAACCTTGGCGCTGAGAGCGCGGCATGTAGATTGCAACTTCGCGGCCTTGGCTGTGGTGTTTCCGTCAGGGTTTGTTCTGCATGATCAGTTACTTGCAGCTCCGTCTGAGCTGCTCCGGGCATAGGGACTCTGGTTTGCAGCCTACGCTGGCCTAATCTATGGGTGGCGGCGTACAGTCCATAACGCGAGGGTCGCGAGGTGCGACTTGGGTCCTTATACATTAGTCCATCTACAGGGTGACATCCTCAGGGTTTTAGTAGCATAAAGCGTCTGCAAGCATATACACGAGCTCTTCTGGACTCTTGTGTTTCTGCGGTGCGGTAGTTAGCATATGTGAAAAATAACGATGCATGTCTGAGTGCGCGGTCCTCTACGTCATAGCACTGAGTATGTTCTTTGTGTGGTTTGGTGTGTGTCTGATCCTGGTGCTTGGCGGGACGTGTGTTCTTGTCCATTGTGGCTATGTCGTTATGTCATCTCTAACGATGGCGATATTGGTGGGTGACATCTAGTCGAGTTGGTCCATATGGTCGGTCTCAGCTCCACCTGAGGTCCCACCACGTGCCTGTGGGTTTGGGGCGTGCCCACGGTGGATCTTGACGTCTGGGGCAGCAGTCAGAGGGCTGAACTCATCCCGCGGTGGGTGCCTAGGCCGTGACATCATAGGCCATGGTTTGGACAGGAATTTGGGAAAGGGATCGTCCCATTTTCCCTCTTCAACTTTCTGCGTGGGACGCCACAAAATGTGCCATGGCTGAAGGCATCTAGAATATTTACATACAGATTGGAGAGCAGCTGGTAACGAGCGAGCCATGACACCACACCCCCTCCGTCAACCAGATCGTCCACAACTGATGCCAAAACACTTTTGATGCCTCTTCCTTGCCGAAAACTGACTGGAAGGGGTCAAGCAAGGAAGAGGACTCCATAAAATAAGACAGAAGAGGGGATATCAAAGCCTCAAGAAGTTTCATAAAAAAGGAAGCAGAGAGATGGGATAAAGGTTAGCCAGATCAGAAGCATCCAGTGACGGCTTTTTCAGGAGGGGGACCACAGTTGCCTGCTTAAGCTCATCAGGAATACATCCTGATTGGCAAGATAGGTTAACGGCTTGTGTGACCCTGGACATTATTTCCGGCATAATGTCCTTCAGGACACTGAGCGGAACGGGGTCAGAAGGGGCCACAGATTTGAGATGACAGATGGCTGTCAGAACGGCCTCATTAGAAAAAACAGGAAAGCTAGACCAACTGGAAACAGCCTGCTGACCAGGCTGATGTAAGTCCAGAGGAGTACTAGTGTGGTCCAATGAGATACAATGATGAATTACCTTGATCTTAGTATGGAACAAATTAGCCAGAGCATCACAACGCTACTGAGATGGGGCAGCTACTGGCATGAACTGAGCTGTTGATGAAAAAGATTTAACTTCTGCAAATAGCTCTTTAGAACGGTTGCGGGCAGATTGAACCTTATGCGTCAAGTAGTTAAGTTTAGCCAGCTGAATAGCTGTGTGCTATTTTTTAGAAAGTACACAAGTAATCGCTTTTTCATTAGGGCCATAGGACAAGCGCCACTTGCGTTCTGCTTGTCTTAGCTCCAATCGAGCCATCCTGAGTTCCTCAGAGAACATTGGCTGGGAACAGCACTTGCGTACCTGAGTGTATTTAAGGGGTGTCAGCTGATTAGCAGCAACCAAAAGCGCTTGGGATAAGGTGGTAAGATCCACAGGAGAATCTGTGGCACAGTTGGCCTTAACTAACGTCACCATCTGAGTGGCATCCACAGATCGCCAGTTTCTCCTTAAAGCAGCTGGTGGACGAAAAGTGTCCACACAAGGTGCCCCAAACACCAGTAAAGGAACTAAATGATGGTCCAACCAAAGGACCTGCTTAAGTGGTAGAACGGATGGACTAGAGCTCAGGTCTTGGATACCCCCTTGCTGATAAGTAGGTTCCAGTAAGTAGGTTCCAGAACACACTGAGTGAGACCACCATGCAACATGAGGAAAATAATGCCTAATATTGAAGTTGCCTAATAATATAAGGTTACAGTATTTAACCTGAAGCGAGGCTGCTAGTTCCAGAAAAGCCTGTAAAAATCTTGTATAAGGTCCAGGAGGACGATAAACTAGAAAAAAGTGTATGGAATAGGAGGCAGAAACGGCCAACTGTACAAGAAAATCCTCAATATCCAAACCATGGGACAGTGGAATGACAGAAAAGTTAAAGGTTGCCTTAAAAATAATTGCAACCCCCCGCCTCCACCCACCAATCCTGAGTTGCAGGAAACTCTATCCTGATGATGATTCTGTAATCCTATGGGAACATGTGCTTCCCTGAGGCATACTATATTGGGCCCTGCTTCGCTCAGGAAATAATAAACATGATCAGCATGAGCAACCAGGGAACGAGTAGTGAGCAAATATGCACTTATAATTGGGCTAGCCCTCATTTCTGGTCCACTAACCTGCCAGGACTACCACCAACAATCCCTTTCTTGGTTTACTCGCCTGCCAGGATAAAACTCAAAACACTACTACAAGAACTCTGGGGGAGGCTTGCTTCACACCTTTAGAAAAGTCTGACTTTCAACAACATTTAGATTCACACCTTCTTCTGTGAGGACACAAAACACATTGCTGCTGCTTGTTCCACTGATTTATTTGCCACATGCAATACAGGCTATGCTCCTCTCCTCCTTGATATCTCTTACAAGGAGTGCTTCTCTCCTGCCACTCTTGATTTTTTTTTATTTCACACCTAACAACTGCTGATAATGGGGCTCATTCTTAGTCAAGCGGTCCGGTTAAAGTGGCAGTATCCGAGGATACGGCACTTTATCGGACCGCCCAACTACTGGAGTGCCGGTGTGGCACCTGTGTTACCTCCAGCTACGACACCAAATCCCCTCCTGGAGTCCTATGGGACTCCATGAATGGGGATCAACACCGCTCCGCCGGCACCCATAATCCGGTGGCAAGGCCGCCAGACCGGGTGCACGAAACGGTATCCACATTTGCCGGGATCCTGGCGGCTCAACTGCCAGGAGACCGGCAGGGTTGGAATGTGGCCCAATGTCTCTTTATTACACTTGCCTTTCTTTGGCTTAGGCAATGCCTATTGGTGAATTGCTCAACTATTGCCTCTTCCCCACTCTCGGAATAATGTTTACAATCTTTCAGCAATATTGTAATAATAATTCTCTTGTTACTTTGCCAATGTAGGCTATATGCTTTCTGAAGGATTGTCCCCTCTTTGTCTTGACAATAATGTTTTTATAACCTTTCTTTTCTGGCCTTCCTTGAAAGTGAGTTATACTGCCACTAAGACTTTCTTGATATTCCAAATAATTGTTAGTGGTCAGTGTTCGACTACAGAGCCTTCCGGGGTTACCTAATGCATGCAAACTCACCAGTCTCTCCACACGCGTCTGCTCAAACCGCTGTTGTGGTTTCTTTGGATCTTTCCTGAACTCTGACCACTTCGGTCGTGATCCCGTGGCCCCCGCTGCTCCGTATAGGAGCCTGTCTTGCGCCTCCTACACTCCGTTTCGCCAGCCACCAGGACTAGCCACGATGCACAGAGAGCTTCTCTCTCTCCCACGGGACAGCCTGTCAAAGTACCGCTTCCCATCGCCTGAACTCTGCACTTCAGGTTTTCAACTGTGAAAACCATGAGGACCGAAATCTGCTTCAAAGACAACAGTGGCTCTGGCGTCTTCGTTTCTCTGCTTCTGCTACTGCAACCACGGCTGACAACCCCCACTACTGCTCCACCTTCTTGTTCTTATGGCCTGCACCTGAAGGGGCCTTAAATATTCAAAAGTCCCGCTCAGGTGTGGGTCATCAGAACCACTAGACTGCATACTGCAGTGTAGTGACTCTCAGCCCCTCTTCCTCATCCCAGGACTTAGGGCATTGTGGGACTTGATTTCCCCCAATGTGTTGGTTCATTTTTGTATCCTGAATACACCATTCAACTTTATATGATTCACTCATTTTATTGCATATACCTTTAGGGAAGTATTTTAAAGGGATTAATGGTTGATTCAGACATAAGGTAGAAACATGTTTATCAGAAGCCAGGGTATTAGTGCTCTGGTTTCCATATATATATTATTCCCATGTTGATTACAACAATTTTCACTACCAACAAGGTGGGTAGTTTGGGAAGGGTAGCCTCACTCTGACAACAAGCCATTAAATATTCCGGCATCATGGAAATGTCCCCGTCTGAAGAAAATAAATACCACTTCTCACCTAACAGAGCCATCCTATCCCCTATGGGGGCCTTCTCCTCCCAGGCGATCCACCCGGCTAATATCACCCAGACGGTCAGGAATCAGGGAGCGGCAGCCTTCCCCATGCCACCTGGGAGGAGACTTTAGGCATGAATTCTGTGAGTAGTCTGCAGGATTCATCACACAATGCACTCTGAATCCTCACAGTGCGGGGCATGCACATCTCGACAACAGCCTGGGCATTAACAACCATCCATTCACTTCAACATGCAGGTGCTGGTGATTCATTAAAGCTTGCCTGCATAGAAATGGGAAAGATGTTTAACCTATTTTGCACAAGCACTATGCAATAAGCAGCTACTGTTTATTTACTTTATATTCAACTGCATTTATATGATGATTCCAGCAACTTTTGATGGTGATTACCAAACTACTTTCGATAGTGGGGTATCCATATTTTTTTTATAGAGATTTATTTCCAGCTGCTTGTGCATCTCCACTCAATTTTCTGGTGCATATATTAGGTACAAATTATAAAGTCTGTCCTTTCTCTATGCAGGATCTAAATATCTGACATTACTGATTGAGATCCATCCGGTGAATGATCTACGAGTCCTCAAGGCAACTGAGAGCTACGTCCAAGTGCAAGTAAGGAATTGGATTTTCAGTTAATCATCTTGAAATATATTGTGAAAACAGATTGTGCTTCCCATACACATGCATAGCTCACTGTTCAATGAAATGGGAAAGTCACAAGCAAACTGATAGTGATCAAGCGGCGTATGTAATTGCTAGTTATTGGACGAAAGAGTGGCTTCCACAGTCAAATACACAACAGACAGCAGTCCTGCACCTTCATTCAGCATACTCTTTCTGGGTATGCTAGTGATCACTCAACTCAATGATACAGTAGCAGCACAAAGATCATGCCTGCTAGCAGTGTTTGGAGGCCAGAAATTATAGTAAGCATTTGGTCTGTGATAACGGGCATGTAATTATCAATTCAGCTGCTAGTTCAAATCCATTCCTTTCTTGACAATACAGTGCACATTTCTTCTTGTAATGTGCGATCTCCAAGGCTGGTGCTTCAGTCGGCTTTCTTTTAACAACATGAAATCCTTCTGCCTCTGCTGACTGTTGAAGAGATTCTACTGTGTTGACTTTGGTGTTGTGAGAGTTCAGAGATGAGAAACGGACACAAATGTGCAGGGTTATCAACATTTGCCATTTTTATTAAACAAAAAGGATGGGATAAAGGCCTATCTTTCCCTATCCTAACGAGAATGACCCTACCTATGAAACTAAAACTAAAGTTAGTTGACCTTGTGTCCCACTGTATCTGACCCTCACACTAGCATATACAAAAATGTGTAAGTTAATTGTTTCTGAATCCAACCCAATACATTATATTGTGAAAGTTCAAAAAAGGTTATTCCAATAAAAGGAATCCATGTCTTCAGGAGTTGGCTCCCTTCCCCATAACCAATTCAGGAAGCCTGGAGGAATATGTGGTTCTATTAATGTTCTTGTCAAATGAACAAAGCATTTCTTTTTCACAAAGTGTCTTCTTTGATAAAGCAAAATGTCTCATCCATGGAATACTGTTGTCAGAATAGCAAAATACTTATCTTCTCCATCTAATACTTTTCTTAGAATGGCAAAACCAAATGTCTGTCATAGAACACTTTTGTCAGGATGGCAAAACCAACTCTTATCTTTCTTGGTATACTGCCCTGCCAGGAATTTCTTAACTTCTTTAACTGACGAACTCTTCATATCTTGGTTCACTGTCCTGCTCAGTTTTTACTCCTATAGATCTCCTGGTTTATTCTCCTGCCAGCTATCATGTTCCAAAAAGGATCACTACCTGATTCTCCTATTAGGTCTTTCTGCAATCTTCCTTCCACTTTAGCTATCACAGAATCATAATTCGTCAATAGCACAACTTGTCAACTTCAGTGGTTACTTGCACCAATTTCCCCCATACTGTTAATACATATATATGGGTTTGTTCAAGCTCTGTCAACCTTTCTCTCAATCTCTCTTGGCAATGCTTGTCCCAGATTTCCTCCAACTGACGTCTTATGTCAGGAGAACTGCACAACTCTTGCCTCCTTATTTCTCATACAATGTCTTTTGGTTTATGGCAATGTGGCTTCCAGGTTTCCCCCCAACTGACATCTCATGTCAGGAGAATTGTTCCATATTTTCCTTCTCTTTATAATTCTATTCGGTCAATATTCAAAAGTATTCTTCAAATGCTCTCAGGCTGACTCACCGGTAAACCGTGCTGTTGCTGCGAGAGTCTTTAGCGGGGCTGGCTTCCCCGGTTGCTCTACAGACTTTCGTTTGGTTCTCGTGTCAGCATTCACTTCTTTTTAACCTGCGCCACTCTGCAGGGCCGCTCTTCTTCTGATCCTGCTGCGCATCGTTCACCTTCTCATTACTGGAGTTTCTCCTTTCCGGTCTATAAAGCTGCCGACCTGCTGCAGGCCGCCGTTCAACGCTCTCCCACAGCTCTTCTGCTGTGAACTGCCTCGATCACCGGTCTCGCATCCCGCTCCGCATACTCTGCAGCTTCTCTCCTCTTCCCTTCCTCGATCCTCTAGCTGCAGGTGACCTTCGAGTTTAAATGTCCACTACAACTGATTACCTTTTAGACAACTAGAATGCACTTCACGCTTAATGTCACATTTCCTCCCCATCGACTCCTTGTTCTTCTTCGTCTCAGTACCCCAGTCATTATGGCAATTTGAGTCCAAATATGTTTTGGACTTTTCGAGATGATATTGTCTTAAATACTTGTTGGAACCAGGAGAGTTTATGTGGATATTATGTATAGTGCTTTTTTGCTCAGAAAACAAATCCAGGTCAAAATCATTATAATCAAAGGATGATGGAGGTAAACCCTGCATACCAGAGATGTAAAGGTTATTCCACTGGGGAGGTTTTTCATACACAGTGGTTTGGTTTTTAACAGGGGAAGGGTTTGAAAAATAACATGCCATTACATATTTAGGGATTATGGGGTTTTCCTCTTTATATAGAGAAGAATACTGCCTCTCTCCTAAGGAAGTCATCACCTCATCCTGACAGCCATCTCCTCCAATGTGATCCTCCCTCATATTAGCACCCCCACAGTCGGGTTTAGGAAGCGACTGCCTACCCCTAGCCACATGGGAGGAGACATTAGGCTGGGGATCAGTGATGACTCTGCAAGATTCTTCATAGTTTAGTTTTGTAGTGTTACCATCTCTGTATATGTTAAAATCCAAAGTCTACAATAGCCTACCATACCTAAAAAGGATGTATGAGTGTTTCCTGATTTTTTGATTTTTTTGTAGATTTTTTAAAAGGTTTACATTTTTTGCATTTTTTTTAATGCAACTTTGCTGAATCACCCACGCCCAGATTTTACCACTGGGAACCCCACCTCTATATACTATACGCATACTTACTCTTACGTCCCGTCCCCTTTCCTCCATACTGGATGGGCATCCCTCGCTAGGGATGGGAGACGGAACCTTTTTCACCAGAAAAAAACTTCTGCCTCTTTAAATTTAGAGGCGCGCAGGGGCGCTGCACCAGGAGCATGCGCTCCCTGCATCGTCCACCGGCGCCACTTCTCAGTCCCCTATTCCACGTCGACAGGTACGGGCCGATTTCACCAGCGCTCCTGGGTTTGGCTTCGGCCATGAAATACATGCGCTCTTCCTCAGATACTTTCTTCTATCTTTTTGTCAATCAGGTACTTGATCCTCCAGCGCCACGCTCCTCTCTGGTGCATTTTGACTTCAGCAGGTGTCAAGCCTGCGAGGGGCTCTTCCCTACTTCCGATCCCCACACTCTTTGCCTCTGCTGCCTTGACCCCGACCACTCTTTGCCCCTGCTTCCCCTGCTGGCTCCTTCGATTCCGGCTCCCCTACCTCCCACAGTGCAGGCAGTTCTGCAACAGCCTCTGCAGCAGCACCGGCTCCGGTTCCTACACTCGCCCCTCACAAACCGCACACTATGGTGGACAAGGGCGAGGAGGACGACCCCGACAAACGGTCATCAGCCAAGGCCTTCCACGAAGGCTTGCAGGTTTGGTAGAATATTTGGGGCTTCCTCAACCCGAGGTTGAGCAATAGCGGAAGGGGTTCTGGCTGAAGTCCTCACTCTACGCCAGACTGGCTAGAACGCGGATCCCGATGCAGAAGGACGTTGTTGACTTGGCGAAGAAGGGGTGGCTCAAGCCACACTCGGACCAGCCTGTCAATTGGCGCCTCAACACTTGCTGTGGGCACACCCTCAACCGCACTCTTCGGTGATTGCTGGGTCGTCACTCTACTCGAAGCCTCAGTCGTCCTCGGCCACCTCGTCCTCGGCGCTGCTAGGTAAGGAGGAGAAGATTTTGGAGGTGTACGGAAAGAAGATGTACTCCAACGCCTCTCTAGACCTATGTAAATCCAACGCAGATGCCATGCTGGCAGCCGTTAACTAGAGACTTTGGGGGGAAATAGCCGACTTCCTTCCAGAACTTCTGGTGCAGAGCCAAGCACGCTTCAAGGCTGGGCTGGCAGAGGCCAAACTGGTGGCGCAGGACATCATGGAGTCCACTGTGGCCCACATTGATACCTCTGGCCGGGCCATATGCATCACCACGGACATGAGAAGGACTGCCTGGCTTTGGGCTACTAAGTTTAACCCAGATGTTCAGGAACGCATATTGGACATTCCATTTGAGGGTAGTGACCTCTTTCACTCCACCACCGATGAGGAATTATATAAAAAGAACAGTTCCCAAAATGCGAAGTCTTTATCCTAACAAAGGCCACGGCCAAGGCGAACACGCAGTCGCATCAACGCTCTGATAAGGGGCGGGCGTTCGGCGGGTTCTGGGGCGTCCAAGAACAGAGGTCGAGACATCCTGACCGTTCTTCGAGTTAGCACCGGTGCAAACAACAAACAACAAAAGGGGGGCAAGGGCTTTTTCCAGTCCCCCTCAGCAACATCCTCAGAGGGAAAGAAGGCATGACGTGTCCCTTTGGGTGCACATGTCTCCGGTGGGGGGCAGGCTTGCCTTTCACGCACAGTTTTGGTGCCAGAAGTTTGCGGACCCCTGGACCCTCTCTGTGGTATCCACGGGGTACCGCTTACCGATCCCTCCCTCTCCTCCCTCCTCCCCTCCACTCCCACAGATTGGGACAGCAACTCTGTTGGCGGAAATTCAATCGCTTGTCTAGAGCCTGGCAGTGGAAGAAATCCCAGCCTCTCAGCGAGTCTTGGGCTTCTATTCCAAGATTTTCACCATACAGAAGAAGAACCAGCCTGGCCTGAGAGTTGTGTTGGACCTCTCCACCCTCAACCTCTCCCTCCCTCTTCAAAAATAATAGTTACACCAGCACTTATCAAGGAGACACTGGGCAAGGGAGACTGGATGTGCTCCCTGGATCTGAAGGACGCTTATCTACATGTGACGATTTGGTAGCCGCACCACTCCTTTCTGTGCTTCAGGATCATGGGCTGCCATTTCCAATACAAGGTGCTACCCTTCAGCAATGGCAGCCCTCCTCAGCACCCAGGGTCACCACATCTACCCATACCTGGACAACTGGCTTATCGGGGTGGGATCTCCAGAGGCGGTTTTCCACACTTTCTCCGCACTTATGACCACACTCCGCGACCTGGGATTTACAGTCGACCTCAAAAAGTCTTTGCTGCAATCTACGCAGAGCCTGACCTTCCTGGGCCTCATCTGGGACACAAACTCTGAGAGAGTCTTTCCCTCGGAGGACAAGATCACGGCCATCAAGGGGGCCACTACTCACTTCCTTACCCGAGCAGTGACCTCGGCCTGGTGGTACCAACACTTTATTGGGTATCATGGCAGCGGTACCACTGGCTGTACCCCACAGGAGACTCAAGATGAGGAGATTACCGCTGCACTTTGCAGCCTCATGGAATCAGGAGAAGGGCTCCCAAGCGGAGCCGGTCAGCCTTCTTTGCACTTGGACCTCAAATGGTGGTCCAAGGACTGCAACCTGTGCAGGGGCATACATTTCCGGCAGACGGGCCCGCAGGTTACCATCACAATGCACTCCTCCCTGGAAGGCTGGGGAGCCACTCTGGACAACCACAGTGTCCATGAAGTCTGGACCCGGCCGAAGCAGGAGTCTTTGATCAACTGGCTGGAGCTGAAAGCCATCCGGCTAGCTCTCAAAGCTTTCCTTCCGCTTATCAGTGGCAAGACTGTCCTCATACAGAGCGGCAATTCCACCAGCATCTACTATGTCAACAAGCAGGGGGGTACCAGGTCCCCTCCACTATGCAGTCTAGCCTTAAGCATGTGGGAATGGGCCTTGGAGAACGACTTCTAGCTCAGGGCCGTGCACCTTCCGGGGTAGTCCAACCTGGAGGCGGACAGGCTCAGCAGACTGGGAGCGGACAATTTCGAGTGGCAATTGAACAATCAAGTACTGCTGGAGATCTTCATCAAATGGGGGCATCCTCAAGTGGATCTCTTTGCCTCCTGGGACAACAAGAAGTGCCAGCAGTTTGCGTCCTGGCAGGGGCAGGGCCCCGGCTCCCTGGACTGCTCATTCCAGATACAGTGGAATGGCATGACAGCGTATGCCTTCCCTCCCACACCCCTGGTCCACAGGGTGATCTGCAAGATAAAGGAATCTGCTCACCTCAGCATCATTTTGATAGCTCCACGGTGACCCGCAAGACTGTGGTTCTCAGAGCTTCTCTACCTGGACAGGCAACCCATTCATCTACCAATGAGCCCAGCTCATCTTCTGGCGCAGCAGGGGGCAGGGTCATACACCCCGCTCCACACAAATTAGCCCTTGCAGCGTGGTTCCTGAGCAGGTCACGCCGAAGCACCTGAGCCTTTCTCTGACTAACCTAAAAATCATTCAGGGCGCCCGAAGCAAGGCTGCTAGGACCCAGTACAAGAGTAAATGGACTAGGTTCTGTCATTGGGCGGACTCGAAGGAGATCGACCCCCTTAAGTGTACTCTGGATGATGTACTCTCATTTTCGGCACACCTTGCTCACTCAGGCATGCATGTGGACACATGCCGCACCTATTTGGCAGCCAAAGGGGCCTACATAATTCGGAGGAAGAGGTCTTCTCCTCTTGACCCGGTGGTCAAGCGACATTTGGCAGGCCTCTCCAGGCTCTACCCACCCATCAAAAAACCACACCCCGTGTGGGACCTCAGTGTGGTGTTGGGCGCCTTGGCGCACAAACCGTTCGAGCCAATGGTGTCTGCAGACATCAGGCTGGTCACCATTAAGACAGATCTGTTGGTGGGCCTCACCTCTGCTCGCAGGGTCAGCGAGATCCAGGCATTAGTGGCATCAGACCCCTAAACTACCTTTCACAAGGATAAGGTTGTCCTGAGAACGCACCCTGCGTTCCTACCCAAGGTAGCCACTGCTTTCCAACTTAACGAGGAGATATTCTCACCTATGTTTTTCATCGACCACAAGGACGAGGCTCAGAGGGTCTTGCACTGTGTAGATGTCAGACGCATTCTGAAATTCTATCTGAACAGGACCAAGGACTTCTGCAAGTCAGATGCCCCATTTGTCACCTTCGAGGGGTCAAGGCCAGGTTATCAGGCTTCCAATGCCTTGATAGCAAGGTGGATGGTTGCGGCCATCAAGAAAGCCTATGAGGGGCAGCACAAGCCACTTCCAGCTGACATGCATGCCCATGCGGTCAGAGCCACGGCCATTGCATTCCAACGGCATGACTTGTGGCAGGTGATCAGCAGGGCGGCCACCTGGGCAACCCCTTCGACTTTCTGTAAGCACTACTGTTTGGACGCCGCCTCTAAGTCAGATGCGGCTTTAGGACAGGCGGTTCTAAGGAATCTGTTTTCTTAAGGAGAGTCTCCTCTCCACCCTGGGGCTACATTCAGTTGTAATGGCCCAGACAGTATGGAGGAAAGGGAATGGGACGTAGGAGTAATTAATAGTTACTCACCGTAGTGACTAACGTACTCTTAGTCCATAGTCCCCTTCCTCCATATGTCCTACCATCCTCCCCCTAATAATACTGATGTCATTAGGCAATGTTAAATATTGTCGACGCATCAATGGGGACTGAGGAGTGGTGCCGGTGGGCGGAGTCAGGGGAGCGCATGCTCCCAGGGCCACGAACCTGCACGCCTCTAAATTTAATGGGGAACAAGGTGTCTTCTGGTGAAAAAGGTTCTGTCTCCCGTCCCTAGCGAGGGACGCCCATACAGTATGGAGGAAAGGGGACTATGGACTAAGAGTACCTTAGTCACTACGGTGAGTAACTATTAATTTTAACATCTATAGTTTTGAGGTTAAAAAAAAGTGGTTAAGAAATTGGCACAAAAAATATTTGTTAATGTTGCATTCAGCAAAGTGTACAATACCCCTAAAAAGGCTTTTATCCATGTAACGGTTTAGGAATCTTATATATTGCTTTCTTCCTGTGAGAGGCTATAGCCCTCTGTCCCAGATCTTGAACCCTCTCTTAGCAGAGTTGCAATTTATGTTTGGGAGCTTCAGGTTCTTTTTTAGCTAAAGCAGTTAGCAGCACCTGAGTGCCCTGTTTGCATTCCTCAAAGGAGAGGGAAGCTAACAGCAAATCACCTATTTACTTGATCTACATTGACCGACCTGTAAACTTGATATCAGTCAGTCAGTTCAGCTGTATTTCGATCTGTAGATACTAAAAGCAACAGCAGGCAAAAGAAAGTTTAAATCACAACTGCTAGCAAAAAACCCTTAATATAACATCATACAAATTTGCAAAATATATATATTAAAATATAGCACATCCTTGCTTGCTCATAAAAAGATTCATTTTTGTTCTTGAAATGTCGTGGCTCCCTGCTGAAATGCCAAGTACGGGGGTATTGATACTAAACACAGGATTTCATTATAGACTTCCCTTTGTCTCCTCATGTAAATACTTGGGCCTACAACCACAAATAGACAACATCATTATACAATTCATCTTCAGATTGTAAGCAATTTGTAAACATCATTGAGCTACAAATTCAAAATTGTACATAATACAGAAATCAGTAATGGTGGAAACAAATAAAAGCATAAATACTCAGAAATCAGAAGAGCATAGATGGAACACTCAGTTTGCACCCCTGGTGATATTAGGCAGTGGAGCGAGATCCATGTAGTACAAAACCGCATGCACTGCCAGTTCATCTTTTGAATTTACACACAGTGCTAGAGCATCTTTTACAGTTGTTACTGATCTATTTGCAAATAAAGGCATAAGATATCTCTTCCTGATGTTAAAATAAAGTTGACAAAATATGAGGAAGTGCATTACATTCCAGTCACATTTTCACATAAAGGGGCATTTGCTGGGAAGATTATTATTCCATTTGTGCAATAGTTCACCCAGGGGTAGTGTCCCGAACCAGAGCTTGAGGTACAAGGCCCTGGAGAATTTTGAGGAGACATTGTCCAAGTAACTTTCATTACCGCAAATCTGTTTATGTTCCCAATACGTCCTTCCCCTCTCTTTACTTGCAATATCAGTGAGGAGTACACTTACTTCCATGTAAGTTAGGTCCTCCTTGATCTTTGATTTTGCGTCACAGTCATGGAGTTGAGATTTTGACCAGTAATCACAGAGACCAAGTGAATGCAAAACCTCCTTTAAGTATTTAATCCATGGGAGCAATCGGCCTCCCTCTTCAATTGCAGATCTGTACTGTAAGGCACTGATGGTGTCAACAATAAAGACAGACACAAGTGATCACAGTTCAATGGGGGCGTGGCCTGCAGCCGATGGAGTATGTCGGCAGTGAAGACGGCACCCGCCAGATCCTTCAAGATCCGTCGAATAAATAAGCTCCAAGCTGGATGTATAGCCTACAAATGGTAGGAAACATGTGTGAACATCTCCGGTTCACTGGACTGCGAGGTGGAGTGCAGAGATTAGCCTGAAGCTGAGAAATGAGTGGCGAAATGCCCCGGCTGATCGAGGCACCAGGAACAAAGATGGTACCGGCATAACAAAGGAGGTTGGTGAAAGGTGCAAAGTGCTCAGGAGTCCCTGGAAGGTTGACGGAGCCCAGGCGAGCAGGCGGCTGGCAAGCGCGTTACTGGAGACTCGCACCGCCTGCCAGGACTAGAGTGTAAGGGCGGAGAGAAGCTAGAACCCAAGAGCACACAGATTAAGGGCAGCTTGAGGTTAGGGACGGCAACAAATAGCCCATTCAAGGTGGCACGGCAGTGGCAACAAGCAAGTGCTGCGTGTCCCCCCTCTTTTGAGGCCTGGTTCCCCCACAGCTGGGACTTAACATAGAGCTACATATTGGGGCTATTGGCGGCCACAGAAGGCATAAAGGCACAGCATACGCTAGAAATATAGTCAGAAGGACTCTACTATACACTGCTGAAGCCCGCTGTGAGTCTGTGCGGATAGCGGTGGAGGAGCGGGCTCAAAAAGTGAGCCAGAGAATCTGCAGCAGTAAGAAGTGAATAGCCCCTGTTACATTGGGCCGAGCGGCAAAGAGACAACACGTTGCCAGCAATAGACACGGCAAGAGGTGACGACCATCGGAACCTGGGCCGTGTGTTGAAATCTGGTGGGAGCCCCATCTTAATTAAAGCCTGCACCAGTCAGAAAACAAAACAATAAGCTGCGGTAGGATTGAAGCAGCAAGAGGGGAGAATATAATATCCTGGGCTGAGCAGAGAAACCACGGGAGTGACCCCTAAGACATTAAGACTGCAGCGGATAGATAAGCACAGAGGGTTGCTGATTGATGCCTCCAGCTGCAAGGAGATTGCATTGATGAACCTGGGTGGTGTGGTGGAACCAAATCTGTGCCCTGTTTGTGCTTGATCAGAGGAGACATGGACGGGTGCCACAGTATCCTTGAAGCTGGCAGTGAAGCGCAGAGAGCACAGCAATATCTGGGCCAGGCGGCAGAGTGTACATTGTAGCCCTGGCGGTGCTAGGCAAGAAGCAGCACTCAGTACCTTACAAACAGCTATAAGAAGGACCTATATTAAAGTAATGTTTCATGTCGAAAGGCCACTCACTTACACAACAAGGACCTGAAGACCAAGCCCCAAAGGTGGGCCAGTAGGGCACACAGATTGAGTCTGCAACTCACCGGATTGAAGGAAGCCACCCAAGACTGGATGTCACCCTGGTCCCTCACAGGAGTACCAGACATAACAAGTACACCCAAAGAAGTGAGCTGTGCCACAACGCCAAGAAACAAGGTCAGAGCACATATTCATGGTGAATCAAGTAACGTGTAATCGGGGACATTAGCAGAAGTGACACTTGAGCAGGAATATTGATAATAAACTAAAAGAGATAGCAGATTGTCTGAATGGCTGCCAAATGGACCAAAAACAAAGCAAGCCAACCTACCTTAGATGGTTTTGCTAAAACCAAGCAGCAGGCACCTGGTGGTAACACAGAATTGCTGACGGTGTGAGGGGAGAGCGACATGGAGCTGTACAATCAAATAATGTTATCGATAGCAGACCTGAAAGCCTTGTTGGGGTCGAAGATTAAAGCAGTGCAACTAGACGTTGGGCTGTTGCGGCAGGACGTGCAGAGCCTCGCAGAGTGCACTGCTTAACTTGAGTCACAAGTGAAAGAGAATTCAGCGGCTCTCCGAAACACACATGTATTGCAACAGAAAGTCAGCCTTTTGGAGAACAGGGTCGAGGAGGCCGAAAGGACAGGGCCCCTAGAAATAATATTCGTATTGTAGGTCTGCCTGAGGGCGAAGGAGCAGATCTGATGACATGCATACAAAATATGCTACTCCAGGAAATTGGACCTGGCAATCTCACACAGGGCTTTACAATAGAGAGAGCGCACAGGGAGGTAGCTTGGCACCCCCTCCGGGAGCTCCCCCGAGACCGATTATTGCTAAGTCCTGAATTATAAAGACAGAGAGAAAATACTGACTTATTCCAGGCAAGGGGGAGACCTGAAGAGAGCCTTAGCAGATCTGGCAGTCTATCCCGATTACATGTTTCAAGTGCAGAAGAACAGGGCACAATTTACAGCAGCAAAGAGCAGGCTAGTTATAGCCAGATTGAAATATATGCTGATCTACCCAGGGAGGTTTCAAATCAGCTACAAAAATAAGACTTGGTTCTTCGAGCATTCAGAAGAGGCGCAAGCATGGATGGATAGGGAGGAGATAGGACGAGGCGAAAAAGACAGAGAAGACGACCTGGGCAGATGCAAGGAGGGTCCAACCCGACCTGAAGCCAGGAATGAATAAGGCACTTTGAACTGTACTCAAGGATACAGGGGTGCTTTGAAAGTTCTGTAGTTATACAAACATCCTGAAACTACTGGGCTAGGAGACTGGATAAATCTCCTGGTAGTACATGGCGATTGGGGTCGTAAGATGGATCGCTCCCTGGGGCAATGGGTCGCCAGCATGCCCAGGGAGACATCAGAGCTATCATGAGAGTCCCAGGATAAGCGGGCTCTTATTGAACGTATATAGCTTGTCTGCGGAGCTTATTACTTTGCTACTTTATTACTTGATTTTGTAAGTGAGTTTGGGCTTTTTGATTGGATTTAGATGGCGGGAGAGGCCATTGACTGGTGATGCAAACTACGCAAAGAGGTGCCAGACTTACGAATGCGCTGAGTCACTTCCACCAAGTTCTATTTTAGAGGGCACTTATTTTATGTGCCCACCCGCTGTGCACCGTCCTGGAGTATGTATACCAAAGGACGATGTGAGAAGCGGATATGCCCGAACGAGGGAGCTGATGTTGGGCAGTTAATGGTTTGGGGAGTTAAAGGGGCTTGGGGTTTGTCCACCCGAGTGTGAAATAAGAATGTTGGAATAGTATATTTTAACAGATTTCCAAATAGCAGCAAAAGGAAAATGCTTATAGAAGCAGGGGTGGTCAGCCTCCTCAAACCGTTCAAATGGTTATGGCTGGAACAATAAAGGTACTCATTTGGTATGTGATGGGGCTGAATGCCTATGTCAAATGGAACAGGGTCTATGTATACTTGAAAAGAAGTAGGGTAGACATTGCAATGTTGCAGGAGACGCACCTGACACCCGAAAAGCAGATATGGTACCATTTAAGATGACCCAAATTAAAATGGACACGATGGTTCTAGTACAGGGACACTTGTATTATCAACACTTACGCCCCCAACCACAACACAGCAACATTCCTCCAATCACTGTACCCGAGGTTAGGCCTGTATAGGAACAATGATATTATATGGAGAGGCAATTTCAACGGCACACTTAACCCTACTCTAGACAGGTCAGATGCTAAGTATAGTAAGCCAGAACCACCAGCTAAGGCACTGAGTGGGCTGTTAAGGGCATTTGATCTGCTAGACATCTGGTGGGTACTTCATGGTGATACCACATACTACTCTTATTACTCAGCACTGAATGCAGTGCATATTAGAATAGATTATCTCTTTGTGGGATAGGAAATCGCCCATTTAAATACTAGAGGATAGTATGAAGGTAGGGCACTATCGGATCACGTCCCGCTCAGTCTACAATGGTGGCTTAAACCCCATAGGGCCCCAATACCCACGTGAAGACACAGAGGAGAATCTTTGCAAGACACCCCATTTCGGGATTGTGCCAGGGAAGCATTGTGGACTATGTCATGCATAACGAAGGGCGGGAACATTCTGGGAGGCATTGAAGGTGGTAGTCCGGGGAGCCGCCATTGCAGGTTCTGGGAATGCCCAGACTAACATTAACAGAGAGTTGTCATTGGCTAAAGAGAGAGATTAAGAAAATTGGAACAGTCAACTGCAGGGCAAATTGGGAATGCAGCGAAGGCTGCGACATTGAAACAGAAATGCATTGAATGCTGGGAGAGGTTGGGCAAGTATAATTACTCTAAATATATTGAAAGGTAGCACAGAGAACGGGATTAAACAGGCAGACTATTGGCAAGACAAGAGAAGCGAAGCCCGATTCACTCGATACGCACGAGAGAAGAAGACCTCTGAAATACCCAATCAGGCGTTAAAGAGTCCTTTCAGGAATTCTATTAAGGCCTGTATATAGAGGGAACCTCGATACCGCAAGAGTATTAGAGGAGATGTTGGGTGAGATAGACCTCCCTACATTAGATCAGGAGGCCATGGGTGGTTTCGAGGGACCTATCACGTTAGAGGAAATACTAGGGACGATCAGGTCCCTGCCAACAGGGAAGACACTGGGCACAGATGGATTGCCTAGAGAATACTATAAGGAATATGCCCAGGAGCTGGCCCCACATCTACTTCACACCTTTACTAATCCTTACGAGGCAGGTGTTCTCCCCCCTAGCTTAAGGGAATTAGTTATTATACCCCTCTCCAAACCACACAAGCCAGCAATGGAATGTAGATGTTACTACAGGCCCCTATCAGTGCTGAATCAAGATAAGAAAATTCTGACTGCTATACTGGTGGACAGAATGAAGAAGATAATACACACACTGGTGCTGCCGGACCAGATGGAGTACGTGCCAGTACTCCGCATGTACTGGAATCTGCACCATGTGATAGCACGGCGGACTGGGTGATCCCCTGTGCCATAGCCATGCTAGATGCAGTGAAGGCGTTTGACTTGGTGAGATGGGACTGGCTGTATGCAACACTGAGCAGATTAGGATTTGGACAGGCATACATTCAGTGGGTGTGGTTGGTGTATACCAGACCGATGGCGAGAGTCAAAACTGGAGGATGTATCTCGTAAGAATGGGAATTGGGTACATTTGGTAAAGAGGCGAACTCCTGGCTGAACTGAAACTGCGCTGGTTACCTGGCCACCCTCTGATCTCGGGCCCAGGCCCCCTCCCCTGCCAGTTGCACACCTGCACTGCCTCCCTGGCAACCCCCGCACTGGGGACTGTTTTCTGTATCCCTACAGTCCCCTACCAGCACTTGACACCTGATGTCTGCCCTTGCCACCAGCTGGTTGCACTTTTATTTATTGCTGTTATTTATTCTATTTATTTATCCCATGTATTGCACTTTCCCCCCTGCCCTCCTTACCCCCCGCACTTTTCCCCTTCCCCTGCACTTGTGCAATCCCAATGACACCTGGCCTAGTAAGATCGTTGTCTCTGTCTTCGCTCTGTACCCCCTCCCTTGCCTCGTCGCGCCTTGAAACACTTATGTATAGGCGAGTTATAAATATCATATCAAAGGTACTAGACAGGGTTGTCCATTGTCCCCACTTCTCTATATTCTCGCTGTGGAACCCATTGCACAATACCTTAGGAAGGAATACATGGGACATGGTATAGTGATTGATGCAGCTACACATCTGATATCGTTGTACGTGGACAACATTTTGTATATACAGAACCCCGAAGATAACTTGGAGTTTTTGCTGGGGGCACTAGAGCTATTTGTAGGATTATCAGTGATTACGATCAACTCTGATGAATCTGCGCTGTTCCCGTTAGTAGGTTTCTGGCACTTCAGCGGACCGCGTCAACGTTTAAATACCTAGGGGTCAAAATACCTTCAGCTCTCCCTCCACAAATACTTCCCCTCTCAAGCTCTTCGTTTCCTCTACCTCCCTCAGGGTCAGTCATTTTTCAAATAAATGAGCTGGGGGTAGATGTCGGTCTCGGCTGGGGCCTCCCTCTGGAACAGCCTCCATGCCACTCCCTGAGGAGAACCATTTCCTGTTCCTGAAGCACCTCAAGACCTTCCTCTTTGCTTCTGCCTTCGCTCCCCCTAGCCCCTGCTGATATGTTCTCACTTGGCACCGTGCACCTGGCCACGCTCTTGTCCTCCGGGCCCAGGTACCTGCTCACCCTACCACCCTCCCGCACTGCCTCCGGGCCAACCCTTGCACTGGGGTCTGTATCTGTACCCATACAGCCCCCACTTTTTCTTCCTGCACTTATCAGACCTGCCCTGTCTGCTGCCTTAAACCCAGCACTTGGCACTTGCTGGCTGCACTGCCACTTGTTTGTTGCCTTTATTATGTATTTATTTATTTATTTATTTATTATTATTTGTTTCCCCTTTGCTCCACACTTTCCTCTTCTCCCCTCTTCCATGCACTTTTCCCCTCCCCCTCTCTGATGCACTTGCTCGTTCTCAATTTCTCTGGGCCTAGTAAGATCGTTGTTTTGTTCTCCCCGTTCCACTCCCTTGCCTTGTCATGTTCTAAACCACTTGTGTACGAGCGCGATAGAAATAAAATATCAATTAATTTCAATATATATCATGAACCGGCTATAGAGCATGTACACAACACGCGAAAGGCCCTAGAGGGCATCCAGGGCTCTATGATGTTTTGGACCAAGCTGCCGCTCTCCTTGTGGGGGGGGCAGTGCTGAAAATGTTATTGCTGCCCAGTTTGCTACATTTCATTGTTAACGTACCATATTATGTACCACAGTCCTTCTTCAAAATGATGGTGTCAGCAGAAGTGGAGGGAGGAACAGAATAGCGCTTTCCACGTTGCACAGGCCATATGAAGAGGGCAGCATTAGGGTCCGGTGTTTTGATTTATACGATATAGCTGGAAAACTACAATTTATGGTGGACTGGCTGACAGATGACTCAACTCGAGATACAGTGATGCTGCAACCTGTGGGGGTCAAGGTATTAGCTCAGAGAACTGGTGTGGAATAAGAAGCTCTTTGGAGAACATAGATCACACTAAGTGTCCTTGGGAGTAAGGATGTGGAATAGAGCATTAGCAGTGATGGGGCTCACAGACCCGTTCTTGGTCCAGAATACCCCTGGTCACAGTAGTGGCTGCCTCGTCGCAGGCGAGACAGAAGATATAAATGCACTGGGAACCTTACGGGGTGGCCACGATAGAGGGCCTATTGCGGGATGCCTCTTTTATTCCCTTTGAAGAATTGGCCAACCACACAGGCTTGCACATAGGCCAATACTTGTCGCACAGCTCTATTAAAGGGATAATAACGCAGAGTTGGCCGACATATAGTGAATTGAAAGAGCAACATGCCATTGTAGTTATCTTGAATGACACATAGAGCCAGTGCTCCAGATAAGATTTTGAGGTCGGAGTATTTTACTCTTTATTTTAAACTTTGAGAGTAAATGTGATCTTAAGAGAGTAAAAATTACTTTTCTCCTTCGCAAGGGAGTAAAATGTATGTGACATCCAGCCGACGTGTGAAAAAAACTGTATAGAAATCATTAATATGCGGCAGCTTTCTGCATTATGACAGAATACACCTTTCATTACTTCTGGCCATTTGATCTCTCCTGTATAAATTTAAATGTTGAAATCACAAAAACCTAGCCAATTATATAGTAAAGCAGACCTGAATTTGTATTGTGCGTATTGAGATTCGATAGCAAAATTGTCTTTTGATGTTTAATGAAAGTCCTAATTTCCTGGAGCTATTACTACCTAATGGTATGCCAATGTTAGGATAAAACAGTACAGAGAGGCAAGGACTCCATGCTAAATTTTATATCTAATCTAGTGGTCAAATGATTATTGATATAGCTCTTTTGGCAAAGAGCTGTACATAGAACATATTTATCACAATTAACACCAAACCAAAGTCTGTACTCCTTTATCGACCTCGAAAGAATGAAAGGCTGAGTTGGACTTGCCGGGATTCGAACCCACAACCCACATATCATGCAGAGATTGCAGCAACGAGTGCTCAAACGGCTGAGCTATCTTATTGGCTAACATCCTTCAGAGGTTGGTTGAATGAGTATCGACTGAGGTATAATGATCACAGTACCTTGATGTATGACAAACCATTTATGAAGCGCTACATAAAGTTAAATACCTATCTGGATTATCACAGAGACAAGTTTTGCTGAGTTTCTATTTCAATTACCAATGTAACTTTCATTTGTTTGTTTTTGAACAGTGCATGCACTTTCTTGAGAGTCAGGTTTTGGATGTTTTGTTTGTAATCTTGAAGATTTGAGAGGCTAGAATACCTGTGATCAGTGTAATGGCAATTACTCACCCTTGAGGAAAGACTCTGCTGCCACTGATCATTTATAGTAATGTACCCCATTGACTGCAAGGTTGAATGGATGTAAACTAGATTATGCATAGTCATCATTTTACACACTGTTTTTATAATTAGACTGTAAATTAAATTAGAAGTGTAAAAGTGATCTGCCTCTGCATGATTATGTACACAGCACCGGAACTCTGAAAAATACAATTGTGCAATACTGGTTTGCTTTCATTGGAAAAAAAGCATAACTTGTTAAACAAAATAATAATAATTCTCAATTGCAATATAGTTTTCCATCTTATTAATTATACCATCCTAAAATTCTAGGAAAACCTGCACAGTGCTTCTGAAGCTGGATGGAAAGAAACCATTCCTTTTGTTAGTGTGCAGTTTATTTTTTTGAAAGGCTTCAGAGAAATACAGTCTGTTTCAGAGGTGGCTTGCAATTACATCCATGTAGATAAAAATCACAAGACGCCCGCTGGTTTCTGTCAAGTAACTTGACCTTTGCACTGCCCTCTGATTTAAATCTGTGTGTAAATGTACCCAGTAGCGGAGTAGCGGCAGAGTAGCAGTCTCAGGCAGTCCGTGGCAGCCCTGGACGCCGAGGACGCTACTCTGCAAAGCCCAACGAGTCTAGACGATGGCCCCCATCAGAGGAGCTCACGTTCTCGCACACAAGCTGAAGTTAAGAAGAAACAGCCCCCCGAGACCCAAAATGTGAACCTCCCGCACTCTGTCAGACAATTTGAGTGATAGAGAGCTCATGGATGCGGGGGAGGGGCCTGGCCAAGAACGAACTACTGCGGCACCTAGGAAATATGATGGTGCCTGACCGAAGACCATCGGGACCAAGAGACAGGCTGTTACTAAGATCGGTTTTGGCACCATAACAGTTGTGAGAATCCCAGAGTCGTCGCCTAGTCCTAACTCTGAGGACGAGCGGTGCGAGGACAGATCTTCTAAACAGCCCTATCGCCCAGGTATGGCCACACTAAATCTCGACTCACCGGTAGAAAGTCCTGCCCCGCCGGACGCGTCCTGCAGCAGCTCCCCAATGCCGGGCCCTCTCTCTCCTGTAGGGGCTTTCCACCGCCTGTCGAAGAACGGACGGTGGCGATTCCCGCAGAGAGCAGAGGGGCCGTCTCGCAGGAGTGGGCTGTGGAGCGGGAGATGGATGCGGAAAGAAAGCCGGCTGCCGGGCCAATGCACCCTCTGGTGGGGTCCCGCAATCTGGGAGCTGAGGATGATGATGCAGGAACAACAGTGCCCGATGCCCAGAAGGGCTCCACAGCGGCTGATCAGGAGAATACACAGACTGTGAATAATCGAGCTGAAAGCAGTCAAGGAGCTCCGCACATAGGAGGCCAGCCTCTAGACAATCTATTAAAGGTGAACGTATTAGTCCACCCATTGCCTTCTTATGAAGGCCCACTAAAGCCACAACAGAATGCTAAAAAGACCTTGCCACCAGCTAATTGAGCTAGACCGAATTGAAGATGATGAGGAGCAGGATGTTTTGAGTTGCATTGCGGATGCCTCTCCAACAAGAGCGCCTTGTGCAAATATAGACGAAGGACCATGTTTCAAAAAAATTGAAAAAAACGCTAAAAAAACTTCTTCAGCTCAGTCGGGTGTCCAATCTGCCCACTCAAGCAGAATGATGGGGAATAAAGATGACAAACTTAACATTGCTAAAAAACAGCAAGCTAAACGCACAATAAGGGCAACTCTGACAACCAAGGTCAATAAAAGACTAATGGAAAACAATACTTCTTCACTACAAACTTTGACAGACTTCTTTGGTAAGCGATGCAAAAGGAAATACGAAAACATCTGTGAAATAAGTGATAGTGAGATGTTGGAAGTGGTGTATAGTTCAGAGGTCTCAGTGTCAGAAAAAACCAACGAAACAATGCACAATACCTTGCCCATCCGAGAGGGGCAAAAGGGCTCCCCACAGAATGTTCCGGCTAGTCCTCCAGAAGCAACGGGTGGTCCCCAGCCAATCTCTAAGAATACGTACGATCAAATCCAAGGCTTCACCCCGCCAACTTCACCAAATGGCGTGAATAGGCCTTTCAGTCTGGAAACTCCTCAACTTGAAACGGATAAAAGGCAAAAGGAACAACATGCGGAAGACGAAATCTACAAAGATCCTAAAAAAAAAAAGGATAAAGTTATTTCTGCGATGATGACCTCAGTTGGTCTAAGATAAGCAAAGAAAGACATGTGTCCACCAATGGCCACCACTCCACTCAAGGATAGAAGACTAAGTGATTTGTCAGAATCCAGGTCTGGAGAAACACCTGGAAAAAAAATGGATCTTCTGACAATCATGTCTGCAGTGAACGTGGCCCTGGCGCCTTTTGTTAAACTATATGAGGCCATAAACGACACATTAAAAGATCACAGCACCATCACGGCAATGATGCACTCAAAGCTACTCTACTTGGAAGGGTATATTGCAGCCGTAGAAAAAGAAAAATCTAGAGATTACTGTACTCTACCCCAGTCGGCGCCCATAGATGAACTACAACCGACTCCTCCAACTATTACAAACGAAATGGGGTGTCAAACTCTGTGTACGGAGTCTAACCTTAATCAACCTCCTTTGAGATCAACGCCGGGACCGGATAAGTCTACAACTAAGTCAAGCTCTACATTACAACCTTCTGGCAAAAAGTCAAAGAGCAACAGTATTCCCCCGAGCAACACAGAAGTGAAAAGTACTGGCCGGAGGCGGTAGGAGGTGAAGAAGCTCAGAAATTGTGCTTGTGAAAACGACACAATATCTCCAATCAACTCTGCTCTGAGAAACCCCCAAGGAAGAGCAAAGACCCAACGACAAACAAAGACTTCTCTATCTTTGCAGACTGCCGACCAACAAACGCACTTACACCCAGTAGCGAGAAACAACTGGTATTCTGTTTACTGGTTCAGGAAAAGAGTTTTGCTCCCCAAGCTGACAAGAAGAGGGATCGAAATGGGGGACAAACGACAGCTACAAACTCAAGTCGGCCAACTCCTAAACCCATAGGAGGTTCGATACCTTGTATTGACCTAATGGAGACATCCAGTTCCTCAAACATCTCTAAATCGACCGAAGATCTCTTGATGGAAGAAGTTTTAGAAAACCTGAGCCAACACTGTGAGGAATCCTCCCTAGCCACCATTGATGGCCCTTGCAAAAGGAGAAATACGATGAACAAAAGTCCGAACCCCAAACAGACCAAGATGTTTCTGACATAGTAGTTTATCCCCTATTCATGTCGTTGGAGGATCGATATAAGAAGATAGCCCGAATTGCTAAATGGGGCACCGACCAGCGGTTCGAGAAGGGAAGTAACAAACCAAATAATGAAGGACCGCAAAAACATTACCGAACGAAAGCAACAAACTCCTTTAATGGTAGTTCGGGGGAAGAATTCAAATAACATTGAAGAAAAACGGGAAAAGACAAGTGACCGGCAGAGGAAAGTCTCTTGGAGAGAAGACGGGAGAGATAAAAGAGGATTGAATAGGTATGAAAAAGAAACACGAGGAAGAGGTGTTTCACCTAAAAATAGATGCCACCCAACGAAGCCCGGATGTCCTGCCTTCAAACTTGAACAAATAGGCAAAAGCCGAGATTAGGTTATTCTCAATAGAAGAACGGTGATAGAATTGCTCCATAGCATTCCTAAACTGAGACCGAAAGAATCCAGTGACTTACAAATAGTTGAGCAAATTCACGAAGGTCGTCAAGCTACTAGTTACCTATTCATCACCTCTCGAATCATCAAACAGAAGCTACGTGACTCCCTGAAAAATCTGCTAAAACTGGGATATGACCTAAGAGAAATTGATGCAGATATGTGTAAGCAAAATGTGGAGCCTCTGAAAACTAGTATCAATCATACCCGTTCACGGAAAAGGAAAGAAAACATGAAGCATACCAGATTTCCTGAGGATGAAATACAAAATAATCCCTCTGAGCAGTGTCATAATATAAAATCTACAGCAGCATTGAATGAGACGCAAAGTACCCCACACAAGGCGAGAACATGCCCAGCTCCAACAAGGAAAATAGAAAGACTATGGCCCACTGCGGAAAACCATAAAGAACGACAAGAGGAGGTTGATATGATAAAAGAAAGAACCCCTCGTGGGCCCCTAACATCTATCAAAAGAACATGTATGCAGAATGTTACAAAAGATCAAAAACAAAATGGGGACAAAGAAAAATCCAACCCTCTACAAAACCTCTGGGCTTGGCTTCCGAAAGCCCTGGCCCTACAAAAAAAATAGCAATCCAAGTCGGTTCAGAAACCTTCCGAAGAAACTACATGTCGTTTAAACAACTTTACTGCTAAATTAGGCTCTTGGAACACTCGCGGGTTTGCACATCTCATAGTACCGGGAGACGTAAACCTGGCTCCTTTCGACATCCTGTGTCTTCAGGAGAAATGGCTCACAACTAAACCTGTCTTGGACGGCTTTGATATAGCTTTTGCCCAAGCTAAAAAGGGGCCGAAAGGGAGATCATCCTCGGGTCTGCTAATTGCAATCAGAAGCGGGAAGGTGATGAAACTGATTAAAATCATGGCAGTTTCTCTCTTCATGCTATCAGTTCAAGTGAAATGGAACTACTGGAACAAAAAATTGAATGAAACAGTACCAATATCAGCGATAATTATAAACGTCTATTGGAATCCGGAAGCAATTTCAAATCAGGAGTTCCTGGACATGATGGAAAAAGAAATGTACAGGGCATATATCGAATGCTCTGAACCCCACCTGTACGTCTGTGGAGATTTGAACGCAGTTTGTTTAAAGAAGTCATCGGGGCCGTCTGGAACTAAGGCCGAACTACGAGGCAAATTATGGACTCTGCTGACGATTTCTAAAGAACTTGTCAACTTGGACACTATATTCACCAGTACAAAACGCTTCTCAATTTGGAAAGGTCATGCTACCTCGGAAACTATTGACTACATCTATGTCTCATCTGCTTTGCTGGCATTCATCGCCTCTTTTGACATTGTTAAAACTAAGGCAAGCCACCACAACTTGCTATGTATAGCATGGCTAGGCTACCTCATTCAAAAAAACTTTGTTTATTACAAAGGTAGAAGTGAACTCGAAGGGCAACCGCCTCTCACTGAGCCTAAACAATGTCATCTCTCTGACAAACAAATATACCCAGCTAGGGTCCTCAGATGAAGGTTGTACTTTACCCGATTATGGCACTCTGCTTAACACCTTTAAAAAACCTAGATCGAAAGGAGTAATACACAGGAACAAATTAGCTCATACTTATGACCAAACTCTGGTCATTAGAAGATGCCTACTTAGAAAACTAAAGAGAAGAGCTGCGAGAGACAACTCGGAGGCGAACAAACAGGTGCTGATCCCCGAGACAAGAATTGATAAGTCATGGTTAAAAGAACACCGTCATTCCCTTTACCAAAGAGACTCAGAGGAAATGCTGAGATGTGTGTGTGGCAAAAATCCCCGTGAATTTTGTGCCCTAATCAATGCTACGGAACAATCTACTTCCGATTCTCTAATTAATGGCATTGGCGAAGATACCTGGAAATCACATTACGAAAACCTCTTCTATGATGTCTCCATAACACCTACAAGTACACAAGACCTAAGTTCAGCGCCCTGGGCAGAGCTCCACGATTATGAAAACATCGTGGAAATCCTGAAAATATTGAAAAACTCAAGGGCTCCCGGCCCAGATGGCCTGACAAATATGCATCTGAAAGATCACCCGGAGGCAAGGGCAGGGTTCATCAGCGAAGTATTCCGAAGAGTAACAACAGCGAAGGCACTACCCGATTCCTGGACCAGCGCTGTAGTGGTACCCATCTACAAAAGAGGGAAGAGAGATGACCCAGCAAATTTTCGGCCCATCGCTCTCTTAAACGTGATCAGCAAAGTCTATGGATCATTACTTCTTCGCCATTTTCAAACGTGGAGGGAGAACGCATTGAAAAGGTTGCTGAATTTAAATACTTAGGCATCATGGTGGATAATTCACAACACGAAAACGCAATGCAAAAACATCTGCAGATGAAAGTAAACAGCCTAACTTCTCAGGCAAAAGCGATAGACAAAAAATGTGGCTGCTTTTCTCTAACACCTATCGTGGACTATTACAAAGCAAAGGTCGTCCCCACACTTGTCTACGGTGCTGAAGCTATGCCAGGGCTACATAAAAAACCTGGCTTAAACTGGAAAGCTATTATTGGAGGGAAGTCTTGAATCTACCTAGCTCTACGCCAATGGTCTTAATAAGAAGAGAAATGAGCCAGCTTTCCCTTGTATCGATAGTGGAAAGCAACCCCATGATGCCGTTTAGGAAGCTATTATTGGAAAATCGCCCGGAGCTACTTGAAACTATAAACAATGAGGCAGAGGGAGGACGATGTGCGGCCCTGAACCAATGGTATGATGAACAGGAAGCGAAACTGGATCAAATTCAATGCTTCAAAAAAGAACTAATGGAGAATCCTATGAAAATCCACAAAAGACTAAACAAACTTGATTGGATTAACACCTTGGACCAGGCTGCATCCTACAAACTGGTGTCCCATTTGCCTCATACTAACCACAAATTACATGTGCTTCAACCGTTTGTGAAAAAATATCCTAACCGAAAGCAGAGGAGCACCTTTTTAAGAGCTCGCCTTAATTTGAAAATTCGAGGTTTGGCACTAACCAATAAATGCAGATTATGCAAAGATCCCGTCAATAGTTGAAACAAGAAGACATCTCCTTCTATCATGCCCAGGAGTCGAGGCCCTAAGAAGACCATATCTGAACTTGGTTCTAGCTGCTGCGCAGATTATCGATGAGGAGACCTGGTGGTCGAGGCTAATTGGAGGAGGTTGAACAACCTGGGTTACAGCCACAGCGAACATTTTTGACTCAATTCTTTCACTGATGGATAAGGAAACTAGCAAAACAGATTGACGATTGGATACACAAGAGAATGCAACATAAAATTTTCATGCGTAAAAAGTCCTGGTACTCACCTTATCTGGAGCCCTGCATAGAGCATACATGATACCCCACTGAATTTCACGGTTCCCAGGCGCTGCAGGGCAGGTATGCCCCAGGTGTAAGGGAGAAGAGCGGGTATGCTTCAAATGTTCTGGATGTGTCCGACAGTGGAACAATATTGGCGAGAGGTAGCAAGCAGAAAGGGTAAGGGTGCCTGATGCTGAATGTGAAGTCCCCAGCAGCTGGACTGTTGGGCCGTTTTCCACATCCTAAAGGGGTGAAACACATCACCAATTTGAAAGATCTGGCGTATGTATTGGCTAAGTGTAGAATCGCTATGGCATCGAAGTTCCCCAGGGGACCGGATGTGGATGAGTGGTGGTGTGATATGAAGAGGTGGGCTTTAGCCGAGACAGTGGTGTGGAGGGGGGCAGTACAGACTAGTCAAGGGGATAAGGCAGCAGGGATCTTGGCCTGCGAAGTGATGTTACAAACCCTGTTTGAAGCAGAGATTAGAGAGACGGAGAATGGTACAGAGCCTCGGGAGGGCGTGGGGGAATCCAGCAACACTAGTAATGATGATCTTGACGCTAAATAGGGTTTTTGGACGTGTGTGATGAGAGAGTAAGGAGGGAGGGGGTAGCCGGGTGGGGAGTAGAGGTATGTAGTAATGTGAACTGAATACTGATGACCCTGTATGAGGCATTGCCTCAGAACTGTTTGGCAATGTTTTTTCCCCTTGTGTTTATTTGAAAACCACTAAAAAAATTAAAACAAAAAAGTGATCACAGTTCTAGAGTGTTTATTAAACTGTACAATGGGTGAGAGAAAACCTAAATCTAAGATGGGAGCAAGCTACGACCATCAAATGAATAAGGCAGTTCTAATGGCGTCTTGACCAATAAAAAGGGCTTATACTAAAAAAAACTTGCCAATCCTTACTGCTAAATTACAAAATAGTGTCGGATAATGTTCACCAGAAAAGAAAGAAGTGTTCACCAAATGATAAATCAGGATGGTATGGCTGGGGTCTCCCTTCCCCACGTTTTCAGCACGGGACAAGGTGGGACTCTTGAGCACAGCATACTCCTGGGATTCGCCAGCACGAGGTTACAGTTCCTTTCAACAATGCCAGGACCTTCTGGGACCTTGCCTTAGAAGGCCTGCTGGACCATAAAAAAGTTCCTTTGGTGATCTTTCACGTTGAGCGATTGCTCTTCGCCCCTTGAGCCCCCTCAGCCGGGCTCTGATCTTCTTGTAACGTTAGCCTCACTCAGTCGGGTTCACTACAGCCTTTCTCTCAAAACGTAACATTAAAAAGTCTCAATGTCTTCTTAAACAACTATTCACTGTGGACATCCATCAGCCGTGTTCACACTTGTTGCCACAATGTTTTCGGGTGTTGTATGCTTCACCCCGATTTGCAGGCATCCATCCCTCAGCTGGGTTCATGCTTGCCAAATACTCAGTTCACTTTGTTTTATCACAATACAGGATTTACTTCCCTTATCCCTCCGTCGGGTTCACTTAGCCATTTTAACACAGTTCATGATTAGCTCATCTCATCAGAAAGCGGGGTTCCCTTCCCCTAGCTTTCTCTTGGCATCCCTCCAGCGGGTTCACATTGCCATTTTAATATCAATCAAAAGAAAGTAATTCTAGACCTTTTAGTTTCTTCCTTTATCCAAGTACGGGTCACAGTCCCCAGTCAGGCTTTCTCTTAAGCCCCTAGTCATGCTTTCGCTTAAGCCCCCATTCCGGCTTCACACAGCTCTATCATCACAACAAATTCCTCCACGTGCCAAAGACTTTCGAGTGTAGAAGGGGTTTTGCTGGACCCTCGTATGACCACCTTGACACTTCAGTGCGGCCTCCTCTAAGGCCTCTTGGTTCTCGTAGTTTCAATCAAAATAAAAGGCTCCAATCGGAGTCCCTGGAATGAGTGACGCACGCGACACCGGACCACTCTGCATCTGGACCTTAACTGGTCTTTCTTTAAAGTTCAAACGCACAAGTTGTTTGTTCAACAATGTTGCCGCCTGCAACCTTGGGCCCAGCACAGTTCGGGTTTACTATAAGTCTTGTCTGACTCACTGGCTGTGCTGAACTGTTGGAATTTCTTGTCTCGGCAGTCAAGGACAGCACCACGGCAGAAAGTGCTCCTCCCCCCTTTGGTTAACGACACAGGAGGGCCCAGTTTGCCGTTGACACCTGTCACACCACACACCAGCTGGACTTCTCGGTCCTATGATTTCCCTTTCGGAGGCTTCGCAGGTCTGAGTTGAAAAGGTCAAGGGCAATTCCCTCCTCATTGTCCCTCCAAGTCTCGCCACAATTCTTCTCTGTTTGAACTGCCGGACCGGAATAGCTTCTTCCTCGTGCGTTCGGCCTTGCTCAAAGTGTGCTCTCGTGCTCCGCCATTTTATCCCTGTGTGGAAGGGAAGGGCCGTCAGGTGTGCATAGTTTTTGTCAATTGCCCGACACTGTCTGACGCTTGTGTTGGGACATGTCGAGTAAACGGCTCTGGTGTTAGTCTGTTGTCTTTCACAGTGTAAGAAAGTGTTTGTGTCGGAAAGTGGGGGGGAGGGCAGAACTTCTGAATATGCTATGGGCTAGGATGTGGAAAAGGTGTTATAAGGAAGGGGGTACTGCGTCTCGCCAGTCGGTGTCCCCCATCCAGGTATTCCTCCCGCACTGGTCCACCCCCAGGAACTGGATCCAACAACGATGGCCATGTCCTGGGCACCTGCATGACACATCCCCAGTGCCTAGTAAGTGAGACACCTTCAGGTTTCTCACAAAACACAGCGAGTCCCAGGGACGACAATACCCATGGCCAAAAATGAAGTGGTTTTTCACCTGCACAGGAACCCAATTCCCTGTATGTCAATCTCTACAAAGACCAGGGTATTTGGGGTGCTACTGGGCAGGCCCAGAAAATGTTTAATGGTTTTGTTTTCACTTCTAGATAATCTACTGCAGTTCATTGCACCACAGAGTTCTACCCCATATAGAGCGGCTTGTCTAGCCTATGCAGAATAGGCTTCAAGGGGTACTTTTACTGCCCCATTGCCATAATCCTGTGCAAACTTAACAATGGCACCACTGTAGCGGTTAAGTGTAATGTCTGCTTTAGAAACCTGGGAAATCCAGTTACATTTTTCTGTGAAACAAACACCCAGGTAATATTACTCTTTTACCTGGTCAGTGGGCTCCCCTTTCAATTTTAGACTAATTATATTAAGCCCCTTTGTTCTATGTTTTCTAAAAACATGGTTTTGTTTTTTTTCACATATATGGCTAGCTGTTCTGAACACAGAACTCAAATTCCATTAGCTGAATTTCTAGGCCATTTGGTGTCAGAGATGGTAAAACAGCATCGTCTGCAAGCAATAAAATTGGACATTCGCCATCTTGCGCTGCAGGTGAGTTGGGGCATGAGAGAAGACCCTCCTGGGCTTCTGAAGGCACCATTTTGGCGAGTGGTTGGGCCGCCTGCACTACCCTGCAGCCCCTTTTCCTGGATTCCCCTTCCCTCCCTCGGCCCGCCTCCCAGCCCAGCCCATGACCTCTGATTGGGCAGACAACTGCCGAGCCTCGCTAGGCCTGTATGGAGCCCCACTCCCTGCAGCCGCCATTCCATCCGGCGCTGCAGGAGAGTTGGGGCATGAGAGAAGACCCTCCTGGG
Source organism: Ambystoma mexicanum (assembly GCF_040938575.1). Lineage (NCBI taxonomy): Eukaryota > Metazoa > Chordata > Amphibia > Caudata > Ambystomatidae > Ambystoma > Ambystoma mexicanum. Next base: position 81,549,804 of record NC_090936.1, read on the forward strand.
CTTCTGAACGCACCATTTTGGCGCGTGCTTGGGGCCCCTTGCCCTGGCCTGCAGCCCTGTTTCCTGGCTTCCCCTTCCCTGCCTCGGCCGCCTCCCAGCCCTCCCACCCCCCCCCCTGTGATTGGCCCTGTTGGGGAGAATTCTCTGTAAAGGCTAATTTCCCAAATCTAGTGAGTGCCCCAGCAGCTTTGCTGGATTTTTTGGGGTTTATTTTTTCTCCTGCTAAGAGTGAGACTCTTTTACTCCCACTCTTAGACATGATTTGAGGTGTTCCTTCGACTTTGAATGTGTTTTTTGGGCTATGGGGTCTTTTACTCCATAGGGCTTCATGTGTTTTGATATGTGGGTTACACAGCACCCTCTGTGCCGTAGCCCAGGGGTGTCGTAGCGACCCCCAAACATAGACTCCATACCCTGGGACTGACTACGGTCTCCCAGGGCATGTAAAGTCACCATTGGCTTTACTAGTCTCAAATTGTGAACAGAACCAGTACAAACCATCATAATGTGGAAGTACTGGAAGGGGTTAATTATATTGCCCCTGGGTCTCTTTTCAAGGGGGCACTGTCCAGTCCCCCCTTGTCGAGTTTCTGGCCGGTGGCAGTAGTTACCACGCGAAATATTCCACCGGAATATTCTCTATGGGATTTTACCATTGATTTTAAACGCACCACTTTTTGGTGCAATGTTAAAGATACCACTGGTTTATTTATTTAATATTAAATTCACGGTTGAGTCTTTTTGCCAGAACTCTTTTCTAAAATGGCGTTCGTGTCCGTCTCTGTAACTCTGACCAAGGTCAAGCCCTTTGTTCCACTTTTTGGCAGGCTTCTCCACAGAAGAGAGAAGATCTTCTGCTGGACGAGTCTTCTTCCTCTGAGCTGGTGGGACCGACCAGTTCACCCTTTTCACCTTCCAAAGACGTCTCATGGTCAAATCGCCCGTGCCAAGCACCCCATCGGCCGGATAGCCAAGCTTCAAAACTTTGACCGCGAATAAAAGGAACGCACCTTTTAACCGGAGATCTCCGCGGCTGGTTTCATCCCTGTGCAGTGCATCGACTCCAAGTTTCCTCCTCGACGAGATCCTCTCTTCCCCTGGTCGGAACAACAAACTGCAATCACTGCCAGGAACAACTGCCACCGCAGGAGCTTCCTCTCTCTTTAAGGTACTGTGTTCCACCTGGCCTTCCTTTCTTCGGTTTGCCCAAGGTGACCCTTAAATCCTTGGCTTGCCAACTGGGTTGACCCCAGACCTTCTAACTTTACCTTCTTGATTCACCCCAACCTCTTTTGAACATTCTGCAAAGACTTTTAGTGCATTTTAAACCGTGTGATCCTGGGCACAGTTCGCTTTGCTCCATTTAAAGTGGGTCCGGCCTATGAACTTTGGCTATAGAGTATATACTGCCTTTCTCCCCTTGCTGAGAACTCCTAAAAGTGTTGGGACCTGTTTTATTTCTATGCTCTGCCTTTTTCTCTCCCTTTAACTGAATTATTGGAGTGCCATCTAGGTTACACGCTCACATCTGTTTTAACAAATAGTGGTGTTTTGACCTAGACTTGTTTGATAATCATTAAGGGAGGTGTGTATACTTTACCTGACTGTGTTTTAACCTGCTTTTGATTTAGAGTGCTAGTATGTTGCCTAAAGTGTGTTTTAAATAAATAATTATATACTTTGTTTACAAAGCTCTGGTCAGTGTTTGTTTGCTCTACTGTGTTTTTGGCCCTATTGTGTATACTCTACATACTGCCCTACTCTTCTTGAGAGAGGTCTGACTGCTCAGCCACAGCTACCAGGTAAATCTGGGTGGTGCAGACTGCTACCAATTGGGTTTACTGCTTACTCCTGTAGTCTTAATCTTTTTGTAGTGTTCCCCAAGGGAACTGCACAGGATTCTGCCTAACACCTGATGAGTGGGTTGTGGCAGAGATGAGCTATAATGGTCCTCTAACACCGAGGGCGATGTTAACTACAGAATCTAGAACGAGATGTGTGAAAGATCCATTTCATGGGAAAAATTGAATAGATTACTGAATGTGAATGCATTTAAAGATCCTGGGGCGTCGATATGGATGAATCCTTCCATTTAATTGGAGAACAAAACTTTATTTTGGCCGCAATGGTTTTTGGGGGGTGTTAATTGGATTGAAGATCTCTTTAAGGAGGGAAAATGGTTGAATATAAGAGAAATACAACAACAATATAGTATTGAAAATTTCAGAGCCTCAGACTACAAGAAATTAAAAAATGCTATTGGTGTGATTGTTTTGAAGGCAAGAATTAATCTGAATATACTCATAAGAGAGCCAAAGGATGGGGAAGATGGTCTAGCAAGCCGTGTGTACAAGCTAATTGTGAACGAATATAAAGGAAATGACTTGTTGAGAGATGAATGGAGTCGCAGAATTGGTTCTGAAATTACTGTGGAATCATGGACAAGAATGTGTGCAAATGTTAAACTACGTTCCTTGGGATTGACTGAGAGGACGAGACAAATTAAGATCCGAAATCGGGTTTATTGGACCCCCGAAAGGTTATGGAAGAGAGGTCTGAAAGATGATCCACGTTGTTGGGCTTGTGTTCATGAGACCGGTACATTGGAACATATGTTGTGGGATTGCAGGAAGGTGCGAGAATTTTGGACAGAATTAGGGGAGATTTTCGAGAAGGTTTTAAATGAAAGGATTGTGCAACAATGGTCTTGGGTTGTGATGATAACTTGATAGATCTTACACAATGCCAGAAGATATGGGGGAGATTTCTTTCATTATATTGAACCTGACAATTGTATATTTTCAGATGTGGACTCTTAATTAAGACTGTGGGGTGGGGTTGAATGTTTGTCCACATTGCTAGTTTTAGTGGGATAAAGAGTGTTTACATTCAGCAATTACTTTTCATGTAGATTACTGGCGTGTAGCAGAAGAGAAAACATTTACTTCTTTAAGTGGGGTACACAAATATCTAGAGCTTTGTCAATCCTGATAATGCTGCCTCTTTCTTTCATCTTTATGCAATGTGATGGGTCAGAAATGAGAGGCGGACACAACGTTTTAGTATTCTCAACATCAGACATCTTACTCAAACATCCCGCCCCCTTTCCTCCATCCTTGTGGACGTCCCCCAAAATGGGGACGGTACTGGAACATTTAGCAGCGAAAAATTGAGCTTCCCCTTTAAATTTAGTGTAGCGTGCAGGGATGCAGCCTCAGGCATGGGGAACGGCCTGCTCGCCGGTGCCTCACCTCAGTCCCCTTTTCCACATGGACAGTGTCGGACCTGGCAGCTAGCCCAGAGATTTATTTTAGCTTTCTGCTTGCTCCCCGTTTTGTTTTTTCAAATTACTTAACTTCCCTTTGGTGCCTCGCCTGCCTCAGCGCATGTCGGCTGCAGGAGGATTCACGAGATGTGCCTGATGCGACTGCTCGTTCCCGGCCTTGGACCCCCATGCACTCTGTGTTGAGTGTTTCTGGCCCGACCACCGCTGGGACGCATCCGGCTTGCAGTGCTCTCGGTCACAAGGCATTGAAGAATCTGTTGTGGTGGAGGGAGATTTTCCACACTTCTCCTCCTCCCCATCTTAAGGACTTCATCTCCAGAACCTCTCATCAAGACAAGGTAGGCTCTCTGTGCAGCATGGCTCCACAGCGCAGTGACTGCTTTCCCGGGGTTCTCAGGGATCGGGATTCCTCGAATTTAGGTTCTGGCAGGCCTGAGGCCTCTAAGGCTACCGGCTCCCAAGCTGAGGGGTTTAGGGGCCCTACCAGGCTGTCCTCGGAAGGGCTATCAAGTTCCTCCTCTTCTTCTACCCCAGGGCATAAGGGATTGTCGAGTGCCACCTCCAAGAGTCTGTCCTCGGCACGGCTACTGGCACAGGTGCCGAGGGCGTCCAGCCTGCTGTAGTTCACTCTGAGGTCGTGAGTCAGGGCGTTGCAACTAGCGGCCGTCCTGCTGAGGGCTCAGCATCTAACAGAGTGATCTGAGGTCAACGCCTCTGCTTCGGGTGCAAGACCCAAGCTGTATCCTCCAGTGTCTGGCTCAGGGACACCACGCCCTCCCACCCAGGGAGTGGCGCAAGGCTTCAAAATGGCGGAGAGGCACGCGGCGGAGCCTACCAGACCGGCGGCCATCTTGGATCCAGCTCAGGGCTCGCCAGTGCTTTTGCCCCTTCGAATGGGCTTTACAAGATGAACCCAGCCCCCTTCCCTCTGGAAGCGGCAGCGGATGCTGCGGTGCAGGCTTCTGGTCTCCTCAGGGAGACATTAACCATAATAGCCTTACGGCTACATGCACCAGACGCCTCAGTGCTTTGACCAGGAGGGCTGGGCCCCTAGGGAGCTGGCGGCTTGCGAGGACTGCTTCTTCGGACGTTTCCTCTTCCTCATGCGTTCCCCTCAGATGAACGGGCTCCTGAAGGACATTGGGAAGGAGGTCATCCCGCAGGTGGCTCCGCCCTGGCCCCCTCCTCTGGGTACTTCTCCTGTTCATCCAGCGCTGCCGGTTTCCAGAGCCACCCCACACCGGTTCAGGCCCTACAGTTGTTATGACCCCTCCACCTCCTTTACCACCAATGCCTCCCCTCAACAGCCGTTAGAACTGTCTACGGCTACTGACCTTGGGGGGGGGGGGGGCGCTGGCACCTGTGTCCCAGAGCCGGATCCCCTCAGTCTGTGAAACGGGGGGGTCACGTTGACAACAATAAAGACGGTGATGCCCAGGTCGATGAACCCTCAGCATCCGTTAAGGCCCTTCATGACTGCATTCAGGGCCTGGTGGAGGTCTTGGGGGTTCTTCTGCCTGAGGAAGCCCCCCAGGAGTCGGGTGTGCTAGCAGATGTCTTAGCGGGGAGCGCACCACGATCTGGTCTGGCATCCCTCTCCAGAAGGATGTTCTACAAGTGGTGAGAAAGGTCTGGGAGAAGCACAGCACCAACGCCCAGATGAACAAGAAGTTGGACCGGTTTAGGCTGATGGACAGGAAGCCAATCCTCCTTGCCTCCCACCCACAGCCACATTCCTAAGTAGGGGGCTGCGGCCTCCTTGTATTCTAAACCATCTCCTTTGTTGTCTTCCTCCACGAGAGCCACCTCCCGTTGCCTTTCCAAGGAGGACAAAGTACTCGAAGCACTGTTATTCCATCTCAGTACTGCATCTGTGACAAGCCAACGCAGACTCCCTCTTGGCTTAGGCTAACCATAAGCTGTGGCGAGAGCTTGGATATTTTCTGCCCGACCTCCCTTTGGACAAGCATGCCTTCTTCATGGCCCAGACGGCAGATGCCTGGGTCATTGCGCAGGACCTCATGGAGTCTTCGGTCTCCCACATCGACACAGCCAGCAGAGGGCTGTGCCTTTGGGTCAAGATGAATAGGAAGGCCACTACGTTTTCAACTGACATGCAGCAGCAGATCCTGGATCTGCCCTTCGAGGGAGTGGACCTTTTTCATTTGTCAATTAATGACGAGTTGACAAAGAAGAAAACCTCCACTCAAACCACCAAGTCCTTGGCCATCCTGACAAAACCAGGTCGGAAATCCTTCCCTCAGTCCCAGGGCAGGACCGAGTTCAAGCCCTGTGCTTTCTCCGTCTTCATCGGATTCTGAGACCGCAGTACACAAAGGCCTGACAGGTCAGCCAGTGACAACGGGAGGAAGCAGCAGAAGACGTCAGGTGGGTTTTTCCGCTCCCCCCTCCTCTGCCTCCAAGAAGCAGTGATGTCAAGGTCGGGGAACTCAGCTCGCCTGTGAGGTGCTGTTTGGCTCTGTTCCAGGACACCTGGAAGCGTCTTTTTAGCAACCCGTAGATCCTATCAGTAGTCTCCACAGGCTTCAGTCTTCCTCTTCCTTTGCCTCTACCGTCCTCTCCTCTTCGTCAGATCGGGTCCCTGCCTCCTTTACGGGAGGTCAATTCGCTCTTGGAGATGCAGGCGATAGAATTGGCTCCTCTTGTAGACAGGGGCTCTAGTTTCTATTCCAGAATTATTTTGGTACCCATGAACAACCAGGCTGGCCTGAGGGTTGTCCTGAACCTGTCATTTCTAAATCTGTCTTTACTGCTGGAACGCTTCAAGATGATTACTCCCACGCACATAGCTGAGTCTCTGTGTGCAGGGGACTGGATATGTTCTCTGGACCTCAAGGATGCGTACCTGCGTGTTCCCATCTACAAGCCGCATCAGAAGTTTCTGCGCTTCAAATTTGTCATACCACTTTCAGTACAAAGTGCTGCGTTTCGGCCTGAACTCAGCCCCTTGTGTCTTCACAAAGTTGATGAACGCAGTGGCGGGCTTTTTCCGGTAGGAGGGCCATCATCTGTACCCTTACTTGGACGACTGGCTGGTGAGAGCAGGTTCACCCGAAAAGGTGGTGCACTCCTGCCAAAGATTGGTGGCTATCCTTCAGCTGGGGTTCTCCCTCAACGAGAGGAAATCAGTTGTGCCCATCTCAGGAACTAGTCTTCCTAGGGGTGCGTTGGAACACTACCGTTTAGCGGGTGTTCTCTACGCCCGAGAGTCTTTTGTTCCTCCGGAAGGTGGCAGAGCACTTTCTGGTCAACACAAGCATTTCGGCATGGTGGTTCCAGCACATTCTGGGCCTGAGGGCCTCCTGCGTGCTCACTGTACAGTATGCTCGCCTCAAGATGAGGCGCCTCCAGTTCGACCTGGTGGCCAATTGGGATCAGGCGATGGAGTCTCAGTTGGACAGGATCCCAATACCAGTGCGCCTACTGCCCAATCTTCGCTGGTGGCTGATGGATGGCAATGTTTCAGTGGGAGCCCCCTTCACCTGACCGGAGCCTACCCAGGTGGTGACGACGGACTCCTCCGTTAGAGGCTGGAGAGCTACTTTGCAGGGACATACGATTCATGCAGCATGCTCCAGGATGGAAGTCCTCCTGCATATAAATCTGCTTGAGCTCCGGGCAGTGGGCCTAGTCCTCAGGGCGCTTTTGCCACTCATTAGGGACAGGTTGGTTCTGCCCAATTATACCACAATCTTTACCTGAAAAAGCAGGGTGGCACCTGACCCCCCCGACCCCCTCTGCATGCAGGCGGTATCAATCTGGGAATGGGCCCTGATGGAGGGAATTTGGATTTCAGCAGTCCACCTCCTGGGGGACAGCAATGCAAAAGTGGACCAGCTGAGCCGCTTGGGGTTCAAAACCTACGAGTGGGAGTTGCACAACGATTCCTTGCCCCCTTTTCCAACATTGGGGTTCGCTGACCTGGATTTTTTTGCATCCCCTGTGAATTCCAAGTGCCCCAGTTTACTTCATCGGCAGGACGGGGTCGGGGGTCTCTGGGAGATGCCTTCCAGATCTGATCTGTTGGCACAGCCGCAGGTGTTGCGTTCTCGCCCACCTCTCTGCTTCAGTGGACCGTCCGCAAGTTCCGGGCTTCGGTGGGTTGCAGCCTCATCCTGGTTGCTCCCCCTGACCTTCGAGACCCTGGTTTTCGGATGTGCTGCAGTTGTGCTCCTAGGGTCCCATCCACCTTCCGATCTCCAGTAGGGGATTCCTGACGCAGCAGGGCGGGGGCACTGGAACATCTGGACCCAGCCAAACTGGGGCTGGCGGCCTGGTTCCTGAACAGCTGAGGCTTCATCATGCTCAATTTTCGGATGACAACTGGGACATCATTCAGCAGACCATGAGGCTCTCGACGCGGTCCCAGTATAAGAGCAAATGGACTAGGTTCTGCAATTGGGCTTGTGACCAGGATCTGGACCCTGTCCTCTGTATGATGTACTGGCTTATTCAGCACATCTGTCTCGTTCTGGAGTTCAGGTGGATCCTTACTTATTTGGTGGCCATTGGGTCTTACAATAATTCCCCTGAGCATGTGTTTTCGGCGGCCAACCCATTGGCTAATGCCCACCTTAAGGAGTTGTTGAGGCTTTGGCTGCACCTGATCTGGTACCTCATTGTTGTTCTTGCAGCTTTGCAGTGCAAGCCTTTCGAGCCGATGGCCTCTGTGGACATCCGCTTGGTGACACTAAAGGCAGTTCTACTGGTGGCTCTCACCACTGCGTGCAGGCTTAATGAGCTGCAGACTTTGTCTTCGTGTGAGTCCTTCACCACTTTTCACAACAACAAGGTCATCTTGCCCACTCACCCAAATGTATTGCCCAAGGTGGTCTCTCCATTTCATCAGCATCCAGAGATCTGCCTGCTGGTGTTCTTCCTGAAGTCGGAGGCAGAGAGGGCCCTGCATTCCTTGTACCCAAGAGGGTCTTCAAGTTTTATCTCTCTCGGACAAAATCCTTCAGAAAGTCTTAGGCATTGTTTGTGATTTTTGGGGGCGCCTCCCGGGCTCTCAGGTTTGTATCGCCCGTTGGATTTTTCAGTCCATTTTGGAGGTGTATACGTCCATGGGCAAACCTGTTCCTGAGGGGATTCATGGCCATGTGGTCAGAGCCAAGGCCACGGCCGTTGAGTTTCAGAGACTTGTTTCTTGGGATGTCATCAGAAAGGTACTACTTGGGGCACTTTGTCGGCCTTCTGTAAGCACTACTCACTGGACACTAGCTCCAGGCTCGATGCAGGGTTCGGTCAGGCGGTTCTGAAGAACCTTTTTTCTTTGTCCTCGTTATGAGACAGGTTATCACAGCTCTACCCTATGTTCTTGTTCAGTGGAATCATTCACAAGGATGGAGGAAAGGGGATGGACTTAGGAGTAATTAAAATTGCTCACCGTAGTGACTACAGTGCTCATAGTCCATAGTTCCCTTTCCTCCATACGTCCCACCCTCCTTCCCCCACTAGTATGCCAAGGGCGAATATGTGATAAGCATATTCAGGTATTGACGCGTCTGATGTGTTCAAAAGGGACTGAGGTGAGGCACCAGAGGCAGGGCCTCGGTGGGGCGTTCCCGCGCCCAAGGCTGTGCCCCTGCCCGATATTCTAAATTTAAAGGGAAAGCTCAATTTTTCACTGGAAAAGTTTCCGGTACTGTCCCCATGTTGGGGGGACGCCCACAAGTATGCAGGAAAGTGCACTATGGACTATGAGTACTCTAGTCACTACAGTGAGTAACATTAATTTAAAAACAAAATGGTTGGATGAAGGCCTCTGTTCCTATCTGAAAGAGTTTCCCTACCTAGGAAACTAGAACTAAAGATCAGTCTTTGGGAGCTGTGAGGAACCTGAGGGCGACCTCACTTCTCTTCCTAATATATCCCCTTGGATCCTGACCCTGGGGGTGCTGCATATGCGAGGAAGGATCACCTGGTTGGAGGAGACTTGGGGGATGAGGCACCCTTGGGTGAGACGTGATATCCCCATTTCCTGTTTCCAATTATCCTAATGGCTCCCCGGCCTTTGTAGTGTCTTCCCTATTTTTTACCTAACTTATCTCCCAGTAAATGCCAGTCAGTTTCTGGGATGAGGAAGAGACATACCAGAGTCATAATCCTCTTTTTGGATTATTGCTCATACAAACACCACTTAGGTACTGAGACGAGGAGGCCACCATTAACACAGAAGACTGGAAGAAGAAACGTGAATGGACTAGTTGTTGGGCTCATTGTCATGGAGCTGGGAACTTTTAAACAGGCTCAGTCGAGAGGCTGAGAGAGAGAGGCACGAAAAGCATGAAGCAGAGTTCCAGGGCAGAAGTCGTGGTAGCGAGAAGGCACCTTCCCAAGACGCTGGGAGGTAAAGTGTGTGTGATCCGGCATACCGAGCGAGAGGGGTTTGTTGGCAGTCTGAGGCAGAGCTGAGAAACCAGAGTGGCACTGAGGGTAAGTGCTGAGAACATTGGATAGACTCCCGAATGCTCACAGGTGCAGGACTGCTGACTGCAGATTACTGGAGCTCCGAGATAAGCAGCGATGAAGCCATGGAGGACACAGTATGCAAGAGGGAACCAGCAAGAGCGGTCGGCAAGCAGAGACGGTTCTACAGGAAAACCGCAGAAAGTGGAAAGCAGACCATGAGAAGGCTGGTGAGTCCTTCTGCGTGAAAGGGGCGCCCCGGCCACAGTGGATGTGCGGTTTAGTGCCACAGATATTAAAGTTTGAATATCTGAATTGAAAAAAAAAAGGAAGCCAATATGAAATAGTGATTAATGCAATGAGAAGTTGAAAAAGCATTGCCAAGAGTCAAATAAGCAAGCATTGCGAAGAGTCAAATAAGCAAGCATTGCCAAGAGCCAAGAATAACTCTAATAGTAACCAAGACTGCATGCAAGGGAAACCTGGCAAAGGGATGCCATGTGCTTTGAGAAAGAAACTTGAAACAGAGAATACTTTTCCTAGCAGGAGACAGTACTGGGGAATCTTGCAATCACTTGTGCAAGAGAACTATAACTGTGACTGAGAAGGCCTAAAAAAATCCACTCCCCCGCTCGCATAGGCGAGTCGTGTATCATTTTAGTTATACTAGTCCGGGTGGGCGAGTCTCTTCAGGAAATCTTTGTTAGTAGTAAAAATGCTGCACTGTCCATGAAGCCTCTAGGTGGCAGCAGTGCACTGTGCCCAGCATTTCAATGTTCTATCTAGCATCTTTCAGCAGCGTTGTTACGGCTTCATATTTCTATTCTCAGCCAGCAAGTTTCCGAAAATAGTTTAATCTCTTACAACCATGTTCTATGGTTTAATATTAAGAGTTTGAATCAGGGCAGTGCCGCCTACTGATGAATGATATACACTGCTCTTTGCATGCTTAACACAGTATTCTTTTAACTATGAGCATACTGTTAGCTGACAGTGTCATTTTAGGCTGTGGAATTTTATGGTACAGTCATTTTCTGTGCATGTACTGTTTGCTCCATGTATCAGACCATGTGTACTGCAATTTATGACTTGATGTATGTAACTTGTTACAGTCAGCATTAATAGCTTGTCTTTTTCATTTATATTTATATTGTGCATGCTACTAAAGTTGTAAGTAAGGAGTGGGGAGGATTTGTCCCAATATGGTCAGGGTTGAAGTTGAGGTGTATCGCTTTTGCGGATGAAATCCTGCTGATGGATTTCCCCCATGGCAGGCCTTCAACAACAACTTCTTGGAGTCGAAAGTTATTTTAAAGCAAACTCCTTGCAAATTAACACCGACAAATCATATGTTATGGTTAGTACCACCAAAGGAAAGTGTAAGAAGTACGTACTCCTGGAAGTTGAATGTCACAATACAGCGAGTGGACTCAATTTGCTACTTGGATTTCGAGATTGCAGTTAAAAATCAACGTGAAAAACAAGTAGCGAGGATAGAAGAGAAGATCGTGTCAAGTATGTCAATGCTAAAGATTGTAAAGCGAAAACTGTCTGTATTTTGTGGTTCCATTGATTGAATTTATAGAGTAAAAGTGTCTCCTATAGTCCTGTATGGGGGTGAATTGATAATATTACTGATAGGACATTTTTGGATGTTTTTGAAGGAAAGATCTTGAAACATGTCTTGGGTCTATCGACTTCAGTCCCAATAAGTATCATTAGACTGGAGCGAGGTATTACACCATGGTGGTCTCAGTACATCAGCAGGGCCATATCTTTGATCAACACCATTGAAAGAGTGGACGAGTCCTCAATTGGGTTCTGCTTAAATGCCCTACTGGCACAAGACACTAACCCATTTTTGAAAAATCGAAGGAAAAGAAGCGAGAATTTTCGCACAATTGTCGATCTGCATGGATCAGAATCCAAAATGGTTGTCAAGAACAAAATTTGTACATTGGACGGATTCATCTGGGTTGCTTAAATAAATCTGTATGCGGGGGAAGGGTCTATTCTATCTACCAGCAAAAAACCTAAAAATGTACCTAACAAGGTTTCCGTGTTCTAGATATCTGGATTGGTATTTAAAATTTAGGTTGAACTTCCTTTCTACTTTAGAAGTCCTGGGCCCCAAAGTAGGAGTCAAGAGAACTGCGCACTATCAGGATGTGTAGATCAGATTCCATTGAGTCTCTGTTTCGTTTTGTGATGTTATGCCCTGCATTTCTCAATCTCAGGGCGCAAAGTTTTGAGCGGTTTATTCATTCAACGTCTGCTGTTCTAACAGATGACTTGGGCATGGCATCGACTCATGATCACATCTCAACTTCCACTATTGATAGCTCTGGTAAAAATGTTAATAGAAATTTTTTTAGAAATTGATAAAGTGACTTAGCAAGGAATTTTAATAGAATTGTGTGACTAAAAATTAACAAGCTCCTAATGTCATTCAAATTGCTACGTGATTTCTGGGGTTTTTTCCTCTTATTTAATATCATATCGTCTACTGTCTGTAACGTGATGTTGAACATGTTTGTTTATGGGATTGTGTAAATGTACGTTTTTGTACAAAGAACACAAACATACATTTAAAAAAAAGTTGTTTTAAGTTATTGTATTGTTTACATTTGTAAAGCGTACTGAACCTGCAGGCATCTAGGCACTGTTACATTACAAGGTTACATGTGGCATGTTAGTTTCAAAGGTTGTGTTGTTGCTGTGTTTCTGTCACGACCCTCAGCCCTGATCCCCACTGGCAAGCCCATTGGCCAGGTGGAATCAGGGCTCGGATCACTAATAAGGCCTGGCATCCACTTCTCGGGCCCTCTTGGGGCCAGACCTGGCGCCTTTGGCGCCAGACTCATCAGTAAGGAAAGACATCTGCTTGAGGAACTACTTTATTTAGGCTTTCAGCCAACATGGAGGCATCCACATAGCTTGATTCCTAGAACCAAGCTATGCGGTCTAGTGTTTTGGGTGTGGTGGCCTAGGGACTTCTTTACCTGGACTACTTTACAATGGCTATTTAAACCACACCCGAACAACGCAACACGCTTCGCGTTACTTTGCTTCTAGCAACGTGACGCTCACCGTGTCCAGCTTTCTCACGAGTCTGGTGAATTCCGGACCTGCAGAAAAACCAAGAACATCGTTAGCAGCAGAATCTTACCTGCATTCATCATCCTTCACTGCTCGCAGCTCCTGGGCAGCTCTGTTGGTGGAGTTCACCACCTGGATCGAAGGACCTGAGAAAAGGAGAAAGACATCATTAAAGGAGGTAGTGGAGACGTTACAACCACAAAGCGCTTAAAGACTTACCTGGTTGGTTGCTTTTCGGCCGGCATATCTCCGGAACTCCATCTGCGCTGGGAACTCACCACGACCTACGAAAAGAGAAAAGCACAGGTCAATGAGGACAAGACATCTCTGCGCTACGCAAAGCGCCTCCTTACCGCATCATAGCGCTATAACGCGCCACCATCTCCCAGTGTGAACCAGCATATCCAGTTCTCCAAGCGGACACTCCGCGCTCCTAAGGAGATAAAAAAGAGACATTTAGAACCGAGAAAAGGCATGCAAGAATTACGACGCCATCAATCGCAATAAAACCTACCGGAAAGACACTACAAGGGCAGCAGTCAGTGAAGTAACTGCACCGCCTGCGCCCACAAAAGACAACGTGCCCCTGCCCAGAGAGCAGGACGAAACACAAGGGAGGTGGGGGAAAACTTACCTTGGTCGCCCAGTCCTAATATAGTCTTCATTTCCAGGCGGAATCCCATCGACACCGAGACCACACCAGGGAATCATTGGGAAGGGCACCAATGACCAACTGGCTGGGTGGCATACCCGTGGATACCAGGTGAGCGTAACAGTTTCAAAATGTGTTCATGTGCGGGGTGTCTTTGAACATGACCGGTCACAAACGGCACACCAAGGCTGGGCTGGCTCCAGCATGGTGCTCTTGCACCCGAAGTGTCCCTTGGCTCGTGGCTGAGTTTATTGCATGGCAGTGGTGGGGGATTAGCCCTGGTTGACATTAATCTCCATCCCCCAACAGCGGCCCTTAACTATCCACCCAGCCTGTTCTCCAAGCGGGAGGCATCAATTTTACTAGGCACATCACTCCTTTTACTAGTCCATTAATCTATCCCCTGGCAAAGCTGCCTTCAGGCGCACCTCAGCGTTTGAGGCCGCAGTGGGGGCGAGAGCATCCCTGGTGCAGCCTGGCTGTGTGGAGAGATCCTGGTGGCACTGTGGGGCAGGTACAGCAGCCGGGAGTATGTTAATAGTGCATGTTGCTAATGTCCAACCCATTTGCACTCATTGCATCGTTAGAACATAGAAAAGAGGAACACTAGAGCACGGAAATACATTTCTTAAGAGACTTGATTATTACAGTCCTCTCAGGCTGGGCCACTTTGCTTATATTTGAGGAGAGAATAGGTGCCGTCTCTCAAACATTCTTTCAGCACTTCAGAAAACTACACCAAGAGGGTCAGTCACCATCAACCAACTCCCTCTCAAAAGGACACTCTTCAAGAATCTCTTAAAATACCCAGAACGTAGTGATACCCAGAGTGGGGGGAGGGGTATAAGCCCACAAATAATGATTTGCAGGCCACCACCCCTACAATTAGCTTTGAACATGTACAAATCCAAACTCTGTGGAAACTGCTTGCAGTGCAAGCTGCTTTGTAAAATCCCAGCTTGAAAATAGTACTTCAAATGGATTGTGTCCTCCAGTGTATTCCACATGTGACGTATTCCACATCTTTGACATGTAATGTCCACGGCTTTGTACTTCAGAAGCTATTTTGGTAGAGGGCGTCCTGCGTCGATGGCGTTGAGTCGATGTCCCACGAAGGCCTCCGTCGAGGGCGACGTCACCGGATGTTATAAATAGGACGCACGGCGCTCGTAGCCTCAGTTCCGTTTGTTCTGCAAACGTGTTTGCTTCGGAGACTTGGCGCGCCTTGTGTATTCCTCGTGAATATGTCTTCTTCTTCTACCCCTCCAACTCCTCAGTCAGGCTTCAAGATTTGCTGGGACTGCAAGTCTAAGATGTCAATTACCGACCAGCATCGCATTTGTTTGTGGTGCTTGGGCAAGAGTCACAACACGGACGACTGTTCCAAATGCCAGTCGCTGACGGCTAAGGCCTTGCGGGAGCATAAGGGAAAGCTTCAAGTAGGTAGGGGTTCTAAACCCTAAGTCCCGTAATTCAAAGTCCAAGGGTATGTCTACCGACAATTTGAGGGGCGACTCTTCGTGTCGGAAGGAGTCCCGGGGGTCTCGGGCCCAGAGTGCTTCCTGCCGTCCTCCTAGTCTCGGCATTCTAGGAAGCGCTGTCACCAGACGCCTTCCCCATCCTCCACGGAGGATGGAGCCACGAGGAATGTGGCTTGTCCAACAAAGTCCTCGACTCAGGAGAAATGAGCTGCCTTCAGAGAGCAGATGTTGGTGATTTTCCAATCGCAGGGCACAGTTCCGTCCATGCCTTCTAACGAAGCCAGCAAGGAACGGTCTCGATCCGTGGCTTGTGCACCTTCGGGCTTGGGTCCTCGGCGCAATCCTCATCAGGAACCTTCGAGGTCCCGTTCGGACAAGGATCAGGATGGTTGCAAGAGACGTGCTTCAAGGTCTCGTTCCTCGTCCCCAGCGAGACCGCAGAAACCTGCTAAGGGCTCGAGGTTGGCGCCCTGTCTGTCGGATACGGATCTCAAAGCTTTGCCTTCGTACCAGCCCTCGGCGCCCTCAACACCGAAGCCATTGGCGCCCTCGACGCCGAAGCCATTGGCGCCCTCGACGCCGAAGCCATTGGCGCCCTCGACGCCAAAGCCATTGGCGCCCTCGACACCGAAGCCATTGGCGCCCTCGACGCTGAAGCCATCGGCGCCCTCGACGCCGGGCCTTTTGGCCTGGATTTGCCGTTGGGAGGTCCCTGGTACAGTGAATCCTCCAAGGAAGGCTACTTCCAAGTCTGTAAGGCCTATTAAGGACTCCAGACTCTCGGCTGTCCCGAGACAGGACTTTTACCTCCCTCTGGATGACCTCTATGAGGAGGAGAGGTCAGATTTAGATTTTGACCCTGTTGAGCCTGATGTGGCTCCTGTCTTTTCAGGGTATGGTCAATTGGTGAGTTAAGGCAATCTCTTCCTGATGCTAGTGGCCTAGACACTTCTCCGCAGGTGGAATTTGGCAGGCCTGAGCCTGGGGCTCATGCTGAGTCGTCCTACAGGAGACTGATGGCTAGAGTCATGGAATATCTTGGTTGGTCAACTCCTGCTGAGGCTTTTGTTCAGGATGACTTGACGGATATTCTGGATCAAGGACAGTCCTCTGACCCGGTGTTACCTTTTCATTTGACCTTGCAGAAAAGGGTGGCGGCTGCTTGGCAGACCCTGGAATATCTTCTGGCAGTTAACAAATCGTTAACTAAAAAATACTGCCCTTCCGGTAGCAACCCCAGCTATCTTTCATCTCACCCCACTCCTGAGAGTTTGGTGGTTCAGGCAGCTACAGCCACCTCAAGGCAAGCAACGTACCCTACCATCCCTCCCGATAGGGACGACAAACGCTTCGACAGTTGGGCACGAAAGGTGTTTTCTGCGGGGAGAATGGCATTGAAATCGGCCAACTCCACTTGTGCCTTGGCAAGATTTTCACACACTCTGTTGAATTGTGTTTCTCTTGCGGCTGAGCATATTCCCAAAGGGGAAGAAAGGGATGGGTTCCTTGCTCTCGTGCAAGATGGCAAGGATGCCATGTGTGAATCCCTTCAGTCGGGTTTGGACACGGCCGACAGTGTTAGCCGGTTCATGGCTGCGAGCACCGTTATACGCAGATTTGCGTGGTTGCGGATGTCGGGTTTTGCTCCGGATGTGCAAGCCCGTCATTTGAACATGCCCTTTGATGGCGCGCATTTGTTTGGCATCAAGGCTGACAAGAGCCTTGAGAGGTTGCACACCTCAAAAGCTGCGGCAAAATCTTTAAGTGCAGATGTGCGTCAACCTTTGCCTTTTCGTCCTAGGGGACAGCAGTGGAGGGGAAGTTCTTTTTGTTACTATTCCTCCTTTGGTAGAACGAGAGGAGCCGCCAGTGAAAGGCATCAGCGTAAAGGAACCCATGGTGGTCGGGGAAATAGAGATGCCAAAGGCGCTCAGGCAGCTGCCTCTTTGCCTTCAGGCGCTGCCACAGCCGCTCCAATACAGTCACGAGGCCATGTCCCATGGTTCGCTGGATGGGGGCAGACTGTCTCAGCATCTTGAAGAATGGCGAGCCATTACTTCAGATGCGTGGGTTCTGGATACCATAGCCCACGACTACTGTCTTCCCTTCCTACAGCATCCTCACGACTATCCACCGGGGAATCTCTCTTTGAAGCTTCCAGATCCGCTCCTTGTGCAGGAAATCTTGACCCTGCTAGAGAAAGGCGCCATATAACTGGTGCCTGTAGCGGAAAAGGACAAGGGATGGTATTCCCCTTATTTTTTGATCCCAATGTTTTGATCCCAAAGAAAGACGGGGGATTGAGACCCATCCTGGATTTGCGTTGAACAACCTTCTCAGTAACGACAAGTTCAAGATGGTCACTCTTTGTCAAGTCCTCCAGGCCCTTCAACTTCAGGATTGGTTGGTGTCTCTGGACTTACAGGATGCTTACTTTCATGTGCCGATTCATCCCAAGCACAGAAATTACCTGAGGTTTGCGGCTGGCGACTCGCACTTTGTTTCAGGTCCTGCCATTCGGATTCTTCACCAAGCTCATGGCGGTGGTGGCAGCGTATCCCCTACCTGGATGACTGGCTGATCCGTGCGCGTTCTCCCAAGCAAGCATTGGATTACCTCTGTCTCACCGACAGCTCTCTACACAAGCTGGGTTTCTCTCTCAATTTCAAGAAGTCGCATCTAACACCTTCCCAACAGCTCCAGTACATCGGGGCTGTGTTGGACACGTCCTTGGGGAAGTGCTCGCCTCCCAAAGAGAGGGCTCATCACATTGTGCAGATGGTGGACAAGTTTCAACATGCCAGAGTCTCCCGGCTTTCAAATTCTTAAGGTTGCTCGGCCTCATGGCATTCTGCATTTTTCTGGTGCCAGAGGCCAGTTCGAGGATGAGATCCCTGCAATGGGTTCTCGCAGTTCTCAGGCAAGATGTCTGATCCCGTTCAGATTCCAATCTCGGTCTCCCAGGATCTTCTATGGTGGGCCAACAAAGGTAACCTGATGAAGGGGGAGCCTTTTGGCAGCCGTGGCCAGAGGTGACTCTAGTGATGGACTCTTCCCTCACAGGATGGGGAGCTTATGCCGAAGACTTGACTGCCAGCAGTCATTGGTCTTCGTCGGAGTCCAAACGCCACATCAACCTGTTAGAGCTGAGGGCCATCAGGCTGGCCCAGAAGGCTTTTCTGCCGTCTGTGCGGGGGAAGAGTGTCCTGATCATGACGGACAACACAGTGGCCATTCATTGCCTCAGAAAAAAAGGTGGGTAGGGTCACTCCCGTTGTGCAGTGAGGCAATGTAGCTCTGGTTCTGGGCAGTCCAGCAAGGAGTTTCGCTCTCTGAAGTTCATGTGGCCGGAGAGGAAAATGCGGCGGCGGACGCTCTGAGCAGGCCGAGCACGATCTCTGACGAGTGGGAGTTGGCTCAAGAAGTCCTTCTGGAGATCTTCGCCCTTTTGGGAAACCCCACAAATGGATCTCTTCGCCACCAGGGCCAACCGGAAGTGCGAGAGATTCTGCTCAAGGGAATTTCCTCAGAGAGGAGCCTTAGGAGATGCATTCATAATAGATTGGTCATTCCCACTGCTGTACGCGTTTCCTCCAGTGCCCGTCATTCCTGAAGTGTTAAGGAGGTTACAGAGGTTCGGATCCCACATGATCCTCATTGCTCCGGATTGGACCAGGAGAGCGCGGTACCCGGACCTTCTAGAAATGTCCATCTGCCTTCCACGCTGACTTCCCTATTGAGAGGATCTTCTCTCTCTCTCTCTCTCTCTCTCTCTCTCTCTCTCTCTCTCTCTCTCTCTCTCGTGCGGGACGGGGTGGTCGGTCAGGTTCTCCATCCAGAGGTCAGGACTCTCAGCCTTCGCGCTTGGTATCTGAAAGGTTGAGGTATAAGGATTGGGACCTCCCACATGATCCTCATTGCTCCGGATTGGACCAGGAGAGCGCGGTACCCGGACCTTCTAGAAATGTCCATCTGCCTTCCACGCTGACTTCCCTATTGAGAGGATCTTCTCTCTCTCTCTCTCTCTCTCTCTCTCTCTCTCTCTCTCTCTCTCTCTCTCTCGTGCGGGACGGGGTGGTCGGTCAGGTTCTCCATCCAGAGGTCAGGACTCTCAGCCTTCGCGCTTGGTATCTGAAAGGTTGAGGTATAAGGATTGGGACCTCCCGGATGATGTGATGGAGGTGTTGCTTTCGGCCAGGAGACCAGTAACAAAATCCCTGTACCGTTGCCGTAGGTTTTGCGACTGGTGCAGAAGACAAAATGTTGATCATTATCAGTGTTCCATTCCTGTGGTTTTGTCTTTCTTTCTTTCTTTGTCCCACAGGGGCTTTCAAGTGGGTACCATTAAAGGTTACCCGGCGGCGCTGTATCTTCAAGCGCTCGTCTGAAGAATGTTCTTACTTTAAGATTCCTTTGATTTCCCAATTTCTTAAAGGGCTCACTAATGTATTCCCACCGTCCCCTTTCCAGGTGCAGGTTTGGGATCTGAATTTGGTTTTGAAATTCCTGATGGGTGCTCCATTTGAACCTTTGCAGTCTTGCCCTTTGAGATTGTCTTTCAAGACAGTGTTCTTGATTGCGGTTACTTCCGCTCGCAGAGTGAGTGAATTGCAGGCACTTTCGTCTAAGCCACCCTTTACTGTGTTTCACAAGGATAGAGTTGTACTGAGGGTACGTCCTTCCTTTCAACCTTAGGCAGTGTCTGAATTTCGTTTAAGCCAGAAAGTGGTTCTTCCGTCTTTCTATCCTCCTCCTCATCCTGGTAAGGAAGAGGAGTGACTCCGTAGGTTGGACCCTAGGAGAGCTGTGAGCTTTTTTATTTCTAGGATGTCCAGCGTCAGAGTGGACAATCAACTCTTTGTGGGATATGCTGGACACTGATTGGGCCCGGCTGTTAACAAACAGACCTTGTCCAAGTGGATTATTCTCACCATTGTTGAATGTTACCGATTGGCAGGAAAGGACCCTCCTGAAGGGTTGCGACCTCATTCCACTAGGGGTGTGGCTACGCCCGCAGCCCTACAACAGGGAGTTCTTATTAGGAATATTTATGATGCAGCCACATGGGCGTCTATCCACACCATTGTTGAACCTTATTCCCTGGATGCGATCCATGGTCAAGATATGGCCTTTGGTAAGGTGGTTCTTTATTCCGCCATCTGATTGGGTACTCAATTATTTTTCCTCCTCCATTTTCGAGTACTACTTTGGGAGTCTGTTAAAGATGTGGAATACGTTGGAGGACACAATCCTTTGGAAGAACAAGTTACTTACCAACTGGTAACGTTCTTTCGATTGGATGTTCCCCCGACATATTCCACCATTCCACACCGCCCTCCCAGCCTGCCCCTCTGGAGAATTTCCTATGCGATTGCAGCTTACTTTTCCGCAAGGCTATGTGCAGTCAAGCAGGCATTGGATATGTGCATGTCACACGTTATGGAGGAAAAATATAAACTGAGGCTACGGGTGCCGTGTTTCCTATTTATAACATCCGGTGACATCGCCCTCCACGGAGGCCTTTGAGGGACATCGACCCAATGCCATCGACGCAGGACGCCCTCTGCCGAAAAAGTTTCCGAAGTACACCGCTGTGAACATTACACGTCAAAGATGTGGAATATGTCAAAGATGTGGAATACGTTGGAGGAACATCCAATCGAAAGAACGTTCCCAGTTGGTAAGTAACCTGTTCATTCCAAGTGTGCTACATGCCAGGATGCACCATGTTTCTGCTGTGTCATTGTGGTACATGTCTACCTCAAATCTGTGTTTTGCAGGGAACAGAAGAGTCCATATGTCAACTTCCCCAAGTTCTCATGACCGCTCCCAAGTTAAATGTTCTCCTCTTACATGAGGCCAGCACACACTTCACATATTGAGCACTATTAAGTGGGGTAGTAATAACACCTGTCAGTACATCGCAAGCAGGAATAATTCTGCGCAAAGTGCTGTGCAACGACTTGCATTGTTATTAAGGGTAAATGACAGATCTTACAGCTATGCAATGTGTTTCAGCTGACAGCGCAACAGGCACTTTATATGGTGGTAGTTTTTGCGTGCGATCGATATCTGTGGATTTTTGTCCATAACATGTTTCATGTGTCACAATGTTTTTCCAGTCCAGTGATTAGTTTTGATATTAAAAAAATGTAAGCAGCATTAGTCGTCACGGCTATGAAATTGCAAGAAGATGGCACTGGTAATGTTTCATCAGGTGGGCACCATTTTTATCACTAAAAAGAAAAGTGCCATACAGTTTGTGGGTCGAGTGTAGTCCTCTAAGGTCGAGTAGATAAACTAAGTAACTCGACCTGCAGGTCTAGCAGGTTTTTAAAGATTTTTTGAGGACTGCAGAGTTTCCGAGCATGCGAGTGTACTGGGAAGCCTATGTTGGTCTTAAAAGTGAAAGCTACTAAACAAGTAAATGATGACAAACCAAGTGATGATAAAGCTTCAAGGGCACTTGAAAGGATACTAAGTCAAGCCCCACTGTGAACCTGAACTTGTGGCAAGATACCTTTGAAACAGATCCAAGTAAGGTGCGTTGGATGCTTGACCTGTAATGGGTGGTGTGGTCTGACAACTGCTCCTAGACCGAATACACCCACCTAAAGAAAAGCCAAAATGTGCAAAAAGTGATTGAATAAAGGCAACCTGTGTGAACTGAAACTGATTAACTGAACTTTATACATTGGTGACCGGTAACCAAACAGTGGAAGCATTGAATAATATCCCAAGGAATTATGTTATTTTTAAACATTGGAAGATTTGAACCTTGGGGAAGGTAACCCCTCTTTTGTAAAGTGAACGATTGGAACCTTAGCGAAGGGGAACCCCTGTTCCACCAAGAGCTGGAAGAAACTCTGAACTTGTATATTGAACACTGCTCCTTTGCTGCTGACATCCCTAAATATTATATACAATTAGATGTGAGGACAAGTATTGGTTTTGGACACAGATAAACGTTTGTTTTGAAGTTCTTAACACAGACTATCATTAGTTTTATTTAGGTAGGGAAATCATAGGGCAAGTTAGGCCTTTCTCCAATCATCCTTATTGGTTACTAAAATAGTGTATCTCAAAATTCCATTCAGTTGTCTGTGTCTACTTTATGATAGATTGCCTTCACATAGCTTAAACATACTAATCTGACCCTCACACTAGAAACTGTCAAGTAAGGGTTCAAGGCAATATCTTTAACCTATGCTTGGCAAAAAGTGTTCATAATTTAAAAAACAAATACATGGTAATGGTAATGTTTATTTGTATAGCGCCTATACACAGGCAAGTGTTTCAAAGCGCTCACATAAATCCAACAAAAGCAATTTTCCCCAATAAGAAATCCTTGTAACCCGGGGGTGGTTCCCTTCCCCTGGAGATTTGGGTCAGATGATGAAAGAATCTCTTTCAAGTGATTTTTTCGTGAATATGGCAAAATTATCTTTCAAACAGTTCCTGTAAAATGGCAAGAGTGTCTCTTTCAAACTCTTTCAAACACTGGTTCCTTTAGGATGGCAAATATGTCTCTTTGGTATCTTTCTTTACCATATGCTTTGTAAAACAAGTACATTTCTTAACACAGTTTTGATGGGCCTCCTGATATACTCTGCCCGGAGTCCTCTTAGTAGACTCTTCGGATCCCGTGGCATACTCTCCTGCCAGGTAACCTGCTACAAACTATAAATTGATTAACTGGTGTACTTCCCTGCCAGGAATCCCTTTTTGGTCATGCAGATTCCCTGGTATACCGCTCTGCCAGGTATCTTTCCCCTCCTAAATATTCACTGCCTGTTGTATTCCTTTCACCAGGACTACTACTTCTTCTCTGATTCAATATATTTTAACACAACACATTTGTGTTGCTTCACTGTTTCTATTTGCTTGAGGTATGACTTTTTCCAATTTTCCTCATGTTGATATCCCATATATGGGTACTCGGTCAAGTTATGCTTTTGTACTTAATTTGTTTGGTATGCAAATATTCTTCGGTTTTGCTGACTTACATGCCTGTCGGTACGCCAAAGTTCCCCTATGGCTTTGGGTGGACTCGCTAGTGTTTCCTAGCATCCCCAACCCATGGCTCATCGTCGCAGTGAAACTTCCCTTCTGGAACAGCCTCCGTTGCTCTGCAGACCTTTGTCCGGCTCATCCCACAGTTTCCAGCTCACCCGGCAGCTTCTCACTGTGACCGGGACCAAAGACAGCTGCCTGCCAACCCGACCTCGTCTTCGGTAGCTTTGCTGCTGCTGCCGGTGTTCCGACATAGCTCTGGTAAGTGCGAGCTACATCCTGGAATTGTCTGCCTTCTTGTTCTCCTGTACGGTCCTTTCACATACTGCTTGCTTCTCCTGCTCGCTCTGCAGTTAGAGTGCAGGCAGCATCTTTAAAGTCCTGTGCACTTGTGATCTTTCAGAACTAGACTGCACATTCAGGTTTGAGTTTTCTTCAATCTGCTTTAACTCCTCACTCTTCCTCCTCGTCTCAGTATTTGAAGCATTATGGGAGTTGAAGTTCACATAATTTCTCAGATTTCTACAATATTGTTTAGGACTTTTACTTAAGAAAACATTAGAAACAGGAGTTGTTAGGTTTCTTTATTTGAGTAAGGTACAAATGGTATCTTGACTAGAGTGATAATATACCATCATAACCTTAGGCATCATAGGCTTTTCTTCATACGGGGGAGAAATACTACGTCCCTGCCAATGGAGTTATCACTTCCTCCCGGCAGTCGCCCTCTCCCACATGATCTTCCCTCATAATACCCCTAGGGTCAGGATTCGGTAGCGTCTGCCATCCCCTGGCCATGTGGGAGGAGCTTGTCACCGTCAATCAGTGATGACTCCCATCAGATTCATCACAGCAGTCAATAAAATGAATACCATTTAGTTAGGTAATATTAACATGAAAGATTTCAAATGTTCTGATGTTATGGGTAGTCACTTAAGTTTACTGTTTGTGCCATGTAGCCCTTTGACTTCAATTGTTTTGCTGGAAGTCTGGGAGAACCTGATTCTTATTAAAAATAGGACATTTACATAGTTCGCCTCTTCACTTCTGCCGTTCTTTTTATTAACAAAAAGGGGTTGGGTAAAGGCCTTTCTGTCCCTATTCTAAAGTTAGTTTCCCTTCCTAGCAAACTAAAACTAAAGCTCAGTCTGTGTCTCATCAACATTATGCAAACCGTCCTTGTGTCCAAAATCTATCTGACCCTCACACTAAAAATAAACAATCAGAGGTGTAAGGCAATTGTCCCTGGTTTTGATTTATCAAAAAACGTGGGAAAAATCAAGTATGAAAAATGCAACAAACAGTCTTTGAATCCAGGAGGTGGTACTCTTCCCCTGGATTGGTTCAGGTAGAACGGCAAAAGTTTCCTCTTGAAATAATGATTCCATTAGAATAGTAAATGTCCATTTCATACAACACTTTCTTAGACATGACAAAAAGTGTCTTTTGATGAACAGCAAAACTGTCTTTTATACAACAACTTTTCAAGGATTGCAAAAGTTTCTTTTTAAACAATGATTCTTCAAGATGAGTGGAAATGTCTTTCACCCAACACCATCTTGAGGATGGCAAAAGGTGTCCTTTCCAAACAACGTTTCAAAGATGGTAAGGATGGCAAAATTGTCTCTTCAAACAGTAAATCCTCAAGATTCGCAGAAATGTCTTTTCCACACAACACTTTCTTAAGGATGGTTTTCCTGGTATGCTCCTCTGCAAGGAATCCTTCTTGGTTTGACAAATCCCCATGTATACTCTCTTGCCAGGTTCTTTTCTCCCAAATGTTCATTGCCTGATACAAGTTTCTCTGTCTCATATCTAAAATGGATTACCTGGTACACTCCCCAGCCAGGTATCTTTCTCCCAAAGGCTCACTGCCTGATGTACTATTTTCACCAGGACTTCATACAATGTTCTCTTTTAGTATAAAACCGCTGTAGTCCTTCACTGTTTATACTGTATTGACTTTAGGTACTTGTCTTGCTTTTGCCTGGCCACGTGTAGGGACCTCAGAATTCTACCGCCCGTCGCTTCCCCACCCCCCACACCCTCCCATAGGCCCGACAAGACAAGTTATTAGACTCAGGCAAGAAAAACACACTTACCACTAGTCATATAATTATAAATTAGCTTGATTATAGGCCCTTTATTCACTCTTTATACATACACACATAACATATATTCTAATGCATATAAAAAGAGACCGTCACCGTTAGAATAGTTGCAAAAGACTGCTTCATCTCGGCCACCACAACACTGCTTTGTCCCAGAGCAGGTAGGCAGAGAGAGATCACTCATACTAAGCGTCCTTTGTCTCAGCGAGACTGCATCACCTGAGGGTCCAATTCTATTTGTTTTCCCAAGAGAAGTACCTCTGCTCTTTATGGGGGGATCCCGCCCCTCAATGGTTACGAGACTGCCCTCGACAAAAGAGCAGAGAATAAGCATCAGGTTCCCAGATTGGAAAACCCAGCTGCTCTTCTTTGCCGTCTTTCCCAGTCCTCTTAACACTGCACCTGCAGAATGCTCCGACTCCCTTTCTGGCTCGTCCTTCAGCGGACAATACAACAACTATTCTCCACAGTTAGTTCAACTAACATCATTATGTGATCTTGCCTCCGTTACTGAAATGCAGGTCTACTTACTGGGCTCACAAGAACGTAGACTTTCATTGCGGTAATGAAAGTGAGTGTCCAAAAAGGCCTGCGCCATGTTCTTTTTGCTCATTTTTCACACACACACTACAGTACTATTTGTTCCAACATTTCCCATATCGACATCTCATATATGGAGGGTTGTTCAAGTTCTGTTTGTTAACTTCTTCACTAGTATGCGTTTGTTTGTGGCAATACTTGTTCCAATCTTCCCCAAATTGACATTTCATATGTGGAGACTGG
The DNA here is from genome assembly GCF_040938575.1 of Ambystoma mexicanum. Classification (NCBI taxonomy): domain Eukaryota; kingdom Metazoa; phylum Chordata; class Amphibia; order Caudata; family Ambystomatidae; genus Ambystoma; species Ambystoma mexicanum. The sequence goes on from NC_090936.1 coordinate 81,575,661, forward strand.
TACATGTTTTGCCTTTCAGACAAGGCCCTTTAAGAAAAAGCCCTTCTAGGACAAGACCTCTGTGTTGTGCGATGCAGGTGCGCAGGAGACGCTGCCCTTCGATACGTAATACGCTGTGCCTACGTCCATGCATCCAAAGCTTTAGGAACCGAGGATCAGACCCTCTACGGCAAAGCCCTCTCAGGTCAAGGCCGCAGTGTTGTGTGACACAGGTGTTTTAGGACGAAGGTGCAGCGGCACAAATTGCGAGTACGAATCACAGACGTTGACCATCAGCGACCAAAAGGTAAGAAAGGTGTGGGAAGTGGGAGCAACCACTACTGCTCTCTACTAAACTTCCTGGCCTGTGTGCATACTTCCACCTGACATAATTTGTTCTCCCCTCTAGCGGTCAGCCATAAGTTGTGTTTTGTGTCCCTTCTCTAGGTCCTCTCTACTGCGGTTACTGTTCTGTGATCTGTATCTGTTATGCACAATAGGTCAGTTACACGCCCATACAACACCTTGCATAACACTCCAACACACAGTACTGTCAAGCTCCCCGGGTCTCAGTCAAACCCACCAGTTGTCCCATCACCTAGGGTGCATGGGAGTCGCCATCACCGATGGTTTCAAATCAGACGCAGAGGACGGCGTTGTTTGTTTCCTCGTCTCCAATGGCAACTGCCATGGAGATTGCGATCGGGCTGGAACAGCCGATCGCGATTGCTTCCGGGTTTCACATCAACTTCCCGATCACGTGCACGGAGCCTCGCTCACGTGATTGGGAGGCGGCTCGCATAAAAGAAGGGAGCTTCGATTCACTCGCCGCTTCACAGCTGTTTTCACAACACTGTTCGGCGTCTCGACTCTTGTTATTTTGTTCCCATCGGATTTCGACTTCAGGCTTCCACTTAACGGATTGGTTAAACTCTTGCTCCTTGGATACGTTTGCTGGAACTTTGCATAGATACTGGTACTTTGGACTTTTGGCTTACGCATAACGGACTGCTTTGGATTTCCCTATCTGCTCGCTTTCTACAACCTGGATTTTGATCTTGAGATTGTTTACGACCTTCATTCCGCTTTCTTGGAAAATCATTACGTTTAACCTAAGGGTTACAGGTGGTCAGCCCGTACCTGCCCCCAGGTACTTGACTGTTGGAATCATCGGCACTCCCCTGCACCAAATCCTCAGGCTCCCTTCCACGGAACTTAGGTAAGAGAGTATCATTGATTTGCATTTCACTACAGCACTGTCTTTGCCTGTACTAACCCTGATTTCCTCCCAACAGCCTCTGGGGTCCTCGGCGCCATCCGATTCGGTGAACCATCAACCACCTGTGGCCTCAAAGCTCGCACAGAGAGTGTTTATCTTTCTCTCCCTGTGGGTGATTTGTGGACAGAGGCTCAATACTCTTCACTACGTGGCAAGTCACGACAGTATCGCTTTAGGCCCTCTCCCACTCTCTAGGTTCTCATCCACTGTGATTACTGTTGTACTGAGAACTACTCCCACCATGCTCTCTCTCACTCTCTAGGTCCCCACCCCGCCGGGGGCACTGTTGTACTATTGTGTGTACCTGTCTGCTGCTTCTGTGTGTGCCCTACTGTGTGACCCCCCTGCGCTTCCTGCTTTTTGTGGCGCTGGCTGTGCATCTCTCCTCCCTCTCTCGCTTCCTCCTCCTTCTACTTTCCTCCTCGCACCCTCTATGGTGCTTTGCGTCTCTCCCATCTTCTCTAACTACTACTCTATCTTCTATCCTATCCCTCTCACTAAGTCTGGAAGGAAGAAGTTCAAGAGGGACTGATACCTTCACCAGTGCTTCCTCCAGACATACTCTCACTGACATCCTTTTTGTCGTTCCTTCACCAGACCTATGGACCCAGCATATGGTTGCGGCTCTCACTCCTATGTCTTCCTCTCCCATTAATGGTGGCACTCGGTGGGAGTTCCTCTTGGCCTCCTTCCACTCCTATCTGAATGGCACCGTCTTGGTCCACGGCCCTCAGCCGAATCTCCTCCTTTCCGATAGGCGTCGCCCGCATCTCTGCTTTCCTTCTCCTGCTACTCCTACTAGCACCTCTCGGCCTCTGCTGCCTCTCTGGCACCCTCCTCCTCCTCTCTGGCTACCATACCTGCTCCTTCTAGCACCTCTGCCCACTCTCGGGCTCCTCCACCACTTCCGCTGGGCATACCTCAAGCCTGTACCCCACCTGGAAGTCTTTCAAATGTGGCGACCCAACTCCACTTCACTACTTTCAACTCTCGCTCTGCTGTCAAACACTCCTATGACATCTGCCACCTCCTCGAAGAACTTGAACTTGATGTCCTCGTTCTCACCGAGATATGGTTCACGGCCAGCTCTTTCACGAGTTTTGAAACTCTCCTCCCTGACTGCTAGAAGATCCTCTCCGAACACAGACCCAACCAACCCGGAGGTGGAGTAGCTCTGATCATTCCAGAGTGGGTCCCTCCTTCTGTCATTCATATGCAGGCCTACTCCTCCTTTGAATACCTGGTCTGCAGGCTCTCTTTCTGTCCTGGCCTCTATCTGACTGTGGCCACCATCTACAGGCCTCCCTCTTCCTCTCAGAGAGGGCTGACCTCTCCATTTCTCTCCTTGCCTCTACCTCTCGACTTCTCCCGCAGACCTCAACATCCACCTGGATGCTTCTAATCCCTCCTCTAGACTCTTCCGCAACCTCTGTGACATTCTCTTTTTCCATTCTACCCTCTTGTCCGACACACTCTGCTAGACAGACCTTGGATGTTCTCATCTCCACTGAACCCTGTCATCACTCCTCTCTCTTGGACTGACCACTTTCTGCTCTCCGCTCAACTGAAACTCGCACCAGCACTGCCACCTAACGTCTCGGTCATTCAGCTCATTAAGCTTGTGTCAGTGGATGCCTTTGCCGCTACTTTCTCTGCGGCTGACTCGCGCTCCGATACAGCCCACGCTAACCTGCATCTCTCTATGGTTGCATGTCTTTTCATCGAAAAATGTTTCAGTGAAAAAAGTTTCATCTGATGTATGTTACCTTTCACCCAAAAAATGTACAATGAATTTGCCGAAATCTTTTTTATTGGGGGGGCCCATAAGCCCCTGTTTTCTGCCCTTTAAAACACCACAAACCTGCCCAAATATATATTTTTTTTATTGGGGGGTCCCCCCTCAAACCCCACTTTTCCAAATGTAACCCAAACATACATGCATATATTTTAAATAAGAAAATAATTCATTGAAAGATCGTTTCGATGAATTCTTTTTCACTGAAACATTTTTCAATGAAAAGAATGTATACCCTTTCTATCTCCAACACTCTGGACGTCCTTGCCCCTGTCATGAGAATCTGTCTGAAACCTACCTCCCAAGTGCAACTCTTGGTATGTCTCTGACCTCGCCGCCCTGAAATGCATGTGCAGGGTGGCTGAGAGGAAGTGGAGGTCATCAGGTGCATCCTCTGACAAACTGTCCTGCCCCCTGCTCCAAAGACAATACAGACTCACTGTTCTGTCAAAGAAGTGAGTACACATCCATGCCTGCATCTCTGCGGCCTCTAACAACATGGCTGAACCTTTTAAAATCTGCAAGGAGCTGGCCAATCATTCTGCAGTCTCCACCTCTCCTGTCCCATCCCAGGCCCTCTGTACAGCTCTGGCTTCTCACTTCACTGCTAAAAGTCAGGACATCCTGTCCTCTCTCTCCTCTTTCTCTCCCTCTACCTCACTCGGCCCCTCTCTGGCTGCCTCTCTCACCCCTCCTTTCTCATCTTTCTCTCCGACAACACCTGATGAGGTTTCTAGACCAGTCTGATCTATGAAAGTGTCGTCCAAACAGGTGCTCCTCTGCTCCTCCAGAAACATCCAAGACCACATTGACACCCTTGCTTCAGCCTTGGCCGATTTCTGTAATCTCTCTTTTTCCACTGAACTTCCCCCCCTTCCTCAAGCACTCCCTGTGCACCCCCGCCTAAAAAAGCCTTCTGCTGATCCTACCTGTCCAGTAAACGATTCTCTGATCTCTATCACTTCTTTCCTGGGCAAACTCCTGGAAAAGCTGGCCATTTCCCAGCTTACAGGTTGCCTGGTTCACCTCTAGAGCCTTACAGGTCCCAGGCTCCCCCACCAGTCTTTTGCACTTGCCTCCGGGCCACTGCACTATGTTGAGCATTACTGCACTTTCAGCGTACGCTCCACGAGCGGGGCAACCTCTCTGCACTTAAGCCAGGGCCCTGCTGGACTGGACTTGTTTGTTGACCCCCACTTCCTCGCACCTCTGTATGAACGCATGCATGACCTAAATGTACTAGGACTAGTTAGTTTGTCTGTCTTGCTCCCCCCCTTGTTATTCCCCTACCCTAGCTTGGTAGCAACTTTAACACTGAATGCACTTGCACTAAGAGAAATGCCGTTAGGCCTAGTATGATAGCTTTTCTGTTAGATCATTCGGAAACTTCAAGGCCTAAGAAGGATTACTGTATTCGTTTTTCCCTTCCCACCTTGAAGGGCTTTGAAGCATTCCACATGTGTATAAGCACTGTATAAATAAATAATTACAATTACTCTCTACACCAAATCTGTTAGTTGTCTCCATGACCATCAAGCTGGCTTCGGAGCAGCTAGGCACACAAAACTGCTCTCCTGAACACCCATGAAGATCTTCTCACTAATCTTGATTCATGCATTCCTTCTGTACTAATCCTCCTTGACCTTTCCTCTGCTTTTGACATGGTCAATCACGCCATCATGATCAATAGACTCTGTGTGAACCTGGGCATCACAGATCAGGCCCTGGAGTGGTTGACCACCTTCCTCTTAGACTGACCCTCCCAGGTCCAACTTGGGTCCTTTCTCTCCACATTTGGTATTCTCCAGGGCTCCAACCTCTCACACTGGCTCTTCAATGTCTACTGGAACCCTTTGGCGCACCTCATCTCTACCTTCTCCTCTAACTTTCAGTTTTATGCAGGTGACACTCCTCTATCTTTCAGGCTCCTCTCAGCCTCCTCTTCTCTCTCGCTCATTCCCAACTGTTTATCACGATTCAGGATTGGTGCGCCTCCAGCAATCTCTGCCTTAATGCCAGTAATACGGATATCCTTCTCATTCAAACCCCTGTTCCCGCTTTCCCTTTCTCACTCTGGCCACCCCCCTTAGGCCCTCTTCCTTCGCCTTCCTGTGAGGCAAAAAACCTTGGTGTCATTTTCGACTCCAGTATCTCCTTCTCTCCTCACGTCACAGACTTTGCCAAGAAAGCCCACTATCACCTGCACCTCGTAAGGAACTCATGGTGGCAATAGTAAAGACAGACACAAGTGATCACAGTTCAAGTGTGTTTATTAAACTGTATAGGTAGGTTGGAAAAACGCTTAATCTAAACCTAGATCTAAAATGGGAGCAAGCTTCGACCATCAAACAATAAGAAGGCAGTCCTAGTGGTATCTTGGCAAATAAAAGGGCTTATACTAAGAAAAACCTATTGCCAATTCTTACACTAAATACAAAAAGAAGTGTGGGATCATGTTACTAAGAAAGAAGGAAGTGTTCACTAATAGTCAGGATGCGGTAATCCGGGTCTCCCTTCCCCAAATTTTAAGCACCAGACACGGTAGGATTCTGGAGCAGAGCACACGCTCGAGCTGACCCAGCACAAGCCAACAGTTCCGGTCTCAGCGATCAGGGCCTTCGGGGGTTAAGTCTCTTTTCTAAAAAAAGTCTCTTGCCTCAGAGGACCTGATGTGTTTAAAAATAACAAACAAAAAGTTCCTTTCCGTATACACAGCAGGTGATGACCTTTCACCTCTGGATCCCCATCTTCCGGGCTCAGATTCACAAACAGTTTGTAATGATATCTGGACCTTCGGTCGTTACGTTTTCTCATTTCCGAGGGCCTGACAGGTTCAACAAAAATTATTTTCTGATTGCTCTTTGGGTGATGCTTCCTCACCCTGGGATCCCCCTCTTCCGGGCCCAGGTCCCTCCTGAATGTTAGCCTCCTCCATCGGGTTTATTATGGCTGGGTGTTGGTTTTCCAACCCTGGGTTCCCCTCTTCCGGGCTGAGACCCTTCTCGATGTTTAGCCTCCCTCAGCCGGGTTCACTATGGCTTCTCAATACAATTTCGCCTGCGACATTCACAACTCTTAATGTCTTTTTAAACAGTTCACTGTAGACATCCCTCCTTCGGGTTCACTCTGCCAACTTTGTCAATCAAACATTTTCTCAATCAGTTCTTACAATGTGGGATTCACTTCCCTTAACTTCACAATCGTCTGTCGATTAAAGACTTTCGACTGTACGGAGGATTTTACTAGACCCTGTATGGCCACTTTGACCCCTTTCTCGCCTTTCTTAAGGTCTTCTGGTAACCCCGCAGCTGGACCTGCACTCTCAGTTGCCATCCCAGAGAACTACTCTATCATCCGAGCAGATAGAAAATCAGGGATCGGGTGTGGGGTGGCAGTCATTGCCAAATCCAACCTGAACATCAGAGAAGTGACCAACCAAGGCCTACCTTCTGCCAAACTTCTCTCCTTTAAGCTACCTTTATCTGACTCCCGCACTATACTACTTCATCTCATCTACAGATCACCAGGTGCCATCTCATCCTTTGAGGAGGACATCTCCCACCTACTGACAGCTGAAACAAAATTAGGGTCACAAATCATCCTAATGGGTGACTTTAACCTTGGCCTTCACGACCCCAACGTCCCTACTCAATGACACTATCACGCAATTGGGACTCGCACAACATATTATTAATAATCTCACACATGCCAAAGGGAGAACTTTGGACTGGCTTGCTGATGCCAACTGTAACATCTCCTTAAATGACATCACGCCATGCGCCTGGACAGATCACTATCTGATCACCTTTTCCATACCTAAAGACACCATAAAAAGCGTATTAACAACCACAGCACCACTAACTTTGGCTAGGAACAAACGTAATAACACTGTAGAGAACCTTAGACCTCTAATACTTCCGATCACCAATTCTGCCCACAAGATCAATAACATGAATCCAACATCCTTAGTCTAACTCTATAACAATACACTAGAGCAAGCTCTAAACCAAATAACTCCACCCAAACTAGGAAAGACCAAACCCACCGCTCACGTGAACAAATGGTTCTCCGTAGAATTAAAAGCACTTTGCAACATCAAAAGATCAGCTGAAACCAGCTGGAGAAAAGCCCCCTCTCTCACCACTAAAGACAGATTCTCCTCTGCAGCAACCACCTACAAAGCTGCAATCACAAATGCTAAAAAAAGACTTTCAACACCAGAATATATGGTGCCAAATCTGGCACGAAAGAGCTATTCTCTATTCTAAGAGAATTGGAAACGTCATTGCCCTCTACTGATGATTGCATCAAGGACTAAGCCTGGTGCAACAACACCCAACAAGCCCTCTCAAACAAAATAGCTCTCCTACAAGGTAAAATAGAAACTAAAAAAGCTAACCTCGCCTCCAAAGATCACGCTAGTAATAAACTCCGCTTTCCCCAACCCGACTGTCCCCCCCCCCTTCCACTTCTCCCCTGTCACAGAGGACGAAGTAATTAACATAATTGCCAGCCTCAAACCTTCTAACTGTCAAGGCGACTTGTGCCCTGCTACAGTTATCAAGGATGGGGCTAAAGACCTAGCGCCATTCATTACTACCTTGATCAACTCCTCTTTTAGGAACTCTTCTGTGCCCAACAATCTCAAAGAGGTGTGGGTCCTACCCTTGCTCAAAAAACCCAACCTAGACCCCAACACACCGACTAACTACAGACCCAGCACGACTGTCCCCTTTCTCCTGAAATATAGTGTGGCATATCTCCAAATACAACGACATTTGGAAGACCACCATCTCTTAGGCCTGTGACAATCTGGCTTTAGATCCAGGCATGGGACCAAAACAGCCCTCTTGGACCTAAAAATCCAAATGGATGAAGCTAAAGATAAGGACAACCTGGCCATCCTGCTCTTATTGGATCTGTCAGCAGCCTTCGACCTAGCCGACCATCAAATCCTGACCAAATTCTTTCCTCGACTGCCGCATTCCCCCAGAATGCCACCAATTGGATTTGTTCCTTTCTATCCGACAGAATGACCAGGGTCTTTGCCCCCTCCGTGGCAGCTGACCCTGTCCCAATCCAATGTGGAGTCCCCCAAGGTTCTTGTATCTCACCCACGCTTTACAACATCTTCACTAAGCTCCTCTTTGACTGCCTCAGCGACCTGGGTGTCACATATACCAACTATGCTGATGATACCCAAGTACTCATTACGCTCACTGGGAACTATGAGGAAGATGTTGAAAAGCAAAATGAGATCTACCTTGAAATCCAAGCCTGGATGGCTACCCGCAGTCTCTGCTTAAATGACGACAAGAAGGAACTGCTCATCGTTGGCTCCCAGTCACGTCTCAACAAGCTTCACCCCAGGTACCAATCATTCATCATTGATGGTAATTTCAAAAGTCTCAAAAGAAGTCAAAATGCTGGGCGTGTACCTTGACTCTCACTCTCGCTCAAAAAACAAATAAATGCTACTATCTCACCCACGGCCTATACAAATAAACTTATCAATGCCTCTAAACCGTTTTTATCAACGGCCAGTTGACCTACATTAGCCAGGGCCTTGGTACTATCCAGACTGGACTGTTGCAACACCCTTTTCATAGGCTCGACTAACCACTATTTGTACAGACTTTAGATACTACAAAACAACACCCTTAGATGTGCGCTTAACCTCCCCCGTAAGGCCCACATCCCCACAATCAGAAAGGAAGTTCACTGGCTCCCTATCCATGATAGAATCAAACTTCGCACATTAGTCATTACTCATAAGTGCCTTTCCTTGACAGCCCCTCGCTACCTATCAGATAAATTCTCCAGACATAGCTCCTCTAGACCAACCAGATCCCTGTATCTACACCAACTTAACACCCCGAAGTTTAACCTTAAAACAGCAGGAAGATCAAGCTTCCCTGTACTTGCAGCAAAATGTTGGAATGCCCTTCCCATGACAATCAGAGCTGATGCATCATTTTGGTCGTTCAGAGCTAAGGTGAAAGAGCTGCTCTTTACTCAGCAATAACGGGCTGGCTACCCACAGCATAATCTCGTCACTCCTAACACTGTATTATCTACAACTGCGGACCTCTCTGTAACATTGTCCTTTCTGTCAATTCTGTGCCTCCCTATTGTCATGGACCATCCTGTAACCCGGTCCCATATGCTATTTATTTTATTGTATCGTGCCTTGTTGTGCAACCCTCTGTAACCATGTTGTTCTAAAATATTAATGAGCCCAGTTACCCCAGGGTTTGACTGTGCTATACAAATAAACAAACTAAACTAAACAGTAGTTTCAACAATTGGGTAATCGCCCAGAGTTTCCTGAGTGAGCACCCACGTGGTGGTGGACTCTGTTGCTAGTTTTCCCCCTTTTGGTATCAACAGTTCTTTGTACTTTCACAGTTCAGTTAGCCGTGCGCTACTTTTGTTCAACACAGTTTGGTTTCTTATCGGCTCTCCCCTTGACTCACCAGCTGTGATGAACAGCTTAGCTTTTCTGCTCTCTGGAGTCAAGATTGGTACCACAGAGGCAAGTGTCTCTCCCCAGCTTGGTTCTTAGCAGAGGAGGGCCCTTTGTACCGTTGACATCTGCTGCAACACATGCTGGCTATTGTTTGCAGTCTTACTATTCCTTCCATGGAGGTTTCAAGGGCCTTGGCCGGAAAGGGCAAGGTTGCTTCTCTCCTTGTCACCCTCTTGGGATGCGCTGTCTTTCTCCTCCTCTTGAACTGTCGTGCTGAGTTAGCTCTCTCGTTGTGTGGTCTGCCTTGCTTGTATTGTGTTCTCATGCTCCACCTTTTATCCCTGTGAGGAAGGGAAAGGGCCTTTGGGTGTGTATGATTCTGGTCAATTACCTTACTTTGCCTGACCCTTGTGTTGGGACATGTCAGGTAATTGGCTCGGTTGTTAGTCCGTCATCCTTCGTGATACGCGAAAGTGTTTGCAGTGGAAAAAGGGGGATTGTCCTGGGAAATTATGTTCTTTGTCCTAGGGGTTTTGGTAAAGTGAGAAGGGTGAAATTGGTAGGGTTGTCCAAACATACGGTAATGACCAGGATTATTAGGGTGGACAAATGAAAAAACAGAATTCTGGGAGTTGGGTCTTGGCCCAAGAGGTTCACTGGGGGGAAAGGGGGGTAGATGTCGTATAGCCTCTAAAGACCTCGGGGATCTCCTCCTCCTCTTTTGCTTCCTCTGTATAATACTGCGCCTCGCCTGGGGTATTTCTCTGAGCACAACCCTGGCTTCCCCCATTCAGGTGATCTCCTCTCTCCCGTCCTCTCACAGGGTTGGGGACTGAAAGTATCTGCCCCTCCCAGGCCACCTGAATAAGGTATTCTTGAGGTCTGCTTGGAGAATACCCTCAGGTTTCTCACAACCTCCTGAGGGGTATTCTTCCTTTTCTCACTTTCCCCCAGAAGCTCACTGTCTCCAGAGCCATGGTTTTCTCTAGGCTGGATTACTGCAACAGCTTCGTTCTCAATCTGCCTTCCTCTACTCTCCGCCCTCTGCAACTAATCCAGAACAGGACTGCAAGAGTTGTCCTTGGCCTCAAGCCCAGGGATCGTATCTCTCCAGCCCTGAAATCTCTCCAATGGCTTCCAGTGGCTGCAAGGATCAAGTTCAAGACCCTCTGCATCGACCACAAGGCTTTCTGGGGCCGGGGCCCGCACTACATCCAACTCTATCTTCCTATATACCTATATACCTTCCTTCTCAAGCCCTTTGCTCGGCTATCTCAAACTCTCGGAGGGTCAGATGCTTTTCCAGTCAGAGACTGGGAGGTAGATCTCTCTCTCTCCTCTGCAGGTGCCTCCATCTGGAATGGCCCCCCTGCCCCGGACCACCTGAAGTTCTAGAAGCAGCTCAAGACCTTCCTTTTCTTCTCTGCTTTATCTCTCTCTCTCCCCCGCTGACCTACTTGTTTGCTGCACTGACTGGTTGCTGGGATACCCTCAGAGTCTCACTGGATACTAGACTCCTCCATGATCCGTCTCCCCTGCGTTGCCTCTGGACCTACCCCGCACTTGGGGGGCTGTAACTGTAACCCTACAGTCCCCTGCCTCCTTGCACTTACCCAGGGCCGTGCTGCCCTGGCTGTACTTACTCAGAGCATTGCTGCCCTGATTTCACTTCCCACTTCCCTCTCACGAGCACTTCTCCCTTCCCCTCCCCCCCTGCACATTGCGTTGTCACACTTGAACGATCTGAATGATACAAGGCCTAGTAAGGTATTTTGTCTTATCCTCCCTTTGTCTTCACTACCTTCTCTTGTCGCGCCTAGAAACACTTATTTACAGGTGCGTTATAAATGACTTTTCATATCAACTTCTTCATTAATGTTCATTTGCTGGTGATAACATTTACTACAGCGTTCCCCATATTGACTTCTCCTATATCAGGATTTGTGTAAATTCTGGCTTTCTAATCTACTTGGTCGGTATTCAAATATAGTTTTCAATTGTTCATATGCCTTTTGGCACATCCCGGGGCCCCCAACCACCTATGGGCAAACTCTCCAGTGTTTGACAGCCGTTTCCGAATTGCAGCATGTTGATGTGGCAAGGTTTTTTTCTCTGGAAAGGCTTCCCCTGCGTTACACACCCTCCATTCAGTTCTCTCGCCTGCTCTGCTCTCCTCTCCCGGTAGAGCTGTTGCTGCTCACCAAGACTGCATCCCCAACAGTCTGGCTGCTGCCACCAGCCTTTTAGCAATCCCTCCAAGCCATCCGCTGTGCTTGTCCTGGTCTTGCGCCTTTCCGGTAGGCTATGCTCACATGTGGTTGCTTGAAAGCGCCTACCTCTCTCAGCAGGTTCCGTTTCCGTTCGCCTACTTCTGCCTTAGGTTCGGCTTCCTGCTTCGCCTGCTCTGCAATTCTCTTCTCCACCTCCACTTCTCAACTGCAGGTGTTCACCATGTTTAAATGCCCCTTTGCAGCTGATTTTCCTTATAACAACTAGACTGCACGTTTAATTTGTTGTTTCTTTCAATCCACACTGATTCCTTCTTCCTCGTCTCAGTACCTGAGGCTTTATGGGAGTTGGCGTCCGTAGGAATTTTGGAACTTTTTAAAGTTATATAGTTTTAGATCTTTAAGTCAAAACCATCAGGCAGAGATGTTAAGTGAGCACTATGTGCAATGGCATGAATAGTTTTCTGCTCCGAGTGTTTTGCAGGAAGCGGTTTCTGGGTCTTAAAATGAGAGGGACTTGAAAAGGGACAATAGGACATCAAGAATTCAGGATTTTTTTCTTTTATTTCTGTTTGGTTAAAAAAAAACTTCACAAAAACCCCTAAGTAACAGAAAAGCACAAAGATTTGTGACAATAACATATTGCATTAAAATTGTTGCATCTGTGCAAATACAAAATAATTACTAAAACAACGTGTACAGAAAATAGTTTCCAACAATATCAACATTCCACTTTATGATAAAACAAAGAGTATTGTCCCTTTTTCTATAAATTCCTCAAATATTTTTTTCAAAGACTGCCAAGTCTTTTTCTATAGCCTTTAAAAGGTGTCCTAATGCAAAAATTAATGGATAATAGGAGCCGTGCATGAGTCTATCCCATAGGATTGAAGTAGAATTTACATTTACGGTACACACAAATTTCAATAAAAACAAACAGGGTAATTCATAGAATTTCGCAGAAAAGTGTCGCAAGCGGCTGGCGCAGAGTGTCCGCGTGCGATTGTCTGCGCCAGGTTCGTGCGCTAAAACCGATTTCCGCGCACAGCGTATTCATGGATTTTAGGCTCCCAAACCAGCCGTGGCGCAGAGTATCGCAGCGAACCTGCAGCAGCGCCAGTAACGCCCCCAAGAACGCCCTCGCGCAAGGAAAAGCCATCAAAATCGCTAAATCATCGCAAAGGGCAGCGCTAACCCTGGACCAGTCCACAGCGCTGCCAAACAAGGAACGCAAAGCGGGTAACGTGCATATCAGGGGTACGCGTTAAGTTATACACGCGATTAGCCAGGGTACGTGTATTACAGGGGTACGCGTGAAGTTTTACACGCGATTAGCCAGGGCACGTGTATCACAGGGGTACGCAGGAATTATTACACGCGATTTGGCTGGGTACATGTATTACAGGGGTGCGCGGGAATTATCACACGCGATTTGGCTGGGTAGGTGTATTACAGGGGTACACGGGAAGTTCTACACGCGATTCGGCTGGGTACGTGTATTACAGGGGTGCGCGGGAATTCTCACATGCGATTTGGCCAGATACGTGTATTACAGGGGTGCGCGGGAATTATCAGACGCGATTTGGCTTGGTACGTGTATTACAGGGGTGCGTGGGAAGTTGTACACGCGATTGGCCAGGGTACGTGTATTACAGGGGTACGTGGGAATTATCACACGCGATTTGGCTGGGTACGTGTATTACAGGGGTACGCGTGAAGTTTTACACGCGATTAGCCAGGGCACGTGTATCACAGGGGTACGCAGGAATTATCACACGCGATTTGGCTGGGTACGTGTATTACAGGGGTGTGCGGGAATTATCACACGCAATTAGGCTGGGTGGGTCCTCACAGGTGTTCCCTGTACACCCTCCACGGCCCCTGCAGGCAGCCCACAAAACAGGGGACTACCCTGCACACCTGCTCATGTCCCCCTGCACCCCCACCCCCCAGCAGTGCAGGGGCAGCCTCCACCAGGCCCCCACCCATGTCTCCCACCACCCCCACCCCCCAGCAGTGCAGGGGCACCCTCCACCAGGCCCCCACTCATGTCCCCTATCACCCCCACCCCCCCGCCACCAGGGGCACCCTCCACCAGGCCCCCATCCATGTCTCCCACCACCCCCACCCCCCAGCAGTGCAGGGGCAGCCTCCACCAGGCCCCCACCCATGTCTCCCACCACCCCCACCCCCCAGCAGTGCAGGGGCAGCCTCCACCAGGCCCCCACTCATGTCCCCTATCACCCCCACCCCCCCGCCACCAGGGGCACCCTCCACCAGGCCCCCACTCATGTCTCCCACCACCCCCACCCCTCAGCAGTGCAGGGGCAGCCTCCACCAGGCCCCCACTCATGTCTCCCACCACCCCCACCCCCCTGCCACCATGGGCAGCCCCCACCAGGCCCCCACTCATGTCTCCCTCCACCCCCACCCCCCAGCCACCAGGGTCACCCTCCACCAGGCCCCCACTCATGTCTCCCACCACGCCCACCCCCCAGCAGTGCAGGGGCAGCCTCCACCAGGCCCCCACTCATGTCTCCCACCACCCCCACCCCCCAGCAGTGCAGGGGCAGCCTCCACCAGGCCCCCACTCATGTCTCCCTCCACCCCCACCCCCCAGCCACCAGGGTCACCCTCCACCAGGCCCCCACTCATGTCTCCCACCACCCCCACACCCCAGCAGTGCAGGGGCACCCTCCACCAGGCCCCCACTCATGTCTCCCACCACCCCCACACCCCCAGCAGTGCAGGGGCAGCCTCCACCAGGCCCCCACTCATGTCTCCCACCACCCCCACCCCCCTGCCACCATGGGCAGCCCCCACCAGGCCCCCACTCATGTCTCCCACCACCCCCACCCCCCAGCAGTGCAGGGGCAGCCTCCACCAGGCCCCCACTCATGTCTCCCACCACCCCCACACCCCAGCAGTGCAGGGGCACCCTCCACCAGGCACCCACTCATGTCTCCCACCACCCCCACACCCCAGCAGTGCAGGGGCAGCCTCCACCAGGCCCCCACTCATGTCTCCCACCACCCCCACCCCCCTGCCACCATGGGCAGCCCCCACCAGGCCCCCACTCATGTCTCCCACCACCCCCACCCCCCAGCAGTGCAGGGTCAACCTCCACCAGGCCCCCACTCATGTCCCCTATCACCCCCACCCCCCCGCCACCAGGGGCACCCTCCACCAGGCCCCCATCCATGTCTCCCACCACCCCCACCCCCCAGCAGTGCAGGGGCAGCCTCCACCAGGCCCCCACTCATGTCTCCCACCACCCCCACCCCCCAGCAGTGCAGGGGCAGCCTCCACCAGGCCCCCACTCATGTCTCCCACCACCCCCACCCCCCTGCCACCATGGGCAGCCCCCACCAGGCCCCCACTCATGTCTCCCACCACCCCCACCCCCCAGCAGTGCAGGGGCACCCTCCACCAGGCCCCCACCCATGTCTCCCACCACCCCCACCCCCCAGCAGTGCAGGGGCAGCCTCCACCAGGCACCCACCCATGTCTCCCACCACCCCCACCCCCCAGCAGTGCAGGGGCAGCCTCCACCAGGCCCCCACTCATGTCCCCTATCACCCCCACCCCCCCGCCACCAGGGGCACCATCCGTCCGGGCCCCCACTCATGTCTCCCACCACCCCCACCCCCCAGCAGTGCAGGGGCAGCCTCCACCAGGCCCCCACTCATGTCTCCCACCACCCCCACCCCCCAGCAGTGCAGGGGCACCTTCCACCAGGCCCCCACTCATGTCTCCCACCACCCCCACACCCCAGCAGTGCAGGGTCACCCTCCACCAGGCCCCCACTCATGTCTCCCACCACCCCCACCCCCAGCAGTGCAGGGGCACCCTCCACCAGGCACCCACCCATGTCTCCCACCACCCCCACCCCCCAGCAGTGCAGGGGCACCCTCCACCAGGCCCCCACCCATGTCTCCCACCACCCCCACCCCCCAGCAGTGCAGGGGCAGCCTCCACCAGGCCCCCACTCATGTCCCCTATCACCCCCACCCCCCCGCCACCAGGGGCACCCTCCACCAGGCCCCCATCCATGTCTCCCACCACCCCCACCCCCCAGCAGTGCAGGGTCAACCTCCACCAGGCCCCCACTCATGTCCCCTATCACCCCCACCCCCCCGCCACCAGGCTCGCCCTCCACCAGGCCCCCACTCATGTCTCCCACCACCCCCACCCCCCTGCCACCATGTGCAGCCCCCACCAGGTCCTCACAATCCCCAATCATGTGCGTAATGGTCAGCCTCCACAGCCAAAAAGCCCTACCAAGTAACCCATTCATCCACATGGAAATGAAAACACATGTTACACCCCCAATGTTCATGAAGCAAATGAACCCATGTCCGTCACACACATATTTTCCAATTGAATGGGAAAACACACAACATGACATGCATGAAAGCAATGAGATGAAACCACACAGTGAACAATGCAAAAAAAAATGTATTGGACAAAAATACGAATGCTAAAGAAAGAAAACTAACTACAATGTAAATGTGAAAAAATAAGCTGCATGTCCGCATAAAAACACAAAAGTAGAAAATCAAATCCAAAAAATGTTGTCCAAAGTGAAATGTAAAAACTCTCCATGCAACAAAGAACTATGTAAAAAAATAACAAGGGTCCATCATCACAACTGAACTAAGGAAACCTCCTAAAAAACCTACCTAAATATCAACTATATACAAAAAGTGGAGCTGTGTCCGTCGACTCCAAATCATAAGAAAAAACAAAGGAAACCTAAAACTAAAGAACTATATACAAAGGCGGCGGGAAAGTCCAGCGGCTCACTCCGTGGTGTTCCGGGCCAGGGCATCATCGAACTCCTGTTCGATGTCCCGGAGGCGGTCCAGTTCCATGGCCCCGAGGGTCCGCAGGGACGACGCCGTGTCCTCCTCCAACCCCCTGTGGATTGCCTCGAGGCACTCGGCCCGCCTCAGGGCCCTCCGCATGGAGTTCTCCGCCCTGACCATTGTGAGCCGCGCCTCTTCCGCCCGCCGCCGCTCCGCACCTATGGCGTGGCCCAACCGCTGCCACACGGAAGACACTGTGTCCTGGGTCCTCCTGCCCTCCGGCCGATGCCTGCCCCTCCGATGTCGAAGGCCCCGAGCCTTCATGGCTCCCACCATGTTGCTGCTGCTGCTCTGCCTCTGCCCGTGCACTGCCTCCTGCTGCCTGCACATCCTCCGCCGGCTGGGGTGCAGTTGTTGATGTGGCCACCCCTGCTGGACGTCCGACTCCCGACTGTGGCAGGGATGCCTCCTCCACCAGCCTGGCCGCACTGTCAGAGGCAGCTCCACAGGGCACCCAGGTGACTGATGGGTTTGAAGATGGCACAGAGGACGACTGGCGCGTAGGGGGTCCAGTTGAGGAGGGGGTCGGAACAAGCCCCATCAGACGGAGGAATCCGGTCTGGGTGACCTGTCCCAGCAGGCTGACCTGGTCAACGAGCCATTCGAGATGACGTGCAGTCTCTCCATGAAAAGACTGCAGGTCACCTCGCATGGCCTGTTGAAGCAACGCCACACCAGCCAGGACAGGCTCAACCCGGACCTGGATAGCCACGTCCGCAGGCAGAGGAAGGCCATTTGACGTCAGCTCATCCCCTGCCTGGAAACGGGTCTGGACGTAGGCATCCCTGCTGGTGCAAGATGATGCAGGGACAGGATCGGGGACAGGATTGCACACAGGCACCTCCGCGGCGGCCTGTGCTGCCTCCTGTCCCTGGTCCTGGACTGCACCACTAGCACCAGTGGGATCCCCACCTCCAGACCCCGTCTCTGGTGCTTGCACGGCCTCCTCCTCCACCAGACCCCCCACCAACCTGGATGACTCCGTGCCATCTTCCCCTGTTGGGCCCTGTGGGGTCCCAGCTGCCCCTTCTGCTGCCGAGGAGTCCAACTCCAACCTCCGCCTCTTGGACCTCCCCCCGGCAGCTGCGGCCTGGGACGCGGCACCGGACTCCTCACCGGACTCCTCACTGACAACACGGGAGGGGAGCCAGGCCTTGCGTCTCCGGCTGGCGGTCGGATCCCCGCCGCTGTGCTCCACAGCACCTTCTCCGCCCTCTTCATCAGTTGACGCTGCAGACAGGGAGAAACAAAACACAGGCATCAGGGCACTGTACAATGGACACATACACACATGACAGTTGCACATGAGTGGCATTGGCAAACCTCAGACATGTCATCACAATCCCCAACACACATGTCATTGCAACTCGCACACATGAGCCATACCACAGCCATATCGCAACTGCCACCACCATCCATACACATACAACAGCATGAGCAGCCAAAGGTGACCCAGACATCACATGCAACACAGGAAGTGCACCACACATGTACACACACCACCACACTTGCATGCATGTGTACACCTCTGCCAAGTGTCGCACTGTTCAGACGGGCATCCATGTCACATCTGCCAATCAGGCTTACACATACGGCAGTCACATGCATCCATGTTGCATCACTGTTGCACCCTTGTCAAATACACACACATGCACATGTACACAGTGCTCATACATGCAGCCCAAAACAACATACATGCATGACATCACGTACATGTCTACTTACATACACATACATACAAACATGTGTGCACGCACAACTGCATTTGCCATGCAAGCCTACACACACAAGCACCATCCATGTCTCACACATTACAGCCCTCGCATGTGTCAGCCCCACGGCCATGTACACCCCCACCCATACTCGACCCCATACAAACAGATGTGCAACCTGCACAATACCGAATAATCACCACACGCACTGCTCACAATCAGGATGCATGTGCACTCACCGCTCGACTCCAGACGGGTCTGCTTCTCCAGGACCTGGACGTGGAGCGCTGGGGATATGCGTTCCAGGACCCCCATCTGTTCTTCCGACAAGTGGCCCCGGCGCCCCTTGGCATCCGCTGCCTTCAAGAGGCGCCGGGCCTTGTTCAGGGTCCTGGACCTGAAGTCCTCCCAGCGCTTCCTGACATATTGTAAGTCCCGGACTGCCACCCCCTCCGCGTTGATGGCAGTCACGATGTCAGTCCAGATCCGAGTCCGTCCTTCCTTGTCGGCGCGGGAACTTCTGAAGAGGGCATCATACTGCCCCAGGACTTGCTCCACCAGGACACCAACTTCGGTGGCACTGAAGCTGGTGCCCCTCTGCCTCTCTGGCCGGGGGTTGTCAGTGGTCCCAGATGGTGTTTGCCCCGACATGACAACCCCAGAGGCAGGAGTGGGTGGGCAACTGGGTCCTGGGGCTGGGCTGTGGAGCGATGGAATCCCAGTCGGGAGTCTTTGGTTCCAGCAGGGGTGGTCACAGCAACAGCACCCCTGGCTGATGTGCAGGCAGCAAATGGCAGTGCACGTGGGCAGCAGGCAGTCAGGCAGCAGCAGATGGTAGGTGGGAGCGTGCTCGGGGCTCTGGGGGGCAGTAGTTCGGCCTTCTGGGCAGGAGCGTGGTCTTCCGTGTGCTTACGCGTGGCCAGCTTGGTACGGAGTGATTTGGCACGTGAAAATCCTGCACATCAGTGTGAAAATCGAGGAAAGGCCATTAGCGCGTAAGCGCGTCAGCACGCATACGCGATTCTATTGGACCAAAGGCCCTCAGCGCGTAAGCGCGTCTGTGACGTGACCCGCACGGGTGTTTCCCACACAGCACGTGATGACAGAGCACACGTGGAAAGACTGCACGTCAGAGTCTCATCGCGTGTGATTGGTGGAAATGGCCCTACACGCAGAAGTGACAAAGTGTGTAATTGGTGGAAATGTCCCTACACGCAGAAGTGACAAAGCGTGTAATTGGTGGAAATGGCCCTAGCGCGTACACGCCGCGTAAGTGACGCTGGACGTGTGGCCCTGTATAAAAGGTATGTGTAGAACACGTTTTCCTTGTACGTGCTTTTCGTGGAGAGCGAGTGGGTGAATTCTGTACTTCTTGTCGTTTCACACGCGATTTACTTCACAGCGTTTCAAGTTCGTATTCCCTGTTACCTCTGACAGCTTTTTCTCTTTTTTCGCTTTTACTGGTTTACCTGGGCCTGTTCCCTCAAACAGTGTTCCCTTCTACTGTTGTCCTGTCTCCTCAGACAGCGTACAAATCTTCTTTTGGCGGGGGTGTTGCCAACCAAACGTGCTCCTTTTACACGCTCGTTTACCAGGCAGACGGTGAGTCACGCACGTATCTAACATCTGTGCTTGCCCCGTGTGTAGCCTACCCCTTCAGAGGTCATTCTAGGCTGCGTGTGACACGCATACGTTCATTCTTGTGTTACTGGGTGCCACAGCGTAGTGCAGGTTTTACTTTCTGCACACGTGGTCTAGGAGGGGTTGCGTGCACGTCATCTCCCTTTTTTGGGGCTCCTGTGCGTAGCGTGACCCGTCATCTTTCCCCAGGGGTTACATTCAGCCTTGCAAGAGCACTAGGGTACAATTACCATCTGGTACCCAACCCCTTTGACCCCCTATTGCCCAGGACAATAGTTTCCAGCCACTCCCATACACACATTTACATCAGTGCCATGGCTGGGAGGCGAGGATTCCGTAAGGGTGGCAAAGGTGGAAGAGCCACAAGTGGTGGCCGTGGTGGATCCAGTAGGGGACGTGGTCGTTACTTGCAGGGTGAGCCTGTCCCCCCATGTGTGGAGGACCAGTCAAGGGCACCCATAATCCCCCCCCCTCCCGTTGAGGCTGATGTGGCTGACACCATCCATGCTCAGCCCTTGTTGGACCAGCCCATTGTGGCACCAGATCTGGCTGACTCCATGGCTGACTTCCAGGTCAGCAGGCCTATGACACGTGCGCTGGTGCACGTTGATGTCACCATGCCACGTGCATCTGGGCCAGCAAGGTCATCTGCTGCACCAAGGAGGCAGGGCGGAGAGGCTGCAGGGGCAGCTGCGGCTCCATCCACCCCAGCCCTCACACACCCAGCCAGGACAGTGTCGGTCCTAGTCCATGCTGCTGACATTCCCCCTGACACCATCACACTAGAGCCAATGCCTGCACCAACTCCCATGCTGAGTGTGCAATCCCACACTCCTGATACAGAGTCCACCAGGGCTCCTGCCCCTAGTGTCCAGAGCGGCGCAGGACACTCAGGATCACCACCACCTTCCAAGCGGAAGAGGAAGAGTGCTCGTCCGGCACAGGCTGATGCCCCAGACACGGCTACACAGTCCGGCCCATCCAGGAAGCCCAGCTTCACGGATGACAAACTGAATGCACTTGTCGAGTATGTGTCCGGACATGACAACGAGATGGTCATTGTAGCAGGATCCAAGACCACACCTGCACAACGCCAGGCACACTGGCAGACCGTTGCGGACATCGTAAGTGCCCTTGGAATCGTGAGGCGCACAGCCAATGATTGCTATAAGCGCTGGAATGACCTAAAGCCCAGGGCAAAGAGTAAGCTGGCCTCAAGTCATGCCGCAACTCTAGTGACTGGAGGTGGGTCTCCAGTAGTAGACATGGAACTCACTCCACATGGGTGCAGTCGATGGCACCTAGCACTTTGGGGAATCGTGCCACACCGTAAAAATCCAGGGCGGCAGCATGCCTTTCTGCAGGTGTTCTGGGCAGGTATATGTGCCTGCGGATTGATGGGCGTGCAGTGATGATGTTCAAGACCTGGTGTAGGCAGCGTGACTGGGTGGCCTGTGACACCCGACCCACTATGGCACTTGTCCGCTGAAATGATCCAGTGGCTAAGAAGTGCAGTACATTGAGGACCTTCTCCAGGGGGCTGAGTTCTTGGGAGCACAGGGTGGGTGATGTGAGGTCAACCTCCCACTCACTCACCAGGTCCAGAATAATGTGTGGTGGAAACCTGTACCTCCCATACACCTGGTCATCAGGCATCCCGAAAAGGCTGGTTCTGGGTGTGAATATTCTGGCCCTGACTATCCTCCTCCTCCTCCTTTGGTAGCCCACTGCCACTGCTGCTAGGAACGGTATGTTCATCCTGGCGTCTGAGCTTGTTATTGCTAAAGTGCGCAAATTTATGCTTTGCGCGTGTTCTAGGCGAGCGTGTGACCCGCGCACCCCTGGAATCCAGTTCCCAGTCCAATAGCGTGTGGAAATTCCCACGCACCACGGGATACAGCGTGTGACCCGCGCACCCCTGGAATCCAGTTCCCAGTCCAATAGCGTGTGGAAATTCACACGCACCACGGGATACAGCGTGTGACCCGCGCACCCCTGGAATCCAGTTCCCAGTCCAATAGCGTGTGGAAATTCACACGCACCACGGGATACAGTGTGTGACCCGCGCACCCCTGGAATCCAGTTCCCAGTCCAATTGCGTGTGGAAATTCACACGAACCACGGGATACAGCGTGTGACCCGCGCACCCCTGGAATCCAGTTCCCAGTCCAATAGCGTGTGGAAATTCACACGCACCACGGGATACAGCGTGTGACCCGCGCACCCCTGGAATCCAGTTCCCAGTCCAATAGCGTGTGGAAATTCACACGCACCACGGGATACAGGTTCGCTGACGTACTTGCGTGTGTAAGTGCCCGCGCACCCATGAAATACACGTACATAGGCCAATCGCGTGTACGCGCACTTTTGTCCAATTACACGCGATGACACTCTGACATGCAGTATTTCCACGTGTGCCCCGTCATCACGTGCTGAGTTGGGAACACCCGTGCGGGTCACGTCACAGACGCGCTTACGCGCTGAGGGACTCTGGTCCAATAGAATCGCGTATGCGTGCTGACGCGCTTACGCGCTAAGGGCCTTTCCTCGGATTTCACGCTGACGTGCAGGATTTTCACGTGCCAAATCACTCCGTATCAAGCTGGCCACGCGAAAACACACGGAAGACCACGCTCCTGCCCAGAAGGCCGAGTTACTGCCCCCCAGTGCCCCGAGCAGCCTCCCACGTGCCATCTGCTGCTGCCTGCCTGCCTGCCTGCTGCCACCGTGCCCTGCCATTTGGTGCCTGCACATCAGCCATCTGCAGGGGTCCAGTTGCTGTGTCCACCTCTGCTGGAACTGAAGACTCCCGAATGGGATTACATCGCTCCACAGCCCAGCCCCAGGACCCAGTTGCCCACCCACACCTGCCTCTGCGGTTGCCATGTCGGGCACTTCCACATCTGGCACCAGTGGCAACCCCAGGCCAGAGGGGCAGAGGGGCACCAGCTTCACTGACACCGAAGTTGGTGTCCTGGTGGAGCATGTCCTGGGGCAGTATGATGCCCTCTTTGGATCGTCCAGCGCCAGCAAGGAAGGACGGCAGAGGATCTGGGCCGACTGTGTGGTTGCCATCAACGCGGAGGGGGTGGCAACCCGCGACGTCCTGAAGATCAAGAAGCGCTGGGAGGACTTGAGGTCCAGGACCCTTGTGAAGGCCCGGCGCCTCGTGGAGGGGGGCCGGGGCCGCATGAGTTCCATCCAGATGAGGGTCCTGGAACGCGTACGCCCAGCGCTCCACGCCCAGATCCTTGAGAGGGAGGCCCGTCTGGAGTTGAGCGGTAAGTGTCCAAGCATTACTGTGTGAGACAGGGCATGTTGCGGTGTGCTGGTTCTATGATACTTGCCTGTATGTGTGCCATAGGCCATGTATGCATGTATGTGTGCAGGGACATCATGGTAATGCATGTGCGACCAGTGATGTGTGACCCACATGGTTGTTGCATGTGTCCAAATGCCGCATGGGGAGCCCTATGCAGATTTTGAACATGAGAGCATGCCAGTCTCTGTACCTGGACATGGGTGGGGGTGAGGGATGGGTGCTGATGCCAGGTACATATATGGTAGCCATGTCTGTGTGCCTGACCTGCGTGTCTGACTTGTGCATGCCATGGATGCATGACACATGTGTGTGACAATGCACAGATTCAGTGAAGCAGCCAAATTACCCTTGTATCCGCTGTGTTTGGTGTGTTTGGGGCCAGATGGATGTGACTGAGGTGAAGTGTGTGCATGTGATAGGCATGAGCCATGATGCATGTGAGTTACATATCATTGAATGTTTCAAGAGTCCATTGGACATGCATGGAAATGTCCATGGCATGCACCATGCCTGTTACTGTGTGTGTTTTGCCTGGACTGACCCATGTGTTGTGGAGGGACATGATGGAAGTGTACTTTGACAGTGGTGCTCATCTGCTATTGCTTCCTGTCTAGGGGACCATTGTACAGTGCCCTGATGCTTGTGTTCTTTGTCTCCCTCTACGCAGCGGCTAGTGAAGAAGAGGGCGGAGACGGCGCTGTGGAGCAAGGCGGCGGGGATGCCCCCACGGCTGCAGCGGAAGGGGTGGGTGAGCCCCCACAGGGGCCTGCTACGGTGGGGGACGGTGAGGAGCCATCCAGGTTGGTGGTTTGCACAGAGGAGGAGGAGGCCGCCACTGGGGCACACATGGGGCCTGGTGGGGGCATCCCTGCTGGTGCAAGTGGTGCAGTCCAGTGCCAGGGGCAGGAGGCAGCACAGGTCACCGTGGAGGGGCCTGTGCATGTCGCTGTCCCTGACCCTGTGAGTGCACCACCATGCACCAGCAGGGATGCCCCGTCCCTGGCCCGTCCGCAGGTAGAGGGGATGTCCATGTCACCTGACTCCCCTCCACCTGCGGACGTGGGAACCCCTGGCCGTGTGGAGAAGGTCCTGATTGGGGTCGCGATGCGCACGGCTGTGATTCGTGATGCCGTGCGTGCTTCCCGGGAGGACGACGCACGTCATCACGAAGTGCACCGTGCCGACGTGGCCCAATTGGGATCGGCCATGTTCGGGGGTTTTCTGCATGTGTTGTCCAATCTGGCGGCCCTCTCCTCCTCTGTGCAGGCTATACACCAGTCGTTCTCCTTGCCGTCTTCCGGCCCAGATGCCACCAGGGCCCCCTGTGGACCTGCCCCGACCAATGCAGCCAGCTCGGTGGGGATCCCATCCCTGCCACAGTTGGGAGTCGGAGGTCCAGCAGGGGTGGACAACACAGCAACTGGACCCCAGCAGGTGGAAGATGTGACAGCATCATCAGGCAGGGCACGTGCACGACGGCGTCGGTGGTTTCCATCAGCCTGGATGCCGTCGTGCTGGCAGAGGCAGTGGCGTCGGAGGCAGCAGCAGGCTCGACGTGGGAGGCATCATGGCTCGGGGCCTTCAAGATCAGAGGGGCAGGCATCGGCCGGAGGGCAGGGCAACCCTGGGATGGTGGTGTCTTCCGTGTGGGAGCAGTTGGTCCAGCGGATAGGTGCGGAGCGGCAGCGGGCGGAAGAGGAGCGGCTCACCTTGGTCAGGGCGGAGTTCTCCATGCGTCGGGCGTTGAGGCGGGCTGAGTGCCTCGAGGAAGCTCGCAGGGAGTTTGAGCTGGACATGGGGTTATCCCTGCGAGACCTCGGGGCCAGGACAGAGTCCCGCCTCCAGGACATCGACATGGAGTTCGATGATGCCCTGGCCAGCAACATCACCGAGTGAGCCGCAGGACTTGCCCACTGCCTTTGTATATAGTTATTTAGTTAGTTAGTGTTAGGTTTCCTTTATTAATTTTTGTTTTTTTGGACCGCTCGGACAATGGCCACTTTTTTGTATATATTATTTTCATTAGGTAGTAGTAGGTTTCATTTATGGTGTTGGGCTCATGGACCCTGGAATTTACGTGTATATAGTTTGCTTTTTGAAGAAACATTTTTTTCATTAATTATTGTGTTCACCATGAGGAAATGGTTTTTCATTATTTTACTTCCACATGATTTTGCTTTGGACAACATTTGTTTTTGGATTACTTTGTTTTTTTTTGTTTTTACATTTGTTCTCGGACATGGACCATTTATTTTGTTATCCCCATTGTTGTATGTTTGATTTTTTTACTTATTTTTCATCTTTAATACATGTTCTTTTTAACTTTCACTTGTGGTATTTTCTCATTGGTTTCATACATGTCATGATATGGGTTTTGACATTGACTTGCACCCATTGTGTATGTGTGTGTGACGGACATGTGTTCATTTACAGACTTGCCATTGGGGTTGTATCATGTTATTGCATTCACTATGTGGGTGGATGCAATCCTTGCCTGGGTGTTTGTGCTGGGTATGCTGCCCATTACTGCCATGATTGAGTATTGTCAGGACCTGGGGGCAGGGGGACATGTGTGGGTGCCTGGTGGAGGCTGCCCCTGCACTGCTGGGGGGTGGGGGTGGTGGGAGACATGAGTGGGGGCCTGGTGGAGGGTGACCCTGCACTGCTGGGGTGTGGGGGTGGTGGGAGACATGAGTGGGGGCCTGGTGGAGGGTGCCCCTGCACTGCTGGGGTGTGGGGGTGGTGGGAGACATGAGTGGGGGCCTGGTGGAGGGTGCCCCTGGTGGCTGGGGTGTGGGGGTGGTGGGAGACATGAGTGGGGGCCTGGTGGAGGGTGCCCCTGGTGGCTGGAGGGTGGGGGTGGTGGGTGACATGAGTGGGGGCCTGGTGGAGGCTGCCCCTGCACTGCTGGGGTGTGGGGGTGGTGGGAGACATGAGTGGGGGCCTGGTGGAGGGTGCCCCTGGTGGCTGGAGGGTGGGGGTGGTGGGTGACATGAGTGGGGGCCTGGTGGAGGCTGCCCCTGCACTGCTGGGGTGTGGGGGTGGTGGGAGACATGAGTGGGGGCCTGGTGGAGGGTGCCCCTGGTGGCTGGGGGTGTGGGGGTGGTGGTAGACATGAGTGGGGGCCTGGTGGAGGGTGCCCCTGCACTGCTGGGGTGTGGGGGTGGTGGGAGACATGAGTGGGGGCCTGGTGGAGGGTGCCCCTGCACTGCTGGGGTGTGGGGGTGGTGGGAGACATGAGTGGGGGCCTGTTGGAGGGTGCCCCTGGTGGCTGGGGTGTGGGGGTGGTGGGAGACATGGGTGGGGGCCTGGTGGAGGCTGCCCCTGGTGGCTGGGGGGTGGGGGTGGTGGTAGACATGAGTGGGGGCCTGGTGGAGGGTGCCCCTGCACTGCTGGGGTGTGGGGGTGGTGGGAGACATGAGTGGGGGCCTGGTGGAGGGTCCCCTGCACTGCTGGGGTGTGGGGGTGGTGGGAGACATGCGTGGGGGCCTGGTGGAGGGTGCCCCTGGTGGCTGGAGGGTGGGGGTGGTGGGTGACATGAGTGGGGGCCTGGTGGAGGCTGCCCCTGCACTGCTGGGGTGTGGGGGTGGTGGGTGACATGAGTGGGGGCCTGGTGGAGGCTGCCCCTGCACTGCTGGGGTGTGGGGGTGGTGGGAGACATGAGTGGGGGCCTGGTGGAGGGTGCCCCTGCACTGCTGGGGTGTGGGGGTGGTGGGAGACATGAGTGGGGGCCTGGTGGAGGCTGCCCCTGCACTGCTGGGGTGTGGGGGTGGTGGGAGACATGAGTGGGGGCCTGGTGGAGGGTGCCCCTGGTGGCTGGGGGTGTGGGGGTGGTGGTAGACATGAGTGGGGGCCTGGTGGAGGGTGCCCCTGCACTGCTGGGGTGTGGGGGTTGTGGGAGACATGAGTGGGGGCCTGTTGGAGGGTGCCCCTGCACTGCTGGGGTGTGGGGGTGGTGGGAGACATGAGTGGGGGCCTGGTGGAGGGTGCCCCTGGTGGCTGGGGTGTGGGGGTGGTGGGAGACATGGGTGGGGGCCTGGTGGAGGCTGCCCCTGGTGGCTGGGGGGGTGGGGGTGGTGGTAGACATGAGTGGGGGCCTGGTGGAGGGTGCCCCTGCACTGCTGGGGTGTGGGGGTGGTGGGAGACATGAGTGGGGGCCTGGTGGAGGGTGCCCCTGCACTGCTGGGGTGTGGGGGTGGTGGGAGACATGAGTGGGGGCCTGGTGGAGGGTGCCCCTGATGGCTGGGGGTGTGGGGGTGGTGGTAGACATGAGTGGGGGCCTGGTGGAGGGTGCCCCTGCACTGCTGGGGTGTGGGGGTGGTGGGAGACATGAGTGGGGGCCTGGTGGAGGGTGCCCCTGCACTGCTGGGGTGTGGGGGTGGTGGGAGACATGAGTGGGGGCCTGGTGGAGGGTGCCCCTGGTGGCTGGAGGGTGGGGGTGGTGGGTGACATGAATGGGGGCCTGGTGGAGGCTGCCCCTGCATTGCTGGGGTGTGGGGGTGGTGGGAGACATGAGTGGGGGCCTGGTGGAGGGTGCCCCTGCACTGCTGGGGTGTGGGGGTGGTGGGAGACATGAGTGGGGGCCTGGTGGAGGGTGCCCCTGCACTGCTGGGGTGTGGGGGTGGTGGGAGACATGAGTGGGGGCCTGGTGGAGGGTGCCCCTGGTGGCTGGAGGGTGGGGGTGGTGGGTGACATGAGTGGGGGCCTGGTGGAGGCTGCCCCTGCACTGCTGGGGTGTGGGGGTGGTGGGAGACATGAGTGGGGGCCTGGTGGGGGGTGCCCCTGGTGGCTGGGGGTGTGGGGGTGGTGGTAGACATGAGTTGGGGCCTGGTGGAGGGTGCCCCTGCACTGCTGGGGTGTGGGGGTGGTGGGAGACATGAGTGGGGGCCTGGTGGAGGGTGCCCCTGCACTGCTGGGGTGTGGGGGTGGTGGGAGACATGAGTGGGGGCCTGGTGGAGGGTGCCCCTGGTGGCTGGAGGGTGGGGGTGGTGGGTGACATGAGTGGGGGCCTGGTGGAGGCTGCCCCTGCACCGCTGGGGTGTGGGGGTGGTGGGAGACATGAGTGGGGGCCTGGTGGAGGGTGCCCCTGGTGGCTGGGGGTGTGGGGGTGGTGGTAGACATGAGTGGGGGCCTGGTGGAGGGTGCCCCTGCACTGCTGGGGTATGGGGGTGGTGGGAGACATGAGTGGGGGCCTGGTGGAGGGTGCCCCTGCACTGCTGGGGTGTGGGGGTGGTGGGAGACATGAGTGGGGGCCTGGTGGAGGGTGCCCCTGCACTGCTGGGGTGTGGGGGTGGTGGGAGACATGAGTGGGGGCCTGGTGGAGGGTGCCCCTGCACTGCTGGGGTGTGGGGGTGGTGGGAGACATGAGTGGGGGCCTGGTGGAGGGTGCCCCTGGTGGCTGGGGTGTGGGGGTGGTGGGAGACATGGGTGGGGGCCTGGTGGAGGGTGACCCTGGTGGCTGGGGGGTGGGGGTGGTGGGCGACATGAGTGGGGGCCTGGTGGAGGGTGACCCTGGTGGCTGGGGGGTGGGGGTGTTGGGAGACATGAGTTGGACATGGGTGGGGACCTGCTGGCAGGTGCCCCACAGTGCTGGGGGGTGGGGGTGCAAGGGGACATGAGTTGGTGTTCATTAGTTCAAGGAGACATGTGCCTTTGCTGGGGGGCATGCCCATGTTGGGTGGGCTGCCTGCGGGACATGACCAGGGATGCAGGGTAGTCCCCTGTGGTGTGGGCTGCCTGCAGGGGCCGTGGAGGGTGTACAGGGTACACCTGGGAGGACCCACACTGTCAAATCACATGTGGGACTCCCCGGCACCCCTGAAATACACGTACCGTGCAGAAAACGCGTGTAAAACTTCCCGCGCACCCCTGAAATACACGCGCCCAGGCTATTCGCGTGTGGAACTTCCTGCGCACCCCTGAAATACACGCGCCCAGGCTATTCGCGTGTAAAACTTCCCGCGCACCCCTGAAATACACGCGCCCAGGCTATTCGCGTGTGGAACTTCCCGCGCACCCCTGAAATACACGCGCCCAGGCTATTCGCGTGTAAAACTTCCCGCGCACCCCTGTAATACACGCGCTCAGGCTATTCGCGTGTGGAACTTCCCGCGCACCCCTGAAACACACGCGCCCAGGCTATTCGCGTGTGGAACTTCCCGCGCACCCCTGAAACACACGCGCCCAGGCTATTCGCGTGTGGAACTTCCCGCGCACCCCTGAAATACACGCGCCCAGGCTATTCGCGTGTGGAACTCCCCGCGCACCCCTGAAATACACGCGTCCAGGCTATTCGCGTGTGGAACTTCCCGCGTACCCCTGAAATACACGCACCCAGGCTATTCGCGTGTGGAACTCCCCGCGCACCCCTGAAATACACGCGCCCCCAGGCTATTCGCATGTGGAACTTCCCGCGCACCCCTGAAATACACGCGCACAGGCTATTCGCGTGTGGAACGTCCCGCGCACCCCTGAAATACACGCGCCCAGGCTATTCGCGTGTGGAACTTCCCGCGCACCCCTGAAATACACGCACCCAGGCTATTCGCGTGTGGAACTCCCCGCGCACCCCTGAAATACACGCGCCCAGGCTATTCGCGTGTGGAACTTCCCGCGCACCCCTGAAATACACGCGCCCAGGCTATTCGCGTGTGGAACTTCCCGCGCACCCACATGTAGCCCGCTCCCCCAGGCCCGATCGCGTGTGAAACTTCACGCGAACCCCTGAAATACACGTAGCCCGCTCCCCCAGGCCCGATCGCGTGTGAAACTTCACGCGAACCCCTGAAATACACGTAGCACGCTCCCCCAGGCCCGATCGCGTGAGGAACTTCACGCGAACCCCTGTAATACACGTAGCCCGCTCCCCCAGACCCGATCGCGTGTGAAACTTCACACGAACCCCTGAAATACACGTAGCACGCTCCCCCAGGCCCGATCGCGTGAGAAACTTCACGCGAACCCCTGAAATACACGTAGCCCGCTCCCCCAGGCCCGATCGCGTGAATAACTTCACGCGAACCCCTGTGATGCACGTACCCTGCAAATCGCGTGTGAGACTTCCCGTGCACCCCGGTATACACGCACACATATTTTTTGTCAGTGGGTGTCCGTGTTTGTGGGTACCCCTTTGCACGTCATTTTTCCTGGAGGGCCACAGTATGGGACATTCATCATGGCAGTATATAGGTGCTATTTGTTGGCGCACCTTTTGGTGCACATTTCTTACAGCCGCAGAGACGCTACCGCCTGCTTTCATGTGGCGGTCGTGTTTGTGCCTGTGCGCTGGTTTGAGCGTGCGCTTTTTTCACCTATTCTATTCCATGAATACGTGTTGTAGGCGAGCGTGTGGGCGTTCCGCGCACTTGTGCCCTGTACTTCCCCCGTGACGCCCACGTTTTGGCAAGTTGTTCCCCATTCCGAGTGTTACGCCCGTGTTCCGCCTACTTTTGTTGCGTGCGCCGCGCTATGTGCAAATTTCGCTGTGGCCTGTGCGATTTTCGCTGTGACCTGGCGCACGCTGTTAGATGGCCTGTGCGCCAACGTGCGCCGCGCACTTTTTTATCGCACATCCGCTGGTTTTCTCGCGCACGGCCTTCCATGAATCGACGTGCGCTGCTTTTCGTGCGATTTTCGCACTTGCACTGCGATTTTCGCTATTCCACTGCGATTCGCACGTTTTTGCCCACTTGCGCCGCGCTAATTATTCCATGAATCGGCCTGTATGTCTGCAGTGTTATTGTGGACATTCTAATACAAAGTGTTTCAATGTTTCATTTTGTTCATCACAATTGGGAAACCTACATTTCCTGGTCTGCATAGACAGTGGCATATCCTCCAAATGTCTACATCTCTCCTTGGTTCTAAATTGGTTTAATTTAAACCGAACGTAGAGAGCTCTTATGAATGCGCAAGGAAATATGGTAATATATGCACAGCATGGCAATCTATTTCGTATCACTTTCGTGTATTTCCTTGTAAGTTGGGTACTGCTGCAATTGCTCAACTGTGTGAATCCAGTCATTGTCAAAAAAAATTTTGAAATTTTTTTTTAACAAATGCAGGTCTAAAGCATAGATCATAAGGAGTTACAGAGAGCTCTTCTAGTATTAACTACATCAGTTTTTGGTAATTAGTGATAGAGTATACCGTTTTTGCTTCCATCAGATTACGTAGATCACTGTATAAACAATTGCTTGGAGGATTTAAAAACTTTGCGTAGTTACAAAGTGATCGCCATATTCTCCAGCATTGGATGTTTCATGGATTCACTTAGAATATTCCCCGTCGACAGACTGGGAACCCTCGGTACCTTTATAAAGACCTTTCCCATAGGAAAAATTTCGACACTTCTGTGTCCCATCCAAGTCGTTTTGGGCTGCTTACGCATACCCCAATAGGACGTAGCGGTATAAATGCCCCGCCCCCGCGGCTCCCTTCAGATTAAACCGTCTCCAAAGTAGTGGGATCACCTCGTGATCTACTATTTCACAAGGTTGTTTTTTCGTCTTTTTCCCAATGTCTGGGAAGGCTCTATTTCGTCCGTGTACTACATGCGGATTAAAAAAGATGTACGAAGGAGATGGACATATGGACTGTCTATATTGTCTCCACCCTCCCCATTCGGCCGACAATTGTGAAATTTGTAAAGGCTTCTCGCAGAAGACCATGAAAGACCGAAATAGAAGGCTGGTGGCATGGCTCAATGACGGAGCGGGTGCGTACCCCCCCTCGGAGGTAGGCTCCACACATAACTTGGCCTCAAGGGCTAAATCTCTGGTGGTCCCCTGCCGGTCCGTATCGGTGGAACCTCCGGTGAAGAAGGTGTGTTCGATGGAGAAAAGTTCCTCGGAAAAACATTCTACGAGGGAAGTGTCATCGAAAATAAAAACTTTGTCTTCTTCCCCCTCCTCAAAAAAGCAGAGAAAAGACCTGTCAAGAACCTCCTCAGGTGATCATCATAGATCATCCACGAGTCGAGATTCGTCGAAACACAAATCAAATTCAAAGAAGGTGGGAGCGCCTCAGGATTCTGCGCATCCACCGTTGTCGTCAACGGGAGTTCGTTCGTCGACGCCCTAACTACCATTGACACAGATAGTCTCTTCAATAGTTCCGCCAAGTCATACGACGGCAAAGGCGACTATCGAGAAGTTAACCTCGTGGACAGAGGGCTGGCGACCGGAAGTGTATGATCCGGTTTTACCAGAGACCCTGTTGCAGCATGAGGTGGCTTTTTTCATATCATCCTTGGAAGAAGACCGTGAACCAGTGGTTGGGTCTACGGAACTTGGATTGCAAGGGGTCAGCTCGCTGACGCTTTGGAGTGGGACAAGTGTTCCAGTTACAGCTCTGTTACTCAATCCTCATGCTGTTTTATCCCTGAAGGTATTGTCTACTCTACAGACTTTATTCAGGAAACTGGATGCAAAATTGCCTCAGGTTACTGCTCCGGCGGGACTACATACTACACCAGCCGACGACGAGCCAGGCCCTTCCCACCGGCCGGTTCCTACGGCGTCAACGGCCGTTCCGGTTCATCAAGACCCTCCAGGCCCGCGCCCGGAGGAAGGAGAACTACCAGAGTCCGAGTCGGATTGAGGCGAGTCTTTATCAGACATATCGTTAACCCCTTCTAGGGACTCAACATGGGAGTCAGAGGCGGAGATGGAAGCTCCAAGAAGTCCGTCTCAACCGTCCCCTCCGGATGACATCGGTTCCTTCCACACAATGATGGGTATGGCATGTACTGAGTTTGGCTTGGCCCAGGAGGAGGAAAAGAAAGACTGTTTCTTGTTTGATCATATGGGAAAGAGGAGGAAATTGTCATGATGCCTACCTCTAAGGAGCCAGGCCGGGCCCAGCAACCCCAGAGGCAGACATCATTTTCCCCAGGGAAGTCTCAGCGGGCCCAAGTCGGGGCCCTTTGGACTCAGTCCTGGCGCCTTAGGCGCCAGGCTCATAGCGGACCCCAGTCCTGGTGCCTTAGGCGCCAGGCTCATAGAAGAGGATATGTGTTTAAGTGCTTGGGTGCACACTTACCTGATGCAGACCTTGCTGCTTCATCCAGGCCCTCTTGAGGCCTGAATGGGAGTACTTTACCTGTAGGACTACTTCACCACCCGGGTGTGGTCGGGGAAGGATACATACCTGATTGGTGGAAGGATACATACCAGGAACTTCTTCCAAGGCTATTTAAACCCCACCCGAACAGCCACACGTGCTTCGCGTTGTTCTGCACCTAGCAGCTGGACGCTCACCGTGTCAGCTCCTGCATCCTGACTTCAGCCACGCCTGCCAACACCCTGGGACACCTGCAAGGGGAGAAAGGAAGAGAATAGGAGAAGAAAAGCCCTTACCTGCTAAATCTGCATCCCGGAGTCATTTCTCCAACGGCCCTGAAAAGGAAGACATCATTTTAAAGGCATTTCGTTTCGTTCGCTGCAGCGCTGCATTTTACTCACCTTGGCAAGGTGCTTCCATCTTCAGCAGCGATCTTCCGGATTCAGCTACGCCCCGGCGCCTAGAGGAAAAAAGACAAGAACAAAGGTGAGAGGGAGAAAAGGAATAAGGAAAGCTCAGTTTCCTTTTAAGTCTTACCTGTTGGATTATTCCCACTGCAT
The DNA here is from genome assembly GCF_040938575.1 of Ambystoma mexicanum. NCBI lineage: Eukaryota > Metazoa > Chordata > Amphibia > Caudata > Ambystomatidae > Ambystoma > Ambystoma mexicanum. The sequence goes on from NC_090936.1 coordinate 81,609,576, forward strand.
TTCGGGTCCTGCCGCTTCCTGGCATCTCCGGACCCCGGCCCCTATGGGGAAAAAAGACAAAGACATTGAATGAGCGAATGCAAAGACATTACCTGAGCGCTCATCCAGAACTGTTTCACTTCGGGTCGGCGCCATATCTCCGGCACTCCGAACCCCGGCCCCTAAGGGGAAAAAGACATAAGCATTAGCGCTTGCTGCAATTAGACAACGAACATTATTATTAAGCTTGAACTTTTGAACAGAACTTTTACAGCGCCTTACCTGAACAGTCAAGCTTACCTGAACTCCCATCATTCCTCAATCGAGTGAAGTAACTGGTTTCAACGCGCCCCTGCATCAGAAGCAGGATGGAGAGCTCATCCTTCCAAACCCTAAGGTGAGGCTTCACGGGGAATCGTGGAGGAGGTATCGTGGAGGGTTGGAAGGGAGTGGGAGGCTTGAGCATTGTTCCACAGTTGGTAATACTCCCTTTTCACGCACAGGAGGGTATCCAACCAGCCAGGGAAGCCAGAATAGAGGGGCCCTTCCTGTCCATCTTCAGAGTTCTGCGCCTTCGACGCCGCGCCTCTGTTGGAACCAGGTGAGCGTTACAGAAATCAGTATTTTCGGTTCCCATTTTAGATCATGTATGGCAAGAGGGGTTACGAAAAATGCGCCATCCGTTCTCGGAGCCTGCGGTTAAAGGCAGACTGGAAAAGAAATGTAAAGCTCCTGAGTCTACTCCAAAATGTTTGTCTTTTCAACCCACTCCAGAATCAGTGGTATCGGCAGCTGCTGCAAGAAAGGCAAGGTCACAACATAAATGCACAACTCCTCCGGAGAGCGAGGCCAGGAGACAAGAAGCCTTTGGCAAGAAGGTGTTGTCGATAGGAGCAACAACGGTGAAGGCAGCCAATTCTGTAGGTATTATGGCGAGATATGACAGAGATATGTGGCATCGTTTAGCACCCATATTGCAACATCTACCGGACGAATATAGAAAATCTGCGATGTTACTTGTTCATGAGGGGGAACAGGCATCAAATCACTCAATAAACATCACTGTAGACCTGGCAGAATCAGGCTTTAAACAAATCAACAATGGGGTGGTTTTAAGGAGACAAGCCTGGCTCAAATGCACCAACTTTCGGCCAGAAGTACAATATAAAGTGCTGGATATGCCCTTTGAAGGAGAACACCTATTAGGAGAGAAGGTGGACGAGGCCTTGAAAGACATGAAAGAAGACTCGGACACAGCACGCTCTCTTGGAGCCCTTCAGAGTGGCAGAAGTTTTCGTTCGTTTCGCCCCTTCAGAGGAGCGGCAGGAAATTCCCGATTCTCGTCATCTAGGGACCGGACTTTCAGTAGACCGTCGTACGCCTCTCAAGGCTACCGGCGGGCTACCCAAACCGCTAGATGACATCGGGACTATCAAGCCTCAAGAAAGAGGGGAGGTTATCCATCGTCGACGAAGGACAAACAATCAAAGGACCAGCAATGACTAGTTTCAGAACGTCCTGGGAGGCAGGGTGTCTCACCGTGTCGACGAGTGGGAGAAGATAACATCCGACCGGTGGGTATTGGACAAAATGGAGTTGGGCCATTCCTCACAGTTCAAAACCAAGCCGTCGCACATTCCACCAGTGTTTTCGGCTCAGCTCCATCTGCAAATTTTAAAACAAGAAGTAGTGCTTATGCTACAAAAAGGGGGTATAGAATTGGTCCCGGTATCCGAGAGAGGTCAAGGAGTTTACTCCCGATACTTCATTGTGAAAAAACCCAACGGCAAGTGGCGTCCCATTCTCGATCTTCTAGACCTCAACAAAACATTAAAAAATCTGAAGTTCAAGATGCTCACACTTCAGGAAGTGATCAGGTCTATTCAGCAAGGGGATTTTCTGGCGTTGTTGGATCTCCAGGACGCGTATTTTCATATACCAATGCGTCAACGACACAGGAAGTTCCTGAGGTTTGTAGTCGGATGAACCCACTATCAGTTCAAGGTCCTCCCATTCGGATTAAAGTCATCTCCCTGGACGTTTACAAAGTGCTTAGCTCCGGTAGCAGCTTGGTTAAGAAAGCAGGGACATCATGTTTACCCTTATCTGGACGATTGGTTGGTGAAGGGATCGTCCCCTATGAAAACGCAAGCAAGTCTAGAGGCCACCATGCAACTTCTGCGACAGTTAGGATTTGCGGTCAACTTCGAAAAGTCCTCCTTAACTCCCTCAAGGAACCATCTGTGGAGAGGATTCACAAGCTCAGCCTACAGGCAACAGGGTGGTAGGTCAACACCAGAGTGTCGTGAGGAGATATATGTCAATACTGGGGGCCATGGCTTCATGTATCCTCTTGGTAAACAACTGTCATCTCTTCATGAGGCCAATTCAAGAATTCCTGGCAGACTGATGGTCCTAGAGTCAGGGACTTTGGTCAGACAAACTGATTATCAGCAACAACCTTCTACGAGCACTTCGATGGTGGCAAATCTTCGAAAATCTATCGAGAGGAATGCCCCTGCAGGAGCCAGAATTTCACGTAACGATAGTGACGGACGCGTCTCTGACTGGATGGGGAGCACATCTGGGTTCTCTTCAAGCGCAAGGCCTGTGGTCGTCGGAGGAGTCAGCCCTTCATATCAACGTGCTGGAGTTGAGGGCGGTACGTTGGGCCCTGAGAGCTTCTCTGCCACACGTAAAAGAATCAGTAGTGAGAATATTGACAGACAATACGACAACAATGTTTTAACGAAGAAAACAAGGAGGTACTCGCTCCAGAACTCTCTCCACTGAAGCTCAAGAAATATGGCATTGGGCTCTAGAACAAAATATAAGTATAGTGGCCTACCATCTTCCGGGAGTGAAAAATGTACAAGCAGATTCTCGCAGCAGGCAAATGGATCAGCTGCACGAATGGGAATTGAACGACCAACAGCTGTCGAAAGTTTTCAAAAAGTGGGGGCAACCTTCCCTGGATCTCTTTGCGACGAGGGAGAACAAGAAATGTGCACAGTACGCGAGTAGATGGCCGCAACCCGATTCCCTGGGGGAAGCATTCTCCTTCCCGTGGACGGACAAGTTTGTGTGCGCTTTTTCCCCATTTCCACTCATACGACGGACCCTGCAATGGATTCACAGATACCCGTGTCGGGTGATCTTAGTGGCTCCTTATTGGGCAAGACAGGCGTGGTTCTCCGACCTGCTCCAGCTATCGATAGTGCGACCGGTGAGGTTTCAGAAGATTCTGAACCTTCTGTCTCGGGACAAGGGAACAGTGTGGCATCACGATCCGGACAGTCTCAGCCTGACAGCCTGGCTTCTGACTTCTCGGAGTTTGGTACCCTAACTATATCGTCAGATTACCGTCGAATTTTGCAAGCTGCTCGGGCTCTGTCCACGAACACTTCGTATGCATGTAAGTGGAGGAGAATCTGCATGTGGTGTAAGGATCAACCAGGTTTAGAGCCTCTGAATATCGTTCCGGAGCAGCTTCTTCCATATTTGCTGCATCTAGCAGAAAGAGGTCTATCTTTTTCATCAATAAAGGTTCATCTCGCAGCCATTTCGAGAGTCACTCGTAGAAGGCATTCATCACCACTGTTTAGGGATCAGCTGATAAAACACTTTATGAAAGGCTTATTTCGTACCTTTCCACCAATTAAGAAGTTTCCTCCAAACTGGAGTCTTAATCTAGTATTGACAGAACTAATGAAACCCCCCTTTGAGCCTATGGCTTCTTCGTCTTTAAAATTCTTATCATGGAAGTTGGCTTTTTTGGTGGCTATCACTTTGCCACGACCACTTTCGGAAATACAAGCATTAATCATTGATCCTTCATACTTGAGATTTTTTAAAGACAAGGTGGTGTTGGCGACCAACCCACATTTCATACCAAAAATTCCTACCAAAAATTCCTACTGTCTTTCATAAACATTTGTCTATTGTACTACCTACATTCTTCGCGACCCCTTCATCGGTCGCGGAAAAAGCTCTCCATAGATTGGATGTTAAAAGAGCTCTAAAGTTTTACCTTCATCATACTCAAAAAATTTAGAGTTACAAAACAACTGTTTGTGGCTTATGGGCCGTTGGCAAAAGGAAGAGCGATCTCAAAACAAGGACTGGCTCGGTGGGTCTCGTCGACGATTGCCTTTTGTCACTCGAAAGCGGGGAAGCCTCTGGACAGGCGTCTGAGAGCCCATTCCACTAGATCAACTTCATCTTCAGCGGCACTGTGGGCCGGGATTCCGCTGGGAGATATCTGTCAGGTGACATCCTGGTCGGTGCCACATATGTTTACCCGCCATTATTGCCTCGAACAACAGCATGCAGAAGATATACAGATGGGACGAGCAGTTCTACTTCATCTGTTTCAGTGAGGTAAGCCCTACACAGGGGTATGTCCTTTGATCAATAAATATCGTAATGTATTTTGTAACCGCTGAAGTTACTCGAAAACAAAAAAAAAAGTGTGTGGTTATGATGGTATTCGTTTGCATTCACACCTCCAAATCAGCAGTACTGCTATACAATCTATTCTAAGCATGTGAATCCATGAAAGATCCAATGCTGGAGAAAGGAATAGTTTCTTACCTGTAACTCCATTTCTCCAGCATTGGTATCTTTCATGGATTCACATGCGCCCGCCTGCCTCCCCTGCATGCAAACGATATATACCCCATACTATTTTGGGGGTTAAAATCTGAAGGGAGCTGCGGGGGCCGGGCATTTATACCGCTACGTCCTATTGGGGCATGCATAAGCGGCCCAAAACGACGTAGAGTGTCGAAATTCTTCCTATGGGAAACATCTTTATTAAGGTACCGAGGGTTCCCAGTCTGACGACGGGGAATATTTAAAGCATGTGAATCCATGAAAGATACCAATGCTGGAGAAATGGAGTTACAGGTAAGAAACTATTCCCGTACTATGCATGAGAGAGAAATGAGACTGAACTCATGCCTAATAACACAATTAGGTCTGGATATTGCTACATTAATGGCTCCTTCAAGTAAACAACTTTGTAAGGAATCCAGGTAATTACTCATATCAAAAGGGCATATATCAAGAATATAGATCAGTATTGCTTGAACTTTCATCATTAAGAAATCCCTTAGCGGTATGAGAGAGAAGAGACAGTATTTGGCAAAACGATCTTCATTTGGCTAGCCAATTGTCAGGCTTTCTGATTAAGTCTTTCTTTCCATATGGCAATAGATGAATTACTGCTTACATGGTAACCTAAGTAACGTATCTCTGTTATTTGTTGTAAGGTAATTTCTCCAATTTTCTATGTGAATGATTTTAATTTTCTACCTGCATGGAAAACCACTATGCTAGTTTTGCTCACATTGGGTACTAAATTCAGGTTATAAGTATAACTTTCAAATAACTGGAGTTTAGTCTGGAGGCCTGCTGGAGTAGAGTTAAAGATGATCAGGCCATCGGCAAATGCAAGCCAGTGCAATCTTAAGATGCCCAATCTAACAGAGTACATACCCAACCCGTTACATAGATCATCGAGTTCGCACAGATATAGATTAAATAAAATAGCTACGAGGTTACAACCCTGTTTAAGACCTTTAAAAGTGTTGATGGGTTCGTTCATTGCTCCTTCTCTGGTGATTGTAACTTTGTAGGTTGTGGCAGAGTGCAACCTCATCAGCCAAAAGACAATTCCTTCAGGTATTCCCAATTTTCTTAGTTTTCGCAAGAGGAGATCCCTCACTACAGAATCGAATGCTGCTGACAGATCAATGCTCGCGATATACACAGGGTTGGCTCCTTTCTTTTTTGTATTCACTATAATGTAGGAAATCAAGGTTGCATTCAACGCTGTCCCCATACCCTTCCTAAATCCAATCTGGGCTTTGGATAGGGTGGTATTCTGTGTTATAAACTTTTCTAGATCATATTAAAGTAAACTTGAGAATATTTTAGCACAGGTATCCATTAAGGAGATGGGTCTATAATTTTGGGGATCTTTCAGATTTGCTTTGTTATAGATTGGGACAATTATGGATGTGCCCCATTGATCGGGAGTATTACCGATTGTTATTAACAGTTAAAATTTGATCTTAAGAAACGGAGCCCACAAAACAGAGTCAGCTTTATATACGCATGAGTGAATTCCATCCGGGCCAGGGGCTTTCGAAAGGCCAAGTTTGTTTATCGCCCAAATGATATCATGCTCAGTCCAAACAAGGCAATCCCATTTCACGTTTCTAGTCGGTGTAGTTGTAATGCCATTAAAACATGGAGGACAGGAGAATTTCACTGAGATAAAGTTAACCCAATTTTCAGCAGATATCATATTCTCAGTGATTACTCAATGTGTAGAATTTGTGTTTCGTATAGTAGACCATACTGCCCTAGAATCATGTTTACTTAATTTACGAATAATCTCACAGTTTTGGTTGTTGTGTTTCTTGATTCTCAAGTATCTCAATTTGTTTTTATAAATCTGGAGAATTTGTTTTTTTAAATACCAGTATTGAGATAAATCCTTAATGTTTTTTTTTAGGTTGGCAAATTTCCTTGTTTTTTGTGCTTTTTAACAGTTGCACCTCAGTGTCATATTTTGGACCGTTAGAGATTGCATTCCTTACAGGTTTAGCATTTATTGATTGTATAGCCAGAGTTACAATATCTTCTATCATCTTTTCTTTTATGAAGGTAGATAGTAGATAGTTATCGGTCCTTTTTACTATTTCAAACTCAATCTGTATCTTTTGCGAGATCTCATTGCACAGACGAGGATTCCATCTGATAGATATCTTAGGACGGTCGTCTTCAATTAAGGCGAGCAAGGGATTTACCTTATAACTATGATAGGTCATGTCTAAATGTAAGTGTATTGGAGCATGATCACTATTTGTGATCAGAAAGACAACAACCGTTGCCACTATATCGATTAACATATTGGAGTTAGCAAAAAAGTCAATCATTGAGACAGCAGATGCTCAACTCCATGTGTGCTGCTGCCCCAATTCAGCGACCTTCACAAAAGTGTTCTCCCATGTATCAAAATAGGCAATCCACTTCATTCCGCGAGTCTGAGCTAAACTGTTACCTATGCTCCATTTGGGTAAGCTTTCTCCTTTCATATCTATACATCTTTAGTTAAAATCGCCAGCAATGATAATATTACAAGGACTCTGGGTGTATATATATACTTTATAAGCATACGTCTAAATCATCAAATAAATCTTCTAGAGGCAATTTTAGCAGATTCCAATACACTGATAGAATAACTAAAGGGCCTTCAATTTCTATGTGTATATCAATTATTATTGCTAGCACATTTGGTGATGAATACACAATGTTAGCATTACATTTCATTCTGTTGTTAATTGCTATTACAAGGCCTCCCATCGGGCGTTCAATTTGCCTTTATTAGCAGGGCTGCAAAAGTTATTAAAGCCTTGTAGGTTTATTCCATGGACACTCATTATTCGCTGTAGCAGAATAATATCTAAGTTGAATCTGATAGGGAAAGAGGACAACCAACCATGGCGCATCGAGTGTCCACAGGAGTCAATATCCAATCCCTGTTTTCTTACTTGCTAATCGTGCTTTTCACATTTTTGATCGAAACAATTGAGCAAATTAAGGGTTCCACCCAGGTCAAATCATGCTTTCCAGCCGTCATTGCTAACAGCTTGGAGAAGCAATTTTGCGCCATTGATGACCCACTCAATACTCCAATAGGTTCCTCTCTCCTTGGTACCGGCTTCTGCAAAAAATTATCAGCTGCTATTTCACAGTTAAATGTATGAAGGCAGAACCCGAGTTCCTTTAGATCAGATCTAAATGCCCAAATCTGTTTTAGCACATTGGCGTTAGATACATAACAAATAATTCTATGGTTATCAAAATTGGCAAGAGTTATCCTATCAAAGTCACCAGTAGTGAGGATGCGGAGTGATGGAATGCAGGCAATAACATCTAGGAGGTATCTTCTATTAATTTGTTGGCCCCTAAGAATGTCAGGATTTCCCTCCAGTCCGATGATATTAAACTCAGGGGGTGGGGGGTGACGGTGTTGGTATATTATTCATTGGTTCCGAGTGGGTGGTATGAGGTGGGATATTTATTGGCGGGGTACCTTCTTCAAAATGTGTCTCTGGGCAAGAGGTCAACGCACCCACCTTTTGATGATAAAATGGAGGGCCCAGGCTTCGATAAGTCAGTGCCGGGAGCACATAATGGAATATTCGTATTGATAGATAGTCCCTCATAATGCAAATGATTTCTCTCTCCTGTTAAATTCAATTCCTTGGCAAGTGAGTGTGATGAAACTATCCCACTTTCCACCGCAGTATTCAAGGAGTGAATCATATTTGCATAGCTCAATGAATTAATCATAAAATCTCCCATTTGGCCGTCAAGCCTGGGACCAAGTGGCACTCTGCATAATGGATTGAATCCCGCTCTTGATGGACTTAAATATATGTCCAGAATAGCCAGATTTTGTTCTAAGACTGAGGGGGCGCTTGTCATATTGGACTTAGCATCTCTCATTTCTAATTAATGAAGACCGCTACATTTCCCTGGACCACATAAGATAACATAATCATTTTTGGTAAGGTGGTGTACTGATTTAGGACCTTCATGCATAGATCTACAAGCATTAGCATAGATATTCCGGTTGTCATAACCTAAGGCCTCAGGAACCACCGGAATTTGATCTAGGGATTTGTTGTTAGGTGGATCAACTTTTTGGAGTGCCAAATTCTCCTCTTTGTTCAGTACTTTGTTGCTAGATTTCATACCTATACTAGGGAAGTAATCCTTCAAATCGGGCTTAGTTTTCTGGCATTCATTAGAGGAGGGCTCGGAGAAGACAGACTGTCTACGAGATTGAGAGCCCTTTTCTTTTGCATTTGGAATATGTGCCTTATTGTGCAAAGGGGAGGGTTTGTCAGAGACCCCTATATTTTGACTACTGAGAATTCCTCTTTTTTTTTGTTATTGTTTTTAAAATATTTTTTTAATGATGTTGCAGATAAAGTGGGAAGAAGTAAAGCTCGACTCTCTTCAGATAATTGATCAACATCAAATACATCATCATCCTGGAGGCGATGAATCACATTCACCAGTTCAGGATCAATCGATTCCCTTTCTTGCAATCCATTGCTGGGCTTTTTTTCTATTAACAATTTGTCTTTCCTGCACTTCTCAGTGCGTTTAACCGCTCTGAGATGGGCTTTTTTAAAGCGCCGGAATAAAAATGAAGATTTCCATTTTAGAGTATTCCCATTACTCATTTGCAGTGTCATCTATGATTTTTAAGAGAAGAGAGGGGCTATCAGCAGTTGTAGATTCTTGAGGTGTCGGAAGAAGAGTGGTAGGTTGGGATTCGATCGCTAGTCTCATTTTCATTTCTCTCAAATTTTGTTTCATTTCGTCAATGGAGTTTGACCAATTGTTCAAGGATGTTTCAGGAATTGAATCCAAAGGTTGAGTGGGCAACTCTTCCGGCTTTTGTAAATCATTCATTATGCAAGCCATGTCATACTGCGTTTGCTCATCAACCTGAGGAGGTCTGTTATTTGATTCGATTGTTGGAGCTGTCCCATGAGTACAATTGCAATGGATTGGAAGATTGGCCTCTTTTGCCATGATGAAAACTTGGAGGCGATTAAGTTTGTAGATCATCTCGTTTGAGGTGTTTTTCATCTCTTAGTTCCATATGTGTAAAGTCATGCCCTTTATCCAATAGTTCCAATATCACCGATAATTACAGGGAATGTATATGGGCTGGGGGGGGAGATGCAACTAATGGGTCCTTGCTCTCGTCCCCATGACACCCTTCGTGCTCTGTATTGATAGGAGTATTTGGCTTAGGGGATTTCGCCTCTAAATGTTTACAAGTGATCTTCACCTTTTTGGGGGTAATATGTGGATTATAAATGTATTCTTGGCTGCTTTCTGTTAATATTTAATTCAATATTATGTCCAAGATCAGGTAAAACAATGGAAATCGCCCACGTGTGTCTCTTGAGTGCTGGTTTACTGGGTTGGAATGCCTCTAACAGGATGATTTTGGAATCTACCTGGTTCTCTCTCTGCGCCCCTGCCCAAGGCTTGGATGCAGAGACACTCCCACGGAAACCCTGAAGGGGAAAAAAAACCCTGACCAGGGCTGCTAGGGTGTGTGGATCCGTGAGATGGTTCCCTTTAAGCTGAAAGCCCCGATTCGTGAATCCGTCTGTTGGTAATGCTGGTGATGTTCTCACTATAACAGACAAAAGGTGTAATAATTAGGACTGATTTCTGGTAACTACACAGCCCTCGTTCCCTTAATAAATACATTCTCCTCCTTTTCCCTTACCCCTGCCAGTGCGTAGATGGCGCAGTTATAAAGGAGAATGCAGTCCCGAAATGGAGTTGACTGGGATAGAATCTCTAAAGAAAGAAAGAAAGGAGTGAAGAACCCTGTCCCTGCTGCTATCACGATCAATGGCTAGAAGATAAGACCTTCCGATTCTTAACGCGTAGAAAGGGAAATATACCTAGCCCATTCATGATGTCCTGTAGGAGAAAGGAGGCTGAGGCTCCGGCAAGGAAGGAGGATTCTAAGAAAAGGTAGAGCGAAAAGTTACCGTAAACAGGTATGTGGCAACATGCCAAGTCCCGAACGAGATTAGAAAAAAGGACCTACCGCAAGGCGAGGGAGGGACTAGCCATCAGGAAGACAAGCCGATCTGAGTCGAGGTGATCGGGATGTCTTTCAATGCACAAACAATTTGAAATCTAAACGGAATCATAATAATATAGAAAGGATTAGGAATACAGGACAGAAGAGGTTTAGATCGGAAATGCGCTGTAAACAAAGAAACGTGATCCCACACTATGCAAACTCACAGAGCGTCGCGGGACACCTTGGAGAGTAGCAACGCAAAGTGCTATTGAGCCATCCCTCGGATATACCAATCCGGAAATGGGCGTTTCCCACAGCAGGTTCTTCCAGGCTGGTAAGAATTCGTACACGGAATGGGAATGCAACAAGCAATGTTCATCACAGTATGCCCCCTCTTATGGGCAGAGCCCCCTGGTTTTCCCGGGTGTCAGGTATGAAATCACTTGATCAATCTGGAAGCATGTATGGCTGATTCTGGTTCCCAAGTTCGGTCATCCGGACAATAGCCCTTCCAATCCACAAGAAATTGTATACTCCCACGATGATATCGAGAGTCGCATATATCGGCTTCCTCGTATTCTGGGTCTGAGGTGGTTAATATTGGAGGTGGATGTTCCGTGGTCTTGGAATGAAAAGGACTTTGGACATCCAGTTTTAGCTGAGATGCATGGAAAACTGAATGTAAACTGTGTCCCAACAGAAGGTGTTGTGGTGGAAAATACCAGTTATTAAGGCTTTCATGGAAGGGGTTAAAAGGATTCACCACTCCCCCCACCCTCCCCATTTCTAACCTTGCTCCCGGATGGAACCTAAATGTGGTATTGACTAGACTTATGGGGTCTCCCTTTGAGCCTATGCATAGAGTAAGTCTCAAGGATCTTGCCTACAAGACCACCTTCCTAGTGGCTTTCACTTCAAGAAGGAGAGTACGTGAACTACAGGCCCTTTTAGTTCTAGACCTTTTTGTTACAGTTCAGAGATAAGGTAGTTCTGCGCACTCACCCTCGATTTGCGCCTAAGTTTATTTCCAAGTTCCATGTGAACCAATCTATAGAACTGACGACTTTCTTCCAGAACCCCACTAATGTGGCAGAAAGAAACCTACACACACTAAATGTGTGTAGGGCAGTCATGTTTTACCTGGAAAGAACTGGACCTCTAAGAAAGACAAACCAGTTTTTTGTTTCAATGGCAGCTGTTAGAGAAGGGGATCCCGTCTCTGAATCAGCCATCTCAAGATGGATTGTCAATTGCATCACACTCTGTTTCTCTCTTGCTAAGAGAGAACTGCCCTTCAAGCCGATAGCAACTCTACTTGAGGCAAGGGGGCTTCCATAGCATTCATTGCAAATGTTCCCCTAGAGTCCATTTGCAAAGCGGAAACCTGGAGTTCTGTACACACCTTTACAAAACACTATTGCCTAGACACTCATTCTAGGTATGATTCTCAGGTGGGACAAGCAGTATTAAGACATCTTTTCACTACTGTTCCTTCTCACAACCCACCTTCAACTCCGGGTACTGCTCGCTAGTCTATGCACAGCATGTGATTCTAAGCAGATTTACAAGCATCAGAAGACATGCATTACTTACCGTAATATCATTTTTGATGATTGTATCTGCTTGGATTCACATGCACTCACCCTTCCTCCCTGCTCAGGTGGAAGGAAATAGACGTCCTACTACTTTCTCTCTTTTATGTACTCAAGATAGACATTAGGCTCCCTCATGGAAGAAAAAATACAATCGGAGGGACCTCGACGCGTGAGGGATCTTGGGTACACTACACGTCACGCTAGTAGCGCCATGGTTGCCGCCGGAGTCCGGCATGGTGAATGGCGGAATTACCGCCCCATTCCAAGGTTGGCAGGGGCGGTAATTCCCCATTCACCATGGCCCTTCCCCATTCCCATTTGAGCCCCCATAGGGCTCAATGGGAATGGGGAAGGAGCAAATAACGGTACTGCAATTAGCGGTACCGTTATTTGCTCGGAAGTCCCTCAGCGGGTCCCGTCCTTAACGTGTGGTCTGACCACACGTTAGGAACAGGACCCACTGAGGGACCTCATAGTAGGGCGGTAAGGGATTACCGGCCCCAGTGCCCTTACCGGTGCCGGTAATCCCTTACCGCCATCAGTGTAATGAGGCCCCAAGTGTTAAAGGGAACGCACACCTTGAGAAAAGGAAGGGGGCAGTACTAAAAGGTTCCAACTTGCAAAATAGACATTTCAATGCTGTAAATGAAATCTTGATCACTCAACCTTATAAAACCTACAAACCTATTTTGAACAGTTATCTGAATTAACATGAAGCAGATGGCTCTTTTATCTAAATACTGGATTGAATATAGGTCAACTACAAGATGGTGAAAACCAGAACTTGGGAATCGTTTGAGCCTATTAAAATTGTGAACTATTCTAAACTTGGGGAAGAGAACCCCAGCACTTCTACTGTGAATTATTCTGAACTTGGGGAAAGGAACCCCAGCATTTCTACTGTGAATTATTCTGAACTTGGGGAGGGAACCCCAGTTCTTCTACTGTGAATTTTTGTTAACTTGGGGAAGGGACGGGAACCCCAGTGCTTCTGTTTTGAACTGCTTTTAACCTAGGGAAAGGAACCCTGGCTCCTGATTCAAACTATTTTCCCTTTTGTTTAAGAAGGATAGTTTTTGAGCCTGTGTTTCTAAACTACTCTACACTTTGGGAAAGGGCAGAACTTTTGGTCAAACACTGTTTTCTTTTGGTTGCTGATATCCCTACACATTGTATAAAGTTAGTGAGGGCAAGTATAGGTTTTGGGCACAGACAGCGACAGAGTCTTCAGTTGGAACTTTTTGACTTGGACATTCCTTAGTTTTCTTTAGGTAGGGAAATACCACCTTAATTTAGGGCAAGTTAGATCTTTTTCCATCTTGACATTTAAGTTCATAAAAGTGTTTCTTTTGACATTTGAATCTGATTGAAGGATACAGAAAACAATCAATCAGTTCGATTCCTCTATTGCGCACTATCACCTAAGGCATTATGGAGCTGTGGGGACACAGCAAGGAAAGTTTAGGAGAGTCTGTTCATGCAAAAAGGAAGGTCTTAAGCCGTTGTTTAAAGGCTACAAAATCTACTGTTGTTCTTAGCAGATAGGGAAGCAAGTTCCATAGCTTGGGCCCCGCTACAGAGAAAACTCGCCCACCCACCCGCTCCTTTTTATATTGGGCCACACACAGCAATGCTGCAATGGAAGATCTCAGAGATCGGCCTGGTGCGTAACTACGTAGCTTCTCTTGGATGGCTAAACCTCCTTTACCGTTCTGTGCCTGAAGAATCAAGCATAATGCTTTAAAATCAACACTGGCCATGATTGGCAACCAATGAAGAGATTGCCATGCCCTAGTCACCCCTATTCCAGACGGGATGTGATTTACCAGGCACACTGCTGCATTTTGCAGCACTTGAAGGCGGTGAATGAGGTAAGCTGGTTGTGCCAAGTAGATCGCATTACACTAATCAATGCTCCCATTAACACATGCTGCCACTATCTGAGCATAAAACTTTTTGGGACCAAAAGGGGGAACCTTTTTCAGCTGTTTGAGTTTGAGAAACCCTAACCTACAGACTGAATTTAACTGGACCTCCATAGACAGTGATTCAGGTATTTTGACGCACAGATTTCAAACCACTTTAACTGGTTCTGGCAAAAGTCCAAGTGAAATTGGACAGAATTCAGTGGAGCAATCATTAGCCGCCTCTGGCGGACCAATGATCAGAACCTCTGTCCTCCCCCCTCCCCCATGTAGCTTGGGCCAATTTGCCTCCATCCTTTCCTGGATGGCATCCAGACACATTTTCAATCTATCACTCACCTCTGCTTGGTTCTGATCTAGTCTGAACAAAATGTGGATGTTGTTTGCATAGGAGAAAACCCTAAAGCCAAATGAGTGACTAAGCACCATCAACGATTAATATATACATTAAAAAGTGGGGGGGACAAGGCTGAACCCTGTGGGACACCACAGTGTACTGATACGGGGGGAAGAGAAACTATTGGGGAGAGAGAAGCCAGAAAGGCACAAAACCAATCTAATACTGCTCCTGAGAACCCTGCCTCCATCATGGATATCAAAATCCCATTATCAATAGTATCGAAGGCAGTCGACAGGTCCAGCAAAATAAGTCCTGCCGTGTCCCCATCGGCTCCGATCATGGTGAAGTCATCAAGTACGGACTCAGTACCCATCATATGGCGAAAGCCCCTTTGACAACCATCTAAAATATTCTGGCCTTCCAAGAAGGTCCTCAACTGCTGGGTAAGCGCTGCATCCAATACCTTCATAAGGAAAGGCAGTAGCAAAATGGGACGATAGTTTTCCAGAACTGAAACATCCAAAGATGGCTTTTTTAATAATGGTATTGCCAGGGCTTCTTTTAGTTTTTGGGAAGTTTGACCCAGGGCCAGGGAAGAATTCACTACCTCCGCAAGTATCTCAAACAAATCCTCAGGTGCTAGGTTTAATAGGTGCAGGGGGAAATAATCAAGAGGAGAGGCCTATTTGAGCCCCACTACTACCTTGCTTATTTTATCTTTATTGGTTGAAGCAAAGACTGAAAAAGAAGAGGCCACTTCCACTATTAAAGGGGATACTTGCTTCTCGCTTACAGATGGCACATGAATATTTTGTTCAGTATTCCCATTATTCAGGATGTTTTTCCTAATTGTTAACATTTTATTGACCAAAAATCCTGAAAGATCATCACATAGTGATTGTGAGCTAACTAAATCTGTGTTTTCACCTGGTTCCGTCAGATTTTTTAATTCTTGCAAAAAATAATTTGGAGCGTGTACTGCTGATTGAATGGTATCAGCAAAATAAAATGATTTGGCTTCTTTCAAAGCCTTGTGATAGGCTAAGCGTTGCATCTTAAAACCTTCACGCATTTGAGCATCATAATGCTTCCTCCATTTGCGCTCCGCCTGTCTAGTCTCCAAGCACAGTGGGTGAAGCGCTGGCGTATACCAGGGGGCACAATGTGAAGATTGTCTATTCATTTGCCGAGGCGCCAGTTCTATTCATTTGCAGAGGCGCCAGTTCGTCTGCCAAGGACTCCATAATGGTAACCAACCTAAACATATCTGATGACACAGGGGCCAGATCATGAGAGGCCTTGGCATAGTGCAGGCCCACTTCAGAAAAAAACGATAGCAGAGGGCACTCTTGCCCAATTGCGTCGTAGTGTAGGAACATTGTTGTTTGACTCTAGTTTGGGTTTCCCCACAGAATTGTAAAAGGGTCCGACCAAGTAAGAGGAATACTAGGAGAAACACTCACCAGTAAAGGGGATGCAAAAATAAGATCCAAAGTGTGACCTTTAACATGAGTGGGGCACCTCCCTTGCTGTACTAACTGAACTTGTTTTATGGCTTTAATGAAAACCTTATTAGCTTGAGCTGAACCCGTCTCTGTCCATAGATTAAAATCTCCTAAAATAATTAGATTCTTATGTTTAGTTTAATTTAGTTTTTTATTTGTAATGCGCACCAGACCCAGGCCCATCAGGGCGCAGAGGATAAGGATATGTTCATCTTGGTTACAGGGTATATGGGTACATAAAATACAGGACGAAATATACAGTATCACATCAGTATATACAGTGTAAATTAGATGGTCGCATAAGATTATAGTAAACATGTATGGGGACATGAAGTGCAGGACTAAATATTATTTTATTTATTTATTTCACATTTTTAAAGCGCTCACACAGCCTGCGGGCATCAAGGTGCTGTTACAGGAATTGTTTGTTTATTTTTCAGTTGCGTAATTGTTTTTTTTTCTTAGTTGCGTATTTATAACGCGCCTAAATACCCAAAGGTTTCTAAGCGCGGACCCGGGGATCGAACCTGTGTTGCTTCGTGTCGTCTTGCTTCCAAGACGAGCACGTTGCCGCTGAGCTACCCTCCGGGGTACAATAGCACATCAGTATATACAGTGTAGATTACATGGTTAGGTAGCATCGATTAAAGTGAACGCACTGCATCAAGGAAGGGAGTCCAAATGGACTAGCACATGGTAAGCGAATCTGTAAGCAGAGGGGAGGCGTGGGTGGGGAGCGTCAGGAGGGTGATTAGGTTGAGTGATTATTTATCATTTTCTTTTAGCCAGTTGGTCAGATTCTGTCTGAATTTGGAGAAAGGCTGGGGAACTCTAATACCTGGAGGTAGGGAATTCCATAGTTGCTCAGCCTTAACTGGGAAACTGTGTCCTCCAATAGTAGAGTCTGTATCGTGGTACTTGGAGGCAGTTGGAATTGGCTGTTCTCGATGGTCTGCACAATGTTTTTTTTACAGATTCTGTCCATAAGGTAAGGCGGTGCATTATTATTAAGGCATTTGTGGGTGAGGGAGGCAATCTTAAGTTTGATTTTATCAAAGATGGATAGCCATTTGTGTTTTCTTCTTGTAGAGGAAATATGCTAATTTCTATTGATCTTAAGTGCTGCTCTCAGGGCATTGTTCTGGAGAACCTGTATTTTATATATAGTCTGTTTATTCGCGCCAATGTAGAGCGCGTTACAGTAATCCAATTTGGAAAGTATGAGGGCTCTGGCGAGCGTGAGGCAGCTGTCGGTGGAGAGGAATTGTTTACTGGCTCTAATAAGTTTGCATGTATATGCGGTAGCAGAGGCTAGGGAGTTGACTTGTTTAGAGAAGTTCAGGGTGGCGTCTAGGTAGAAGCCTAGGGTCTTCACTTCCTTTGCTACTTTTAGGTTCTTGCCATCAATGGTGAAGTTGACATAATGTGGGCTAAGTTTGGATATGAGGGTTGAGGTGCCTAAGATAATGGGCTCAGTTTTGTTGTCGTTCAGGCATAGTCCATGGGTGGCCATCCATGCCTGAACGATACTGTAAATTCTATTCACCAAAGCCAGATCCACAGTGTAATCTCCTGAAAGCGGAAGGAGAATTTGGCTATCATCTGCATAGTTAGTGTAGGCGATACCCAAATGGTCCTTTTCGTCGAAGAGGGGCTTGGTGAATACATTGTAGAGTGTAGGTGACACACAGGATCCCTGTGGTACTCCGCAGGTTATAGGGATAGGGTCAGCTGAGGCTGAGGCCAAGGGAGAGAAGACTCTCATGTTCCGGTTGCTCAGAAAAGACTCAAACCAAGTTATGACCTCCCTAGAAAAGTGGGCAGCGGAGTCTATGTGGCTGTATAAGACTTTGTGGTCGACCAAGTGGAATGCAGCCGAGTGGTCTAGAAGGAGGAGTAAGGCTACTTGGCCTTTGCCTCTAAACATGTCTATTTGGGACTTAAGATCAATTAAGGCCGTCTCCGTACCATGTAGAAGGCGGAATCCGGATTGACGAGATCCTAGTAGGAGGTTGGATTCCAAGAAGGTTCTGTATTTGAATATAGGACAATGTATCTAATATTTTTAGAAGAAATGGCACAGTTGTAACGGGCCTGAAGTTTGTGGGAATGGCAGGGTCAAGGGTTTGCTTTTTCAGTAATTGCAGTACCCAGGATTCTTTCAGGTTGTTTGGGAAAGTACCAGTAGTGAATGAGGAGTTGATAAGTTTAGTTATGAAGGGCGAGAGTTCTCTTGCGGCATCCTTAATAAGTTGTGCCGGGCATTGGTCACCTTTGCAATTGGACGGTTTAAGTCCCAGTATGACCTTTTCCACCTCAATAGTCGATACTTTAGAGAAGCTAAAACGTGTTTCTTGTTTATAATGTGGTGGGGGAGCTGAGCTTTGAGGAGTTTGAAGTGCTAGAGAGGCATTCTTGTGGGCAATTTTAGTTTGTAAGTTAGCGACTTTGTTAGTTAAGGCGTGGATGCTGGAGCACCACTTTTTGTCTTTGATGCAGTTTTCTTTTGGTAGAATGGGTGTTTCCAGTTCTTTCAGAATACTGAACAATTCTTTGAGACTAGATTTAGATTGGGATATTCTGTTGTTATAAGTCTCCTGTTTGGCCAAGAGGATGTATTTCTTATATTGGGTTCAGATCTTGGTGAGGTTTAGTTTGTTTTCTGCTGAAGGGGAGAATCTCCAAGCAGTTTCAAACTTTCTTTTGGGAAGTCTAAGGTTTTTTAAGTGTGGGGTGAACCAAGAGTTAAGGTGTTTTTTAGGTTTACTATTCCTTAGTTTAAGCGGTGCAATATTGTCCACGGCTGAGTTCATGACTTCGTTGTACTTTTCGACTAGAGAGTTTGGGTCCATATTGTCCGGTGCAGAATTAAGTTTAGGTATTATGTGGGGCAGCAGTTTATCAACTGTCTTGAGTTTTTTGTCCCTTGTCCATGAAGGAGGGGCAGGCGAGTGCTGGGCCGTGGCTAGGTTAGTGGCCAATGTGAATACTAGGAGATGGTGGTCTGTCCAGATCTGAGGGGCAATAGACGTGATATTTACCTCACAGTTGTATTCTGCAATCCAGTCAAGGATTCGACCTTTGTTATGCATGGGTGAGTTAACTTTCTGGGAGAAGCCGAGCTCTTGCAGAGTCACAGCAATGGAAGTGGAGTGGGTATCCTTAGTGTCATTGTAACCTAGATTAAAATCACCTCACACTAGTTGTTTGGGAGGTGTTTTTTAGATTATTGGACAAGGCCGTAGAAATGTCTTCCGAGAAGGTTCCGATGGGACCTGGAGGCCTTTAGATAAGGATGATATTTAGAGTTTGTGAATTGGCAGTGGCGATTTTGATCGTGAGGCATTCACAGGATTTCATAGTGGGTGTTGTCACAATTCTCATGTCTAAGTTAGTCTTGGCTATGATTGCTATTCCTCCACCTCGAGAGATGTCTATCTGCTCGTAGAATGGTATAGTTGTCGGGGACTGCTAGCGATAGGGCAGGGCCTGCTGCGTCATGTAACCAGGATTCTGAAATGGCCAAGAAGTCCAGGTTGTCTGTTAATATAATGTCAGATATTTCAGTTGCATGGGCAACTAGAGATCTAGCATTTATTAGAGCTCCTTTGAGGTTTGGTTGGTGGCTTTCTGATGTGGGGGTGGTACTAGGATTGTCTTTAGTCCGTTTAGTACGGTTCAGTGTAGGTATTTTGTGAATGGTGAGACCAGTATTGGGCTCTGTGGTTTCTTTCTGGAGTAGGCATTTATTTTGGTGGTTTATTTGTTCAATTTATTTTGCAGTTAACTCATATAGTTTGGATAGGCGAGCGCGCAGTCTTACATTTCTGTCAGTAGTACTACATGGTGACCGTACGGACGAATATTCTTGATACTGGCTCGATTTGTGTGCCATGTTATACCTTTGTATGTCTTGTATTGTATGGCGGAAGGAAGTGTTAGGAGGAGCGCTGGTGCAGGAGAGCATCATGGCGCTAGTTTTTTTAAGCAAGCTGTTGGTCTGTAATGCTAGTTTGAGGGAAGAGGCGATGTAAAGCTTTAACAAAGCTATCTTAGCAAGGGTACCTGTTGGGTATTTACCAGGACTGTGAATGTACATCCTGGTCAAGGGTAGTAGGCAGCCTTAGGTGAGCCAGGCGGGCTGCTAGTGGGCTGATTCCAGGGCACACTATATGCTATGGAGATAGGTAGGCAGTGGCAGGTTCCTAAAACAGAAACAGTCTCAATGCCGCCTAGCTGTTGTAGTCAAGAATAGTTGAGATGCGACTTTGCTACTGTAGAGAAAGGTGGTTGGCTAATTACTAGAACAGATCTAAAGACAATCTAAGTGCAACTTTGCTATTGTGATCAGGAATAGATAGGTAGTAGCTGCTTACATACAGTCTGGGTGCAACTTAGCTGCTACAAATTCTACTAGAACAGATGCAAAAACAGTCTAAATGCAACTTAGCTATTGTGATTAGGAATGTTTACACAGTCTAGATGCGACTTTAATGCTGTGGTCGGGAATAGGTTGACAGTCGCTAGTGCGAAGGGGACACAGTTAGGTTTGACTTTGCCACTTAAGGCATAAATAGAAAAATAGCTGGTGGCTGTTTACTGGCACAGAAGCAAGAGCAGTCTGGGTGCAGCTTTGCGAGTGTGGGCGAGAGTATGTCAGCACAAGCAGTCAGTTGGGCAATCATGCATATTGCAGAGACAATTTTGCATGGTCTAAAATTAAGTTAGCTAATGTGAGCACACGTAGTGTAGGCAGGTAAGCAGAGTCACATTGCAGATGTTCGCACAGGTAATCACACATGTAGTCTCTGAGCAACTCTGCTGCAGAGGTTGCTGGGCTAGGTTTATGTGGGAATATCTCTCATGCAAGTGGAAACACTGCGAGCAGTTTGTGTTTATAGAGGGCTCGGAGTTGCATTGGCACAGTTGGAGTCGGCGTGCGCGCAAGAAGATATTAATTCGGTTACAATTAGGAGTGGTTTAGACGTTATATGGTAGGTCCTGCGCAGGGGAGGGTTGGGCTTCCTTACCGGTGAAGGCGAGGGAGGCGCTAAAGGAATGTAGTTGCAGAATGGTGTGAGAGGGAGCGATGCGCAAGCGTTATCAATGAAAGGGGGCATGTTATGTAGCCATGGTAGGGTGCAAGGTTGTAGGAGCAGACAATCAATTAGAATAGACTGTTACTGATGACAAGCATAGATATTAACAGTGCAGTCAGTTAACATACAAGTTAGGCAATACCATCAAAATAGGATGCAGTATGATTACACAGTAAATACAATGTCCATGTCGATAGTCATGAGTCATGTTACCTTTGCTTTGAGCTGAGGTGTACAGGCCAGGGGGTCTGGCAGACGGCAGACACGGCAAAGAACAGGCAAGGAACAGGTGCTAGCCTTGCTTCCGTGGGCCTTGAGGGGAGTGGGCCGGCTACGCCTACCGGCGGCCAATCGGGGAGTAATGATGCAATGTTAGATTAACAGCATCATTAGCAGCATCATTTACAAAAACTCTGGAAAAAGTGGCAAGATTAGTATAGGGTGGGTGATAAACGAATGCCAAATGGCATACCCAGGTGGCATTAACTACAATTATTACCATTAAATGTTCAATATCCGTCTCCAAAATACTGGGCAGTAGTGAGCATCATAAATCAGAGCCACCCCTCCCCACGGGTGCTTGGCACCTCGATCTACCTGAAGTATAGCATAACCCTGAGGTATTGCTTGTATAATATCGGAACTTTAGGAATCCGATGGCCATGTCTCTGTGACAAACACGAAGTCGGGGCAATGAAGTTCCAGAAAGGAGTGCATCTCGAGTCTGTGCCACAAGGGAACGTGCGTTGATCAAACATGCTTGCAAAAGGGTAGAGGATCCGAAATCGGATGATAGATTCTTTTGCATTGCTTGCCAGCCCACTGGGAACAACGTTTGTGGTGGCGCCATGGCAATTATATCCCTATGAGTCGAGAACTTACTGACAGAATGTTGTGCCCAGAGCACAGAATCCACGCAGATGGGCCAGACTTTGGCCTGATTTCGGGCTGCGCTCGGTCGCTGTGCTTCCGACGTTATAATTTAAGTACTATAGCCATGATATTGTAGAGACAACTCCCAGAGGAGGCTGGAGGTGAAAAGAAGAAAGCGAGGACAGACTCGCACACACTACCATGCATGCATGTGTGTAAAATCAAAGAAAGCTGGAGATGAAGTCCTGGTCTGAGCACCGGTCTCCCAAGGTCCAGGCACACTTGATGCTGCAATGCACAGTCTACAAGAAAAAGAAAGGAACGAGAATTTGAAATAAATTAAAGTTTAAAAGTGGAGTAAAAGTTTTAGTGGTAATAGATTGCTTTTTTAGCTGACTGGCACAGTAGAGCAGTAGCGGCTAAAAGTAAAATAAAAATTGTTTTAAGATCACAAATGTAGAGAAATGCAAATGAACACAACAAACCCACACATTCCAGTGTGTGTTCCCGCAGTCTGCTTCTTCATGATGCCTTCATAATACTGCCTGACATAGATGCAGAACACAGACCAGTAGCTGTATGAAAATGGTACACATATCCCAGCATAGACTGTGTGCTTGGATTACGTCTTACATGGGAAAATACATATAACAAAGTATATGTTATGCGTATGGGCAGAAATTGAAGTTACAAGCTACTAGCCAGCCATGAGAAAGTCTCTTGTCGCCTCAATTATATACATATGCGGAGAGCAACATTCCTTATTCACCAAGAGACAAATGGTGCTAGCCAATGGCTAGTGCAAATTGTGCACCCTGGTATGAGCATAGAAGCCACAAGGAGGGTAAATGAAACCTAGGTGAATACAACACCCAGAGGGGGAACCATGAGAAAGTATATGGGAAAACTACTGTACAGGTATTAGAACTTTGAGGAATGCACACATAGGTTTAACTTAAGTTTAGGACACAGATTAGAAGCCTCACAGTATGTTCATCTACTGAAGTATGAATAGAGTAGACGGATTGGAAGCAACAAGAAGGGTACAAATAATAGTTATGCACTCTGATTTTTAACATGTTCCAGGTGACGGCATGCTGAAAGAACACTCATGAAAATAATTGCAATCTTTTTTTATAAGATGTGTGTGGTAGGCATCGTATCACAAGTTAGACACATACACTAAGAGACAGGTTTCAACACTTCTATTAAGTTAAAAGGGGGTCTGAGACTTCCTAGCCGGCCCTAATTATATAATGGGAGTAGTCTCAATCATCAAGGTAAAATAACGCAGTCCATGTCAGTCATTCAAACAAAGGATAAAGTATGTGTCAGAAACCTATATTTACCCTCACGATTTACAATAACTAAGTTTGCAAAAATGTATGAAAATTAAGAGTGTATAAAAAGAAAGTCAGAACGGAAACTGAGTTGTTTCTCACCTCCCTTCCCCAAGTTGAAGTGCTTTAAGAGTTCTTTCAAGGCGGGTAGTAAGCACAGTTCAAAGAATTCACATAATTCTTTCAGGCTTCCCTTGCCTGGCTCAACATCAGTTCAAAACATATCACGGTTCTCTTCAGGCTTTCCTTGCCTGTTTCATATAACGCTGTTTTTTCTAGCTTCCCTCACCTATTTTAACCATCATCAATATAACAGTTTTGGTACAACGATATTGTGGGTGAATCTTTCACCATAGGACCCTCAGGTTTCCCTCACCCAAGTCTAGTGCTTTCGGGACTTTAACTTCTTTCAGTTTGTCACAAGATTCACTTCGACAACCTTCTTGGTTGTCAATTTACTTTCACGTCGAAGACTTTTGAAACTGCATAGAATAGATTTACTCAGGCGTATGCACGACCACTTCGACACAATGCATCTTGTTTATTGTAGTTCCTTGTATTCACACGTGCTCCCTTAGCACATTGGTATCACATACACCCTCCTGGCACTTTCTGGAAGTCTCACTTCCGTCAATAAACATTCACTTTATTCGTCAACAAGCCTTTTGGGATCACAGCTTGTTTTCTTGTCAGCTTCCCTGTTCGACTTGCTTCAAACATCAACTTTTAACACAGTTACTCCCTTTTCTGAGAGAGATTACAGTTCAGAGTTTTTCAATAATGCATCTTTCTTCCTCTGCAGGACCACTCTGTTACTTTGTATTTCCAAAGCAATAATTGTATCTTTCTCTTCTCGCGTCTGCCGTCAGACGTGTTGTCTTGCTTGCAACATTCTTAACATTTGTGTCTTCACAAACCGGGCTTCTCTGTTATAGCGTCTGATGTCAGGGCCTCTCCCCTTTCCTTCTCAGGCCTTCCTGGACACTTCTGTCACTCTGGGGAAACAAGTAACCTTCAGGCACATCAAAGGAAGGATTGCTGCAGTTTCTCAGCTTTCCGCTTGACAACTCTTTGGCTTCTTGGAGATACAACTCCTTCGCCTTGCTTCCTCTTGCTCGCAAAATGTCTGCGTCCCGGCTTTCCGTGCTCTGCAACCTGGTGTTCAACAGCCTTTGCTCAGTTGCTTCTTCTCATACCTACTCTCTCCCCTCTCGTTGTCTTGTGCTCCACCTCTTATATGAGTAGTTGTCAATGAGTTTCAGGTGGCAGTGATTGTGACTGAGTGCCTGACTCTGCCTGGCCTCATTAATCGTTCAGGGCCATTGCATATCTCCAGTGGTAATCTTCCTGATCTCTGTCCTCCTCT
Organism: Ambystoma mexicanum; assembly: GCF_040938575.1. Classification (NCBI taxonomy): domain Eukaryota; kingdom Metazoa; phylum Chordata; class Amphibia; order Caudata; family Ambystomatidae; genus Ambystoma; species Ambystoma mexicanum. Next base: position 81,634,243 of record NC_090936.1, read on the forward strand.
TCATCGTTTCAGTAGTTGGGTTGGTAAAGAATGGAAGGGAATTATGGGAGTTGTAGTATCCCATAAAGGTAAGAGGGAATATGGGGTAAAAAACTATCCAGAAATGGGGGCTACCATATCTCACCTTCAGATGTCTTTCCCTCTCCCGAGGTCCCCCACCCAGGTGATCCTCCCTTGCTTGTCTACACCCAGGCTCGGGATCCAATAGCGATGGCCCTTCCCTGACCACCTGAGTAAGGGATCCCTGGGGACTGAGCAGTCCAACACCCTCAGGTTTTTCACAGATGTAAGAATAAATAAGGAAACGGAACAGAAATAGTGCATAACAAATGAGTATGGAATCTTACTTCACAGTTGCCTCACTATTATTTTGAAAACCATCTATTACCATTCCCATACAGCCTCAAAACGTTTGCGAAACAAAACTTCTGCAGGAGCAAAATAAATGTCTTGCTTCTCATCCACATATACTCTAAGCTACAGAGGCGAAAAAGGAAAAAGAACTGAAAGTGTCACAATTTTACCTACCTGCCACCCGGCACTACTATATGTACACATTCAGAGATTGTTTATAGCATACTTGCGAAGTTAAGACCTATAAACTGCCTCTGCATTCATTTACTTGTTTTACTGCTGCAGTTTTTGATCAATCTAATTTCATGTTCTATTCCGGGTTTTGGGTTAAACCAGTAGATGCATTCTGGTACATTTATGCTGTCCAAGAGGCAGAGGACTGGAGGAGGCATACTTGGTATATTTGTTTTCAACAAGCTACTATGGGATGGAGGAGGCATACTAAGTACATTTGTTGGCAGAAAGCTACGAAGAGTGGGAGAGGCCCTGATTCCATTCACCTGTTCCAAGCTACTGAAGGCTAGGCTTCAGAGAGCTGGAGAACCCTTAATTACAATCCACTGCTGCAGGCTACTGAAGCCAGGGCTGGGCTAAATTTAAACACAGCTGCCTGAGACTGCAGTCAGCGCCACCCTGATGGGATGTTGGTTGGGAGGGCCTTTATAAGCTCACTTTGAACAGAGGCAGTTGTTCAGTCAACTGCATCTACTGGGATTTCGTGCTTTTGAACTTTTTTTGAATATCCTGATTTTTGGATTATGAATCGTGTTTCCTGTTGCTGCCTTTGCAGTCTGCATGTTTTTTTATGCTTTCCTTGATTTCCAGCTTTTGACTTCTGAAACCTTGTCCTGTTTTGCTATTAAAGACAATTCAGTTCTTTGCTGATAACTTTTCTGCCTTTCTGTAGATACCCTGTTTTCTGTAAGCATTTAAACTTCATACTTGTCCTGTTTCTGCCTAGCCTTTCTCTCTTTTTCTCTGCAACCCCAGTCTCTTGAAGTTTTCCTGTTTGTTCCTTACCTGCGATATTACCAGACTTCAGTCCTTAGTTCTAGTCCCTGTTCTTAAGTACACTGAGTTTCCTGAATATGTGCTGGCAGCAACGTGCCATGTATAAACATGAAGAAACTGGGTGGAGCACGTTTTGCTGAATGGGCCCCAATAAATTGGATTGCGATTCCGCTTTACCTAGAACAATGTGCAACCTTGCAGCAATTTAGTAAGCGTACTCAAGACATACCTTTTTGATTTATAAGATCAACAATAACTATCTGAATAAACTGTGACATCTGAATTGACTATGCTAGTCACTTTGCCCAAGTGAGTTCTTAACCCGCCCCCACCCGAATACTCAGAGCTGCTTCCTGCTCTTTGTTGTCTGTCCATGTGAACGCCCCGAGACCTTTGGGTTAGTGTTGTGCTATACAAGAATTTAGTTAGTTGTCTCAGTCCTTTGCCTTGTGTATTCTGATATTCCAGTCTCTACTTTGTTTCTCTATCCTGTCATGTACCTGGTTATTTCTTTCAATGCTGCTTTCCGCCTGTATTACATCTTGGTCCACTGTTGTGCCTCCTCTTTGAATCCGATTACAGTGTGACTATATACGGATATACGCCAATACCTGATTGTTCAGTATTGTCCAAGTAACTTTCCATATTTCTGTTATGGTCCAGTTGTGTGGTCATTGGTATTCATTAAAATAGTTGAGTCTTAAGGCAAGGTTTCCCATGCGTTTTTAGATCTATCCTTTCTACTTGTTAGTCTCCATATTGGTACTAGGATCAGGTTGTGTAGTCCATGATATTCAATGAAATGGTTGAAGCTTAGGGCAAGGTGTTCCATGCATTTTGAATGTGTCCTTATAAATTCAATATTCTCATGGCAGTGCTTCCTCTACAGAGCCGAAAACAGTTGGGTCCGGCATTCAGTGTGGCAAGTGTAATAAGAAGTAGAAAGGATAGATCTAAAACGCATGTGAAACTTTGCCTTAAGACTCAACTATTTTAATGAATATCATTGATCCTTGATGTTAACTCTGGAACTAAGTGCCCATATTATATACAGCATCTGGTATACATTGGGATACCCACAGTTTGGCCAGTCGTATCCCGGTCAATCTTTGGTGGTTTGTGAAGCAGGGAAACGAGTCGCAAAAAGACTATCTTTCTGGGGACAAGTGTCCAGAAGGGCAGGAACATCATGTACTGCAAAGTTTTGAAGGGTATCAATGTGAATCTCATCTTCCCTGAAAAGGTGTTGAGAGTCTTGACGCTGTCAGTTGTTGAATGCTGTGACGCTGGTAAAATCTTGCTGAGAGAAAATGTTTTCATAAGCAGCTAAAGCTGGAAATTAAGATATCATAGATGATGAAAACATGGGAGCAACATCCAGTCGAAAGAACATTAGCAGGGGTAAGTAACTTGTTCTTCTGCTACCTCCAATTTTGAAAAACTGGCCACCTCTCTTGACCCGGCATCCAGTGAAAGTGAAACAGAAGATGAAGCACCGGCGAGCCATAACAACTCGCATTATGGTTCCTATAATGCGTGCCCCTGCTCATCTGTTATATTGGGGTCTGTGGAGTCAAAAATCGATGCTCTGTTTCTTTTGTGTCCAAACATGGTGGAAGAGCAACGTGTGCTGAAGGATATCCTGGCTAAAGTGGTGGACATCATCCTCACTTCTAGCTTTGATCCAGGCCTCTTAAAAATACCCTCATTGGAGCAGAACCTTGTACCCGTGTTTAATCCCTTTCTTTCTCTTTCTGGAAACTCAGGCCCTGTGTCTACTTTAGAATTTCAGGGGCAGGTCCTCTGTGGGGCGTGATTGTTACGTTATGTTACTGGTATTTCTTAAGCGCACGACCACCCTGTATCTTTGCCCTAGAGATTTGGGCAGACATCCACAACAGTAAGCCAATAGAAAGGAACAGACCTTTCTAAGAGAGAAGTGTCTTCATTGCTTTCCTAAAAGCCAAATGACTGGAAAGTTTCTTTATATCGGAAGAGGTAGCTTGTTCCATAGACTGGCAGCAGCTATGGAGAAGGCCCTGCCTCCAATCCTCATGTGATGGTAAGCAGGTCAGCTGAAGCTGAGCGCAATTGGGGATTAGTGTAATATTGTGTGAATTTGGCTCGCACAAACACGGCACCCTGATCGTATATGGCACGATGGGCTATACATAGAGCCTTGAATCTAATGCTCTGGATAACAGGTAGCCAGTGCAATTGTCTTAGGACCGGGGATATATGGGCTCCGTAAGGGGTGCCAGTTGCCACCCGGGCCGCCAAGTTCTGAAGACGTTGTAATCGCTGAATAAGACCCTTCAACTGGGCAAGATACAGCTAATTGCAGTAGTCCAACCGAGATAGTAGCAAAGCTGCTACCATTGGTGGGCGGAGGGGATCAGGAATCGGAGGGAGTACCTTCTTCAAAACTTTCAACTGAAACTGTCCCGCTTGACAAACGGCCGCAACTTGGTTGGCCATAGACAAAGAAGCCGAAAGAATTACACCTACATTTTTCCTTTATCCACCGGGGAGGGAAGGACACTAAGGGAAGTAGGCCAAAAGGAAGAAACCCAGAGTGAAGGATCAGGAGGACACCCCACCACCAAAACCTCTGCCTTGTCTCTGTTCAATTTGAGCCAATTGAGGTTCATGCATTCCCCCACGGCAGCCAGGCATCCTCGCAGGCACAACAACATCTCAGCCTGATCAAGATCTAAACGGATCAGGATCCGAGTGTCATCCGCGTAAGAGTAACACCTGACGCCGTAGGAGCGGATGAGACACCCAAGTGCCCAAATGTAGATGTTAAATAGAATCAGAGATAAAGACGAACCCTGCCGAACTCCACAGATAAGGTGTCCGGGAGAAGATAGAAAAGGTGGCATGGAGAGAGTCTGGATGCGATCCACCAGGAACGTGGTGAACCAGGCTGGTACCTGGCCAGATATGCCTATCTGGACCAGTCGAGACAACAGTATGGGGTGGCCGACCGTGTCGAATGCTGCTGACAGATCTAACAGAATCAGAGCACCAACCTCACCTGAGTCCAACAGCCTGGCCATATCGTCCTGCACAAAGACCAGTACACTCTCGTGCCTCTGCCAGGCCTAAAGCCAGACTGCGCAAGGTCAAGCAGGTGAGAGGATTCAAGAAATGACGAAAGAAGGGGGTGATATCAAAGATTCAAGTAGTTTAGTAAGAAAGGGAAGAAGAGAAATAGGATGAAAATTAGCCAAGACAGTAGGGTCAAGTGATGGATTTTTTTAAAAGAGGGACAACTCTAGCAGCTCATAGTTGAGGTAGGACTAGGCCGGATTGACATGAGTTATTCACTGCTGCTGTAAATATTGTCAAAAGATCAGGAGCAATATTTTTCATGATATCCACCAGAATAGCATACGAAGGGGAACATGATTTGATCTTTTGAATCGCTGTTAACTGTTTCCTCTGAGAACACAGGGAAAGAAGACAATTCTCTGGGACCAACCATAGCTGTAGTATGGAAAGGACAGTCTATATTACTTGGGGGTGGAGGTGTGGGGGGATGTGGCTGCAGTATTCGCAATGTTTCGACAAATGTCTCCAATTTTAGTTATAAAAAATTGGGATACATTGTAACATAATCCTTGTGTGAGACTATCCCTCGCAGTAAGTGTCGGATGAAGAAAGAGATTTAACAACAGAAAACAGATTGAACCTCACACTTCATTTCATCAGAATCAGTGGCTGCTTTGCAGGGATCAGTGCATGTCATTGCTGCCACTGAGGAATGTAATTGTTGGAAGCTTTATATGCAGATATTTCCCTTCTCAATAGATCTTCCTGTCCCTTTAAGAACAAACGCCACCCTCCTGCCAGATTACTTTGCCAGAGCAAAAGAGTGGAGGCTACTAAAATACGTTCCCTTCTAATGTGGTGTTAAATCAAGCATCTCAGAGGGCACGCCTCCCCCCGTTGGGCCCGCACAAAGTCACCAACATAATGAAGGATGGATCTGTTAGACAGATCCTTTTACAGGGCCCTCTCGACAAGTGTATTGGAGCTGGTGCCAAAAACAAGACCTGCATTCATTCAGCTGACGTTAGCATGGTGGTGGCGCAGTGTCCGCCATTCCATAATGCTCGCCACACATTAAATGCTTCTAATGGTTTGCTGGCAGACTCTGTTGCTGTGAAGCCCTGTTTGAGCTGTGCTACAGTGATTGATCCAGCTATTCAGGATGTGACCTGCTGAGCAGTTGGCCCTACAAATAGCCGTTCATCACCTGTGCATGGCTATTTTCCCATCTACCACCACTTTGAAAGACCAGCCTACCACTACTCGAGACTCTTGGACTGCACGTGTGGAAGCGCTGCCCCCTGGATTCAATTGGTTCCCTAATTTGATAAGCAATACATTTATTGACTTAAGCCCAGCACAGCAGCCAACAGCCTTTTTCTTAACCGCAAATGGTTACTCGAGCTTCTCTTTCTCATCTCCGATCTTTGTACCATCTCTACTAAGGATATTAAAAGGCTCGGGCTGCCCATGTTTAATAGCATCTCTAATTGGGTATTGGCAACTTTTGCTTCTCCTATAGTTGTTGAACATATCTGCAAAAATGCTAATCTATTGCTCGACTTGGGTTTTGTGGTATTGGTCTTTCAACTTCCTTCGCTTCTCGACATCTCGTGTGAGCAGACGTACCCCCCATAACCAATCTCAATTTTTGTCAAACCTTTTGGTGGCGATCATGCCCTTCCTTGAACTACTTGTGTAACTGGGATCTAGAGGCGATAATGACTCTTTACCAGCCATTGGAACACAGGCACTTGGTAATTAGTAAACATACAGGTAAACCTGGAGTCATGTTTGACCTTGGTATAGCCAAAAAGAAAAGAGCTCAACTTCTTAGTGCGTAAAATCAAGAGGAGATCCATTCTACAAAAGGTGGAGAAAAACGAAAGTGTTGCTGCTGCCAGTTCACAGTATAAGCACTGGTTACAGCAATATACGTTTATGGAAGTCACTTCTGGTTGGAAAATTATACATTTTTTTTTAATTAAAACTAACACTAAGATATTCTGCTACCGCCGCAGAGCAGTTAACATTGCCATTTACATTTATGGCATCACCGAGGAACTCTGGGGCATTTTTTTTGGAAAACTATATTGGCTGGAATCTGAACTTAGACCAGCAGAAAAAAACAAAAAGAATCAATCATATCTTATCATATCATACATGATGCTCACTTGGTGGACATCATTGCTAAGTCCAAATCTTCTAGGGCTAATGGCCCGGATGGACTATGCAGTGCAGTTATTAAGCGCAATCCTCAGTTTTGAGCAGTTTTATCCCAAAGGCTTTTCTTGTACATCTACGAGACGTAATTATTTCCCACACTTGGCAGCAGTCCATTCTGATTCCCATCCATAAGAAGGACCCGTGCAATCTACCGTCAAATTATAGGCTTATGGCCATGTTAGATTTGAGCGCAAAGTTATTCCCAAATCTCTTACTTGGTCTCCTCTCTTCATGGGTCGCTCAGAAGGGACTGTTGAACTTCCAACAGACTTGGTTTAGGAAGGGCTGTAGCACCTCCCATTCCATATGGTTCCTTCTTACTCTTATATCAGATACCAACCTTAACCTTTAACCTTAACCAACCAAACCTTTATTTGTGCTTTGTGGATTACGCTGCTGCTTTTGACAGTTTGCTGAGATCCAAACTCTGGAACAAACAGGAAGGGTGGGGAATTGACCCCTCGTTATTATATTTGATAACATTCCTATATGATAACACGCAGGTCGGGGTTAGACTGTCTCAGGAGGGTGTCCTCTATAGGCCTTTTTTCGCTAATAGAAGCCTCAAGCAGTGCTGTGTGCTTGCGCCCCTGCTTTTTTCTTCCATTTAATTTTTATTGACATTTTGTTCATACATATGAACAAAAGAAAAACAAACAGTTAACAGAACTTCCCTCCCACCCCCCAACTTACCCCTACTCGTCCCAGGTCTTGATTGATCCATTCTGCTTCCTTTTGTTACCCACGACTGTCCCCTTTGCTCCCTTAGTGAATCGTTTATCCCATGCTTCTCGAAACATCAGTCTATGGTCCATCCTCCATCTGTCCATGTTATTGTTAGTTCCCGCGATCCTCCCCTTTCCGTTGTTTTGTTGACATATCCGTGACCCATTGGCGGGGGGCTTCAGGAGACTCCCATTAGTTTAATTCTCCTTGGGGACCAGGCATTTCTGGAATCCTTCATAAGGAATCGAATTACAAGGTCCCAGTCCAGGAATTTCTGATGGTCTCCCCAGAAAAAGTATGTTAACCTTTCCATGGCTACTAGGTTCCATATTTTCCCTACCCGTTCGTGCTGCTTAGGCGCTTCCTTTGATTTCCATTTGCTGGCTACTAACAGGGCCCCCAGCCATCACCGGGATCACGTACAATTTGCGTTGAGCTTTAATGGGCAGGTTTTCCAATTCCCCACCCAGGCCCATTATGAATAAGCCGAGGTTATCCTTCTCCTCCACGCCTAGTATTTATTTTACCACTTCTTGAATCAAACCTCAGAACGGTTGGACTTTCGGGCATTGCCACCATATGACTCCAGTTCCCTTCTCCCCCACTGCCCCTCCAGCAGAGCTTAGATCTTTGTCCAGATTTCCTGTATCTGTATTGACTGTGCCAGTTTGGGGATGTTTGTCCATAGTCCTATCCATTGTTCCATGTTTATTGATTGGGCTGTTTCCCTTTCCCAGCTGGCCATGAAGCGTCTCTCCCCTGGTTCCTCCCCTTCTCTGAGCAGGCTGTATAGAGCTCTCACTAGGTGCTTGTCCCCTGCATTCGTGGTGACAAATTGTTCAGTTCTCTTGTGCTGCCTCCTAAACTTTGGGGTCGTGAGTCCAATGTTTCAGTTGGGCGTAGTGGAATCTTTCTCCTTCTCACTCTCCGAAGTCCTTTTTTGCATTGGGGGAAGGTTTTTATCTCCCCTCTCACAAACATATCTCGTAACTTGTGGCATCCCCCTTCGTGCCAGTTGCCAAATCCGTTCCCGGACACCCCTGGTGTAAATTGTGGGTTCCTGAAGATCGGAGTGGTGGATGACGGGAATGTGGTGAGTTTGGATCACTTTGCCACCTCGTCCCATGTGGTCCCTAACAGGGATTAGATTCACTACAAAAACATGTTGCAGGGTCTATCTTCCATGGGTATCAATAGGGCTTCCTCTAGATGTGTTTTCACCACTGCTCTGTCCATTTCTCTCCACTTTGTCCTGCGATCGTCTTTTGACCAGTACCTTATGACTTTGATCTGTGCTGCATCGTAGTAGGCTTTGAAGTCAGGTCCACCCATCTCCCCCTGTTCTTGGGTGACAGCATCACCTTATTCGAGATTCTTGGTTTCGTGCAGTCCCAGATGAAGGCCTTTTTGTGTTTGCGAATTGCCTGCAAGTATGACATAGGGACATTTGTGGGAAGGGCCATGAAGACGTAGAGCAGTTTTGGTAGTTGGACCGTTTTCAGAACATTGATTCTGCCCATCCAGGAGATGGTCAGAGGACCCCAGTTATGAAGCATATTATTTTTTTATTGGCATTTCATACAACAACAATGAAACAGTCAACAGGACAGAACTCACCCTACCCCCACCTGCCCCCTCCCCTTTGCTTGATCCAGGAAATACCCTCTCCCCCTCAATGATGACACCGATAAGGTCGAGGCATCCGAACAAGGGTTGAGACCCATACACCTAAACGATAGATCCTTAAAGCCAGATAACTCTTGATTCGTCTTATATGTCCGATTCCTCTTGCGGGCCTATAATTCCCAACAATGTCATAGATTACAGGCACCAAGCCCTGCCTGCTTCCTCCTTTAAATAAGCAATTAGTTAAGACCAGTCTGTCCTAAATCTCATACTTTCTCCTTGAATTGAGTAACTAAGCCACTCCATTGCCAACATTGACCACATTTTGGTTACCCACTCATGTTCTTGTGGTGGATCCTTAGACTTACATGGGCGTGCCAGCACCAAAGCCGCCGAAATCATGATGACATAAACCTTTTGATGGGGCCTGATGGGAATCTCCCCCAAAACTCCCCCCAAGCAAACCATATCCAGCCCTCTATTCCTGCCTCCAACCTTCCCCAGGGTATGCACCGCTGCCTGCCTTACTTGACCCCAAAAGAGCTCCAATTTTGGGCACTCCCACCATATATGAGTCCATGTTCCAATCCCCCCGCACGCCCTCCAGCATTCCCGAGTCGAAGATGGGTAGATCTTATGTAGTCTGATCGGGGTGAGATGCCACTGGACCAAGAGCTTTAACCAGATCTCACGGATCTGGATCGATCTGGTTAATTTCGGGATTTGGGACCAGAGTTGTTGCCAGTCCTGATCTTCAATTATAACCCCTGTGTCTTCCTGCCATTTCTTCATATAAATCCTAGGAGGGAGAGTTTCACCTTCTTTAATATTCCTATAGATGAACCCCATTAATCCCCTGTCCCCGGAGTGCGAGTTTAAATATTTCTCAAATGGCGTCAGAGGCCGGGAACCAGTCTGACGCATCTCAGGGTGAGAGAGCCAATGCCGCAGCTGCATATACCCATATCTATGACGTTCGTCTAGGCCAAAGTCACCCTTGCACCTTTCAAAGTCTTTAACTGACCCCTCGTGGGACATATCTCGTTAGCATCCCCCCTGGATCCATGCATCAAAACTCTTGTTCTTACACCCTGGGGTGAATTGCGGGTTCTCAAATATAGGAATGTACGGGGAAGGAAACGTGGTAAAGTGGGAGCCTATCACTACAGAGTCCCATGCCTCGCCCATTACTGTGGTGATTTCACTAGCATGCATTTGAGGGGTTCTATCCGCCCTTGGTTTCCAAAGCAGTCCCTCCAGATGCCCTGCCACTACTGCTCTATCCATCTGCCTCCACAACTTGTTCCGATCATCTCTCTGCCAGTCTCTGATGATTCTGATCTGGGCTGCTCGAAAGTACGCCTTAAAGTCTGGGACACCCAGCTCCCCTCTTGAGCAGAGAGCCCTCATAAGAGATGCAGCCACCCTTGGTTGTCTCCCTTTCCAAATGAACCGGCTCATAACCCTGTGTAGCGCTCTGAAAAAACTACATGGGATAGCGATTGGGAGGGCCGCGAAATGATATAGCATTAAAGGTAGAATCGCCATTTTTTAGAACATTAATGCGACCCAGCCAGGAGATACTCAGGGGACCCCAGCCGACTAATTTTGATTTGATTTTCATAAGCAGCGGGAGATAATTAGCTCTAAACAGTTCTCCCACAGTTCTAGTAAGGAGCACACCTAAGTATTTGATGTGTTTGTCTGCCCAACTAAACTCGGAGGTATTTTTAATATATGTCTCCGTTGAAGGCGACAGCCCCAGACTCAAAATTTCAGACTTACTGGAGTTCACCTTTAGCCCCGCCACTTGACCAAAAATATCTAGCTCCTCACTGAGGGCACGAAGAGACACCTTTGGGTCTGTTAACGAGAAGAGCAGATCGTCTGCAAAGGTGGCCACTTTATGTTCATGGCCTCCAAATGATATGCCTTGTATATGTACTGCGGCCCTAACTGCTGTCAAAAAAGGCTCCAAATGGAGGGCATATAGCAGTGGGGAGAGAAGGCAACCCAGTTTAGTACCTCAGTGAACCGTCACAGGACCTGAAATTCGACCATTAATCGCCAATCTAAGGATCGGGTTTTGATAACTAGCCATCACCCGGCCCACGAAACCTGGGCCAAACCCCATCTTGATCAATGTAGCCCAGAGGAAGCCCCACTCTACTCGATCAAACGCCTTTTCGGCGTCGATAGCCAGGAGAAGAGCCGGAACCCCTTTCCTGTGAGTCTTTTTTTCATCAGGTGAGCTATTCTCCTCACGTTATCTGCCGTCGGGCGACCCCTAATAAAACCTGCATGATCGGCCTGGAGGCATAATGAGAGGGCATACAGAGGGCATAATGTTGTCTAATCTAGCTGCCAAGACCTTTGTGTGCAACTTAGCATTAACATTTATTAATGCAATTGGTCGATATGCCCCACAGCGCTCTGGATTTTTACCTTTCTTGTGGATGAGGATCACCATTGCTTTCTCCATAGCACGTGGCAAAACCCCTGTTGACCCTATGTGATTGAATAGCCTAGTATGATGGGTGTTAGGGAGAATTCTCTGTTTAGGCTGAATTTCCTAACCTAGTGAGTCCCCCAGCAGCTTTGCTGGATTTTTGGGGTTTATTTTTTTCTCCTGCCAAGAGTGAGACTCTTTTACCCTCACTCTTGGACATGATTTGAGTGTGTTTCTTTGAATCTAGATGTGTTTCATGGGCTATGGGGTCTTTTACTCCATAGGGCGTCATGTGTTTTTGTGATGTGTGTTACACAGCACCCTCAGTGCAGTAACAAAGGGGTGTCATAGTGACCCCCCAGTATAGACTCCATACCCTGGGACTGACTACTGTCTCCCAGGGCATGTAAAGTCACCATTGACTTTACTAGTCTTAAAATCTGAACAGAACCAGTACAAACCATCATATTGTGGACGTACTGGCTGGGGCAATTCAATTGCCCCGGGGTCTGTTAGTCGAGGGGGCACGTCTCCATCCCCCCGATCGAGTTTTGGCTGGTGGCATTGGATACTACTGTTTATATTCAACAGCAAATATTTTTCTATGGGATTTCCCATTGTTTTAGGCTACTATCTTTATTTAATTATTTACGGTAGCCTCGAACATACCGCCGGTTTATTTAATTAATATTAATTCTCCGGTTGGTATTTTTTGCCAAAACTTGATTCTAAAATGGCGTTTGTGTTCTCTTCTGTGACTCCAACCCAAGTCGAGCCCTTTGTTCCACTTTTTGGCGGGCTTCTCCACAGAAGCCCTCCAAAGTGGTGCCACTCTCTCTGGGGTACTTAGGAGGGGTGGAGGGGGATTTAGGCACCCTGGACTGAGTTGCCCAGGCAACTCAAGTCGCACTCCGTCCTGATTGGCCCAAGTGGTGAGCCGGCCGGCTCACCACTTAGCATGTTTGATTGACAGCTAGGCTGAGTGAATGGGGGTTTTCTGCATAAAAGCAGGGCTTTGGGGGACTGGAACTTCAGAAGTCGCCACAGGACCTAAGAATCCGACGAGGGAGAAGCTGAGCCGACCTGCCACGACGCCACCACCGGTGGAGCCCTGCTGGACCGTCTCACCACTTTTCCCAACGACAGAGGAGATCTCCCGCCGGAGAGTCTTCTTCCTTTAACTGGTGGGGATAACCAGTTTCACTGTCTTTTTGCCTTCCCGACGTACCTCGTGGCCGCCTTGCCTGTGCCAAGCACCCTGGCAACCGGGATACCACGTTTTACCACGACCGAAAACAAAAGGTACCACCTTTAACCGGAAAACTCTGCGGCTGGTTTCTTCCCTGACAGTGCAACAACCTTCATCTTTCCTCCAAGTCGAGATCTTCTCTTCCCCTGGACGACAACGCGACTTGCACCCACTGCCAGGAACAACTGCCACCTCTGGAGGATCCTTCCCACTTAAGGTACCGTGTCCCGCCCGGCCTCCCTTGCTACCGACTGTACGGGGTAGATTTAGCCCCCGGCTTTCGAACCTGGGTTTGCCTGGGACACCCTGGCTAAACTTTCCTAAGCCTCTCTAAACTCTTTTTGAACCCTCTGCAAGACTTTCTAAGCCTAGTGTAACTGTGTGATCTTGGGCGCATTTGTGCTCTGCTCTCTCTAAGAGTGGGCCCAGCCTTTGGACTTTGGCTCACCAGTGACTTTTGCTCTTCTGCCTTGCTAACAGTGTTCCTGAATCTTAGAGTGGTGTACCTTTCATATTCTGTCTTTTTCCCTCCCTTTCTCACAAACTTATTGGAGTGCCATCTAGTTAAGCGCTCACCTTTGTATGAAAATAAGTGGTGTTTTACTGTGACTTATCTGATAAGGAAAAAGGGGTGTATATATTACAATAGTAACTGTGTTTAGAATATTTTACAACAAGAGTGCTGGAGTGTTTCAAACAGTGTGTTTTTAAATAAATAATTATATACTTTGATACCAAAGCTCTGGTCAGTGTTTGCTTGAATTATTGTGTCTGAGTGCCTATTGTGTATACTTTGCATACTGCCTAACTCTTCTTAAGGGAAGTCTGACTGCTCAGCCACAGCTACCAGGTAAATCTGGGTGGTACAGACTGCTACCAAGTGGGTTTACTGCTAACACCTGTAGTCCTAAATCTTTTGCAGTGTTCCCTAAGGGAACTGCACAGGTTTCTGCCTAACAATGGGGGATTACATTTTCCTTGCGTAGCTTATAGAATTCGGCTAGGAAACCGTCCGGACTGGGGGCTTTATTAGCAGCCAAGGAAGATGCCGCTTTTCTGACCTCGTCCGTGGTTATTTCCCCCTCCAACTGATCCCTCTTCATTCGTTATGGAGCTAAGCTTGACCCTCTCCAAGTATCTCTCATGTGCGCTAGCATCCGGTTCGCTAGAGGAGTATAGGTCTGTGTAGAACTTGCAGAACTCCCTCTCGATATCACTGTTGGAGGTGTATGTCTGCTCGCCCTCTCCTTTGATTCTTAAGATAGTTTTCTCACGGTCTTCACTCCGGAGCATCTTGGCTAACAGGCGATCTGATTTATTCGCCTTAACATAGCTCCAAAAGTGGTGCCACTCTGTCTGGGTACCACAGGAGGTGTGGGAGGGGGTTTAGGCACCCTGGACTGAGTTACCTTGGTAACTCAAGTCGCACTCTTGTGTGATTGGCCCAAGTGGTGAGCCGGCCGGCTCACCACTTAGCATGTTTGATTGACAGCTAGGCTGAGTGAATGGGGGTGTGCTGCATAAAAGCAGGGCTTTGGGGACTGAAACTTCAGAAGTCGCCACAGGACCTGAGAATCCGACGAGGGAGAAGCTGAGCTGACCTACCACGACGACATCACCGGTGAAGCCCTGCGGAACCGACTCACCACTTACCGACGACAGAGAAAATCTCCCGGCTGGAAAGGCTTCTTCCCCTGACCGGTGGGCACAACCAGTTTACCTTCTTCTCTTCGCATCCCAGGACGTCTTGTGGTCGAATTGCCTGTGCCAAGCACCCCGGCAACCGGATAGCCACTTACCACTGGACCGCGAATAAAAGGACCGCTCCTTTTACCTGAGAACTCCGCGGCTGGTTTCTTCCCTGGCAGTGCAACGGACTCCTGTCTTCCTCCCCCACGAGATCCTCTCTTCCCCCGGACGAAGCACCGACTTGCACCCGCTGCCAGGAACAACTGCCCCCGCTGGAGTATTCTCATCACTTTAAGGTACCGTGTCCGCCAGGCCTCCCTTTCTAAAGATTGCTACAAGGTAATAATAATCCCTTAACCTTCTGGACTGGGCTGGCCGCCTCGACCTTCTAACTGGTCCCTTTCTTTTGGTCCAACTCTTTTTGAACCTTTGCAAGACTCTTGTGCACTTCAACCGTGTGACCTTGGACACATTTCGTTCTGATCCTCTTAAAGTGGATCCGGCCTTCTGAACTCTAACTTCACGGTTGTACTTGCCTTCCTCTCTTGTTTTGTTCTTGTGAAAATGTTGGGATCTGTTTCAAATTATACTCTGCTTTTCTCTCCCTTTTAAAACAAATTATTAGAGTGCCATCTGCGTTAAGCGCTCACCGCTGTCTGAAAATAAGTGGGGCTTTGCTTAAGACTTGTCTAATATTCTTCTAAGGGAGTGTATATCTTTTAGTGACCGTGTTTTTGAATTGCTTACTATTAGTGCCTGTGTGTTTTTCTAGATGTGGTTTTTAAATAAATAATTATATCTCTTTTACACCAAGCCCTGGTCAGTGTTTACTTATTCTACTGTGTTCTTTTGACCTATTGTGAATACTCTGTATACTGCCTAACTCTTCTTGAGGGAAGTCTGGCTGCTCAGCCACAGCTACCAAGTGAATCTGTGTGGTACAGACTGCTACCAAGTGGGTTTACTGCCAAACACCTGTAGTCTTAAATCTTTTGCAGTGGTCCCAGAGGGAACTGCACAGGTTTCTGCCTAACAGAGGGCATTGCAATAGTCTAACTTTGCCCCTATTGTAACGCTGGCTATTGATAGTTAGATTTGGACAGGATGGGTTTTGCAGCATTTATAAGTTTGGTGGTGTGAGCAGAGTCTAAGTAGACCCCTACGTCTACTGAAGAGGATACTGGGATGATGGAATTGTCAATGGTGAAGTTATCGTATTGGTTCCCAAGTCTAGCTAGCGTTGCTTTGGGACACAGAATAATAATCTCTGTCTTGTCTCCATTGAGACAGAGCCCATTAGCCGCCATCCAAGCTTGGATGGTAGAGTAAATTTGATGAAGGGTTGCAGAGTCTAAGTCATAAGAGCTGGTGAGTGGTAAGAGTACCTGAGTATCGTCAGCATAGTTGGTACAAGTTATGCCAAGAGCATCCAGTTTATCAAAAAGAGGCATTGTGAGCAGGTTGTAGATCGTGGGAGCAGTGCATGAACCTTGGGGGACTCTGCAGTGTATTGTGGTTGGAACTGCATTAGTCTGGTTCGATGGTTCGAGAAGACCTTCATGGCCCTGCCTTCAAGGAATGATGTGATCCAAGAGGCAGCTTCTTTAGAAAATTTTGCATCATGAGTGAGGTGGGATGTGAGGATCTTGTTGTCTACAAGATCGAAGGCCGCTGAGAGATCCAGGAGTAGGAGGAGGGCTGGCTTACCTTTGTCCATGATTCCTGTTATTTGGTTTTTGAGCTCTACCAGGGCGGTTTCCGTGCCGTGGCCTTTGCAGAATCCTGACTGTCTTTTTCCTAGGATGGAGTTTGATTCGAGGAAGTGATGGATCTGGTCGTGGGCTGCGTTATCTAGGATTTTTAGGAAGAACTGGACTGTGGTGATAGGCCAGTAGTTATTGGGCGATGTGGGGTCTAAGGCAGTTTTATTTTAGGAGGGGGCGCACCCAGGCTTCTTTGAGGCTTGCTGGGACAGAGCCCGTTTTAAATGAGGCATTTATGAACGCTTTTATGAGAGGGGCAAGAGAGTCGGCACATTCTTTAATAATGATTTTAGGTGGGCAAATTTCTCCTTTGCACAAGGATGGTTTAAGGTGTTTGAGGAGGTTAATGACTTCTGGTTCTGTATTGTCATGGAAGGAGAATAGCAGGTCTTTAGGGTTCTAAATGGTAGGGGCTAAGTGAGGGTGCAGGTGTTGATGAGGTAAGGCTTTGCAGTGAGCTTGAATGTTATCCTGGAGTTAGTTCTATCTTGTTAAGTAGAGCAGCTTGTATACTTGAGCACCAGGCTTCTTCTTTAATGATCTCATCTGGGCTAGATGAGGGGAGATAAGTTCATTGAAGATTGCGAAGATTTCTTTGGTTTGGGAGTTGGCTTTGGCGATCCGCGGGTTGAAGGAGTCTGATTTGGCTTTGGTAATAGACTCTTTGTAAAGGGCGGATATTTTTTTGACCTTTTCCTTAGCAGGTTCGCTAGAATTGGTTTGCAGGTTTTTAGTGCTTCTCGTTTCATGTAGCACAGGGCCTGTAATTCCTCTGTGATTGATTAACATCTCCATTGATTAACAGGCGTAAGGAAGGTTTTAGGTAGTTAGCAGCTATTTTGGACATAAAGGCTTTCTCCTAATGCCATTTTGTACATGGTGTGGTAAAGAAATTGCCACTCTACCCTGTCAGAGGCTTTTTCCACATCCAGTGTCACCATTAGGGACAGTGTGCGTGTTTTTTATTGACTTTTTTCTATGATGTGGCTGATTCTTCGGGTGTTATCATGCGTCTGTCTGCCTTGTATAAAACCTGACTGGTCGGGGTCTATAGGTTTGGGGAGGAGGAGTTCTAGTTGATTTGCTAGGATTTCAGTGAAGATCTTAGCCTCAGTGTTGATGAGAGCTATCGACCTGTATGAGCCACATAGTGTCGGGTCCTTCCCTGGTTTGGGCAGCAATATGACTTTTGCCTTCTCCATTGAGGATGATATACTTTCCCCACCCCGAACGTATTGAACAGGGAGGCCAAGTGGGGGGCTAGGTCTTCTTTGTATGTTTTATAAAAGTCTGATGTGAAGCCGTTTGGAACAAGAGCTTTATTGGCTGGGAGTGAGGCAATGAGTCTGCAGACTTCCTCCTTGGAGGTCTGCCCTGTCTTGGGCTGATATTTTAGGTAAACTACAGTTTCCCAGGTAATCTAACTGGCTCTGTTTCTCTGGGTCGCCTGTTTTGTAAAGATTCCCATAAAATTTGATTAATTCCCTCTAAATGGATGTTTGAAAAACAAAAGTGTTTTGGCTTACTGTTTTTCTTCTGCGCCCATATGGAAAGAAAAAATATGTATACCAAACTTTTTTCTTGATTTTGTAATAAATAGATATCTTTTATTCAAACATATGGTTATGTTTGTTGAATTGCCCTCTATGATAACACGTGTTTCGGCGAAACCATCGCCTTTTTCAAATCAGGGCTAGTTAGTAAATCAAAATAGATAGTGATTTTTTGAAAACATAAATTGACAATCATGAATCAGGTTGTTGAAACATTAAAGTACATGAGAAATGAAAACATTTTTGTTATATTCATGCAATAATTAAATGGTTCAAAACAATATAAAACATTTGGTTGGCCATTTGGGGAGGGGTGAAAGGACGGATTGGTAAGGGATAAAAAATAAAACAACAAAGAGAGAGAAACAAATTTACAAAAAATCAAAAAATAAAGATTAACAAAAAAGTTTTAAAGTACATTGTATTTGAAGGTAATTCAAATGTTCATTTAAATTTCATTGAATTTTGGTTTCATCAAATTTCTTACCTAATGTTTTAATTTGGATATTTCATAATACTTGAAACGTTCATTACTGTGGACTTCAGCAAACCGACAGAGGCCAATTCGACTTTATTTTCAACCAGCTGTCACTACACTTCCGTGATTAGGAATATATCCAAGGGAGAGTTCATGAGAGCATGTAGAAATTGCAGTGAACAAAAAGCGTTCAATGAAGAATGCAAATTGCTAACAAACAGATTCAAAACAAGAGGCTATGGAGATAAAACAATTTTACAAGCAAAAGAGAAGGCATCAAAACTGAAAAGAGAAAGCACTCTTAAAATGATCAATGTTGTTCCAGTGAGAAAAGAAGAGACCAACTTCATCACGAATTATTGTGCAAACAATAAGGTACTAAGAAAAATTTTGAGAAAAAATTGGCATTTGCTACAATTGGACCCAAATGTAAAGTGCATAGGAACGAATCCAGCAGTGACTTACAGACGTGCGAAAACCATCAAAAACATTCTCAGTCCCTCTTTTCTTCCAGAAGTTAAAAAAGACCATCCTACCACGTGGCTTCTTCCACCACCAACAGGTTTCCGAAAATGTGGTACTTGTTCCATGTGCAGATATGCACTCACCAACACGATGATATTCAAAGATTCATATGGCATAAGTGAAAGAATTCTAGACTCCATCAACTGTAAAACGAAGTTTGTGGTCTATGCGATTGTTTGTGATTGTCAGAAAATCTATATAGGGAGTACAATTAGGGACCTCAGGACCAGAATAAGAGAACATCTTTCAACTATAGGAAGCCAGGACATTAATTTACCATTGGCACAACACTGGCAAAGCAATCACCAATTAACAGACAAACAAAAATTAAAATTCCTAGGCCTTAAGAAAGTGACTTTGGGCCCAAGAGTAGGTGATCATGAAGCAAAACTCAGACAAGAGGAAGCAAAATTGATATGTACATTTCGGACAGTAGAAAGGGGTCTCAATTCAGACCATGAAATGGCTTCTTTCTTATGAAATTGACTGTTTCAAAAATCAGGACCTTTGAAGGATTCTCTCTTAATGTAATTGATCATGTTTATACATTGGTGCTGTCACATACTTTGAAAGAACTTAAATTTTCTCTTTCCCTGCAATAGGCTTGTTTCAGACCAGCACGTTTCCAATTTTTTATTTATTTTGTCTCAGCTCCAATTAAATCAGGGGCAGACAACAACAACACACTTCAGGATGTCAATTAACAATGACCATTGTCACCATTTTTGCTTTTTTCCGTGCATTTTTGACCAAAAGATGGCCGCGACAAAGAAAACAAAAAAAGGACCAATTGTAAACAAACAAGGAACACATATATGTTACTATGATTATAAATAGACGCGTAATCATTTACCCGCATAGAATTCCATCATGGATATCAATACATAAGGTCGGAAACAACTTTTTAGCAACACGTAGTATCCATTGGTGCGTAACTACGAGATTAACAAATATTTTCTTTTAATTCATATCTCACAATGTTTCAAATATACGTACATATAAAAGTTATTTTTTCATGCAAATATGTAAAAAGAACGTTGTTAAGTGGTCCTTAGCCTCACGTAAGTGAGGCAAGGAAACCGACATGGAGAGCATAGTAAACACAATGATAGGACTAGTTAACATCATGCTGAAAGTAAATAGGAAGACAACAAAGAACCGCGAGGACCGTTTGAAACAGTATTTGCGGCTGAAGGTAAACGTACAGGCGGGTTCCCTTAGAGGGCTGCATTAGGAACTAGCGCAAACATGTGATTCCACATGCAGATTAAAAAAGGGTTTTTTTGAAAAATTATCAGGACGTCAGTACAGCGTTGAGGCTTAAAGATTACCCCATTTGACATTTGCAATTTTAAGCGACAACAGAATGTTAGAATGGTAAAACCAACACAAGCATTTGAATTAAGCCGAGGCCATTTTTGAGGACCTAAAGTAAAGGACCAAACGAAAAGAAAGGCGTGGGAATGGTCTATCCAAGAATCAAAGAAAAAAGCAAGAAAGAAAAGGGGCACTAGAGAAGACGCTGCAGGAAAGCAAATCTCCAGAAATGGGCTCTGCCACATCAAAGCAAATTTGGGGGCACAAGTTCGGAGCAAAGAAGCACCGGGGGAGGGAAACAAAGCAATACGGGGGGGGGGGGTGAAGGGGGAGACTCTTGGAATCGACACATGTGTCGGAAAAGACCTGCAACGGGGAGCACTTGGGGAGGGAGGGGAGTGAACCCAGAAAGGAGAATTGGGAGGGGCTGGTTGAGCCGTCCCAGTGAGGGAGGGAAGGAGGAGGGATAAGGGGGGGAACCAGGTCCTGAACTAACCAAGCACCCCCGTAACCCAAAGCAAGCAAAAAAAAAAAAAAAAGAAAAAGAAAACAGTGAACCATGGCTAAGGAAAAGACATTAAAAATGATCTCTCTGAACATTAAAGGTCTAAACTCGCCAATAAAAAGGAAAAAAGAACACTTTCTGTCAAGGGAGAACCCAAATCTAGTCACCCTACAGAAAAACCACATACAAGGTAGAGATAAACATAAAATAAGACTACGGGGATATAACCAAATCCATCAATCAAATAACCAGGCAAAGAAAGGGGGAACCCTAATTGCAGTGAAAAACAATCTAGACCTCAGGATAATAGACGTCAGCAAAGACACTAAAGGGAGGTATATCGCAATACTCCTCCAGGGAATGGGGGAAACAATTACGCTGGCCTCCATCTATGCTCCCAATATGAGGCAAGAACGGTTTATTCAATCGTCACTATAAAAACTAGAGGGGTTTGTTAGGGGGACAATAATTCTCACAGCCGATTTTAATTTAGCATGGGACCCAGAAAGGGACAGAAGCGCCAGAATATCTTCCTCCCACAATAAACCCTTGAAAGAACTGCGGGGAAAAAAGGACAATCTGTCATTGATAGAAATCTGGAGGGAAAAGAGGTGAGGCCAGAGGCAATACCTTCTACTCCCATGTACACAGGTCAGCACCGAGAACAGATTACATCTGGGTGTCTAGATCACTATTAGCACTAGTTTCAGAAGGGGAGGTGGGAGGTATAACCCGCTCAGACCACAACTTTATCACACTGAAAACTAAAAACCACAAAATGCCTCGGGACTATGGAGATGGAAATACCTGGCACACATCTTTAAAGACGAGACCTTGAAAGGCGAACAAAGGGAGGGGATAGAGAACTTCTTCCAAACCAATGAGAGTCAGGAAGTAAGCCCACTCATGATATGGGACGCTTTCAAGGCCACCATTCGGGGGAAGATATTAGCGATGAAGTCCCGGAGGGACAGAGAATGCAGACTTCTGGAGGCCAAACTGCAGGTAATTATGCTTAAGATGGCATGAGGGTCTACAGGGAAAATAAGAAGTGAGTACAGGGAAATCAGAGGCCAACTCGAAATTATACAAACAGGTAGAGCAGAACGCTCCCTAATGCAACTTAGACAGAAATACTACATTAAAGCGAACAAAGGAAGCAGGCTACGAGCAAGGTTGCTGAGAAAAGAGGAGAAAGATAGGACTATCGCAAAGCTCAGGACTCCCGGGGGAAGTGAGGTCAGAGCAAACATCCATTTAAATAATGATTGAGGAACCTTTCTGGTGTGGGTTTCCCAAGGGTTTGACCTCAGCACCCTGTTTGTTTTACTAATATGTTCACTGATTTTCGGGGTGGTCGCAAAAGATTGTAACAACGGAGTTCTGGTTCCTCTACTCCGTTTTGGTTGAAAAACAAAAGTGTTTTGGGTTACTGTTTTTCTTCTGCGCCCATATGGAAAGAAAAAATATGTATACCAAACTTTTTTCTTGATTTTGTAATAAATAGATATCTTTTATTCAAACATATTGTTATGTTTGTTGAATTGCCCTCTATGATAACACGTGTTTCGGCGAAACCATCGCCTTTTTCAAATCGGTGCTAGTTAGTAAATCAAAATAGATAGTGATTTTTTGAAAACGTAAATTGACAATCATGAATCAGGTTGTTGAAACATTAAAGTACATGAGAAATGAAAACGTTTTTGTTATATTCATGCAATAATTAAATGGTTCAAAACAATATAAAACATTTGGTTGGCCATTTGGGGAGGGGTGAAAGGGCGGATTGGTAAGGGATAAAAAATAAAACAACAAAGAGAAACAAATTTACAAAAAATAAAGATTAACAAAAAAGTTTTAAAGTACATTGTATTTGAAGGTAATTAAAATGTTCATTTAAATTTCATCGAATTTTGGTTTCATCAAATTTCTTACCTAATGTTTTAATTTGGATATTCATAATACTTGAAACGTTCATTACTGTGGACTCGAATAAGTCATGGGTTAAATCCCTGTAAATTTACACAAAAGGTAATGTTAAGCTTTACAGGTTGATTTCCCTTTTAATACTTAGATACTTCCGCTTTTTTTATATAATTGCGTCAATATTCCAGTACACACTACTGATACATTAAGGTGCTCGTTTTTAGTATTCGTCTACGGACTTTAGGTCCTTTGGCAAAAGAAGTATGTGTCCTTTACCTATTCACTTCCTTACGTATGCAGATGATACTGTTATACTAGATCCCACGGCTGTGGCACTTCAGCATTCTTTACAAGCACAACACCAATTTTTCGATGAGCACGGAATGCTCTAAAGACCAAGATTATGATAATTCGTCAAAGGGCACACCATCTTTTATGTGGAATTTGGGCAGCATTCACCTTGAACAAATTTCCGAGCACGAGTACTGTATTAAAGCGAGCGCCTCGTTAACTTATCTAGCTGACGAGATTTCGATTAAGGCCTGGCAGAAGTAGTTGTCCATTCGAAAGTTATTGACAGCTACGGGTGCTGCTCCATTGAGGCCAAGATTAACGCATATTTGCATTTTGTTTATTTGTAACGCGCCCCATCCAGCCCGGGGGCATCAGGGCACAACTTGTGCAGATATACATACATAGCTTATATACATACATAATTATATACATGAATAATATGCCAACTTAGACATATACATGAGTTACAAAAGATGTTGACAGGCGAGGCATAAAGAAGAGAATGTACAACAAGCAGGGATCAATGGGAATAGTCTGAGGCAGCGCTGGTACTTGTAAGGCTGTAATGTGTAGAGCATGTATAGGAGTGTCTCAGTTCTGATTGAAAAGCCATGATTTTGTTTTAGACTTGAAGGTGTTAAATGAGTCTTCATATAGGATTTCGGTTATTCCCAGTATTTTATATGCTCTGCAAATGTTTCCCGAGAAGGCGGTAAATTGGATGACTAAATTGTAGGCTAAAATCCTGCATTCTCTTCTTGGCCTGCCTGGGTCGGTGCCAGTAGAGGCTATCCGACTAGAATTGGGCCTCCCGTCACATACTTCACTATGGAAAACCTCAGCCTGCAAGTTCTGGGCCAAAATGACTTCTGCTCGCTGGAGGATGCCACTCTTCTTAGCCTTGCTATAGCACATTCAAGGAGACTTACTAGCAGCATATGGTATAGTGACCTGGAGTGCCTGGAACATCGTCACTTTAATGAAATTGGTCTGCCTGGCGTCCAAGAGTCCCTTCATGCCTTACACTTATCTAATTTTGAGACGAAAGCTAGACTCCATGACCACAATCAGTCACTGGACCACTTGACCAAATTACGTAGATACTCACTTTACTCTCACCAAGGCATGTTTACTGATGGCCCCCGTAGTTCCTTAATCAAATTTCGAATACCTGCACTGATTCGATTCACATTATACTTGCGCTTCCAAATGCTTCCCATGTTAGAAAACACAGGGGCATGTAGCGGTATTTCTTGGGAAGAACGCCTATGCAGATGTTCTTACTCAATGGGCAGAACTTAGATCTTTTTATGTGAAAGCTTATTTTAACTTCAAATCATATCATACTGAGCAGTTTTGGAGCATGCTTTTTAGTGCTGAATCGTTGGTGGTGGTTGCTGCTTCTTTCCATATGTGGCAATTAGTGACGGCATGGCCGGCGCTTTTCCCAATTTTAATGTATAAACTCAGTCTATTCTGCCAAGGTACCTGACATCGTATTTTTGTATATTTTATCATTCATGTGATTGTTTTAACCTAGATTTGTGATGAAATTTATTGTGTTTTAAGAATGACATTTTATTGAGGAAGTCGTCTTACATTTGGAATTGTATTGTATGCATTGTATGTACAAACCACTTTTTCTATATAGTGTGAAAGGTTGGACATTGCTCAACCACAGTCAATTAAATAAAAAAGATATATATATATATATATATATATATATATATATATGTGTGTGTGTTCTATGTGTTGGACCTTTTTGTTGACAAGTGGAAATTACAGCAGACTATATTGGAACTTGGTTGCGAATCAGGATTTCCTTGTGTTCTTTTCTTGAACTGTGAAGCTGAATGACGTTTGAAACCTGGGGAAGAGGAATTCTTCCAGGTTCTGAACAGAGACTTAGGTTGCTTTATGAACTCAATCAGTAATGTTTTGAACTGCCATGTATTGCCTTGTTTTTTGTTGTGTGTTTAGGAGTGAGGGACAGATCTTTTGTTAATGTTTCCTTTAGTTTATTTTAGGCAGGGAAATCCTCGTCAGGGTAGGGATAATGAGGCGTTCAACCTAATATTCGAATAAAATGGCAAATGTTGAGGAAACTTCACAATGTGGTCCGCCTCACATCTCTGACCCCTCACAGTTTATTATTCAGATGGCACCATCATTTTCACTAGCAGCCACGTATCGGGCTTGGACTCTCAGTGCTCTATAAAATATCATGCCACGTGCACAGACTTCTGTGCATGGAATCATCCGGTGGGCGTCCGCTCTTATGTGGGACCCATAGGCATATGCCACTTTTGCCCTCCCATTGAGTTATCTCAATTCCTTTAATGAATGTCAATAAGACCACTATTAAACAATATCTGCCTTGGAGATTTGTGAGGTTGAAAGGCACGGTAATAGAGAAGATTTCATTTGCATCTTCAACTCAGTACTGCAGTCTATTGGTTTAAATTGATATTTCCATTAGAAAGTTCCTTGTTTGTTCTTCTCGGTAAAGAGTTAGTTTACCTAAAAGCTATGGTCTAATAAAATCCTGCGGAAACAGTTTCACTTGTTAAATGGGATTTCCTCTGATGGTTGAAAAGTATTAGAATTCTTTGTAACAAATGTTTACTGGTGGAGAATCTGAAGATAATTGTTTGAGTCAATGAAGTTGAAAGCTTATTTTAAGGCATGCTTTTGCTCATGTTGTACTTGTAAGCCTTTCTACAGATGTTCCTGTCTTTATTCCTCTTCACAGTTCCTTTATCCTGTTGAAAATAACAAATCTTCACCAGAAAGCCATCTATTGCTGATTTTGGAAGACCGTTGTGAGTATCTCTGAAGTGATAGTTAATAATTGTTAGGCTGTGTTATAATCTGATAGGTTATAAAGACATGTTTTTTTATTATTTATTTTGTCATGTCTTGTTAGTAGTGTCATTGACTTTTAAAATGCATCTATTTTATTTAGCCTGCTTAGGGCTCATGCAGATAGCTGGCCGCTTTTGAGAACTGATATTGGGGAAGGGTTCCAAGCAGGGAGCAGGACTGATCTAGATCATCCGCTAAAGTCCCTATATCATTTATTTATTGGGTATTTTTACACAAGTGTTTCCAGGTGCCACAAGACCAAAAATGGGGGGTATTGTGCGAATAGGAAAAAGAAAACAACAATGACGGTTATATTGGCATTGTAACAATCCCACCATGCAAATGTAAAGACAAAGGTGATAAGTGCAGGAGATGGAGGAGTAGGGGCACGGATGGGAGGGGGAGAAGGGCACGGGGGCCCAATGGGGGTGTGCAAGTGGTGAGGTAGGCCAACAAGGGCAAGTGCCAGGGGAAAAGGGGGAAAGGCAGATAAGGACGATGGACACAGTGGACCAGAATCAGGCTAATCTGGGGGAGGGAGCCAGAGGGCAAGTGCTTGTAAGGGATGCTGGGGGAGACTGGTCAGGGGTAGTCTGGCCCAAGTGTGAATCAGAAGGGACCAGGAACAAGTCACTGCAGCAGAGGGAGATTAGCAAGGGAGGGGGAGAAGGAAAGAAGAGTAGAAAAAGAAAGTCTTGAGAAGTTTCCAGAACCTAAGAAGATCCGGCTCAAGTCTGAGGGGAGCAGGGAGGCTGTTCCAGAGGGAGGAGCCTGCCAAGGAAAGGGATCTACCTCTCACTCTGTGCTTGGAGAAACGTCTCACCTGCAGAGAGTTGGAGCTAGAGGACTGAAGAATTATAGCAGGGCGGTATTTAGTGAGTAAAAGCTGCATGTAGAAAGATCCCAGGCCCCAGACATCCTTGTAGATGATGCAAAGGGCCTTGAATTTGATGATTGCGGTCACCGGGAGCCAGTGGAGTGATTTCAGGGCTGGAGAGATGCGGTCCCTGTGCTTGAGGCCAAGGATAAGTCTTGCAGCCCTATTCTGGATTAATTCAAGGGGCCGAAGGGAGGAAAGAGGCAGATTGAGGAAGAGGCTGTTGCAGTACTCCAGCCTAGAGAGAAAGCTTCTGGGGGAAGGTGAGGAAACAGAGAATGCCCCTGAGGAGGTGGAGCTGAAAGTTGGACTTCTTCGCAAGGTCTGTAATGTGCGGAGACAAAGAGAGAGAGGAGTCAAAGATGACCCCATGTTTTTTTGCCTCACATGAGGGGGAGGAGGCCCCAGCAGGGTGGCCAGAGAGAGGGGAGGAAACAAGGAGCTAGCGTCCCAATAAGAAGGATCTCAGTCTTACTTGCATTAAGGCAGCGATCACTGGCAGACCACCACGCCTGAATAGCAGTCAGGCAGTCCGGTATGAGGGAAGGAGAGGAGGTAGAGGATGGGAGCTTAAAGGAGAGCTGTGTGCCATCAGCAGAACACTGGAAATGAGGAAATAAGTTGGAAATCAAATGGGCCAGAGGGGGAAGGTAGATGTTGAAGAGCCATGGCGAAGGATAGAGTCCTGAGGGACGCCATAGGTAGAGAGTGAAGTGGAGGAGAGGAAAGGGCCCATTTGCACTTGGGATGGTTGGTTTGAAAGGAAGGAGGTCAACCACGCCGCCAGTGCCCGGTCCATGATGCCTAGGGTATCATGGAGACGATTAATCAGGATAGAGTGTTTGAGTGTCAAAGGCAGAAGAAAGATTGAGGAGGATCTGAACAGAGGGAGAGTTAGGGTCCATGTTCGAGGGCAGGTCTTCACAGGTGTTTAGGAGAGCATTTTCCGTGCCTCTGGATGACCAGCTTCTCCACGTGTTTGCCCAAGAAAGGGGCCCTAGAGATAGGGTGATAGATAGCTGGGCAAGAAGGGTCAGCAGACAGCTTTTTTAGGAGAGGGTGCACAAGAGTGTGCTTGAGCGGTTGTGGGAAGTAGCCAGTGGCAAAGGAATGGTTACAGAGGCCACCCAAGGCTTGCGCGAGAGAGTCAATGTTGTCCTTGATGCTTCTTGAAGAACAGAGGAGCACCTGTTAGACATTCATAGAGCGGACAACTCTAGAGACCTTGTCCAGTGCAATGGGA
This sequence comes from Ambystoma mexicanum, assembly GCF_040938575.1. Lineage (NCBI taxonomy): Eukaryota > Metazoa > Chordata > Amphibia > Caudata > Ambystomatidae > Ambystoma > Ambystoma mexicanum. Next base: position 81,661,976 of record NC_090936.1, read on the forward strand.
GAGAAAGAGGAGAGTATGGGGTTTTGGGGGGCAAGGTGCATTGCAGAGAGCCTGAGAGGGAGGAGGATAGAAGGAGGAGACTGCAGTAGGATTGGCAAGTTTTAAAGAGTTCAGCCATGTTATTGGTGGCCCTGATGATGCAGGCTTCGACATGAGCCCTTTTCTTGGAGCAGATGGTAAGACGATATTGCCTCTGGAGCAGGCGGCGGGCCAGTTTGTCAGAGAAGGTACTTGAGGCCTACCACTTTCTTTCAGCAGCTTTGCACTTGCGTTTCAAAGCTGCCAAGTAGGAGTCATACCAAGAGTTGTATTTGGAAGCATTTTCATGACAGGGGCAAGGATGTCCAAGGTGTTTGAGATAAATAGATGGAGGTTAGCCAGAGCAGAGGCGATAGGAGAGTCAAAGGCAGCGGCGGGAGGAGGGATGAAGGTAGAGGCAAATGCAGCGACTGACGCATGCTTCGTCAGTCGAATGACAGAGAAGGAGACTGACAGTGCGAGCAGAGGCATCATCAGGTTACAGGGCAGCTCAAGGTAGGATGAGAGGAGATAGAGATTGGATCAGGAGAGAGGAGTAGTTCGAGGGTTGGAGAGAGAGATGTCTGTTGAGATGAGAGCATCCAAGGTGTGCTCCGCAGAGTGTGTTGGGTCGGAGGGAAGAATAGTGAATGAAAGAGAGTCAAAGAGGTTGCAAAAGTGTACAGTGGCCAAATCCAGAGAGTCAAGATGGATGTTAAAGTCCCCAAGAGGAGGAGGGGGAGGAGGCAAGGAGCGAGGAGGAGAGGTCTGCCCATTCCAAGAGGAAGAAGGCAGGTGGGTTGGGGGGCCTGTAGATGGTGGCGAGTGTGAGGTAGAGGGTAGAAGAGGGTAGTCAAGGCATTCAGAGGATAGGTAGGATTCCGTTGGGATGATGGTGGCAAGAACCTACTCGGGCAAAATCGGAGCCACTCCGCCACCCGACTCGGAGGGTCTGGGATTGTACAGGATCTTTTAGCCCTGAACATATTTTTTTTAATGCTCCTTGAAAAATGTCTGTCTACAGGCAACAGTGCACCTCCATTTTCAGAGAGCGGAGTCTCAGAAGTGAAGGGATCTGCCTCAAAACACATTTATATAAGTGTGATGCTGGAAATGCATTGGAGGGACAGGGCCTCCCTGTCCTTGTTCTGTAGTCCTTTTTCATATGTGTTCTGTATTGTTTTCTGCCCAGGAGTCCATGTGGCACTCATGGCAGTGCAGCTCTTCCTCTTTTTGGTTTGGTGTGGGGGTACAACCCTGTACCCCTAGTGGATGTTTTTGGGCACCTGTGTGTGACCCTTGGGATACCCTTATGGCACTCATGGGTGGGGGTACAACCCTGTACACCTAGTGTATGTATTTGGGCACCTGTGTGTGGCTGTTACGCTCACCTGGTATCCACAGGGATGCCACCCAGCTGGGTTACTCGTTGGTATGCTTTTCAGCTTTGCCCTGATGTGGTCTGCGGGGAAGGTTCTACCTAAAAATACAGGAGGACTGTGTTCAAGACTGACCGACTGGGGTAAGTATCCTCCCTCCACCGCCGTATGATTTCAGTCCCTCTGGCGCCCTCTCTTCACCTTGTGGCAGAATTAGGCATGCTCTCCGTCCTGCCTTCTTTGCAGGTGCGCGTTGTCTTACATGGGCGAGTGCGGTCCAGTTACTTCACTGACGCCGGCCCGTTTGATATTGTTCAGGTAGGTCTTATTGCTGTTCTTTAGTTTTGTTGCTATCCTGCATGCCTTTCTTTGTTTAAAATGTCTCTTTTTTTCTCCCTTAAGTATGCAGAGCTTCAGCGCGACGAACTGGTTTGGTTGAGCCCTGCTGGTAAATGATGGCACATTAAGAGCGCTATGATGCGGTAAGTAAGCACTATGTGCAGCGCTGCAAAGTCTCGCCTTTGCTAACCTGTGTTTTCCTTTCTTGTAGGTCGCGGTGTTCTTCAGCGCGAGTGGAATGTCCGGAGTGGTGCCAGCCGAGAGGCGACCAGCCAGGTAAGCCTTTTGAGCAGTTCGTAATTTGTAAATGTCTCTACTACTTTCTTTAATGTTCCCTCTATCTTCCTCTTTGAGGTCGTTCTGTCCAGGAGGCGTGCAGATTCGAGGAAGCTGTTCTCAGTAGCTGCGAGTGTTTAAAGATGAAGACTGGAGGTAAGATTATGCTGCTGCTAATGATGTTCCTTTTGTGTCCTTGCAGGTTCTGCTTCTCCGAGGTTCGAGGGAATAGCTGGACACTGTGAGCATCATGTTGCAAGCTGCAAAGTAACGCGAAGCGTGTTGTCTTGCCCGGGTGTGGTTTAAATAGCCCCAACAAAATAGTCCAGGTAAAGTAGTCCCTAGGCTACCACACCCAAAACACTAGACCGCATAGCTTAGTTGTTAGGAACCAAGCTATGTGGATGCCTCCATGTTGGCTGACAATACAATAAAATAGTTCCCAAGCACATTGTTTTTCATGGTGTATGAGCCTGGCGCCATAGGCGCCAGGACTGGCCCCATGAGGGCCTTTGAAGAGGATGCCAGGCTCTAGAGGCCCGAGTCCTGACTCCACCTGGCCAATGGGTTTGCCACAGGGGGTTTTCGGCGAGGGTCGTGACACCACTCCCCCCTAAAGCCCCTCCCATGGTGTTCCTTCTGTCTGGCCCAGGTTTGGTTGGGAAGTTCCGATGGAATTTCCTGATTAGACGTGGTGCGTGAATATTCTCACTGGGCTCCCAGGATCTGTCTTGTGGTCCAAATCCTTTCCAATCGACGAGATAATATAGCTTGGTCCTAGAGTATTTAGAGTCCAAGATATCTTTGACTTCGAATTCTGGTTCTCCGTCAACAAATATGGGTTTAGGTGGTGTCCCAACCCGTGTGCCGGGTTGCATTGGTTTCAGGAGAGACACATGGAATACCGGGTGGATGTGTAGATTAGGTGGTAAATCCAGTTTCACGGCTGCTGGGTTGATAATTGCCTTAATGGTTTAGGGTCCTAAGAATCTGTGATGAAAGGTCCGGGTTCCCTTGATGGGTACGAATTTAGCGGCTAACCAAACTTTGTCTCCTACTTGATAATCAGGGGCCTTTTTCCGGTGTTGGTCGGCGAATCTCTTTTGTTTTTCTTTGGCATGAATAAGGTGTTCCTTTGCCATTTTGAAAGCCTGAGTAATGGTTGTGTGTAGAGTCTTTACCGCTGGCATTTCCAAGCTGGCTGGAAGGTCTAGTTCAGAGGTACGTGGATGTCTGCCATGAAGGGTATAGAAGGGCTTTTGTCCCGTGTTTGAATGCAAAGAATTGTTATATGCATTTTTGGCTATCCATAGTAGGTCTTTCCAATTCCTTTGTTCGTGGTGCAGCATGCACCGTAAATATTGCTTGAGTGTCTGATTGGTTCTCTCGGTTTGGCCGTCCGTTTGGGGATGGTGACTGGTAGAAAGCCGAACGTCGATCTGCGCCATTGCACAACATTTTTTTCCAGAAGTTTGAAACAAACTGCCTGCCTCGATCAGAGACCAGAACCGAAGGGAAGCCATGTAGCTTAACCACGCACTCCAGGAACACTTTTGCTAAAGCGACTGCATCTGGGAGGTCTTTGAGAGGAATAAAATGGGCCATCTTCGAGAATAAGTCCACAACTACAAGGATGGTGTTGAACCCTTGGCTTGGAGGTAGATCAGTGATGAAGTCAAGGGAAAGAGTGTGCCATGGAACTGTAGGAATGTCCAATGGTTGTAGGAGACCAGATGGTTTTTGTTTCTGTGATTTATTTTGTGCGCAGACACCGCAGGACTGAATATACTGAATGATGTCCTTACGCCAGGTGGGCCACCAAAAGTTCTCTTTCACCTTAGCTAGGGTTTTGGCGATCCCAGGATGCCATTCGATCAGTGAATCGTGATAGTTTGAAATAATATGCTGTTGTAATTCCTTCTTGGGTACATATAGGCGTTCCCTAAAAAAGGGTAGATGGTCCTTAATGGTATATTGTTCTCCTTGAGTTTGCCATGCGAGGTAGGCATCAGGATTCATTGTCCGTTGGATTTCTTTTCGTAGTTCTGCTTGTTTTAAGGCTGTCGTGATACCCAAGAGTTTGTCTTCAGGTATAATAGGTACTGGGTCTGGAGTTGTATATACTATTTCATCTATGCCCATGCGAGATAAGGCATCCGCCTTTCCGTTTCTGACTCCTGGTCGAAATGTGATTACATAATCATATTCAGCGAGAAAAGGGCCCACCGTAATTGGCACGAGGAGTGGACCTTGGATGTTTTGAGATATTGCAGGTTTCGGTGATCTGTGATGACTGTAATGGTGTGTCTGGCCCCCAGAAGGTAGTGCCTCCAGGCTTTAAAGGCGGATTTGATAGCCAGGAGTTCCTTGTCCGTGATGGCATAATTAATCTCTGGAGGTGAGAACTTTTTAGACCCGAAGGCCACAGGATGTAGCTGGCCGGTTTCCGGGTCTCTCTGTGAAAGGACAGCCCCCATTGCGAGACTGGAAGCATCAGGTTCACCGACATAAGGGAGGTCTGGACGAGGATGTCGCAGGATTGGAGCGGAGGTAAACCTTTGTTTAAGTTCCTGAAAGGCTGCTTCTGCTTCTTCGGTCCAAGCAAACATTTTATTGTTTTTTCGGAATAGTACTGTTATTGGGTGCACAACCTGAGAGAAGTCTGGGGTGAACCGGCGGTAGAAGTTCACAAAGCCCAGCATGCTTTGTACCCCTTTCAGAGACGTCGGTGAAGGCCATTTCAGAATGGCATCTACCTTGTGCACGTCCATTCTGATGCCCCCTGGAGTAATAATAAAACCAAGAAATTCTACTTCGGTGACGTGAAAAAAGCATTTTTCAAGCTTTGCAAACAAGCGATGGTGACGGAGCTTGGTGAGGACTGAACAAACGTGCCTGACATGATCTTGTTCCGAGGCTGAGTATACTAAGATGTCGTCTATGTACACTAAGGCGCACACATCAATGAACTCCCTTAAAACGTCATTAATGAAATACTGGAATGCCGCAGGAGCGTTGCATAACCCGAAGGGCATGACTTGATATTCAAACAAGCCGTACTTAGTGCGGAAGGCGGTTTTCCATTCATCTCCTTTTCTGACTCAGACCAGGTGGTACGCTCTTCGAAGGTCCAATTTGGTATAAATCTGGGCATCTTTAACTTGGTCTAGCATCTCAGGGATAAGTGGCAAGGGGTAGCGGTTCTTCACGGTGATCTGGTTCAATGCACGGTAGTCAATACAGGTTCTCAAGTATCCTTCCTTTTTCAGTACGAAGAACAAAGGACTGGCTGCGGGGGACTTCGAAGGACTGATAAATCTGTTTGCAAGGTACTGGACTAAATAGGATTTAAAATGAAGGTTTTCTGGTTTTGTGAGAGCGTAGATCCTGCCGCAAGGGATTTGTGCACCAGGAACAAGGTCGATCTGACAGTCATAGGGCCTGTGTGGCGGCAATGTATTGGCTTGGTCCTTTCGGAAAACATCCTGGAAATCATGGTATTCACTTGGCAAGGTATTAGTTGCTCCCAGGGTTGATACTGTCGCTCCGGGAGTCATGGGGATACAGATGTCGGGTTTCTCCTCTTGGTAATAGCAGGCAGGGGAGCAGTCACCGGGTAAGGTTCATTTTCGTGCCTGCAAGTCTATCAAAGGGTTGTGAGCAACCAACCATGGCATCCCTAGTATTAGCCTGAACTGAGGTGCCTTGATTAGATCAAATGAAATAGACTCCCGATGCCCGTCCTGGCACAGCAAGGTTACCCTGGCTGTGCACTGGGTTACTGGTCCGGAAGCGATTTCTGTCCCATCCACAGTGGTTACCTTGTCCATAGTTGGCTTAGAACACAAACAAAGCCCCATCTCTGCTGCCATTTCTTGATCAATATAATTTCCAACTGCTCCGCTATCGATGTATGCTTCAACGGCATGCATTCTTGACGACTGTTGGTGGTTAATTAAGATCACTGGTATTGCAAAGTGCGAGGTCAGCAACTCTTTCTTCTCACTCGACAAACTGACCTCTACGTTTGTCGAGCTTGGTAGTTTTCCGATTCATTAGCTTCATCCTTCTCTGTGGCCCGACTGTTCTTCTTGGGGGTTTTACTGGACAGTCCTTCAGGAAATGTCCTGGTTTCCCACAATACAAACAAAGCTGTTGTTGTCTTCTTTTGTCCTGCTCTTGTTGTGTTAATGGAGGCCGTATCCCTCCAATCTGCATGGGTTCTACAGCATTTTCAGGTACATGGGGTTTGTTTTCCCTTGGTCGAACATACACGGTCCGAGGGTCCTTCTTAGACCGCTCTGCCTTTCGGTCCTGCAACCGGTGGTCTAGCTGCATGACCAGATTTATGAATTCTGCACAGTCTCTGGGTGGATCAGCCACCTGGGCTAAGACGTCCTTTCATTCGCCTAGTAAGCCTCGATGGAATAACGTGGTTCTTTTGTTTTCTGGCCACCTAGCTTCGGCAACCAGTCTGTTGAAGGTAGCAATGTATGTTAACAAGTCCTGATTCCCCTGTCGGAGGGACAAGAGTTCATTGTCTACTGCTTGTTACTGGGGATAGCGAGTAAAAAGTTTTTTCCATTTCTCTCTGGAACCCCCCAAAGTCATGTAATAGAGGATCGTCATGGGTTACCAACGGCACCGACCAATCTGCTGCACTACCACTCAGGTATGATAAGACAAAAGCTACCCGAGCTTGGACGCTTGGAAATGCTCCAGGCCTACAAAGAAAATGTGGCAGCACTGATTGATGAATGCTGCATACTTCCGTGGGTCGCCTGAGAGCCTTTCTGGTGGTGCCAGGGGCACTGTTCCAGGTAACGTGATCTGTACCGGAGTGGGTGGTATGGCAGGGTTTTGCATCATTGGATTGCTTCCAGGTGGAGGCGTCTGTCCTGCCTGTGATTGCAAGTATTGCCTGCTAATCTCTTCAGTGCGTTCTTTGGTCACTATTAGGTCTCTCCGGAGGGCTTTAGTCTCTTGTCTGGCAGAATGAACCTCAGCATGAAGCTCTCCTAGTAATTGGGCCAATTGGTCCATTTCTGATGTCTCCATGTCGCCCAGGTGGATTTGTTATGGTAGGCTTCACGTTCTGTTACGCTCACCTGGTATCCACATGGACGCCACCCAGCCGGGTTACTCGCTGGTATGCTTCTCAGCTTTGTCCTGATGTGGTCTGCGGGGAAGGTTCAGCCTGAAAATACAGGAGGACTGTGTTCAAGACTGACCGACTGGGGTAAGTATCCTCCCTCCACCCCCGTATGATTTCAGTCCCTCTGGCGCCCTCTCCTCACCTTGTGGTAGAATTAGGCGTGCTCGCCGTCCTGCCTTCTTTGCAGGGGCGCGTTGTCTTTCATGGGCGAGTGCGGTCCAGTTACTTCACTGGCGCCGGCCCGTTTGATATTGTTCAGGTAGGTCTTATTGCTGTTCTTTAGTTTTGTTGCTATCCTGCATGCCTTTCTTTGTTTAAAATGTCTCTTTTTTCTCCCTTAGATATGCAGAGCTTCAGCACGGCGAACTGGCTTGGTTGAGCCCTGCTGGTAAATGATGGCACATTAAGAGCGCTATGATGCGGTAAGTAAGTGCTATGCGCAGCGCTGCGAAGTCTCGCCTTTGCTAACCTGTGTTTTCCTTTCTTGTAGGTCGCGGTGTTCTTCAGCGCAAGTGGAATGTCCGGAGTGGTGCCAGCCGAGAGGCGACCAGCCAGGTAAGCCTTTTGAGCAGTTCGTAATTTGTAAATTTCCCTACTGCTTTCTTTAATGTTGCCTCAATCTTCCTCTTTCAGGTCGTTCTGTCCAGGAGGCGTGCAGATTCGAGGAAACTGTTCTCAGTAGCTGCAAGTGTTTAAAGATGAAGACTGCAGGTAAGATGCTGCTGCTAATGATGTTCCTTTCGTCTCCTTGCAGGTTCTGCTTCTCCGAGGTTCGAGGGAATAGCTGGACACGGTGAGCGTCACGTTGCAAGCTGCAAAGTAACGCAAAGCTTGTTGTCTTGCTCTGGTGTGGTTTAAATAGCCCCAACAAAATAGTCCAGGTAAAGTAGTCCCTAGGCTACCACACCCAAAACACTAAACCGCATAGCTTAGTTCTTAGGAACCAAGCTATGTGGATGCCTCCATGTTGGCTGACAATACAATAAGGTAGTTCCCAAGCACATTGTTTTTCATGGTGTATGAGCCTGGGCCATAGGCGCCAGGACTAGCCCCATGAGGGCTTTTGAAGAAGATGCCAGTCTCAAAAGGTCAGAGTCCTGACTCCACCTGGCCAATTGGTTTGCCAGAGGGGGTTTTGGGCGAGGGTCGTGACACTGTCCCGTGATTCCTCAAGTAATCAGGAGGTTGAGAAAGTTCAGGAAAACCATGATCCTAATTGCCCCGGATTGGGCCAGGAGGACGTGGTACCCGGACCTTCTGGGCATGTCCATATGCCCTCCAATACGTCTTCCACAAAGAGAGGATCTTCTCTCGCAAGAGGAAGGTCGGGTTCTCCATCCAGAGGACAAGACACTCCGCCTTCACGCATGGTTTCTGAGAGGCTAAGATATAAGGATTGAGACCTCCTTGTTAGGCAGAAACGTGTGCAGTTCCCTTAGGGACCACTGCAAAAGGCTTAAGACTACAGGTGTTAGCAGTAAAGCCAATTGGTAGCTGTCTGTACCACCCAGATTTACCTGGTAGCTGTGGCTGAGCAGCCAGACTTCTCTCAAGAAGAGTTAGACAGTATATAGAGTATACAAGATAGGTACCAACATACAGTAGCACAAGCAAACACTGACCAGAGCTTTGGTATCAAGTATATAATTATTTATTTAAAGACACACTTAGAAACACTCTAGCACTATTATTGTAAGCAAGTTCAAAAACACAGTCACTATTAATATAGATACATCCCTTAGTCCTTATTAGACAAGTCTTAGTTAACACCACTTATTTCCAGACAGAGGTGAGCGCTTAACTAAAGATGGCACTCCAATAAGTTTAAGATAAAGGGAGGGAAAAGGCAGAAATTAGGAACAGCACACAACACAATACTTTAGAAGCCCTCAGCAAGGCAGGAAAGTCCAAGTCTACTTGTGAGCAAAATGTTCAGAGGCCAGGCTTCCTCTTGGAGAGAGTAGAACACCAATGTGCCCAAGATCACACAGTTTAAAAGGCTTGGAAAGTCTTGCAGAGAGTTCAGAAAGGAATTAGTTCAGTTTAGAAAAGTTCAGTTATCCAGCCTAGGGCCAACCCAAGTGGTAAGTTGAGGCTTTAAGAGTCACCCCACACAGACCGTTGCGAGGGAGGCCAGTTAAAGTGGAGAGGATCTTCCAGCGGGGGCAGTTGTTCCTGGCAGTGGATGCAAGTCGCGGCGCCGTCCAGAGGAAGAGAAGATCTCGACATGGAAGAAAGCTGAAGGTTGTTGCACTGGCAGGGAAGAAACCAGCTGCGGAGTTCTCCGTTCGCGGTAGTGGTGAAGCGTGGCTATCCAGCTGCCGGGGTGCTTGGCACGGGCGATTTGACCACAAGACGATCCAGGAAGGCAAAAAGAGGGCGAACTGGTTATCCCCACCAGTTCAGAGGAAGAAGACTCTCCGTGATGAAGATCTTCTCTGTCGTTGGGAAGTGGTGAGACGGTTCAGCAGGGCTCCACCGGTGGTGTCGTCGTTGCAGGTCGGCTCAGCTTCTCCCTCTTCGGATTCTTTGGTCCTGTGGCGACTTCTGAAGTTCCAGTCCCCAAAGCCCTGCTTTTATGCAGAAAACCCCCATTCATCAGTCCTAGCTGTCACTCAAACATGCTAAGTGGTGAGCCGGGCTGGGCCAATCACACAGGAGTGCGACTTGAGTTGCTGAGGCAGCTCAGTCCAGGGTGCCTCAACACCCCCTCCCACACATCCTGTAGACCCAGACAGAGTGGCACCACTTTTGGAGGCTTCTGTGGAGAAGCCCGCTAAAAAGTGGAACAAAGGGCTCAACTTGGGTTGGAGTTACAGAGGCGAACACAAACGCCATTTTAAAACCGAGTCCTGGCAAAGAGACCCAACCGGGGAATAAATATTAAATAAATAACCCAGCGGTTTCTTTAACATTGCACCAAAAAGTGGTGCGTTTAAAATGAATGGGAAAATCCCATAGGAAATATTCCGGTGGAATATTTTGCGTGGTAACCACTGCCACCAGCCAGAAACTCGGCGAGGGGGGACTGCACAGTGCCCCCTCGAAAAACAGACCTAGGGCAATCTAATTACCCCTACCTGTACTTCCACAATATGATGGTTTGTACTGGTTCTGTTCACAATTTAAGACTAGTAAAGTCAATGGTGACTTTACATGCCCTGGGAGACAGTAGTCAGTCCCAGGGTATGGAGTCTATGTGTGGGGGTCACTATGACACCCCTGTGTTACTGCACTGAGGGTGCTGTGTAACACACTTACCAAAAATACATGAAACCCTATGGAGTAAAAGACCCCATAGCCCATAAAACACATTACAAAGTCAAAGGATATCTCAAATCATGTCTGAGTGGGAGAAAAAGAGTCTCACTCTTAGCAGGAGAAAAAAATAAACCCCAAAAATCCAGCAAAGCTGTTGGGGGACTCACTAGGTTTGGGAAATTAGCCTTAACAGAGAATTCTCCCTAACACTCCTGAATGATGTAATGGAGATTTTGCTTTTGGCCAGAAGGCCAGCAACAAAATCCCTGTATCGGTGTCATAAGAACAAGTTCAGTAACTGGTGCAGGGATAAGAATGTGGATCCATTCCTTTTGTAATACTCCAGCAGTACTTTCTTTTCTCTTACACTTAGCCAATTTGGGGCTCCAAGTTGGTACTATAAAAGAATATTTGGCAGCGCTATCTATCTTTAAGCGCTCCTCGGAAGAGGTGTCCTATTTTAAAATGCCTTTAGTCATTCAATTCTTGAAAGGGCTGACGGATATATACCCTCCGACACCTTTTCAGGTGCCTATCTGGGATTTGAATCTAGTCTTAAAATGTCTTGTGTGCCCCTTTCAAACCTTTACATTCTTGCCCATTAAGACTTCTCACTCTTAAAACAATTCTGTTGGTGGCTATAACATCAGCCCGGAGGGTAAGTGAGTTGCAGGCACTGTCTTGTAAGCCTCCTCACACCATTTTCCATAAGGACAAAGTTATTCTAAAAGTCAAACCATCTTTACTGCCTAAAATAGTTTCTGATTTTCATCTGTCACAAAAATTACCTCACCTTCTCTTTATCCTCCTCCTCACGCTAGTAAGGAAGAGGAAAGATTGCATAGACTGGATCCCAAAAAGGGCTCTCAGTTTCTACATTTTCAGATTGGCAAATCTTAGACAATGTGACCAACTATTTGTTTGGTATACTGGACACAAATTGGGCCTTGGAGTGTCTATACAAACTCTATCCATATGGATAATTCTAGCAATCTCTGAATGCTATAAATTGGCTGGAAGAGAGCCTCCAGATGGATTAAGGGCTCATTCAACTAGAGGTATGGCAACTTCCAATGCTCTTCAGAGGGGAGTCCCGGTGCAGGATATTTGTGCTGCGGCCACCTGGTTGTCAATGCACCCCTTTCTGAAGCACTATTGCTTGGATTCCACTTCATATCAAGGAGGACTATTTGCAAAAGCTGTCCTTCATTCAGTCCATAACTAAAATGCCTAGTACTCCCACCTCCAAGTTTACCCCTGCTATGGGAGTCTATCATAGGATGAGGAATACGTGGGAGGACACAATCCATTTGAAGAACAAGTTACTTACCAACTGTAACGTTCTTTCGATTGGATGTTCCTCCCACGTATTCCTCATCGAACCTACCCTTCCGTACAGTTTACGCCTGTTGCACTCTAATTTCCTTAAGAGCCTGAGGAGTTAAGACCTGATCAGCTGATGCAACCATGAACACCATAAAAACAGTACTGAGTTAACGGCGCGCTCTTTATACAGCGGATGACGTTGACGCTCGATGGCGGCCCTTGAGGTACTAAGACTCTGCAAACTCGTACACAGCGCCCTCTGGTGAAAAAAAAATTCCGAGGCAGCAGAGCTGGGATAAGATGAGGAATACGTGGGAGGAACATCCAATCGAAATAACGTTATAGTTGGTCGGTAACTTGTTCTTCTATTGCAATGCGCAGTGATGCAATGTGCTATTTACAGAGATAAAAATACATCAAGCGTTTGATAATGGTGAAGTCTTTGAGATAAATGAATATTACAATACTGGGAACATTAGGTGGAATTCGATAGAAACTTTCAGAGCAGCGATTGATGATCATAGAGAAGTAAATAGGTGACCTACCCGTACTTGGACACACAAATGAACGAATACAGCAAGCAGGGGAACAAGTGGCCGTGGAACAGGTATCTGAGGAACAGGTATCCAGGGGAACAGGTAGCTTGATGACGATATACCTTCTATATCCCTGAGATGTTCTCCTGTTAAATGTCAAGGTGTTTATAAAAGCTTAGAAAAGTGGGTGTGTATGCGAATGTGTGACGTGTTTGTTGACACCCACTGAGCCTCGATGCCAAAGTTTCACATCTGCCATACCCACTGTTAGGCAGAAACCTGTGCAGTTCCCTTAGGGAACACTGCAAAAGATTTAGGACTACAGGTGTTAGCAGTAAACCCACTTGGTAGCAGTCTGTACCACCCATATTTACCTGGTAGCTGTGGCTGAGCAGTCAGACTTCCCTCAAGAAGAGTTGGGCAGTATGCAAAGTATACACAATAGGCACTCGGACACAATAGCACAAGCAAACACTGACCAGAGCTTTAGTATCAAAGTATATAATTATTTATTTAAAAACACACTGTTTGAAACACTCCAGCACTCTTATTGTAAAACACTCTAAACACAGTTACTATTATAATATATACAACCCTTATTCCTTATCAGACAAGTCTTAGTTAACACCACTTATTTCCAGACAGAGGTGAGCGCTTAACTATAGATGGCACTCCAATAAGTTCATGAAGAAGGGAGGGAAAAAGACAGAATATTTGAAGATACACCACTCTAAGATTTAGGAACACTTTTAGCAAGGCAGAAGAGCAAAAGTCACTTGTGAGCCAAAGTCCATAGGCTGGGCCCACTCTTAGAGAGAGCAGAGCACAAATGCGCCCAAGATCACACAGTTACACTAGGCTTAGAAAGTCTTGCAGAGAGTTCGAAAAGAGTTTAGAGAGGCTCAGAAAAGTTTAGCCAGGGAGTCCCAGGCTAACCCAGGTTCGAAAGCCAGGGGCTAAATCTACCCCGTACAGTCGGTGGCAAGGGAAGCCAGGCGGGACACGGTACCTTAAGTGGGGAAGGATCCTCCAGCGGTGGCAGTTGTTCCTGGCAGCGGGTGCAAGTCTCGTTGTCGTCCAGGGGAAGAGAAAATCTCGACTTGGAGGAAAGATGAAGGTCGTTGCACTGACAGGGAAGAAACCAGCCGCAGAGTTTTCCGGTTAAAGGTATTACCCTTTCTTTCGCGGTTGTGGTAAAACGTGGTATTCTGGTTGCCGGGGTGCTTGGCACAGGCAAGGCGGCCACGAGATACGTCGGGAAGGCGAAAAGACGGTGAAACTGGTTATTCCTTCCAGTCAAAGGAAGAAGACTCTCCGGCGGGAGATCTCCTCTGTCGTTCGGAAAAGTGGTGAGACGGTCCAGCAGGGCTCCACCGGTGGTGTCGTCATGGCAGGTCGGCTTAGCTTCTCCCTCGTCGGACTCTTAGGTCCTGTGGCGACTTCTGAAGTTCCAGTCTCCAAAGCCCGGCTTTTATGCAGAAAACACCCATTCACTCAGCCTAGCTGTCACTCAAACATGCTAAGTGGTGAGCTGGCCGGCTCACCACTTGGGCCAATCAGGACGGAGTGCGAATTGAGTTGCTAGGCAACTCAGTCCAGGGTGCCTAAATCCCCCTCCACCCCTCCTAAGTACCCCAGACAGAGTGGCACCACTTTGGAGGGCTTCTGTGGAGAAGCCCGCCAAAAAGTGGAACAAAGGGCTCGACTTGGGTTGGAGTTACAGAAGAGAACACAAACGCCATTTTAGAACAGAGTTTTGGCAAAAAATACCAACCGGAGAATGAATAATAATTAAATAAACCGGCGGTATGTTCGAGGCTATCGTAATTAAATAAATAAAGATGGTAGCCTCGAACAATGGGAAAATCCCATAGAGAAATATTCGCGGTTGAATATAAAAAGTAGTATCCACTACCACCAGCCAAAACTCGATCAGGGGGGACGGAGACGTGCCCCCTCAACTAACAGACCCCGGGGCAATCGAATTGCCCCAGCCAGTATGTCCACAATATGATGGTTTGTACTGGTTCTGTTCAGAATTCAAGACTAGTAAAGTCAATGGTGACTTTGCATGCCCTGGGAGACAGTAGTCAGCCCCAGGGTATGGAGTCTATACTGGGGGGTCACTATGACACCCCTGTGTTACTGCACTGAGGGTGCTGTGTAACACACATCACAAAAACACATGAAGCCCTATGGAGTAAAAGACCCCATAGCCCATTAAACACATCTAGAGTCAAAGAAACACACTCAAATCATGCCCAAGAGTGAGGGTAAAAGAGTCTCAGTCTTGGCAGGAGAAAAAAATAAACCCCAAAAATCCAGCAAAGCTGCTGGGGGACTCACTAGGTTAGGAAATTCAGCCTAAACAGAGAATTCTCCCTAACACCCACCCACCCAGCCCCTTTGCGAGCGGACAGGCATAGGCCTGCTCTTACAGCATATAGGTCAATAGGGACAAGGTTGATACACAAACGCAAAATGCTTGTGTCGGTGGTTAATTAAAATGAAATTGGCATACTTTTTTGGCCATGCATGCCAGTTTGATGAGTTACTTCATCCCCTTTATTGCATCCCCTTTTCATCAAAATACTCACCTTTGGGTTATATTCAAATGGTGCCCGAAAAGGAATGAATAGCTACTGCGAACAATGTGCCACGTTTTCATTGGTGCCTGAGAAAATGTTATACCCCAGTACGACCCTGTCCATAGGTGCCAACTGCCATTGATACTAGGGTGGAGGATGGATGGGGGATGAGGTGAACGCAAAAGGCTCGGAACACTTGTCAACGGGCAAAAACGTATGTTGATTGCAGTGACGGGGTCTTGAAGAGGGGAGTCTGGAGAAACTCTGTCTTGCCTGGCCACGTGGAAAACTGATATCATGGGCCTGGAAGGAAGCTGCCAGCAAGCGCAAGAGAGCTCACCAGACAAGATGTTGATCACCAACAGACGGATCTGACAGCTCACAATGGGGGGCAGTCGGTGAGCTACGGAGGGCCAGTTCCTGTTTCACAGTACAATTGCGCTAAAAATAACGGAACTATGATAACGATGCACACAGGTTGCTTTGTGACAAAGACTGTAATCCTGTTCGGTTTGTTATGTTTAATAGAAGCCGCAGTCGTTTGTTGCTAACACAGAAACAAAGCGTGCATAATTTCATATGATGCTTAATGTATATTTTCAATGCTACACAGAGGCTAGCTATTCAACAGCTTGTGGCATCTTGTGCATCCACAACCACTGCGCTGCCATTCGAGCGCTTGTTCTTAGGTGCGAAATGCCATTGATACTGAGGAGGGAGGGAGCGAGGGAGGGAGGAGGATGGATGATTTGAACAGTGGAGTTTGGAGACACTGGGTCTGGGGAGGCCATGTGAACAATGGTCCCTGTGCGAAATAATCCTTTGAGGTGCACAAGGTGTTTGGCAACTAGTGTTCCCACCCACCAGGCCCCCTTGGGATCGCACGCCCATAGGTGTGAACTGCCATTGATACAGGATGGGGGATGTATGGCCATGAGGTGAGGGAAAAAGGCCCGGAAGACTGCTGAAGGGACACACACGTGTTGATTGCTGGGGCGGGGTCTTGGAGAGGGGAGTCTGCAGACACCGGGTTCGCGTGAGATTATGTGAACAATGGTCCCTGTGCGGAAGATCCCTTTGAAATGTACATAGTGTTTTGCAACTTGAGAGTTGCCACCCACCCAGTACCGGGGTGGGATACTGGAGGTGTGATGGATGGGGACGAGGTGAGCGCAAAAGGGCACCAACCTTTTTTTCATGACCATCATAGATGATTGAGCATGTTCTTGACTCACTGATAAATTCAAACTACTATTCATATGTGCTCGTTTGCATTTCATTTAATTTGGTGATGTTGATGGCACAAACAAACTACACATTGTATACTTGAGGTTGCAGCACAGTTTGTGAAAATCCCCTGTACTGTCCGCTTTCACTGGGGAATTTTGCGCGAATGGCTCCAAAGACACAGGCCGGTATTACTCGTTGAATGCGGAATCCAAGCCTCCCAAGCGAATGGTAGGCCAAACAGGCTGTACCACCTGTGAAAGAGAAACCTACATATTTTAATTGAATGAACCTGATAGGTGTACCACCTTACTTGAAAATGCATCCGAAATTCTATGGCATAGTTGACCTTAGAAAAGTAACTTTCTGGAAAAATTTACTTGGGATTGGAAGTCTAGACACATTACAAAAGTGAACACTGATTCAGGCCAGAACTGTTTGGGCCATTTAGAAATACTGTTTTTTTGTTGAAAGTGAAAGACACGTAAGCGATGAACACTCTGAATTCCAAGAAGCGAGAGAAATGTATTCAATTTACAAACTGAAATCATTTGTCGGTGATCAATGAAAGTTACAACAATGTAGGAACTAAACATGAAATGGTAGTCGTCTAGTGGTCAAAATGACATCACATCTACAGTACACTTCATCTTTACTTGGATTGTGAGGGTGAACTATTGCACAAAGTTCGTGCATAAGCACCATCATAATCCTCAACACGGATCTTGTGAGGCAGGCTGCCCTGAAGTCATGCATCTCGGTAACGCATAGCAGTGGTGTGCCTTCTTCAGCTATGTAGGCCAAGCATCCAGAGTTTTCTTGGCAGCAGCAGTTCTCCACCTCGGTTGGCATGGTCTTACAACTATTGTAGGTACACCAGGTTGAAACATTTTCCATGCGACTAGGCTCAGGCAATTCATCTTCCCAAATATCGTCCGAATCGCCATCGTTTCCGCATCTCTCTCTTCCCTTAGTTCCTCCTTGGAATACTCGTTCTGGTACTGGTAGGGCTGTATTGTTGCCATTATACGACAAGTATTTAGATAAAATGCAAGTAACGAGTGTAATCAGTTATGCTAGTGTAGGTACCTGTTCGCAGGGGCTTCATACTAGGAAGATAGCTGAACAGAGCAGAAACAAGACTCAGGCCATCTAAACTAAATGCAGTGAAAGACAAAGCAGCTCCAATGTTGTCTGATCAGAAAGGGTCTGTTTATACTTGTTGAGGAAAGAGGCATCCTGGCATTTCCATGGAGACACGTCAATAGCTTGCGCAAACAGAACGTTGACACAAGACGTGCATTGGCGTTGTGAAAAGGGACGTACGCAATCCCTATTCTTGCCGTGAGCGCACTTGAACTTAGGGCAATGCCTCAAGGGATAAGATTAGCACAAGATGGCCGCGCCCAACCTGTTGTTTTTGCATGTGAGGAAAACTAAGGTAAGATCGATTACAGCTTGCTTAAAAATACATGCCCTAACAATCGGGACAATAAACATTTTGAGCGCACTTCCTTTTTTAGCTTATGAGAATTCATGCTGATCTAGTGTTGCTGTAAACATTGGGTTAAAGAAGGCAGACCTTTTCCTGCCTGAACATGTTCATAGCAAACAAAGTGGATGGAATAGGTGAGAGGTTCTGAAACTTTGCTGCCAGGGATGCTTAAAGAGAACAGTGTCTAAATGATGAATGGATTGCACCTGCTGTTTCTTTATTACAGAAACAAAACTGAACTCTTATTTGCGGCTTAAAAAAAGTCGTAATCCTTTAAAAAAACATAGTGCCAAATTGACAAGTAATGCAAATAAAACATGCACATAGGATGCATTTTTTTAAAATGTGTTATACTTTGGGAAATTAAGGTGGCCAGCACATTTCAAAGGGTATGTGTTGTGACACAAATGATGCGCTGGCCATCCCCTTGCATACATTTGTGTTACAAGCATTTATAGCACTCCCTGCACCAATGCTGATACTGGGAGTGTATTTTATTATGATGGTCCCTTAAAAAGTTAAATGTGTAAAACTGTATATATGTCATTTTTGTGTGTGTGTGTTTTAGTTCACAGAAATGTACACACATTTGCCTGGGGCCTCCCTCTTGAACAGCCTCCCTGACTCTCTGAAACTTGAGGAGAACCATCTTCAATTCCGGGAGCACCTCAAGACCTTCCTCTTTGCTTCTGCCTTCGATCTTCCTCTCCCCTGCTGATCTGTCTGCTTTGGCATTGGGCAACTGGCTGCCCTCTGATTTCGGGCCCAGATCCTGCCACCCAGCCACATACTTGCACTGCCTCTTGGCAACCCTTGCACTTGGGTCTGTATCTGCAACCCTACAGTCCCCTTCCTGCACTTATTAGACACCAGTTGTCTGTGCCTTGTTCTTGCACTTATCACTTGCTGGCCGCACTACTTTGTTTGTTTGTTCTCGTGTTCAGCACTTTCCACTCCTCCCCTGCTCCTTGCACTCTCCCCTTCCCATCTCCCCTGCACTTGCGTGTTCTCAATGTCATTGGGCCTAGTAAGATTGTTGTTTTGTCCTACCTTGTTCCCCTCCGTTACCTCGTTGCGCTCTGAAACACTTGTCTATGGGCGCGATTTAAATAAACTTTGTGTGCGAAACTCAATGACATGTCAAATAATGTCTGTGAAGGACAGAGCTGGGCTTCTGTCTTTTTAAATAAGTTGTAATGCATTATCCAGCATCCAAGATTCCACTTCATTCATGCAGTTAGTCAAATGGTCAAATCTAGAATGGCGATCATTAACTTTAATGTAGTCTTGCGTATCATCCGTGTGTAAGTGGTAACCAAGATATCATGTGATCGTCTAACATATATATTAAACAGTTACAGAGGAGTTAGATTCTACAAAAGTTTGTAATTCGACCAAAACTGCTTGCTCTAGAATATTTGCAAGCCATGGTAGCCCAGGCACTGGTCAATAATTATTCAAGATCAAAGGATCTAACAATGGCTTTTTCAAGAGGGGAGAAATAATAGCTGGGTTTAATTGAAGTGGAACACCACCTTATATCTGCCAGGGGAACAGACCCTTCCCCGGTCTTTGTGCCAGGGAAACATAGCCTTCCCTGGTCTTAGTATGCCAGGTGAAAAATCCCTTCTCCAGCATGAGGTCTGGCATTGGTTCACATGCTCATGAATATTCCCCGTCGTAGGCTGGGAATCCTCTGTAAAGAAAAAATCAGTTTCAGTTTCCTTTCTGAACTGTCTTTCTACTAGTAACCAATCACTGGTCTCTGGTCATACTGCCCCCAGCCAATGACTGCCCTCTACCTAAGCCCCTCCTCTGGCAGCCATCTTCAGATTTTTACTGCACGTTCAAGTGTTGGGAGTCCTCGTGCTATAGCTCTTGAGCTTTTACTGCATTTTGCATTTTTGCGAAGAGTTTACTCTTATATTTTCTGTCAATCGAGCCTCAAGCTCCACCGACTTCGCTTCCGATTAACTGGGAGCCGTTTTCAGAATTTTCTATGCCCCTCAAGGGCAAAAATTCATCGTGTTTTCACTTCTCTGAGGATTCCGGAAGATTTTGAGACCTACCTCTTGGACATGGCCCAGGACAAGGGAAGCATGACACCTGCTGGATCCAGCTGTTCAGGAGCTGCCCTGGCTGCGGGCTTCAGAACGTCTTTAAGGAGGATGAGCCCTCTCGATGCCTCTACTGCCTTCACGAAGACAAAACGCACGTGGAGAAGGACTGTGCGTTTTGCAAGAATATGTCCGAACAGACGATAAAGGATCGTCAGATTCGACTCACCAACTGGCTGGAAGGGAGGAGCCCAGCAGAAGGTGAGAAGAAGAAGAAATCCGAGTGGTCTTCTAAGACCTTTGAGGGTGCTCCGGTGACGGGGGACCAACAAAAGGCTAAGCACCGCGAGTCCACGGGCTCCTCGACTGCCAGGCAGGGTGCACTATCACCAACTCCATCAACCACGAGCCAACGCTCTGGCTCAGTGAAGAGGAAGTCGGAAACCCGGGTATGCTTCGGGAGAAGCCCCGGTCGATCCCGACCGAGACAGCCGAGGGGGAGCGAGGCGGTGACCCTCCCCCCAAGGTGAAGGCATCAGGCACTCCCAAGGTCGTGAAGGCCCTGATTTACCTGACTAAGGCCTCGATCGAGGGAGTCGGAGTGGCCCTGGCAAAACCTACAGAGGCTTCTTCAGTGGAGGCAACTTCAGGGGCTAGAGTTTCCCCGCCACCCAGGAGGGAATCACCTTTTCTGCCTATCGAGAAGACCCCCGTGAAACCCCAGCAGGGAAAAGAGGGGGTCACGGTAGCCATAACGGACTCGGATACCACCTCTGAAGATGGGTTGGCAAGCGTCCAAAGGATCCTGGACAAGAAGTTCGAGGAATCCAAGGCCCACGGGAAGGAGGCCGACGAGGAGAGCGACGGAGGAGCCGACGAGGAAGATAGGGCTGCGGAGGATCCCGCACCCCAACCGTCGGTCCCGTTGCAGCTGGTACCCGTACCACAGGACAATTCAGGAGCTATCTTGATGGCTATACAGACCCTGTGCACGGAGATAAGGACGAGGATGCCCTTACCGCCCCCCCCCCTGAGGACCCAGCGGAGCCTGGTCCGTCGGGGAGCCCACCTTACAAGTGGAGGCGAGTCCATCCTCCTCCCCCCCTTCAGCCTTCACCCCCATCCCCTCCTCCGAGGGATGAGATGGGAACGGACATGG
This sequence comes from Ambystoma mexicanum, assembly GCF_040938575.1. Classification (NCBI taxonomy): domain Eukaryota; kingdom Metazoa; phylum Chordata; class Amphibia; order Caudata; family Ambystomatidae; genus Ambystoma; species Ambystoma mexicanum. The sequence goes on from NC_090936.1 coordinate 81,682,792, forward strand.
CGACGACGGGGACAGACGACGATGGTGGCGACGACGGAATGGACCTCCCCTCACCACCTCCTCGGGCCTCCCCACCCGACGAAATTGGCTCCTTCAACGCCATGATCGCCAGGTGTTATACAAAGTGTCAAAAAGCCCGCTGGTTACCTTTTCTTCCCGGGGATCGAGGAGATGAGGCTGCCAGTCTGTTGATGGATCTTCGCAAGCTGAATGAGAGACGCTGGGTACCAATCCAACACTCCCTTTACAATGTATGACAGGACAGGGCTGAATCAGCTCCCAATGCCACGGGACAGCGCTTCTCTGATTATCGTGACGTCAGGACAGTGTAAACACTGACGGAGAAGGTCAGATGCAGTCCAATGTTGACAAGATGGTAGACTTTTCGGAACTTCAGTGATGGCTTGAGGATGGTAAAGTCCAAGGCACAGGTACCGGCAGGGCACAAGACAGAGAGAATCAGGAAGGTAAAGAAGGCGGACCCACCAAGCAATGAAGGGCCAAGTATGGAAGGAACCCAAGCCATTGGGAAGAGGACACAGGAGGGAACCAAGGAACCTCAGGAAGGACCAAGGACAGGGGAAGCAACCGGGCAGGGCAACCCAAGAACCTCAAGCAAGCCAAGGACTGAACAGAAGGGCTGGAACCAGGACAGGAAGCATGGAAAAAGGAACAGAGACACTCCGGCGGGAGCTGATAGCAAGGACTGGAAGCTCAGACCAGGCACAGCCTCCAGGAGCAAACTACACGGCCAGGAAACCAACCGCGTTGAGGCGCGTTGGTTCCTAGCCTGTGGAGCCTTTTATGGCCTGAGAGCCAGAACGAGGCTTGGAACGCAAGCCCCTGTCACTGTGCATGCGCGGGACGTTGAACGCCGACGATCGTGCATGCTCAGAACTCCCAAAATGGCGGCGCCCAGGGAGCTGGGAGCCCGAGCCAAGGGGCACCGGCGAAGACACCAGCGCGGATAGAGCCGCCAGGAGGGAGACCACCGGACTGGAGAACCCCTTCCCACATAGCAGGTAAGTGGCGTGACACCATGCCCCCTCCCAGGCCACCCCGGGGCACCAGATTTCCAGGGGTAACGGAGGAAAAAGTCACGAATCCAGCGCGGGGCATGCACAAACGAGCGAGGTTCCCAGGTATGGTCACAAGCCGGATAGCCTTTCCAACTGACCAGAAACTGGAGCACCCCATGCCTAATTCGCGTATCGCAGATATCCTGCACTTCAAATTCCGGGACCCCTCGAACCATTTCCGGGGCAGAGCGAGAACAAGTGCGACCAAAAACATCAGGCACACAGGGTTTCAGAAGGGAGACATGAAAGACAGGATGTATTTGCCAGGAGCGGAGCGGTTGGAAATGAAAGGCCACCAATGATACACGTCTAGTGACACAAAAGGGGCCAAAGTAACAGGGAGCCAAATTCACAGGCAGATTGCGCGCTGGAAGATTCTTGGAGGACAACCACACCATATCACCAACCCGAAGGTCGGGTTCGGGGGTCCTCCGTTTGTCGGCCTGAGTCTTCATGAGTTCTTGTGCCTCTGCCAATGTACTGGCCACCAGACGATGTTGCTCACGGATGATGGTCACCATTGCATCAGCAGAACAGCGCTAGGTGGTACAGGGTGAGCCGGCAGCAATTTGGAGTGCAGTCCAGCCGAACAAACAAAGGGACTGAGTCCAGTAGCGGAATGAGCGGCGGCGTTATATTCCACCTCGGCTGTGTCCAACCATTCCAACCAGTTGTCTTGTGTGGCATTGGCGTAACATCGCAGGTACTGCTCTAAAGTTTGATTGGTACGCTCAGTTTGCCCGTTGGTCTGGGGATGATATCCAGAACTCAGAGCCCGCTGTATGTCCAAATGAAGACACAACTGGTTCCAAAAAGAAGAAATTAACTGAGAACCACGATCAGACAGGATTTTCTCGGGAAGACCATGAAGACGATACACGTCATACAAGAAAAGTGCCATTTGGGCTGCCGTAGGAAGCTTCGGGAAAGGTATGAAATGCGCCAATTTGGTGAAACAATCTACCACAACCATAATTCACGTGTTTCCACCTGATGGTGGAAGTTCCACGATGAAATCCGTGCCAATGGTATGCCATGGGTATGGTGGCGTAGGATTGGGTTGCAGTAGACCAAGGGGTTTCTTGCGTGGAATTTTCACTTGGGCACAGACGGGACAGGAGTCAACAAATTGTTTGACCTGGCTGGCCCATCCCGGCCACCAGAACTGTCGGCCAAGCAATTCCTGGGTAGCCTTGACCCTGTGATGTCCACTTACAACAGAATCGTGGCAGTTCTGTAAAACAGTCCTCTGAAGGGCCACCAGGGGGCGCACAGGCAATGGCAGCCTGAATACGCTGCTCCCGCCGTAACTGGAGTGCGCAGAGGTATTGAGCCCCCCCGTGACCCCCCACGGGACATTTGCGGTCCGCGGAGCCCGTGAACCTCGGGTGTCCCCCGGGGCGAAAGAGCGGCATCTGGGGACCCCCGGGTGCCTGAGAGTGAGCTCTGCGGCCCGAAGGGAGGAGCCCCGGAGAGCCCCAGGCAGAGTCCTGACCATCGAGGGAGGAGGTGGTGTGCGCGGGCGGCCCGGACTCGCTGGTGCACCCGACCCCCTCATCACCCCGATCACGGAGCGCGCCGGCGCCCCGGCAGAGGACCCGCCGGCGACACCCCCGCAGCACATGAGAAAGGAACCGGCGCGGAGGGGAAGTCCCTGTGGAGGAGCCGGATGATATGCGGGCTGCGACCCGCTTAAGGAAAGGCGGCCTGCCTGCGCTCCCGAATTCAGAGCCGTGGGGGGGGGCCCGCCCCAGTCCCACGCAACCCTCAAGGACCCCAGAGGACCCATCGCAGGGCGCATCGGAGGGCACGGGGGGCGAGACGGTCTCGCCCACCCCCCCTGCCGAGCCAAAAGAAAAAGAAAAAAAACAGGGGAAAGAAGTAAGAGAGAGGAGGGGAAAAATCTTTTCAGTTCTAAAATTGAAATAGAACATTTGGAGGAGAGTATCCTTGAGCACATCTCTTCCCCAGGTGGTGGCCCCTGGGTTCTTTCCCAGGGCGAGTGCCCGCCTGGGGGCTCTCACTGGAGGAATCACGCCTGAGAGCCCTCCATCAGACCGCTACCGGACATCCATAGCCGCCCCCCCACCCTAAGAACTGCTGACCAAAGACAGAGGACACAAGGGGGGGAGGGGGTGTGAGGCCCCCACCAGAGGTCTGGTGGGGCGTGTGCCCGCCCACGGGAGGCCCCCCACGAAGGGCCATACCAGAAGGAGAGAGAGCGCGCTCCCCGACCGGGCCCTGTCCCTTGCCCCTTGGGGCGCACCAGCAGAGGGGAGGAGTAGGAGGACCGAATGAGTTGGCGCCATACCCTCCAGGAGTACTGCTATCAGGACGCCAGAAGGGAGAACAGCGACCCGGACCGACGGACCGGCATGTCCCAATCCGAGACCCCACCTCCGCCCGCCCTCACCATGGAAAAGGGCTTTGCCTCGGTCCTGCAGGAGATTAGGGACATGCGGGCAGACATTGCCCAGAAAATGGAAAACGTGGACCACAGAGTGGACAAAGTCGAGGATAGACTGTCACAATTAGAGTCCAACCAGTCCTCAGCAGCGACCCAGGAGCTGGACACGACCCTGAGACTAACGGCCCTGGAAAAGAGAGACGAGGAGAGGGCAAGACAAATGGACGACTTTGAAAACAGGGAGCGGAGGAACAACCTCAGGATCTTTGGGGTGCCGGAGTCGGAGGGGGAGACGGAAAGAGACCTGACCCGGGTGGTGAGGGACATCATCACCCTCCTCTTCTCGGATGAGATGACAACCGAACCGACGTTTGATCGGATCCATAGAGCGGGGGGAAGAGCTGGGGGCCCCAGGTCAATTCTGGTCCGCTTCCACTATTACACTGAGAAAGCGAAGGTTCTAGAGGAGGCCAGGAAGTGCCGAGAGATATCCTACAACAACGCACAGGTGTCCATTTTCCAGGACCTCTCATCATACACGCTGGCCAAACGTAGGATGTGTCGTCCGCTGACCCAGATGCTGAAAACGAAGGGGGTGCGCTACAGATGGGGGTACCCCTTTTCCCTCACGTTCGAATACGAAGGCCAACGAGTGAACCTGATTACAGAGGAGGATATAAGGAGAGCCATACAGGAGTACGCAATAGACCCGACCCCACGGAGGGAACCCTCCGGGTTCGCCGCGGATGAAGCCAGTGCGCACAGGTCACGAGGAGAGAGGAGAAAGAAGACAGGCCCACGGAAATTTAAAAAATTGAACCCACCGTCCCCATCGACGGACAGGAATGACACGGAACCCGGCCAGGGTAGAGCGGGACTGTCGGGCCCGGGGAGGGAGGGAGCTGAAGCATCTCACGGCGGGCGACAACAGTCTCGGGGGAACTGTGTAAAGATCTCACCACGGGGACTCATCATCTGTTCCGGCCCGAAGACGAGCCGAACTTCAGGACCATGGGGTCCGAACTTATGTGGATCCTCCTGGAACAGCAAGTATGAGAGTTGCATTGGGGGGGGAGGGCAGAGTAGGGGGGGGCTCAAGGAGGTTTTCATTTGGACATTCACCCAGCAGGAGGCGGTAGGCTGGTGGTCCGGCCAGTTACCAATAATGGTAGAACTGTTTGGCTGGACGCCGGGGTGGGGGGAGGGGGTTAAGGGGTTTGTTGATGTGGTTACGTTCACAGGGGGGACCAGGGGGCAGTTGGGGACAGGTTTAAGGCCCACCTGGGGGGGAGGGAGGGGAAGGGAAACAGGGGATCAGAGGATAACACGAAAAGAGCTGGACAAGGAAAGTGCCACGAGTCAGCTATCCTGTAGCTGGTTAATCTTAGACAATGGCTGATGATCTGCCTACCCTGGGCGTGGGCTCCCTTAACGTGAGGGGGCTGGACACCCCCACCAAAAGATCTCTGGTCTGTAGGGAATTCAGGAGGGCTAAACTAGATGTGCTTTTCCTTCAGGAGACGCACTGGGCAAGGGGGAAAGAACCGAGGCTACGGGGGGGGGGATTGGGGAAGTCCTCAGCGCCTCCCACAAGACCAAGAAAAGGGGGGTGGCCATAGTGCTAGCGAGGGACATTGGCTTTGAAGTAGAAGCCTCACTGAAAGACCCAGAGGGTCGGTACCTGTTGACGAGGGGCTCCCTGCGGGGCTCCCCCTTAACACTTGCAGTTGTGTACAGCCCCAATGAAGGCCAGGCGCAATTTTGGGAGGGAGTGAAGAACAGATTGAAATTATTCGTACGCGGGATGATGGTGGTGGGGGGGGGGACTTTAATATGGTCCTGGACCCGAAAGTTGATAGGAAACGCTTGGAATCCCAACCCACCAGGGCTGCTGATGAAATTATGGCCCGCTCTTTCCAAAGGGTCAACTCAGAGCTGGGCCTGGTGGACACCATTCCGACCCCCAGGGCAGAACACCCCTCCTTCACATACTATTCTGCAATCCACACATCATACTCCCGAATAGACTACATCCTGGTAGACGAGCCCCTGCGCCCATACGTCTCTGGCTATGAGGTTGACCCGGTCCCTTGGTCCGACCATGACCTGGTCCGTACCACCATTATAGGGGAATGGCGAGGTGGCAGAAAAGGGCGATGGAAGTGCAACGACTCCCTGCTGAAGGACGAAGTCCTGGCACAGGAAGTGCAGGACGCCATTTCGGAATACTTCGAGCTGAACGACAATGGCGAGGTGGGTGCGCATGTGTTGTGGGACGCCTTCAAGGCGACCTTACGCGGGGTTCTCATAAGAATGGGGGCTCAGAAAAAAAGGGAGAGGGAGGCCCAAGAAAAATCCCTTAGGGGAAAGATCGCACAGCTCCAGCCGGGAGGCCCCCCAGAGGCACCCTTGGCTATGGAACAGATCACTGCCCTAGAAAATTACAAACTTCAATTGAAAGATCTCTTGTTGCACAAAACTGAGTGCAATCTCCAGCTAGTGAAACAAAAGTACTACGAGAAGGGGGACAGAGCCGATAAAATTCTGGCCTGGAAGCTCAGAGAGGTCCAGAGAAGCAGAATGGTGAGGGCAATCAGGAACGAACGGGGCTCACTAGACCATAGCACCCCAGACATAGGAGCGGCTTTTCGACGTTACTATGAACAACTATATTCGTCAGAATATGCCGGGGAAGACACTCAGATCGAGGAGTTCCTGGACTCCATCCAGATCCCGTCCCTGACAGGCGAAATGGCAGAAGGTCTAGAGGGCGGAGTTACAGAGGAGGTGGTGGAGAATGCAATCAGCGGGATGAAGGCGGGAACGTCCCCGGGGGAAGATGGGTTCTCAGTATACTTCTACACAGAGGTTCCGGTCCATTTTGGCCACACACCTGGCGAGGGTGTTCAATGAAGTACTGGAGGGGGGCTCCCTGCCGGAAAAGATGATGAGAGCCATCATAGTGGTATTGCCCAAGGAAGGAAAAGACCCCACTGACTGCTCCTCCTACCGTCCGATCTCTCTTCTAAATATAGATGTTAAGATCCTAGCTAAGGTGATGGGTAAACGGTTGGAGGGGATAATGCCCAAGCTAGTACACGGGGATCAAGTGGGGTTCGTGAGGGGCAGGCAGGGCTCGGATAATATCAGGAAGACTATAGACCTAATCCACTATGCCCAGGAATCAGATCTAGAGGCTAGTTTGCTTTCCTTGGACTCCGAGAAGGCATTCGACAGGGTCGAGTGGAGGTACATGCAACTCCTCCTCCGTCGAATGGGCTTTGGGCCTCACGTCAGGACCTGGGTCTCCGCCCTCTATGGAGCCCCAACAGCGAGAGTACAGGTGAACGGGGAGCTTTCCGATTCATTCCCCCTCACGAGGGGAACACGACAGGGGTGCCCACTCTCTCCGTTAATCTACGTCCTGACAATGGAACCTCTGGCCATAGCAGTCCGGGCCCACCCCGACATCAAAGGGATCAAAAGGGGAGAAGTAGAGTTCAAGCTCTCCCTGTTAGCTGACGATATCCTAGCGTACTTGGTGGAGCCTAGCTCCTCGCTCCCCCCCCTCCTGCGTCTGATGACAGCCTTCGGGCAGTTTTCAGGACTAAAAATAAATGCAGCAAAGTCAAAGGTCCTACCCATGAGGGTCCAGGACCTGAGGTTGGACCCCCGGGACAGGTGTGCGGGGATTACGGTGGGGAAGGATTCCATTAGGTACTTGGGGGTGACCCTGACTAGAGATCTCTCGAGATTGGCCCCGGTGAACTATGGGCCTATCATGGCGGGGTGTTCACGTCCGACTTGAGGAGATGGGGTGGTATGATTCTGTCCTGGTATGGGCGCATGACCGCGATAAAGATGAACGTACTGCCGAGATTACTATATTTGTTCACCGCGCTCCCAATGGAGGTCCCCGCCCAGTTGCTTCGTGATCTACAAAAAGCAATCCGCGAGTTTGTATGGCAAGGGAGGGCCCCGAGGATAGGAAAGGCCACCCTAACATTACCCAGAGAGGAGGGTGGGTTCGGACTACCGGACTTTCTCCTTTACTACCGGGCCGCCCAGCTGCGGGTCTTGCTGGAGCACATGAAGGAGGGGATGGGCACCTACTGGTCATACCTGGAGGACATGGACGCCCACCCTCTGAAAGTGCGCGACCTCCTGTGGCTGCCGCGTAGACTCATCCCTAGCAAACTGAAAGCCCACCCAACCCTGGGAATACTCTGGACAATCTGGAGGGAGGGACCCACAACCTCATACCTCACGACGTGGCCCTCTCCAATGTCTTCGCTCTGGAGCCACCCGCTCAAACTAGGTAGCAGGGGATTCAGGAGTGCCCAGTCCTGGTCGGATGGGGGTTTGGAATGGGCGGGACAACTGTTCAAAGAGGGCGAGTTCCTCGATTACGAGGCCCTGCGAGATGCACTTGGGCGGGAGTCCCTTTCAATCTTTGAATATCTGCGCCTGAAAGGCATCCTTTGTGACCAAACATGGGGCCAGAACCTACGGAGACAGCTGACCCCCTTTGAAAAGTTCCTGGACACGGCCACGTCAAGGAAGGGGGCGGTCTCCAAAATGTATCAAATACTGAACACTGTTAACTTGGAGGGGAGAAGAGGGTTTCAAGGGTTTTGGGACGACCTGGCAGGAGAACCACTCACAGAGGAGGCGTGGTCCAAAGTCTTTAAGATAGCATTTCACGGGAACCTATTTATATCGGACATGGAGCACAACTTCAAGATTCTACAGGGCTGGCAGAGGGACCCGTTGAAACTGTCCAAGATGTTTTCGGGAGTGTCCCCCATATGCCCAAGGGGTTGTGGCCAAGTGGGGTCGAGGGGTCATATGTGGTGGTTCTGCCCCAAGGTGCAGGGGTTCTGGGAGAAGGTACTGGGGTGGATGGCCGAGGTCACCGAGGAACTAATCCCACTCAACCCCCTAACGATGTTGCTGGGCCTCCCCCCGGAGGACACCGAACTCTATAGGTACCCAAGAATGTGGGAGATGATGTTGCGAGCGGGCAGAGTGGCCCTGGCACAAAGGTGGAAGAGCCCAGAGACCCCATCTAAAGAAGACTGGCTTAAGAAACTCAAAAACATGTTCTTAATGGACAAACTGACGGCCATGGTAAATAACGAATTGAGCACCTTTCAGGCTAACTGGTATGGGGTCTACGGGGCATGGGGATGGGACCCCCACTGACAATATGAGAACACTCTGGCAGGATGGTGGGGGGGGTCTAGAATGCCCTACTCAGGGATGAAGGAGTAGCCCAGGACCCAGGAGACAGCGGATCTGACCCAGCCAATTTGGACGCGAGAGTATAGCATATCTCTGTGGCAATGAACAATGAGCAACGACGACAGCTCCAGCGGTTCGACTTTTGATGAGACACTGATCTGGGGGGAGGGGTGGAGTTCGGGAGGGGGGAGAGGGGGGAGGGGGAACCTGGGGGTTTGATGACAATGTTAAAAGTGATAACTACAACGCTCCCAGCGTTGCCGTCTGTATTTTTCTTCTAAAAACTGCCAATAAAACCAAAGTTAAAAAAAAAAAAAACAGTCCTCTCAGGAGTGGGCCCATATAAACAGTCTTTGAAGAACAACAACCCGTTGCGTTCACAGGCCTCTGGTTGTTGTAGCAACCGGAACTTGGCTGGGTCTGTCCGTGTATCGTCCAGGAGCTGCTACAGATGAGGGGTCAACATAGATAGGAAGTGTTTTGGTGCAATTAATGGTTCCTTGATGGTAGCCCTCTCAATGTCTTTTTCCAGGGAACAGGCAGAGCGTCAGCTTTTAAGTTCTGTGAGCAGGGTATGTAGGTCACCCAAAAATCGAACTGAGAAAAGAAAAAGGCCCATCGTGCAAGCCGAGCCGTCCTACATTGCAAAGAACGTAGAAACTGGAGGTTACAGTGATCGGTGCGGACTTCCACCGGAAATCTACCACCCAGCAAGTGATGCCGCCACTCCTCGAAAGCCGATTTTATAGCCAGAAGTTCTTTCTCGATTACTGCATAATTTCTTTCGCTGGGGGATAGCTTCCGCGAATAATATGCCACAGGATGTTCCATTTCAGTAACCGGATCTGGTTGTAATAGGACTGCACCAATAGCGTAGTCAGACGCATCGGTTTTCACTAGAAAAGGCTTCTCGTCATCAGGATGTTTTAATATGGGTGCTGACATAAAGGCTTTCTTCAGGTCCTGGAAAGCAACTTCAGCCTGAGAATCCCAGAGGAAAAGTATCTTATCACTGGTCAAGCGAGACAGCATAGCAGTCAAGTGAGAAAAGCGAGGAATGAACCGTCGATAGAAATTAGCGAAGCCCAGAAACCGCTGCATCGCCTTTACTTCGTTAGGTTGCTTCCATTCCTTTATAGCTTGTACCTTGCCAGTGTCCATCCGAACTCTCGTACTGCTGATAACATACCCCAGGAATTACACGCTCTCTTGGTGAAACTGGCATTTTTCGCCTTAACATACAGATGATTGGTAGTACCTCCTGGATATGTCTGACATGCGCCGTACGGTTGGGAGAGAAAACAAGGATGTCATCAAGATAGACCCATACAGATACTCCGACAAGATCAGAAAACACTACATCCATAAACCGCTGGAAGACGGCCGGGGCATTACAGAGACTGAAAGGCATTGCCCTGTACTCTTAATGCCCGAAGGGAGTCTTAAAGGCCGTCTTCCACTCGTCACCTTCTTTGATCCGGATCAGGTGGTAGGCCCCTCGTAGATCCAACTTGGTGAAGATCTGGGCTGATTTCAATGATTCAATGATGTCCCGAATGAGCGGCAGAGGATATCTGTCCTTACATGTGATGTTTGTTTATTTGTTAATGCGCGCCAAACCCGTGGGTAGCCGGGCGCAACAGTTTACATTAAGACTTAAGCTTGTTACAATGTTTGGCACGAGTATGTACAACACAATGGCAAAATAGAGCAAATATATGTGAGACTGTATACAATCATATGCATATAAAACACAGCGGCAAAAAGCAGATATATACAAGAATATATACAAGCATGTACCAAGAAGCAAGGCATGTCTTGTGGTGTCTAGGCAAAGGGTAGGTTGTGGCTAGGTAGGAGGCTGGGTAAAAGTTATGTGTCATTGGCATGCAGCCAATTGATTAACTTGTGCCTGAACTTCAGGTATGGTTGTTCCGTTCTGAGTTCAAGTGGTAGTTTGTTCCAGCAGTGAGCAGCTTTGACAGGAAAGCTGGATCTTCCCGCGGTGGAGCGTTTAAACCTTGGAATCTCTAGTTTGGAGGTGTTAGCCGATCTCGTGGGTCGCGAGGACATTTTCCTGTTAATTTTTTCCATAAAATACTGGGGGGGCTAGGTTGTTTAGACATTTAGATGTGAGGGATGCTGTTTTAAGTAGGATTCTGTCCGTTATTTTTAACCAGTTGACCTCTTTCCTGGAGTTAGTGATGTGCTCTCTGTACGGAATATTTAGTGCTGCTCTTAAGGCATTGTTCTGTAGTCTTTGAAGTTTATCAGTGATATATTTGTTGGTTCCAGAGTACAGGGCATTACAGTGATCTAACCTAGACATGATAAGGGCATTGGCTAAAGTAATGCAGCTGGCACTAGAGAGGTAAGGTCTAGCTGCACGGATGAGTTTGCAGGTGTAGGTAGTGGAGGAGGCGAGGGAGTTGACCTGCTTCTTGAGAGTAAGGGAGGAGTCCAGATAGAATCCAATGGTTTTTACCACAGACATCACCTTGATAGGGTTGCTATCAATGCTGAAGGATGTGTAGTTTGGGCATAGTTTTTGGATGTTGGCTTCAGAGCCTAAGGTTAGTAGTTCTGTTTTATCGTCATTCAGGCAGAGGCCGTGTGCGTCCATCCATGCCTGAATGATGGTGTATATCTTGTTCACCAAAGCTGAGTCTGTCTCGTAGTCGTCCGAAAGGGGTACAAGGATCTGGGTGTCATCTGCTAGTTTGTGTAAATGACACCCAAACCGTCCAACTTGTCAAACAAAGGCTTGGTGAAGATATTCTACATGGTGGGGGAGACACAGGATCCTTGTGGGACACCGCAGGTTATTTTGATGGGGTCAGCTGAGTTGGCAGTGGAGAAGACTTGCATGGTGCGATTTGCTAAGAAGGATTGGACCCAGGCTATGGCATCTCCGGTGAAGTTGGCAGCAGATTCAAGGTGGTTGCATAAGACTGCATGGTCCACCAGGTCAAACGCAGCCGACAAGTCCAGTAGGAGGTGCAAGGCTGTTTTCCCGTTATCCTTAAGTTCCTCAATTTGTGTCTTGAGGTCTAACAAAGCTGTTTCCGTGCCGTGGAGTGGGCGAAAACCAGATTGCTGTGAGCCAAGCAGGTGGTTAGCCTCCAGGTAATCCTGGATTTGTATGTAGGCAGCTCTGTCTAGGATTTTTAGTAAGAAAGGCACTGTGGTGATTGGTCTGTAGTTGGTGGGGATGGTGGGGTCCAGAGTTTGTTTTTTCAATAGTGGGAGGACCCATGATTCTTTAAGGTTGGTGGGTACCGTGTTGGATTTAAAGGAAGAGTTTATAAGCTTGGAAATGAAGGGAGCTAGATCCCTAGCTGCGTCCTTTATTGATTGTGCAGGGCAGAGGTCGCCCTTACAGTTTGTGGGTTTGAGGGAGAATGTTATTTTTTCTGTGTCAATTATGGGGATGGATTTGAATCTAAATGGTGCATTGGTCTTATTCTCCTGGGATTGGGGTATTTGTTGGTGCAGAGGTGGAAGTGTGGCCGTTTTTTTTTTAGCAATTTTACATTGAAGCAGGGGAATTTTGTTAGCAAGGGCGTTTTGTATATTTGTGCACCAAGCTTTGTTTTTAGGGGCATTGTCTATTGGTTGAATGGGGGATTCCAGCTCATGGAGGATGGTGAAGAGCTCTTTAGTTTTGGAGTTGGCCTTTGCGATCCTGTCATTAAAGGTGTTGTTCTTGGTTTTGATCATTTCTTTTTTGTACAATTTGGCAAATTCGGTTAGGTTATTTTTGTTGTGTTCAGTGGGATAGTGGCGCCAGATAGATTGGAGCTTTCTTTTTTGTAGTCTTAGAGATTTGAGGTGGGGCCTGAACCAGACATTTAAGTGAACTTCCTGTTTAGCTTAACGTAGTTTGGCTGGAGCAACTGCGTCTAATGCTTTGGTCATAGCATTATTGAAAGTATTTACCAGGGTGTCTGGGTTGTTACTTTCCAAACCAGATATGGCTGGAAGGAGGAGAGGGATAATGTTTTCAACAGTCATGTCCTTCTTACTTCTGGTCAGGAGAGGGGGAACCATGTTGTTGATTTTGGGGCTAAGGGTGGCTGAGAAGGTTATTAGGTAGTGATCCGTCCATGTTTGTGGAGCAATATCGGTGATATTGATGTTACAGTTGAGTTCCGATACCCAATCGAGGGTCCTTCCTTTGATGTGGGTAGGGGAGAGGACTTTTTGGTCAAGGCCGTGGTCCTTGAGCAGGGCTGCAACTGACTCTGCATGTTTATTGTCAGTTTCATTAAAGCCAAGGTTAAAGTCTCCCAGTAATAGGGTTTGGGAATGGTCTTTAGTGTTATTGGCTATAAGGCTAGTTAAGTCATCTTCAAAGGTGCCTAGGGTCCCTGGGAGTCTGTATATTAAATGGATTGAGAGCACGCAGTTGTTAGAGAGGGGCATTTTGGTTGTAAGCACTTCACAAGATGGGTAGGAGACTGATGTGGCAGGTCTAATGGGAAGGGTAGATTTGCAGATGATCGCTAGTCCGCGAATTTGGTAGTTATCGGGCACTGCTAGCATCAGTGTTGGACCTGCCGCCTCGTGAAGCCAAGTCTCAGTTATGGCCAATAGATCCAAGTTGTCCTTATTTAGGATGTCCGCAATTTGTGTGGCATGGGCCACCATTGATCTCGCATTGAAGAGAGATCCTAGTAGTGTTAGAGAACTATTAAGTTTGCTAGTTTGACAGGTTTTGAGTGATCGGGTGTCCAAAGTTGTGCAAGTTATGGTAGGAGTTTAATCATTGGTGTAATTGAATTGTTTGGGTGAGCGGTCCAGGTTTTTAGGTTGGGAAGTAGTATGTCTGTTGGCGTTATTCTGGTGGTTTCCTACAGGTTCATAGATACTAGGTAGTCTGGACCGAAGTCTCAGGTTTCTGTCCTTAGGAGGGCTGGTTTTGGGAGTGACGGCCATAGTACTAGCTATAGCGGTGAATAGTATTCGTGTCAAGGTGACTTTCGTGGGGAACATTTCTTAGCTATTCCAGAAATGTACTGTGAGCTGGCGTCTAGATATTAAGTAGATGCTTCAGTGATATGCCTGAATCATTCGTGTCAGGGAGGTACAGTGGACTAATATTTGGTACGTTTATCTTGTGGAGATGCAGTAGGGGTATTCAAGCAGACTGACATCTAGATTTGACTTTAACACAAAGATCTAGTACACTGGTAATTGGAGAGTAGCAATTGGTACATTTTGGTTCATTTAGGTTGTGGAAATGCATAAGGGTTTTCAAGTGACATGTGCAAGTGGGTCCCGTAGACCAGAGGGGTTCACCTAATAGCAGAATTCACAGGTAAGGCTAAAAGTGGCATGTGCAAACAGGTACAATAGACCAGAGGGGTTCACCTAAATGCAGAATTCACAGGTAAGGCTAAAGTGGCATGTGCAACTAAATGCACTGATACAGTTGACCAGAGGGGTTCACCTAAATGCAGAATTCCCAGGTAAGGCTAAAGTGGCATGTGCAACTAAATGCACTGAATACAGTTGACCAGAGGGGTTCACCTAAATGCAGAATTCACAGGTATGGCTAACGTGGCATGTGCAAGCAGGTACAATAGACCAGAGGGGTTCACCTAAATGCAGAATTCACAGGTAAGGCTAAAAGTGGCATGTGCAAGCAGGTACAATAGACCAGAGGGGTTCACCTAAATGCAGAATTCACAGGTAAGGCTAAAAGTGGCATGTGCGAGCAGGTACAGTAGACCAGAGGGGTTCACCTAAATGCAGAATTCACAGGTAAGGCTAAAAGTGGCATGTGCAAACAGGTACAATAGACCAGAGGGGTTCACCTAAATGCAGAATTCACAGGTAAGGCTAAAGTGGCATGTGCAACTAAATGCACTGAATACAGTTGACCAGAGGGGTTCACCTAAATGCAGAATTCCCAGGTAAGGCTAAAGTGGCATGTGCAACTAAATGCACTGAATACAGTTGACCAGAGGGGTTCACCTAAATGCAGAGTTCACAGGTATGGCTAACGTGGCATGTGCAAGCAGGTACAATAGACCAGAGGGGTTCACCTAAATGCAGAATTCACAGGTAAGGCTAAAAGTGGCATGTGCAAGCAGGTACAATAGACCAGAGGGGTTCACCTAAATGCAGAATTCACAGGTAAGGCTAAAAGTGGCATGTGCGAGCAGGTTCAGTAGACCAGAGGGGTTCACCTAAATGCAGAATTCACAGGTATGGCTAACGTGGCACGTGCAAGCAGGTACAATAGACCAGAGGGGTTCACCTAAATGCAGAATTCACAGGTAAGGCTAAAAGTGGCATGTGCAAGCAGGTACAATAGACCAGAGGGGTTCACCTAAATGCAGAATTCACAGGTAAGGCTAAAGTGGCATGTGCAACTAAATGCACTAAATACAGTTGACCAGAGGGGTTGACCTAAATGCAGAATTCACAGGTAAGGCTAAAGGTGGCATGTGCAAATAAGTGCACCAAATACAGTTGACCAGAGGGGTTCACCTAAATGCAGAATTCACAGGTAAGGCTAAAAGTGGCATGTGCAAGCAGGTATAGTAGACCAGAGGGGTTCACCTAAATGCAGAATTCACAGGTAAGGCTAACGTGGCATGTGCAACTAAATGCACTAAATACAGTTGACCAGAGGGGTTCACCTAAATGCAGAATTCACAGGTAAGGCTAAAAGCGGCATGTGCAAGCAGGTACAGTAGACCAGAGGGGTTCACCTAAATGCAGAATTCACAGGTAAGGCTAACGTGGCATGTGCAACTGAATGCACTAAATACAGTTGACCAGAAGGGTTCACCTAAATGCAGAATTCACAGGTAAGGCTAAAGTGGCATGTGCAACTAAATGCACTAAATACAGTTGACCAGAGGGGTTCACCTAAATGCAGAATTCACAGGTAAGGCTAAAGGTGGCATGTGCAACTAAGTGCACTAAATACAGATGACCAGAGGGGTTCACCTAAATGCAGAATCCACAGGTAAGGCTAACGTGACATGTGCAAGCAGGTACAATAGACCAGAGGGGTTCACCTAGATGCAAAGTATACAGGTGATGATGAGATGGCATGCGCAATGCAGTACAGGGTAGTTATGATAGCGAGTTAGCAGGTGGAGGCGTACATATAAGTGAATGGCTACCGTGTTTTCAGCACTAGCGCTCAGCATATCGGGCTGCAGCATAGTTAAAGTCTTAGTCAGCAATTGGAAGGTAGATTGAAGAGTCTTACAGTCAGTGTTGCAGGGGTCCAGGCTCTCAGGTCTTCCGGCTCCTGACAGGCTCACGACAAGAGGAAGCCTTAGGCAGTGTGCCTTTGGAGGTTGGCCGGCTGATTCGCCTGCCGGCTCACCATTGGCCAGAAGTACAGGCTGCAGGCCAATCGGAATAAAGACAAGGGCTCGCAATGTATCCTCGAGTTTGAACTCCTAAACGAAGTTGCAGGCAGCCATTTTCAACTGGCTGAGCTCCTCGTGGACTTCAATGGCGGGCATACATTCAGGGTGCTGCAGACCAGTCAATGGCACGGTGGAGAACGGGTGGTAGTAGGCACCCGTTATGTGTTGCATTGCAATATGGAGGGGCACAGATAAATAAAAAAGACTTATCCAAGAATATGCAGCGTGCTTCCAGAGCACGTCTGTGCTAGGCAGATTGCCTACCTTTGTATGTGGGGCTGCCTCCTAGCCAGGCACTGCTCCTGTAGTTGGCGCGGGAGCTCCAGCTCCAGCTGTAAGGCAGCTGATGTTGTTTAACTGACGATAGTCTATGCACGGGCGCAATGTACCTTCTTTCTTCTTCACGAAAAAGATGGGAAATCCCGCAGGGGATTTTGAAGGCACAATGTAACCCTTCCGAAGGCACTCCTCGATGTACTCCTGTAGAACACGTTTTTCAGATTGAGTCAAAGAATAGATCTTGCCATGAGGGATGATGGCATTGGGAAGTAGATCGATGGAGCAGTCATGCTGTCTATGAGGTGGCAGCGGTATGTCCTCTGGCTTGGCAAACACCTTTAGAAATCCTGCGTATTCCTGAGAGATTGACAGGGTAACGCATACGCGGACAGATGTATTTCCAGGAGTTAACAACCCTTCAACAAGGTCGGTAGAAGTCGTATCAGAGAGGCAACACTCTCGAGAACAGCGCTCAGAATTAAAGATCAAAGACCTGGAAGCCCAATCAATTTGTGGATTGTGAAAAAACAGCCAAGGCAAACCTAGCACCACTGGAAAGGAGGGAGATTCGATTACGTCCAATGCAATCTTTTCCTGGTGTCCCTTAACCGACAGCCATAACTGTCCTGATTGTTGGCAAACAGGGCCAGAAGACAATGGTGTGCCATCAATGACCTCTACTACTGCGGAGTGCTCCTTGAGGAGCAAGGATATGCCATTGACCACTGCAAATGTGGCATCAATATAATTGCCCGATGCCCCACAATCCAGAAGAGCTGACATCCTTATACTTTTCTCCTGCCATGAAATGGCGACTTCCAAAACCAACAACGGTACAGATTGCATGGGTGGAAGGTCTGATTCAGAAAAACGGCCCACCGCTGCCTTCTCCCCACACAGCGGGCCCCTTAGTTTTCCCACTTCTTTGGAGGACGCAAAGGATAGGTTCCCAGGTAATGTCCGGCTCTTCCACAGTACAGACAGAAGTGTTGCAGGCGTCTTTGTTTCTTTTCTGCCTCCGATAAGGGTCCCCGGATGGCCCCTAGCTGCATTGGCTCAGGGCCTAAATCAGCTGGAGTCACTGTCCCTACAGCGGGTACCGATAATCCTGAATGATATCTTTCCGCTCTACGGCGCTTACTTCTCCTCTCTGTAAGCCTATGGTTGATACGCAAGACCTGGTCCACCAATGCTGGAAGGGTATCGGGCTCCGGGATGTGTAACAATTCGTCCTTATATTCATCACGTAGACCACGACGAAACAGGGTCTTTTGTGTAATCTCAGGCCATTGTGAATCCGTTGCCAGCTGACGGAACCGACTGATGTAGGTGATGATATCATTGGAACCTTGTTTGATATCCATCAGCTGGTTTTGGGCAACTGATGCCAAGTTTGGTGGTTTGAAGACCTCCAAGAAGGCCTTCTCGAATGCAGCAAAATCGCCTAACAAGGGACTGTTGGATGAAACCAGGGTAGCGGCCCAAGCTAGAGCATTACCAATTAGATTCCCAAGGATGTATCCAATCTTTGCTTTGTCTTGATTGAAATGACCCGATCGGAACTGAAAGTGTATTCTTTAATGGTTACAAAACTCTGCCACTCGACGCAGATCGCCATCGAACTTCATCGGAGTGGTATGGGCCATAGCGCTCTCCGGCTGTGCTGTAACACCCAGTCCTTGGCCTACGGCTTGCCGAAGGGTGACGTATTCCTGGCGAAGAGTGGTCATCTCGAGGTGTAGGGCTCGAAGTTCCTGTATTTCATCCATATCAGAACCGGAAGGGAGGTGTCTCAATCTGTTATACAAAGTGTCACGAGCCCGCTGGTTACCTTTTCTTCACGGGGATCGAGGAGATGAGGCTGCCAGTCTGTCGATGGATCTTCGCAAGCAGAATGAGTGACGCTCGGTACCAATCCAACACTCCCCTGACAATGTACGACAGGACAGGGCTGAATCAGCTCCCAACGCCACGGGACAGCGCTTCTCTGATTATCGTGACGTCAGGACAGTGTAAACACCGACAGAGAAGGCCAGATGCAGTCCAATGTTGACAAGATGGTAGACTTTTCAGAACTTCAGTGATGTCTTGAGGATGGTAAAGTCCAAAGCACAGGTACCGGCAGGGCACAAGACAGAGAGAATCAGGAAGCTAAAGAAGGCGGACCACCAAGCAATGAAGGACCAAGTATGGACGGAACCCAAGCCACCCTAAATTGGACCCACCGGGCAATGAGGGGCCAAAAGAGGGAAGAACCCAAGCCACCGGGAAGAGGACCCAGGAGGGAAACAAGGAACCTCAGGAAGGACCAAGGACAGGGGAAGGAACCTGGCAGGGCAACCCGAGAACCTCAAGCAAACCAAGGACTGAACAGGAGGGCCGGAACCAGGACAGGAAGCAAGGCAAAAGGAACAGAGACACTCCGGCAGGAGCCTATAGCAAGGACTGGAAGCTCAGACCAGGCAGGGCCTTGGCCTCCAGGAGCAAACTACACGGCCAGGAAACCAACCGCGTTGAGACGCGTTGGTTCCTAGCCTGTTGAGCCCTTTTACGGGCCGAGAGCCAGAACGAGGCTTGGAACGCAAGTCCCTGTCACTGTGCATGCGCAGGACGTCGAACGCCGACAATCGTGCATGCGCAGAACTCCCACAATGGCGGCGCACAGGGAGCCGGGAGCCTGAGCCAAGGGGCACAGGCGAAGACGTCAGCGCGGATAGAGCCGCTAGGAGGGAGACCGCCAGACTGGAGGACCCCTTCCCTCATAGCATGTAAGTGGCGTGACACCAGGGCATCTGAGCTCTTCCAGCTCTGCCCTGAAGAACAGAAGCAAGGTTTCCTCTACCAACGGCGGGAGGCCAAGAGGAAGACTGTCCTCTAAATCCCGTTGCTGGACGACATCTGGGACGAGGAACTAGCGCTCCTGTAGAACTCGTCCATGGCTCCTGCCAGGAGAGACCAGTATGAGAAGAAATACCGGGTCCTTGACTCTGCCCCTATGTGTCTCAGGGCACAGCTGTCCCCGGATTTGGTGGTCTCTGAGGCGGACAAGAAGGCAACAGGGGCGACGGCGTCTACTTCAACATCCCCACCGGACAGCGAGGGGAAGAAGCTGGACGCCATGGGACGACGAGTCATTTCGTCGGCGGGGACGACGATTAAAGTGGCCAAAGGCCTCGCGATCGTGGCTCGCTACGACAGGGTGCTGTGGTTCAAGATCGCTCCCTTGCTGGACTTCCTTCCAGATGACAAGAGGGTTGAGGCCCTGGAAATGGCATCGGACCACACCATCACAGTGGCCACGGACATCGCTGACACCGACTTTCCTCAGATGGGCAACGGCGTTTGCCTTGCCCGGCACGGTTGGCTCAAGGCCACCAACTTCCGCCAAAACGTGCAGACCAAGGTTCTGGACATGCCCTTCAACAGGAACAACCTCTTCGGCAAAACTGTGGATGAGTCACTACAGGCCATCAAGATAGACACCGAGTCGACTCGGGCCTTGGGTGTTCTTCAACAACGACGGCCGTCCTTCCGGATGGTCACCCTCCAGCACGTGCTGGGACAGCTGGAGGACGGTGACTTCCTATCGTCGCTGGACTTTGAGGATGCCTACTTCCCCATCCCCATTCTAAAAGGACATTGAAAATTCCTGCAATTTGTGGTCCAAGGGCGACACTATCAGTTATCGGATTGAAGTCAGCACCCAGAGTGTTCACCAAGTGTCTAGCCCCAGTGGAGGCGCTGCTGCGCCTGCAGGCAATCCACGTCTACCCTTACCTGGACGATTGGCTCATCTGAGCAAAGTCAAAATAACTCGCCGTTGGTCACATAGCAAAGACCGTCCAGCTGCTCACGGATCTGGGATTCTCGATCAACTTTGCGAAATCTGACTTGGTACCGTCGCAAGTTGCCCTGTTCCTGGGAGCCAGGCTTGACACAGTGGCGCGATTGGCTCCGCCGTCGGAGGAAAGGATGAAGGCCAACCTGGGCAGGGTGCAACGGCTGTTAACACTGGACGTGGGCAGGCTGAGGTCCATGAAGTCCCTACGTCTGCAAGAGTTCCTCGACGCCTGTTGGATGCAAGCGACGGGCAGCTTCGAAGACAGGATATCACTCAACGAGACTTTCCGCCAAGCGATCCGGTGGTGAGGCACCCGCGCGCATCTAGCGGCGGGTATGGACTTCCAGACCCCGATGCATCAGAAAATGGTGACGACGGACGCCTCCCTGAAGGGATGGGCAGCGCACACCGGAGAGGTCACTACACTTCAATGTTCTGGAGCTCTGAGCCGTCTTCTGGGCCCTGAGGTCTTTCCTCGCGTCCTTCAAGGGCAAGGTGGTAAGGGTCTTCACGACAACACCACCACGATGTTCTACATCCGGAAGCAGGGGGGCACCAGATCCCCAGCCCTATCCAAGGAAGTGCAGGATCTGTGGCACTGGGCCGTCGCCCAGGGGATGTTTCTGGTACCTTTCCATCTGGCAAGGATAAAGAATACCATTGCTGACTCACTCAGCAGGGAACTGTGCTCGTGCCACGAGTGGGAGCTGCGGCAGGATCAAGTGGATCTCCTATTCTGACGATGGGCCAATCCTCAGATGGACCTATTTGCGACAAACACCAAGTGCCAGAGGTTCGCCAACAGGTTTTCCCCAGCCGGGGAGTATGGGCGATGCCTTCTCATTCCCCTGGGACGGCCTGTTCCTGTATGCGTTCCGGCCGTTGCTGCTGCATCTCATCAATCAACTCAGACGGTCCCGGTGCAGGATGATCCTCTTCGCACCGGCGTGGCCGAGGTAGATTTGGTTCTCGGACCTTCTGGACATGTCAGCGTCCCCCCCAGTCAAAATGCAGTCGGACGCAGATCTTCTCGCCAGAGAAGGAGACGCCATCCTCCACCACGACCCGGGGTCGCTCAACCTGCGGGCATGGCTCCTGCAGCACTAGCATTCAGAGGATACGATATGCAGGCGGACTGCAAGGAGGTGCTTGGAAAGGCCAGGGCGTCTTATACTCTCAAGTGCTATGGACACAAAAGGAAGCGGTCCTCTGTCTGGTGCCGTGCACAGAAGATTAACCCTCTGCGGATTACAGCCCCTCAGGTACTGCCGTACTTGCTATCGCTGGCCAAGACGGGGCTGGCTCATGCCTCCATCAAGATCCATGTGGCGGCTATCTCCCGTTACACCAGAACTCTGGGGCGGTCATCCCTATGGTCCCATCGCCTGGTGAAGGAGTTCATAAAGGGACTGTTCCGATCATTCCTGCCGGTGAAGGCTCTGGCCGCGGCGTGGGAACTCCAACATGGTGCTGTGCAGGCTCATGGGGCCCCCATTTGAGCCTCTGCATTCAGCACCGTTGAAGTTCCTGTCGTGGAAGACAGCGTTTCTTGTGGCCATCACCTCCGCACGACGAGTGGGAGAGATCCAGGCCCTCTCCTGTAAACCTCCATACCTGACATGCCATGCAACGAGGGTGGTGCTGAGGTCGCACCTCTCCTTCATGCCCAAGGTGCCGTCAGACTTCCACTTCAACGAGCCCTTGGTGAAGTTCTACGTGGACCGCACGAAGAGCCTTTGGAAGACATCACAGCTGTTTGTGAACTTTGGAACTGTGAACCAGGGGAAGGCCCTCTCGAAGGCTTCCATTTCCAGATGGCTCTCCGGCGGCATCATGCACTGTCACCGGTTGGCAAACCGACCGTTGCCCGGCTGTCCGAGAGCCCATTCAACCAGAGCGATAGCTGCTACCACGGCGTTCCTGACTGGTGTGCCCCTGCTCGACATCTGCAGGGCTGCTACGTGGAGGTTGACGCACACCTTCACAAGATTTTACTGCGTCAACCGGGATTCCAGGGAGGAGTCCAGAGTCGGCCAGGCAGTGCTGCGCAACCTGTTCGCTTGAAGGTGAGCCTGGTGAGGAGGTAAGAGATGCTTGATGCTTGATGTTGAGTTGTTGTAATGCTTAATGGTGCAAGTTTCAGGGTTTCGCTGTCCGTCTTTGATTCAACGCAAACCCTTTTCACAGAGGCAAACACTGTCCATCTCCCGCCTGCTAAGTGGTTGCCACGGTGCCTGCTCATACTGTGGATCGCAGGGACGTACTCCATTCAGGGCGGTTGAGGAAGTCTACCTTCCCCAGCCTGCTACCGTCTCGCCTCTTGCTGGCCTTCACAAGATCTCTGTCTACCTTCCTTCAGTCCTTCATCTCACGGCTCCCGCAACATTTTACTGGTCCGCATTGTCGCTTATGCCGCCATTCACTTTGCCTTCTGTCGCTGCTGCTTCCACAATCATGACTGTTCTCCACCTCCAAGACTATTCAATTCCTCCAACTACTAACCCCAGGTTTTATTTGTTCTTTTCTTTTATGGATGGTCCTCTTATACACAGAAGGAGTATTGTTTTTGGTCCTCTGATCTTCTTAACTCAGTATATGGTTTTCTCTTCCCAGTACTGGTTCTTTCTAATGGTGTCATTCTACACATATGCATATTCCCATATGGTACTGTAGTCTTCTCGTTATGGATTACTGTAGGGACCTCTAGTAACTACCTGGGTTTGGGTATGGGCAGAAACAAGATTCTCTGTCTCGTCACAGAATATAGTTATGTATTCTGCGTTGGACACTGAATGTTGTTGCTAATATCCGGTAAGTAGGCCTTCGAACAAATCATGGGCTTCAGTTTCTTAAATATATTGATAGTGTCTTTTAAGGACAGAGCTGTCCTTTAGGGACACTGTATACAATTCAGATAAGCTGTCTGTTTGAAGCTGGGATCTTTTGGGGTGAAGGCTATCATTGGATTTCTACAATCTTAAAAATAAAATAGTTGGTTAGAGAAAATCAGTGTTGCTCTGATATATGAATTAATGGATCAGCCAGGGCTGGATTCAGTAAAGATTTGATAGTCTGGAATAGTTTCCCAGTGGCATTTTTGGATTTAAGGATCTACTAATTCAAATAGTGTTTCTTTGCTTTAAGGGTAGTTCATTTATAATCCTTACGTGTAGATTTCAGAAGCCTCAGCTGGTCCTCAGAAGACTGTTTCTTCCATTTTCGTTCTGCTGAGTAAGAAAGATTACATTTCCAGTAGTTCAGGAGTGAACCAAAGTGACAACCTTTTATTATGGCAATTTACATTTTGCAATGAGGACTAATATTGCATATATTGCTAAACAAAGCCAATAGGTTATCCACTCATTTCTGACATGGAGGAGTCAAATCCATTCCGTATGTTGTAATTGTGTCAAAATAATCAGCAAGTTAACTTCTTTCTGTTTAGTGATAATGTTTTTATCTTTGCGTCCATATTCTTGCTTGATGTCAAGACTTGATGGTCGTGTAGACGATGATACCTCCGTCCCCAAGTACCACTCGAGCAAACAAGAAATTACTGCCCGAGCGGTCCTTGAGGCCACAGGTGGTGAATTTCGTCAGCCGGAACCAGGAATGCCGGAAGATGCCCCCTACGACCACTGTAAGGCAAACATGGGGTTAGATAATAAACACAGAACCCTAGACTGGAATATGAATACGTAAGAAATCTACAATAGGGCTTACCCTTAGGAGTTGGTCGGGACCCAATATTGGTGTAGGGATGTTATCGGAGGCAGCCGGCAAGGTTGACGACAGGTTGGCAGCCTGGCAATGCACTTAGGAGGATGTAATCACCACCTGACGTAGAAGTCAGAAGCTGTGAGTCAATCAGGTATGGGAGTCCTGAAAGGTACGTGATCCAAGAACAGAGTTCGTAACAAAAAGGCAATCCAGTAGCAATCCGGGGACAAAACCGTGGTCGAGTCCAGGAGAGACAGTCCCAGCAAGGTACAGCAAGCGAAATCCAAAATCAATCCGAGGGAGGAGCCGAGGTCAAAACCAGAAAGGAGTAAGTTCCAGGCAAAGGTACCATGATGGGAAGAACCAAATCAGAGTCCAAGATCAATCCGAGGTCAAAGGAGCCAAGTGGTAGTCTGTAATTCGTAATCCGTAATGCGCCCAACAGGATCAGCTGTGAAGCGCTGGATGGCAGTCAGCACGTCGCTTTTGAACGCTGACTAGCGATCACGTGACTCTCATCATCCGTCACGTGATCGAACGTGCTGAGGAGGAGCTCCCAGGCGCTGGCAATGGAGACGTTGTATGCCCGTGGCGCGTCTCCACGGCAACTGCCAACGCCGGGATGGAAACCAACGCCGAGATGGGACATGAGGCAGAAACCGGTGTCGCTGACCTTGTCCCACCCCTTGCCGGCAGATGTGTAGGTGAGAGTATGTCCTGGCACGTTTTTTGGTGGTGATAGTGGGGGCTGGATTATGGGGTGTGTCCACGGGACATGTGGATGATGATGGGGCGTGACAGAGCCCCCCCTCAAGGGCCCACGACCCCGTGGGCTGGAAGGGTGTTCCTTGTGGAACCGAGCCACCAACAACGGAGCATGGACATCAGAAGATGGAACCCAGGACCTTTCCTCAGGACCATATCCTAACCAGTCCACCAAGTATTGCAAACACCCTCTAACAACCCAGGACCCCAGAATAGCGCTAACCTCGTACTCCTCTTGGGAAACCACAGGGACAGGACCAGGAACGGGAGCAATGCGTGTGGTATCAGGGCAAGGCTTGAGGAGAAATGTGTGAAAAACGGGGTGCAGCTTCCATGAAGCGGGGACGTTGAGACGATAGGCCACCGGATTCAGGACCTTGGAGACCCTATACGGGCCGACAAAACGGGGCAGCAGTTTACGACAACCCGGTATATGTAGGTGTCGTGTAGACAACCATACCCGGTCGCCTTGTTTGTATGATGGGGCAACTGTCCTTCTGTTAGCGGCAGTACTCATAGACACCTGGGCCTCCTGGAGATGGACAAGGGTTTGGGCATAGATGGATGCGAGATCTCTGGCACAATCATTTGCCGCAGGGGTACCGGTACACAATACAGGGGCACAGGCAAGATCCGAATCAGAAAAGGGTAGAGTACGTGGATGTTGGCCATAGAGCGAGAAAAAAGGAGAAAAACCAGTGGACGAGTGCAAGGTGTTGTTATATGCAAATTCCGCAAAATGAAGTGAGTCAAGCCAGGTATGTTGGAATTGCAAAGTCAAACACCGTAAGTACTGTTCCAAGGCCTGGTTTACTCTCTCGGTTTGGCCGTCGCTTTCTGGATGGTAAGCTGAAGAGAAGCGGGCATCTATATCTAGTAGTTTGGTAGGAGCCACCCAGAAACGTGACGTGAACTGAGACCCCTGATCTGACACAACGACAAGGTTGAGACAGGACGGCACCTAAGGCAAAGGAAGAAGCATCCGCTTCTACGATGTATGGGAGCTCTGGATCAGGATGCTGCAGGACTGGGGCCGTGGTGAACGAGGTCTTAAGGCTGCTTGATGTGCAGCGGTCCCGACAAACGATACTGCGGGACTTGTCAATGCGGTTAAAGGTGCCACAATGGAGGAAAAATTTGCGATAAACCTCCGGTAAAAGTTCGCGAACCCTAAAACGGATTGTAATTGTTTCAATGTAACAGGTACCGGCCAATCTGTGATAGCCTGGACTTTGGATCGGTTCATTGTTAGCCCCCCAGGTGAAATATGGAAACCCAGGAATTCAACTTCAGCTGTGTGAAACAGACATTTCTCAGGTTTATCATATAGCGAGTTCTTCCTGAGCCTTGTGAGTACCTCTCTGACATGAAGGACGTGTTCGGCCAACGTTTGGGAGAATATCAGTATGTCGTCCAGATACACCACGACATAGACGTCCAGAATATCACTAAATATATTGTTTACCAACCGTTGGAAGGTGGCAGGGGCATTACAGAGGCCAAAAGGCATCACCATGTATTTATACAGTCCTTGGCGAGAGCAGAAGGCAGTCTTCCACTCATCACCAGGGCGCATGCGGACTAAATTGCACGCCCCCTGGAGATCCAGCTTGGTATAGATGGAAGCATTGGTCAGTTTGTCTAATAGGGTAGAGATGAGTGGGATGGGCTAACGGTTCTTTATGGTGATCGCATTCAGGCGCCTGTAATCTACACAGGGGCGGAGGTCTCCCCCTTTTTTCGGGACAAAAGAAATGGGACTGGCCACGGGTGAAGAAGAAGGCCTGATATGACCTAAGTGTAAGGCGTGGCGGATGTATTCTTTAAGGGCCGTTTCTTCTGATGGTGACAGTGAATATATGCGTCCCTTGGGAAGCGATTGCCCCATCAATCAGATCAATGGGACAATCATATGGTCTGTGAGGGGGCAGTATCTCGGCAGATGTTTTATCGAAAACCGAATGGAAATCATGGTATTCTTGGGGTACTCCTGACAAAGTGGCTCCCACCGTATGTGTTGTTTCGGGTGGGCCGTTCTCCCCTACAGGGACTAAATATAGCCCCCCGAGTGCCCTTGCAGGGTTGTTGATGTCTTCTTCCAGTAAACAAAAATGTTGGCAAACGTCTGATTCAAAGGAAACCTGACCCGGACCCCAGTCGATGAGTGGGTTGTACCTTTTCAACCAGGGGAAGCCTAGGATTATCCCGAACTGTGGTGTTGATATCAGGTCAAAGGACAGTTGTTCTTTATGGTTACCCTGGATAATCACGTCCATCTGGGCGGTCTGTTGGTTGATCGGACCAGAAATGAGGGAGGACCCGTCCACAGTTTGGACTGGCTCGGGATGTGTCTTGGTCACTAGTGGAAGGTTCAATGCTTTGGCCAGAGATATATCAATAAAGCAACCAGTAGCCCCTGAATCAATAACTATATGGACCATGTGTGAACACTCCCTATCAGGATGAAGCACTGCCTGAATGACTACTGGTCTTACTGGGCCGAAGGTAGGAACCCTGGGGTTGTGAATCGAGCTCGTCTTGTCCCCCGTACTCAAGGACGAGCTTTCTGAAAACCCGAAGACTTGTTCTTCGGGCGTCGTGGGCACTCTTTGACGAAATGACCACTGAGGCCACAATAGAAGCATGCGTTGTCGGCTCTCGGACGCTCTCTTTCGGTCTGAGTGATGGGACTTCGTAGACCTCCTATTTGCATGGGTTCACTTGCGCCATCCGGCGGAGAGGGCAAGGGTTTTCCTGAAAAACCAGATTCCGCCCGATGTTCGGTCTTCCGAGCGTCTACTTGGAGAGCTAGGTCTACTAGTTCGGGATATGCGTCAGGAAGGGAAGGGAAGGGATGACAGAAAGAGCGTCCTTCATAGTGTTACACAGACCTTTGTAAAATACCACAGCTTTCTTGTTTTCGGGCCATGAAGTCTCAGCTGACAATTGGTTGAAGCGTGTGATGTATTCTATTAAGGTTTGTCTACCTTGGGATAGTTCTAGGAGCTCTAGATCCCGGGACTGGGCTTTGTACCTGGTATCAAATACTTTGGCCAACTCGCTCACCAGGAGATCAAAATCGTAAAGGGCTGGGTGGTTGTTCTCAAGAAAAGGATTAGCCCAAGTAGCAGCAACCCCAGTCAAGTGGGATAGCAAAAAGGCGGCTTTTGTGGTAGAATCATGGAACACCAGTGGTCGACAAAGGAAATGAAGTTTACACTGATTGATAAAGGTGCAATATTTCCTGGGATCTCCCTGGAACTTCTCAGGGGGTGCCAATGGAAACTGGGTAGGTAACACCACGGGAGTAGGTGGTGTAGGGGGTACAGAGGGACCCGGTGTTGGGGTTGCCTGATCGCCAAATTCGGCATCGGGCGGTAACGGGTTGCGGGTCCTTTGGATGTTATCTAAGCAATGATGTATCGCGGTTGTGGCAGCCGCCACTTCGGTTCTAAGGGATGCAACAGCTTGCATTAGAGCGGCCACAGGGTCCCCGGCAGCGGGTTCCATCGTCTGGACGACCAAAAAATGGCTTCACAGTCTGTCAAGACTTGATGGTCGTGTAGACGACGATACCTCCGTCCCCAAGTACCACTCGAGCAAACAAGAAATTACTGCCCGAGCGGTCCTTGAGGCCACAGGTGGTGAATTTCGTCAGCCGGAACCAGGAATGCCGGAAGATGCCCCCTACGACCACTGTAAGGCAAACATGGGGTTAGATAATAAACACAGTACCCTAGACTGGAATATGAATACGTAAGAAATCTACAATAGGGCTTACCCTTAGGAGTTGGTCGGGACCCAATATTGGTGTAGGGATGTTATCGGAGGCAGCCGGCAAGGTTGACGACAGGATGGCAGCCTGGCAATGCACTTAGGAGGATGTAATCACCACCTGACGTAGAAGTCAGAAGCTGTGAGTCAATCAGGTATGGG
Organism: Ambystoma mexicanum; assembly: GCF_040938575.1. Classification (NCBI taxonomy): domain Eukaryota; kingdom Metazoa; phylum Chordata; class Amphibia; order Caudata; family Ambystomatidae; genus Ambystoma; species Ambystoma mexicanum. Next base: position 81,711,460 of record NC_090936.1, read on the forward strand.
AGTCCTGAAAGGTACGTGATCCAAGAACAGAGTTCGTAACAAAAAGGCAATCCAATAGCAGTCCGCGGACAAAACCGTGGTCGAGTCCAGGAGAGACAGTCCCAGCAAGGTACAGCAAGGGAAATCCAAAATCAATCCGAGGGAGGAGCCGAGGTCAAAACCAGAAAGGAGTAAGTTCCAGGCAAAGGTACCGTGATGGGAAGAACCAAATTAGAGTCCAAGATCAATCCGAGGTCAAAGGAGCCAAGTGGTAGTCTGTAATCCGTAATGCGCCCAACAGGATCAGCTGTGAAGCGATGGATGGCAGTCAGCGCGTCGCTTTTGAACGCTGACTAGCGATCACGTGACTCTCATCATCCGTCACATGATCGAACGTGCTGAGGAGGAGCTCCCAGGCGCCGGCAATGGAGACGTTGTAGAATGCCCGTGGCGCGTCTCCACGGCAACTGCCAACGCCGGGATGGAAACCAACGCCGAGATGGGAAATGAGGCAGAAACCGGCGTCGCTGACCTTGTCCCACCCCTTGCCGGCAGGCCTGCAGGTGAGAGTATGTCCTGGCACGTTTTTTGGTGGTGATAGTGGGGGCTGGATTATGGGGTGTGTCCACGGGACGCGTGGATGATGATGGGGGTGTGACACTTGACAAAAAAGGTAGTCTAGGAAAAACAATCCTGGTCTGACCAATAAGCTATGTCATGGGGATTCAACCATTCTGCCATGCAGGATAGGAGCAACAAGTGAGATACAATTTCATGTCAGAATTCCCCTCATAGAAGCATACCAGCATTAACTTGACAAGGCAGAGTAGAATGTAGCATCTTGAAGAAAGACCAAATGTTGTGACACAAGCTTAAAAAGCAGAATATACTCGGGGGCGTGGCCAGCCAAGGACGCCAGTGGATGCCTCCTTGGTGAGCTATGGGACTCCTTCCCCATCCCGAAGCCCCAAAAACCCCTTAAAATGAATTAATTGCTCAGGGAATAAACTCTACAGGTACCTGAATGCCTGGGGGGGTAAGCTGTATGAAGTTAAGCATCAGCGAAGCTATCATGAAGGAGTAGCGAGAAGAAGAGCGGGGAGTCCGATGGACCTGGACAAAATGGTGGACGGGAATCGGCTCGGCACTGGGGGAAATGCTGGACCAGCCCCAGTAAGGAAGTGAGCCATATGACAGGCTGCCCAACGAGATCCCAATCTCACTGAATGTGCCCTAGCTTGGGCTGCTGGTGATCGTGCACTGGGGGCCCCGGCTTGGCGTACGGAGCTGAAATAGCATGGCGAGCAGCCCTTCCCCGCCCACCCTCACATGCGGCGGGATTCAAGATAGGCTTGGGGTGCCGGAGCGAGTCCCGAAGACAAGCAGGGGTCCAGAAGCACCGGGCGAGGAGGTACTGGAGGCAGAGGCTGTCGGGAGGGGTGGATCGAAAAAGTAATCCGCACTCCCCAGGGTGGCTCCACGCGTGCCGAACATCAGCCGGTGAGCACGGCAGCTTTGGTGGCAGCGCAGCCCAGGACGGACAGCAGGAGACGCCCGTACCCCCAGCGGGGCCGCGGATTTGACTGTGCTGGGTGTCAGCCGGCGGGCGCTGCGGCTCGCTGGCAGCTGCATGGCCCGGGCTGCAGAAATCGTGTTCCTTATTATAGAAGCGGTGAAGGAGTTGCTGGGAGGACCCACGCGGGTGAAAGCCTCGGGCTCCTCGAGGATACAACCCAAGGCAGGCTGCAGGAGCCACCCGCACTCCCAGCAGGACGGCTTTGAGTGAGCAGTTGAGGATCTTGGGGAAAACAGTAGGACTCCGGGATTTTTCAGGAGCAGCACAGCAGGTAATCCACGAAGAATGCCCGGAAAAGACTGGAAACAGGAGGATCTTTAGGCCATCATTGCACGACTAGCTAATGAAGCACTCAAGGTGGTAAAGAGGTACAAGGGAGCGCCCCTGAACAGGAGTAATAACCCATGCACAAACGCCTGTGGGGAACACTGGAAATAGGAGGAAGCGCCGGAGGTGGCAATGGAAAGGCCAATTTCGCCAAGGCAGCGTGAACGAGAAACCCCTATAGTAAAAGGGGTGGAAATCACGAGCCTCCCCAGTACAAGCAGCAGGAAGGCTTCACAATAGCGACGGGAACCCAATTGCGGTAATCCGAGTGGTGTACTTTAGCAGACGCACACAGCCTTGGGGGACAACGTATTGAGAGACAAATAAGGCTCAGGATGAGTCCAACAACCCCCCCAACCCCCGGATCGCGCTCGCTGACCCTCAAGAGTGCATATAGCATAAGAGAGGCATACCACGATAGATCTAAGGGGAGCACCACTAGCAGGGTACATTGGCAGAGAACTAATGACAGCCCAAGTGCTACCGGACTGGAGCGGGTACCAAAGGGATATCAGCCGTGGTGCCCAATTCCGGAGCAGTAAACGAGAACATTCCTCTTCTCCCGCACAGGCAAAATGGCCATGCAATCAACGAAATCGAAGGGTGTGGTGTCGGGAGACATCAAAGCGCTAATGCAATCTGCATAGACCCAAAAACGCAGCCAACTACAGGCGATGGCCCAAATACACTCCCCTCCATCGGAGGGTCCGTATGAGCCCGATGACCCACCGATCCGAAAGTCGGATCTGCTTGCAATGGCGCAGGAGCTGAATAAGGACATCAAGGACAGCGCATCAGACTTAGCTAAGTCTATCATGGACCTTTATAAAGGGGTCATGGCGGTAGAGAGAAAGGTTGATGAGGTGGAGACTACGGTGGCCGAACAAGAGCAAGATGAATTAGCAAAAGGGTACAAGAACTTGAACAACAGATACAGCGGGTCCAGAGCAAGCAAGAGGATGGAGAGAACAGATCTAGGATGAAATAATATATGGACCCGGGGATTCCAAAGTCTGTGGTGGATTCCGACCTACAACAATATGTGATAGATCTGTTGCTGCAATCTTGGACACTGGTGACGACAGAGACATCGTACTAGACCGGACGCATAGGGTCTACTCCACTTTTCAACTCGACACAAATCTGATCCCACATGTGCTGACCCGGATACACTTATTCCAACTGAAAGAGGAAATCATGCGGGCTGCTTGGAAAAAGGAACCTATAAACTTCCGGTCCACACCTATCCAACTATATCAAGATCTAGCCCAAGCTACCCTCCTTAGGAGGAAATGTATGAGGGTCATTACAGACTGGCTGCGGTCCAGGGGTGTGCGTTACTGTTGGGCATACCCGACCGGGCTCTGCTTCGAGTGGAAGGGATAGCGGTACACGATCATACAAGAAGAGGAAATGGAGGATCTCATGAGGGGGGGAAGAAGGCAGTGAAGGCAACGGCAAAGAAAGTACCCCATCTAGAAGCAGGGAGAGAGAGAAGGCAGACTGGAGAGGGAATAATGGAAACCATTGCGTCCCCGTCCGAGGAGTCGCAACAAAGAACCCAGAGCCCCGGATCCCACATGAACAGTAAACTCTACATCAAAGACGGGAGCAGTTTGGGACTTGAAGGCCATGAACCGAAAGGGCTGTCCAGTATCCTTGCGCAAACCACTGAGGCGGAGGGTAAATATGTGACAGCTTCAATGGGGGTGGGGTCCGGGGGACCAGATCCCAAATTTCCCGGTTGAGAACGAACCCGGTGATTCTCTGTGGCATAGCCATGGAGTGAGTTCAAATCCACTGATCCCACTTTAATAGCATTCGGGGAAGTGGAAAAGGGATCTGCTGTGGAAACTGGAGAGGCGGGAATCAATGAAGCGGTGTTCAGCTCTGAGGTGCAGTCACGCCGTAACGGTGGGCGATTATGAAATAGTTTCAATGGTTTTAAAATAAGGGGGGGGTGGCGAGACCAGATCCCAAATTTCCCGGGTGAATAATGGACACAGTGAGTCGTTGTGGCAATACCACAGTGAGAGTTCAATGGTTAAGTTCAAATTTGGGAGTTGGATGGGAGCGGGGGGAGAAGATATGTTATTTGGGGGGAGGCTACACACGGCGCACATGAGATATCTAGAAGGGCAGACGGGCCTGAAAGCATTAAGATAGGCACAGTATCAAGGTACAATAATGGCTCATTTAACATTTGTCACATTAAATGTTCAAAGGCTTATTTCCCCAATTAAACGGAAATCCATGATGAACAGGCTTGGGGATATGCGGGCCTCGGTGGTATGGATGCAGGAAACACACTTGCTCCTAGAGGATGAACACAGACTAAGGCATAGGGACAAAAATCGGGGAATGCACATCTTGCTGGCGAAGGGTATAAATTTCGAGAAACAATTCGTAAAGAAAGAACCGGAAGGCCGCTACTTGATATTAGGAGGAAACTGATGGGTCAACAGGTTACATTGATGACGATCTACGCCCCCAGCGAAGGGCAGGATCACTTCCTACTGAGATTGCTGCCCAAAATTGCACAGTGGGGAGTGGGCCAGATCTTGATTGGGGGCGATTTTAATGGAGTGATGGATGCTGTGATGGACAAAACCCTTCTTGCTGCTTCTAATGACCGCTGTTCAGACCGGCCCTAGCAAATTTCATTAGGGAATTACACCTAATAGAGAGAGACATGGCGATTTTTCCGCCCGCAAGAAAAAGCATACACTCATTACTCAGCAGTGCAAAGGGGCCACTCCCGGATTGATATGGTGCTCATTTCAGACACGCTGGTCCCACAAGTCACGGGACTGGAAATTGGAGTGAGGTGTCTATCAGATCACGCTCCGGTCCTCTTAAAGCTGGAGCCGATTAACCCACGCAACAGTCCCATAAACCATGGCGCCTAAATGAGATGATTCTAAGAGACTTGGCCCTTAGAGCAGGCATGGAGCAGGCCTTAAAATGTTACACTAGGAATAGACTGGTCCACTATCTGGGACGCTAGTAAAGCGGTAGTAAGCGGCAAATTCATTGCACACACAGCAAATTATGTTAGGAGACGAGAAAGGGTGAGGCGGGACATGGAGTCCAAAGTAACAAAGGCTGAGGCGAGTATAAAGATAAAGGCTCACAAAAAGCATGGCGGGCATTTTAAAAAGTTAGGGCGGCCCTGGAAGCTGATCTGGCTGACGAAGCTGCACAACTTTGTGTGCAAACTAAACCATTTTATTATATAAATGGGGACAAAACCAACCGATTCCCCGCAGCCAAATTGAGACCGTAAAAACTCAGGAATCGCATAGTCCAACTTAAAAACCGGGAAGGAGATCTGGTGAGGGGTGAGGAGGAAATAGAGGAGTCCATATATTCATGCTATACTGATAACTTGAAAGGGGAAGACCTGGAGAGAGAGGCGCAGATAGCATTCCCATACCGGGTGACCTTACCGCAAATTAGTGAATCGGATAGGCAAATGCTAGAAGCACCCATAACTGAGGAAGAAGTGGGGGCGGTCATAGGGGCATTGAAGGGGCATACATCCCCAGGTCCAGATGGGCTAAGTAATGCATATTATTAAACATTTAGGGTTATGCTAGTGGGCCCCCTAACAAAATTGTTTAACTTCATTCGGGATACGGGATGAACCTCCGGAGACATGAGCCTGGCGACCACAGTGTTACTACTAAAACTGGATATCGCACTATTTCGCTATTAAACGGGAATGTAAAAATCTACTCCACGGTCTTGGCCGAAGGCTTACAAGGGTCCTCCCGGGGATAATTCATCCGGACCAAGCGGGCTTTGTGAAGGAGCGGCACACCTATGATAATATTAATAGAGCTATAGACACAATAGATTGGGGGCGAACAACAGGGCAGCGGTTCTCGGTACTGACGCTGGACGCCTCCAGAGCCTTTGACAGCCTACACTGGGGATTTTTCCAACTGACCCTTGAAAAGTTTGGGTGTGGGTCAATCTTTACCCGTATGGTGATGGTCAATTTCGTACATCCATCTACACGACTAATGATCAATGTGCATGCTCACAGATAGTATCCCCATCCAGAAGGGCACGAGGCAGGGGTGTCCATTATCGCCATTGATCTTCGCTATAGTCATGGAGCTGTTGGCGCAGAGGGCCCGCGATGATCCGTGAATCCAAGGGGTGGAGGTGGGCGCTGGGGGATCCCAAAAGGTAGCTCTCTATGTGGACGACGTCCTCATGTTCTTGAAGGACACGACACACTCACTTCCAAGGGCCATAGAACTGCTAGACGGATTTGCGAGAGTCTCAGGGTTCCATATCTAACCGAGATGACAGAGCAAGTGTCAGAATGAGAGAGTAGGTATCCTTTGAAATGGGAACAGAAATCAGTAAAACACCTGGGAATACAGTTGACCCCTACGTATGAAACACTATATGGGGCTAATATCCTGGACCTACTGAAAGCATTGGCAGGAGACCTGAATCGCTGGGACATGCAGGAGTTATCATAGTTGGCACGGATAACAGCAGTTAAAATGACTGTCCTCCCTAGGTTTTTGTACGCGATAGGCGCTCTCCCAATACGCATCCCGGGCCGAGCAATCAAAAAACTACAGAGGGAGGTGATGTCCTTCATTTGGTGGGGGGGATAAACCGAGGGTCCCCAGGAAGATATTATTTAGACCACAAGTTCTGGGAGTTCCAGAACTCCGCAGGTATTTATGGGCAGCACAGGTAGCACCTATGTTACAATGGTCACCTAGAGAAAGCCAGAACCGATGGGCAGCCCTTGAAAGTGAAGCAACTAAGAAACCCTTGCGAAGCCTCAGTTTTCTTGCAGCACGACATAGCGGCAAAGGCGGCATGTTACTGGAGTCAACCAAGGCCACTGTATGGTATTGGGACAAACCATTAAGGGGTAGAAAGGTAACGGTGGGGGCGAGGTCCTCTCGCACCGGTTGCTCATAACCCAGATTTCAGCCCAGGGATGCAGGCCGACTTTTGGGTACATTGACGGGGAAGGGAGCAAGCCCTGGTATTGAATGATCTCTATGCAGAAGGGACACCCCTAACATTTGAAGGCTACAAGGCTAAATTTTATATACCGGAGTCTGAACAATTCCATTGTATCCAACTTAGACACTGGATTTCTAACACAAAGGTCCGGGAGGGAGCAAATCAGGATCCAGTAGGTTTGGCGCTTACGATACAAGAAGGCCAGCCTGAAAAAGGGGTGTCGAAACTGTATCGGCTGATGGGGGCGGTGGACCCAGAAGAAACTCTTTTTTGTATATGCAAAGATGGGAGGCAGATGTGGGGAGACCAATCTCTGGGGAGACCTGGGGCCATATATGGCATAGAGCCGCCAAAAGCTCCAAATGCACTTCAATTAAAGAGGCAGCATACAAACTTGTCTGCGGTGGTATATGACGCCATCACGCATGCACTCAACCCAGATAACCCCATGTCTTGCTGGAGGGACTGCAGACAACCTGGGGATTTCACTCATAAGTGGTGGTCTTGCCTAGTGGCATAGACCTACTGGAAGGAGATTGTGAGCCACATCAAAGAGATAACGGGGGCCCAACTGCCTTTTGACCTGGTGGTAGTTTTACTTGGGGAGGCAGTAGAAGGGTGCTATGCGAACTCTGGGACTAAAGCTAGCCTTATTACCCACATGCTGAGCGTGGCTAGAATCAACTTGGCGCAAGCATTGAAGAACAAGGAAGGGCTGGTAGTAGTCATGTGATGGGTGAGGCTATGGGGAGTGATGACCATGGAAAAAGTAACGTCAATAACTCATGGTTCCTATTCGAATTATCAGAATACTTGGATGCCATTGCATGAGTTCACAGGCGACAAGGAACAGATGTATTTGAAGCCTAAATTACTTTGCAAGGTCTCCGTTATCTGAGTGCGAACCTTGGGCCAAAAAGGCGACCCAGCCCGTAGAACATTCAGAAAAGCCGGGAAAGATGTAGTATTCCACCCAAATGTTTGGAGGTTATGTTGGCCGGGGCGGGGGGTTCTAATAGTTAAAACTCACAAACAAGCAGAACTTAAAGACTGGAGCGAATAAAGGGGAAGACATGGGCAAGGCTATTGTTTGTCATTCTCTAATGCATGCATGTCTGTAATTTATGCGCTTGAAAATATAAATAATGTTGGTTAAAAAAAAGCAGTCTATACTGAATATCAACAGTAGTGCTACAAACAAGAAGCATACTAAAATCGTTTTATGCTCCTAGAGGCTTGTATTAGCCAAAGTAGCTACCTAGCAAAAAGTGTGATTTTTCTTTGTTAGGGTTCATTCATCAATTCATTTAACCATTCATTATAGAAAAGCGCTTAGCAGCTTACTCGTATCATGCATGCATGCTTACATATGTAGTTTTGAGCAGGCTAGTATATGAACCCCATATGCATACATGCTATATCAGTAGGCTGCAAATTCAAATCCACTTCATTCTCCATGTTAAGGGAATAAACAGCAGTCTGCTAAAGGGCCAGGACAAAAATAAGCATGACGTAAAGTAATTGACTTAAGGCTTAGATAGATATTTCAGCAAGATGCTTCAGAGCAGAGCTGATCATTTAGCAAGATACTTCTGAGAAAGTCGTTAAGAGCTAATAATTTAGCAAGATAATAAGGAGAGGTGCTTCTCAAATGTGTTACATACATCACGCAAGGAGGAAATTCCAAGTTATACAGGTTAGAATCAGAAGCTGAGGGCCTGCTCACCGAATGACAGCATTTTGTGATAAGGGGACATCCAAGCTAGGGAACCTATAAATACCATTCCAACACAGATACAGGAGCTTGCTGGCTTGCAGTGGCGGTATTATAATGAGATCCTGACAGAGATTGCACGGGGTGCATGCTTTCACATGCACCTTAGAGCCAAGTAGCAATGGGGTGTCTGCTTGACTGTAAAATGTGCACAAATTCAGGTATTTTTGATTGATGCAGTGAATGTGTGCTTTGCATTGTATGTTATGATGATATATATATTAAAATGCAATCATTGCTTTATTGATTGCTTTATTGTTTTAAAGTTTTGGTGTAGTTTGGAAACCATAGAATAGGTTTGAATGCCTTCATATAGTGTTGCTCTAAGTGAATTGAGCATTGTGTTTAGACTTTGAGTTTCCTTAGCAGAAAGGAACAAGCTGGGTGGGGCTTTTATGTCTTTGTCAAAAGAAATGTGATGTTAACCCCAGGGGGGGGCAGGGGGGGCCTGGACAGGGCTTTATGTGTTGGACATGTGTTTGAAACCCCATCATTAGAGTATTGATGTAGATTGAGTTGAATAGAGATGTGAAACTTGTTACCTACCAAACAAATGTGTTTTAATTCTATGTTAAATTAGTGAGACAATTGGAGAGTTGTTTGAAGATGATTCATATGTTGGAACGTTCTGAATTTAGAGAGAATGCAATAGGGATTTCTATGTGTAAATAAATACTACTTTTTTACAATATCGGTCATTCTTGACTCCCGAGGTACAGTGAAATGCAAATTAGCAACACTGTTAGGTGATGTATTATGCCTCTCTCCCTGAAGTCTTTCTCTCTATTCATATATATATATTTTTTTTAAACTTTATTTTGTGAGATTTTCATAACCTCAAATTATAGGTGTGCCATTCTGGCGTACCAACATAACAACAAGTAAAGGTAGGAAAGGGATTAGATCAGCTGAAGAGGGGGTGGGGAGAGGAGGGAAAAAGAACAGAAAGGAACTTAACATTACCCATATACAGGTTCGACCGCAATTCCCCCCCCCCGCACCAGTGTCCACAACTCTAGGCCTCGAAATGTTCCTTATTTAATGCCGATTGGCACCGAGTACAAAAAGTGTATAGTGGCTCCTCTCCCGCCTCAGTGGCTTATATCGAGGTCAGGTTTCTTCTGAGTCAGACGGGGCTGTACAGTTTAGCAGATATGCGATGTATGACCCCCAGATGTCAGGAGGACGAGCATGTAGCGGGAGGGTTCCTGCAAAGTCGCTCTCTGTCTTGACAGTACGTTATGTCTCTTTTCCACTCTTCGAACCTGGGCAAGGGCCCACGGCTCCAGGCCATGGCGACACGCCTCCGGGCCAGTGTCAGCAGGAGGGCTGCCAGCCTGCGAGATGCAGGTTGCAGGTATTTGGTGAGGCCGAGCAGGGGTGCCAATGGTTGCGGGGCTATCTGTTCGCCAATTATGTCAGCAATCATTTGTAACGTCGAAACCCAGAAGCGTCGAACACCCGGGCAATCCCAGGCTAAGTGGAAGAAATCGGCGTGCCTCGCTGAACAGCGTTCGCATTGAGCTGATGCCTCCGGGTGATGTCGGTGCTTTTTAACAGGGGTATAATACGTTTGGTGCACAAAGTTAAAATGTATTAGTTTGAAGCGTGTGTTCATTGCGACCTTTTGAGTTTGACGCAGTATATATGACCAGTCTTCGTCGCTTATCGACTCCTGAAGGGCGGATTCCCATTTTTGTCTTGTTTTAGCGTTGGGTGACTTAGTGTCTGCTACCAGGGATTTGTAGAGCAGTGAGACCAACCTCCCCTCTCCCTCCGCTCGAATAGTGTTATGTAACAAATCCCATGTGGGTGGTTGTTGGGGGAACGAGGGGAACAGTTTTTGTAGGGTATGGCGTAATCTAAAATATATGAAGGTGCCTAGGGAAGTGTTGCCTCCTCTATCTTTGGCCATTTGCGGGGTGAGAAAGGTGCCCTCTGGGAAAATATCGCCAAAGGAATGGACGTTGATTTTGTCGGCCCACGTTAAAAATACTTTTTCATTCGTGAGTGGGATGCCCGGAATGAACCTGATCGGCAGCAGGGGAAAATATCTTATGCTCACGCCTTACCTGGCAGCCATCTTTTTCCAGATCGTGTATGTAGCCAGGACCGTGTTCAATGTGTTATATGGAACTGGGATTTGGCTGATCACAGCGGCGCTGAGCAAGTCTGGTGAGGCCAACGCGCGTTCCACCTGTACGTGCGGGTGGATGAAGTGGGTCATGTACCAGTAGCTCAGAAAATGCGCCTGCGCTGCCCAGTAGTATTTTTCTATGTCCGGGAGCGCTAGACCACCCTGCGACGTTGGTAGTACTAGGGTATTGTATGCCACCCGTGTGGGTTTCCCTGCCCACAGAAGTTCTAGCACCGTGGTCTTCACTTTCATTAGGAAGGATTTGGGGAGCAGCAGCGGGATATTCGCGAACAGGTATAATAGCTTGGGCAGGATAACCATTTTTGTCAACGAGACCCTGCCCCAGAGCGTCAACGGCAGAGTTTTCCATCTATGTACCCGGTCCTGAACGGAATTGAGCGTGGATAAATAATTATCTTTATAAATCTCGTGGTGATTCTGAGACATGTATATATCCAAGTAACGTACCCTCTTATTTTCCCATTTAAAGCCATAGTCGTCTATGAATTCCGCTGTGTTGGGGGTCAGAGGGAGTATCACCGACTTGGAGTGGTTAATTTTCAGCCCGGACATATGTCCAAATCGTATGACTTCCCTCATTGCCGGGTTCAGGTTCTCCCTGGGGTCACTAATGAATAATGCGACGTCGTCGGCGTAAAGGGAGACGATTAATTTGTGGGGGCCTAGTTTAAGGCCTCTGTGTATTTGGAATTCGCGCAATCTCGATGCCAGGGGTTCCATAATGAGTGCAATAATCAGGGCGGAGAGTGGGCACCCCTGTCTCGTACCACGCTTCAGTGTTAAGCGAGGGGACCTAGAGTTACCCATTATAACATATGACCGGGGGTCATTATACAGTAGGGACACCAGCTTGATGAAAAAGTTGCCAAAGCCCATCTGCCTCAGCGTTGCCAGCATAAATGGCCATTCCACCGAGTCGAATGCCTTTTCGGCGTCTAAAAACACTGCAATCGCCTGCTGGGTCGGATCTAAGGCCTCAATGACACCAAACAAGGGCCTGATACCGTAGGTGATGCTGCGGCCCGGGATGAATCCGGCTTGGTCTCCTATTACTAGGGCCGGCATGAGGGGGGAGGAGTCTAGAGGCTAAAATTTTGGCGAGGATCTTATTGTCGAGATTAATTAGTGAAATTGGCCTGTATGATGCACACTCATCGGTGGGCTTGCCGTCTTTGTGTAACACTATTATGTTTGCCTCCTGGAGTGTGGGGGGAGGCAACCTCTCTCGAACGATTCCTCATATACACTCAGCAGAATGGGGGCGAGGGTGACTGCAGGCGCCTTGTAAAACTCCCCTGTGAGTCCGTCGGGACCTGGTGCTTTAGAATTCGGGAGGGATTTTATTGCTTCTACAATTTCCTCTACGGTTATCGGGGCATTCAATGGTTCTCGCAGGGCTGGGTCCACCCAGTACAATTCAGTGTCGTCCAGGTACTCCTGCAAGGAACTGTGGTCTGATCCGCCCCTGGAACTGTACAGGTTTTGATAGAAGTCACGGGATGTTGTGGCGATGTCCTTTTCAGAATAAACCAACTGACCGTGTGTGTTTTTGATGCGTTCCACCCGGGTCGGGGTTTTGTCTATCGATAAGAGGCGGGCAAGCAGTGCTCCCGGTTTCTGGCCCTCTCCGTATTGTCAGACTAGTTGTATGCGACTCAAGAATTTTAGTTCTCTTTCGGCTGTCTCTCTGAATTTTTGGAGTTCCTTCTTCAGCTCTGCCTGTATTCGGGGGTTCTGTGTAGGGGTGGCCCTGAGTTCCAGCTCCTTGAGTCGACGCTCACTGTCCGACAGTTCTCTACGAATCGACTTCAGTATACCATTCTCTTTGGCGAGACAGATTCCCCGCACAAAGCATTTCAGCGCCTCCCAGAAGGTGCCGGTCAAGTCCACGGTGCCCTGGTTTGTCTCTATAAAGGACACAATTTCTAGTCTGAGTTCCTCCGCAAAAACAGCGTCTGACAACGACCCTGGCTTGAACCTCCAGTGTAGGCCTGGGACTGTTGCCCCCACAAAGGAGACATCCAGTGTTACCATTGAGTGATCCGAGTATGTACGTGGCCAGATCTGGCTCGCACCCCATGAGAATGGACAGTGAGAGGACGCCATGATGTAGTCTATTCGGGAGCTGGTGTTATGGACTGGTGAGTGGAATGTGTAGTCCCTTGCATCTCGATTATGGAGTCGCCACGTGTCGATCAAGCCGAACGATCGGCATATCTCGCGGACTTGGGTGCTTGCCTTAGACAGGTTTCTGGTTGTATTATGGGATTTGTCAAGCGCTGGGTCCATAGGTGTGTTGAGATCCGCCCCCCAGATGATGGTTTCGGCGTTAATCTTTCCGAGCTGGGACATCACCCAGTTGAAGTTGTCGTGGCCATCCGTATTTGGAGCGTATGAATTTACGATCACTATTTCTCTCCCGGCAACTATTCCCCTTACTAACAGGGCTCTGCCTTCGGAATCTTTCTGGGTCTCAATGAAACTGAAGTTTGACCTCTTGTCGATTAAGATGGCGACCCTTCTGGCAAAGGATGAATACGATGAGAAGTACCTGTGGCAGCCCCAGGCATTGGCCCATTGAGATTCTGTTTCAGGCAGGAGATGTGTTTCCTGGAGTATGGCGATGTTAACATTATGTCTGCGTAAGTATTGGAAGATTCTTCTGTTCTTCGCCGGTTGGTTGCCACCTCGTATGTTCCAGGTGGCTATTCTAAGCATTGGTGTTGTCATTTGGGGGGGCAGGCGAGTTTCTTTCTCGACGGGATGTAGAGGTGCGACTGACGGCTGGGGCCACTGGAGCGAGACAAGAGTTTGAGATTCAGGCCCTCGGGGCCGCACAGCATTGACGCTGTGGAGTTAGAGCGGAGCGAGCAAGGTGCACGCGTCGAACCAAAGACCCTCCCTTGTGTGGGCAACCCCCAACTGGCCCACATAGTTCCCTCCCTTGAAAACTTTACTGCAAACATTGCTGTGCTAGGGGCGTTAGTAGCCTGCCAAGAGGATGCCGGGCTTCCATTAGCGACGCAAGTTCGTGCCTGCGTTCGTCATCTTGTCTGGAAGTTGAGGGCACGTTGGTGCCAGCCTCCCATGTTCAAGGTGCTTTATTACGGGGGGTTGCGTCTTGCCCGGTCTTCGCGCCTGGGCCTCTGGTTGTTTCCGCTGAGTGTACATCCGGCCCGGTCTAGAAAGTCACTGGCCTCTTCTGGGGAATTAAAGAATTGTGTTTTCCCTTTGTGCTGAATGCGAAGTTTCGCTGGGTATAACATGGAGTAGACGATTTGATTGTCCTGCAGGCGGCGCTTGACAGATACGTAGGATCTCCTCTATAACTGTACTGCTTGGGAGAAGTCGGGGAAGAATTGAATCGGGTCGCCATCGTATTGTAGTTCCCCCTTAATTCTGGCCGCATGTAGTATTGCATCACGGTCTTTATAATTTAGCAGCCTTGCAATTATTGGTCTTGGGTGTGTGCCTGGTATTGGTCTAGTATTCGGGATTCTGTGTGCTCTTTCTACAACAAACAGCTGGGATAGTAACTCTTTTCCGAAGAGCGTGACGCACATTTGTTCCACAAAATCTTCCATTTTGCCTGGGAGTTGTTGTTCTCTCACTCCTATAATTCTGATGTTGTTTCTACGAGAACGACCCTCCAAGTCTTCATTTTTGGCAATCACAGTCTTCATCTGTGTTTCAAGTAGGGAGACTCGGGAGGTCAGTGCCGCCGACCCGTCATCTAGGTCGGACACTCGCTGCTCCACGTTGTCGAGCCTGTCCGCATGTTTATCGAGTCTGTGTTGTAGCTGGTCCACTTTGGTTGACAAGGTGTCTAGCTTGCACCCTAGGCCGCTGATACCGGCCTTCAGATCCATCAGGATCTCTCTGATGTCTTGATGAGGTGTCTGTACTTCCGATAATGCTGCCTCTTGTACAGGGGATTCGGGTCTACTGCTGGTTGTGGGTTTATGCTGTGAGTTAGGTTCGAAGTGTAGTTTCTTTTGAGTTTTGTCCATTTTCCCCATGATGGCTTGTGTAGATGTTTGTGGTTGGCGTTTTGCTTAAGTAGGTCAAGGATTGGTGCCTCGGGTTCGTGGAGACCGAACGCCACCGGGTGGATAGAGTGTGGCCGTAGACTCAGAGGATTTGGAACTGGCAATCCTAATGAAAGCTGTGTCCGCGGTCAGGTCCCTCTTCTTCGCTTCAGCTGCACCAGCGGGTCGTGTCCCCCGGATCGGCCGCCCGAGCGTCGTGAATGTCGGTTTCTTGAGCTGGTGATGCCGCGAGGGGTGCCCGCGTCTCGTGGTAGTTGGAGGCCCACGAGCCAGAGGGTCCGCTCCCACGTCGCAGCACCTCGGCTTCTAGGCTGCGCTCGCGTGGGGGCTTGATCGGGGCGGGAGAGGTGGTGTCGCCCTGCCCTGCAGCACTGCTGTCCCGCGCGCTCCCAGCGGCGTCCTCCTACCTGGGTCTACGCGGGCCGTCGGCGTCGTAGGCCTTCATGCCGTAGGTCTTCCACCGGGCCGCTACGGGGACGGAGACCGCTCGGTTTCTATGGCGCCGTCTCGCCTACGTCTACCCGCCATCTTGTGCGGCTCAGTGCTCGGCTCCGTCGGACGCCGCCTCGTTTCGCAGCGTGGGTGCCTGCGGGTTCTCCTCTCTGGACGACAGACGGCTGGTAGACCTCAAGACCAAGGAGGCGTAACAGGGGATCAGGTTGCTTGCCGGACTTGGGGGTTAGTTCAAAATGATCTGCGGGATATTGCGAATGCACCCAGCGGCAAACTGGACTAATTCGGCGACCGCAGGAGCAACGATGGATCAGGATTCATTAGAGCCCTACGGAGCTCTCTTAGGAAGCGGCCATCTTGGTTGGCTCTCTAGCGCCCGCCTCTCTCTCTATTCATATTTATGTGCACTAGGAGCAACAGAAACAGTTGTGGACGTGTTGCAGAACCTGTGAGTAGGTTATCAGGTTTCAGGTTTTACATTGATAGAGCTGAAAGCGAGTTGGGAAGGGAAATGCACATTCAGCCTCCAAACCCAATGTTGAGTCACTGGAGCAAGAGCATAATATCGGCACTAAATAAGATGAGGGAAGACATCCTCTGGGTTTCATGTCAGTGGCTGGTAGCTTCTCTGTCGCACAGAGTGCGCGACCTTAGCTAAACTGAGGGCAAGGGCGGAGCCCCCTTAAGGTCAGAGCCCTTACTAGCTGGGGTCATCCCACTGGACACATAATAACTGGTAAGATGTTATCCAAAACAATCTTAAGGTCTCTGAAGAATATTTTATTGCACCAATGTCCTTTAGAATGTGTAGGAATATTAGGTAAATACTTCGAACTGCATTCCATAAAATTATTTCGAATTGGAATCATACCCCTAATTTATCATTTAATACTTAGTGGAATTTCAATTGCTTCATCCATCGTATTGAAAAATGCCATGCTTTTTATATTAACTGTTTGCACAAATTTAACAAAAAATTGAATATTTTTACCCAAATCCTTTAATAATACTGAGTGGTGATGATGTGCTTGGTAGCGTTGTCACCACCATATATCGATGATCATTCGCCTCTTCCCTTTTCTTTCCCATTGTATCCTGTTTTTGGTTTGTTTTTGTCTCCCCTGTGCATCCACCTTCACTTTACAAAAATAACTTCATTACGTTCTACGTATGTAAACCTGTTCAGTCAAATTTTAATTGTGTGATACACTTTGTAAGTTAAGAGACTTTTTATGTCATATCTTGTATTTCAAAATGCTCAATACAAATTATTAAACATAAAAAAACTGCATGTCTGAACAAGTTGTGGAAACAGTATGGAGTATGGGCTAGCGGGGTCATGCAGCCAACTGATAAAATCACCTAAAACCAAAATATCTTTTATATTTACAGGCCTTGCAAATTCTTATAAATCCCACTAGACCTGCAGGGCGAGTTCCTTAGTTTACATATTCGACCTAAGAGAAATGCATTAGCCCCAAGGTGACTGGTGACAAAATATTTTCCAGTGCTTTTTGTTAAATGGTGCATGTCGCCATAAGCACACTTCATATTTGGTACAATGCTGTCAAGCATGCACATTGAAACTTATATTTGACATTTACTGCAAAGTGTGTTTGCAGTAAATGAAAAGTACGTTTCTCTCATCCCCATGCTCGCCAGCAAGGTCGAGTATTATGCAAGTGGTACTCGCCCTTCATAAAAACAATTTGCCGAATTCTAGTGTGCTAGTAGATTTTGCGAAGCCTGGCTTTAGCGAATCGAACATTGGCCATATGTCAAAAAAAAATAAAAAACCTTTTTAGGGGTCACTGGGCAATAGCAAAGCGGTACTTAAAACGTTCTGTGATTGTCTAAACTGCATCTTAATAGAAATCACATATTTCCTTTTGAAATTGATGATAGTGTATGGCAGTGTATGTCTCATCTAGCGCTATTGAGCTTGATTAAGGGTGGAAAGAATCTATGGTGTTGCAGTGACCCTTTATTCTCTTTCTAGTCTCTTTATTCTCCAATCTTGCCATCCTTTCTTGTTCAAACTTCTTAAGCTTATCGGATTCACATAATGGGCCTCATTACGAGTCCGACGGTAACCGAGCGGGAAAAACTGGCAGGTTACCGCCAGACTCGTATTACCATTCCGCCTCTGTGATTCCCGTGATGGTACCGGTGTTTCCACATCCGCCTGAAGGCGGGTGGTGTTAAAACCGCCAGGTCAGACCTGGCGGGAATGACACCTCCCGTATACAGAATTCGAGATCAGCCAGTCTGGAAACAACAGTGGTGGCGGATTTACCACCACTGTTCTTTCCGGACCGGCTGACTCGTAATGAGGCCCAATGTTTGTTATTTTAATGTTGTCGTTTATAGCCGAGTCTGTAACCGCAATGCTAATCTCTCACTAACCTGCTTCTGTAGAGTATAGACAAGGATTGTATTCACGTTTGGAAGATGGTCTTCTGGGGACAGACTTCTGGAATTGGACCATGACTGGAGCATGATTTGAGATTGTTCCTGCAAAAACCCTGTTTCTATGAGGTGACTGGACTGGGAGCAAATGACAAGAATCTAGTACATTCTAGAAAATTAGGTACAATGGGATTGGAATGTGTTTGGGTGGATTTCTAGAATCTGGTCTGGTGGACCGATTTTAAGAAGCCACCCGAGATATATTGAACAGGGGAACTCTGAGAGGTTATCCAAACCCAATCATGGTAAGCCTGGAGAGTGGTCAAGTCTATTCTCTGGATAGTGTGAGTGGGGTCAGGGGTCCTCAATGAGTCAAACAATTTAGACAGGAACGTAGAAAATCCTATATTTATTATAGGCCCAAAACACACTCTAGGAAATCAAACAAGCAGGTGATATTACATAACACTCTATTGTAAAACATATATAGTTACCTTTAGGTTCTTAGAAATGCATTCAATAACTTAGATCACAAAAAGAAGTTAAGTAGTGATGTAGTAGAATGAAACCAATGTACAAGAATGATAACCTAACTTTATAAGTCCGATCCCTATGATCTATGGGCAACTGGGCCCAAAAGTCACAAAGCTTCTTCTTAGGAAAATGGGCTGATGTAGGAAGAGTTCTTTTCATGGTAAAATGTTCCCGAAGATATTCAAAGTTATAGATAGGTAAAATTATTTATAATGGATTGTGTGCTCCCACGGATTCCTCATCTTTTATATACCGATATCCTGCTGGCAGTCTTAAGAATTCTTTTCAAGAGCAGAGGGCGCTGTGCGGCGTCAAATCGTCCCTCGGTCACTTCCATTCCCACGCTCTAACAGTACGAAGGTTTAAATAGCACACACTGCTCCTACATATGCCTCTGCTATCAGGGTAAAGAGCAAAAGGCTGAGTGCGGCTCCTGTCAGTCGATGACTGACAAGGCCTTGAAAGAGAGGAAGGCTAAACTCCCCCTTAGTCGGTCGAGATCAAAATCTGTGTCTTTTACTGCTTCGAAAAGGAAATCCTCTGAAGGTAGAAGTTCACCCGAAAGGCCTAAAAACACTTTTAACACTCCAAAGGGTCGAGGTCTAGTAGCGATTTTCATAATTCTTCGTCATCACGAATCTCACCCGACAAGAGACAGGTATGTTTTCCAGATAAGTCTGCCTCTGCAGCCGTTTAGGAAAAATCCAGTCAGAAAATTAGGAACATCTTTTCACAGGGGGACCTCCCTGGTCTTGCCAAAATAGACTACCAATCTCACAGCGCCTGCAAAAACCAGCATGGAATTGTTGAAGTCTTTGGGCCTCATTACGACCGTGGCGGTCCGGAAATAACGGTGGCGGTAAACCCGCCGCCACCGTTGTTTCCGGACCGCCTGATCCTGACCCCTGCAGGCGGGAGGTGATGTTCCCGCCAGGTCTGACCTGGCGGGTTTAACACCGCCCGCCTGCAGGCGGACGAGGAAACACCGGCAGCATTACAAGATGCTGCCGGTGTTTCCATGATCCCGATTCCCATTGCGTCCCATAGGACTCAATGGGAATGGGGATTTACACCATTCCGCCTCCGTGATTCCCGGAAAACCGGGGTTGTGATGCCCCGGTAATTCCGGGAATCACGGAGGCGGAATGGTAATACGAGTCCGGCGTTAACCAGGCGGTTTTACCGCCTCGGTTAACGCCGGACTCGTAATGAGGCCCTTTGACTCATGCGCCGGGTCAGACGGCCTCTGAGATGCCAATTGTTCAGCATCGACTGCAGGGAGAGCATCAAAGCCAAAGGCTTCAATATCCTCGCTTCCGAAGGACACAACGTCAAAGTCATTGACGTCGACTGAAAATCCATCTTCAAGCTTTTGGATCTATTTTCGAGAAAGAAGAGGAAGACGACAACATTGTACCTTTCAGGTACAAACATTTTGCTATGCTCACTGTCCCCGAAGAGCTCATTTCTGAAGAATCCTGTTTGGAGGACTTGGCTACTTGTAATAAAGAAGCCATTGGCTTGATACTTCTCCGGAAGTGGTATTTGCTTCATCTGATGCAACTGCCCATCCAAGGCTGCATACATGACAGTGATGAACAGGGTCACTGAATATGTGGGTTGTGTAAGGAACTCATGAAGGCAACAGTAAAGACAGACACAAATGATCACAGTTCAAGGGTGTTTATTAAACTGTATGAATGGGTGAGAAAATCGCCTAATCTAAACCTAAAGCTAAGATGGGAGCAAGCTACAAATATCAAATAATATAAGGCAGTCCTAGTGGCGTCTTGTAAAATAAAAGTGCCTATACTAAAAAACCTATTGCCAATACCACCAAGTTACAAAAATAGTGTTGGATAATGTTCACCAGAAAAGAAAGAAGTGTTCACGAAATAAGTCAGGATGGTATGACTGGGGTCTCCCTTCCCCACGTTTTAAGCACGGGACAAGGCGGGACATCTGAACACAGCACACTCCTGTACCTCTACAGCACAAGGTTCACTATTCCGTTGAACGATACCAGGACCTTGAGGGGCCAAGTCTCTTTTCTAGAAAGTCACTTGCCTTAGAAGGCCTGGTGGACCAAAACAACAGACAAACAAACGGCCCTTTAATGATCTTGCACCTTGGATGATTGCTTTTCAGCCCTTCTCCCTCCGCAGGGCTTGGATCGTTCTTGCAACGTGGGCCTCCCTCGGTCGGGTTCACTACGGCCTTTCACTTTTAATATCAACACAATGTTCTCGGTTGCATCATATTTCACCCTGATTCGCAGGCATCCCTCAAACGGGTTCACATTTGCCAATTTCAGAGTTCTCTTTCTTTTACCACGTTGCATGATTTACTTCTCTTAGCTTTTCCCTTGGCCTCCCTCCGTCCTGTTCAAATAGCCATCGTTAACACAATGTTCATGAGTTTCTAACACAGTTAATATTTGCTTCGTCTCTTCAGAAAGCGTGGTTTCCGTTTCCCTAGCTCTCTTGGCATCCTTCTGTCTGGTTCACACTTCCCCTAATTCACAATTTCACAACCTTTGTGGAAAGCGGGGTTTCTCCAGCATGGGGTCTGGCATGGATGCACATGCTCATGAATATTCCCCGTCGTCAGGCTGGGAATCCTCGGTAAAGAAAAAATAAGTTTGTTTCGTTTCTGAACTGTCGTTCTACTAGTAACCAATCACTGGTCTCTGGGTCATACTGCGCCCAGCCAATAACTGCCCTCTACCTAAGCCCCTCTTCTGGCAGCCGTCTTCAGATTTTTACCGCACGTTTAAGTGTTGGGAGTCCTCGAGCTTTTACTGCGGACGTGTTGCAGAACCTGTGCCACAAGACAACACAGGAGCGATCTTGATGGCTATCCATACCCTATGTACAGAGATGAGTACAAAGTTGCCCTTACCCCCAGCGGACGATCCAGCGGCGCCTGGACCATCTGGGAGCCCACCGAACAAGCGGAGGCGAATCCACCCCCCCCACCTTTCCATCCTTCACCTACTTCCCTCCTCCGAGGGATGAGACAGGAACGGAGACGGCGACGACGGGGATGGATTACGACGGTGGTGACGACTGTTACACTCACCTGGTATCCACAGGGACGCCACTCAGCCCTGGTTGGATGATGTGCGACTCAAACCCTCTCCCCGTTCCCTGGGTAGTGCCTCCGATGGAAGTTGAGCCTGAAATACAGGGGGGCTGGATTCATGATTGAACTGTCTTTGGTAGGGTGTCTTCCCACCTCCCTTGGATTCAAAACCTTCCCTTGGCCCTCTCCTCACCTTAATTCCTTAGAAGGCGTGCTCCCCGTCCTGCTCTTTGTGGCAAGGGTGTGTAGTCTTGTGTGGGCATGAGCGACCAAGTTGCTTCACTGGTGCAAGCCCTTTTGAATGTCTTGAGTATTTAAGGTAGGTCTTGCTGCTTTACAGTCTTTGTATTCTATTCTGTTCTTCTCTTTCTTCCTCTTATTGTTATTAACATCTTATTTCTTCTCTTTAGGTGTGCAAAGAGATTTTGGTGTTTTCGCGGGTTGGAGCTGAGCACAAGCCGGTAAATGAAGGCGTGGTGTACGCGATGCTGTTCGGTGAGTAATACGCGGCGCTGTTTTGCTTGTTTATGCTAACCTTTGTCTTTCTCCTTCCTTTGTAGGCCAAGGTGCTCCTTGCCGGTCGCAGTGATGTTCCGGAATGATGCTGAACAAGAGACGACTAATCTGATAAGATTCTTGTGATTTTTTTTTTTGTTTTTCGAGTGGACCCGTGAGTATGCGCTCACTAATGCTGTTCTTCTCTCTCCCCTTTTCAGGTTGCTGCGTTCCGGGAAGCATGCAGTGCCCAGATGATGGAGTTCGCTGGATCGAATGTCTCCAGGTAAGCAGAATCAGGAGTTGACGATAGACTGCAGACGGGATGCTAATCACAGGTACGATTCCAATAACGATGTTCTTTTTCTCTCTGCAGGCACACGGTTCCAGAAATAGCTGGCATCAAAGAATATTGAAGACCCAACTGGACACAGTGAGCCTTACGCTGTAAACAGCAGAATAACGCTAAGGGTGTTCTGCTGTTTGGGTGTGGTTTAAAAAGCCTTCAGGTAAAGTAGTTCAAGTAAAGTAGTCCCAGGCCAGCCACACCCTAAATACTACACCGCATAGCTCAGTTATTGGGAACTGAGCTATGTGAGTGCCTCCATGCTGACTGAAGCCCCCAAGAAAGTAGCTCCAAGAAAAATAGTCCCACCCTAAAGGTGTTCTTCATAGTGATTATGAGCCTGGTGCCAAAGGCGCCAGGGCTGACTCCAAGAGTCTCGGGTGAGATTTTAAGGCCTTTAAGGCCATGATGGAACCCCGAAACCTGGCCCTGCCGGGCAAGCTGTCTTGCCAGCAGGGGTCGGGTCTAGGGATCATGACGACAACGGGACGGATCTCCCATCACCCCCTGCCCGGGCCTCCCCTCCCGATGAAATTGGCTCCTTTCACGTCATGATCACCAGGGCATCAGAGTTTTTCCAGCTTTGTCCCGAAGAGCAGAAGAAGGAAGGTTTCCTCTACCAGCAACGGGAGGCCAAGAGGAAGACAGTCCTTTTAGTCCCCTTACTGGACGACATCTGGGACGAAGGACTATCGTTACTCAAGAATCCGTCCACGGCTCCTGCGAAGAGGGACCGGTATGAGAAGAAGTACTGGGTCCCGGACTCCGCCCCGATGTGTCTCAGAGCTCAGCTGTCCCCATATTCAGTGGTCTTTGCGGCGGCCAAGAAGAAGTCAGCAGGGGTGATGGCATCAACTTCCACTTCCCCACCGGACGGCGAGTCATCTCGTCGGCGGCGACGACCATCAAAGCGGCCAACGCCCTTGCGATCGTGGCACGCTACGACAGGGAGCTGTGGTTCAAGATCGCTCCCCTCCTGGATTTCCTACCAAACGACAAGAGGGCAGAGGCCCTTGAAATCCTGCAGGAAGGAGAGGCGGCGTCGGACCACGCCATCACAGTGGCCATGGACATCGCCGACACTGGATTTTGACAGATGAGTAACAGCGTTTGCCTTCACTGGCACGGTTGGCTCAAGGCGTCTGACTTCCGTCAGGATGTTCAGACCAGGGTACTGGACATGCCCTTCGACGGGAACAACCTGTTCGGCAAGGCAGTGGACGAGTCACTGCAGGCCATCAAGGCGGACTCTGAGATGGCCCGGGCCTTGGGTTCTCTCCATCAACGGCTGCCGCCCTTTCGGACCCCC
Organism: Ambystoma mexicanum; assembly: GCF_040938575.1. NCBI lineage: Eukaryota > Metazoa > Chordata > Amphibia > Caudata > Ambystomatidae > Ambystoma > Ambystoma mexicanum. The sequence continues at coordinate 81,734,957 of NC_090936.1, forward strand.
GGATGGAAGTCTCAAGGTGCCTCCAAAGGATTTGGTGGTGGTTCCTCGTACCGCCAAGCAGCCCACTCGTCGCAGGAGGCCTACAGAGGCCGCAGCAAGGCCAGAGGACGTCGTCGTCGCCAGAGAGGCCAAGGCACCAAGGCCTCGATGAAGCAAGATTGAACTGGCCATGACGTCGGGCCACCACCCAAGCACCCCAGTGGGAGGCTGGCTGGTGAAATTAGTCAGCGCGTGGGAGTCCATCTCCACCTACCGTTGGGTGATGGACGCGCTGGCCCATGGGCACACTCTGGAATTCCAAAGAAAGTGTCCCGTCTACCACCAGTGGCCAGGAAGGAAAACCACGTGCCACAGCTACTTCTAGAAGTACGAGCAATGCTAAAAAAGGGAGCGATAGAACTCTTCCTGAAGAGGTTCCGGGGCTCAGAAGTGTACTCAAATTAGGCAAAATCAACAGGTAAGTAATCAGGGCAACTGAACAAGAGACTACAAGGTTAAAATCAGATAGAAAAGGCTTAAGGCCAAAGTCAATGGTGCAAAAGTCTTTTGCTCAAGATAATAGGTTCAATGTAGTTCTTAGTACAGTTCGTGGCACAGATTCCGGACGAGGTTGTTTGGAAGAAAAGTTTTTTTCAAAGAGAAGAGAAGGACAAGCCCTCGGATTGGAGAAAGATTTCAAACATTTTCACTGCGGTTGAACGAAACGGACAACAGGATTTGCACAGTACCTTGAAACGGAGAGGGAGCTGTAGCTGAGGCGGACGTTCCTGGTGGTTCCTACAGGCTCACGGTTTCTTAAGTGACTGTTGGACTGACGTGAAGTAGGAAGACTGGAGGGTCCTGCGCCACCCAGGGAAGAAATCAGCAGCAGAGCAAAACAACTAATAAAAGCTGCGCTCCTTAAAATCCAAGCAGGGTCCGACCTTCTTGGCTATCCGGCCCACTGTAGCTCTAAACAGCGAATTTGACCAGAGGAGGTGTCCTGGCTTGCAGTTTGGGTGAACTGGTTGGTCCCGCCAGCTGAAGGGAAGAAGTTTCCTGGAGGATCTTCTCTGTCGTCGGATTTGGAGATTCGGACCTGCAGCAGGGCTTCACTGTGCAGTTCAGTTGTGGTAGGGGTCCTCCTCTTCCAGTTTCTCGTTGGTTCTTTCGTTCCAGTGGCGACTCTGATCTTCCAGTCCCAGAGACCTGCTTTTTATGCAGTTTTCCCCATTTATACAGCCTGGCTGTCAATCACACAGCAGGGTAGCTGGCCTGGCAAGGCCAGTCCCCTTAGCCAATCAGAAAAGAGTGCCACTTGGGTTACTAAAGCAACCCATAGCAGGGGTCCGAAGATCCCTCCCTCACATCCTGCCTACCTAGACTATCAGGCGCCTTAAGGAGGGCTTCTGTGCAGAAGCCCGCAAAAAGACGGCGAACAAAGGAATCATCCCCGGTTTGGCACGCAGAGTAAAACACGAGAAAGACTTTAACAAAAAGAAATGGCGAACAAACCCATCCGGAACCAAAATAAAATGTATTTGGTCAAGTGGGTTTATGTTCGAGGCTACTATAATAGCCTGGAACAATACCACGTTTATATAATATAATCGCGGTAGGAAAGTTAGGGTAGATACCACTACCACCAGCCAAGTCTTAAAGTTAAGGGAGCGAAACAAGGATCCAAGAGGCACGGACAAAAAGGGATACAAGTTAACCCTTTCCAGTACTCCATGGAAGATGGGGTGTACTGGGTCTGCAATTTTTAAGTGACTACATAATGTTACATGTTTCTGGGCGACAGTAGTCAGCCCCAGAAAAATTGAGTCAGGGGGAAGTCTCAAAGACAACCTTGTGTCACTGCACTGAAGGTGCTGTGTAACACACAAAAAAAGGGGTGCACATGGAGTAGGTGAGGCCCCAGTGCCCAAGATCACACAAACAGTGAAAACACACACAGCAAAACGCATGTAAGAGTGGGAAAAAGGCTCACACAATTACCAGTTGAACAAAATAACCCCTAGAAATCCAGCTAAGCTACTGAGGGACTCATTAGGTAAGGGGAATCAGCCATTTACTGAGAATTCTCCCTATCACACTCTTATTGGGGTTAGATTCATCACACTGCGTGGGTCGCTCTATGGGCTCAAGTGCATTCATCATGAGGTTTGAATGGCTGCGAGAATCTGGATTTGCTCCTGATGCTCAGTCAAGACTTGTGGACATGCACTTCGATGGATCCATCCTTTTTTGGGGCAAAGGCTGGTGACAATTTAGAGACGCTCCAGGCTTCTAAGGCGGCTGCAAAATCCTGGGAGCAGCAATCTTTCAGCCACATCAACAGCAGCCAACTGCCTTTCCAGGCTTGGAGAAGGTGTTCTTTTTGCATCCAGTTTACTTTTGGACAGTGAGGTGCAGCCTGCCCAAAGAGGGCAAAGGACATTTCCACCTGGCTCTTGAGGCTGTAGGAAGAACAGCTCAGGCAGCCACATCCTCACTGCCCTCTGCCACCGCCCCAAAACCACTCTGAGCGCTTTGCGGCCAAGACTCTGATGTTCTATGGGAAGCAGGTTGACCCAGCATCTGGAACAATGGGGCTACATTACTTTGGATGCGTGGGCACTTCAGACAGTGGCTCCTAGTCTTGTCTCCCATTTCTAAAATGGCCCCCAGATTGTCCCCAGAGCAAGCAATCTCTTCAGAAACCAGACCCGGTCCTTCTGCATGAGATTCTTTTCCTGCAGGAGAAAGGTGCAATGGAAAGGGTACCTGTAGTGGAGCAATACCAAGGTTGGTACTCCACCTATTTCCTTGTTCCCAAGAAAGACGGAGGACTGCGACCCATCTTAGACCTGAGACATTTGAACAAGTTCCTCAGGAAGGATAGACTCAAGATGATCGCTCTTACACAGATCCTCCAGGCCTTTCAGCTCTTGGATTGGATGCTGTCACTTGATCTTCAGGATGCTTATTTTCATGTGCCTATACATCCCAAGCACAGAAAATACCTGAGGTTCGCCATTGGAAGTTCTCATAAACAGTTTTGAGTGCTTCTTTCTGGCTAACCTCGGTTGATGGTCTTCACCTAGTTGATGGCGGTGGTGGCAGCGTATGTAAGGAGGGGAGGTATTCACAACTTTCCCTACCTAGACGATGGGCTTATCGGAGCGTGTTCTCCCAACAGGCTCTAGAGCATATCAACAGCACCTGTCACTCTCTACACAAAATGGGCTTCTCCCTCATTTTCAAAAATTTCAAGGTGACACTTTACCAAAGCTGCAATTCATTGAAGCAGTCCTGGACTCTCCTCTGGGAAGGCTTTGCTCCCCGAGTTGAGGGGTCAACATATCTTGCAGAAGGTGATGAAATTTCAGAACGCCCAACATCTACCGCCTTTTGAATTTCTTTTAAAGTTGCTTGGCCCCATGGCATCCCGCATTGTTCTGATGCCAGAAACCCGCCTAAGAAGCTCCCTCCAGTTGGCCCTCAGATCCCAATGGTCACAATTCTTAGACAGGATGACTGACCTTTTTCAGGTCCAAAGCAAGGTCACACTGGATCTCCTGTGGTGGCCCTGGAAAAGACAATGTGATGATGGGGGGAACATTTTTGGCAACCCTGGCCACTGATATTTGTAGTCACTGATTCTTACCTTACTGGATGGGGAGCTCACATGAGCGATCTCACGATCAGCAGACTTTGTTCCCCACTAGAATCAAGACTACGCATAAACCTTTTGGAGCTGATGGCGATCAGACTGGCGCTGATGGCCTTTTTGCCATCCATACAGGGGAAGAACATCCTAATAATGACAGACAACACAGTGGCGATGCATAACCTCAACAAAAGTCGAGGTGTAGGGTCACTACCACTGGGCATGGTGGCAATGCAGCTCTGGCTTTGGGTGCTACAAAACAGGATTTCTCTGGTGGCTGTCGGCTGGAGAAGAGAATACAACAGTGGATGCTCTGAGCAGGCAGAGTAGTCTCCCACAAGTGGGCGTTGGCTTGGGAAGTCTTTCTAAAGATCTTCACCCTGTGGGGAACCCCTCAAGTAGATTTGTTTGCGTCCCTTATCAGTGGGAAATGCAACCTGTTCTGCCCCAGTGAATTTTCTCATTGAGGAGCTCTGGGGGACGTGTTCATATTGGACTGAGACTTTTCACTCTTGTACGTGTTACCACCAGTCCTTGTCATTCCTCTTGTCATCAGGAGGTTGAGGAAGTTCGGGAAGTCCATGATCCTGATTGCTCCGGATTGGGCCGGAGGATGTAGTACCCAGCACTTCAGGACATGTCCATCTGCCCTCTTTTCTGTCTTCCCCAGAGAGTGGACCTATTCTCACAAGAGGGAGGCCATCATCTTCACCCAGAAATCAGAACTCTGAACCGTCACTCTTGGATTCTGAGACGTTAATATGCAAAGATTGGGACCTCCCGGAAGACGTGATGGAGGTGTGGCTTTCGGCCAGAAGACCAGCAACCAAAGCACTATACTGCTGCCATTGGAACACGTTTTGTAGCTTCTCTAGGGTTAAAGATATTGATCTTTTCACTTGCAATACACCTGCGTGCATCAACGGGTGTAGGTGGCTCCTGCCAAGGGTTAACTGGCAGCATTATCCATCTTAAAAAGCATGCCAAAGCAAGGCTCTTATTTTAAAATATCCATTGTCCTTAAATTCCTCAAGAGACTGACAAATATTTTCCCACCGGTCCCTTTCATAGTTCCAGCTTGGGATCTGAACTTGGTACTAACATTTTTTATTGATGGGAGCTCCATTTGAACCTCTCAATGCCTGTCCACTCAGGATATTAACCTTTCAGACAATCTTTCTAGTAGCCATTACTTCTGCTCCCAGAGTGAGTGAGCTACAAACTCTACCATTAAACCTACTTTCACTATATTTTCCAAGGAGAAGGTAGTTTTGAGGGTTTGCTCCTCCTTCCTTCCAAAGGTGGTGTCCGAATTTCATCTGATACAAACATTTACCATGCCAGCATGTTATCCACCTCCTCATCCTTCCAAGGAGGAAGAGATGTTGCACAGCCTAGACCCTAAAAGGGCTCTACTTTTTTATATCTCCAGGATGGCAAATGCCAGGCAAGATGATCAACTCTTTGTGGCTTTTACTGGACACAGACTAGGTCAGGCCGTAACGAAACACATTTTGTCACGCTGTATCATTCTGTGTATTTCAGAATGTTCTACTTTGGGTGGGACAGATGTCCCTGAAAATCTAAGGGCACATTCCACCAGAGGAGTGGCAGCCACTTGGGCTCTGCAAAGAGGTGTACCCCTGCAGGACATTTGTAATGGTGCAACTTGATCTCCGATACTCACCTTTTCAAAACATTACTGTCTAGGCACCTTGTCTGGTCAGGACACTAGGTTTGGGAAAGCTGCTTCAGACAAGATTAACCACAAAGAAAAATCCATTGTTGCCACCTCCTTCTTTATAAGTCATATGGGTGTCTATCAAAGATGGGGAATCTGGCTAGGACATAATCAGGATTGGACGAAAATATCATATATAAAAGACTAAATGCGCAGTGTGCATTCAGTCTAGTATAAAATACCTACTACAAAAATACTGAACTAGGGAAGCAGAGGTTGCAGGGTGTTTATTTCTAAAGTTTATTCTATTGAGAACAGGAGGAGGTGAATACGTTGCAATCACTTACCCCCCTTGACTCTGATTTTCCCAGATGACTAGGTGGGTCGACTGGGGGTTGCTGGAGGTAGGCTTTCCCGCTGTCGCTTCAGAAGCTGAAGGTGCAAGGATTCTTCCGGTCGCTCCAGGAGCAGAGTGCAACCCTTTGAAAAGAAGTAATGCAGAAGGCACCAATGTAGACCGCTTCAGGACAATTCACGAGATGGTGAGTTCCAGCTATTGCTACTGCACACAGGTGACGGCAGGCTTCCTTCCAGTCACGGTTGAAGAATACTTACAGAGCAGGATCTCTTGAAGCTGGGAGGCTGAAAATCATCAGGAAGGCAACTTACACCTCAAGCTGACGATCACGAACATTCCATCAACGAAAGCGGAACAGCGACATTTCTTCTGAGCTAGCTCAGTGGAGAACTTGTCAGTCTTCTGGATGGTCCAGGGACACAGGACATCTGCATCCTCGGGAATGCGTCGAGACTGGTTGTACCAACCAGTCCAAGGGTTGAAGCACTGCTCCAGACCTTGACAGATCAGGTAGTCCAGCAGGGCGTCAGCCAGCCAAACAGAAGGGATGCTGGGCCTCTTCGTGAGTCATCCACGGATCTTCAGTTGGCTGATCTTCAGTCGGCTGTTCGTCTACACAGGCTACTTGGCTCCAACGCTGATCTCCAGAAAGGGCTGCAGGAGTCCTTCTTATCCTCCATTCTGGCTAGAAGCAAGTCTAAGTCCACCAATGCACCATTGAAACAGCCAGCAGTGGTATAATCAGGGCCCACTGTGGGTATCACTCATGCCAAACATCTAGGCTTTCCGGTACCAAAGATGTGGAATGGGATCAGACAGTCCCACCCCCTTCCTGGGCCAAGCACACACAAAGGCATCACTAGCCCGCGGAGCAGCAGTTTTCCCGGGCAAATGCATGACCTTATAAGGGATTTCCTGGCCTTAGAAGGCAGGAAGAAGAGCAAAAAGTATGGCCAAAGAACTCGGCAAGTGTGTGTGTGAGTTTGCGTTCTTTCTGATGTGGATTGTATTTTTTAAAATTTTAGATGCACTCCATTTTTGTGTGTGTGTGCTTATGTCATACGCAGTCACTCATGATCCCTACCTCTGCATTTCTCTGTGCCCTAGTTCTGCACATGCATGTCTGTGTTGCTGTTCCCTTTGCGGCTTTTCTGTGCATGTGTTAGTCTCAGTGCTATGCAAGCATGTCGCAGTGCTGCACATGCACTTGTTTCAGTACTGCACACATCTTTGTCAGTCTCAACTCTGCATGTACACTTGTGTCCTAGAACAGTTTGCATTTCCGTCTCAGGTATGTGCATGTCTTAGGACTGCTCTAAGGTATGTGTGTCCTAACACTACATGCGCCCTTCAGTGTTAGCTGTGTCTTTGAATAGTGATTGCTATGCTTGTTTATTGTCTGTTTCAATGCTACACTTGTTTCAGTGCCACGCTTTTTCAATGGTATATGTATTAGCACTGAATGCTATGCACCATTCATTGTTCATTTGTGTCACTGTTACATTTATTTCAAAGCTATGAGTTGTTTTATTATAGTTGTGCTTCATACAATGCTAAGAATGAAGAATGAAACTTCTGTGAATTTGGCATGAATGTCCGCCTCTGGTCAGAACAGCTGCTGATGAATTTGGTGAACTGTTGAGGACTGGGCCAAAAGTTGAACGGAAACATTTTTCATTTTACCATGCAAAGTGTCATGTAACTTTAACCATAATGTCACTACTGTAACATCATAATACAGATTTTCTTTTAACAAATCTTGCCACTGCATGCTAAATTACATATTGTCTAGTGTTGTTGGCTAAATGTGTCAGTTTCTAGCTCTGTGATGTTATCTGACCAATGCCTATTTCCAGTCCCTATTCTTCTGAAGTAGAGCTCTATCCTAGATCTGGTCTCTTTTCTTTAGTTGGAAGTTTGCAGAAAGATTAGCCGTTTGTGGTTTAAATACTATTAATGTGCCTTTCAGATACTGTACATTATTAACCTTTATGAAATTAATGTATAATTCTCACTGTTCTCTTTTTCTTTAAGATATCGAAGTGTGTCATATCAGCGTTGTTTATAAAGATGGCTGTAGAGTGGTAAGTTTTCACATTTGGACCTAGCTTTGTTTTTGTAGTTACTAATTTAGGTCTTCATGTGATGTACCTTTCTATTTGATTGCCTTGATAACCTCATTATCCCTTACACCAATGTCGCTGACAACACACAGATCCTCCCCAAACTATCTGGCACCTATGACCACGACTGCGTAAACATCAATCACATCTACAACATCATACAGGCATGGATGACAAACCACCTATGCCTAACTGATGATAAAACCTAGCTACTCATTGTCTGATCCCCCCCACCACCTCAAACATCTTGATCCTGCCTACTCTGCCTTCATCATTGACGGAAACAGCATACCTGTCTCCTCTCATGTGAAAACACTAGCAGGCCGATTCATGTAATTCCTCACAAAAGTGTCGCACGCGGCTGGCGCACAGCGTGCCCGTGCGAATGTCTGCACCAGCCGCGTGCGATAAAATCAATTTCCGCGCACAGCGTATTCATGGATTCTCGCCTCCAAAAGCAGATGTGGCGCAGAGAGCCTGCAGCAGCACCAGTTACGCCCCCAAGAACGCCTTCGCGCAAGGAAAAGCCATCAAGATCGCAAAACCATCGCCAAGGGCTGCGCCAACCCTGGACCAGTTCACCGGACTGGCAAACAGCAAATGCAAAGCGGGGAACGTGTATTACGGGTCTCGGGAACACGCGTGCACGAGAAGTTTCACACGCGATCGGGCATGGGGGAGCGTGTGCGTGTATTTCAGGGGTGCGTGAGAAGTTTCACACGCGATTGGGCTGGGTACGTGTATTTCAGGGGTGCGCGAGAAGTCTCACACGCGATCGGGCCTGGGTGAGCGCGTGCGTGTATTTCAGGGGTGCGCAGGAAGTCTTACACGCGATTGGGCTGAGTGCAGGTATTTCAGGGGTGCGCGAGAAGTTTCACACGCGATTGGGCTGGGTACGTGTATTTCAGGGGTGCGCAGGAAGTCTTACACGCGATTGGGCTGAGTGCAGGTATTTCAGGGGTGCGCGAGAAGTTTTACGCACGATTGGGCTGGGTGCGGGTATTTCAGGGGTGCGCGGGAAGTTTCACACGCGATTGGGCTGGGTACGTGTATTCCAAGGGTGCGTGGGAAGTTTCACACGCTCGCCTACAACACGTATTCATGGAATCGAATGTGGCCAATCCGGAAACACGTACGCCAGCAGGAAGTAGGCGTACGTCGACCCGCACAGAATAAAAGTGCACGCAAACAACAAACAAGCTCAAACGCCAGGATGAATATACCGTTCCTAGCAGCAGTGGCCGTGGGATACCGCAGGAGGAGGAGGAGGATAGTCAGGGCCAGAATTTTTACACCCAGAACCAGCCTTTTTGGGATGCCTGATGACCATGTGTATGGGAGGTACAGGTTTCCACCTCACATAATACTCGACCTGGTCAGTGAGTGGGAGGATGACCTCACATCAACCACCCTGTGCTCCCAAGCACTCAGCCCCCTGGAGAAGGTCCTTAATGTACTGCACTTCTTGGCCACTGGATCATTTCAGCGGACAAGTGCCATAGTGGGGGGGTGTCACAGGCCACGCAGTCACGCTGCCTACACCAGGTCTTGGCCATCATCACTGCACGCCCATCAGTCCGCAGGCACATATACCTGCCCAGAACACCTGTAGAAAGGCAGGCTGTCGCACAGGATTTCTACAGAGTGGCACAATTCCCCAAAGTGCTAGGTGCCATTGATTGCACCCATGTAGCTCTACGTCCCCCCAGGGCAACTGAGCACATCTTATCGAAACCGCAAGCACTGGCATTCCATTAACGTCCAGGTAGTATGTGATGCCAAGGGAATCATCACCTCAGTATACGCCAACTATCCAGGCTCCACCCACGACAGTTTCATCTACAGAATGCCTACACTAAACCAGGACATAGAAGCTGGGCGGCATGGCGATACATGGCTGCTCGGTGAGTATAAATGCCACTGCGCATGCATGCATGTCAGATACTGAGTAATGTCACAACCCCACTAATGATACCCATCACCACCTCCCCAGGGGACAGTGCCTACCCTCTCAGCACCCACATGATGACGCCAATTCGGAACCCCACCACGCCACCCCAGGTAAGATACAACACAGCCCACATTGCAACCCGGGGCATCGTGGAGCGCACATTCGGAGTGCTCAAGTCACGCTTCCGCTCCCTTGACCGTTCTGGCGGGCAGCTGTTATACGCTCCCCCAGTAGTGTGCAGGATCATAGTGGCAGCATGTGTCCTGCACAACGTTGAAACACGCCGGGGCCTGGCCGTGGACATGGTGGTGCCCTCACATCCCCAACCACATGCATGCCCGCTGCGCATGGGAGGGGAAAGGGCACGGGGTGAGGCAGCCCGTACGCAGCTCGTGGCTAATTACTTCACATAAAATCACACCCCTGTGGAGTGCACACAGCCCTGGCACATACCAGCTGACAATCAATGATGATTGTAACTGACAATTATGATGTGTCAATGGACAGTCAACTGTCACAACCATACCAGCCTGAGATTGTACATCTGGAAGTGTTCCATTGTGTGCTTCCCTACCTACACAAACACCACCAATGCTGTGTTCAAAAGACACACTTCTGTGCTGCTAAAATCATGAACCCCTTGCAAGATACAACATGACAACAGTGCCATGTCACCCAACCCCTCCCCAGCACCGCCACCCTTCAGGATTCGAGTGCCGATACGTACCGAGAGCCACAGCGCAATGAGGGGAGTATAATGATCTCGTCCCGAGGACGTTCGGCCACATGAGATTTCAAACTCTCAATAACAGGACCCGTTGCTTCGACCTTAATTATGATCTGCTTTTGGGATTGTGTACCGTCACTAAATGCCGGGCGGATGTTTAAGTGACTCGATCTAATCCAGCATAACTTTGGGTGCAACCCCCCCCCCCCCCCTTTTTGACTGACCTATTTAACATTGCACAGACCTGATCAACAGTCCTTCTTAATTGTGTGGGAACAGTCCTGATAGGCCTGTCTACACCCAACAATGAGATATTCGTTGAAATGAGTTCAATTGAGATCTAACCCAATTTTAAGAAGGTGGCAAGCATCCTCTTTTGGCCTGTTCAGTAAGTGAGGAGCTGGTGACAAGAACAATTTTACTGCATCCATCAACCCAGCTCGGCCCTGCACCGTAGCAGCACAATCACAGTGCATATCGGCGACCAGCCTTGGACTATGTCAGAAGGCTTTGCCTAGCCTTTTCTTCATAAATACAACGGCCGTTGAGCCGTCTTGCTTCAACTTTTTACCTATATATATTATTGTTCTCTTGTGAATAGTGTTTGTCCTTGAATATGAGCCCCTGATGAATTTCCCTTGAATTTAGTAGATGAATGTGAATATGTATGAGGAATGAAACATGTCGGGTTGATTGTGTATGATGCAGTGTGAGTACTTTGGTGCAATTTAGCGTGGAGCACAGTGTGGGCGAATTAGCTGACCCTAGACTGTTCAGCTTATTTAATCTAATATTTTCTTATAACTATAGATTCCTTTTTGTATTCTGTAGGGTGGAACCCGAACAATATTGGTTCCTTTTTTATGCCACTGTAACTCATATAGTATCTGTTTGAGGTTGTGTGATGCATTGTTTACATGTTTTTATTGTATTGTGTTTATGAATGATGAATTGTATTTGAGAACAATTCTTTTCTTTTATCTATTGATAAATTATTGAATAAAAACTGTTTTATACTATGACATGATTTTTTTCTCTCTGTAAGTCTACAGAGTAGTACTAACCAGGCTATATGTTTCGATATTCCGTTGTGGAGAATAAAATTCCTTTGATGCGTGGTGCACGATACCTGATTTGGTTTTTGATAGATGCAACACCTGAACAACACACTGCTCACCAAACTTTTTGTATGTTTGTAAAGGGTTGTTTCCCTAGTTTGGAGGAATGTTTGGTGTAGCAGTATAAATATCCTCCTACCTCTCCTTTTTGTGTCAGTTGCCGCCACCCAACACACCATGGCATGACATGCCATGTGAGAGCAAACAAAGTCATCCCCCAAACATGACAAGTGTCACAAAGTACAGTGTCCCTAATGGAAACTGGCCACACACAATATGCCCACATAAATGTAGAAATAACAACACACATGACCAAATACTTACCACAATACAATCGACATAGCATAAACATGACAGTACTAAGGTAAAGGATACGTAGTCTTACAACATGAGAATGCCAGCACATCCACCACCTCCAACTGTACAGTGTTGCCACGCACATCTGGAAGTCCACTGCTCACAACATGAACTCCATCTCCAAAGTGGACGGCCTTGTGAAGACATGAGGAATGAACCTGCAAATTAGGAGGGAGACATGGATGCACAAGCACACATCAATACACCATGCTGTGCACAATACAACAACAATATGCACTAGGAATGTATACACAGCATTGACTACAGACTGCCCACACATGTCGTGGGAGTCCAACGTCACTGTGTAAGTCACGGTCACTTGGGCACACCCTTTGCAAGCCCATGGAAACGGGAAGCAGGAGGGGTGTGTGTCTCACGAACCCAAGCATCTAACCCAAACTCAGGACAAGCCTGCATGTGCCAAGCCGGAATACAGTGGATGCCCACGGGAGCCACAAGGCAACGCACTGCAACAAAAAATCGAAAATCAAAAATAAAAAATGGCCATGTGTGGGCCAGGGGGGGTGGGGGAGGCCACCCAGGAGGTCCGAGTCGGGGTTATCAGCCTGTACTGGACGAGCACTCTTCCTCTTTCTTTTTGTGGGTGGTGGGGATCCGGAGTGCCCTACGCCGCTCTGGACACTAGAGGCAGGAGCACCGGTGGACTGTGTAGTAGTAGTGTGCGATGGCACACTGACCACATGACTTTCTGCAGGCATTAGCTGAAGTGTGATGGTGGCAGGGGGAACCTCAGTCTGATGTACCGGGACCAACACTGTCCTGGCTGGGAGAGTCAGAGCTGGGGTGGACGGAGCTGCAGCTGCCCCTGCAGCCTCCCCACCCCGCCTACTCGGGGCAGCAGATGACATGGCTGCCCCTGTACCACATGGCCTGGTGACACTGGCTTGTGCCGCCACCCGTGGCCTAGACTTGGCGACCTGAAAGTCAGCCTGGGAGTCACCCTGTGCTAGGTCAGGTGCCACAACGGGCCGGTCCAACAAGGGCTGAGCAGGGATGGTGTCAGCCACGTTTCCCTCAACCATGGGGGGGGGGGATGTGTGTCCCTGACTGGTCCTCCACACGTGGAGGGCTAGGGGTGGTCTGCAAATCCTGGCCACGTCCCCTACCGCGCCCACCACGCCCACCTCTTGAGTCTCGGCCACCTTTGCCACCCTTACCGCTTGCTCGCCTCCCAGCCATGGCACTGATGGAGTTGTGCGTATGGGAGTTGCAGTAGACAATTGTCCTGGGCAATTGGGGGTCAAAGGGGTGGGGTACTAGATGGAATTCGTACCCAAGTGCTCTAGCAAGGCTGTATGGAACCCCTGGGGAAAGTTGACGGTTCACGCAACGCACAGGCACCCCTAAAACAGAAAATGACGTGCACGCAACCCCTCGTAGACCACGTGCGTGGTAAAAGGAACCCGCACTACTCTGTGGCACCCAGAAACACAAAAATGAACGTATGCGTGTCACACGCAGCCTACAATGACCTCTGAAGGGGTACGCTACGCCCGGGGCTAGCACAGTTGGTAAATACGTGCGCGACTCACCGTCTGCCTGGGAAAAGAGCGTGAAAAATACACGCGTGTGCGCGTTAGCAACACCCCCGCCAAAAGAAGATTTGTACACTGTCTGAGGAGACAGGACAAAAGGAGAAGTCAACGCTGTTTGAGGAAACAGGTCGAAGAGAAAATCAGAAAAATACTGACAGGTAACAGGGAGTACGAACTAGAAACGCTGTGAAGTAAATCGCGTGTGAACCAACAAGAAGTACAGATTTCACCCACTCGCTCTCCACGAGAAGCACGTACAAGGAAATGACGTACTACACGTACCTTTTAAACCGCACCACATGTCCAACGTCACTTCCGTGTATACGCACTGAGGCCCTATCCTCCAATTACGCAGGCTGACACTCGGACGTGCAGTTTTTGGTCTTGTAACATTCCCCCGGGGACAGGGAAACGCCCGCGTGTGTCATGACACAGACACGCCTGCGCTGTCAGGGCCTTTGGTCCAATGGAATTGCGTACACAGGCCAATCGCGTGTGAAACTTCTCGCGCACCTCTGAAATACACGCGCCCAAGCCAATCGCGTGTGGAACTTCTCGCGCACCTCTGAAATACACGCACACGCTCCCCCAGGCCCGATCGCGTGTGGTACTTCTCGCGCACCCCTGAAATACACGCGCTCAGGCCATTCGCGTGTAGAACTTCGCGCACACCCCTGAAGTACACGCACACGCTCCCCCAGGCCCGATCGCGTGTGGAACTTCTCGCGCACCCCTGAAATACACGCGCACAGGCCAATCGCATGTGAAACTTCTCGCGCACCTCTGAAATACACGCGCCCAGGCCAATCGCGTGTGGAACTTCTCGCGCACCCCTGAAATACACGCACCCAGGCCATTTGCGTGTAAAACTTTGCGCACACCCCTGAAATACACGCACACGCTCCCCCAGGCCCGATCGCGTGTGGAACTTCTCGCGCACCTCTGAAATACACGCACACGCTCCCCCAGGTCCGATCGCATGTGGAACTTCTCGCGCACCCCTGAAATACACGCGCACAGGCCAATCGCGTGTGAAACTTCTCGCGCACCTCTGAAATACATGCGCCCAGGCCAATCGCTTGTGAAACTTCTCGCGCACCTCTGAAATACACGCACCCAGGCCATTTGTGTGTAAAACTTCACGCACCTCTGAAATACACGCACACGCTCCCCCAGGCCCGATCGCGTGTGGAACTTCTTGCGCACCCCTGAAATAAACGCACCCAGCACAATCGCGTGTAGAACTTCTCGCGCACCCCCGCGGGTGTCCGTGTTTGTCGCATACCCCTTTGCACGTCATTTGTCCAAGAGGGCCCAGTATGGGACATTCATCAGAGCTGTATATAGGTGCTTTATGTTAGCGCACAATTTGGCGCACATTTTTTGCCTGCGCAGGGACGCTACCGCCTGCTTTCGTGTGGCGGACATGTATGGGCTTGTGCGCGTCTTTGGCCGTGCGCTGTTTTTCCCTATTCGATTCCATGAATACGCGTTGTAGGCGAGCTTGTGGGCGTTCCGCGCACGTGCCTCCTGTACTTCCCCCGTGATGCCCACATTTTCACGAGTTGTTCCCCATTCTGCGTGTAACGCCCCGTGTTACGCCTACTTTTGTTATGTGCGCCGCGCTATGTGCGAATTCCCTGTGGCCTTATCGCACGGCGTTCAATGACCTGTGCGCCAGCGTCCGCCGCGCACTTTTTCAGCGCACATCCCACATTTTGCGCATGCACGGACTTCCATGAATAGATCTGCGCTGTTTTCTATGCGATAATTGCACTTGCACTGAGATTTTCGCTATTTCACTGTGAATCGCACGTTTTCGCACACGTGCGCTGTTTTTTCAGCGCACATTCATTCCATGAATCGGCCTGTAGGAGTCTACTTAGATGCAGAACTCAATCTGAACAAACACGTGAAAGCAATGCCCGCCTCCGCTGCATACTCAACCAAACTCCTCAATCTCTCCAAAAAATTCTTCA
This sequence comes from Ambystoma mexicanum, assembly GCF_040938575.1. Classification (NCBI taxonomy): domain Eukaryota; kingdom Metazoa; phylum Chordata; class Amphibia; order Caudata; family Ambystomatidae; genus Ambystoma; species Ambystoma mexicanum. Next base: position 81,750,441 of record NC_090936.1, read on the forward strand.
CCCCTAGCAAATGCCTCACTCTTGCTAGAGCAACAGTCGGTAGCAAACTTGTCTTCTGCAATGCCATCCTAGCAAGGACCTCCAACAAGAATCTCAATAAATTACAACTCACACAGAACAACGCCCTCAGAGCAGTTTTGGGCCTCAAACGCTCAGAGCACATCTCCCAAATCAGATACAAATCACACTGGCTTCCCATCAAAACATGCATCGACTTTAAAATACTCTTCACCACCCACCGCTACCTCTACAACACAGCCCCCCCATCTCATGCACCGCATCTCCAAGAAACCCAATCCACGAACCTTACCCTCATCTTCCTCCATCTCACTAACTAAACCTAGATGCAACAGAAAACAATCAGGGAGCTCCTGCTTCACTGTCATTGCACCCACACTATGGAACTCGCTCCCTCCCACCATCAGGAACAAACCTTCCTACCTTACATTTCGCAAACAAGTAAAAACCACACTTTTTAAGAAAAATTCATGATTACCTACGTAACTACTGTTAACTGGACTGTACTGTAACTACTTATGCCTCACTGTATGTAATCTATCGCTGTGATACCTCCGGATCCTGGACGTGTATAACAAATGAAATAAATAAAAATAAATAAATAAATGATGAATGCAGTCCCCCCATTGATTCCACATCCCAGACCTGTTCTTATCCTCTCCTTACAGGGGGAAGAGAGCTTTCCATGTGGGTAGCCTCGGGTGTTTGGTTGCTGTGGTGGAGAGGCGGTGCGCCCTCATCGTGGCATGTTACATGGCCGAGGCTGGTGGTGGGTCCGCCCAGCCTCCCGGGATGATTGAGGGCTTCTGTATCTTCCCGTCGATTTGGGGGAGCGGCCGCTGTGGTCGGAGGCCGTGTCCCTCTAAGCGGCATCCTCTCCTCCCCCCTTGCCAAGCTTCTGGGCCGTCCGCCAGGGGAGACGCGGGTCCCATGTACTGGTTTAAGCAGGGTGCCTCCTGGGTGGTTGAGGGTGGCGGCGGATCTTGTCTCACCCTTTGCGCGCCTTAACTAGGCTTATTGCCTCCTGGATGGCCCTGATGCCTGCAGACCAGATAGGGCCAATGGGGGTCCACTGCTTCCCCTTGAGTGGCAATCTGCCTTCCCTCTGCACTCTGCCTCTTCCTGCTCCGCCTTGCTGCCACTCTCACCTTCTGTGTGGGAGTTGGGTGCCCGAACCTGGGCGCACCTTTCGTTCTGTCGGTGGCTGTCCTGATATTACGGCTGCATCAGGCCACTGAATGGGCGGGTCTTTGTTTCGTGCCGATTGGGGGAGACAGCTAGTTTCCAGTGTCCACTGCTCGGGGGGCACTAGAGCCATATCACCCCCAGCTGCAATCGGGGGTCCGCAGGTGAGGCTTCAACTCACCTGTTGTCATGGGTGTAGTGATCAGAATTTTTAATAAATACATTGTCTCACAAAATGCTTCTTCGAGATTTTTTTTTCGATGAACAATTTAAATAAAGAAATTTCCCCACTTGCACTAAAGAATTCTGGTCTCTCATAACAATTGAAAGCTCAGTGCACAGTCTTTCCTTGTTTAACATGGGCTACGCTTGGACAGTTGCAGTCAGTGCATCATTGGGAAAAGACTGCCCATGTATTTGAAATAGGTCACTCTGCAACAATTTGGCCCCCTCCAAGTGTTTAGGTAATGCGAAGGGATCTTGGGTGTGTGTAACTATGATGTCACATACTTCTTTTGCCAAACGATTTAAAGTGGTCATACTTATAGTGCAACATACAAAAGTTGCCTCTGGTGCAAGCGACATGCAAAAGTTGCCGCTGGTGGAAGTTTAGCTTCCAAATTGTCAGTGCTTTCACGTACTCTGTTAATGTACTTGATAAAAGTTGCGGTGGCTTTCTGCACATACACAGAATCAATATTTCGCTTCTGAAGCTGGTTATATTGAAAGTCAACATGGGGCATTATGTTATTGAACAAAAAAAAGGAAGAAAAGGAACTCCTCTTTCAGTTCTAATGAATCCCTGGACTTCATGCACAGTAAATCCCTTAATATTGTTAAATACGTGTTTTATCTGATACCTCATCTAGAACTTTGATTCTTTTTGGAGAACGAGAAAAAAATGCACACAAGCCAGCGATATCAGTAAAGAAAATGCTAACTTCTGATATTTTGGAAACAACTTGTTCCATGTTGAGGTTCAGCTGGTGTGTATAGCAAAGTACATAATGGCCATTTGGATACACTTCAGCTACTTTCTTTTGAACGCCACTAGACACCCCCCTCGTGACATTCGGACCATCATATGTTTGCACAATTACTTTCTTTTTGTGGCAATCTTTAGGGAAAACTGTGTCCTATTGTTCCATTAGGGCAGTAGCAATGGTTTGCACATTAGAGTCTTTCAAATGAGTAAATCCATAAAACCTTCCAACAATTCTGAATTGTTCATCAGAGTAGCGATAGACTAGCACACACTGAGTTTTGAGGAAACATAGGTTGCATCGTCTGCCTGAACAGCCACAAAATTTATTTTTTAGCTGCTCTACAATGATCTCTAGTGACCGTGAGCATGCAGTCCAGTAGCTCATTTTGAATTGTTTTTGGAGTGCCCTTAAATACTGTTGCATTCTTCAAATGCAGTTCCATTTCACTGTCTATGCTGGATACAAAATCCACCAGGACTCTAAATATCCCATGATTCAACGAATCTTCAGTTTCATCGTGACCATGTAAAGCTAATTCAAATGCACCGCTAAAGCGCACACAAGTCTATTAGCTTTGACAAGATGTATCAATTTGTATCCACATCCTCATTATGCTTAACCACGTTCCGGCAATTTGGCATTGTCCAACTGTGTTGCAATGTTAACACTTCCCACCATGCGCAGCTGTAATATATTCTCAATATGAGATTTGCATGATTCAGGTCTCTAGCCAGTGACTCCTGTTTTTGTTCAAGCTGTCTCACCTCCAAACAGCAGGCAGGGGAAGCAGAACAAAGACGGCTTAACAATGTGTCACACTTACTTGTGTCTCTGCAGGAGCGATGGATAAGCCTACTTTGACTCGGAGGACCACCTGTCAAATACAAGATGTACACTCCGACCTGAATTCACCTGTTTTCCCCTGGGCCCTTCCCTTCTCTCTCTTTGTGCTGTGATGTACCTTAAGGGCTTACCTTGGGTTTTAGTAAGGTGTGCACTCCATCCTGCACTCGCAGGGGCGCAATTCACTCGTAGAGGTGGTGCCAATATCTGTTGGCTGAGTTCTGATGCCACACGCTGTTATGTGCCTTCACAGCAAGGCAGAGTGTCCAATGTGCCAGTTTCTTCACTAGCTAAATAGTCCTTCCACAAAGTGAATGTTGCGCAGTGGATGTTGAGTGTCCGGAATTGTCCGTATTGCCCTTATTTGCCACGGTATGTTTTGGGTGAGTAGCGCTGCGTGTAGAAGTCAGCCTCTGGTAGGTTGGCTTTTTTGGTAGGTAGGTTTGGAGCGCACCTTGTAATGTCTCTCCTTTCCCTGGCAGGAATGGTTTATGGAGTGCTAGCGCCTCGAGACTGGGTTCAGCGCTTCTGGAGACTTGGTGGTCTGGTAAGTAGAAACTGAGGTGAGTATGCACAGCGTTATTAGAGAGTGCGCAGTGAATAATGTCTCTGCGTTATTTGAGCCAGCGCAATGAATAATGTCTCTTCTTTCTTTTGCAGGGCTTTGAGCGCTGGGACCACTGACCTGAATTCCAACGTAGCGAGAAGATTCGGTGAGTATGCGCAGCGTTATGGAAGTGCACGTGCTACAAAGTTCTTGTTTGTGCTTACAGGTGCCGGTGTAGGATTCTCCTCTTGACCAGAGAAGGCTGCGGCATGGAGAAAGCACGAGGGTAGAACCGTAGCAGGTAAGCAGAAGCGGGATGATCCGGAGCAGGTAAACAGAAGCGGGGTGATCCGGAGCAGGTAAGCAGAAGCAAGATGATCCGGAGCAGGTAAACGGAAGCAGGATGATCCGGAGCAGGTAAGCAGAAGCAGGTTGATCTGAAGCACGGCGAGGGTGTTGCTGGTAGAGCTCACAGTAAGCAACACGAAGCACTGGAAGGATCTTGGGTGTGGCTTATATAGCCAGCCACACCCAAACATTAGAGAGCTCATGAATTGTCATACACTTCCTGTTTGGCAACAGGAAGTGGTAACCAGGAAGTTACTACAAACACCAGGAAGGAATGAAAAGAAAGTATCTGCTATGGGCTTTTTGTGTGCCTATGCCAGGCCTGCCAAGCCTCCACCCAACTTGCCCCAACTACCTTCCTGGTACCCATGACAGTCTTCCCCCTCAAGACCCCTCCCAACGATGTGTGTGTGGGTTTTGGTTTATCCGGATAGTCCAGTTCGAATTTCCGCACCAATCAAGGGACATGCACGTGTGTGCTGGGTTCCCATGATCTTTCCTGGGGTCTGTACCTCTTCAAATCAATTAAGTAATACAGGGTCTTTCATACTAGTTTAGAAGCTAATATGTTCTTTACCTCATATTCTGGTGATTCTTAACCTACTTGTATGGGTGCAGGAGGTGTGGAAGTTAGTGTTTCTGGGTGTGCTGGTTTTAATAGTGACAAATGAAATACGGGATGTATACGCATATGTTGAAGTAACGCCAGTATCATGGCTGCTGGATTAATCACTGCCTCAATAGTATATGGGCCAATGTATCTAGGCTGAAATGTTTTGGGACCTTTTAAAGCAATGTGTCTAGTTGCCAGCCAGACCGACTCTCCCACTCTATATTCTGGGGCTTTTAGTTGATGTCGGTCAGCGTTCCTTTTCTGTGTTTCTTTGGTTTGCTGTAGGTTCTTACTGGCCTCTCTGGCTGCTTTCATGATGCTGGCATGCAGGTTCTTTACTGCGGGCATCTCAATGTTTTCTGGCGGGTCGTAGACATATGTTCTGGGGTTTCGACCATATATAGTGAAGAAGGGTGTTGCTTGGGTTGATGAGTGTGTTGAATTGTTGTAGGCATACTCTGCCATCCATAGGATTTCTACTCTTGCAGGGCACAACATTTCTTCCAAAAACGAGATACAAATTGGCTGCCCCTGTCAGCAACAATTACGGTGGGGAATCCGTGTAACTTGACGATTCGGTCTAGAAAAACCTGCATCAGAGTCTGAGCAGAGGGAATACCTTTCAGAGCTATGAAATGGGTCATTTTGGAGAAGAGGTCAACTACTACGAGGATGGTATTATAACCTGAGCTATGAGGTAAATCGGTGACAATGTCCATTGGGACTGTGTGCCAGGGCGCTGGTGGAATGGTGATTGGCTGAAGGAGGCCAGCTAGTTTTTGCCTGGATGTCTTATGTTGTGCACACACCTCACAAGTACCTATGTAGGTAGCAATATCCTCACGCCAAGTTGGCCACCAATAAGATTTGCTCACTTTCTTCATGGGTTTGGCTATACCTGGATGGGCTTCGAATAGCGAGTTGTGGTAGTCCGATATAATTGCTTGTTGCAGATCTTTAATTGGAACGTAGAGACGTTTTTGGTAATATGGTAGTTTGCCTTGAATGGTGAACTGATCTCCCTTCGAGTCTCGAGCCTGTAGGTCTTTTTCAGACATATTTCCTTTTATTGTTTCCTCTAGTGTGTTTAACTGAGATGGGCTCATGCAGAAGCCCAGAATTTTATGGCTGGGTATGATCTCCACCGGATTAGGGGCATTGTAGACTTCCCCTCCTGTGCCAATGCGGGATAACGCATCCGCTTTCCCGTTCTTAACTCCGGGACGGTAGGTGATCACAAAGTCGTATTCCATTAAGGATAGGGCCCAACGGAGTTGTCTTGAAGACTGAGCTCTTGCTGAGCGTAAGTATTGCAATTCCGATGATCCGTTATTATTGTGATGGTGTGTTTTGCTCCTAGTAAGTAATGTTACCATTCGCACAGTGCGCTCTTGATTGCTAGGAGTTCTTTCTCCGAAATCGCATAGTTTAATTCTGCTGGGGAGAATTTTCTTGACCCAAAGACAATGGGATGAAGGCTTCCGGTTTCGGGATTTGTTGAGACAATATGGCCCCCATTGCAATGCTTGAAGTGTCCGTTTCCACGATGTACGGTAAATCAGGCTGCGGGTGTTGCAGTATTGGGGCTGAGGTACATTTTTCTTTGAGGGCTCAGAAGGCTTCTTCCGCCGCTGGTGTCCATTCGAACTTTCGATGTTTGCTTAATTGTGTGTGCAATATGTGAGAATCCTGGTATGAAGCGTCGGTAGAAATTTGCAACCTAGGAAACTCTGCACTCCCTTTACAGACTTGGGTGAGGACCAGGTGAGGATTGCCTCCATTTTTCTATTGTCCATCTTGATTCCCTGCGGGATTGTTAGGCATAAACCTGTGCAGTTCCCTTGGGGACCACTGCAAAAGATTTAAGACTACAGGTATAGCAGTAAACCCACTTGGTAGCAGTCTGCACCACCCAGATTTACCTGGTAGCTGTGGCTGAGCAGTCAGACTTCCCTCAAGAAGAGTTAGGCAGTATGCAAAGTATACACAATATGTACTCAGGCACAATAGCACAAGCAAACACTGACCAGAGCTTGGTGTTAAAAGTATATAGTTATTTATTTCTCCAGCATGGGGTCTGGCATGGATTCACATGCTCATGCTCATGAATATTCCCCGTCGTCAGGCTGGGAATCCTCGGTAAAGAAAAAACCAGTATCAGTTTCGTTTCTGATCTGTCTTTCGTAGCAATAACCAATCACTGGTCTCTGCGTCATACTGACCACAGCCAATGACTGCCCTCTACCTAAGCACCGCCTCTGGCAGCCATCTTCAGATTTTTACCGCACGTTCATGTGTTGGGATCCTCGTGCTATTGCTCTCGAGCGTTAGTGCTATTTTTTCGCGCTTTTTTCACAAAAACTTCGATTCTTCGGTCAAAAGAGCCTCAAGCTCCACCGATCCTACATCCGATCTACGGGGACCCGTGTCGGATTCGTCTGTGCCCCTCAAGGGTGAAGATTTCGTCGAGCTACGCTTCGGAGGACTCCAGAAGCTTCTCAGGCCCGGCCTCGGAGATGGCCCAGGAGAAGGGAAGCTCGACGCCCGGAAAGCTGTTCAGGGTCTGCCCTGGATGCCAGCTGCAGAACGTCTTTAAGGAGGACGAACACTCTTTCTGCCTTTACTGCCTTCATGAGGACAAAACGCACGTGGAGAAGGACTGTGCGTTTTGCGGCAACATGTCGGAACGGACCATGAAGGACCGTCATCAACGTCTCGCCAACTGGCTGCAGGGTAAGAGCCCGTCTGGCGAGAAGAAGAAGAAATCCGAGCGGTCTTCTAAGACCTTTGAGGGCGCCCCGGCGACGGGGGCCCAACATAAGGCCAAGCACCGCGAGTCCGCTGGCACCGGGAGCGCCGAACGGTCGGGCTCTACGGGCGCCAGGCAGGGCGCACCCTCCCCGGCACCATCAACCACGAGCCAACGCTCTGGGTCGGGTAAGAGGAAGGCCGAGCACCCGGCGAAGCTCCTGGAGAGGCCCCGGTCGAGCTCGAAGGCAGAGGAGGAGCGTGGCAGTGCCCCCTCCCTCAAGGACAAGGCGGTGAGCGCACCTAGGGTGGTGAAGGCCTTGATCCATCCGACCAAGCCCTCTATCGAAACGGTCGCGGCAGCCCTGGCCCAGCCTGTGGAGGCTACTCCAGTGGTGGCGACCTCAGGGCCCAGAATCTCCCTGCCTCCTTGGAGGGAGTCTTCTTTTATGCCCATCGATAGGACCCCCGTGAAACCCTCCGTGGAGAAGAAGGGGGGGCAGGGCGTCGTCGTAGATTCGGCCTCAACCTCAGAAGAAGAGCTGGTCGAGGTCTTAAGCCACGGCCTAGGCGTGGAACAAGACCAGCCCGTCGGAATGGGTCCCGACGCAGGCGACGACGACGACATCGTCGAGGATGCCGACGGGGCCCCTGCTCGCCCGTCGGATTCCCCTCTGCCAGCGCCGCGAGACAACTCGGCGGCCATTTTGTTGGCCATACAGTCCTTATGCACTGAGATAAGGACGAGGCTACCGTTACCGACGGAGGAACCTCTCCCGTCGGGGGATCCAGAACCGGGACCTTCTGGTGTTCCCCCTGCCAAGAAAAGAAGGATCCATCCTCCACCTCCTTTTCAACCGTCGCGCCCCGTCCAGCCCTCCTCCCCGTCCACCCGAGGGGATGATACGGGGACTGACACGGCAGCGACGGGTACGGACGACGAGGCATACGACGAGGATTTTCCGTCGTCGCCCCCCACCAGGGCTTCTCCGCCCGACGAGATCGGATCTTTCCATTCCATGATCTCCAGGGCTTCCGAGCTTTTTCAACTCTGCCCCGAGGAGAAGAAAAAGGAAGGCTTCCTTTATCAGCGGCGCGAGGCCAAGAGGAAGACGGTCCTCGCAGTGCCTCTGTTGGACGACATTTGGGATGAGGGCCTTTCCCTCCTCAAGAACCCTTCCACGACGCCAGCTAGAAGAGACCGGTACGAGAAGAAGTACCGGGTCCCGGACACGGCCCCCCTATGCCTCCGGGCGCAGCCTACCCCGGACTCCGTCGTCTCCGCGGCGGCCAGGAAGAAAGCGGGGGGGGGTGCGGCCTCCACATCGACTTCCCCGCCGGACGGCGAGGGAAAGAAATTGGATGCTATGGGACGTAGAGTCATCTCGTCGGCAGCGACGACGATTAAAGCGGCCAACGCCTTGGCTATCGTGGCCCGCTACGACAGGGAGCTCTGGTACAAGATGGCTCCCCTGCTGGATTTTCTGCCGGACGACAAGAGGGCTGAGGCCCTTGAGATCCTCCAGGAAGGTGAAGTGGCTTCGGACCACGCCATCACCGTGGCGACGGACATCGCCGACGCTGAGTTCCGCCAGCTAGGCAACGGCGTTTGCCTTCGACGTCGTGGATGGCTCAAAGCTACGGATTTTCGGCAGGACGTCCAGACCAGAGTCCTGGACATGCCCTTCGACGGGAACAACCTGTTTGGGAAGACGGTGGACGATTCCCTCCAGGCCATCAAGGCGGATACTGAGACGGCCCGGGCCCTGGGAGTCCTGCAGCAACGACGGACGCCCTTTCGGAGCGGCGGAGGCAAGGGCGCCTCCAAAGGTTCCGGTGGCGGTTTCGCTTCCTACCGTCAAGCGGCCCGCTCGTCGTCGCAAGAGGCCTACAGAGGACGAGGCAAGTCTAGCGGACCCCGCCGTCGTCGCCAAGGAGGTCAAGGCGGCAAGGCCTCGTCCAAGCAGGATTGAACCGGCCGTGGGGTCGGGCCCCCACCGAAGCACCCCGGTGGGAGGCCGGCTGGCGAGCTTCGTCAGCGTGTGGGAGTCCATCTCCACCGACCGTTGTGTGCTGGACGCCCTGGCCCGGGGCCACGCGCTCGAGTTTCAAAGAAGGTGCCCGCGCGTCCCCCCCGTGGCCAGGAGAGAACTTCACGTCCCTCAACTTCTCCTGGAGGTAAAGGCGATGCTCAGAAAGGGCGCCATCGAACTCGTCCCAAAGAGGCTTCGGGGCTCCGGAGTCTACTCGCGATACTTCCTCGTGAAGAAGAAGACGGGAGGATGGCGCCCCATCCTAGACCTGCGACGGCTGAACAAGTTCATCAAGGCGCAGAAGTTCCGGATGGTCACCTTACAGCACGTCCTGGGTCAACTGGAGGAAGGAGACTTCCTGTCGTCGTTGGATTTGGAGGATGCCTACTTCCACATTCCAATCCTAAAGGGGCACCGAAAATTCCTCAGGTTCGTGGTCCAAGGGCGTCATTACCAGTTCAAAGCCCTTCCCTTCGGACTGCGGTCGGCACCCAGGGTATTCACCAAGTGCCTCGCACCGGTGGCGGCGCAGCTGCGCCGCGAGGGGATTCACGTCTACCCCTACCTGGACGACTGGCTTATCCGCGCCAAGACGAAGGAGCTCGCCGTGGTCCACACGGCAAGGACCGTCCAACTCCTCACGGACCTGGGATTCTCCGTGAACTACACCAAATCCCACCTGGTGCCCGCGCAAGTCGCACTGTTTCTGGGAGCGAGGCTCGACACAGTGTCCCTTCTGGCCTCCCCGTCGGAGGAGAGGACCAGGTCCATCTTGGGCAAGGTGCAACGGATGATGGTGGCCGACGCGGCCAAAGTGAGATCCATCAAGTCCCTCCTCGGGATGATGTCTTCCTGCATCTACCTCATTCCCATGTGCAGGCTCCGGATGCGCCCGTTGCAAGAATTCCTGGATGCGCGCTGGATCCAGACGACGGGCAGCTTCGAAGAAAGGATCAAGCTCGACGAGAGTTTCCGGCGAGCGATACGGTGGTGGGGCACCCGCGCGCATCTGACGGCGGGCATGGACTTCCAGACCCCAGCCCACCAGGAGACTGTGACCACGGATGCCTCCCTGGAAGGGTGGGGAGCGCACACCGAAAATCTGCACGCGAGGGGACTCTGGCTCCCGACGGAGAAGTCCCTGCATATCAACGTCCTGGAGCTCCGTGCAGTGTTTTGGGCCCTCAGGTCCTTCCTTCCGTCCCTGAAGGGCAAGGTGGTGAGGATCTTCACCGACAACACCACCACCATGTTTTACATCAGGAAACAGGGCGGAACCAGGTCCCCAGCGCTGTCCAAGGAGGCGCAGGACCTGTGGCATTGGGCCGTCGCCCAAGGGATTTTTCTGGTGCCGTTTCATCTGGCAGGGATAAAAAACACCATCGCCGACTCACTCAGCAGGGAGCTGCGCTCGTGCCACGAGTGGGAACTACGGCAGGATCTGGTGGATCGCCTCTTCCGACGGTGGGGCACACCCCAGATCGACCTGTTCGCGACGGCGACGAACACCAAGTGCCGGAGGTTCGCCAGCAGGTTTCCCCAGACGAGGAGCATGGGCGATGCTTTCTCGTTCCCCTGGGAGGGCCTGTTCCTCTACGCGTTCCCTCCCTTGCCTCTGCTAATCCGGCTCGTCAACCAGCTCAAGAGGTCACGGTGCAGGATGATCCTCGTCGCACCTGCGTGGCCGAGGCAGATATGGTTCCCGGACCTTCTGGACTTGTCAGCGTCCCCGCCGATCAAGCTGCCGGCGGACGCAGACCTACTCTCCAGGGAAGGAGGCGCCATCCTCCACCACGACCCGAAGTCGCTGAACTTGCAGGCCTGGCTCCTGCAGCGCTAGAGTTTGGAGGATACGACATACCGGCCGATTGCAGAGAGGTTCTTGCAAAGGCCAGGGCGTCCTCGACTCTTAAATGCTACGGACACAAATGGAAGAGGTTCTCTGTCTGGTGCCACGCACAGAAGATTAACCCTCTACGGATTACGGCTCCCCAAGTACTGCCGTACCTGCTGACGCTGGCCAAAGCTGGACTGGCACACGCGTCCATCAAGATTCATCTTGCTGCGATCTCCCGATACACCAGAACCACGGGGCGGACGTCCTTGTGGTCTCATCGTCTGGTGAAAGAGTTCATGAAGGGACTATTCAGATCGTTCCCGCCGGTGAAGGCTCCGGCCCCGGCGTGGGAGCTCAACGTGGTGCTGACCAAGCTCATGGGACCTCCGTTCGAGCCTCTGCACTCGGCCCCGTTGAAGTTTCTATCGTGGAAAACAGCTTTTCTTGTGGCCATCACCTCCGCACGACGAGTGGGAGAGATCCAGGCCCTTTCCTGCAAGGCCCCGTACTTGACTTTCCACGACACGAGGGTAGTGCTCAGGACGCACCCCTCCTTCATGCCCAAGGTACCGTCGGACTTCCATCTCAACGAACCCTTGGTGTTACCTGTGTTCTTCCCGTCGCCTTCGTCGCCGGCTGAGAGGACTTTGCACTCGCTGGATGTAGCTAGAGCGCTGAAGTTCTACGTGGATCGCACGAAGGGTTTTCGGAAGACGTCACAACTCTTTGTGAACTTTGGACCTGTCAATCAGGGGAAGGCTCTCTCGAAGGCTTCCATCTCCAGATGGCTCTCCGGCTGTATCATGTACTGTCACCGGTTGGCAAACCGACCGCTGCCTGGCCGTCCGAGAGCCCATTCCACCAGAGCGATCGCAGCTACCACGGCGTTCCTATCTGGTGTGCCCCTGCTGGACATATGCAGGGCTGCTACGTGGAGGTCGACGCACACCTTCACGAAATTCTACTGCGTCGACCGGGATTCCAGGGAGGAGTCCAGGGTCGGCCAAGCAGTGCTGCGCAACCTGTTCGCCTGAGGTGAGCCTGGTGAGGAGGTAAGATGCTTAATGTTGAGTTGATGTGATGCTTAATGTTGAGCCTTTGCCACCTCCCGTGGTTGTGCATGTGTGTACTGCTATGTATTCTTTATTCATGAGCATGTGAATCCATGCCAGACCCCATGCTGGAGAAGGAACAAGTTACTTACCTGTAACTGTTGTTCTCCAGCATGGGTCTGGCATGGATTCACATGCGAACCCTCCCGCCTACCCCTCTGCGGCTCTTCACTTGGTCATACTGCCACTTCACGTGCTTCCAAATCTGAAGATGGCTGCCAGAGGCGGTGCTTAGGTAGAGGGCAGTCATTGGCTGTGGTCAGTATGACGCAGAGACCAGTGATTGGTTATTGCTACGAAAGACAGATCAGAAACGAAACTGATACTGGTTTTTTCTTTACCGAGGATTCCCAGCCTGACGACGGGGAATATTCATGAGCATGAGCATGTGAATCCATGCCAGACCCATGCTGGAGAACAACAGTTACAGGTAAGTAACTTGTTCCTTATCAAACACACATAAGTTGAAATCACTCTAGCAAAATATAGTAAAAAACACTTCAAACACAGTTATAATGAAAGCAGTTTCAACCCTTACTCCTATCTAGACAATTCTAGGTTAACACCACCTAATTAAAACAGAGGTGAGCGCTTAACGTTAGATGACACTCTAGTAGGTTAAAGAAAGGGGTAAAAAGAAACAGAAATGGGTTAAACACACCACTCTAAGGTCCAGAACACTTGCAATAGGCTCAAAGAAGCACAAAGTCACAGGTGAGCAAAAGTCACTAGGCAGGGCCCACTCTTAGAGTAGCCGGAGCGAAAATGTGCCCAAGATCACACTGTTATTAGGGATTCAAAGTCTTGCAAAAGAGTTCGGAAAAGAGTTAGAGAGGCTCAGAAAGTTTAGCCAAAGTGTCCCAGGCAATCCCAGGATCGAAAGCCGAGGGCTAAAACTACCTCGTACAGTCGGTGGCAAGGGAAGCCAGGCGGAACACGGTACCTTAAGCGGAAAGGATCCTCCAGCGGTGGCAGTTGTTCCAGGCAGTGGCAGCAAGGCTCGACGTCGGTCAGGGGAGAAGAAGATCTTGCTGAAGAGCAGAAGAAGAAGGTCGTTGCACTGCCCGGGAAGAAACCAGCCGCGGAGTCCTCCGGTTAAAGGGTTGTACCGACTTTCGCGGTTGGGGTAAAAGTGGTGGGGTTCCGGTTGCCAGGGTGCTTGGCACTGGCAAGGCGGCCACGAGATACCTCGAGAAGCGGAAAGAAGGTGAAAACTGGTTGTCCCCACCAGTCAAGGGAAGGAGCCACTCCGTTAAGAGTTCTCCTCGGTCGTCGGGAAAAGTGGTGAGACGGTTCAGCAGGGCTCCACCGGGTGGTGTCGTCGAAGCAGGTCGGCTCAGCTCTTCCCTCGTCGGATTCTTGGTCCTGTGGCGACTTCTGAAGTTCCAGTCCCCAAAGCCCTGCTTTTATGCAGCAAACCCACATTCACCCAGCCTAGCTGTCACTCAAACATGCTAAGTGGTGAGCCGGCCGGCTCACCACTTGGGCCAATCAGGACGGAGTGCGACTTGAGTTACCAAGGTAACTCAGTCCAGGGTGCCTAAATCCCCCTCCACCCCTCCTAAGTACCCCAGACAGAGTGGCACCACTTTGGAGGGCTTCTGTGGAGAAGCCCGCCAAAAGTGGAACAAAGGGCTCCACTTTGGGTCAGAGTTACAGAGGCGAACGCCAACGCCATTTTAGAATCAAGTTTTGGCAAAAAGTCCCAACCGGAGTTATAATAATAAATATATAAACCGGCGGTATGTTTAAGGCTACCGTAAATAAATAATTAAATGTGTTAGCCTAAAACAATGGGAAATCCCATAGGGAAATATTCGCGGTCGAATATAAAAAGTAGTTTCCACTGCCACCAGCCAAAACTCGATCAGGGGGGACGGAGACGTGCCCCCTCGACTAACAGACCCTGGGGCAATCGAATTGCCCCAGCCAGTACGTCCACAATATGATGGTTTGTACTGGTTCTGTTCAGGATTCAAGACTAGCAAAGTCTTTGGTGACTTTACAGGCCCTGGGAGACAGTAGTCAGTCCCAGGGTATGGAGTCTATGTTGGGGAGTCCCTAGGACACCCCTGGGTCACGGCACAGAGGGTGCTGTGTAACCCACATCAAAAAAAATACATGAGGCCCTATGGAGTAAAAGACCCCATAGCCCATTCAACACAAGGTTTAACCAAGAAAACACACTTCAACATGCCCAAGAGTGAGGGTAAAAAGAGTCTCACTCTTGGTAGGAGAAAAAAAGAAACCCCAGAAATCCAGCAAAGCTGCTGGGGGACTCACTAGGTAGGGAAATTCAGCCTAACCAGAGAATTCTCCCTAACAGGGATCAGTACATATCCCAGAAACTCCACCTCAGTGACGTGGAAGGAGCATTTTTCAAGTTTTGCGACAGTTGGTTTTCACGCAGCTTGCGAAGTACTGCTCGCACATGGGTTACGTGTTCTTGGGGGGTGGTGGAGTAAATCAAATGCCATCGATGTAGACGACTGCGCAGACAAAGAGGAGTTCCCGTAACACATCATTCATAAAATGCTGGAACGCAGCCGGGGCATTGCAAAGCCCAAAGGGTATGACCTGGTATTCGTACAAGCCATAGCGGGTACAGAACGCAGTCTTCCACTCGTCCCCTTTCTTCGTGCGTACCAGGTGATATGCGCCACGTAAGTCTAACTTTGTGAAGATCTTCGCTTGTCTCACCTGGTCTATGAGTACTGGTATCAGAGGTAATGGGTACTTATTTTTTATGGTGACTTGATTTAGGGCCCGGTAATCAATACACATTCTTAAATCCTGCTCTTTCTTCGGTACGAAGAAAAGTGGGGAGGCGGCTGGTGACTTAGATGGCCTAATGAAACCGTTGACCAGGTATTGGTCCAAGTAGGTCCATAGATGAGTGTTTCTTCCTCTGTTAATGCATAAATACGGCTGCACGGTACTTGTGCCCCTGGTAGCAGATTGATCTGGCAGTCATAAACTTGATGTGGTGGTAGCGTATTAGCTTGCTCCTTCGCAAATACATCCTGGAACTCCTGGTATTCCAATGGCAAGGTGCCCACCAAGCATAAACCTGCTATCCTTTCCTGTGAAGCTAACAATGAGCCTCTTTGGAGCCCTATGTTGTCGTAGCAAGAGGCGCATTCCGTGGAAAAGAGTAAGGTTCGAGTTCGCCAATCTATCTTTGGATTGTGCGTCTCTAGCCACGGTATCCCAAGAATCAGCTGGAATTGGGGCACAGTGATAATGTCGAACCTTATACTTTCACTATGGCCATCTTGGCAGATTAATGTCAGAGTGAAAGTACACTGTGTTACTGGTCCCGAAAGGAGTTACTTGCCATCCACAGCTGTCACACGTTCAACGGTGTCCTTACGGTGGAACGCCAATCCCAGGGTTTTTGCAGTGTTTATATCCAAGTAGTTTCCAATAGCCCCACTGTCTATGAAAGCCTTGAGGGTATGCATTCGGGTGGGCTGAGAAGGATGTACCAGAACCACAGGAATACTGAAATGTAAGATCTGAGTGCTCCGTTCCTGGCTCGACAGACCGATCTCTACATCTGCCGGGCATTGGAGTTTTCCACTTCAGTGTCTTCCCTTGAGTTATCTAGTACCCCCATTGTCTTCTGTGGAGGTTTAACTGTCCAGTTCCGGAGGAAGTGACCCGATTGGCCGCAATATAAGCAAAGTTTTTCCTGACGCCTCCGTTTTCTCTCTCTGCTTTGGTGAGTGGTCTCCTGAGAACACCCAATTGCATGGGCTCCGAGTGTGTTTCGGAGGCCTGGCAATTGGATGCTTCTTTTGGTCGGACATACACTGGTCTATGTTCTGATCTGGTTCGATCGGCCTTGCGATCCTGTAACCGGTGGTCAAGTTGCATAGTTAAATCAATGTATTCACTACAATCTTCGGGAGGATTAACGACTTGTGCCAGGACATCTTTTAATTCTCCTCTCAGACCTCGATAAAATAACGTTATTCTTTTTTCCTCTGGCCAACCTGATTCGGCTATTAGACGATTGAATGTGGCGATATATGAAAGAAGGTCCCGACCACCCTGTCGCAGAGAGAGCAGCTCATCATCCAAGGCCTGACCTCGAGTCCGATGGGCAAACTGTTTTTCCAGTTCACGCTGAAAATCTGGGTAATTCCTCAGTAAAGGGTCGTCCCTAAGCACTAACGGGACAGACCAGTCCGCTGCGTGCCCTCCTAGATAGGAGAGGACGAAAGCTACTTTAGCTTGGTCATTCTGAAAGGAGGTTTGCATATGAAGTGTAGGCGGCATTGATTCATGAACGCTCCAAATTTCTTGGGATCCCCAGAGAAGCGTTCTGCGGTGCTAAAGGGATGTTGCCTGGAAGTAATACCTGGACGGGTGTGACTACAGGTGCCACAGTTGGCTGCCCTTGCGGGGCTCCACCTGGTAGGGTTGCCAGACCAGCTTGGGTCTGCAACAGCCGTCTTGCCATGTCGTCTGTTTTATCCCTGTTGACTACCAGTTCGCGCCTTAAGGCATTCGTCTCAGAGCGGGCTGCATGCACCTCGGACCGTAGTTCGCCTAACAATAGGGAAAGCTGGTCTACCTCCGAGGTTTCCATCGCTCGGGCAGAGGTATTGAGGACGGCTTTGTGTTCTGTCACACTCACCTGTGTCTCTGCAGGAGCGATGGATAAGCCTCATTTGACCCGAGATTTCACTTCCCCTGTTTCGCCCGGAGGAACACCTGTCAATACAAGATGTACACTCAGACTTGAATTCAGCTGTTTTCCCCTGGGCCCTTCCCTTCTCTCTCTTTGTGCTGTGATGTCCTTTAAGGGCTTACCTTGAGTTTTAGTAAGGTGTGCACTCCATCCTGCACTCGCAGGGGCGCGATTCACTCGTAGAGTTGGTGCCAATATCTGTTGGCTGAGTTCTGATGCCACACGGTGTTATGAATTATGAAATCACATTTTGCCTTCATACAGTGACTGCAAGCCCTCACCCACCATGCTAAGCTCTTAACAGAACCGTGGCTTTGTTTTAGTGTAACTGCTGGGTCCACTGACTGAAATACCAATGTGGACAAGTGGGTACATTGAAAATATATTCGTACCAGACTAACCAGACAGTATTGTATTTGTACAACTACGGAGAAATGGCATATGAGGAGGGACAGAAAGCATGTAGGTGTTTCTTGGTTATTTACCAGCTATTTATAAAAGCTCTTTAGTCTCTGGCTTTGAGTTGAGGCTGCTTAATTTGTTTTATTTGGTAGCCGGTCGGCTGTATCCAATTTGATTTTTGCTGTTATTTCCCTGTTTGTCTTCATTGTTTGTATTGTGCTCAACTGTTGGGTGCTTGGTTTTCTGTGCTATGTTTGTTATTTGTATGCTATATGTCTCAGCACCCTGATGCCCGCGGGCTTCAGCGCTATATAAGCATACAAATAAATAAATACCCACCCATTGACTGCCCATGGCCAAGCTAATCCCTATAGCCATTCCCACCCATTTCCTGCCCTTCCCTGTGCAAAACACATCCTCCTGAGAGCTCGTTGAGCTAACTTTATCAATCATTACCATCAAACTTTGTGCTAAGAGTGCCTGCCAGTGTTTTTTCAAAGCGGTCTTCTGTGAGGTAATGACTTAATTGGAGCTCTAAACGCATACTGGTGTTATAAAAATGTCTTCAACAGATCTGCCTTCAGCTACTCTATTTAGAAGCACTATTTGTCCTTCATTGAACTCCTGTTGAAAACCAGAATTGGCAAAGCCAACAGTTTTGGCTTTTGTATAAGTATTAGGCATTTGATTAGCACTGCTATTAGATGCCCAGTTACTCTCACCAGTTTGCGCCTACTACCATCAACAGGCTTTTAATGCTACTATGAAAGTGCCTGGCAAGTGTATTTCCCATGCCTACATAAAATCCCAAACTGTTGGCATTGCCAATGCTTGCTTTTAAAAGAAATGGAGACCACTCATGATAAATTGCTCCCAGGTTACCAGGCTACAAGCAGATGTTGGCACTTGAAGCTTCATTCCATTGAATTGTGCCCCCCCTTCCAACCCCCACACAGTTTGATGTTCTCTGTTCGTGAGAAGTGCCTTACAGGAGGACCCACTAGTTAACGGGGCGGCACACTTTATAAAAATCAACAAATGAATAGGAGCCAGCAGCACACTTAAAGTAAAGCAGCTTCATCAGGCGCTTCATTGCCTTAATCAAGCCACCAAAACATAAAAAACTATAAATGCTCCCTTTACAATGCCAATAAGGCCTATGGTGCCTGGGACAACTACCAAAGGCAATGTATTTAGAGGAAATACTATATGCAAATAAGGGTTGTTGACTGTGCCAAATTACCCGTTAGTGGCCTACATGCACGAGGCTGGTCCGCAAAGTGTATTACATTCTGCTTCAAGGTGTGAACATAATTTTGGAGCGAGGACGAAAGTGTCTCCTTCAATGAAAGCTCAGGTGACGCACACAACTCAGAAGGTTGGAATGCAATGCACAATGACTGCAAACAATGCTTTGTTCCAGAGACCTGATGAATTCACTTTTGCAATACCTGTGCTGGCTTGTCAGGGCCAATAAAACACAAATGCGCTGAATTTATGGACAGGGGAAGAGAAGGTTGGGGGAGCCACGGGGAGAGGTGGCTGTGGGACTTGTGGCGGAAGAGAAAAACAGAGGGAGGGAAGGAAAGAGTGCAATAGGCAAGCAATATAACAGAAAAGATGAAGTACACAAGAAAGAAAGAGAAATCTCAGGAGGGGAGAAGGGATAGGAAGAGGAGCAAGAGACTGGGTAGACTGATGGATGGACAGGGGAAATGTTACCACAACTTTTTTCCACTACCTTTTACTGCACCTTAATACTTCATTGACCTTTCTCTCACACACACGCACACACGCACACACGCGTGCACACACTGCTTGCACAGTTATTTATTATAAATAAATGGAGGCATTAAAAAAAAAACTTGAATTGGAGTCGACCGTGTCGGTGACCCACGATGACAGAGTCATCCTAACATTTGTTCTTCGTCACCACAGGGAGCGCTGCAGTAACCAGGAATTTTAGTTCAGTAGATGGTGCTGCCAACTACGCTGCACAGAAACTTCTATGGTGGCCAGCATACCCCTGCACAAAAAGACGCTAGCTCACATGCCATACATTGTAATGCTGTCTGGCGGTAAACTCGTTTCTTCTCTTCAGAGATGTCACTCACGTACATCTGCGCAACGACTCTCAGACCCGCAACTTTCCTGAAGCCAGGTTCATTGCCCTTAATCTGCAGACATGTGGCAAATGCAAATACATCTGGACTCTGCCGGGAATACCGGGGTGGACCACCATTGCAACAAGCTTATGTACCCCTGAAGACGCACAGACCAATGTTGCAGGTCAGGATGTGGGGGAAGCACTTTTAAGTTCAGAACAGCATACTGCATTGGTAGCCTTCTCTCAATACACCCAATTGTGGTCATAAAGACGAGTATAAGTCAACAGAAGGTGAGCTTCTGTGTGAGGAATAGGAAGCTGATCGCCGGTGGCCTCATAAATTATTTATATATGAATACTCTGGCGGAGCGAGCGATAAATTCTATTCCTCTGCTACTGTAAGCAGGGTCTAAAGTCGAGGGGCATTCTATTGTATCATGCTCCCATAGCAGGCCAGGCCTGGTAGGCCCTGCATCGATTTCCCGGCTGGGCCCTCCTCTCCGACTCTCACCCAACCCAAGTGCTAGCCAGACTATGCAGGGCCTACCCGGCCTGCGGGCCTGGCCTAGAGACAGGTGCCAAAGGGCCTAGTTGGACGACTCGAGACTACGCTTTGACGGCGTAGTCTTGAGTCCTCCAACTAGTCCCTCTGACCCTGCATTTAATTTCCCAGGGCTCCGGATGGTCTTAAAGCAGTCTGTCCTCCTGGGGATTGATTAAGTTAAGAAGTTACTTTTAGTACACTTTTTACTTACCAGCGGTCAAGGGCGCCCAGGGTTGGCAAATGGCAGGCATACTGTTCTCTGGATGGGCAGCTCCAACACCCCTGTCACCAATCGATCCCAAAACAAAGTGAAGGTGGCAGTGTGGCACGTACGCACCATGTGCCCATCACCCTACCCACACTGAAATGTCATTGTCTGTTGCTATGTGTCCTGCCCTGACTAACTGCAAGCAAGGTCGGAGATGATCAGAAGATGCGCTGTTTGCGTACATATTAATGCTGGCGGGGCCACCACAGCCTCCTAATTTGATGCCGTTATGTAGAGTGCCTGGAGCTACGAGCTTCACACACGTCACTGCTGAAAAAATCTGCGTAAAATGGAATGCGCCCCTGTGGCAGCTGGCCCATGATGAAGAGACGCAGGCAAGGCACATACAGTCACAGAGTGTGAGTTAATGCTGGCAGATATGTATATAATTTTTTTTTTTTTTTTACGAATCGTCGTGCTGCAGTGCTCATATCAGATGAGAATTTCTGAATCTGTTCTGTTGCACACAGCAGAACGTCTTGTGAGGTTTGGGGTCGGCGCCCCACCCCCATGAAAACAGCCGCTGCTGGGTGTAGGGGATGCATGGTATCACAAGTATAATACTGACACAAGAGCTACACGTTTCAAAAACCTTTGTTTAATTCTTGGGGTTTGGAAAAACTGCGTTATTGCTATGATGGGAGTAGTCTCTCCCATCAAATAGTAAAGAAAACCGTCCTAGTCAGTCTATGTCAAATCAAAATGGCCTATACTAAAAAATTCAAATGCCTGCCCTATCTCTTATACAAAAAGTGTGTAAAGGGGAATATGTATGCAAAGGAAAGTCAGTGTTAGGAACAAGAAGGCTGAGTCAGCTCTCCTCCCCACGTTGGACAGCACAGAGTAAGGCGGCCCCGTAGACAGGATGACACACTCTGGCTCAGGTTATTATAAGAAAAGGCAGCTTAAAACGTGGGTCGAGGCCTGTTTGGCCTTGCATGGTAAAGTCACTTATTTTTAGTTCACCAAAAGTTTTCTTTACCGTTCAATAAAAGTTCACTTAGGTCTCCCTCTGTCAGGCTCGGACCTCTCAAAGCATCAACAGTTCACATAGGTCGCCCTCAGTCAGGCTTGGCCCTCTCAACAAAAAGTACTTGATTCAACCTATTTCTCCCTCAGCCGGGCTCGGACCTCGCAATCACAGCACTTGCAGGGGTTCCCTTCCGAAGCTTTATTCACGTTCATTAGGGGTTCCCTTCCCCTAACATATTTCATATTTCAGGTCTCCCTCAGTCAGGCTCGGACCTTTCACTGATGTCGAAGACTTTCGAGTTTGCTAGGCTTTTTCCATAGACCTCTGCAGGACCATTTCGACTTTCACTTTAGCTCTCCCTTATGGTATTTGTCCCAGTGTCTCTTGGTAGTTCTACATCACAATCAGAAAAGTTCAAAGAAATCTTTTTCCCAAAGCAATCACCTTTTAACTTCCCCTTTCGCCTGGATTAATCTTGACCATTGCGCATTTCAGAGTTTGTTCACTTGCCAGTTTATAACAAAACATCAAACATTTTGCAGAGACATTCGAGTGGGCTATTTCCTTTCGCTGGATCACTCTACTACTCTGTATCACTGGCTTCACAGTTACCGCTGACTTTAAAGTTCACTACAGGTTTGCTTTCTTTCGCATCTCATCAGCGTGCTCGCAACCTTCAATTGGGTGATGCACTGTTGCAGCTTCAATCTTTCCTTGACACAAACCAGCCGTTCATGTCTTTGGTGAACTCACTGGTTGTGTGCATTCCTTTGTTTTCTCTGCGGCTTTGATTTACGAGTCAAAGTTGATACTACAGACTTGGCCTTGCGTCCCCAACTCTGCCGTTCACCCGGGAGGGTCGCTGGTGTCCTTGAAACACAATGCAGGTTTCTTCCTGTCTGGAATTTGGCTTTCTCTGCGTATCCTTCACGGTTTCCCGGTGGCAACAACCTCTGTTAGGGAGAATTCTCTTATAAGGCTAATTTCCCAAACCTAGTGAGTCCCCCAGCAGCTTTTCTGGATTTTAGGAGTTTGTTTTTTTCTCTCCTGCTAAGACTGAGACTCTTTTTCTCCGACTCTTAGACATGATTTGGGTTATGCCTCTGACTATTTGTGTGCTTTTGGGCTATGGGGTCTTTTACTCCATAGGGTATCATCTGTTTTTTGTGTATGTGTTACACAACACCCTCAGTGCAGTAACACAGGGGTGTCATAGTGACCCCCAAACATAGACTCCATACCCTGGGACTGACTACTGTCTCCCAGGGCATGTAAAGTCACCATTGGCTTTACTAGTCCTAAATTGTGAACAGAACCAGTACAAACCATCATATTGTGGAAGTACTGGAAGGGGTTAATTATATTACCCCTGGGTCTGTTTTCAAGGGGGCACTGTCCAGTCGCCCCTTGTCGAGTTTCTGGCTGGTGGCAGTGGTTACCACGCAAAATATTCCACCGGAATATTTCTTATGGGATTTTTCCCATTGATTTTAACCACACCACTTTTTGGTGTAATGTTAAAGATACCGCCAGTTTATTTATTTAATATTAAATCACCGGTTGGGTCTTTTTGCCAGAACTCTTTTCTAAAATGGCGTTCGTGTCCGTCTCTGTAACTCTGACCAAGGTCGAGCCCTTTGTTCCACTTTTTGGCAGGCTTCTCCAAAGAAACCCTCCAAATGGTGCCACTCTGTCTGGGTTCCACAGGATGTGTGGGGAGGGGAATTGGCACCCTGGACTACATTGCCTTAGCAACTCAAGTCACACTCTACACTTAGCATGTTTGAGTGACAGCTAGGCTGTTGAATGGGGGTTTTTCTGCATAAAAGCAGGGCTTTTGGGACTGGAACTTCAAAAGTCACCACAGGACCTAAGAATCCGAAGAGGGAAGAAGCTGAAGCCATCTGCAACGGCGACACCACCGGTGGAGCCCTGCTGCAACAACCTCACCACTTTCCCGACGACAAGAGGAGATCTTCTGCTGGAAGAGTCTTCTCCCTCTGAGCTGGCGGGATCAACCAGTTCGCCATTTCGCCTTCCAAAGACGTCTCTTGGTCGAATCGCCCGTGCCAAGCACCCCGGCGGCCGGATAGCCAAGCTTCACCACTTTGACCGCGAATAAAAGGAACGCACCTTTTATCGACGAACTCTGCAGCTGGTTTCATCCCTCTGCAGTGCATCGACTCCAAGTTTCCTCCTCGACGAGATCCTCTCTTCCCCTGGTCGGAACAACAAACTGCAACCACTGCCAGGAACAACTGCCACCGCTGGAGCTTCCTCTCTCTTTAAGGTACTGTTCCACCTGGCCTCCCTTTCTTCGGATTGCTAAAGGTGACCTTAAATCCTTGGCTTTCCAACTGGGTTGGCCCCAGACCTTCTAACTTTACTTCTTGAATCACCCCAACCTCTTTTGAACACTCTGCAAAGACTTTTGGTGCATTTTAAACCGTGTGATCCCAGGCAAGTGGGTCTGGCCTATGAACTTTGGCTCTACAGTGTATACTGCCTTCACTGACTTGCTTTGACCTTCGAAAAGTGTTGGGAACTGTTTTATTTGTATGCTCTGCCTTTTTCTCTCCCTTTAACCTAACTATTGGAGTGCCATCTAGGTTACGCACTCACATCTGTTTTGACAAATAGTGGTGTTTTAACTCTGACTCGTCTAATAGTTATCAAGGGAGGTGTTTATACTCTATCCGACTGTGTTTGAACTTGCTTTTGATTTAGAGTGTTAGTGTATTGCATAAAGTGTGTTTTAAATAAATAATTATATACTTTTGATACAAAGCTCTGGTCAGTGTTTGCTTGTTCCACTGTGTTTTTAGCCCTATTGTGTATACTCTATATACTGCCTTACTCTTCTTGAGAGAAGTCTGACTGCTCAGCCACAGCTACCAGGTAAATCTGGGTGGTGCAGACTGCTACCAATTGGGTTTACTTCTTACTCCTGTAGTCTTAATCTTTTTGCAGTGGTCCCCAAGGGAACTGCACAGGATTCTGCCTAACAACCTCCTGCAGGGATCTTCAGGGTTTCCCTATCCCTCACTCTGGTTGCTTGATCGGTTGTCCTTCTTCGGTGGGTTCGCCTTTGCTCGGGAAGATCTGCTCTTTCTCGTGTCTCCCTTTGCTCAGTGTGTGTCTCCATGTTCCGCCTTTTATCCGTGTGGGGGGAAACTTATGGGTATGAGATGTATGTGATTAAGGTCAAGTGCCTGACCTTATTTACTGGACATGTCCAATAGGATATGCAAGTGCTAGCCTGTTTACTCTGTCCTCTACTTCCTCGGCTCAGTGTCTGTGTAGAAAAGGGGTGGTGTTGGAATTTTGTAGGATCCTATAAAATAGGATGGGGTATGGTCACTGGAAAGGGGGCATACCGCGTCTCATCATCTGCTGTCTTACCGCCACTCCCTGAAGATCCCTCACCCAGGTGATCCTCCTGCACTGGACTACCCCCAGGGTTTGGGCCAAAGGCAGTGGCTGTGCCCTGGCCACCTGAGGGAGAGATCCTCGGGGACCAGTAAGTGAGACACAATTTGGTTTCCTACAGGGGCCACCCACAGGTGGACCTCTTTGCTTTGGAGCACAACACCAAATGTCACCTTTTTGCCTCATGGGCAGACCAGGGTTTCAACTACCTGAGAGATGTGTTTCAAATCAGTTGAGACAATCTCAGTTGTTATGCCTTCTCGCACGTTCAGGGCATTGGTGGGGTGCAGAATGATTTTAATAGCTCCTCGTTGACTATCTCGGATCTGGTATTCAGACCGATTACGGCTGGTCAACCAAGGCCCCATCACCTTGTTGATTCAGTCACAAGGTTCCCTCACACAGAAAGGGCGAGCAGTAGTCCATCCAAAGCCACAACTCCTAGCCTTGTCAGCCTGGCTCCTGATAAACTAAAGTTTGGGCTGGCTGTTGTCACCCAGCAATGTACACATCATTCAGTGTGCAAGAAAAGAGTCCACTCAAGTGCAATACAACAGCAAATGGGCTCAGTTTTTCTACTGGGCAGAGGATAAAGGGATAGATCCCTGCACATGTCCTGTAAACGATGTGCTGTTATTTGCTGCGCTTCTCGCCCAGTCAGGGGCACAGGTGGACACGTGCTGCAATAGGTGCCTAACAAAAATTC
This sequence comes from Ambystoma mexicanum, assembly GCF_040938575.1. Classification (NCBI taxonomy): domain Eukaryota; kingdom Metazoa; phylum Chordata; class Amphibia; order Caudata; family Ambystomatidae; genus Ambystoma; species Ambystoma mexicanum. Next base: position 81,775,839 of record NC_090936.1, read on the forward strand.
AGAGGATGAAATTTTCTCCACAGCAAATCCTGTAGTAAAAAGCCTCTTAAAAGGTCTTTCGATGTTGTTCCCACCAGTGCACTGACCTCATCCATTCTGGGATTTAAACTTAGTTTTAGCAGCTTTGCAACACAAGCCGTTTGAGCCTATGGCTTCCATACTTGTTAAATGAGTCACGCTCAAAGTATGTGAGATTCAGGCTCTTTCGGCATTGGAAGCGTTCAGTTTTCCACAAGGATAAGGTGGTCCTCGGAACTCGCCCCAAGTTCCTGCCTAAAGTGGTCTCCCTGTTCCACTTGAATCAAGACATATGTTTACCAGTTTAAATTCCTAATCCGCAGTCTGAGGCAGAAAAAAATACTTCAATCTCTTGATCTTCGGAGGTGTGACGAATTCACCATGTTTCGCTCCCACCAACCTGGCCTTGGACTCCTCTCATGTGGCCAGGGCAAGGCAGATGCTTCCCGACCCTGGGGGGTTGTACTGCAGGAGGGGGAAAAACGGTCAGGTGGGGGGAATGGGTCAGGTAGACGAAACAGGAGTAAAGAACTCTAAAATGTCTATTTGGGATGTAAATCCCAAGAGTACTGGGTTGAAGAAGAGGGCTGGAGAGCAATGCAGGCCTGAAGTTCAGGCATTTAGGCTTTACAGCCCACACATGAGGGAGGCTGAGAGGCTTAAAAAGCTCCCTCAGGTGCAGGCCATTAGTAGTGGCTGTGGTTGGATGAGCAGTAGCAGTTGTAGGAGCAGCAGAAGTAGCAGGGGTAGGAGAAATTGGCAGAAGAAAGCATGTTGCTGGCAGAAGCCACAGAAGTGGGAGGAAAGAAAGGACGCCAGGATTTTCCATCCGCCTATTCTAGTTACCAATCCTGAATTGCTCCTTATTCCCCAAAGACTGGATTGCAGAGGTTGTGCAGCGGAAAGCTTAAGGTTCAAAAGCTTTTCCCCATGTGAACCTGATTGCAGAGCGTTCGCAGCGAGAAGCGTGCAGCAGACCGTGCCCGGAGGCTGGAGTGCTCCAGGGGGTTATGGCGAGCCGAACTCCGTGCCTGTGTGGTGAGACCGAAGACAGCTTGTAGAGAGAAGTGTGACCTGGTGGAGAAAACCCATGTAGTAGAAGCCCTGCAGCCAATGAGAGAGGCAGAGGAGCCGGTGAGTGTTTCCAGGCGTTCCCAAGTCTTCAGGCAGTGCAGCCGGGCAACTGTAACCAGTTGCTTTTCACTTGCTAGGGATTGAAATTGAATGAAGCTGAACGGAGAGTGTCAGACAACTGAGTACAACAATTGTAGCACTCGTGTATAGATATACGCTGTGGAAGAAAATTTGGACCATTACAGATTCTAAAGACCGCTTTACCAACTTCAGTAATGATCGCGTGGAACTACAAGTAATTTTAACACGAAGACTAAGCCAAAGTAAAGCCACAATAACATTGTATCCTGTGAAACCAAGTGTTAACCTCACTATTGGGGGGCGTGGCCAGCGGTGCAGTCAGTGCGTACTCTCTGCTGATGGCCATGCTGGGGAGAGCCTGAGGAACGCCTGGACCGTGGCTAATGCTATGGTTGTAGAGGCTGCAGAGTGAGCACCGGAGCAGCGCAGGGACCCGGGCCTCCGTGAAGAGTTCCAATATGGCGCTGATGCACCCCGACTAGCCGCAGAGTCCCGTGGCTGCCAGTAACCACAAAAGATAACAGTGGGGGCCCCGCACCACAGGTCTTCTTTGCCTTGGGCTTCCTTCTCCTCCCCCCGTAGGGGCCTTCCCCCAAGTTGGCGGCAGTACCAAGTAATGTGTGCTGCGTCGGAGAGGTTACACGGATGGTGTTGAACGCTGGCTCCTACTCGGCCCACTTGCCTGACTGATTCAACAGGGCTCTTTCACTAATGTGGGCCATAAAAGGGAGATGCCTGAGTGCCACAGTGCTTACAGTTGCTGAAAGTGCTCCTTGGGCTGCAGCTGGGGAGCTGAAGTAAGGACTTCTCAGTTTTCCCTCATGCCCTCCCCCACCCCACCAACAGTCGACTTTGCTACCTTCATGCTGGGGGAACCTGAGGGGGACCTATTGTTAAATGCAATTCCCCCTGCTGTGGGTGTTTTTCCCTGAGGCTATGCTCTTGGCTCCCACCATTACAGCGTTAGACCCGACAGCCCGAGGGACCTGAGAACTCACCTGGGCGATTCATGACTGATAATGTCTGTACACGCTCATTTGCACCATTTATCGATCAGGTGGGGGATTTCCACCGCCCCCCATTATTGCTTGGAGCGACAGTGTCCAAGCATTCAAAGACACAAAGGAACATAGACATCTCCACGATGGTGGCACCTTTGGATAAAGGAAAGAAGGAAATCTGTATCTCAGCCCTGCAAAAGTGTCCTGCTGACAATCTTGCCACCAAAGAAGACATTCATGCCTTCCTGCTGGATATTAAATCTGAGTTACGAAATTGTATGACCGAGATTTCCACCAAACTGGCGATGCTAGATCAGAGAGTGGTGGAAGTGTAGCAAAGAGTAGAGGAAATGGAGGACCAGCTCCTGGAACACTCGACCACACTGATGGACATGCAGCAAAAGATCCGGAGCTTAGAATGGAGAAGTGATATGTTAGAACACAAGCAGGAGGACATGGAAAACCGAGCCCTTAGGAATAACCTGCATATTTGTGAAGTGCCTTCATCGGTCTCAGACCAAGCATTGGGGCAATATGTGAGTGACCTTTTTCACACCCTATTACCCCATCTCAACAAATCTATGCTCGTACTGGATAGCACCCACAGAGTGTGCCCTCGTAGGGGTGCAACTCTGGAGACCTTCCCTGATGTCATCACGAGGGTCCATTTCTACATGACCACGGAAGAAATGATGGCAGTGGGCCGCTCTCGGGATGAACGAATGCTCCAGGGTTGCCTCTACAGATTTTTCAAGATCTTGCTTCTGTTATTATCCAAAGACGAAGAGCGCTACGGCCACCAACACTATTCTTACGGGACTGGAACATAAAATAACGGTGGTCGTTTCCTACGGCATTACAATTTCGGGTTTAAAGAATCTCTCTGTACTATCTCCTGCGTGGAAGATGCAGAGGGGATCCTAAGTTCCTCTTCTCCGGATGGTGGGGAGGGATCCTCTCCTGAAACCATGGAAAATGGTAAGAGAATCAAGCCAGAAATGCAGCGGTCCACCTTGTCAAAGGTCCATAAAGGTTGCAACGCACGGAAGCTCCCGCCAACGATTTCAACAAGAACTTCCACTCTTATGAAGCTTCCCAACACAAGAGGTGTTCTTGGCTTTAACATTGCAAAAGCGCCAAGTCACTTTGTTTTGGCAACAGGCAACATGCAGTTCTAGGCCAACCGCAAGTGACGGGTCACCTGAGGATCGGTGGGGCGAAATGCCCTTTTGTTTTGAGCCTTGTTGTTATGGCTCGATTTCTGTTTGTTACTGGTTCAGTTAAAACCCTGGTTGGAACATGGTTGCGGACAAGCTTTGATTCAGGATGACGTCAGAATCTCATCCAACCCACACACTCCCACTCCTGCTACGGGTGAAGATAAGACAAGAGACTCTTCATCACCTCAGCAGAACTTGGGCTTTGTGTCACTGAATGTGAAAGGCTTGAAATGCAACTCTATATAAATCTGTCTTGCATAGGCTGAAGGATCTAAATGGATCAGTAATTTTTCTGCAAGAGACGCATCTCATCCCTGTGGATTATATTCGTCTGCTGAGTAGAGACCTCCCTAAACAATTTCTGGCCTCCAGTGGAAATAAAATGGGGGTGGGGGGGGCGGCGATCCTGCTGGTGAAAGACATTCACTTAGAGGAACTGGGCATTCTATGAGACCCGGTAGGCCAATACCTTGGAATAAAAGGTATGTTGTTGGGGCAGTTGTACTCCCTACTCTCGGTCTATGCTCCCAACGAAAGACAGGTCCGATTCTTTCGAAGAACTAGAGGCTAAGCTTATTCCCTTTTTGGAGGGCCAGATTATCCTTGGGGTTGACTTTAACGGGGTCCCGGACCCCATCAAAGATAAAACATATGACCCCTCCACTAAGGATTTTAAAATTGCCTCGAGTATCCTCAGTTTCTTCAAATCCCTGGGAGTAGTGAACTCTTGGAGAGTGTTGCACCTGGAGGAGCGTGACTTTACTTTATTTTCACATGTCCACCGCTCTTCGTCCCGTATAGACTTAATTTTGGTTTCCCTTTAACACATGCCATTCATAGATAGGGTTTCTTCACTCAGGTCTTCGAATCACCTGAAATAAACTGGAAGCACTTTATTCTGAAGAGACGGCCCAGTCCTTGCTAAGGATGAAGCAAGCCTATTATGCTAAAAACAATAAAGTTAACTGTCTTTTGGTGAGGAATCCAGCCCAAACCTAAAAGCGCAACACTATCCTAGGCCTTTGGGACCAACCGGGGGTGGTACAATATGGGGAACAGGCGAAATTGCAACTAGCGGGGGTGCATTTATTGGAAACAATGACATCAACGACCTGCTTGCCTCAGGCCCAAAAAAACGTTCTATTGAGGGAGCCGCTTTGCCACACCTTTCCAGGGAAGACATAACCACCTTGGAAGCCCCGATCCAGCTGGAAGAGGTGGATGCAATCATTAAATCCTTGAAGGCGAGAGCCCCAGGCCCTGATCAGTTTTCAGTCAAATTTTATAAACTTTTTAGAGGCCAGTTGTTGCCCCATCTAACGGCTCTCTTTAATTCCTTCAGGGAATTGAGAACTATAACCCCCTCTGTGCAAACCTCAGCAACTGTTTTGCTTTTGAAGCCTGTGAAAGATCCTAAGGGCTGTGCTTCATATAGGCCGATTTTGTTGCTAAATATTGATGCAAACATATATTCAAAAATTCAGGCCAATCGTCTAGCTCCACTTCTTCCAGCTGTAATTGATTTGGATCAAATTGGATTCGTGCAAGGGAGGAAAACGAGGGATAATGTCAGGTGAGCGCTGCATTTGATAGACACCACTACTATGGACCAAGGTAAATTGGCCCTCCTGGCGTTAGATGCCACAAAGGCATTTGATGAGGTGGATTTGGGCTTTTATGCATTCAACTCTGGAAGCGTTCCACTTTGGGCCCTTTCTTTTGCAAAATGGTGTCGGCCAAATACATCTACCCAAACACATTACTCTGGGTAAACCAGGATCAGTCATACCCAATTCGTCTTACATGTGGGATGCCACAAGGTTGCCCCTTTCCCCCCTTTTGTTTGCTCTGATTATGGATCCTCTGGCTCAACGTATACGTCGTAATTCAGCGATTCATGGGGTTATGGTTTGTGGCTCTTTACATAAAGTCTCTCTTTACGCAGCCGATGTGTTACTCTCGTTAACTAACATCCGACCCTCCCTACAGGCGGCCCTTCAAGAACTTCAGTCCTCTAGCCAGGTAGCGGGTTTCTAAATAAATTCTGGGAAATCGGTGGCATTGGGGGTGGGCTTTCTCAGTCGGACATTAGCTCCTTTCAAACTCTGTCCAATCCGATGGGATGCTACATCTATTGAATATTTTATGGGTTCGGATCACATCTTCGCCTAAAGGGTTATTTGCTGCAAATTTCAACCCACTCTTTAAAACGCTTGAAACGTATTCTGGAGAGTGGGGGAATCAGGAGATTTCATTGATGGGCCATATTACGGCAGTCAAAATGAATTTACCCCCCGCTTTCTTTATATGTGTTCATCTGTACTGGTGGAAATTTCGAAAAATTCATTAGACCGCCTCCAGCGTAAGATTCAGAAATTTATTTAGGGAGGCAAAAGGTCTAGGATTCCTGGCAGGGTGATGATGGGAGGTGCCAGATTGGGTGGTTTGGGGTTCCAAATCTACATACATATATGGAAACTGCCCACATTTCACACCTCCTGACATGAATGTCCCCTCTCCCTCTCCAAAAATGGGCCGAGATTGAACAGTCTAAACACCTGCTTTCCCTCAGTTTTCTGCCTCACGTCCCCATGGGCTAAGAAAATGTTGGCAGAATTTGCTCTCTTCAATGAAAGTAATGTGAAGTTATGGGATGGGGCGCTGAAGCCCAAGAAGATTCCCAGAGGCCTGGGCCCTCTCTCCCCGGTTATTCAAAACCATGCCTTCTCCCCAGGTATGCACCCAGATGCATTCAGAAATTGGACTCAGGGTATTCTGTTAGTTAACTTTGGTTCAGCTGTTTGAGGGGGATCGCCCACGATCCTTTGAGGACTGCAAAGCGTCATTCCATCTCTTGGAGTCGGATAGGTACTCATATGCTCAGCTTCGACACTGGATTACACATCCAGAGGCGAGACACAATGCAACAATAACCTTAAGCCCAATAGAGGTAACCGTCTCTTTGGGTCCAGGGCCTGGGGGTGTTTCTAAACTTTATAACCTCTTGAGGGATGATATGCTGACTGTGTGCCGTTCCTATATGAGTCATTGGGAGATAGACTTTGGGCCAGCCTCTGGAGGATCAAGCATGGTTGGACATTTGGACTAGCAATCACTCTTCTTCCAGATGTGTGACCAACAATCAATGTGCCCTAAAACTGCTTTTTCATTGGTATTAATCCCCCGACCAACTTCACCAATTTCAGTGTTCAGTTGCTCCCATTTCCTAGCGACAATGCAGAGTTTAAGGTTCATACTTTGACATGTGGACGGACTGTTCTCTGAATCACGCCTTTTGGGGCACCATCGTCACTGTCATTGAATCTGTTACTGGTATTAAGCTGAAACATTGCTTTTGGGAGCCCCTAGTGAAGGGCTATACCCTAAATCTAGGGAACGGGGTGAAACTAATTACTCAATTATTGCTTGCGGCACCTATTGCGATCGCTCGCTGCTGGAGGTCTCCGGAGGGCCTAGTCTTCTCTTTATGGTGGATTAAAGTGTGGTATGTGTTGGTGGTGGAAAAGGTCACAGCTGCAAAGGAAGGCGGACTCCACCAGTTTTTGAACATTTGGGCACCCTTGTTTGAACTTTTCGGCCTTAACATTTAAGCCTAGATTGGCCAGACTATATTTGCTGACTGGGGTTTCCTAAGGGGCCTTGTTGTTCTGAGAGGTTATTGGATGCGGGATTTAAAGGGGGAGTACATTCCATCCTGATTTATGCATTTGACATTGGTCATCCTTTGTATGTTGTCTGTGTTTATTTCATATGCTGTAAATTCCCACAAACCAACGGTTTAAATAAAAACAGTTTTGAGGAAAAAAAACTCAGTATTGTGAACCAAAGAGAACAAACACGCATTACCTTAAGCCCAGAATTGAACAAGCCTTGCCATCAGCCAAAATAAGCTACAGTAAAGGTTTATGTGGGAATAACTGTTGCTGTCAGAGGAAATGGGGCTAAAATAGCATCTCTTAAGGTACAACTTGTAAATTAATTACTATTGTTTAAAAGAAACAGCAATTGTTCATGAACTCACATTGCCAAAGCTATTTGAGGTTAAATTGGAAATACTTGGTTGGTGGCTTACAAAAGACAAGAGTGGTTGAAAAGTGGCCCTAGAAGAAAGTTGATGGTAAAGAGACATTACTTGTCTAGCAGAATTAAAAGGTCATTGGTATGAATCTTGTCATTGTTACCAAGTTGTTTAAAGCTGTTTAAAGTTGAAGAAGTGTTAAACATTGGAGGTCTCAGTGGAACTGAAACTTAAGGTGCATCCTAATTGAAACACTGTGAAGCAGAAAAGTGAAACCTGCATGGTGTATCTTTGATGGAGTTGGGTCTGGCAGGAGAGTCTACCAGACAGAAGTGGGAGTAGAAGACTGGGTGTGAAGTATCCCCATAGAAGTTGAATGTACTGTGGAGTGGTTCCTAAACAGAAGAAGTGTTGTTTTTTAGTGGTGCTGAGAGGGAAGCCCTCTGCAGAGAAGCCAATTTCAACCTATTTGTGTTTTGTGAATCAGATAAGTTGTAACAGAGATCATCCTGACCATGAATCCCATTGGTACTGTTTAAGGAATGTTGAATGTTTAAGGTATATATTTTCTGGAGAAGAAGATTCTTTTCTGTGTTGAACTGTGGAGTTTTGGAAGTTTTATTTAAGAATCTGACTTTGTCAAGAACTGTGTTGGAATTCTATTTCAACCACGGATTTCCTTGTTTTGTGTTATTCAACAGAACTTACTTTAACCTGAAACCTGGGGAAGGGGAATTTGCTCAGGTTATAATCAAAGACTTTGAAGGTGTTACAAACACCAATATGGATATTGTGAATTGCCATATATTTTCTTGTTTATGTTTATGTATATATGTGAGGGCCAGAAATAGAGTGTTTCCCTTTGTTCATTTACGCATGGAAATACCTGTTGGAGCAGGGCAAGTGAGGCGTTTGGTTGAAACTTTTGTTTGAATTTTATTGCCATTGTTTGACAAATCATCTGAAAGTTGTCCACCTCAGGTTTCTGACCCTTCAGAGAGGGTACTTAAATTATTCCTCTAGCCTACACAGTCCGCCAGAAAATCCAAAGCTCAGTTTGTAACTTTTTGTGGTGTCTTGCCAGGTTCACAAACGCCAAAGGCGTCCATTACCAGATGGATGATGTCCACCATTGTGGTGGCGAATAAAGCACAAAAGAAGGAGGTCCCTAATGGGATTTGCATGCATGCGGTTCAGTCTCTCGGGTCGCTTGCCAGCTCACCGGCTGTGTATGCTTCTTTCTTGTTTTGCGGTTTTACAATTTTTCGAGTCAAGGTTAGTACCACAGACTTGACCTCGCCTCCCCAACTCTACCGTTCACCCAGGAGGGTCGCTGGCGTCCTTGAAACACATTGCAATCTTCACTTAAGGGATCCGGCTTTCGCCACGTGTCTTTCGTAGTCTGTCAGAGGCAACAACCTCCAGTAGGGAAGCCTTGGGGTTTTCGGCCCGCTGCTTTCCTCCCTTGGGCCGTCGCTCTGCTCCAGTAGGTATGGCTTTGTCCCTGAAATTCTGCTCATTCTCGTGTTCCCCCCTACGCAGAGTGTGTCTTTAGGTGTTGCCTTTTATTTGTGTGAGGAGAGCTAACTTGTATCAGGTGTATGCACTTAGGGTAAAGTGCCTGACTTTGCCTGACCCAATTAACGGGACACGTCCAGTACGATGTGAGAGTGTTAGTCTGGTTACTCTCTGTCACCCTCTTCCTCGGCCCAGTGTTTGTGTAAAAGGGGGCGGGGGAGTTGGCACTTTGGTAAATCCTAAAAAATAGGATGGGTAGACGGACAAAAGAGAGGGGAATACCGCGTCTTACCATCAGCTATCTCACACCCACTCCTGGAAGACCCCTCACCCAGGTGATCCTCTTGCACTGGTCCACCCCCAGGTTCTGGATCCAAAGGCAATAGCCGTACCCCAGCCACCTGAGAGTGATCCCTGGGGACTAGTGGGTGAGTCACCCCTTCTCACAGTACTCGTAGTCCAAAGTCCCCTTTCCGCCATACAACCCACCTTCCAACCCCCACATACGGACCACACATTTAGTCCTCTTTATACTTTATTCAGAGTTAAGCCATAAAAGCACATCTCAAACAATTTCATAAAACATTGTGCACAGAAAATATTTCATTATACGTCAACCACCAGAATAAAACATTCAAAAACAACTTAAATACATAGTAGGTATAAAGATCATAATAAAATAAAATTGTGAAGTGTAAGTGCTGGTGCAAAACACCATTGGTCCATTTCATTCTGGGTGCCATAGTAGCAGCTACAAAATACAAAAAATGAGCAGGAAAGATCAATTAAAAGATTGCTGCCGTTTAGGCCTACTTCCCATGCCACATCCAAGGTGACCAGAATATAAAAACAAGTTTAAGGGTGAGGGGGAGATGAAACACAATACCCAACGTGATTGAGAGGAGCAGGTTAAGCAAAAACGCACGCCTTTACAGGACACAATTTTATCATACTGTTGGCCTTACAGACCACTTTACAATATTGGTCTTACTTGCCTATTCCGTCTTAGTCATGCTCGATGCAGGAATTTAGCAACAAAAAAGACTCTGTTTAGGTCAGTTGTGCATTTGCAGTGCAAAAGTGTGCCTTCCGTATGTTCTCAAGTCTGAATAACGGCAGGAGGTAGATCTGCCTCAGGTATTTATACTCTAGACAAAATAATAAAAAATGGGTGGTTGTCTCTTCTGGCACCCCGCAAAGCCTGCACTCTGAGCCAGTAGCATTGTGGCAGTTCTTTGTGAATGTTGCCAGTTTTAGTGTGGTGTTCCGTGCTTGTGCATAGTGTGGACTTATGATATCTAGGTTTATTTCAAAGCTGGACGTGGTCTTGGTTATTACACATTGCCGACCTGTTTGTAACACTTGGCAGCCTTCCACCATCTGATGTCCCAATTTCTCAGCGCTGACTTTTAAAAAATAAAATGTATTTGATTTAAACATATAATCAACAGACAATCTCGAACCCAGTCCCCCCGCCCCGACAAACCCCCTCCCCTCCCATACCATCCCACACACCGATCCCAACGCACAAAGCTAGAGGATTTACCCAATTTCCAATAAGCAGAATTTGTGCAGACAGTGTCCTTCTCTGAAGTCCTCTTGCAGGAAATCCATCACCTCCTCCCAGTCCGTTCTGTGGTTGGCTTGGATGCCCTGCAGCTAGTAAGTCATCCATTCCATCCCACAGATATTGCCAAACCTTAGCCAGCCAGTCTAATTCATGTGGGGAGGTCTATATCCTTCCATTTCACTAGAAGAGCTGCTAATTACAGGGTAGTGTATGCTTTTATAGTGGACTTTGCCCATTGACAATTGGCCTGGCCAGCCTCACACAGAAGCCCCTCCCTTGGGTGCCTGGCCAACTCAGTTCTGAAAATTGAGTGCAGATGTTGATTGATTTGTTTCCAGAACCTTGCCAGTCTTGGGCACCCGACCACATATGCCGCCAATCCCCTATCCCGCCACATCCTCGCCAACACTTCTCTGATGCACTGGGGTACATTTGTTTCAGACGTGCTGGGGTGTAGTGCCATTGTGTCATGATTTTAAACCAGAACTCTCTGATCTGCATCGCTTGCGTCAATGTCGATATGCATTTATCAATTTGTACATTGCTTGGAAGAACGAGTCCGGTACCATTATTTTTATCGCGTTGATCCTGCCTATTCAGGACGTGGTTAGGGGACCCTAGTTAGAGAGTTGTAGCTTCAGTTGCGCTATCAACGGGGGTTAATTTGCCCCCTAGAGGCCCTGCAGAGTTGGCGTTTTTCTTACCCCCAGTAATTTAATGCAATCATAGACCCATTGGAACTGAGTTAGCGATTGTGTTTGCTTTAGTTTCTCCCCCAACAGCCTTAAGTTTAGTATTTCTGACTTATCAAGGTTCACTTTTAATCCAGCTACTTTCCCGAATCGGCTTATATCCCCTATCACCGCCTGCAGGGAGTTTCCTGGGTCTGATAGGGTCAATAGCTTATCATCCACATATGCCATTACTGTGTGCTCTCCTCCCCTACCCATCCCCTGAATTTAATGCCCTTAATGCCTCGGTTGGAGTGAATTTCCAACCATAAAGGGCTCAAGATGTATGGCAAACAGGAGTGGCGAAAGCGGGCAACCCTATTTGGTGCATTTTGTTAGCTTAATTGGTTCAGATAATTCCCCATTCACCGATAATCGCGCTGTTGGATTTCTAGAATTGCCACGTACCATAGCCAAATGTTTTGGCCCAAATCCCATCTTCCCCAGGGAAATAAAGAGAAAGGACCACTCCAACCTATTGAAAGTCTTTTCTGCGTCTAGGGAGAGGAGAACTGCAGGCTCTTTTCTTTTGCTTTTTTTCCAGTATGTGGCAGACCCTCCTGATATTATCATGCATTTGTCAGAGCTGTATGAATCCCGACTTATCGGTAGGGGTTCTTATCTGCCTGCTAAAATTTTAGCATAGAGTTTCGCATCCAGGTTATTGAAAGTGATGGGTCTATACAAGCCAAATTGCGCAGGGTCTTTGTCTGGTTTGGGGAACAGAAGTATTTTGGCCTCTTCCATTGAGGGAGTGACTGCTCCCATATCGGCACAGGAAGTAAATGGGCTGTCAGCCTTGGCGCTAGGATATGTTGATACGCTTTGTAGAACCCAGTGTTGTGCCCATCTGGGCCCGAGGCTTTGTTCACAGGAAGCCGTTTGATTGCCTGGATTACTTCCTCCAGCGTGATATCAGCTTCTAGACTTTTGTAGTCTAATCAGGAGATTTTCGGGAGGGTGAGTGGACTAAGGTATTCGTTCTGGAGTGTCTCGACTGGATTATCCGCTCTATATAGGTCTGCATAGAAGTTGACAAACTGTGCCGCAATATTGGTGGTCCTGTGGCCATTTCCCCCTGTGGGACCCTAATCCCCTTAATAGTTTGCGCAGCTACCTTCTGCTTGAGTTGTCTTGCCAATAGCTTATCTGCTTTATTGGCCTGTATGAAATACCTGTGTTTAAGCACCAACAAGCCCCATTTGGCTTTTTTCGTTGGGATGAGGTTTAACTGCCCTCTAATGTGTTGATGCTCTTTCTGCAGCTTCCTAGATGTGGAGTGCTTCATTCTGTCTAGTACGTCTTGGAGGTCCTTTTCCAACTGGGTTTCCAGGGCCCGTTGTTGCTTCCACCAGCGTGCCCGGAGGGCAATCAACTCCCCACTTAATGTTGCTTTGAATGCATCCCATGCCATTGGTTCCGAGGTCCCCCCCACTGTTTAATTCAAAATACTCTCTAATTTTGGATTCCACCTCCCCCTGGAGGAAAGTGTCCGTCATGCCTCTCTCGGATAAGAACAGCTCCACAAGCTCTTCCGAGATCTGCGCATGTTGATGATCACCACTATTGGCGCGTGATCTGATAGTTATTGGGAGGGTATTATGTGCTGATTCTGCTCAGCAACGTGGATGATGGCTAGAAATAATCTTTGCGGGAGAAAGTATGATGCACATAGGAGTAAAACGTGTATCCCGCATCTGTACCCTTAAGAGTGACCCACACATCCTGTAAAGCCAGATGCTTTATCTTCCGTTGTATCGCTACGGTCGGTGGAGGTTGTGGGTGGTGTGTGCCCGTGCTTCTGTCTCTGTTGGCATCCCATGCTAAATTAAAATCCCCCATTAGAATTGTCTCCCCTTGGGTGAACCCCTGCAAATCCGTGAGTATGGATCTTAGAAATCCATTTTGGGAGCATAAACCCTAGCTAGTGTAAGGACTATTTGCAGTGTTACAAAAATAAATCTTCCCTCCTTACCTGCTTTTGTGGATACAGTCTGGGCCGGAAGCCCTTTTTTCATTGCAATCAGAACTCCCCCCCAACTTTGCCCTCTGCATTGGCCTGTGCGATCAGCTGAAACCGTCCCAATTTTAGGCGGTGTGCGTCTGCCTTTTTAAAATGAGTTTCTTGTAAGCCTATAATATCTGGTGAGCTGTGTGCTAAGAGGTTTTCCAGTTTTGTTCACTTTACTGGGGTGTTCAACCCCTGTATATTCAGCAAGAGGAACTTAACCATGCATAAGGTCAAAGTCCATGGATCGGATTAACTTAAACGCTCTTCCCCAACTTGAGCCCTCTTCCCCCCTCCGCTCCCCATACCCTTTGCCCTGTTGCGAGTCTCATTACCTAGGTGTCTCCTCTGCCGTGACTTTTCCCTGGGCCTAGTCGGAGGCCCGTTGTAAGCCCCCAATGAGATTCCAGGTGCACAGTACTTCACGCACTCTGTCCCTTGATAAGTTGGACTGCGTTGTTGATGTGCTATCTGCTAAATGAATCTTGGGGTCAAGCCCTCGTGTCTATTTTGGGAGATCCTTAGTCCCTGGATCATTCTTCTGGCACGTTTTAGGCAGAGGGCCCCGCGGTGGGGGCCTCTTGCGTCCAGAGTCTACCTGTGTCCATTCCCAGGGTTTCGGGCAGCGGGAGCGTTGCAGCGATCTGCTTGTCCCTCTGGTGTCCTCTTCGTTCTCAAGGTGGATAATTTGCAGACCCTCCTGCAGAGTGGTAACCCTATGTTGTCTGCCTTTCCATTAAAACAGCAGCCCAAAGGGGAATGTCCATCTGTATTTGATCTGTTTGTCTTGCAAGAATCGGAGGATTGGCCCCAATGTTTTTCTTTTGAGGAGGGTGGAGTGAGCCAGGTGTTGGAATAGGTGAATTTTCAACCCATTGTAAGTTATGGGTTCTGCTGCTCGGGCTGCACAAAGGATTGCTTCCTTCTGCGGGTATCTGGCTAGTGCAGTCACCACGACCCTGGGTCTGGAGCCGGGCTCCTGTCTCTTTGGGCCCGTTCTGTGCACCCTGTCTATCGGGACTTCGCCGCCATGCTCCTCCTCCACCAAATCTTTGAAAATCCATTTTTCAAATCACCATCCACCACTGCTTTCGGGAGGTTCAGAATGCGAATATTAGATCTGCGAGACCTGTTCTCCAGATCCTTGCATTGGAGCTCGATGTAAGGAGTTGCCTTTGCAAGTCCTCGAGGGCAATGTCCATTCTAAGAGTGTCCTCCACCATCTCCTGCAAAGCCATTTCATTAGCGTCTGTTCAGTCTCCCAAGTCCTCTTCATCTCTGCCACTGCTTGTTTCATTTCTCCCATGAATGCCGCAAATTGCATCTGGAAGGCTTGAGTCATCTTGTTCTGAAACTCCTGGAAGCAGGCATCCATGTCCTCTTTTGAGGTGGCCATTTTGAGGGTCAGGGTGTTGGGATCCCCCTCCTGTACGATCAGCAGATCTGTGATTTGTTTTGGGGGTCCCCTGGTTCAGAGTCTCTGGACCAGCTGCGATGGATGGAGTCATCCCGCTCAGGAGTTGATGCTGCTTTCTTGTTACCGCTGATTTGCCTTTGCTTCCCGACATTAGAGAATCTCTCGAGGTTCCCACTTTCTTCGTTGCTCCCCCCCGCTGGTCCCTCTCTCTCCTTTGGATGGTCGTGGTCACTCACCACCTGCTATGTGCGGGGACTATAGTCGCTGTTTAACGGGGGGAAGGGGCAGGTTGATTTCCCCTAGCATATTCACCTGGCCCATGTGGGCACTAGATGTGTGGTACCTGTCATAACAAAAGGAAAGCAGTGTGTGTGTATAGGGAAGGTGTCCCTCATCTGTTGTGGTCATCGTCCTAAAATCTGTGGTTGACCCCAAGCTGCTGGTTCTTGGACTGACATTTTGTATTATTCATGCCTGGTCCTTTTATCTTGTGTTTATTTACTGTTTTGGTGTGGGTAGGGTGAGGTTTATTTGATTATTTCCTTGCTGTCTGGCAGTGGGTTATATTCCTTTCACAGAGATACCCACTCAGGGTGTCTTGTTGTATCTGCCTGAAATAGGTGTACGGGTGTGATCTCACTGTTTGTTGTGTCTGCTCCCCTTTGCTTTATTTGCACTCCAGTATGCGTCTTGATGGACGGATTCTCCCGTTCCGCTCTATGGCCTCGGCGATCGAATGAGGTGTCGCCGAGCAGAGGATGCCTCCTACGTTCGTGCTGCTCACGGCGGGTGACCTCGATATGTCGCCTCCGGGATGTTCGACCGACTTCATATGGTTAGAAGGAGCGTCGACTCTAGCGCTGCTGCGCCTGCAAGCAGGGTCACTACCCCCAGTGTCGTTGCTAGTTTCACGTGCAGCGTTAGCTGCACAATAATGAAACATCCACATGGTTTTAGGGTTATTCTAAATCTGCCTTTATTTTCCGTTCCTCCTCCCCGTTCCGCCACATCACTTCCCTTATCCCGTCCCCCAAGCCTCCCACATAACGAGTGTGACAGATGTTCATTTTTAGACATGACAGTCTCCCTGTTGCTAATGTACGGCTTCCTGGGATACATTCGGATTGGTGCAGCGACATAGCATAATAAATATATAATATGAGACAGTGACACTGACCCTTCTGAAGAGGTATGCAACACAGAGTACAGATTGAGTACTGGCTGGCCTACGTTCCTTTTTTGGAATATCCACAGGTATTCAAACGGATCCGAATTCCCGGTAGAGAGCTTACCTCGGTTGCTATTGGAACACATGTCAGACCTGCAGCTCAGTCCGCTACATCAAAACTGCGACGAATCTGATGATGGCGTTACTCCTTTTCCGCAGGTAGCCTCTTTCCATGTTGCCAGGGGATGACACCCGCTACCTGATCCTGACCCTGGGGGCGGCTATATGAGGGAGGACCACATGGGTGGAGGCGACCAGATGATTACACATGTCCTTCTTTCCCTTTTACCCCTTTCGCTTTTAGGGACTTGCCCTCCATTTCTCATGCCTTCATGGCATACTCTTGAGTCCCCCTCAACCACCTATAAAACCTACTGATGACATATTAAAATATTCTGTGAATGGAATGCCAAGGACTGCCTATCATTCCCATGTATCTAAAAACACTGGGACTAGGAGGCTGAATGGAGCAATGAGGATTGGTGAAGCCGAGAAGCCGCAACCATGCACTAGTCGTTGTGAGTGTATGATCGGTGCCATGAACCTTAAAAACACTGACCAGCATGGACGGGACAGACTGTCGGGAGAAGCTTTGGCGCCTGTGTGCTGACGGGGGGTGTAGAGAAGACCATGGAGCCTGGAGGCTTGAGGAGACAGCAGAAGGAATGCTGGACAGGTTTGCCATGCTGGGTCCATCGCAGGAAGGGGAGAGAAATCTTCCTGGTGGCCATGGGAAGTGTGAAGCAGTTCCAGGGCTGCCCCAGGCCACATTTGCAAGTGTATAAAGTTAAACACACGAGAAAGCCGTGGCAGGAGAGTATACCAGGCAAAGCCAAGTTTGCCAGTATGTAAAGTGAACCACATGAAAACACCCTGGCAGGAGAGTATACAAGGCAAAGGCAGGCTTATGAGTCAAATTACATTGAATGTGGAAAAGAACCTGGCAGGAGAGTATACCGGGTTTCCTGTGAGGCTGGGACCTGCATCCAAGTTGTTTTGTATCCAAGTTGTTTTGTTGAACAAAGGATCCCAAGGAAGACTCATGTCCTTAGGATTTTGAATTGTTTGAACAGACCTGGGGAAGGCAGATGTTTCCCTCGGAGTGTATTGGAATGCCAAGAGGAGAGAGTTATCCTCTTGGGCTATTCAGTACTTTGATTGCCTTATTGATCTGTTGTATTGGTGAAAGGAAACCTGGGGAAGGGAGCCATTCCCTGGAACAGCGAAAACTATCCACTGGGAACCTTTCAGTTTGGGTTGCATCTTTATTTTGAACTTGAACATTTGTGCGATTTCAAAGCCAGGGACATTACCCTTAGCACCTTAGAGTTACTTTTAGAATTTGAGGGCTAGGATTTGATTACAGACACAGGACATTTTGTTTTGGACATCTTGACACAGGACAGACACTTAGATTTGGTTGACGTGGGGAAATACCCCGTAGAGTATGTACAGCAAGCTATTTTCCAAAACCTCAATTATTATATTTTGTAACCACAATTATGGGTTTTCTGTGTCTGTGTCTCATTCCTGGCTCCACACACAACCCATATAGGAAGAACTGTACATGGCCTAAGTAGTTTTGATACTCTGACACCCGGTGTCCTCACAAGATTACATTTCCGATGCAGCCTAGGAGCAGGTGTCATGATGGTGTGCATCATTGCTATATTTCAAAGTGTTGTTTTGCTGATCATTGAATGAAGAAAAAATAGTTTTTGGACTTTTACAAGCCTCTTTTTACTTTTTTAATGTAGGTGGTTTGTGAGATTGTGCTCCAAATCACCCAGGGTTTTAAATGTCTATTTTACAGTTTTAAATAATGGTTTAACTGATTTTAAAGACTTTCAGTTCTTTAAATATTTACATTTTGTATGAAGATTATATTTGTATTGATTGTTCAATTTTACATTGCCATTTGCAAATTAGTTACTTTGTGGCGATCAGAAGATGCAAACCATTGAAACTCAGCAGTTTGTGGCACCTAGATCATTGCCTTTCAAGTCTGGTTTGTTTCAGCAGAGTTGCTTTTCCTTTCCTTTAGGTACTTGCAAACTCTGCTCTTCCCCCTAAAGACAGAGCTGCAGAAGATATAATTTGGGCCCAGTGGGACATGTTGGAACAGAGACTCTTTTACATTATTCCTAAGGTAAGACAATCACCAGTGGTAAGTAAATGGAGGAATGTGTGAGGTGTTTCACTTCGAGAAAATTAGAAGTTAAAATACACCAGCAGCCATAATGCAGACCCTTACATGAACCAGGTATAGAAGAATCCCTGCTAAAATGTGTAGCTGAAATAAATTGTGACAGTTAAATACATCAAACGCACGCCTGCTCTCCATTTTCACTCCCCAGGCAAAGCAGCCACTCGTTTTCTGTCTTGGTTGTAGTCCTTCTTGGAGTTAATGCGCTCCCTTACAAATGCAACTGAGCTGTAGTGGAAACAATATCAAACCATTTTTGCATGTTCCACTCCCCTTTTACCTGATGGAGAGGAATTTATTTGCAACAAAACATATCCAAAAAAATCACACTGCCTAAAACGGAAGACTTGCCAAACATGAATGACTAAATCTCCCATAAATCACTTGGCCTAAAGGTACACACAGCCCTATAGATAAGGGGTGTATCAGCCACTTTTACTCCCTAGGAAATAGGCAAATATTCCCAAAAAATAAAAATCAGGGGGGGCATCAGGGGGATCATTGGACATTGTGCTCCTGCTTTGACCCACACAGCTCCATGGGTGTGTTTGGACCAGTAGTGCACATAGTGCCACAGGAAGAAACAACTATAAATACTGCCTGATTGGAAGAAGTAAACCTGTATCTTTTAATGTGTATAAATAACTAGGTGCAAAGGAATGATTATTACAAATGTATTTTTTTCCCAGTTAAAACATCTTTACTGAGTTATAAAATACTTCCATTGGGAATTGAACTTACAGTTTTACTCCCTAAAAAAAATTATTTTACTCCCAACTTTAAAAAATGGGGAGTAAAATATTTCCACTTCAAAATCTTATCTGGAGCACTGGGTATATGTGTATTGTTTATTTGTATTTACACAGATTTAAGACTGAAGACTGTAACCTTTCCAGCCCACCCATTCAGACACTTGTGAAGTGCCTGGAGGAATGTATCTGTGGGATGGATGGAACAGTGTTAAGACAGATTTCCAAAGTCAGACCCTATGGGGTGGATTGTAGTAGGCCACCCTATTTATGGTAATCCGGAAAGACACTGAGAGGTTAGCCAAAATCCCATACCCCTTAGCCTCAAAGAGTGAGAGTGGTCTAGAGCTACAATGAGTCCACACAGAACAACAATAATTCAAGTTAGTCAGTAAGTATATGAAAGTACAAATATGAGGCCTTTCTGAACACACTTAAGCATTTAAAAAAATCACAGGCATGTAATGTAATCAAAAACACATTATATTGTAAGAGTGCAGGAGGGGAGACTGACACACAGGTGACATGATTGTTGGCATACACATTTACTTGATCAAAATAAAGAGGAAACCTATCTCTCCCTAATTCTAAGAGGAGTGTGCTGGCCTTAACTAAGGAACTAAGGATTTGGTCACAATGTCCAAATAAATTAAAAGGGTCCACCTGTTGTGTGTCAAAATGCCTACTTCTGTCCCTCACACTTGTAACTAAGTTAAAGAGGAAGTGAATCTTCTTGATCCAGAAGAATGGCTACCTTCTTGTCCCTTCTTCTGGACAACGGATCATAGTTCCAATTGTCAGGTGGAAACTTCACCTGAGAGAATGACTACTTTCCCACAGTCTCAGTTCCTTTCTAAAATGCAAAACCAATTTCTAGCTTATGGTGTTGTAAAGTTCTCAGTTTGAACTCAAAAGGTAAATTTCCAACTCCAACATCATTCTTTATTGTCCATAATTTTCTTCACTATTGGGTTCCTGGAGAATGCCTCTCTCCTTGTTCTCAGTATTTTTACAGTGCCAGGCGATTGACTCCCTTCCCCAGGCCTCACTTGGCTTTGCTTCATGGTACACAACACCACAGGGTATGGCTTCCTTCCTCTGATCTCTGCTTGCTTGCTGCTTCATTGTAGTAGGGGGAATGTCTCCCTTCTCCAGGCCCTTCTCAGGCTCTTTACCACAGTTCACGAATGCTGAGGGGATGACTCCCTTCTCCAGGTCCTTCTCATGCTAGTTATCACAGTTCATGGAGACTGCAGGGAATGACTCCCTCCCCCAGGCCCTTATCAACCTTTATCACAATTCACGAAGGTTGGGGGAATGATTCCTTTCCCCTGGTCCTTCTCAGGCTCTTTTTCACAGTTCACGAAGGCTGGGGTATTGACGCCCTTACCCAGGCCCTACTCAAGCTTCTTATTTTGTGTGCGGGTCCCAGGCCTGTGTTGGCAGACCTGATTTACTTCCTTGCCAGGAACTGCAATGAGGAAGAGTGATTATGATGCTCTTAGTATGAGGGTGCTGGTAACAGACCCATTCTTCTCTCTCTGATTTCTCTGGCAGTCCTGGCTCACGCCTCTGCCAGGTACTGCGCCAAATAAGAGGGCTTGTGATGATCTTCTCAATTGAGTGTAGGTCCCAGACCCATGCCCCTCTCTCCTTCGCAGCCCCACTAACCGTCCCAGCCACCCAGGTACCTCTAGGGTGCTTGTCGGTCCTGCATGCTTCTTCCTGTTCTCCACAGTTGCTTATGGCTCTCTGGAAGCTGCAGTGACCTTGCAGTGTTCTGCTCCTCTGGGGCTGTGTTACTTCCCTTGGCAGCACATTTACACATCTCCTTTCGCCTGCCTGCGCGTGGGAATTCCCCAACAGCCTGCCAGTTCT
Organism: Ambystoma mexicanum; assembly: GCF_040938575.1. Lineage (NCBI taxonomy): Eukaryota > Metazoa > Chordata > Amphibia > Caudata > Ambystomatidae > Ambystoma > Ambystoma mexicanum. Next base: position 81,796,577 of record NC_090936.1, read on the forward strand.
TCCTCTCTGGACAGATTTGGAACCCTTCCGCCTGTCTGTCTGGTTTCCACCTAGCAACCCTGTTGCTTCTTTGCTCCGGTGGGCATCTGCACTTGCGGTTCCTTGAGGGTGGTGTTTCTCTCTCTCTCTCTCTCTCTCTCTCTCTCTCTCTCTCTCTCTCTCTCTCTCTCTCTCTCTCTCTCTCTCTTTCTCTCTCTCTCTCTCTCTCTCTCTCTCTCTCTTTCTCTCTCTCTCTCTCTCTCTCTCTCTCTCTCTCTCTCTCTTTCTCTCTCTCTCTTTCTCTCTCTCTCTCTCTCTCTCTCTCTCTCTCTCTCTCTCTCTCTCTCTGCTTTGTTGTCCCTCTACTATTTTGTATTGACTTTGGAAGCCCAGAATTTGTGACACACTAGACTGCTCCGTAGTGTTTCTTCATCCCTGTACCTTTACTATAGATACTATTGATCCCTCTTGGGTTGACTATGTTCTTCATCACCCCAGTACTGTTCCTACTATGTACATGACACATGTACATGGGATGGCAAGGTAGAGGAGGGTAGAGCAGGTGGATCAAGGGGAAGTATACTGCATTCTCCCTGGATAGTCATCCCTAGTACCATGGGGGTGGGGGGACCTCCCCATGAGATCCTCCTGCTCTGAATACCACCCCCAGGGCGACTATCGGGTAGCAGCCTCGCCTCCCTGACCTCATGGGAAGGGGCTCCCCTCAGGGAGAATTGACTACATCTATGGATTAGTCACAATATACACATATATTCACCCTTAAAAATAAGATTGCAAATGCATTAAATACCAGTATTCAACAGGGGAGTTATCAGGTGCAGGAAAAGAAAAACATTTAGATTAGTTGAATGTATCACAAACCCAGTTCTGTCTGTCTTATGAAGTCAATGCCTAAGGTGTATGGGGCCTTGTTCCCAAAACGTCACAAGTTCCAACTATGGTTTCTAAGGTAAGTGTTTACTTCAAGTTAGGCAAGTACCCCACTCTATCCTATTCCCAAGGTATGTCATAGGATCCTAAACCCAGGTTCGATGACAAATGGCCAGGCCAGAGAGAGTTTAGGGCTAAGGTCTCTACACCCAATGTTACCCTCTGGGAGACCAGTGGGTGGGAGGAGCCAATACAGTTCTGTCAACTTTACCCCTGTGAGGAACCTGAGGGCATCCTCCCATCTATTCCCCTTGGATCCTCTTCTCAGATGGCCAGGGAAAAACCATCGCTTTTGGATCCTGACCCTGGGGGTGGATATGCAAGGGAGGATCACCTAGGTGGGGGGTCCTTGGGGAGTGGGGAGAGAATGTCTACAGATGAGGCATGGGATCCCCTTTTCCTTTATCACAATGCACCCTGCCACTCTGGTCCTGTGTTGAAGAAGAGGACTGTAAAACACTACTACCATGATCCGGCATGTCCCACTAATTGGGACCAGGCAAAGGACTTGCACCTGCAGCCAGTTGAAAGGCTACAGGTGTCTATAAAAGGAAACCAGCAAATGGAAAAGAGCGATCTGCCTGGGGCAAGAGAGCAGCCTTGGGCGTGAGACCCTAGGCAAAAGGATGTGGCAACCCGGTATGGAGCAGGCTGTAGAGGCGCTGGTGGAGAGGTTGCTTAGCACTGCAGGGGAGCAAGAAGGACGCTTCAGCCTGAGCGGGCTGTGAGAAGGTCGGGAGCCTTGCAGAATCCACTGCTGTGTGTCCCCCACTGGAGCTGAGGGACCCCGAAGACTCCAGGAAGCCACCAAAAGTAGCAGGAAGGTTTGGAAGTGATGAGCACTGCTCCTCTGAGCTTCCGTGATTGAACGGGGAACAAGAAACCGCAAAGGAGAAAGCCTAAAGCCCCCAGAGGAGCCGCCGGAGAATGGTGAGTGACGGAAAGGGAATAGTCAAGCTGGGGCTCTCCAGGGGCTAGGGTTGGGCACAAAGAGATGCCGATCAGATAAAAACATATACGAGGGTCGTAAGACCAAAGGACATTTTTCTGAATGCTGAGCGAGCTGCAAAGTGTTTCATTTATTATTGAATACCGAACTAAGGAAGAGTTATGCAAAATACATAAGAGCACTGCACGAGTGAAAGGAAAGTAAGGTGCATTTACGAATATACAGAGAAAGGAAGTAAAAAGGCATTGATGAAGAAGGTGAAAGTATGAACCGAATGAAAGCCAGTAACAAGGACTGAGGAAACAAGTGAAAAGGCAAATGATATGCACTATTGTGAAGTATGGAAGCAAAGTGGTGACAAGGCAAACACCCCACAAAGTGAATGGTGTGAGTCACGTTGTGGCAGAGGGAAGAAGCTGCCAAAGATAAAACGAACTGCAAGTGGACAATTGACACAGGTTCAAAGAGGTTGCCTGTGTTGGCAAAGAAGTCCAATGCGAACAAGTGAATATAACAAAGTGCCAATGGTTATCGGTTGCGTGACCTGTAGTGGGTGGACCGTGTGGTCCGACAACTGCTCCTACTTGGAGTGAATCAAGGAAAGTTAAGTTATTGGAACTGTTGTGCCCATCAATTATTGAAAAGAACAAGCTAGTTGAACCGTTAAAAAGCCTGAAAAGGTGCAAAGTTGGTTTGGAACACTTATTGAAAGTCAAGAGACTCTTTGGAACTGTGTTGAACTTGGGGGCGGGAACCTTGAGGCCTATTGGTACTATGTTGAACTTGGGGAAGGGAGCCCATGCTCCTTTGTGTGGAACTGTTTTGGGGAAAGGGACTGAAATGCAAGCCATTAGCTATAATAAGCTCAGAACTTTAAATTGGAACACTGTGTCTGTTGGTGCTAACATCCCTGCACATTGTTTAGCTGTAATTGTGAGGGCAAGTATAGGTTTTGGACACAGAAAGACTTTTAAGTTGAACTTACTGACTCAGACTATCCTTAGTTTGTTTAGGTAGGGAAATCCAACCTTAGCAGAGGGAAAGTAAGGCCTTACACCATCCTGACATTTAAGTTCATAAAAGTGTTTGCTGTTGTCTGCGTCTTGTTTCATGATGCCTTAACATACCCCGACTCTGATTCTTCCAGGTGACACTTCAGGTGTTCCGGAATTAGCTAGGACTCCAATCTTCTGTCCTTGGTTCGGGTGAGGGTAGCCCAGGGGCAATGGGTGCAGAGGTCACTCTAGGGGTCGGAAGCTGGTCGTGGTTCTCAGCAGACGGTCCCAGGCACATTTTTGACGAAGACCACCAAAAGAAGAAAAGATGCAGACTTTGGCAATTCAGACCCTTCAGGACACCTCCCAGGATTGCAAACGGATTGTTCATGCAGAGGTCACCACGGTCAGGCGGCAACAGGCGATCTTGCAGCGGCGAACACAAAAGCAGCCCCAGCAGAGCTTCCCTTGTCGTGAGATGGCTGTAAATGCGAGGATAGGCAACTTATGGCATAAACTGAAGATCTTGCAAGTCCCAAGGCTCTGCTCTGAGTATCGATGGCAGCAGCAAGGCAGCCCAAAAGGGAGCTGGTCAGTCCCCCAGGTGGTTCAGAGGCACTTTCCGAAGGCTTCCTAGGCATGGATCCTCCAGCAGGAGTTGAGACTGGTTGACTTCGCCCTTCCCTCGTGCCCCCCCCCACCCCTGGTCCAAGGGTCGAAGCACCAACAAGGGTCTTGTGAGATCGGGCAAAGGAGCTGGAGTTGATACTGGTCAGCTGCAGGAGTAGTCCTTGGGTCATCGGTGGGCTGTTCTTCATCGCAGAAGTCTTCGTTCGAACTATGATCTGTTTAATAGCTGCTGGTGTCCCTTTATCCAAAATTCAGGCTGGGAGCTCACCCAAGCCCACCAATGGTAACGTTCTGCAACATTCAAACAGCCCAGGGTTCTCCAATCCTGGACAACCACTGGTCATCACATCCGTCGAGCAACAGACTCTCTGGCTCCAAAAGATGTGGACTGCGACCAGACATTCCCAGCATCCTCCCACCCCCACACCCCTCCTGGCTCACACACACAAAAAGCCCACTTGCACACAAAAGCAACAGCGTTCACCAGTAAAGGGGTTTCCATATATGCCATACTCCTACGTCCCGTCCCCTTTCCTCCATACTTGTGGACGGGACCGGAGCACTTTGTAAAAGCATCCAAACATTTTCCCAATTTTATTTTTTAGCCCTTCTCTTTCTACGCGGGGCCTGGCACGCGGCTGTAGCCCTGCCCATCTCGGCTCCGCCCCGCGCATCGCACATCAGTTCTTTTCTCTGCTCGATCGAGACTGGACGCGCTTGCATCCTCGGAAGATCATCTTCCCTTTTTTCCTCCTCTCTGGCTCTCGCTAGCGATCGTGTACTAGTCTGTCTATGTCGTTCAAGCTAGACTTTCCAGATTGTTCATCATGTCACCAACGCTTCGCGAGGGCGGATCCCCATCCTCTTTGTCTAGAGTGTTTGGGTCCGGATCACGGTTGGGACTCCTGTATTTATTGCGACTCCCTTTCAGTCTGGGCACTTCTATGTCGGTTGGAGCGGTGGAGTGTTTCGATGTACTCCTCTTTCGCATTTTCAAGCGTTTATCGATGAAAAAAAGAAACGCCCGGTAAGTTCTTTACTTTTCAGAGCACCCCGGCCCAGGTTCTTCCCGAGCCGGGGGGAGCGTTGATCGCTCTATCACCGGGGATTGCCGCGAGGTGCCTTCTGGGCCTAATAATTGTACCAGAGTTTTCTCTGAGGGTCTCCGTAAGAGGCCTGTGGATACCGGAGCATGCTCCGAGGCCCCTCCTGTGGGGGCTGCCTGTAGACCCTGTTCTACTGAGTCGTGGGGTACGCGAGCTCGCTCTGAGGCCTTATCGGCCTCTCTCAAATGTACCGGGGTGCGCCCCGAGGCCTCGGCTGGGCTTGGTGTGACCGAACGGATGTTCGAGGCCCGCGCTAGTAAGGCTGTTACCGGACCTGGGTCCGAGGTCTCTCATGCAGAGGCTAAAGCGACCACCATTTCTGAGAGGTCTGCCAAGGCCTTGTCAGTGAAAGTTGTTCCTCACCGTTCCCGCTCTTGTGGCGAAGCCAGAACTGTTGAGGGGGCAAGGAGTGGAAGTTCCTCCTTTACCGGCAGTGCTGAGGTCCTTCCTGTGAAGGCTAGTTTGGCTATTGGTATGTCGCAGAAAAATTCCAGGCCTCATAGTACCAGCTCAGCCGAGGTTTCTTACATTAAGGCTAAAATTAAGACCCCTGATCCATCGACGGGGACCCCTGCTTCACTTCCTCACGTGCCGCAGTTCCCCTCAGGTGATGGCAAAATGGCGGCCGTTCCCGCCACGACCAAGGCGGCCATTTTGAGTGCTACTCCTTCAACTACGCCATCGGCCTCAGTTGATTCTATTGGTGAACATAAGGTTCCTTGTGCGCATCCTTTTCGTCCAGTGTACGACTGGAACGCTCGGATGCCACTTCCGCACAATATCTCGTTCCCTGTGGGTTCGGCACCCCTGATTTTCGTGGACACTTCGGGGGATGAGCTTGCTTGGCATCCCTCTCCGTTGCGTCCTTGGAATTATCCTCCTCATGAGAGGCCTCCTCGGCACCAAAACAGTCTCCGGGGGATGCTTTTTTCGGCAAATTTCAGACGCTCATGCGTACCGACCCCATGAGAGAGTATTTCAAGTGTCTTTTCAGGGAGATATGCCCGCCTGCGCCTCCGGCTCCACCCGCTCTTCCGGTGGTTCCGCCGGCACCTCCCTTGCCTACGGTGCCTTTGCCAACCCTTCCACCCTTGCCTCCGTTGTCCCCTGTGAACAAGGCGGTGTCCGACACGGTCCAGCAGGATCCTGACCTGTCAGATGATTCGCGGGGCGATCAACACAATGAAGTCCAGCCCTGCTCTATAAAAGCTTTTTATCATCGGGTACTGGACATGATGAGGCTGTTGGAGGTTCCAGTGCCCGAGGCACCCGCTCCGCAGGAGGGTGTGCTATCGGGGGCGTTCACCTTGTCTCCTTCGGAGCGTACCGGCCTGTTCTTGCAGAAGGACGTTTTGGCCGAGGTCTGCAGGGTCTGGGAAAAGCCACACTCTGGACTTTTTGTCAATAAGAAAATTGACGCGCGATACAGGCTACATTCTTTGGAAGAGGTGTCTGCCCCCCTCCTCCACAGTGGTGGCCGCGGCCACTTTGCAGTCCAGGCCTGCAGCGTCCTCTTCTACGACGGCGACTCGGGTTATGGGGAAAGAGGACAAACTCCTGGACTCCCTTGGGAGAAAGATTTTCGCTAACTCAGCCTTGCAGCTCCGGCAGGCTAATGCAGAACTGGTATTAGCGGGGCTAATATGAAGATGTGGAAAGGTCTGTCGGAATTCTAGGAGTTCATTCTGGTCGAGAAGCTGGAAGACTTTAAGGAGGGTTTATCTGACGCCAGAGTCTTGGCCCAGGATCTGCTTGAGGCCGCGGCTCATCAAGTCGACACGTCTGCTTGGGGCCTTATGCTGGGTGTGGACACCGCTCGACAGGCGTGGTTGCATGTCACCAGTTCTCGAGGGAGGTACAGGACACGGTAAGGAGCTTTTTCATTCCACAACGGATGTGGAGCTCACCAAAAAAAGGACAGCACCCAGACAGCTAAGTCCTTGTCAGTCCTGGTTAAAACCCCTTGCAGGCCCCAGAGACCCCTGTCACAGAGCCAGCCCTCCTCTGGTTTCAGGGGCTTCCTAGACCGGAAATCCCGCAGAGTAGATACTCCATCGGGTAATAACCGCCAGAGGCAGCAACAGACTCGGTTTTTCTCCCGCTCCTCAGCCTCCTCCTCAGGTTCAGGTGGTAACACCACTGAAAAGCCTGCCAAATGAGGCGGGACCCCGGTGGGAGGACGCATTGCGTCTCATTGGGAGGCGTGGCAGACCATCGCCGAGGACTGGTGGGTCTTGTCATTCGCTCGGGTGGGCTTCCGCTTACCTCTACCCCCTACCCCACCCTTCAACCCTCCTTTCCAGCTGTCGGGATCGCCCTCCCTTAAAGCCAAGGTGCAGAAACTGCAGGACCTCAGAGCTGTGGAACCCATTCCCCTTGAGGGCTTCTACTCCAAGCTGTTTACGGTGCCCAACCCAACCAGGCTGGCCTGCGCACCATCCTAGACCTTTCCCAGTTCAATCTTTTCCTACCCCAACAGAAATTCAAGATGATCACGCCCGGCCAGATACGGTCTTCCCTGCAGATGGGCGATTGGCTCAGCGTGGTGGATCTGCAGGATGCCAACATGCATATTCTGATCTGAGGTACACGCAGGAGATATCTCCGTTTCTCTGTGGGAGAGGAGCATTTCCAGCTTACAGTGCTTCCTTTTGGCCTAGGTTTGGCACTGCGTGTCTTTACGAAGATGATGTGGGTGATTGCGGCCCATCTTCGTCTGCAGGGTATCCATGTGTATCCGTATTTGGACGACTGGCTCTTACGCAGCCCTTGCCCCTTGAAAGCCGCGTGCAATCTTCAGTCCCTCCTTCAGCTCCTGTTCCATCTTGGGCTGTCGGTGAACTGGCGGAAATCTTCCATGACGGTCTCTCAGTACTTGATCTTCCTGGGTTTTCGCTGGAACACGATCGACTGCAGAGTGTACCTGACCGGGGACAGAATGGCGGATCTGTTGGCCACGTGTCAGATGTTTGTGTAGTCAGAGAGCATGTCGGCCTGGTGGTTCCAGAGGCTTCTGGGCCTCATGCGTTTTGGCGCTTCCTCTTGCTCGCCTCAAGATGAGGCAGACTCAGGTGGCTCTTCGGAGTTCTTGGCTTAAGGTTGTGGATCCGGACTCCAAGTTGATAACGATTCCAGCTTCCATGAGAGCCGACCTGGACTGGTGGTCGTCTCTCAGCAACCTGTCGGTGGGGGCGGGGTTTCAGGACCCAGCTCTGAATGTAACGGTCACGACAGACTCCTCCCTTGTCGGGTGGGGTGCGACATTGGATCTTCTTCATGTCTCGGATCTTTGGTCGCCTCAGGACAAGCTCCTCCACATAAATCTGGAGCTCCTGGCGATCTTCCTAGCGCTCAAGGCGTTCAGACCAATCATAGCCAACAAGGTGGTCCGGATTCGCACGGACAATGCAGTGGCGATGTTTTCATCAACAAGCAAGGGGGCACCAAGTCTCCCCTGCTCATGGAACTGCCTGTCCAGATTTGGGAGTGGGTGGTTCAGCATGGAGTTTGGCTTCTTGCAGTACACATTCCGGGCCAGCTGAATGTCACGGCAGATGCCCTCAGTCGGCAGACGATAGTCAGGTACGAGTGGGAACTGAAGGCAGAGGTCGCCTCATGGATTTTCCTGCGCTGGGGCACTCCGGAAGTGGACCTCTTCGCTTTGACGGCAAATAAGAAGCTTCCTCTGTATGCCTCCACAAGAGGCCTCCTCCTCTCTGGAGAATGCTAGGGGATGCTCTCGAGATTCCATGGCACAACATGAGGGCTTATGCCTTCCCGCCTCTGCCTCTACTTCATCTGACAATTTGCAAATTGAAGAACTCGGTGAACTGTTATCTTCTACTCATAGCCCCGTGGTGGCCGGCTAGGTTCTGGTTCTCAGAACTTCAACACCTGTCGGTGTATCCGCCGATCAGGTTACCGGTGACCCCCGATCTTCACCAGGAGGAACAACAACTGTGGCACCCCTCCCCACAATCACTCAGCTTGGCAGCATGGTTCCTGAGTTCAGGTCTTTAGAACATCTTAGCCTGTCTGCGGATAACATGCGCATTATCCAGGCAGCCAGGAAACCCTCGACTAGGTCCCAGTACAGAAGCAAATGGCTCAGGTTCTGTCATTGGTGTTTAAATAAGCAGCTGGATCCAAGGGGGGCTACAATGGACACAGTATTGTCCTTTGTATCTCACTTAGCAGAGTCGGGTGTTCACGTTCTGTCATGTAGAACTTATCTTTCGGCGGTTTCCGCCTACCTATCTACAGACCAATGTTCCATAAGTATGGAGGAAAGGGGACTATGGACTAGGAGTAAGGTGGTCACTACGGCGAGTAACCTGGTTATTTCCTGGCCTGGGAAGGCAGGAAGAAGGCCAAAGGACAAGATGCCTAAAGAACAAGCAAACCTCACGTGGGACGGCTATTTTAGGGTGCTAGCCACCTTAAGTAGCCATTCCCGGTACATGCAAAGTGCACAATAAAAATATCCTAAAAATTGTAAAAATGACACAGCTATCACCAGCTTGTCTTGTGCACATTGTCATAGTAACCAAAAGGTCATCGAGTAAACGTTTATAAGGATACAAAGTATCATAACTACACTTCACTTAAGCAATATTACACAAGTAGGGGGGTATTACTGGGCCAGGTAATGCCCTGGGGCTTACGTTAAAGCCCTTGCATCACTCAGGCTTGTAACTGCTGCCCCAGGTCATTACCAGGCCCGGTAATGTCCCCAGTGAAAAACAACAGGGTGTTTCAATGCTTAGACCCAGGGGATGCCTTACTCGGGTGGCCAGGGCACGGGCATCACATTTGGATCCAGACCCTGATGATTGACAGTGCGGGAGGATCACCTTAGTGTGGGGTCCTCAGGGAGTGTGGGAGGAACGCTCCGATGGCGAGACATGGTATCTCCCTTTTGAGATACCCCTGTCCCATCCTATTTTATAGGATATTTCAACTTCCCAGAACCCCCCATTTCCTACACAAACACTGAGCCGAGGAAGAGGAGGTCTCAGGCTAAAAGGAGTACCACCCATGCAATACATTGGAGTTGTCCCACTAATAAGATCAGGCAGGGTCAGGCACTTGATCTTAATTGCATACACCTGGTACCTATTGGCTATCCCCACTTGGTTAAAAGTTGGAACACTGGGACACACTCTGGGCAAGGCGATGCACGAGAAGGAACTATTCTTCCAGGGCGACGGCAAACTGGGTGGAGCTGAGCGACAGTCCGAAGGATGGAACCAAGGTACTGAGAATCCTTGGACACCCCAGAGAGAGATAATTACCTTCGAAGGGCCTTGAAGGTTGCGCTATGCTGATAAGAAGCGAGAGAAAGCAAAGCATTGTAAAGAACTGTAAATTAAAGATCCAAAGTAACCGAGTGGTTAGGCGCAAGAAGATTGCCCAGTCAAAAGTCTCTGTGAAATATCTGACGCTGTAGAAGCGGCAGGAAGAGAAAGAAACTGAGATACAAGACTTGAACACTTGTTAGCTATAATGCCAGCAGAGGGAAACCTGGATGTGAAAATGTCTTTCAGCTGTTAGGTTTGATTCCGGCAGAGGGAAACCTGGATGTGAGAGATATCTTTGAACTTTAAAGTAAGTACTATGCTCGAAACTACATTCACCAAAAGGCCTTGGTGGAGGAAAGAAAAAGTGACATTTAAGGAAAGAAGGTCGAAGTGGTCATGCCAGAGTTAAAAGTTAAAGCCTTGCAATTTCAAAATCCTTCGACAACGGAAGGAAAGTGAAAGGAGGCTTGAGCCTGACAGAGTAAAGCCTATGAAGGTTATGATTGAAGCTTGGGGAAGGGAACCCCCCAAATTGTGATTGAAAGTTTTGAGCCTGGTGGAGGGAAACATGTACTAAACTGTGGTAACCAGGAGGAATCAAACTTTTGTTGAACTGTATTGCATGCTGGAAGGTGACCTGGGCTGGAGTAAGAGAAAGCCGAGAGGTCCAGCGGATAAACAAGCGACTTGTGGAAGGCAAAGTGGGCCCTGGTCCACGAAACAAACTGCATCCTTGTGTCCGAAGCCAGAGTGTGTCGCAAGGTCCAAGTGTGCCACCTTACCCAGTGCTACAAAACGTGGGGAAGGGAGTTTTCTCGGCCATACTGACATTTCTTTTGAACACTAATTTTGTTCCTTTTTGCAATACTCATTCCCTTTACACATTATTGTATTAAAAAGAAGGCGGGCATTAGGTTTATTAGTATAGGCAATTTTATTTTGACTAAGGACTGACTAGGACTGTATTTTGTTTTTGTTTGATGGTCGAGAATATTCCCTTCGAAGGGATTGTGTCATGCGACGTATTCCTTATCTTTGATAAATCCACTTCCAGCTTGCTGGCCTCGGAAAAAAAATGTCCACAGAAGAGGGCGCTGCGCGTCGACGTCCCTCTAGTCGGTGTCCCTCGAAGGCCTCTGCATCAGCGCAGACATCACCATGGGTATAAATAGTCTTGCGCAGTGTCTGTTGTTCAGTTCTGTTTTTCTGCGCTTCGTGAGCCTCGGAGACGCAACGCTCGGTTCCATTCTTCGAAAGAATCTTCGAAATTCATCGAAAAAAGTTTTCTAACGACGGCATCTTCATCCGAACCATCGACGCCACGATCCGGTTTTAAAAAATGTCTCTAACCGATCCTCACAGGATCTGTTTGTGGTGCCTGGGATAAGAGCACCAGTGTTCAGAGTGTGAGGGACTACATGTCCATGATGGCAAAAGCCTTGAAGGAGCATAAGGGGAAGTTCGAAAGAGGTAAGGCTGTTAAAACTACTACCCCTTCAAAAGTATCCTGGGCTGAGTCGAGACATTTGTCTCCTCGCTGTCAAAAGAAACATTCCCGATCGAGATCTCAAAGCGGTTCCCATCACTCTTCGAGATCGAGACACTCTAAGAAGAGGCCTCATAGATCTCCCTCTTCCTCTTCCTCAAGTTCCCCGGAAAGGGTCACCTGCCCCACAAAACACAGTTCTCCGGCTAAGTGGGAAGAATTTCATAAAAAAATGCTTAGGGTCTTCGAGAAAGTGGCCTCGACCCCCTCAGAGATGCCTAGAGGTGACACCCTTGGTGAAAGACCTGAAAAACAAAAACGCTGCGAGTCGTGGAACTCGGCGAGCAAAAATACTCGAGAGCGTCATGAACCCTCAAGTGAAGGCAAAACATCATCGGATAAGGTACCATCGACGCACCTACCTATACCTTCGACGCCGTTGTCGACTCCAATGAAAGATATGCCTAAAACCTCTACTACGCCACGGGCACCAGCGGTGTCGAAAGCTCCAACCAAGACGGCGAGAGTTGGGTCGACAACTTCGACAACGCTGAGTAGAATTCCAGTCTTCTCGAGTACATCAAGGCCCTTTTCAACGTTTTCAACACCTTTTACGGGTTTGTCAAAACCTACAGCGTCTACGTCGACAACCACGACGTTTTCACAAGCAGTAATCACAAATTTGGCTCCTTCTTCTCTGGAAATGGGTTTTACTCCCTATCCAAGATCTGATTACTTCGAAGCTTTATCTTCTATATATGAGGAAGGGGGGGACTCTGACAATGAGAGACCTTTTGGCCTACAAAGAACAACAGTACCCATTCCAGAGGAATTAATCTCTGAAGAAAACAGATTGAAAGATCTACAAGAGTATTTACAGGAGGCCAGTGGTATAGATACCTCTCCAGAGGCAGAATTTGCTAGACCAGAACCTGGAGAACATGCAGAAATACCTTACAGGGCCTTTATTGCTAGAATTATGCAATTTTTGGGGTGGACTACACCTGCACCCTCTTTCCAGCAAGATGATCTTACTGTTATATTAGATAAAGGACCCCAATAGGATCCTCTCGTCCCTTTTCATGCTGCACTGCAAAGGAAAATATTTGCAAATTGGGAGACACTTGAAGTTATCCCTGCAGTAAATAAAAAACTCTCTTCTAAATAGAGTGTCAGCTTCAGACCCTGAATATCTAAGCGGGCATCCAACGCCAGAGAGTCTAGTTGTGCAGGCAGCAACGTCATCAAGCAGTAAATCGGCATACCCCACTATACCACAAGACAGGGATGATAAAAGATTTGACGCCATGTCAAAAAAAGTCTTTTCAGCATGCAGTATGGCGCTTAAATCTATCAACGCCACTTGCACGCTAGCGAGATTCAGCCACACCCTTTGGGAGTGTGCTTCATCAGCGGCTGACTGTCTTCCAGAAGGGGAAGAATGAGAAGCATTCTTGAACATCATCAAGGATGGGAATGATGAGATGTGTGAGTCCCTCCAAACAGGCATTGACTCTGTTGACTGCATCAGCAGAGCCATGGCGGCCAGTTCCACAATCTGCAGATTTTTTTTTTCTTATAACACATTTTGTTTGGTTTTCTTTAAAGTACAACACATAATAGATACATTCGAAGCATACAGACATTCACAATGCACAGTTTATACACTAAAATTATTTCCTGGGTTCTTCTGCATATGTCGGGCGGTGGTCATTGTAGTTCATAAAGTACAGTTTGGCCTCAGGGCCTCATCAAGCCTTATATCTTACAGATTGGTATCTCTAGTTTTCCTCCCATCTTTGCCATATTTTATGTGCCTTGCCGGGGCAGCCTCTAGTGGTGTATACCCTGATTTCCATTAAAATACAAGCATCTACATCAGCTACCCATTGCTCGTATTGCAGAGTTGAGTTTGACTCCCATAGTTGTGCCAGGTTCCTTTTGGCGAACCCGGTGGCCATTGAAAATATCTGTTTTTCAAACCTGGACAAGTCAATATCTGCATTGTATGGCATTGAAGATGCATTGAAGGGGATTGTGTCGGAGGCGGCCTCTCACAACGTAGTACTGCACACGCTGTTTTGAGGTGCGGCTTGACACAGCTCTTTCCGCTTGCGTAAGCACACCGCAGGGTCCCTTCCTCTAACGGAAAATATGGCTGACTGAATGCGGCTCCGTCTTCGTTGTAGCAGCCCAGAACCGGCGTGTTCTTCTGCATCCCCCTGCGCTCACGGGAGCTTTCGGGAGCTGTCGCTGGACTGGAGCAGTGCCACGCGGGGCAGGCGCAGGTGAGGGTGTGATTGAGGACTGCTACCGAGGACCTGACCTAGGCGGCTTCACACACGGCATCAGTGCGCCGGCACAACAACGAAGCGTGGCCCTTGCCCTGGGCCAGCTGGGAGACTACGGCCAGCCACGGGAGTGCTTTCTTCAGCCGGCTCTTTTTGCACAGGGTTTGCTTTCCGCAGTTTGGAGGTGAGTGGAGAGCCGGGAGTGACACTTATTGGGCTGCTTTCTCACTCTTTCTGGCTTTCACTCTGAGCCCATTGAGGCTCACTGGTTTTGTGCATTAAAATACTAGCGTAGCACAATTATAGTGTTAAGTCAGATAACACTATATATTTGCTGAAAGTTCCAGCTTCTGCTTGCCCCATTGCTCTTTGCAATCTTCATGAGCTTTGGTTTGTGTGGGAGGAGAGCAGGGCCCTGCATCTGCATTATTGCACCATCCTGCTGCACTAGAGCAGGCTGGATACTGTTGCATTGTTAAATTTAATCTGGTCCTAAGGTCACACGCCCAGGAGACTGCGGGATTAGGCCTTTGATCCTGGGTGCCCTGATACATTGATCTTTGACCAACCTTTTGGTCCCCGGATGAGAGGAATTGTCTGGACAGCCCCTGAGGATTGTGGTTTATCCCTCTCTACCTCCTTGGGGTCAGAGGGAATAACAACTATCTCTCTATTACCCCTGTACTTACCACCTAATCAACATTGGAGAGTTTCCTTTTTCTGACTAGAGAACTCTAGTGGACTTTGATTTGCCATCTTCCGCTGACATGCAGCAGGGGAAAAGGTCCTCTCACTCGAACTATAATCTGCAGAAAATTAAGGTCCATAAAGGAGAACATGGAGCCTTACATGAAGGGTGCCAAACCCAAGAAGAATGCTAAGTATTCCAAGCCGGTGGACGAAGGTGCTATCACTGAGTTTTTTCCAGTGAATCCACCGCCGGAAATAAACTCAACTACAATTGAGGAAACGGTTGTCCCTGGCCCAAGTGGCAGCATCTTATTGAATACTACCAATTTTGATGATATTGACAACAATTCTCTTTTAGACCTATGCTTAACTATTCAGAGAGGGATGTCATCACAAACATCACGGACAATAGTAGGTGGCTCATTACCCAACAATGTAAGCAATACGAGCACTCCTCCTGGTCTACTAAACTCCATTGGAAGCAGTGGACGATTGTCTGCTTCCCCTAATTTAGCAATGGCATCTATGGAGGATGTACCAGACAAAGAGGACGAAGACTTGGCTTGTCAATATCCTGGCTCAACTGAGATCGCTGAGCTTCAATCATCAGTTGCTGCTCTACAATTTGCACTTAAGATGTTACTGCAAATGTCAAGTTGTATCCTGACTAACACTAACACCTTCAATATGGCACTAGATCAGAAGGATCATCCCTGTGAAGAGGCGGAAGTTAACTTATCCAACGCCCTACACATCGTGGAAGGAAGCGAAGATCAGGATGATAATGAAGAAGCTGAAGTAAAACCATTACAATCCATCATCAGTGCTGGAGCCTATGACGCACCCCAGGAGAATGTTGGTGACCTTGCGACGGTACAAAGCTCCTATGTTTTCTTCTTACGGAAGCAACATAGACTGGCGAAGAAGGCGCTCAAAAATAAAAAAATCTAAAACTAGTGCCTCACCCTCTATTGCTGTGCCACGGATAGGGTTGGACACACGCTCAAAAAAAGCCAAGAAAAGACTAACTAGAGCAGCTGCACGGGCGTCAACGACCAAAGGACTCCTTACTAGCTGGCTAGTGCCTGAAGAGAAATCCATCAGTCCGGTCGTAGACGAGGACTTTTTGGAAGACCTGGACCTGGGACTTGAACCTAGCTTGCCAGTACGCACTGAGAAATCATCATCATCTGCAGACGAGGGAAACATACCGGTGCTTGCATCACTTGTACCTGGGAACGATCCTACGGGCATTAACGAGAATCGCATCTGTCTTATTAAGAACTTATATCAGAGCGGTAAAAACACTTGGCTTGCGCGATCTGAGTTATTGGTCAGACTTCTTGTTCGTAGAACCTTTGATAGGTCCCAACCCCAACGTCTCTGCCCTACATTGTACTTTTCTGTCGACAGCACGGCTGATCAGGAAATACAAAGAGGAACTTAGGGCAGTTGACGTTGATATTGACGTGGATCCGAATGAGATCGATCTTAGCATTGACCCAGATGATACTTCAGCTCCAGACCCCATATCTAATTGTCTTAAGCCAGCTGAAGTGAAAAACCTTGAACTCGCTGAAGTACAGCAAGTACTTAAATGGCTGATGGAATCCCTCCCGGGAGTCTTACACAATAATTGAGCTTTTTCATTTCTTACTTGGAACTGCAGAGGCTTTGCCCACTTACTGAGATAAGAGGGTTCCGTTGACCTTTTGTCTAAACACAGTTTTATTTGTCTCCTAGAGACCTGGGCAATGGATCCCTTGTTATGAGATGGATTTGTTGTGTATCAATCATTTGCAAAACTGGGTACAAGGGGCCACCCCTTTGGGGGCTTACTCATCGGGATGGTTAACACAGTGGTATCTCGAAGGATTCATTGTAATTCTGAGGATTACCTCATGGCAGGAGAGATTGAATACGGAAAGGAAAGCTGTCCTTTTAGGTTACTCCTTGTTAACCTTTACAGTCCACCAGGAGCAGTTATTAGAGAATCCTTACAAGAAGCATTCCAGGATCTAATGTCATCTTGGACAACGAAACTTGGTAATGCAGCAGTAGTGGTTATGGGGGACTTTAACTGCCATATGACTGGTGAGGGCCATACATCATCTAACCCTGATCTTAGTACAAAATGTCTAATGACCCACGAGAAAAGGGAGCTTGAGGGTCTAGGTTGGTTACAATTGTTTGCTTATTGGGACCTTGAGATGATAAACGGCCTTACGCCGGGGAAACATACCTGGACAAATGGGACAGTTTCCAGCACTCTGGGCTACATATTCATGTGCCCCGAGATGCACTCGAAAGTAGCTGATATGAAACTGATCAATAACAACTGGAGTGATCATGCGATGCTCCAATGTCTTCTCCGATTACCAAGTCATGCCTCCTCCACACTGAATATTGGCAGCATTAACACCAATAGCGCGGGATCAAGAATTGTCTGGTCTGAAAAGAATATTACATCAGCTACGGAAGCCCTGAAACCCACTTTCTCTGCTAGCTTTCTGGATTTTATCATCATGACCGTGAATGCCATTGAAGAATGGATTCTGGCATTTTCGGGAAAACATGCTGCAGCTAAAATGGGCTACATGTTAAGAACAGAGGGCGTTAGTCGCCCGTATAATAAAGGAATTAGAGATGCTAAGAGAGGGCTGAGAGCTGAAATCCGTAGTATCAAGACCTTGAACTTACCAGCAGCCCTTTACTGCGAGAGAGTTAGAAAAGCTAAAAACAGTTATAGAACTAGCATTAAGAATATAAAAAAGGCAGATAGTCTGCACTAGCCTTTGATAGGCACTATTTCGAGGGGATTGGGTCCTCCGACGTATTCCATATCTATGACATGTAATCACCACAGCTGTGCTGCTTCGGAAACTTTTCCGGCGTCTGCGTCCTGCGTCGATGACGTCGATGCGCCGACGTCGAGGACCTCCTCCGACGTCCGACGTCATCCGATGTGATAAGTAGGACGCACGACGCCCGTAGCCTCAGTTCCGTTTTTTCCGCGAACGTGTTGCTTCGTGTTTCTCGGTTCTAAGCCTCGACTCTTTGGAGTTCTGTTCTTTCTGGTTCTTCGAACCTGTTCGTTTGTGAATTTCCTTCGGCGATGTCTTCCACTTCGTCTTCAACCCCGCGTCCGGGCTTTAAGAAGTGCGGGGAGTGTGGGTCCAAGATGTCGGTGACTGACACGCACGACGCCTGCCTCTGGTGCCTCGGGGAGGCCCACGTCACGGATGACTGTATCGACTGCCAGTCGCTCACGTCCAAAGCCTTACGCTTACGTAAGAAGAAGTTGTCGGTAGGTCGGGTGTCCAAGCCCCGGAAGTCGAAGTCGGCGGGGCTTTCGACGGATGATGCGAGGGGTGACTCTCTGCGTCATCGTCGGAAGTCTCGTCGGTCTTCTTCTAGGAGTGGGTCTCGCCACTCCTCAGCCTCTTCGAGGCATTCTCGGAAGCGCCGTCACCGGTCGCCTTCCAGGTCCTCTTCCGAGGATTCTGCACGGCACGTCGGTTACTCCACCAGCCGTGCGACGCCGGAGGAATGGGCTTCCTTCGGGAAGAAATTGTTGGCGATTCTTGAGTCGCAGGGTACTCAGCCGTCCGCGCCCCCGAGTGGGGTCGGCCGTGAGAGGTCGAGAGACACCGCTCGCAAGAGTGGTCGGCACGAGTCACGGGAGCGGTCCCGTTCGGACAAGGAGGCTCGTTCTCGCCGTACCCGTTCCAGGTCCCGGTCCTCGACGCGTTCGAGACCGTGTGCTCCTGTGAAGTCTTCGAGGAAGACATCGACGTCTGAGGCGTCGAGGGCGTCGACAGGCTTTCTCGAGGCTCCGGCTTCGAGGAAGTCGTCGAAGCCTTCGACGATCAGGTCGTCGAGGGACACGCTCGGGGCTCCGGCTTCGAGGGCTGTGTCGACGCCGCCGATACTGGAGGCGCTGCATCTGTCGTCGACGCCGATTTCCTCGACGCCGATCCTCTCGGCGCCGTTGCCGGTTTTCTCGACGTCGGCGCCAATTCGCTCGACGCCATCGACGCCTTTCGTGTCGGAGGTGCCCCGTGTCACGGGTGTACCCCCTAGGAAGGCTCTGGTTAAGAGCAAGCACTCTCGGGTGCCTTTTCGCCACCTGGAATATATTTCAGAGGCGGATGAGGATTCTGATGGCCTGGTTCCTAGTCAGGTGCCAGATGACATTGTCTCGGCCATAGTCAGTTTGACGATTTGAGGCAGTCACTGCATGATGCCAGTGGACTGGACACCTCTCCGGAGGTGGAATTTTGTAGGCCTGAGCCTGGCTCCCATGCCGATTCCTCGTACCGGCGCCTTATGGCTAGGGTGTCTGAGTATCTGGGATGGTCTGCTCCCCCAGGGGAGTTTGTGCAGGATGATCTGACGGACATCCTTGATGTTGGTCCCCCAACTGACCCGGTACTGCCGTTCCATATGGCTTTACAGAGAAGGGTGGCGGCGGCTTGGACTGCTCCGGAGAGTCTCCTGGCGGTGGGCAGATCCTTGTCGCGTAAATACCGTCCAGCCAGTAGCGACCCCTGCTACTTGACCAGGCACCCCACTCCGGAAAGTTTGGTGGTGCAGGCGGCCACGGCCCCGGCAAAGCAGGCGTCGTACCCTACCATCCCTCCTGATAGGGACGACAAACGTTTTGATGGCTGGGCGAAGAAAGTGTTTTCTTCTGGTGGTATGGCGCTTCAGGCGGCCAACTCCATTTGTGCCTTGTCACGTTTCACGCACACTCTGTGGAACTGTGTTGCGTTAGCGGCTGAACATATTCCCGAAGGGGATGAACGGGATGATTTCCTTGCTATGGTCCAGGATGGTAAGGATGCCATGTGTGAGTCCGTTCAGTCGGGTCTGGACTTGGCTGAATGCGTCAGTAGGTCCATGGCGGCGAGCACCGTGATACGCAGGTTTGCGTGGTTGCGGAAGTCGGGGTTTGCTCCTGATGTGCAGTCCCGGCTCCTCAACATGCCCTTTGACGGTGAACACCTTTTTGGCAGCAAGGCTGACGAGAGCCTTGAGAGGTTGCAGACCTCAAAAGCTGCAGCGAAGTCGTTGGGCGCTGCAGTTCGCCAACCTCCGCCTTTTCGTCCTAGGGGACAGCAGTGGAGGGGTGGTTCCTTTCGCTATTACTCGTCCTTCAGTAAAGCGAGAGGAGCTGGCAGTCAAAGAGGCCAACGCAGGGGTACCAGAGGTGGACGACAGGGTACCCGTGGTGCCAAGGCCGCTCGGGCAGTTGCCTCTTTGCCCTCAGGTAACGCTGCAGCCGCTCCTACTCAGTCATGAGGCCAGGTCCCATGGTTCGCCGGTTGGGGGAAGGCTGGCGCAGCATCTTGTAGAGTGGCAAGCCATTACTTCGGATGTGTGGGTTCTGGAGATCATAACCCACGGCTACTGTCTTCCCTTTCGGCACAGGCCTCGCGACAATCCACCGGGGAACCTCTCTTTGAAGTGTCTGGATCCGCTCCTTGTGCAGGAAATTCAAGCCCTGCTGGAGAAGGGCGCTATAGAACTGGTGCCTGTAGCGGAGAGGAACAAGGGATGGTATTCCCCTTATTTTTTGATTTCCAAGAAAGACGGGGGATTGAGACCCATCATGGACTTGCGCGGTTTGAACAAACTCCTCAGGAAGGACAAGTTCAAGATGGTTTCTCTCTCTCAAGTCCTCCAGGCCCTTCAGCTTCAGGACTGGTTGGTGTCACTCGACCTCAAGGATGCTTACTTCCATGTGCCGATCCATCCCAAGCACAAGAAGTACCTGAGGTTCGCGGTTGGCGACTCGCACTTTCAGTTTCGGGTCCTGCCGTTCGGATTGACCTCCGCCCCGAGGGTTTTCACCAAGCTCATGGTGGTGGTGGCAGCGCATCTCAGGCAAGGGGGGATTCACGTCTACCCCTACCTGGACGATTGCTTGATCAGGGGGAGCTCTCCCGAGCAAGTCCTGGATCATCTGTCCGTCACCTGCCACTCCCTTCACAGGCTGGGCTTCTCCCTCAATTTAAAGAAGTCCCATTTGACGCCAACACAGAGGCTCCAGTACATCGGAGCAGTGCTCGACACTTCCCTGGGGCAGTGTTTTCCTCCCCAGGTGAGGGCTCTTCACATTCAGCAGATGGTGCACAAGTTTCAGCAGGCCCAGACGCTCCCAGCGTTCGAGTTCTTGAGGTTGCTCGGCCTCATGGCATCCTGCATTCTTCTGGTGCCAGAGGCTCGCCTGCGAATGAGATCTTTGCAGTGGGCACTCAAGACGCAATGGTCGCAGTCCTCCGGCAGGATGTCGGACCCGGTTCAGGTGCCGCCCTCGGTCGCCCAGGACCTTCTGTGGTGGGCCGTTGAAGGCAACTTGATGAAGGGGGCTCCATTTTGGCTTCCCTGGCCGGAGGTGATAATCGTGACGGATGCATCCCTCACGGGATGGGGAGCTCATGCCAACGGGCTGACAGTCAGCGGTCGTTGGTCTCCGTCGGAGTCCAGACTCCATATCAATCTGTTGGAGCTGAGGGCCGTCAGGCTAGCCCTGAAGGCTTTTCTGCCGACTGTGAGAGGAAAGAATGTCCTGATACTGACGGACAACACAGTGGCCATGCACTACCTCAACAAAAAGGGGGGGGCAGGGTCACTTCCTCTGTGCAGGGAGGCGATGCAGCTCGAGTTCTGGGCCATCCAGCAGGAAGTTTCGATCTCGGCAGTTCATCTGGCCGGAGACGAAAACGTGACGGCAGACGCTCTGAGCAGGCAGAGCGCGATCTCTCACGAGTGGGAGTTGGCTCAGGAGATTCTCTTGGAGATCTTCGCCCTTTGGGGGACCACTCAAGTGGATCTCTTCGCCTCCAGTGTTAACCGGAAGTGCGAAAGGTTTTGCTCGCGGGAATTTCCTCCGAAAGGAGCCTTGGGAGACGCGTTTGTGGTGGAGTGGTCATTCCCGCTGCTGTACGCGTTTCCTCCAGTCCCCGTCATCCCGCAAGTGCTGCGGAGGTTACGGAAGTTCGGTTCCGGGATGATCCTCATTGCTCCGGCGTGGGCTCGGAGGACGTGGTACCCGGACCTTCTCGACTTGTCCATCTGCCCTCCACGTCGTCTTCCTTACCGAGACGATCTGCTCTCACGGGAGGGGGGTCAGGTTCTCCATCCAGAGGTCGGATCCCTCAACCTTCACGCTTGGCTTCTGAAAGGTTGAGGTATATGGATTGGGACCTCCCTGAAGACGTGATGGAGGTGTTGCTTTCGGCCCGTAGGCCAGCAACGAAGTCTCTGTACCGTTGCCGTTGGCGTAAGTTCTGCGACTGGTGCAGAGTTCGGAATGAGTGAGTGAGTTACAGGCACTTTCAGTTAAGCCACCCTTCACTGTTTTTCACAAGGACAGGGTTGTCCTTCGAGTTCGTCCTTCTTTTCTTCCGAAGGTAGTGACGGAATTTCATTTAGCCCAGAAGGTTGTTCTTCCGGCATTCTATCCTCCTCCGCATCCTGGTAAGGAAGAGGAGAGGCTCCATAGGCTTGATCCTAGGAGAGCTTTAAGCTTTTATGTTTCACGCATGTCCCGGGTCAGAGTGGACGATCAACTCTTTATTGGTTACGCTGGAAAGCGTTTGGGGCAAGCTGTGATGAAACAGACTTTGTCCCGCTGGATTATTTTGGCCATCTCGGAGTGTTACCGCTTGGCGGGTAAGGACCCACCGGCTGGCTTGCGGGCCCATTCTACCAGCGGTGTGGCTGCATCTACTGCCCTGCAGAGGGGTGTTCCTATTCGCAACATCTGTGATGCAGCCACCTGGGCTTCAGTACATACATTTGTACGGCATTATTCCCTCGATTCCATCAGAGGGCAGGATCTGGCCTTTGGCAAGGCGGTCCTTTGCTCGGCTATTTGATTGGCTATTCTAAAGTTTTGCTTCTAAATTCTTTCCCTCCTCCTTGTTTTGGTACTGCTTTGGGAGTCTGTCATAGATATGGAATACGTCGGAGGACCCAATCCCCTCGAAGAACAAGTTACTTTCTTACCTGGTAACGTTCTTTCGATGGGATGGTCCGACGACGTATTCCATATCGCTCCCGCCCTGCCTTCCCCGCTGCAGAATTTCTTTTGCGATTGCAGCTTACGTTCAGCAAGGCTTTGTGTCTGACTGGCAGTTGACTTATGTCACACGTTCTGGGGGGAAAAAACTACAACTGAGGCTACGGGCGTCGTGCGTCCTACTTATCACATCGGATGACGTCGGACGTCGGAGGAGGTCCTCGACGTCGGCGCATCGACGTCATCGACGCAGGACGCAGACGCCGGAAAAGTTTCCGAAGCAGCACAGCTGTGGTGATTACATGTCATAGATATGGAATACGTCGTCGGACCATCCATCGAAAGAACGTTACCAGGTAAGAAAGTAACTTGTTCTTCTATCTGCTCTAGGAACTCTCACAGTATCTGGACACTCTTAAATGAGACTAGAGATAATGGCAAAGGCCATCTGGCTAATCCTATTAGTGAGGAGGCCTGGGTAAAATTTCTAGAAGGACGTAATTCAGGGGAGACTGAGTGTCATTTTACATCCCTGTATAAGGCCCCTACTTACCCGCCTTTTTAAGTATCCTCTGTGGTCATTTTGAACAAAATAAAAGCTCTTAAGTCCTCAAGAGCCCCTGGCCCCAATGGGCTGGCTAATGTAGTAATTAAGAATTACCCTGAATTTTGGGCTGAATTATTCTCTGTTCTTTTTGAAAAGATCTTAGCCCAGGGGAGAATCCCCCAATCTTGCCAAACAGCAATCCTTATTCCTATTTTTAAAAAGGGTAACCGTGCTGATCCCAATAACTACAGGCTCCTCTCTATGCTGGATATAACAGGAAAACTTTTTGCCTCATTGTTGTTAAGCGAAGTGCAGAAATGGGTAGATGAGGCCAAGATACCCAGCAAATTCCAGTGTGGATTTCGGCGGGATTACTCTACCTCACACAAACGTATGGCTATGGACATACTTCGCACACTGGCGCTCAATAAGGGGCAGCTTCCTCTGTATGCCTTATACGTTGACTTCAAGGCTGCTTTCGATTCCATCCCCAGAGAAAGATTGTGGTTGAAACTTGAATCAATGGGATGCCGGGAGGTCTCTTTTATTACCTGAGACTCCTGCACCATAATACTACGGCCCGACTCGGGTTAAATCAAGAAGGCAATATGACCAAAAAAGTTACTCAAAATAGGGGGGTAAAACAGGGATGTGTCACCGCACCCCTTAACTACAATCTTTATGTATATGACATCCCGGCAGTTCTAGCTGAAGTTGATAATTGCCCGGTGAAAATTGGTGAGGCACCTTGCACAGTAGTAGCATATGCCGATGACTTGGTAGTATTTGATAACACCATTAGTGGGCTTCGGCGCTCCGCTACCACTCTATGGGAATATGCTAGTGCTAATGGTCTGACTATTAACCTAGACAAGACCAAAGTGCTCAGATTCACTGGGAAAAGAGCATCCAGAGTAAACCTGATGGTGGGTAAAACAAATATACCTTATGCACCCTCCTATCGTTGCCTCGGAGTAGAAATTGAGCTTAACGGCGATTACCGCTACTGCAGACAAGGACGCAAGATCAGGGCGGCGCAAGTTACTGCACTTATTTCTGCATTCTCAAACAAGCAGGGTGGTTTCACGCTCTGGGGGACACGGCACCTTTATATACAAGTGTTCACACCTATGCTCACTTACGGCCTTGAAGCCCTCCTCTCTTTTGATTTATCTTGGCTTCAAGTGATAGAGGGTACCTTTTGGCTTCGCATAATGGGGCTGTCCCCAGGAGTGCCAATGGCCTTGATAAGACTAGAACTGTGCTTACCATCACTAAAAGCAATAGTACTCAAAAGGAGAGCCGGGTTCTTTCTCAAGATGACCAGTTGTTGTTCTAATCCGTTATTGTCTGTGATACACCAGGAAGTGGTTAAAAACCACACCACTTCACCCTTATTTAAATCTATGACAACATTTCTTGCTGACATAGGATGGACACACAGATGGATAGCCTACACTAAGGAAGTTCAAAATGCACTTGGGAATAGGGTGGACCTCTGGGATTGGCTTGAGAACTTTGCACATCTGAGTACTCTAAAGAGCTATCAATTTATCAAATACAGATTGTACACCTTCATGAAGCCCCAAGCATATTTAAATCTTTGTCCTACTAAAAGACTCGGACATTTCATCACTCTGTTCAGATTGGAACAACTACCTACTCTGAGGAACCTGGGAGTCAGGGAAAATATTCCTGTCCTAGAGCGAGTTTGTCGCCTCTGTAAGTCATCTGAATTTTTGGAGACAACAAAACATCTTCTAACGGAATGCCAGACATTAACTAGTACAATAGAACTACATCTTGGTGAATTTGTACATAACCCCCAAACCATCTGTGAAATGTCATTCTGGCTATATTGCACAAACACCTGTAACATGCATTTGTTCGTAGCCCTCTATAACATATGGCTGAAAATCGAATTAAAGTTGGGCCCATTGATTTGATTAACTTGAGAACCGCAATGTGAAGAAAATATATGCCGTTGTGGGACTTGTGGTAGGTACACTGCAAATCTTTTTAACATATGATCCCTATGGGAGTAGCCTTGGAAATATGTAGATCATTATTTCAAGTGTACAGGTTTGCACAGAACTTTGGGAAAGATAATATTGCCCATTCTTAACTTGATACATGACATATCATTTAATCTGTTCATTTAAATATTTTTCCTTTTTCTTTTTTTTTCTTGAATATTATTCGTTTATTGTCTTTTACTGATCTTAATGCATAATTGTTTATTATGTGTAAAGTTTGAATTTTCTTTCAATCTATATCACATTAAAGTATAAATAAAATAAAAATATCTGCCTCCACTCCCAATATCAGCAGTTTGGGGTCCATGGGTATTATTTGGCCTATGATCCGTGAGAGCCTGTCCCAACATTTCTGCCAAAAGGTTTGAATTTGTGGACATTCCCATAGGATGTGGAAAAGGGTTCCCCTCTGTTGGCGACATCTTAAACCGTTGGGATCTGTTATTTTCCCCCATTGGTACAGCGCTTCTCTTGGGTAATATATTCTGTGAGGTATCTTGAGTTGAATCAGTCTGATTCTGGCGGATATGGCTGTCTCTCTGGGGTACATTAGGGCCGTGACCCACTCCTCCGGTTTTAATGGTCCCACGTCTTTTTCCTACTTGGCTTTTAGGCTGCTGAGCTCCGGTGTTGAAAATGCGGAAATTGCGTTATACATTGTAGAGGTTATTTTACTATCTATTCGATCTATGACAATATTTCTTTCAATGGGTGTGCATGTTGGCTAGGTCTGGTTCATATGTTGTAAGTGCGTGCTGCATCTGCCTGTAGTGGAAGTGTTCTGTTAAGGGTAGGTCGAATTGGTTCCTTAGGGTCTCAAAAGACACTATCTTTCCATCTTGTGTCACGTCCCCGATCCTGTTTATCCCCAATGCTTCCCAATTTGCCCATTTCGGAAGCCTATTGAGTTCTCGTAGGTGTCTGTTCCGCCACAGGGGTTGTACCGGTGTAATCTTCCCCCCCCCAACCTAGATGTCTGTGTGTCCCTCCATATTTGTGCTCTGTGAGGTGTTGTGGTGTTGGGGGTGGTACGGGTTATATTCTGGTAAAGACCCTTCAGTGGGGAAGGCCCCTGTCTCGCCTGTGTGTGTTGTCGGATGTGTGGTAGGTTGGGGTTGTTATGTAAGACGTAATTTACAACTGCCATTTGGGAGTCCCAGTAGTATGTTTGCAGACAGGGTAATCCGATTCCACCTTCCCAGATGGAGCGTTGCAGGATGTTCAGGGCAATTCATGGGTGTCCGCCCCCCGATAAAAATTTCCGGAGTATCTTGTCTATTTTGTGGAACTCTGAATTGGGTATATATAGTGGTGCTGTTTATCCCTTTTACCGGGAATAGTATTGACTTGTTCCAGTTCAGCTTGAGCCCACTGAACAGCCCATATCGCTCCAATATTTGTGTAACTATGGGGCAGGACTCCGACGGGTCGCTCAGTTAAATGAGTAAGTCATCAGCATACAGGGAGACTCTATCTTCCCAGTCACAAGCCCAGCCGAATCCTTTCCATGATTGCGTGCCTCTCCGCATTATTGAAAGGGGTTCAATCACTAGTGCGAAAAGCATCGCCGGTAAGGGGCATCCCTGCCTTGTTCCCTTGCCCAATCTAATGCTACGCGAGGACCATCCATTTACTCATACCACTGCTGACGGGGCATTATATAGGAGCTTGTCCCAGCTCATAAATTGGTAGCCAAATCCCATTCTAGTAATTATCATCCACAGGGCCTCCCAATAAACCGAGTCCTAGGCTTTCTCAAAATCAATGGAAAGGAGTGCAAGTGACTCCTGTAGTGCTGGTGCTTTCTCGATGGCTACATGGAGCCTATGGATGTTCATTTGTGTGGATCTCTGGGGCATAAAGCCACACTGATCTGGAAGGATAAGAGTAGCTATTACCTTTTGCAGTCTATTGGCGAGGATCTTCGCTAGAACTTTGGCCTCTGTGTTCATGAGCGAGATTGGCCGGTAGGAGCTACACATGTTTGGAGGTTTACCATCTTTTGGGATTACCACTATGCTGGCCTTCCGCAGGTCTGGAGGTAGGATTCCTTTTTCTTTTGCGTGTAGAAACATGTTAAGAATGTGTGGTGCCACTTCACTGCTACCTATCTTTTTCCAGGTTTCTGCTGGGAAACCATTTGGGCCTGGGGTTTTCCCATTTTGAAGTTGGGATAGGGCTGTTATTAGCTCTTCTTCTGTGGTTTCCCTTTCTATGTTCATTCTTTGTGTGTCGTTGTCAGGATTAGTCAGGCGAGTACAAAGGCAGCGAATATGGCAAGGGAAATGTGCACCCAGGAACTACGACTCAGGTATGCTAGAACCCAGGAGTGCAAATAGAGTTTGACATCAAAACCAATATATGAAAAGGGATGTGGGGTAAGCACCTGACCGCGAGGAAAGTCGGCAAGCGCCTTACCCCCAATTGCTGTTACAGGTACTGACAGCGCTAAACCCACGTGGAGGGCAAGCAATGACAGGATCTGTGTACTAACACTCTTGGTGGTATTACATAAGGGAACTTAAGAACTGTACTCACGAGGACGAGATAAACCTCTTGAATGTCAGCTAGCCCACGAATCCTGTTGAAGAAACTGGGACCCCGAAAGGCTAGAACAGCAATGGAATGAAAACTAAATACCTAAGGTGGAATAGTGTTTACAAAATAGTGAGGAAAACATAAGCATTCACACAGGAGCTAGCTACTACCGCACACCACACCTAATAATCAAAGGGAAAATAAATGCAGAAGTGCAGTGGAAAACATGGAATGGATCCTCTAGAAAGTAAGGATCAGGAGCAGGGAAAAACGAAATAACCTATGCAAACTTCTCCCTACCCCTCCAAGGGAAAGACAGGAAACTAAACTAAGAGGAAGGCTAAGGCAAACGGGTAACAGCAGCAAAGGACAGAGTCAAAGAAATATAGAACACAGACAAACTGGGCTGCATCTAAAAGGGGAAAGCACTGAGAAATGCTGCCTGCAAACAGAGGAAGACAAAAAGGGAAATCAAGGGAGCAGAAATCAATTAGCGCATGAATCCGAAATTCAGGGCGGAGGAAACAAGAAAACAGGAACAAGGAAGTAGGTACAAAGGCAAGGAACCAGGAACCAGGGACTAGTCAAAAACAGGAACACTGCAAACGATGACCAGCGCTGGACTGAAGTAAGACTGAGGCTTTTAAAGCTGCTTAACGAGCACACGCCTCGGGTGTGCTGATTGCTGCACCTGCCGCCACAGCTGTTACCTATCCTCCACCCAACCTTGTGTTGCAAGGGTGGAGGTGGAGCAGTGGGCCAGGCATTCTGGGAAACATAGTCATTTGGTTAAAGAAGCATGCTGGCTGCCAAAAACCTGGAATGGATCCGGAAGGGAAGTAGCTGGGAAAATAGGGATTTAGCGCTCCCAAATCATCACAGCACTGTAGCATAAAGTTCGGAGGAAAAGTCCAGTAGGGAATAAACCCCAAATCATGCCCCCAAATGGTGGGAACGGGAGCGAAGGGAGCGAGTCGTGACAGTATACCCCCTCCTACGGCCGGCTTCGGGTGCCCGCCACCCGCACGAGACATCTTCTTTCCATGATGGGAGTGCTTTTTCTTTGGAGGTGGCACTGATGGAAATGGTGGCCTGTGGGCAAAGGCAGATGGACTTCCATGATAGGAGTGCTTTGTCTTTGGAGGTGGTACTGATGGAAACGGTGGCTTCTGGTGAGGAAGAGACTCATGGTTCGAAGAAAGGCATGAAGGACTTGCAGGACCAGAAGCAGAGTTGGAAGGTCCAGGAAGCTCAGTCACTGGGAGTGGACCCTTATAAGTCTTTGAGGAGGGAGGCAGGCTGGTGCAACATGCCTTAGACAATGGTAGAAGCTCTGTTAGCCTTTCTGCCGAGAGTGGACATGCGGGAGGTGAGGAAAATGCTGGCTTCAGGAAAGGTTTATGCTCAGCCATTAGAGAAGGTGGTGGCTGAGGTAGAGGTTCAGATTTCCTTCTGTCATCCATCTGGGAAAAGGCTTGTGGTTGAAAGTGACTAAGGTTTGACTGCACATGTTCTATGCCTTGGAGACCTGAAAGTCCAATGGGTTGTACAAGGCTGGTACTCCTGGTGACAGTCGTGTAACCACCTTGTTGCACGTGGGATACAACAGCAGGGACGTTTGGCATACTGATAGGAGTGATAGACGCAGTACTTGGTATTTCAGGCAGACTCGCAGAAGGAGCAATAACAGACACATCTTGAACCGCAGCAGTCATTCCCTTCCTTTGGCTACTAGCACCCGACTGGTGCTTCTTGGCGGAATTCTGTTGCACAAGTCCTGTAGGTAATACGCCGGTCTGCACCACCCCTTGTGCACACCCAAGTGAGTGGTTCTGACTCACCACTTGGTCCAGCCTGATGACTCTGAAGCGGGAGCTGGCAAAAGTCTCAAACTCTGATGCTGCATCTTTAGGAGGCTCTGATGCTAAAGTGAAGCAGTTGGGAGAATCGTCTTGTGGAAAAGGCAGGCATTCTGGTGCTCCTCCTGAAGCAAAAGAAAGGCAAGCTAGACGTTCATCGACTGTAAATGGTTGGGATTCAGGAGGAATCGCTGGAGCAGAAGAAAATACAGCAGGATCTGATGGTGTAGACAGGTATACCTCTGATATTGGCAGCGAGGCTATGCAGGATACAGGCGTCTCATGGACTGAAGGCAAATACTCAGTATACTCCGGGACTGAAGACATGCTCTTTTGATGGACTACCGGAGGCTCTAAAGCTGAAGGATGATCTGCAGGATGAGTCACTGTAGCTGAAGACAGGCAGGCCAGGGGAAACCTTGAGGCTGAAGGCATGCAAGCTGGAGCAATCTCGGTTGCTGGATACAAACATGTCCAGGTCTTTGGGACTGGCTCTTGAGTAAATGGCAGACATGGCAGCGGTTCATTGGTTGAAGACAGGTGTGCCAAAGATGACTGCAGGGCTGTGGATTGAATCATAGAAGAGTCAATGGTTGTAGGAGGACAGACAGAAGTCTCAGAAGTTGACAGACCCATTGGTGGCTCAGGAATGAAGGGCACCTTTAGGGCAGTAGACTCCTTGGCACCAGTAACCAAAGACTGAGCTGTACCCTTGCAGTCCCTTTCTTTAGTGGGTGACACAGAGTCTTTTTCTTTGTAGAAGTCAAAATCAATCAGTGGAATCACCATAGTAAAGTCTCTGTTAATCAGGATTTCGTCTATTGTCCATTCCTCTGTTTTAGCTTCTGAAAGAGGCAGATTATCAATCAACAGTTCAGGAACCGCCTGACGGTTCTTTGGTTCAGTATACTGTGGAATTAGTCCATCAGAACATGAAATCTGTACTGTCTCTGACTGTTCGTATTGATCAGAAGTGGCAGAAGGAAGAGTGAACCCAGAGGTAACATCGTTTTCCACATCAGCTTTAACATCTACTTCAGTCTCAGCAGCTGTATCAAGAGCAGGGCCTAAGCCTACGGTAGTGACTGAATCTGTGCATGCCACCGTTGTGGATTGTGTTTGGAAATCAGAAGCTTGTATGTGTGCTAGCTCAGAATTATGACAAACTGCTACACAGGTAATTTTTGGTAACGGAGTGGCTTGTAACTCTTCAGCTAACTGCAACCCCTGATAAACAGCAGAACAATCTTTAGAACCTGTGCCTAGATTAAGCGCTGTGCTAGATGAAAGACCTTCACTCCCAATAGATTTAACATATCGACAAATATCATGGTTTACCAAAGTCTCTGCACTCAGGGGCTGAACAGTGTTCACTTCCTCCCCATCAACAGATAAAGTCTGAGGTGTATTCAGTAAAGAGTGTAAGGTTTTATTTTCCTCTTGTAAAGAAATGAATTCTTGTCTTAACTCCTCAAGTTTAGCTCTTAGCATGCCCTGCATTAACTGTACATCACTATCAGTAGGCACAGGGGGAAGCATAGTGGCATCAGGGCTGGATCCTGCACTAGCAATCTGGATGTGCACCGATTGTACATTGTCCTCTACTGCTTGCAGGTTCTGTGATTTATAGTTTCTCTTACCAACTTGGTCTGTGTTTCCCTTAAGCAAACTATTGACATTAGACCTCTTGGCATTAGGGACTACAGTATGTACCTGTGCAACAGAGTATGCTTTAGACTGAGGGTAGAAAACAGAAGTTATGCAAGAAACCCCTCCATTCTTTATGTTTGTATCATGAGACTGTTCTATCTGAGGTGAAGCACAACTGGAATCATGGGGTTCAACAACAGAGGTACTCTCGTATAATAAGTCTAACAGTGTGTTGTTTTCTGCGGCTAAGGCTTGTGCTGACATAGAATCGGGATCAAAACCAAAGATAGAACTAGGATCAGGCCATGTAGGATGTGCCATCCTATGGGAAAAATACTTTGCACGTAAATGCCCATTCGTGACAAGGAGTACATTGGAGTCAGGACTAGTGATTTGATTGTCACAGGTAAATGTAGGGGAAGCTTTCTGTACAAACTTGTTAGAGGCCTTGCTGCCTTTCTTTCTTAAACTTGCCATATTTAATGGGAATTTTGGGCTGGTCATACTGTCAGGATTAGTCAGGCGAGTACAAAGGCAGCGAATATGGCAAGGGAAATGTGCACCCAGGAACTACGACTCAGGTATGCTAGAACCCAGGAGTGCAAATAGAGTTTGACATCAAAACCAATATATGAAAAGGGATGTGGGGTAAGCACCTGACCGCGAGGAAAGTCGGCAAGCGCCTTACCCCCAATTGCTGTTACAGGTACTGACAGCGCTAAACCCACGTGGAGGGCAAGCAATGACAGGATCTGTGTACTAACACTCTTGGTGGTATTACATAAGGGAACTTAAGAACTGTACTCACGAGGACGAGATAAACCTCTTGAATGTCAGCTAGCCCACGAATCCTGTTGAAGAAACTGGGACCCCGAAAGGCTAGAACAGCAATGGAATGAAAACTAAATACCTAAGGTGGAATAGTGTTTACAAAATAGTGAGGAAAACATAAGCATTCACACAGGAGCTAGCTACTACCGCACACCACACCTAATAATCAAAGGGAAAATAAATGCAGAAGTGCAGTGGAAAACATGGAATGGATCCTCTAGAAAGTAAGGATCAGGAGCAGGGAAAAACGAAATAACCTATGCAAACTTCTCCCTACCCCTCCAAGGGAAAGACAGGAAACTAAACTAAGAGGAAGGCTAAGGCAAACGGGTAACAGCAGCAAAGGACAGAGTCAAAGAAATATAGAACACAGACAAACTGGGCTGCATCTAAAAGGGGAAAGCACTGAGAAATGCTGCCTGCAAACAGAGGAAGACAAAAAGGGAAATCAAGGGAGCAGAAATCAATTAGCGCATGAATCCGAAATTCAGGGCGGAGGAAACAAGAAAACAGGAACAAGGAAGTAGGTACAAAGGCAAGGAACCAGGAACCAGGGACTAGTCAAAAACAGGAACACTGCAAACGATGACCAGCGCTGGACTGAAGTAAGACAGAGGCTTTTAAAGCTGCTTAACGAGCACACGCCTCGGGTGTGCTGATTGCTGCACCTGCCGCCACAGCTGTTACCTATCCTCCACCCAACCTTGTGTTGCAAGGGTGGAGGTGGAGCAGTGGGCCAGGCATTCTGGGAAACATAGTCATTTGGTTAAAGAAGCATGCTGGCTGCCAAAAACCTGGAATGGATCCGGAAGGGAAGTAGCTGGGAAAATAGGGATTTAGCGCTCCCAAATCATCACAGCACTGTAGCATAAAGTTCGGAGGAAAAGTCCAGTAGGGAATAAACCCCAAATCATGCCCCCAAATGGTGGGAACGGGAGCGAAGGGAGCGAGTTGTGACAGTCGTCCAGGGATGGAAGGGAAACTCCTTCTAGTGCAGTGGGGTCCATTGAGGCTGTTGGGGCAGAGTATAGTGCCTCATAGTATCTTGCAAAGCACTCTGCAATGTCTGGATCGGTCGAGGCCTGTCCTGCATCTGCAGTTATATTCCTAACTTGGTGTTGCCCTTCATCTCTTTTCCAGCCATGCCAACATCTTACTGGCTTTGTCTCCGGTTTCGTATAGCCTGGCACACATCGTTCTGTGCGCTTGTTTTGCACAGTTCAGCATCACATTGTGGAGCTTTTTTTGCACTAGTAGTAGGGTTCCATTATCTTCAACTGCCCCTGAGCTTGTGTATTATGCCTCAGCTCTCTGTACCTCATTTTCAGCATCCTCTACTTCTTTCCTATGTGTCTTTTTATGTGCTGCTGTCCAGCCCAGGATTTCTCCCCTCAGTGTTGCCTTATATGCCTCCCATAGTATCTCATTATCATCTGTTGACCTCTGATTCGTCTCAAAGTGTAGGGATGTGGTCTCTTGAATTTTCTCCACTAGGTCTGGGAATCCTAGGTAATAGCTGTTTAGCCGCCAGGTGGGTGGGGGTTGGGGTTTCTCTGTTTCAAGTGATATCATTAGTGGAGAGTGATCTGATATCCCTCAAGGGAGCAGGGCTGCCTCTGTTACTTTATGTATGTTTTGAGCTGGGGTCAAGAAATAATCTAGTCTGGACAATGATGCATGTGCGCCGGAGTGGAACGAGTATTGTCGTTCTGTTGGATGCAAGTCTCTCCACACGTCCCGCAGCCCTAGTGCTGCTGCAAACATAGCTAGTTTGGTTGGTATCGCTGGGTTTCTCCCCCTTACATGTGTATGATCTTCCATGACATTCATTACTTTGTTGAAGTCCCCCCCTATTATTAAAGTTTCTGCTTTATTGTTGGCTATTATGGGTGTAATGTCTGCAAGTAAAGCGGTCATGAGCGCTGGGGTTGAGTAGACTGCTAATATAGCTATGGTTTGATTCAACGGCGTACCATGCACGAATACGAATCTCCCTCCTACGTCTTCAGTTATGTTGGATATCTCGATGGGAGTTTCTTTGTTAATTAATATTAGTACCCCTCTCGCTCCCACGGAGAATCCTGTGTGTATTGCTGTACGATATTTGGTTCTCTTAAAGAGTTTGCATGTTGTGCCTCCCAGGTGGGTCTCTGTGAGGAGCACTATATCTGGTTGATGTTGATTCAGATATTGTGTTACCAGCCTTCTTTTAATGCTATTGCCCATGCCGTTCACGTTCCATGTTAAAAGACGAAGTTGCTTGGTGCTAGGCCCCATTAGTGTCATTCAGTGTTCTATGTGTTTCTGTGTTTAGGTAGCCACAGCCTCCTCGAGGGGTGCTCTTTATTTTCTTGATCTGAAGTACCTCAATGCTTCCTGTGTTTCGTGTAGACAATCGAACCATGCATACTTTGGTTGTGATAACAATACATTCTATTCCCAATCCCCCCTCCCTATACTCCATCCCTAACTGAAGCATCTGTTGCCCACTTAACCAAACTTTCTAACGATTAATCAAACCTTTGACGTCCCTTATCAACTCAGCATCAACGGTGCCATAGGGGCGTCTATAGGTGTGTTGGCTTGCCTTTTTCCCTCTTTCCCCCTCTGATTAAGTTCTGTGGGGGTCAACTTTGCTGTGGGCCGCCAGCGTCTTACATTGTAGGAGGTCCTTCTGTCCCATTGTGGGCAGGCTGTTAGCCTCTTATAGGCAGCAGTAATAGGAACTCGCGCGGGCTGGGCTTCCGGTCATGTGGATATCAGGTTTATAGTTTGGCAGGAGTTTTACTGTTGCAGGGTCATGGTGTCGGTTTCCCGTGTTTCGATCAGTGTGGTTTCCTCCGCTTCATTCATTGTCCCCGTCTTGCTGTGCGTCCGGCTCTTGTTGTGGTCGTTCTGGAGGTGCCTTTTCCGATCTTGGGCGATTTCTGTGGTTGTTTTGTCTTCCACTCGATCTCCAATTGCCTTCTAGATGACTTTCCGCCCAGCTCCATGCTTCTCTGGGGTCCGTGAAGTGTACAGTCGTGCCATTGAAGTATATTTTCAGTTGAGCAGGGAACAGTAGTCCATATTTTATATTAAGAGTTTGGAGGTGTTTTTTTAAGTGGGTCGAAGGATTGTCTTGCTTTCTGTACCTCTCTGGTAAAGTCGGGGAAGAAAGAAGGCAATTTTAGAGCCGTTGAATCTTATAGAGCCCTTGGTTCTGCCCATTTGGAGTATCGCATCTCGGTCCCTATAATGCAGGAGTCTTGCAATCACTGTGCGTGGGGTGGGGGCCGGAATCTGCCTGCCACACGGTATCCGGTGGGCTCTTTCTATTGAGAAGAACTTTAATAAAGTCCTGGGTGCAAAGAGGTCTGCGAGCCACTGTTCAAGGAACAGTTGCATACTTGTACCTTCCGATTTTTCTGATAGCCCTAGAATCCGGATGTTGTTCCGTCTTGCCCTGCCTTCTCCTTCTTCCACTCTTTCTTCCAGTGCCTTGAGGCAATCCAGCGCTCCTGTCATCTGTTGGTTTACTATCCTCAATCCTTCCTCTGTTTCTGATATGTGGGCCTCGGCTTCCCCGGTATGGGCCGTGAGTTTTTGTAAGTCGTGGCGCAGCAGCAATACTTCTGTGCTAATGTCGTCCATCTTTTTTTCCATGGAGGTTCTCGAATTGGCTATAGCGTTCATGACGTCCTTGAGCGATATTTCCCCTTCTGTTTCCAGTGTGTCGCCTGATTTGGGTTGTTCGTGTGGGGAGGTTTGTGCGGCGGTAGTGTACTGCTCCATCCTGCTCTGCGTTGACCCAGTTTTTGTTCTCTTTCCCCATGCTGGATCAGTAGATGGTGATTCGTGGGGGAGCTCTCCTGCCCTGGTGGTGTTTATAGAGTTCGTTATAGCCGTGGGGTGTGCCGTCCAGGAGGGCCTGTGTGGTGAGGTGTCGTCTGGTTACCACTGTTGCTTCTGGGTCTTTGTGGGATCAGATGAGTTGGGTGCCTTGGTCTGAAGCTGGTGTGGGGCGCTGTCGTGCGCTGTCACGTGGTTATGTTATGCCATATGTGTACTACGGCCTCTTTTGGAAGCTTGATGCTGCCTCATTCTTCCCGTTATTGATTCCTCTGGTATCAGGTGCTGCTGTGAGTCGTCCCGTGAGTGTGTTTTAGCCCACTATATGTGACCTCACTGCTTTCACAGCCTCTAGTTGGGGCACCCCGTCATTCTCTTTTGCAGTGTACTGCAGAGCTCTTGTGACTTATTTCATACCCTGGAGATGGCTGCAGGGTCGTTCTACGGGTGTCTTTATGGAGTCTTCTGTTTTCCTGGGATGTTTAGCCCTTCAGTTTCCCAGTTAATATGCGTTCTCTGTCTTGCATGCCTTCACCCTGTGGGTTATGTTTGGTGCCGCAGTGATTGCGTTGAGGCCTGCTCTGTATGCCGCTATGCAGGGCAAGGACGTTTTTGGAAGCGGCCAGCAGGGGGTATGGCCCTGGGTGCACTTGTGCCTTCTGGGTTGTTCGCAGTTGGTATTTGTTCTTCGCCTCGCTAGTTGCATCTACGGTTCATATATAGCATTTGAAGTTCGGGGTGTGATTTGATGGGTAACTTTGGTTTCCTGGTTGCGTCTCTAAATGCCCGTCATTGTCCCATGTATAGGTCTGTTACTGTCTGTGATTGTTTGTTGTAGTGGGTTGCGGACTGCTCTGTGGGTGTTCCTGCCTCTATGTTGCCATGGAATACTGCAGTTTCCAGGGTTTAGGGGCCCCAATCACTTCCCTTTGTAAATGTTATGCCCCTTTCTCATGGGTTTTACAGGTCTAATTCAGGGGTTTGCCGTTGGACATCTTCCCAATGTCCAACGTCCCCTGTGGATCCTCCACTCAGTCACACTGCTCGTGTGTTGTTTGTCTGTGTTCACACAGTTCCGTTGTGTTCCTTTTATCTCCTTATGACATGCGGGTGTGGGTGGTGCGGTGTGGGAGCCGGGCTCCTTGGGGCTCGAAGGGCCAGTGGAGCTGAGCTGGTGTGTCAGGCAAGCGGGGGCCCCCTCTCGCAGCGGCCGTCTCCCGTCTCCCTCCTCCCCTTCTCCTTACCACCGTTATTGTATCCCTCTGGACCTTCGGGCCACATGTCACGCTCCTGCCCTGCGGGTGTTTTGGGAGGTCTAGCAGGCGCTTTACGCAGAGCGGAGCACCCACGACCGTGTTGTATGTCTTGCGTGCAGGCTTTAGGTTCGTCGCGGCACGGTGTGAATTTTGTTGGGGGATGTTAAGATGGATTTCTGAACTCTGTCCTGGAGGGGCAGAGGTTCAGAAGGCCAGCCTAGTTTCTTGGAACAGGGTAACCTCTGGACAAGCCAGACCAATCAAGGTAGCGATTGCAGCGGTCAAGACTAGGTCTCAAGAGGGGTGAGGGTGACTGAAAGCCCGCAATGAGCACACAAAGCAAGGACACTTACAAATTACTCCAAGCAGGTGTTATATTAAAAATATAGACACATTTATTACAAGGCCTTTGTAACATTGACCGTAGCGAGAAATCACAATGAAACTCAAGTAAACCAACACATCACAATCAAATACAATATATATACAATTACCAACGAGTCTAACGAGTTAGACGTACAAAATGTGCAGACCACCTAGATGGGGAGGAAAACAGGCAGTGCGAATAATAGTTAGACCCAGTCCGTCTTCAGAGGCACCTAACAAGAAGGAAGTCTGAGCCCTACGAAGAGTGGCGCCTTGTGCTCAAAAGTACCTGCACACGCGGGTGCCAACGGGCAAAGGGGAGTCTCCTCAAGTGAATCGTGCAGTTCAGTTCGGTGAACAAATGAAGATGAACAGATCTCCACGACTCAAGCGCAGCCTCCACTGTGGGCAGAAGCAGAGCGCGAGTACGGAAAGGCGTGCTGTTTGACACAGCGGGGAAAAGCTATGGGCTACTGCAGGAGGGCGACCAGTTCCTAGCGATGCTACTCACCGGTCCCCGATGCAGGCAGACCCAGGCTTCTCCGCGTCAGTTTCAGTGCTGGTAGGATCAGATACGAGCAGGGGACGTCTCGGCATCGTGTAGATTCCGCGGCAGCAGAAGTTAGAGTTGAGGATGTCCCAAACGCAGTGAAC
Source organism: Ambystoma mexicanum (assembly GCF_040938575.1). NCBI lineage: Eukaryota > Metazoa > Chordata > Amphibia > Caudata > Ambystomatidae > Ambystoma > Ambystoma mexicanum. The sequence goes on from NC_090936.1 coordinate 81,834,551, forward strand.
CCGCACAGATTGTTACCACAGCAGGGCAACGGAGCGGCCGTGTGTATTTCAGCCCAATGTACACTTCTCACTTCAGACCTGGGAATGCTAAGTGTACGAATCGTGTGAGAGTGGCAAGGACTCGTAATACAGCAGCAACCTGACGGCGGTTACAGAGCAAGACTCCTGGGTAGGCTTGTCAGTCCACTGGATGGCCCAGAGACACTTCCGAAGGCTTACGTGCAGGAGATGTTGAAGATGCCGAGAATAGTTGTTCCCACTATTCCAAAGGATCGAAGTACCAGTACAGGCCTTCTCGTTCGATCAGAGGTAGAAAGGGTTTCACAAAGCAACAGCAGTGCAGAGGAGCAGTCCTTCGGCGGGTCACCAGCGATTCCTCGGTTTCAGCCTCGTAGTTGCAGGATACTTGGCTCCTGTATCCCTTTGTTCGTGAGAACTCAGGAGATCGACATGGTAGTGGTGTTTCCAGCCTACTCTTGTCCACGGTTTCCTTTGCGCCAAAACGGAGGGGACCCAATGGGAGATCTGCTCACAAAACACTCACACCGTACGTGGACCTATCACGGACCACGGTGGTCCCAGGCATTCACGACACAATAGACTCTCTGGCACCCAGGATGTGTATTGGGACCAGACATCCCAGCCCACATCCTGGAGGCACACACAAGGCCTGTAGAAGCCTGCAAAAGTATCTGTGTTTCGTGGGAAAGTACATGCCCAAATACGGAAGGCCCCGGGTTGGCTCGACCTGGGGAAGGTGAAGGGGGCAAGACGGTCAGCGGGCAGGACAAAGAGCCTCGTGGTCTGGCCATTTTGGAAGCCAGGCCACCATTTTGGTCTAAGTGCGAGAAACGCGCTTAAACAGCCAAAAAGAGCTCAAAACACAAAGAAACGATCGCTACCACCAGTCCCGTCCGTGATTCACTTGCACCGTTCGTTAACAATCCAAAGAGAGTGTCTAGGGCCTGTAGAAGACTAGAGACCCAAGTGAGCAGTAACTTAGCTTACAGTGCCCTCTTGTGCCATGTTGCGCAAAAGCTGCAACATGATAAAAGAACTACGGAAAGCAACGTTTTCCGGTACTGACTGTCTTAAGGGCATGTCAGTTTCCCCGTAATAATGGAGAAAAAGCCCAGAGGAGTGCGGCAGAAGGCTGCACTTCTCTGGCAAAGTCTAGATCATGGTGAAAACAGCAAAAAGTTTAGGGGTTGCCACATGGAAGGAAAATTACCCACAATTAAGAAATCTTTCCTAACAGGGGAGGCTCCTCCTTTCAATGTCCTTTATCTCTCTGCTTGACGTATGGCGGTGGAGATATAGGGAAGTGCTTCTCGCGGGCGCCCAAGGAGGCTGACGGCTTCGTGTTGACATGCAGCTGCTGAGTGTTCTGTTTCCAACTGTGGCGCGGCTTCAGTGGGTAGCAGCGTTCGGTCTGGTCCTCCCGTCTCCTCCGGCGGCCATCTTGTTTCACACGCGTTGTCTGCTGCCTCTTTTCTTCGTGGCTGATTTCTCCGGATTCCCAGGCCGGTTTCTTCCCTAACTTCAGCGGCTCATTGTTTCTGCCCTTGGTGGATGTCATTTTCATGGCTGGGAGTTCTTTCTTATTTTTTCCATGATTTTGCAGGATTCGGCTGGCGGCTTCGGGAGCACAGTGGAATCATGTCTTCATGCTGTGCTAGCTGGCCACGCCCCTCCACAATCCGCAGATTTGCATGGTTGCGGAAGTCTGGTTTTGCTCCTGATGTACAAGCCAGACTTCTGAATATACGCCCTTTGACGGCACTTCTCTATTTGGAAAAAGGGCTGATGACAGCCTGGAGAAATTGCAGACATCCAAAGCAGCAGCAGAGAAATCTCTCGGGGCTGCAATCCGGCAAACTCCAGATCGCCCCACAGGTACACCCTGGAGGGGTAAGTCCTTTCGTTTTTACTCAGCATTCGGAAAAGGCAGAAGATAGCCAGCTCAAAGGGGCCAGAGACGATTCACCCGTGGTGGATGGCTCAATAGTACCAAATCCGCACCAGTAGGTGCTACTTTACCCTCAGCATCTGCGTCAGCCACTTCTAAACTCAACATCTGACAGAATGGCAGGCTATTATGTCAGATGCTTGGGCATTGGAGACAGTTGCCCAAGATTACTGTCTGCCTTTCCTACAAACTCCTCAGAGCCATCCACCAGGGAACAACTCTTTGAAGTTTCCATACCTGCTCCTTATGCAGGAGATTTCAAACCTGCTAGATAAAGGTGCCATAGTACCGGTACCCGTAGCAGAGAGGAACAAGGGTTGGCATTACTTCTACTTTCTAGTACCAAAGAAGGACGGAGGATGGGGACCCATCTTGGACCTGCGAGAATTGAACAAATTCCTCAGGGAAAACCAGTTCAAGATGGTAACCCTTTCTCAGTTCCTTCAGGCCCTCCAGCTTCAGGACTGGTTGGTATCTCTACACCTTCAGGGTGCTTATTTCAATGTGCCAATCCATCAAAAACACAGGAAATACCTAAGGTTCACAATTGGCAACTCTCATTATCAATTTCAAGTTTTGACTTTTGGGCTGACCTCCGCCCGAGGGTCTTTACAAAGCTAATGGCAGTTGTGGCTGCAAATCTAAGGAGGGAAGGGATTCACATCTACCCCTACCTGGACGACGGGTTGATCAGAGCAGTATCCCCAGAACAAGCTCAGATCCATCTAGATTATGTTCACCACTTCCTCCACAAGCTGGGCTTCTCCCTCAACTTAAAGAAGTCACAGATGATACCATCACAAAGACTCCAGTTCATTGGAGCAGTCCTGGACACATCCGTGGGAAAAGCCTCCCCACCAGAGGTGAGGGCACAAGATATTCTACAGATGGTGACCAGATTTCAAAATGCCCAGCATCTACCAGCCTTCGACTTTTTGAGGTTGCTCGGTCTCATGGCATCCTGCATTTTCCTAGTGCCAGAGGCTCGCCTGAGGATGAGATCTCTCCAGTTGGCGTTGAGAACCCAGTGGTCACAATTCTCAGGAAAGATGTCAGATCTCATACGAATTCCAGACAGAGTAGCTCGAGACCTTCAGTGGTGGGCCTGTCGGGAGAATATCTTGAAAGGAGGACAGTTTTGGCAACCATGGCCGGAGATTACAGTAGTCACGGATGCCTCACTCATGGGGTGGCGAGCTCATGCCAACGACTTTACCATCAGCGGTCGTTGGTCTCCATCGGAGTCCAGACTACACATCAACCTATTAGAGCTGAGAGCGATCAGACTAGCGCTTTCCTGCCATCCGTACAGGGAAAGAATGTCCTGATAATGACGGACAACACTGTGGCTATGCACTACCTTAACAAAAGGAGAGGCGTAGTGTCACTGCCACTGTGCAGAGAGGCAATGCAGCTCTGGTTTTGGGCAATTCAAGAAGGAATCTCTCTATCAGCAGTTCGACTAGCAGGGGAGAGAAAAGATGCTCTGAGCAGGCAGAACACCGCCTCCCACGAGTGGGAACTAGCTCAGAAAGTCCTTCAACAGAGTCCCAAAATGGTCGCCGGCAGTGGAAGTCGCGTCTGAACCGCGCTCCCGCCGGGCCGCCACAATTGAAGAACTTCATCGAGCTAATCCCGAGAACAAATGAGCTGCTAACTCGCCCACCACTCCCGTGCAGCACTGAGTGCAAGGAGCGGAACAAAAATTCCCCAGTAGAACCCCCGGGCAGACACGGCCGACGCAGATTACGGTTCCCCCTCCCCCATCGTGGGTGATCCGGGAGGGCCTGCGGGTGTTTCGGCAGGATTTGAACGCGCGCCGGGGCGTGGGAGAGAGCATTCGCCCCTCGCGCTTCCACCCGGGGGAGAAGGGATAGCTGGACTGACGCTGCGGGGCTTGAGGCTCGTGCCCCAGAAAGTTAATATCAGGAACCGCGTGACTGGAGAGAGTGCGCTCGCCCTGCGGACTCCCACCGGCGGGACCGGTGAACGTTGGCCGGTCGCTGGCGGGCCCGGAGCTCGGGCCCCAGGAGCATAGGAGCTGCTCACTCACTTGCTTACACACCCGGCCCATCGGAGCGGCTCCGGGCACAGGAGTGCATCGGGATCTCTCCTGCAGGACCCCCTGGGCGGCCGTGGCCGGCGTGAACCACGGGTCCCCCCCCATCGAGGGAGATCCAACAAGCATCTGGGAGTGCCGGCCGGCGATCTGGGCAGGACAGCAGGCTACAAGCCATCAGATTCGGAGAGTGGGCCCTGAGGGGCTCTTTCAGCGCGCCACAGACACTGACGCAGGTGTGGGGATCATGGCTGGCGGGGTGAGAAGGGCCTGAGAGACTACTCCCCCAGGCACCAGCGGGAGTGTTATTCGGGCACACGAATCCGGGTGCCGGAGGACTCGACGGTGGACAGGCCGGAGGAGGAGGCACCTTCATCGAGCGGGAGGCTGAAGGGCATCGCCGGCGCAAACTACGGAAGGCGCAACAGCTACAGGTGAGCGCGCTGGCGGGGGTGCCCCCCTATCCTGCCACTACAACGCAAGGGCCTGGTGGGGAGCCCGCATAGCAGGCAATAAGCAGCGGACAGTGGTGCAGAGACCCCCCTACGTCCGCCCCTCCCCCTCCTGCATAATACAATCAAATAAGGAAAGGGAGTGCAGTGTATTGGATGGGCGTATAAGAACTGCTTCATACTAATGGGAACCCCCCACTAATAGGCAATTAACAGAACAATCAACCAATACAGTGCTGCAGAGGCCGCGCCTCGGGGACGGGGGCGAAGGACCACTACAACCCCTTGGTTGGGGGCGCCGCCGTGACAGCTCTCTCATAGGTCCCTTGGAAATATCTAGAGGTGCTGTTGGATGTATAGTATTAGGGGGAGATGTCACGAGCAAAGGGGAAGGGCGGAGCATCTCAACCGGGCCAGCAACCTTCCAAACAGGACACAAATCTACTTCAAATGTGGTCGTCAGATACCACGGCATCTGCAAAGGACAGGGGGATGGGAGATTCCTCAGCAGAAACCACCCCCACGAACCAGGGCGCCCTTCCCCCAGCAAAGGACGACATGCACGCCTGGTTTGTGGAATTACAAGACAATTTCATGTCCACAGTCCAAGAGCAATTTGTAGCAATAAAGAACGAACTCAAGCAGGCAGTCCAGGAAGTGAAAACAGAGGTGGCCAAGCTAGAGTAGAGAACGGACACTCTTGAGAAAATAGTGCAAAATGTGGAAGACGAGGCAAGACAGAACAGTGAAACACAAGAGCACCTGATCAGGCTGACCCATAATCTAGAAATTCAGTGCAAAGACTTAGAAAATCAGTTTCGTAGATCGAATATTCGTATCAAGGGTATGCCTGAGTCAGTCTTAGATAAAGATCTCAAGAGAGCAGTCCAAGAAGTTTTTAGGGACATTATAGAAGCGCAAGGAACGGAATGCATTGGGATCGACAGGGTGGGCCCGAGAATAACAGGTGCCCCGGGGGAAAGACCAAGGGATGTACTGGCGGCCCTAGCGTCATATCCACAGAAGGACCAAATCCTCAGAAGAACGAGGCAACTGGACCATATAAGGATGAATGGGGCGGAAATACAGCTATATCAGGATTTGGCTGCAACTACACTCTTAAAAAGGAGACAAATGGCCCCACTGGTGAGGGTGCTGCTGGAGAAAGAGTTAAAATACAAATGGACATTCCCTTTCGGCTGTTGTTCGAGTGGGAAGGAAAACAGCACAGAGTGACCACCAGTGAGGAAGGACTACAAATAATGTACCTGCAATTGGAAGAGGCAGATCCGAGGGCTGGCAGGATCAGGGGAGACCCACTTAAAAGGCTGAGAGGATGGGAAATAGTGTGGGAAAAAAAAGAGGCAGAATGGAAGGGGCAACGCATGGCGACCGGAAGGGAAGTAGAAGGGAATCCTGGGCTGGATACGACCGATCAACCTCAGATAAGAGCGGTGGGGAGATGTGAATAGATGGGAATACTCGGCTTGACAGACATGTGGCGGCCCAGCAGGGATTAAGGAAGGGATAGTATCATCCAGGTGATAGGATGAAGTGGGGTTTAGGAATCCCCGCGATAGGCGCAACGCCCTAGCAACCATAGGTACCTGGGCCCTCCTCGGGAACAATGTTGGGGATTTTTGGGGGGGACGGTGGGGGTTTGGGGAGGGAGACACCCCGGAGGGGAGGAGAGACCGCCACAAGCAGGACAGATAGCAGTCAAGTTTGGCTAGATGCGATGGGGAAGCTCCAAATTTTCTCAATGAACGTGAGGGGGCTGAATTTGCAGGTAAAGGGGAGGAAAATGGAGGCTTTGCTCAAAAGGGAGAGGACGGACATCCTGCTTCTTCAGGAGACGTATATCAAAGCCCAAGACAGAAAGAAGGTGAATATTAGAGGTTATACGTTTTGGGCGCAAGCAAACGCTGGGGATAAACGGGCGGGAGTGATGATTGCTGCCAGAGGGGGACTGGGGGCAGTCAATTTGTAGACACAGGTGGATGGTGAAGGGAGATTTGCTCTCGCAAATGTTACAATAGAGGGCCTTCAACTTACCCTGGCATCGATATACGCACCTAACTCAGGGCAAGACGGATTCCTCCGGAATGTGCTGGAGAGACTTGAGAGATTTGCCAAGGGGGAGGTGATTCTGGGAGGAAATTTCAACATGGCCTGGCAGCCGGGGTTGGATAGGAGTGGGGGAGGGAACCAAGGACAGGGGGCTCCGTCCAAACAACTTAAGCACAAGATGGAGCAGCTAGCACTGCGCGACACATGGCGGGAGATGAGGGGTCGAGCAAGTGGCTTTACGCACGTGCATAACTCCACGACTAGAATTGATTACCCCTTTGGGTGTCGGTGGGACTAGTTGGGAAGATACAAGGAATAGAAGTGGGCTCCATAACCTTATCAGATCATGCTCATCTATGGCTGGACATTGAGACCCCCACAGGGGGCAGAGGACTATGGAGGTGGAGGTTACCACTCAATATCCTTATGGACCAGGTGTTGGGTGAAACAATCTGGGACAAAATCAAAGAATACTTTGAATTAAATGATACAGGTGAGGTCCCTCTTGAGACGGTGTGGGAAGCCTTTAAGACAGTGATAAGGGGACATATGATCGCCCTAAAAGTCGCCCGGGACAGGCAGATGCAAGACTGGGAGAGGACTCTGGAAAAGAAAATAACTGACATTCAAGGCGAACTGGTGGCTCATCCCACTAGAAGCCTCAAGATGGCTCTGAAGCATGTACAAGGACAAGGCGATGAAATCCCTCCTGTATTTAAAACAAAGATACCACATCAAAGCCAATAAGGCAGACAATTATTTGGCAAGACAGCACCGAGAAAAAAAGAAATGGTTGACGATCCTGACTATCACAGATGCACAGGGCAGGTCACAAACCCGCAATAAGGACATCGGGAAGACCTTTCAGGCCTTCTACCAGGAGCTCTATGCATCAGAACACCCGGATTAAGAAAAGCAAAGTGGGTACCTCCAGTCTCTTCCCGTTCCAACAATATCGGAGGTTGACAAAGCGTAGCTGGAATCACGGATCACTGAAGAAGAAGTCCGGAAAGCAATAGCAGCCCTCCCAAACATGAAGGCCCCAGGTCCCGACGGGTTTACGGCCCTCTTTTATAAAAAATACATAGATATCCTCACTCCAATTTTAACAAGACTGATGAACATGTTCATCGATAGAGGAAATATAACCCCTTCCATGAACGAAGCGAAAGTACTAGTTTTCCATAAACCGGGCAAGGACCCTACCCTTCCAGGCTCATATCGCCCTATTGCCTTGATAAATTTAGACGCAAAAATCTACACCAGAGTGTTGGCCTCCAGATTATCACCTCTTCTTCCGACCCTGATAAACACAGACCAGTCGGGTTTCATTCCGGGTAGACAAACACACAACAATCTAAGGAGAATAGTCCACCTGGTAGAAAAAATTGGCATTACCCATACACCCGCAATACTCCTTACGTTGGACGCCGAAAAGGTCTTTGACCGCGTCGAGTGGTCCTTCCTCTTCAAAATACTTAACACATGGGGTTTGGAGAACAGTTTATTAACATGGTTAAGGCCAACTACAATACCCCTTCCATTAGAATAGCAATAAATGGGGAAGTTACAGAGAGGGTAGAGATTTCACGAGGAACCAAACATGGATGCCCTCTTTCCCCACTCCTATACACCATATTCTTGGAGCCCCTACTAATCAAAATCAGGGAGTCAGTATGGGTTAAGGGGATAGAGATGGCGGGCAGACAACACAAAGTCATAGCTTATGCGGATGATATGCTATTGGCCTTAGAGGACCATGGGAACTCTCTGCCGCAAGCTCTGAAGGTGTTAGAGGCATTAGGTGAGATATCTGGCCTCAAAATAAACAGGAACAAATCAGAGATTCTGGTCTTAGCCGGGGAAAAGGGGTCGCTGAAAGAGGAGGCGGGCTCGCTGGGTCTTAAACTGGCAGATGACGGTATTAAGTACCTAGGGGTGATACTCGCGCACAAAGTAGACAATATATACAAGAGCAACTACCCACAGCTGTTGGCCGGAGTCAAGAAGGAACTAGATAGATGGTACCCATTACGGGTCTCATAGTGGGGCAGAATCCAAGCGATCAAAATGAATATACTCCCTCGGTTGCTATACGTTTTCCATGCCCTGCCTATATCAGTCCCAAACTCCTTTTTTAAAGCGCTATCAAAGGCCATCTCAACCTATGTATGGAGTGGGAAGCCTCCTAGGGTAGCGGGAGCCGTTCTTACGGCCCCAACCAGGGTAGGTGGAATGTCACTCCCACATTTCAGGAAATACTTTCAGGCAACACAACTATGGGTCTTAAGGGAATGGTTGGGGGATGACCAACTATCAGTTTGGGTGACGCAGGACAGGGCGGTTGCCAGGACCCCATTAGAGGATCTACTGTGGAAGAGTAAACAGCATCGACACCCGAATATATGTATTAGTGAGGTTATGAAAACCACCTTAGATGCCTGGGGTGCACAAACTAAGAGGGGGATTATGACCACCCCCCTGGCCCCATTCACACCCATATGCCGGAACCCGCAGTTTCCCCCGGGATTGGAATCAGGGGCATTTGCTACATGGGAGGCTGCAGGAAGATAGGAGAAATTATCCAAGACAAGAAACTAAGAAAATTCGCGGAATGTAAAAAAACTATGAGGCCTGGCAGAGGCAGACAGATACAGATATGAGCAAATCAAGCACTGGCTCAGCACACCAGAAGTCTTACAGGGCGCCTCAAGGGACCTGACCACCTTTGAAAGATTCCTAATCACCAACTCCGGAGAGAAGAAGCTGGTGTTTATCACTTTATAAATACACAAGAAGAGGATATCAAATGGACATACATGAGAAGATGGGAATGCACGCTGGGGGAACAGATATCTAGACAACAATGGGTGGACTTGTGGGCGGGTATTCCAAGACTTACCCGAACAATCCAAATAAGGGAAATGTTGCTCAGAGTCGTCATACAATGGCATTATACACCTGAGAGGCTTAAATCCATGTTTCCGGAAACATCAGATCGCTGTTGGAGGGGATACCCAGAATCGGGCACCTGGGGACATATTTGGTGGGACTGCCGAGGGGTCAAGGGCTTTTGGAAGGAAGTGCAATCGGAAGTAACAAAAATGTTCCCTGAGGCAGGCCAATTGATGGCGCGGGTATGGCTCTGCGGACTCAAGGACCCACAGCACAAGAGCCTACACAAAATGCAGCGGAGGAGCCTCATGGGCCTAATTATAGCAGCCTGGACAACGATCGCCCAAAGCTGGAAGAAACGAGACCCTGCGCTAGTTTTCACCTGGTTTCAGAAGGTGTGGTCGCTGGTGGCAATGGAAAAGATTACACATCGCCTACAGGACCAGAAGACCTCATTCACGGAAGAATGGGGGGCAGTTCTGGAATATCTGAAGTCGGACTATATGGAGCAGTGGTGTCCGCATAACATTAAAATGTCAGACATATTCAACACTTGAGTGTTTGTGAAGCAGAACTGAGTGGTTCCTAAATTTACTTTGGGGTGAGAGTGGGTGGGCGGGTGGGGGCAGGTTTTGTGGGGATTGTTTGCATTGATGGTATGTTATTACTTGAAATACAATAAAAAATGTTTTAAAAAAAAAAGTCCTTCAACAGATCTTCGCCCTTTGGGGAACCCCTCAAGTGGATCTGTTCGCCACCAGTATCAACCGGAAGTGCAATCAGTATTGCTCATGGGAATTTCCCCCGAGAGGAGCTCTAGGGGACGCGTTCGTAGTGGACTGGGAGTTTCCACTGCTGTAGGCGTTTCCTCCAATCCGTCATTCCACAAATGATCAGGAGGTTGAGAAGATTCCGGAAACCCATGATCCTAATTGCCCCGGATTGGGCCAGGCGAACTTGGTATCCGGACCTTCTAGACATGTCCATCTGTCCTCCGATTCGTCTTTCGCAAAAAGAGGGTCTTTTCTCGCAGAAGGGAGGTCAGGTTCTCCATCCGGATTTAAGAACCCTCAACCTTCACGCCTGGTTTCTGAAAGGCCTTAGGTACAAGAATTGGGATCTCCCGGATGACAGAATGGAGGTGTTGCTTTCAGCCAGAAGGCCAGCAACAAAATCTTTATACCGCTGCCGTTGGAACAAATTTTGCAGCTGGTGTAGAGAAAAGAATATTGAACCCTTTTCATGTAATACACCAATGGTATTATCTTTTTTGCTTTATTTAGCAAATTCAGGTTTTTAAGTTGGCACAATCAAAGGCTACCTTGCAGCGCTGTCAATTTTCAAGCGCACTGCAGAGGAGCCTTCATACTTGAAATTGCCCTTAGTGATTCAATTTCTGAATGGGGTAACTAATGTTTTTCCCCCCAACTCCTTTTCAAGTTCCAATGTGGGACCTAAACCTAGTCTTGACATTTCTAATGGGTATTCCATTTGAACCCTTCATTGCTGTTCATTAAGATTTCTTACTCTTAAAACAATCTTTCTAGTGGCTTTAACTTCTGCCAGAAGAGTGAGCTAATTACAAGCTTTGTCTTGCAAACCTCCACATACAATCTTTCACAAAGATAAGGTGGTTCTACAAGTGAAGCCACATTTTCTCCCAAAGGTGGTCTCAGAATTCCACATTACACAAAACATAACCTTACCCTTGTTCTATCCTCCTCCACATCCAGGGAAAGAGGAAGAGAGATTACACAGACTGGATCCAAGGGGTGCCTTAAGATTGTACATTGGCAGAATTGCAAAGATCAGGCAAGCAGACCAATTGTTTGTGGTGTTATGCAGGGCACAAATTAGGTTTGCCCATTACAAAACAAACCATTTCAAGATGAATTATTTTAACCATTATAGAATGCTATAAATTGGCAGGAAAAGAGCCCCCTCAACATCTCAGGGCTCATTCAACCAGGGGTATCGCAGCCTTTTCAGCTCTCCAAAGAGGAGTTCCAATTAAGGATATATGTGCGGCTGCCACATGGTCGTCCGCACACACTTTGACTAAATTTTACAGTCTTGATTCCTCCTCTGTCTAGGAGACGAAATTTGCAAAAGCTGTGTTGTACTCTCTGCATCTTCAAAGGGAAACATTTAATTTTACTCCTGCCTCCTCTATATACTACTGCTATGGGAATCTATCAAAAATAAGGACTACGTCGGAGGACACAATCCCTTTGAAGAACAAGTTACTTACCAAACTGGTAACGTTCTTTCGATGGGATGTTCCTCCGATGTATTCCTTATCTCCCCTCCCGTCCTTCCCCGCAGTAAAACTTCCCTTGTATTTGCAGCCTACGCTCCTTCAAGGTTATTAACCAATTCATGCAAAGTAAAACAGCACCTGCAACGGACGCTGCGCGTGAAAATGTATACTATTTATACCCATATTGACGTTGGCGCCGATACGGAGGCCTTTGAGGGACACCGACTCGAGGGACGTCGACGCGCAGCGCCCTCTACTGTGGAAATTTTTTTCCGAGGCCAGCAAGCTGGAAGTGGATTAATCAAAGATAAGTAATACGTCGGAGGAACATCCCATCGAAAGAACGTTAAGAGTTTGGTAAATAACTTACCAATTTAAAATCTATATATTTAAATCTATATATTCTATATATTTAAATCTAAATGGACGTCTTCGTCCAAGCATGGTCGGTTGGACCAGTCACGAGGATCTGGAAGTAAGCCTGAGAAGGAGCCTCAGGTGAAAGCCAAGAAAGACTCTTCGTCGAGACGCTCCTCTTCTGGGGACCATCACAAGTCCTCCTCCAGTAGAGAGTCGTCAAAACATCAGTCCAGTGGGACCAAGCAGGCGGGATCGGCTGAAATATCTGCGCCGCAGGCTGCAGTTCCTACTACGTTGTCGTCAACGGGAGTCCCGTCGTCGACAATTCTGTTATCAGCTTCGATACCGTCATCGACCGTGATGTCTACGGCTCCGGTAGGAGAAAGAGACCTGATACTGTCATCGTCGAGCAACTTGTTACCGACGAGGGAGGTGTGGCAGGCTTCTGCTTTTGACTCTCATCTACCAGACACTATTCTACAGCAAGAGGCTGCCTCAGAAGCGGAGGACGATGGGGATCCAGTAGTGGATCCATCGGCCCTCGGCTTGCAGTGTGTTGGTCCAGCGACATCAATGGGTGTGGGTGCTGGTCCACCCAGTTACCCTTTGGTGAACCCGCAGGCGATGCTATCGTTCCAGGTGCTGTTCACGTTACAATCTGTGTTGGGCCAACTGGATTCCAGATTACCTCCTCTGCGATGCAGGTGTTCCTCCGCGTTCGATGGCTCCGGCTGAATTGCCTTCACCTCTACAGATACCTGAAGATTGGCCACGTTTCCACCCTGAGGAGGGTGAGCTACCGGATTCCGAATCGGACAGTGGGCCTAGGAAGACCATGTCTGCTGGCTTGTCGTCACCGTCGAGAGACCCGGCGTGGGATTTGGACATTGAAATGGAACCACCTCGTAGTCCGGCGCAGCCTCTCTCACCTCCTCCTTCCCCCCAATGATGTGGGGGCGTTTCATGCAATGATGGCCAAAGCATGTGCAGAGTTTGGGTTGGCTCCTGAGGAAGAGCAGAAGGAGTGCTTCCTGTTTGACCACATGGGCAAGAGACGAAAAGCGGTGTTCTCTGTGCCAATCCTGGATCACGTGTGGCAGGAGGGCCTGCGTACAATGCAACACCCCAGAACCAGCTATCAAAGGGAGGCTGGAGAAGAAGGTTTAAGGCCCCGGAATCGGCACTGAATTGCTTGGTTTCACAACCAACTCCTGAGTTGGTGGTGTCAGCAGCAGCTAGCCGGAAAGCCAGGAGTCAGCACAAATGTACCTCCCATCCTGATAACGAGGCCAGGAGACAAGATGCCTTTGGTAATAAGGTTTTGACCGTGGGACCGACGAAGGCGAAGGCGGCCAATTCCCTAGCAATCATGGCTCGCTACAATCGTGAGATGTGGCATCGGTTGGCTCCTATGCTGGAACATCTACCGGAGGAACAGTGAAAAGCGGCTATGATGTTCGTACGTGAAGGGGAGGAGGCGTCCAATCATAGTATTAACATTGCGGTGGACTTTGCAGAATCTGGTTTTAAACAGATGAATAACGGCATAGTACTGCATCGACAAGCTAGGCTGAAGTACACAGACTTTCGCCCAGAGGTGCACTATAAAGTGCTGGACATGCCATACGAGGGGGAGCAGTTGTTTGGGGAGAAAATCGATGAGACCCTTAAGGGTATGAAAGAGGACTCTGAGACTGCCAAGTCGTTAGGAGTCTTGCAGAGTGGGCGCTCATTTCGTCCCTTCCAACCCTTTTGGGGGGGCCTCAGGAAATACCCAATTTGCTTCCCCCAGAGATCGAGGCTACGGGCTCTCAGGGATATAAGAGGTCGGTACAGTCGACGCAAAAAAGTTGAGATTTTCAGGCGTCCAGGAAAAGAACGGGTCAGGCCTCTTCCTCCAGAGGGAGACCGGCTAAGCCGCAGCAATGACTTTCATGGGGAAAGTCTGCTGGGGGGCAGGATGGTACTACACTTGGACGAGTGGTGCAAGATCACGACAGACCGTTGGGTGTTCGACACGGTGTGCATGGGCCACTCCCTGGAGTTTGTGATCCCATACCCACATTCCTCCGGTGTTTACCATATAACCCCACCTTCACATTATTCGACAAGAGGTGTTACTTATACTGCAAAAAGGAACTATAGAATTGGCTCCAGTAGCCGAAAGAGGCCAGGGGGTTTATTCCAGGTACTTTGTGGTAAAGAAGCTCAATGGCAAGTGGCGGCCCATGCTAGGTCTTCGGGCATTGAATAAGACTCTGCAACGCCTGAAGTTCAAGATGCTCACGCTTCAGGAGGTTGTTCGGTCTGTACAACCGGCCGAGTATCTGACCTCGTTGGATCTGCAGGACGCATATTTTCATATCCCTATGCATTGACGGCACCGCAAATTCCTGTGGTTTGTCGTGGGAGAAGATCACTACCAGTTTCGAGTGCTTCCGTTCGGATTAAAGTCATCCCCCAGGACGTTTACAAAATGTCTGGTGCCGGTGGCGGCCTGGCTCCGACGAGAAGGTCAACATGTTTACCCATACGTGGACGACTGGCTGGTACGCAGTTCATCGCCGGGGGAGGCGCAGGAAAGTCTTGACGCTACCATGCAGCTATTGCAACGGCTAGGCTTCACCGTGAACTTCGAGAAGTCCTTTCTGTCACATTCCAAGGACTTGGTTTTTTTGGGGGAGCAGTTTCAAACTCAGCTGGGGCTGGTGAGGCCCTCGGACGAGAGGGTTTTGAAGCTAAAGAAAAAAGCACCAGAGTGGAAGATCGGTGCAAGGGTGTCCGTCCGGACCTACATGTCACTGTTGGGGGCCATGGCGTCCTGCATTCCGCTGGTGAAAAACTGTCGCCTCTTCATGAGGCCGGTACAGGATTTCCTCGCCGACCTATGGGCTCTGAATTGCGGATTATGGTCCGACAAGGTGGTGATCGACAGTGATCTGGTGGAAGCGCTTTGATGGTGGCAGTGCTCGGACAATCTGGTTCGGGGCATGCCGTTGCTAGAACCGGAATTGCATTTTTGTAACGCTCACCTGACTCCCACGGGGGCGCTGGCCTGGTTCGCGCTGCTGTGACCTCGTCTAAGGTGATGCGCAGGGTTCGGAAGACGGACTGGACCGAGCCCCGGATCTGGCTTGTCTGACTCGCAGAAGTATCCTTCTGTAGGTGAGAATAGGGGGTTAACTGTCTGCGGGGTAATGCAATCGGCCTCCCACTTACCCCTCTCACCCTCCTCAAAACCCTTCTGTGCTTCCCCGTAGCGTCTCACCTTAGGGTCTGGAAGGACGAGCTCTCCATCCTGCTTCTGATGCAGGGGCGCGTTGGTATCCAGTTACGTCACTGGATTTTCGGATGGGTGAGAACCAAACTTGCTTGGCTTCCAGGTAAGTTTTTCTATAAGTGGTTCCCCTTGTGTCCATGCATTAATGTTCTAATGCTAGTGTCTTTTTCCCCATAGGGGCCGGGGTACGGAATGCCGGGGAACAGGCACCGACCCGAGGTGAGCGGTGAAATCCTTGTGGAAATCAAGTAAGTCTTTAATGAGTGTTTTGGTAATGTCTTTTCATTCACTCATTAACGCTGATGTCTTTTTCCCCTTAGGGGCCGGGGTCTGAAAATGCCTGGATGCGGCGCGGACCCGAAATGAAAAGGGAATGACCCAACAGGTAAGTCTTGACATGGAGTTTTAGCTTCCCTTTTCCCTTCTTTCTCTCACCTTTGTTCTTGTCTTTTTCTCCCTAGGCGCGGGGGCGCGACTGCGAATCCGGATGGTCGCTGCTGAACATGGAGGCGCCCTGTAAAGGTGAGTAGAGTGCGGCGCTGCAGCGATCGATGCGATGTGCTTTTAAAAATAAATGTCTTCCTTTTCAGGATTGTCAGCGAAATGTCTCTGGGATGCAGATTTAGCAGGTGAGGCCTTTTCCTTCTTCTGTTCTCTTGTTCCCTTCCTTTGCAGGTGATTCAGGATGCTGGCAGGTGTGGCAGAAGTCAAGATGCAGGAGCAGACAAGGTGAGCGTCCAGCTGCTAGATGCAGAACAACGCGAAGCACGTGTGGCTGATCGGGTGTGGTTTAAATAGCCTTGGAAGAAGTTGCTAGAATGTGTCCTTCCTCCAATCAGGTATGTATCCTTCCCAGACCCCGGGTGGTAAATGAGTCCCACAGGTAAAGTAGTTCCTTTCAGGCCTCAAGGAGGCCGGGGTTCTGCAGCATGGTCTGCATCAGGTAAGTGCACCCAAACACTTTCATAATGAGCCTGGCGCCTATGGCGCCAGGACTGACGTTTTCTATGAGCCTGGCGCCATAGGCGCCAGGACGCTGTCCAAAGGGCCCCTATAAGGGGTTGCTGGGACCTTCCCCGGGGGCTTGATGTCCGCTTTCGTGGACGCAGGGCCTGAGCCGGCTCCCCGGGAGCGGGCATCGTGGCAATTTTACAATTGTGACGGATGCCTCTCAAACAGGATGGGGGTCGCATCTCGAGGACTTGCAGGTCCATGGCCTGTGGTCTCGGGTGGAGTCACGTTTCCACATCAATGGCAGCTGAAGAAGCAGCAGGTGTCCATGCTCTTCCGGAAGTGGGGCCGTCCTTCGTTAGATCTCTTCGCAACAAGGGAGAACAAGAAGCGCAAGGAATTTGCCAGCAGGAGCTCATCCCGAGTCTCTGGGGGATGCGTTCTCGTTCAAGTGGACGGACCGGTTTGAGTATGCATTTCCTCCATTTCCACTCATTCGACGGAACTGCCAGTGGATTCGGAGATACCCATGGCGTGTGATTCTGGTGGCTCCGTTCTAGGCCAGGCAGCCGTGTTTCTTGGATTTTCTTCATCTGTCTGTAGCGGAGCCGATTCGGTTGGCGGTGACGCCGGACCTGCTGTCTCAGAACAAGGGCGCTGTCTGGCACCACAATCCGGGCTCTCTCAGCCTGACGGCTTAGCTCCTGACTTCATCCGAGTTTGGCCTGCTAAAGCTTTCTGGTGACTGTCGCCACATTTTGGAGGGAGCAAGGGCTCCGTCCACAAATGCCTCCTATGCGTGTAAATGGAAAAGGTTTTGTGTGTGGTGTAAAGGCCAACCTGGGATGGACCCTTGAAACATTTCGCCGGAGGAAGTTTTACCATACTTATTGCAGTTGGCAGGAAAGGGTCTGGCATTCTCCTCCATAAAGGTACACCAGCAATTTCTAGATTCACTCGGAAACGGCATGCAATGCCTCTGTTTAGTGATCGTCTCATTAAGCATTTCTTGAAGGGATTGCTTCGGACCTTTCCACCAGTCAAAAGTTTCCTCCTGTCACGACTCTCGCCCAAAACCCCCTCTGGCAAACCCATTGGCCAGGTGGAGTCAGGACTCGGGCCTCTAGAGCCTGGCATCCTCTTCAAAAGCCCTCATGGGGCCAGTCCTGGCGCCCATGGTGCCAGGCTCATACACCATGAACAACAATGTGCTTGGGAATTACCTTATTGTATTGTCAGCCAACATGGAGGCATCCACATAGCTTGGTTCCTAAGAACCAAACTACGCGGTCTAGTGTTTTGGGTGTGGCAGGCCTGGAACTACTTTCCCTGGTACTACTTTACCTGGGCTATATAAACCACACCCTGACTGCAGAACATGCTTCGTGTTACTTTGCAGCTTGCAACGTGACGCTCACCGTGTCCAGCTATTCCCTCGAACCTCGGAGAAGCAGAACCTGCAAGGAGACAAAAGGAACATCATTAGCAGCAGCATCATACTTGCAGTCTTCATCTTTAAACACTCGCAGCTACTGACAACAGCTTCCTCGAATCTGCGCGCCTCCCGGACAGAACGACCTGAAAGAGGAAGATAGAGGCAAGAGACATTTACAAATTACTAACTGCTCAAAAGGCTTACCTGGCTGGTCGCCTCTCGGCTGGCACCACTCCAGACATTCCACTCGCGCTGAAGAACACCGAGACCTACAAGGAAGGAAAACACAGGTTAGCAAAGGCAAGACTTTGCAGCGCTGCGCATAGCGCTTACTTACCGCATCATAGCGCTCTTAATGCACCATCATTTACGAGCGGGGCTCAACCAAGCCAGTTGGCCGCGCTGAAGCTCTGCATACCTAAGGGAGAAAAAAGAGACATTTTAAACAAAGAAAGGCATGCAGGATAGCAACAAAACTTAAGAACAGCAATAAGACCTACCTGAACAATATCAAAAGTGGCCGGTGTCAGTGAAGTAACTGGACCGCACTCGCCCATGAAAGACAACGCGCCCCTGCAAAGAAGGCAGGACGAAGAGCACGCCCAATTCTACCACAAGGCAGAACCTTCCCCACAGACCACATCAGGGCAAAGCTGAGAAGCATACCAGCGAGTAAAGCTGGGTGGCATCCCTGTGGATACCAGGTGAGCATAACACATCCGGGGTGGAGTCTTAACGTGGTTCTGTCAGGTCTGATGAATCATCCGTTTGAACCAATGTCGTCGACGCCTTTGCAGTTTTTGTCTTGGAAGGTGATTTTTCTGGTGGCCATTACTTAGGCCAGAAGGATGTCTGAGTTGCAAGCTTTGGTTGTGGAGCCTCCATACTTGAGGTTCTTCAAGGACAAGGTGTTGTTTGGCTACTAATCCACACTTTATCCCAAAAGTGCCAACCACATTTCATAAACTCTCTATTATTGTGTTGCCCTCGCTCTTTGCTTCAGCCTCCAAGCTTGCAGAACGGGCTTTGCATTCGCTGGATGTCAAGAGGGCGTTGAAGTTTTATTGGCGAAGATTACTTTGTTTTATGAAAGAAACTCGTACATTTTGTAATGCAAATTTTGTCAGCTGTTGTTGAATTGTTTCATTTATTTTTGTAAAGGCTTATTTAGCCAAAACAAATAAATAAAATAAAAAATAAAAAAAAGTTTTATTTGAATCGTACTCAAGAGTTCTGACTTTCTAAGCAGCTGTTTGTGGCCTATTGACCATCCGAATTAACAAAGGGGGTCCTGGGAGTCCCTCTGCCAGACATTAGTCTTGGTTACGAGAGACTTACCCAGAGTCTTTAGCTCACTATCTTTCACAGAGAAGAAATATCCCAAACATATCAGTCTTTGTCCTGCCCTGGGGCAGTCCAGCACCGAAATGCTAAGCAATTCTCCTCTGAACAAGAGTACCAACAGAAACCCCAGACACGTGTTTCGGTCTGGTTGGACCTCATCAGTAGGGTGGATCTGTGCCTCTCTAAGAATAGTGAGCAAGGGGTCCACGTCTGGATTCCCCTAGTAACATAGGGTGAGACCCAAAGTTACTTAAATATGCAAATTAACAAGGGGGGTCCTGGGAGTCCCTCTGCCAGACCATCCGTCAAGGGACGGGCAATCTCCAAGCAAGAACCTTCCCGCTGGGTGCCATCTGCTATCTCATTCTGCCACGCTAAAGCTGGGAAACCTTTGGAAAGGAATCCGAGGGCACACTCGACGAGGTCTACGGCTTCTTGGTGGCAATATGGTCGGGGATTCCCCTGGTGGATATTTGCCGGCGGCCTCCTGGGCGGTGCTGCATACCTTTACTCGACATTACTGTCTGGAGCAGCAGCATGGTGAGGATGTGCAGGTGGGACAAGCAGTCCTGCAACGCCTGTTCAATAAGGTAGGCCCGCAGCTTTGGGGTATTTTTGTTTGAACTTGATCACTGATGGGTTTCTTTGTGTCCATATATGTGATTCTGGTTCTTTATTGGTTTGCCTTTGCACTCCACCATGCATGTTTGGTACTGCTATGTAATCTATTCACAGCATATGAATCCATGAAAGATCCAATGCTGGAGAAGGGGGTAGTTTCTTAACTGTAACTCCATGTCTCCAGCGTTGGTATCTTTCATGGATTTGCATGTGTCCGCCGACTGCTCCTGCAGGCAAACCTGGTTCGGGTTGCCTCTACTTTGGAGGTTAAAATCTGAAGGGAAGCCGCGGGGGCGGGGCTATTTATACCCTACGTCCGATTGGTGGTGGCTAAAGCACCCAAAAAGGACGTTGATAGGACACTGAAGTGTCAAAGTTTTACATAGGAAAATGCTAAGTTAACATGACTGAGGTTCCCAGCCTGACGATGGGGAATATTCACAGCATGTAAATCCATGAAAGATACCAACGCTGGAGAAATGGAGTTACAGGTAAGAAACTACTCCCTTCCCTTGCCACCTTCAAATCAGCTCTGCTCACCAAGATACAGCTCTCATGGCTCTTCCTGCTCCTACACTTACGTTCTTGCTTTGCTGGCATTATGTAGGCTTTCCTAAACAATCTCCATACTCAGGTTTTTTGATTGGCATTTTGATTCTATTATGCAAGGGCTGTTACATTGGTCATGCCTGCTGTTTGTCTCATTTTTCCTCGCACAACAGATCCCTGGCTTTCATAAATTATAAAATGATCAGTATCCCTCTTTGGAGCCCTCTTTGAATCAGACACAAGTCCTGCCCACTTACCAGTACCGCATTGTCCAGCTGTGAACTCCAGTCTCTGCTTGCGGATTCTTGGATGTTCCACCTGTGGTTCAGTCACGGTATGTGCACACAGGGAGCCCAGCTCATGAGCAGAGAGAGACCTGTGTATGGGATCTTGTTTTCCACCAGTTATCAAAAGTCAAGGAAGACTCCTTGTATGTTATTCTTTGATCTTCACTCTTAAAAGGCTTTAACACCAGATGAACCCTTGGGTGCCAATGGCTTTAACCATTGTCCAAGCCCTTAGCCTTGTGCCATTCCTTTCTTGGACCTGCATATAGGAGCTATGAATGGGTTATTAAGCACACCCCACAGGAGTACCTCTCTTTGCAGATACTAAGGCCACATGAGGTAATTCAGGGGCTGGCTGTGAAGATTGAAGAGATCTCTGCAGCTCCCCCTCTGGTAGCTCATGGCTCTGTCTAGGTTGCCTTGGTTAACCGGCTTACCTGGACCCCCTTTAGCCTCACATCAGATTTAGGAGGCTGACTTTACATGATCCCAGTAAGTATGCCAAACTAAAAACTTATTCAGTTTCAGGTCCACTTAACTCCAGAAAAACTCAACTCGTTTGAAAATTGATAGTTGCTGCAGATGATCAGAATGCTGAACCCTACAATATCTCATTCCTGCATGCTGTAAATGAAACTCGATTTGGCCAAAAAGATCACATATTCCTAACTGAGTTCATTTCAAAGGACACCCTCCTTCTGTATGGAATGGATATAACCATCTATGATTGCTATCTCTATTTGTCTTTTGTAGCAGCGTTGTGGCCCTGTCAGGAAAAGCGAGGGAGCCCACAAGCCCATCCTAACCTGACCATGGTGCCTGAGTATGGGCGGAACCCTTCCAATTGCGGCAGTTCTAATGCTGCGAGGAGACACCGCTGCAGCAGACCGTGCAGAGCAGCAGCTTGCACAAAAATCAAAGGGTGGCACGAACATGGTGACACCGGCCGCTGGAGGATGCAGCTATGTTGTATACGGCACCAGGAGGTGCCGTGACCGTGACTACAACCCCAGCGCGGCTTCAGCAGACTTTGTACACTGGAGCCCACACAAATAGGGAAACCACTAGCCTACCAGGGATTTTTTTTTTATTAATGAAAGACCTCTTGGAAGGTCTTTACCCCAGTAAACCACCAGGGATTGTATTATATGAAAAGTCCCCATGGAGGTCTTTAAGATGCAACGTCTCTGGACCCCATCAGGATCGATGTTGAAAAAGGGCAGGTCTTAAACAACCCTTTGAAGCCTCCCAAGCAGTGCCCATGACACATCCCGTGGAGTCAGATAAGCTATTGGTTAAGGTAAGTGGCGAATCCTGGGAGGGGGTGAGGTATTTAAGGAGGTGCATATGAATGATTCAGTGTGTGTTAGTTGGGTGAGGAGTGTTAGGGAGAATTCTTATTTGATGGCTAATTTTCCTTACTTAGTGAGTCCCTCAGCAGCTTTGCTGGATCTCTGGAGTTATTTTCTTTCCACTTAGTAAGAGTGTGAGCTTTTCACCCCTCTTACTTGGTTTTGCTATGTGTTTTTACCTGTTTTTGTGATTGTGGACTCTGGAGTACACCACTTCAGTAGCCCCCTTTCGTTGTGTGTCACACAGCACCTTCTGTGCAGTGACACAGGGTTGTCGTTCAGACTTCCCACCGACTCCATTTCTGAGGCTGACTACTGTCCCCCAGAAAAGGGTAAAGTTACCATTAACTTTACTTAGTCAAATTAACCACAGATCCAGTACACCCCATCTTACATGGAGTACTGGAAGGGTTAACTCTTAGCCCTTTTTATCTGTACCCCACAGAGCATTGTTTCGCTCTTTTTAACATTTAGACATGGCTGGTGGCACTGGTATCTACCCTAACTTTCTACCACGGTTATCTTATATAACCGTGGTAATATTGTAGGCTATTGTGTTAGCCTCGAACTTAAACCCGCTTGACCAAATACTTTTTCTTTTGGCTCCAGTGCGGTTTATTCGCCTTTTCTTTTTGTTAAAACCCTTCTTGTGTTTTACTTTGCGCGGAAAACCAGGTTTCCCTTCTTTGTTCACTGTCTTTCGGCGGGCTTCTGCCAAGAAGCCCTCCTCAAGGCGCCTGGGTGTCTAGATGGGCTGAATGTGAGGGAGGGGTGTAATAACCCCCTGCACAGGATATCCTAGGAAACCCAAGTCACACTTTTTTATGATTGGCTGAGGTGGTTGTCCGGGCTGGACAACCCCCCTGCTGTGTGATTGACAGCCAGGCTCTGTGAATGGGGGATTTTCGCATAAAAGGCAGGTCTCTTGAGCTGGAAGTCAGAGAGTCGCCACTGGAACTACAAGGAACCGAAGAGAAGCGGAGGAAAGGTCAACTGCTGCAACTACCCCATACTGGTGAAGCCCTGCTGCCGTCCTGAGCTATTTACCCTTCAACGACTAAGAGGAGATCCAGTCCGGAGTCTTCTTCCCTTGAACCTGGTGGGGATAACCAGCTCATCGTCTTCAGCCAGAGGTCGCCTTCGTGGTTGAAATCGCTGCACACTGCTCTAGTGGTCCGGATAGCCACCTGAAGAGCCTCTTCTGTTTTTAAGGAGCGCACCTTTTATTCATCGTCGCTGCTGCCGGCCTCATCCCTGTGTGGTGTAGACCCCCTTCATCGTCCTTCTTCGTGCCGAAGCCAGGAATCGTGGGTCTACAGGAAACTACCAGGAACAACTGCCATGGCACCAGCTTCTTCTTTGAAAAGGTACTGTGTCCTGCTTGTGGAATTTTGGGTGAAATCCCTATTTCTCGCTTATAAGGCTTGCCCTTATTGTTCCCTCCTTCTTATAACTTTTGCTTCCGAACATTTGACAATATCTAAAGTACTTTGGCAACTTTGAATCTCGAACTATCCGACGTGTGATCCTCGACACAGGAACCCGGTTCCAGTTGACACTGGCTCCGGCCTCTTGACTCTTGTATTTCTGTCTATGAGAGTTCTTCGATTCTGTTTGCCTGCCTAACATATTACCTATGATTTTTGCCCCCAACTCTCTCTGGGTATCTCGGGTGCTAAGTGTGTCTTTGCCCCGGTAGCATTTCTTGCCGCGGATACGCGTTTTATTTAGTAGACTGAACTGTCAAAAAGTGATCGCAATTGTATCCACGGTAACGCATATTGTTTCATAACATCGGTTCTCTCAAACACAGGGTACTTTCCTTGATTTATACCGTGCAAAGTGAATTGGTCAGTTGTAGTGTATTTAACATGTGGTTTTAAATTTAATCGAAGTGTTGTGTTAATAACGAACGGTTTAAAAATAAATGTACTTATATTTTTTACCTCAAACCCTGAGTCAGTGTTTGCTTGAGCCACAGTAATTGTGTCCCTTTGTGTAATCTCTGCTACTGCTCTTATACTCTAGAGATAAGCCTGGCTGCTCCGCTTCTGCTACCACTATAACCTAGTAGTACAGGCTTGTACCATAGGTAAAACTTGTATTGCCACCTGTAGTCTTAATTGTGTGTAGTGGTCCCTAAGGGCACTGCACATGATTCTGCCTAACAAGGAGGATGTCAGAGAGACCAGAGGAGGCGAGAGCGAATGGAGTGCGGAGGCTCATATAAGGAGGGGGCCTGTGGAGTGTTTGTGTATGAGAGTGAAGACTGTGAGGAGTAGAGTAGAGGTAGAGTAGGAATAGTGGAGTGGTAGTAGTGGCGGGGGTAGTAGTGGTTGGGATTAGCAGAGTATGAGTGGCAGAAACCGCCAGTAGAGTGGTAGTTGATAGTAGATGGCAATAGCGCACAAGTGAGTAGAAAGATACATAGATTGGCATTAGTTAGTAGTAGTAGGAGGTAAAGTAAGAAAATGGATAGTATTAATAGCAGAATAAGAACAGTAGGAGATAAAGATTAGTAGGAGCGACAGGGAATGGGAGAGTAGGAGTAGTGTGATGAATCCTGTGGCGTCATCACTGATTCCCCGGTCTTGGTCTGCTCCCACACGGCCAGGGATTGTGAAGAAGACCCTCTAATTCCAGAGTTCCTGATGGTATGTTGTCATTATTCAGAACTGTTCAGTTGTAAAACCCTGAAAACCCCTTTTGTCAAACATTCCAGACGGAATACTATTTACTCTTCGTGTATACATAACACCTCTAAAACACATTTAACATCTAATGTTTATGATGGTTGTTATATAAACAAGGATATCCAGCAAAATATCTTAAAATGGTTTAAAATACCTTTGGACTCCCAAGTCCCAGAAAGTCTCAAGTACTGAGATGAAGATGAGGAGTAAGGAGTCAATGTGGAATGAAAGTAACCTCAAGTTCAACGTGTGGTCTAGTTGCCCGTTTCACAATCAGCTGTGCTAGACATTTAAACCTGAATATTACCTGTATGCGCAAGTAAGGGAGGAGAGCTGCAGAGAAAGCAAAACGGGAAACATACCCAAAGGCAGAGGCAGGAAGATGCACAGAGACGATCCCTGTTTGAAGAGGAAAACGTTTACAGGCAGCCGCCTGGAGGCATACCTTCCCGGAGGAGCAGAACTCTGGTAAACCCATAGCGGGTGCCCTGAAGGGACTGCTAGGAGAAAGACAGCTGCCATGAGAACGAAGAAGACGCGGTCCTGTGGGGTTGACTGCGTTCTATCTGCGGATAGGTGGAAATCCGATGTGGGAACTGGACAAGAGTCTGCCTGATAGGGGAAGCCGGCCCAATGAGAATCCTTGGCTGAAGCTGCACATTACAACAGTGAGTCGACCCAGAGAAGTTGGGGGCCCCGGAACATACCAACAATTTTATGAACACTTGGGTAATATTTTTGAATACAGACTGAGCATAATTGTAGAGCAAAAGGTGTGCAAATCTCCTTATGTAAGATATCAATTTGGGGAAACTTGGAACATGCATTGCCATAAGCCAAGAGACATTAATGAAGAAGTTAAAAGGCAAAACTTGTACAAACCCTCATATATGGGGGAAGTTGGAACAAGTAATGCCTGAAGTCAGTGAGATATAAACAGTGAAGAAGTGCAACTGTATTATACCTGAAAGGACAGTGAACATTGTAGATGGTCCTGGGGAAATATACCCATCAGGCAGTGAACTCTTTTTGGAAATAGATACCTGGCAGGAGAGTACACCAGGAGATCTGCAAGAGCCAAAAGTTGGGAATGGGGGTTCCTGGCAGGAGAGTAAACCAGGATATCTACAGATTGAGTTGAGGATTTCCTGGCATGAGAGTATACCAGGAAATCACTTTGAAACATTTGTTAAAAATATTTTAAAAATGTGCCACCCTATAAAGTACAGAATACTTCCTTTGTTATAGTTCAAACAGTGTTGTTTAAAAGATATTCTCTTTGCCATCCTGAGGAAATTATTTAGGCGAAAGAGATATTTTCATCAACTTTAACAGAACTTTGTTGGAATAGAACATTTTCAACCATTTTCCTGAAACAGTTCAGGGGAAGGGAACCAACCCCTGGATACAAGGATTGTTTTGTTTGAATTACACATTTGGATTTTTACACACTTTTGTTGCATTGGAAACCAAGACATTTACCTTGCACCTTTTGATTGTGTATGTTAACGTGAGGGTCAGATATTTTTTGGACATAAGGTCAACTTGATCTAGTTTTAGTTTCATAGGCAGAGACACTTTCTTTAGGATATGAACAGATTGTAACGCTTACCTGGACTCCTCAGGAGCGTAATGCCCCTTCAGCCTGGAGACCTGATACCTTGAAGTCTTTAGGATTCTTTTTCTGTTAGGACAGACAGATTGTCATGACCCGGCGAAATTGCCCCTTCTGGAGTTCTGGACCTCATGGTCATTGTCACGAAGGGCTTGTACTCCTTCTTCCTCCCAACATGGCCGTACCAAGCTCCGTGCTACGCACTAGCTTTCACGTTGTGGCACGTACTATAAATTGGTCACGCCCCTGCGGGTCTGCGCGTCTCAACGCTATCTTCGGTAGTGACCCGACGTGTGCTTACTCTCTACATTGATTTCCTTGATCCTCTTGCTTCCTTCCTTGCCTTTATCCTGTTCCCGGATTTCCCCCCCTACTTACTCGTTCTACGCTAATCCTGGATACCCTGGAACCACAAACTTCCCGGAACTCTGAACGCGTCCTGCAACCTGACGAGGCTCGGGCGAGCCTATTCAAGACCCGAACCATCCACAGGAAGAGTCCTGCAGCCGAACAAGGGAGATCTCGATCACAGGTGAGACTGGGGGGAGATTTACGACAGTTTGAGACGCCAAACGATCAATACGGATTCTACCATGGAGAATGCTATTCAGGACCTGATGCGCGGAATGCAAGAACTTTAAATGCCGAGAATGCGGCGCTAAAACAGCTTGTCTTGTCGCGTGACTCCGCGAACAAGGACAGCGTACTATTGGGAGGAGTGGTTGATAAATACGACGGTTCAACAAAGACCTTACGTGGATTCCTGGATTCTTGTTTGGTACATTTTACCTTCAAGCGCTACTATTTCTCAACTCCTAGGGCTAAGGTGGGCTTCATAATATCGCATCTTTCCGGTAATGCCCTTACATGGGCCACTCATTTACTCAATTCAGGGGATGCTCTCCTTGATGATTATGAAGGCTTCATCGCGGAACTCAAGACCATGTTCCAACGTCCAGAGCTGGTCCACGGTGCTTAAGAGAAGTTACTCGACTTCCAACAAGGATCCCAAGACATGTTGACCTATGTTACCAGATTCAAACAGCTAGCCAAAGAGGCTGTCACACGCCGTAGTCTTTGACGTTTATGAAACAGGTGGCGCTTGAGCGGCCATTGATTGTTCCGTCACACCTTCCGCATTTCCCCGAGTGACGGTCTAGTCTTTCTGGACACTCTGCCGTAGCCATCCTTTTCTGAACATTGCACCCGGAAGCCTGCGCGTTGCAACCCTTTCGCGTCAGGCTTCGGGTGAGACGCTGCTCAAGTTTTCTCTCCGCTTCGCTGTGCCTTCGCTTCGTTCTTTCTGCCCTCTCCTCTCTGGTTACCGGCCGGCGCCTTTGCCTGCTCCCCCCCCCAGCGCCAGTTGTTATCCTTTCTCTTCTTCTTCTTTCTTAGTTGTTTCCGTTTTTTCCTCCTTTTTTCCCTCGGTACTGGCTGGCCTCCTTTGCCTCTTTCCTTCGGGATTCTAGTGTTTCCTACCTTCTATCTGTGCCTTCAGCCTGGGGTCCGTCTTCTGGAACAGCTGTTTAGCTACTCCCTGGACACCTCGACCAACATTGCCCAGAGCAGGGTTTTTTTATGCCGACTGGCTTTTTTCCCCCATCTGTTTGCTTCGGAAGAGGGGCCCCCCTCTTTGACCTACAAATCTTCGGTCAGGGTGGCTTCCTTCTGAGGTAGACCTTATCCACTCACAAAAAAAAGGCTCTGTGGCAGAAGAGACAGATCCAAACATCGGACACTGGGACATCAGGTGAGGAGGAGGGGGAGGGGAGAGTCTTCGAACCAGGAGGTTCGGTAGAGGATCCTGACAGTTTGCAATGCCAGAACAGATCAATGGCTACTCCAGAACAGTTCCAAGAACTGGTATCTGCTGTACAAAGCATGAACCTGGAACTACAGAATGTTAAAGCTGAGAATGCGGCACTCAGACAATTGGTATCATCTAGAGAAACCAGAGAGATAGATCTCCCTCTCATGTCATTGTCGTCGGGCAAATACGACGGAAACCCCAAGAAGTTGAAAGAGTATTTGGAAGCATGTGCCATATATTTTGCCTTTCGTCCCAACACCTTTGCCAGTGGACACGCTAAGGTGGGATTTATGATCTCAAACCTGATGGGAAATGCTCTGGCTTCGGCTATCCCGCTAGTTACCGAAAATAGTCCCGTCCTCCAGGATCATGGGGCGTTTCTGACCTTGCTGAAACAAACGTTTGAGCAACCTGAATTACACTTGTGGCAGCAGAAGAACTACTCGACGTGCAGCAGGGGACGAGTGATTTGCACACCTATATCTCCAACTTCAAACGTCTAGCAGCAAAAGCCGGTTGGCCCGAGCAAGCACAATATACTATATTCCGTCGTGGCCTGAAAGACGAGCTAAAGGACGAATTGGCTCGAATAACTCGACCTACCACCCTTTCGGATCTGATGTCCATTGTTCTACAGATAGAGTACCGACTGAGTGAAAGTCGCGCCGAAAGACGGAAGGTTCGGATCCCAAACTCTCAGACCCCCACATCTCCTCCCCTCCCACCACAACCTTCAAATGCCAACAAGGAAGAACCCATGCAGGTGGGATCTGCACGGGCTCCGCTGACTCCGGATGAAAGGAAGAGACAATGAGGTACTGGACTTTGTATGTACTGTGGAGCCAATACTCACTTGCTTCGTAACTGCCCCGAAGTCCCTCCTCGTCGTGCGGGAAACGACAGACCTCGGAACTAATGGGGACAAGTTCCCGAGGTACCTTTTCTAGTCCCTATGTTACCATGACTATCGCCCCTCACTCATAAGCTATGGACTCTCGTCTCATGGTGGTTTCCATTCAGATACAAACACAACTCAAACAATTAACTACTTTGGCCCTTATCGACTGTGGTGCAGCTGGGGTCTTCATGGACACCGTCTGGGCAGATGAACAAGGCCTCACTCTAGTGCCACGGGAAGACTCTCAAAAGGTGGAGGGCGTGGATGGCTCCCCCTTATCCTCCAGGCCCATTACACATACCATAGAAATATTATCGGTAAAGGTCTTGCAGCATGCGGAACTTTTGAGTTTCGATCTCATACAAGCTGTTCACTTCCCTGTGATTTTGGGTATTCTTTGGTTAAGGAAACATAACCCAGTGATCGACTGGACTTTAAATACTATGGCTTTTGAATCCGGATACTGCAGAAAGTTTTGCTTACCCCATCTTCGTCAAGAAACGGTGAGAATTCTCCCTTCGGAGGCTTCCACTGCTTGTGGGGTGTGTTGTATCCCCTCTGAATATCAAGACTTTAAAGAAGTATTTGATAATAAGACCATCCTGGATTTACCTCCGCATCGTCCAGATGATTGCGCCATAGAATTGACACCAGACGCTTTGGTTCCCTTTGGGCGTATGTTCCCTTTGTCGCTTACGGAGAAAGAGGCCTTACGGAAGTACTTGGATTCCCACTTGGTTAATGGACTAATCCAACATTCCAGATTTCCCGCTGGTGCGTCATTGTTTTTCATACCCAAACGTGACTCCTCTGAATTGAGACCCTGTATAGATTATAGAGGTCTCAATAAAGTGATTGTCAGAGACCGATATCCAATGCCCCTCATCTCAGACATCATTGAGGTGGTCCAGGGGGCTGCTGTCTTTTCTAAGTTGGATCTTAGGAGTGCCTATCATCTCCTTCGTATACGCGAAGGGGATGAATGGAAGACTGCTTTTCGGACACACTTCGGTCTATATGAATACAAGGTGATGCCTTTCGGCCTCGTCAATGCCCCTGCGATTTTTCAAAGATTTATGGATCGGCTATTCTCAGATATCCTTTTTCTGAATACCATTGTTTACTTAGATGACATTTTGGTATTCTCACAGTCACAACAAGAACATTTTCGACATCTTAAGGAGGTGTTACGTCGACTACAGAAGAATAACCTCCTAGTCAAACCGGAGAAGTGTATTTTCAATGCCTCTTCAGTTCAATACCTAGGATACATTCTTTCCAAGGAGGGTATCGCTATGGATCCCAAGAAGGTGTCCGCCATCTTAGAATGGCCAGCTCCCACCACCTTGAAGGAAGTGCAGAGATTCTTAGGTCTAGCAAACTTCTATCGGAAGTTTATTAACCATTTTTCACAGATAGTGTTGCCCATGACTGCTCTGCTTAAAAAGGAGTCCAAACCTTTTCTATGGTCTGATCAGGCTAATCAAGCCTTCATTCTCTTGAAAAAGATGTTTTGTTCTGCCCGTATACTATGCCAACCGGACCAAAGCCAACCATTTGTGGTAGAAGCAGATGCCTCTGCAGATGCTCTTGGGGCGGTTTTGCTTCAAGAACATGAAGGTAAAGAACATCCCATAGCTTACCTTTCTAAAACATTGTCTGCAAGCCAGAAGAACTATTCTGTGATAGAAAAAGAATTACTTGCTCTAAAAGCTGCCTGTGAAGAATGGAGACACTTATTACAATGCGGCTCTCAACCGTTCACTCTACTCACTGATCACAAGAATCTTCGGATCCTCAGAAATATGGAATGCTTCAATTCCCGTCAAGTCCGATGGGCACACTTCTTCAGTCAATATGACTTCACCATCACTTACATTCCCGGCACACAGAATTACCTGGCCGATGCTTTATCACATCGAGACTCTCCCGGCGTACCTTATGTTCAATCTGTAGAATACTTCTTTCCGCGTAACAGAATTGTGGGCACAGTTTCCACCTTCCTGCAGGAGGTCAGATCCGTCACGACTCCTAACCTAAGATCTGAAGTGCCCTGTAACAAGCACCATGACCTGCTATGGAAAGAGGGCTTGTTGTTGGTCGACCAGAGGCTCTTTGTACCCACTCGATCTTTGCAGCGGAAGGTGTTAAGGTGGTGTCACGACCATGCCACTGCTGGGCATCGAGGTCAAAGAGGTACCTGGGAATTGGCGTCCCGTTCCTTCTTTTGGCCTACCTTGCACTCAGATGTTAAGAAATACTGCAGATCCTGCCCGGTATGCGCCAAGAATAAGACTCCTACTAGTAAACCATTAGGTTTGTTGCATCAATCTGAACCTCCCAATAGACCTTGGTCCCAGATTTCGACTGACTTTATTGTGGATCTCCCAGTATCCCAAGGTTTTACCTGCCTGATGGTTACAGTGGACTCTTTTTCCAAGTTGGCACATTTTACTCCATTGCCGGGTGTTCCTTCTGCGTCTGAGATGGCTGACGTCTTCCTTAAAGACATTTTTCGTCTTCACGGCCTTCCTGACAAGATCATTTCCGACAGGGGTAGTCAGTTTACATCTCGGTTCTGGAAGGCTTTATGCCAGCGGTTGAACATAGAGCGAGCTCTTTCTTCTGGGTTCCATCCCCAAACTAATGGTCAAACTGAGCGACTAAATGCAACTCTTGAACAGTATCTTAGATGTTACATTAACTGTCATCAAGACAACTAGGTGTCACTGTTGCCCACTGCGGAGTTCTCTTATAACAACACTGTACACTCAGCTACCAACCTCAGTCCATTTTACTGCACATATGGGATACATCCTAGGGGAATCTTACCAGTATTTTGTGCCCCCTCCAATATACCCTCCATTGAATATACTTTGACAGAGATAGCCACTGCCCACAAGACTGCTCAACTTTGTTTATCTGCCTCCGAGGAAAGAAATAGAGTTCAAGCTAATCGACATCGTTTACCCTGTCCTCCGTGGAAGAAGGGAGACCAAGTTTGGCTATCCACTAAGTATTTGCCTCGCTGGCTCCACCCCACTAAATTGTCTCCTCGCTTCATTGGGCCTTTCAGAATCTCACAAAGAATCAATCCTGTTGCGTTCCGCCTTAAGCTTCCCAAATCTTTAAGCAGGATACATCCTGTATTCCACTCTTCCCTACTTCGTTCTGTCGATCCCAACATGCCTTCCAATAAAGGACATAGCCTACCTACCTGTCCCACTCCCACTTCGGAAGAATACGAAGTATCCCGAATACTGGATTCTCGGGTTAGAAGAGGTCGCCTAGAATATTTAATAGCCTGGAAGGGCTATCCCCGGTCTCAGGACTCTTGGGAACCAAGATCACATGTCCACGCTCCTCTTTTGACCAGGAAATTTCACAGGGCCCATCCTGATAGACCCGGGGGTAGGCAGAATGGAAGGGGGCATACTGTCACACGCCGTAGCCTTTGGCGTTTATGGAACAGGTGGTGCTTGAGCGGCCATTGATTGTTCCGTCACACCTTCCGCATTTCCCCCAGTGACGGTCTAGTCTTTCTGGACACTCTGCCGTAGCCAGCCTTTTCTGTGCGTTGCACCCGGAAGCCTGCGCGTTGCAACCCTTTCGCGTCAGGCTTCGGGTAAGACGCTGGTGAGGTTTTCTCTCTGCTTCGCTGTGCCTTCGCTTCGTTCTTTCTGCCCTCTCCTCTCTGGTTACCGGCCGGCGCCTTTGCCTGCTCTTTCCCCCCCCCAGCGCCAGTTGTTATCCTTTCTCTTCTTCTTCTTTCTTAGTTGTTTCCGTTTTTTCCTCCTTTTTTCCCTCGGTACCGGCTGGCCTCCTTTGCCTCTTTCCTTCGGGATTCTAGTGTTTCCTACCTTCTATCTGTGGCTTCAGCCTGGGGTCCGTCTTCTGGAACAGCTGTTTAGCTACTCCCTGGACACCTCGATCAACATTGCCCAGAGCGGGTTTTTTTTATGCCGACTAGCTTTTTTCCCCCATCTGTTTGCTTCGGAAGAGGGGCCCCCCTCTTTGACCTACAAATCCTCGGTCAGGGTGGCTTCCTTCCGAGGTAGACCTTATCCACTCACAAAAAAAAAGGCTCTGTGGCAGAAGAGACAGATCCAAACATCGGACACTGGGACATCAGTTGAGGAGGAGGGGGAGGGGAGAGTCTTCGAACCAGGAGGTTCGGTAGAGGATCCTGACAGAGGCGGACTGGCCCCTGGAAGCCAGTTTTACCTTATTTCGCAGAGGTCTAAATGAAGAGATTAAGGACAAATCAGCCAGAGTGGCACGTCCTAGTTCATTCCAGGCCCTCCTGGACTTGTCTATGCAAATAGACTTCAGAATCCAAGAAAGAAAGGCCGAAAAGAAAAAGAATAAAGTCTCAATTCAAAGAAACTCCCCAGAGAATACTACAAGGACCGAATCTGCCAAGAATCCGAGCACTTATTCTGAACCCATGCCACTCGGAGCCTTTCGTGGACCAATTTCCCCGCAGGAAAGGTTAAGAAGGATACACACAGGCTTATGTATGTATTGTGCCTCAGATAAACATCTAGTTAAAGAGTGTCCTCTGGCTCCTCCCCGACGCTCGGGAAACGCCAGCTCCCGATCCTAAATGGAGCAAGGTTTCGGGAGAGCGATGTTTGCTCCACATCAATTCCATCCTTGGACTCTCCTGGACAAAACAAATTGGTGATATTACAGGCCTTTTTATCGCCATCCAAGGACAAGGTCTACCCCATACTGGCCTTGGTGGATTGCGGAGCAATGGGAGTCTTCATTGATCAAGATTGGGTAAGAAGTCATAACATTCCATATGAAGCAAGAAGTTTTTCACAGCCAGTGGAAGCAATTGACGGAAGACCTCTTTCCTCAGGACCCATAAGTCTGCAAACAAGGGAGATCCATCTTTCCATAAATCATTATCAAGAAAGGATTGTGTTTGACATTATAAAATCAGCCCATTACCCCTTGGTTCTGGGCATGCCCTGGTTACGAAGGCACAATCCATATATTAACTGGACGGCCGGATCCTTATTCCTGGGCTCGGAGTTCTGTATGAACCATTGTTTAAACCTGGATACCTCAGTCACAGCTCATATAAGTCTACCAAGGTGTCCAGAGACACCACTCATGGTTTCCAATATTGTACAAGTTCCAGAGATCTATCAAGGGTATGCTGATGTATTCTCTACTGCCATTGTTCAAGCCTTACCTCCACATAGACCCGAAGACTGTGCCATAGATACTGAACCCTCAGCAGTGATTCCTTTTGGCAGGATGTTTATCCTTTCAGAACTCGAAAAGAGAGCCCTCCGGGATTACCTAGACACTAATCTTGAGAACGGCACCATAAGACCTTCAAAATCACCAGCTGGTGCTTCATTGTTCTTTGTTCCGAAAAAGGATACTAAAGAGCTCAGACATTGCCTGGACTATCGGGGCCTAAATCAATACACCCTGAAAGACAGATACCCTCTACCCCTGATCTCGGATATCCTTGAAGCTGTGAGAGGTGCAGTGATATTCACGAAACTGGATCTCCGAGGTGCTTACCATTTGATCCGTATCCGGGAAGGAGACGAATGGAAAACAGCCTTTAGAACACCCTTTGGTCACTTTGAATACCTAGTCATGCCCTTTGGTCTGACCAATGCTCCCACAGTCTTCCAGCGTTTTATGGATAGGGTGTTCTCTGACATGTTATTTCTCAATGTTATCGCCTACTTGGATGACATATTGATCTTCTCCAAGGACTCCTTGAAACATGAAGAACATGTAAAAGCAGTACTTCAACGTCTCCGTGAAAATCAACTCTTAGCCAAACCAGAAAAATGTTTGTTTCAGGTCACATCAGTTCACTATCTGGGATTTGTCCTCAGTTCAGAAGGAATTAGTATGGACCCTTCAAAGGTGAAGGTCATACTGGCCTGGCCCCCCCCCAACATCTGTTAAGCAAATACAATCCTTCCTGGGGCTTGCCAACTTCTACCGGAAATTTATTCCCACCTTTTCCGAGATTGTTCAACCCATTGTTAATCTCCTGAAGAAAGACGTTCCATTTAACTGGTCTATACCACAAGACAAGGCATTCCAACGCTTGAAAGAAGAATTCACCCAGGCCCCCATCCTGGCCCAACCTGACATAATTCGTCCTTTTCTAGTGGAAACTGATGCCTCCAATTGCGCCATAGGAGCAGTTTTAAAACAAGAATCCGATGATAAGTTGGAACATCGCTTATCTCTCACGGACCCTGACCACAAGCGAGACTCACTACTCAGTTCTGGAGAAGGAGTTATTGGCTATTCGTCATGCCTTCACTGAATGGAGACATTTACTCCTGGGTGCTAAATATCCAGTTCAAGTCCGTACTGATCACCGAAATCTTCAGGTCCTACAATCCATGGAGTGCAGGAATAGTAGACAAGCTCGATGGACCTTCTTCTTTGCTCAATATCAATTTCAAATTTCACATGTTCCTGGATCGCAAAACTTGATTGCCGATGCCCTTTCTCGGCGTCCCGACTATGTTCCCTTGGAGGATAAGATCTATCCAAAAATGTTTCCACCCACAATCTTTGTAGCTCAAGCGATCAATCTCCTGGAAGAAATCAGAGCACAAACTCAATTATCTGAACTCTGGAAGGACATATCGAAGAAAAATTCCTGGCGTCTGACAATCAAGGAAGGATATTTATTCAAGAACAATTCAGTGGTCATTCCGACAAAAGAACTTCAACAGAAGGTAATGAATCTATGCCATGATACTCTTCACTCCAGCCATCGAGGAGTAACCAACAACTTCCGTCTTATACAAAGACAATTCTGGTGGCCAGGGATGAAGTCCAGTGTAGTTCAATACATCAAGACATGTGCTATTTGTAGTCAGAACAAGTATGATAATCAGAGGCCGGCGGGTCTGCTTCTACAACCTACGTTGCCAACCCGACCCTGGGAAGTTATTGCCACTGACTTTATTGTTGAATTACCACCTTCCCGAGGATATACCACCATTATGGTAACCATTGACTTGTTCACTCATCTAGCTCATTTTACACCATTGTATAAACTACCATCTTCCTCGGAACTTGCTGGAATTTTCCTGGAACATATTTTTCGTCTTCATGGCCTTCCAAGATTATTTCGGATCGGGGACCACAGTATATTTCACAATTCTGGAAACATCTCTGTCGTGTTCTAGGAATCCAAGTGCCCTTTCTTCAGGCTATCATCCACAAACCAATGGGGCAAAGGAACAAGTAAATCAAACCCTGGAACAATATCTTCGTTGTTTGCCACCAAGGTTCAAGACGATTGGTCTCTCCTTATACCCTTAGCCGAATTCTCCTACAATAACTCAGATCATTCAGCTCTCAAGATCAGCCCTTTCTATTGCAGTCAAGGTTATCACCCGTCTGTTTTACCATCAGTTCTTCCCGAATCTACTCCGGTTCCTACCCTTGACTCTTGGATTCAGACGGTGATCGACTTACAAAGAGAGGCAAAGGATCAGTTGGAACAGGCCCAGAAGAGAAGACCATCACCTTCCCATTCAGTTGGCGATCAAGTCTGGTTAGCCTCGTAAATGTTACCTCGACATCTACGACCAAACAAATTAGCTCCTCGCTATTATGGTCCATTTACTATAAAGGAGGTCATCAATCCTTCCGACTTAAGCTTCCGGATTCCTGGAAAAAGACACATCCAGTCTTCCATACTTCCCTGTTGAAACCCTACTTTAGTTCTACTCGAAAACCCTTCAAACCCACACCTGTGGTTGTGGACGACCAGTTGGAATATGAGGTGTCCAGGATATGTGATTCCAGGTATAGGAGGGGTCGACTACAATATCTGGTCGAGTGGAAAGGCTACCCCCCCTAGCGAGAGAACATGGGAACCAGTTTCTAATTTAAAGACCCCTTGTTTGCTCAGAAGATTCCATCTTATTCACCCAGGCAAGCCTGGAGGAACCAGTCTTCGGAGGGGGCATGCTTTCATGACCCGGCGAAATTGCCCCTTCTGGACCTCATGGTCATTGTCACGAAGGGCTTGTACTCCTTCTTCCTCCCAACATGGCCGTACCAAGCTCCGTGCTACGCACTAGCTTTCACGTCGTGGCACGTACTATAAATTGGTCACGCCCTTGCGGGTCTGCGCGTCTCAACGCCATCTTCGGTAGTGACCCGACGTGTGCTTACTCTCTACATTGATTTCCTTGATCCTCTTGCTTCCTTCCTTGCCTTTATCCTGTTCCCGGATTTCCCCCCCTACTTACTCGTTCTACGCTAATCCTGGATACCCTGGAACCACGAACTTCCCGGAACTCTGAACGCGTCCTGCAACCTGACGAGGCTCGGGCGAGCCTATTCAAGATCCGAAGCATCCACAGGAACAGTCCTGCGGCCGAACAAGGGAGATCCCGATCACAGGTGAGACGGGGGGAGATTTACGACACAGATAACAACAATAAATATGCTATAAAAACTATTAACTGATGTAACTATTAGATGAGGTGTGTATAAACACCTAAAAATGTACTCCCCTCTAACTGTAGTGTTAAATTCCCTTCTCACATGTTTTTTTTTAAAATGTGTAGCTCTCCATCCTGTTTTCAACATGGGCGCGTTGAGATAGTGAATTAATTGCCAACTTGGCATACTGAGGGACTTGTTAATTCTTTGAAGGAGAGTGTCTATCTTTAAGTGAATGAGTCTTTCTCCAGCATTAGATCTTTCATAGATTCAGATGCTTGAATATTCTCTGTCATCCAACTGGGAATCCTCAGTGATTTAAAAAAAAAAAATCTTAAAATTTTAAAATCTATACATATTTCCATGGAAATATGACTGCAGATTGCCCATTATGTACTATGGGCCATTCACTTGTGTAGTCCCTCCACCTCACTTTGGTCCTTTATGACCTTAACCAATGAGGTGGCAGGGTCTAAGCTATGCCCCAGTTAACAGACAGAGGGAATCCCCCAGCTCTCTGAGCTTTCGTAATCTTTTTTCCTGTTAGATATATTGGTTTTACCTGAAATATCTCTTTTTGAAATCTCTTGTTCAAGCTCTTGCTGCTCTGTGTTTCTGGGCTCAGAAAGCACAATTTTTCACCTAATATTCATCGAGTGAAATCCTTGTCATAACATGGCTGAACTTCCAACTGCCAAAAAGCCTTCCCTGTTAAGTGACTGCACGAGGTGAATGAAGAAACTAGTCTACATGAAGGATCCTCATGAGCAATGCATCTACTGCCTGTATCCTCATGTTATAAATAAATTTGACATTTGCAGGACTTTCTCCAACAAGACCCTGCAGGATAGACACAGAAGACTTCTTCTCCATTTAGAAGCCAATGGTCTACCTTCTGACAAAGAATCTGTCAAAACAGCTCCTGACATTCTTCTAAACCATCTGAGAGACAAACTTCTAAGAGAAGGGCCACTTCAGTGGAAAGGAGTTGTCTCCCCCTCGCACAAAAGTAAGAGGAAGGTGGAAATACCCCCTTTGGGTTCTGGGGATCACAAAAAACGGC
Source organism: Ambystoma mexicanum (assembly GCF_040938575.1). Classification (NCBI taxonomy): domain Eukaryota; kingdom Metazoa; phylum Chordata; class Amphibia; order Caudata; family Ambystomatidae; genus Ambystoma; species Ambystoma mexicanum. Next base: position 81,872,977 of record NC_090936.1, read on the forward strand.
ATCCTGAAGAAAAACAACCTCCAAAGGTAAGGAGGCATTTTAAAAAAACCCAGGGGGTGTGGCCGGCAATCGTCCACGGATAAGCTGTCTACAAGCGGCCATAGTGATAGAGTCCCATCGACGACCAAGCCATCGACTTAACCCTTATTGTCCACAATGACAACACTTCAAACCTTGTCATCAACGACCGAATCTTCGTTGTCGAAAGCAGCCTCCACGAAACACTCGTCAACGAAGGAATAATAGTCAACGAAACCACCCTCGACAAAGCATACATCGGCGCCATCGATGACGGTCAATTCCTTCGTCCCTGGAGAAACCAAAGCCCCAATCAGCTACAGCAGACGCCACTGTTACGCCAACCATTGAAAAAACGGTACCTCGTATACCAGTGACTCATGAACCAATAGGAGCACAACTTTCTCCTTTAGGAGAAATGACAGAACTCCCAGACATCATTCTTCAGGAGGAGTTTTCAGACACAGAATTTGTTGACGGGCAACCTTGCCTCACCGCCAAGGAACACAGTCCTCCCTGGCAGCCAACTGTGGAGGAACCGCCGATCCTTACGATCATTGACTCGCTGCAAAGGATCATTGAAGAATTCAACAGATGTCAAGCAGAAAAGAATAAGTCATCCATGCCGAAAGAGGTAACACCTCCACCGAGGAGCATCTCGCCTAGGCATAGCACACCTAGAGAGTCTCCTTCCAGGAGCAGGCCACATAAAAGGACACATTCACCTGAACCTCCTCGCAGATCCAGGAGCTGGACTCTGTGCTTCACCAACAAGGACCCCATCTTTAAGATCATCGCCTAGGCCAAGATCACCTGTTCGAGACCTTACAATTGTGCCTTCAACCTCATCAGTCTCAGACTGGCAAGAAGGTCCTTTCTGAGATTTTTCTGACCCCCGAGGAAGGGGAGATTACTCATGAACCTGACACTCGTAGCAAATGGGATGGTTACATAGTTGAGAAACCTAGAAAGAAAGAAATACTCTACAGGAGACTCTTCACCACCAGACGATTTGGTATCCTTTCATACTATTATCGGTAAAGCTGCAGACTTATTCAAGTTGCAAGTCATATCTGAAAAGAAAAAGTCAGTGCTTTATGAGCACAGGGACAAACGCAGAAGGACAGTCACGACTATACCTCTTCTTGATACCATCTGGGAATCTGGGTCAAAGATATTGGCTACCGGAAAAGAAATCCAAAGCTCCTGACACCGTGCCACTTTGTCTAAGGGGACATACTAAATCAGATTCTGTCATCATGGTGGCAGCCAGAAAAAAGTTGGCCAATCCTTCATCGCCCTTATCAGCACCTCCTGACAAGGAAGGCCGTAAGTTAGAGGCCATGGGCAGGAAGGTATCCTCGTCAGCCTCTCACCATTACAGCGGGCAGTGCACTAGCCATGACAGCTATGGTTGAGTATGTCTAAACTAACCAGGCATTTACCACGGATCTCCAGGAAGAAGCTAGAACAATCATAGCAGACGGGGAAGCTACCTCAGATCATATGATTGATGCCGCAGTGGACGTGTTGGAATCAGGTTTCAGGCAAATGGCTCATGGTACTGTTCTAAGGAGGCACCCCTGGATGAAAGCTACAAACTTTGGACCGGAGGTGCAAGCTCAAATATTGGACATGCCCTTCGATGGGCAAGACTTATTTGGTAAAAAGATCGATGACCACCTCAAAGGAATAAAGACGGACACGGACACTGCTCCAGCCATCAGTTCCCTTAAAGACAATGACAAAGACCGTAGATCTTTTCGTCCCTTTCGCGGTTCATCATCCAAATAGAGAGACTTCAATCTTTCCTATTATGGGCAGAAAACGCAGGGAAACACCTTCCAGGACACCAGATACCACCAAACCGCTGGCAGGTACTCCCAGAGGGGAAGGAGTGGTTCTACCCAGGGCAAGACCCAGGGCAAACAAAATTGACAAATCATGTCTTTCCCCTCAACATCACACCCTGGTAGGGGGAAGAGTAAGCCGATTTCTCCATCTTTGGCAGTCAATAACATCGGGCAAGTGGGTGTTGCAGGTGATCCGCAAGGGTCACACCATTGAATTTCTATATCAACATCCATCCTTTGCTCCCACCCCTCGCAAGGTACATCTTTTAAGGCATGTTATGTACGAAATTCGAAAACTGCTCCTAAAGGCAGCTATCGAACAAGTCCATGAAACAGCAGAAGGGAAGAAGTTTCTACTCCCGTTTCTTCCTGATCAAAAAGAAAAACGGTCAGTGGAGACCTGTACTGGATCTAAGAGTGCTCAACAAGTTCATGAAGCGCATCAAATTCAAGATGATATCCCTGCAAAATGTCTTACCTTGGCTAAACCAACATGACTTCCTGGATACTGGAAGACGTCTACTTCCACATTCCCACTCACCCTGCTCACAGACAATTCCTCAGGTTTGCAATAGGGGAGTTACACTTCCAATTCCGTGTTCTCCCGTTCGGGCTAAAGTCAGCACCAAGCGTTTTTACCAAGTGTCTTGCACCGGTAGCGGCAAAACTCAGAAGGACGGGAACCGAAGTCTTCCCATATTTGGAAGACTGGTTGATAAGGGCAAGCTCATACAAACTCACACGCTTGGCAGTTTTGAGAACAATAAACCTCTTAAAAGGGTTAACAACAAAACAAAATCCTGCCCTGTACCCTGTACCCAGCAAGACAGTTCTCTTCCTGGATGCAGACCTCAGCACCTGCATCCCCAGGGTAAGACCCTCAGCGGACAGAGTAACAGGTATTCTCCACTTGACCTCATGGTTCCTAAGCAGAGCAGCAACCACAGTATGCTCTTTGAAATCTCTCCTGGGCATAATGTCCTCATGTATATTCCTCATACCAAATTGCAGACTTTGCATTAGACCAATTCAGGAGGCCCTGGACCACCAATGGAAACAAGCACTCGGTTCATGGGAGGATACCCTCAAACTATGCAGACATTACACAAGGCACTTTGATGGTGGAATACACCTCAAAACCTATTACAGGGAATGCCCTTTCAGGTGCCAACATCTACTCTTCTCCTCAGGACAGATGCATCTCTGTTGGGCTGGGGGGCTCACCTAGAGGACCTCCAAACCAAGGGCACATGGTCTGCTCAGGAATCTCAACTCCACATCAATGTCTTAGAGCTGAGGGCAATACGGTGGGCACTGAAAGCTTTTCTCCCGGTATTAGCCGGCCAGGTGGTGACCATCCAGACAGACAATAAGACAGACAATACGACCTCCATGCATTACACGAACAAACAAGGAGGCACCAAGTAAGATCTAGTCACAAGAAGCTCAACTGCTATTGGCATAGGCATAGCACCACAGAGTCCAAATCAAAGCGGAACATCTTCCGGGAGTGGACAACGTCCTGCAGACAAACTAAGCACAGTTCACAACATCTCACGAGTGGGAACTAGACGAGAAAGAATTCCAACGAATATTTTCCGAATGGGGTAATCCGAAGATCGACATGTTCGCCACCAGAGCCAACAAGAAATGCCAAGAATTCACCTCCAGGTACCCAGAACATCGGTCAATAGGAGATGCGGTCTCGGTGGATTAGACAGAGAAATTCCTTTATGCCTTCGCCCCCCCCCACCCCCATCCCTCTCATAGCCAGAGTGCTACGCAGACTGAAGGAACAGAATTGTTCTATGATCCTGATAGCACCGGATTGGGCCCAGCAGATCTGGTACTCAACCCTACAACACCTCTCCCATTGGCCCCCGATTCACCTCAAAGCTTATCAGTAGCTTTTGATGCAACAGAACCGCAAGGTCCTCTACCACGACCCAGCAAGCCTATCTCTCAAGGCCTGGTTCCTGAGCAACGAAAACTAATGAATCGGGATCTCCCTGCAGATTGCTGAGACATTATCAAGGCATCTAGGGCTCCATCTACTCGAATCACCTATACCCGGAAATGGACTCGTTCCTCCAAGTGGTGCAAAACATCTTCAGTGAACCCTCTCAGAGCATCTGTCGAGCAATTGCTACCTTACATACTGTACTTGGCCAAAGCAGGATTATCTATATCCTTTATTAAGCTTCATCTATCAGCCATAGCAGCATATACAACAAACTCAGATAAACAGTCTTTGCCCACTCTACCAGCTGTTAAGATTTTCCTAAAAGGGCTCATGCGTACTTTCCCACCAACGCCAACATCGGTACCACCCTGGAGCCTAAACACGGTACTGACAACTCTATTGGAAATTCTTATCTTGGAAAACAGCTTTCTTGATAGCAATCACATCTGCCAGGAAGATCAGTGAGTTACAACCTTTATCATCGGAACCTCCTTTCACCTTGTTCCACAAAGACCAAGCCATTCTGAGAACCCACACAAAATTCCTCCCCAAAGTTTTGTCGGAGATGACTCTCACAGAACGCATTGTCCTACCAACCTTCTTCCAGAATCACATCTGATGCAGAAAGATCTTTGCATACATTAGATGTGGCGAGGGTTCTAAAGTTTTACTTACAGAGAACTAAGGAGTTTCGCTCCTCCAACAGATTGTTCTTTGCTTTCTCTAGACGCACTAAAGGTCAACACATTTCAAAGCAAACTTTGTTATGTTATGTTATTTTATTTGTAAGGCGCCAAAGCCCATGGGCTTCCAGGCGCCAACTTTGGCACGTTGGGTCTCTCTATGTATCACCCACTGTCATCAATCTAAAGGCGAGCCCCTCACCAGACTTCCTTCGGCACACTCCACCAGAGGGAGGGCAGCTTCTGTGGCTTTTCATGCAGGGGTAGCATTGAAGGACATTTGCAGAGCCGCTACCTGGAGCACTCTGCATATGTTTGCCAAGCATTACTGCCTGACAGAAGATACCAACAAAGAACTGCAGTTGGCCAGACAGTGCTTTCCCACCTCTTTGCATAAGGTAGTATCAGCCTTTCCTCCCGCCTTTCACTGGTTATGTAACCTGGTGTTGCTGTATGGAAAAGGCTTGCAGAAGTTTGTTCTGCATATCTATGTTATATGATGTGGGCATATTTTAACTGCTAGGTATTCTATTCAAGCATCTGAATCTATGGAAGATCCAATGCTGGTGAAGTCTTAGTCACTTACCTGTATCTGTATTTCTCCAGCATTGGTATTTTTCATAGATTCACATACGAACACCCACCTCCCCTAGAGGCTGCTCCTGCGTTCAGCTTCCATCATACTGTATTCTATACGGTTCAAAATCTGAAGATGGCTGACTGGGGTGGAGCTTAAACCCTGCCACTTCATTGGTTAGCGTCATAAAGGACCAAAGTGAGGTGGAGGGACTACACACGTGAATGGCCCATAGTACATAATGGGCAATCTACAGTCATATTTCTATGGAAATAATGTATATATTTTAAAATTTTAATAATTTAAAAAAAAATCTCTGAGGATTCCCAGTCTGACTAACAGGGACTATTCAAGCATCTGAATCTATGAAAGATACCAATGCTGGAGAAATACAGTTACAAGTAAGTATCTAAGACTTGGGTACTAAGCAGATGAAGATACTGTAGTCCTTAAAGAGTTTCAAATTATTCCTGCGTTGGAGAGATCTCTCATACTAATTACTTTTGTCTTTTCTCCTTTTGCAGGTTCTAGGGATTTGGAGCGCAGACTACAAACGATGAGGACTTAAAAGATGAGTTTTCTTTATGAAGAAGGAACTATGGATGCGGAATGGTAGCGGAGTTACTCAGTATGAGAAAACGTTAAAACATAAGTTCGCCAATTCAGAGTAACTGCAACCTTCAAAAGTGGAGCACGGTAACAACTGTGAGGTGATAACTTGATGAAACTTCAGGTACATAAGCGCATTAAAAAACGTCTTCACTTTTAGTCTGTAAAGTTTGTTTTTATAATTAAATACCTTTTGTCTTTTCTGCAGGGTTTCGGAATGCTGAGGGAAACCCTTCGGAAGATTCTGCGGCTGCGAGTGAAAACTTATGACTGAGGATGCTGCAGCTGCGAGTGAAAATCTCTGACTGAAGAAATGCTGCGAACAAACAAATATTCTTCAACGAAAATGACAGCGTTAGAGGAAAACTTCTGGCAGGTAAGTCTTATCTGTGGTCTGTGATCTCTAATTTGTCGTAAGAACTAATATTTCTCTTTGGTTTCTTCAGATTCTGTGAAGAGAAACGCTGGTAGAGTTACACCGCTGTCAGCGGAGCAGACGTGAAGCATGCGTTCCAGCGGAGGCAGCTCCCTGTGACAAATGAATAGTACCATGCTGCTGCTTGTAAATGGATCCTCTGGGCGGCCATCTTACGAGTATGGACTAACTATTGAAACCCATGGAAGTCTATGGGATTGGACACTGAATGGTGTAAATGCCCTAAGGGCCAGGCTAACACCCACCTTTGATCTGCTGATTGATGTAATGTGTTCTGCCTAGCCTGAATGTCTGTGGGAAGACTATGTTTTCTGACTAGGATCATGACACAGATAAGCCTTTATCCAGACCTCTTTTTCTTTTAATGAAAATGACTAATGTTGAAAACATCACAACTTTGTGTCCGCCTCTCATTTCTGACCCCTACAAGTAGAGTAGCTAGTGGTAAGAGTAAAGAGAGGGAAAATAACAGACAAATAGCAAGAGACAATGAAGCAGAGTGGGATGAAGGGAACAACAGAGATAACAAGAGGTAGCGACAATAAGAAGTTATAGAGTTGATAAGTGAGAGGAGATGTAAGATCCAAGGGTATCGGCGGGAAAAAGCAGTGACAGATCGGAGGGACAGTAGTACAGTGGGAGGAGAACATCTGTAGAGACTAATATAAGGGATGGAACGGACACGAGTGGGTGTGAGAGAAATAAGAGTGACACCGGGTGAATGAAGGAACCATCCCTAATGCCCTAAGACTACTAAGCGGTATAAATTGGGGAAAGCTAGAAGACCCCAAGGGAGATAATTAGCCCATGGTTTAGGGAAGTCATACTTATCACCACAAAGAGCAAAAGACAACAGGTGGCACCGATGGATAGTACCAAGATCCGTTAAGGACACCTGGATTATGGAGGAGGGTGACGGCCGGGGTAGATGAGTGAGAGATGGAGAGACCCTAGAGCCAATTCCCCAAAAACCTGCTCTGCCCTGGGAACTACCTGAGAACTCTTGGCCAAGCTATTTGTAAAATCCCAATAAACAACCTTGGACTTACTACCAGAGTCAGCATGGTTATTTGTGACAGACGCCGCATCACATACGCTAATTAAATATGTTGATGCTTTGATTTATTTGATAGCTTATACCACAAGCCTTGCTCACCAACATGGTTTTGCCCGATCCTTGTTTTGCTAAAATATTAAGTGCAAACCTACACATATCTCTGAAGCAGTTCTGTAAATAGTTTAGTGAGTTGTACACATCTCAGTTCTCAATGGCATATTGAGGATCTGGTTCACTCGCAAGGACAAAGCAAAAGTAGCTCGGAGCTGTCTCTAACAAGAAAAGGGGTGTTTGGTTCAATAGCAGGTCATGAACTCCTACCTTACACAAAAACCTCGAACCCTCTAGGTTCAACAAGTGGGGAGACAATTAGTTTGGCAATCGGTGAGAAATGGGAATTTCAGCAGAAAAAGTAAGTCAACAATGAAAAGGGAAGGTAGAAAACTAGGTATTCCTATTTTCTAACTTCTTGATCCAGTGCTAGTTCAAATCAAATCTGTATTTATTATTGGGTATGCTTTGTACATACTGACTTTCTATGGGTGCTCCTAACTGAGCAGTTCTTCTGTATGGATCCTCTTAAATGTAAACAAAACTACAGTCATTTTAGGTATGCAAATTCTTAAACTCATTTAATAATCTATTAATGGAGGCCAACATGCACCCCTGCAAGCAAAAAGTAGTAGGGGAGTGGCTAGTCCAGCTGAGTTTCCTTGGCGGCACAAAAAATAGGTGAATTGACTGAGCGGAAATGGGACTGGGAAGGGGCGAATGTTCTGGGCAGTCAAGGAGAGACTGATGACAGGAGTTGTTTTACCGATTAGGAAGGAGGCGAGTCTGTAGGTGCGGGGGGAGCAATGGGTGGGTTTTCCGGGTGTGCCATCTGTGAGGAGGAGCAAGGGGTCAAGGAAGTTGGTTGGGGGAGAGCATTGCGCAAATGGAATCTTTTGCAAGGGTTCCGGCACAAAACATGTTTTGAAATGGACTCATTTTGAACAGGGAACATCGACCCCCACCATGGCACTTTTCCATTAACTAATAGTCTGCGGCAGTGAAACGCTGCCTTCACTAATCACCATAATTCTGTTTCTGCATCATCAAACTGGTTGGTAGGTGAGTGGGGCAGGCCCACATACGGTACTCCTCCAACAGTTCTCGCTCAAGATATCCTGATGCATATCCGCTAACTGTCATAATCCATAACTTTAATCCTTAATTAGGCTGTAGCTCCTGGGAAGGAACATTCACTAGTTTTCAATCACCTTTAGTCTCCTTTCTGACTAGCACTTGTCAGGATTTCTTTGTGTTTGGAGAATGAGAGGACATTGTTTTGTATTGTTTTCCTTGTTTCTTCCCTTTTAAGATTACTTTATGATGACTTCTGAAGTCTTTTTTCTTATTCTCTTTATTAATTTTCCATTAAATGAAAAACATTTGACAACATACAACAATTGAAACAACCCAATAACTCTAATACTCCTCTAAGTCCCCACCCCTTCACAGTTTCATAGAATCCCAACTTAGGTAGACAAAATAGGGATCAGTTAATGTCCAATAATTTTAACCTTTGTGGGCATAAAGGTGATGTGTAATCATCCTAAAGAAATGCCAATAAGTGTGCCCAAATATTACGAAAACCATCAGAATCAGATTCAATAGAATATGTTAACCACTCTAATGAAACCAACCCCCACATTTTCTGTATCCAATTATATAATGTATGGATCAGTGCCCCCTTCCATAGCTGAGCAGTAACCAAAAGTGCAGCTATAAATATAATAGATAAGGCTTTCTTCCAAGGTTTGTCCATAGTCCATGACACTTGAGTCGCGAATACCAAATAGGCATCTAATTGGTATAACAATATCTGTTCTTCCATAAATCATTTGCATAGCATCCTTTATTCCCTTCCAATAATCGTTTAATTTAGGACAGCGCCACCAAAAATGCAACCAATCACCTCCATCTCCACACAACCTCCAACAGCCCTCAGATACCTGAGAATCGATACTATGCAATTTTGCCGGGGTATAATGCCATCTCTTCCTAATCCTATACCACATTTCTCTCACTTGGATTGCATGTGCCAACTTGGCCATGTTTCTTCAGCGATGTTCCCACTGCTCCCTAGCTAGGATTGGCCCAAGTACCTGTGCCAATTATCTATATAAAACCATTCCACTTTGATTTAGTTTCTAGAAATATTTCATATAGCATCAAAGGCAAATCTCTCGACCTTGTGGAAGAAAGCAAGAACTTCTCAAAATATGTAAGCGGCTTTGGTGAGGTAACAGTTTGTCAGTTAACAATTTCTTTCCACCACACCTTTTTGCCACATGCACACTTCCTCAAAAACATCTTCTTCTTTCCTGGTATACTCGCCTGCCAAGACTAACTAGTATTGACCCCTTTCCTGATATACTCGCCTGCCAGGAAGAAAACTCGTACAACTCCAATTTATTTATTGGTCATTTAGCTAATAAGATAACTTTTGACCACAAAGACAGCATTTTAAAATATACGAAATATACACAATTCATTTAACATTTCAGTTATAAAATACATTACAAATGTAAAAGAAAGAAGGCATTAACTGAACCAATCAGCCTCACACAAAATAGAGTGCAGTAGAATAAATTGCAATCCGATGCAATGCAATGCATTACAGTAAAGTGCATTAAGATAAAGTGCATTTAGATAAAGTGCATTCAAGTGGGGAGTATTTAATATGAGGGTTTGTCCAACTGTAAGCTGTCCAGAAAACCAACAATCGATGTAACCATTGAGGTCGTGCGGCCAGTTAACCAGCCTTTACAGAATTCTGTACCATTGTAATCATACAACCTTCTTCACTCAATATGTTTATAAAGGTACAGAGACCTTTTGCCATCAAGAGATGCACAGATTATCACCAAATGGTGCAATGTTTCCTTCACACCCACTTGAACACAGAATCGACAAAACATTTATGGGAAGCCGATGGTATTTTCCACAAATCTCTATTTCAAGAAGGACCTTCTAATGTGTCTATTCGGGTGCCTAAATAGGTATGGAGCAATTCAATTATACCTATTTTTTTAAGGTCCATATTCAAATGTTAAAGAGGTTGGTAGGAGGGAAACTCCTCAATAGTCCAAATCCAGTCATCTGCATACAACCTCTTTTTGACCTTTTCCAGATTGTTCACAAGATCTATCTCTGACATAACAATTTTTACAAGTATTTCTGAAAAAAACAGCACACGTTTTTTTAATTAGCAAATACTCAGATCTGTCTTTTTCAAATTCAGGTCACAGAATAAAGAATCTTTCAAAGGGACAAGTAATTTTCCATAAAAGGATAATAATCTCCAGTGTGCTTTGATTTCAAGTGAACACAGTCCAAGTTCATAGTGAACAGCAGAAATGGGAACAGAATTTTGTAGACTCACCTGTTTTCCAAATGAGACCGTCTAGACATTTTAATATCCACAAGTAAAATGTTTCAATTCCATATAAAAGTCTAGGTAATAACGTTTCTTCATAAAATGTAACTAATGGGGTCACCGAGAACTTCCCAAATTAGAGTCAAAATTTCATTTACCATTGCAACCGCACGTGCTCTGAACCAATCCTTGACTTTAGAAATGTTCAGTTTTAGAATAGACTGGAAACGCTTGTCCACCTTTTCTAAAACCTCGGCTCCGGATCGCCATTTATATTGGGATTCCTTAGTCCTAGCTGAACACAGCATCATTTTCGTTTTCTTTGAATTAATGGCTAAGGAATTTGCACTGGCATAGCTTTTAAAGGCATCCAACAAATATTAAAGGCCCTGCTCAGTACAGTCGAACAAGAGGAAATCATCTGCTGAGATAAGCCATGTTACTTTTAAGTGGGCTAATTTAGGTGAAGTAAATATTCCATCCTTCAGATGTTCCCCAATGTCCAAGGTGTATAAATTAAAAAGGCATGGAGCAAGGATGCAGACTTGTCTAACACCTTGTTGAACACATATCTTACAGGAAAGAGCACCATCCAGATGTATTCTCACTTGCATTACGGAGTTCTCGTGTAAACTAATTAACAACCTTAGAAGACCCAATGGAATTACCCATCCCTGTAGCTTCTTCCAGAGAAGGTCCCTATTAACTCTGTGTTAAACTGCAGTAAGGTCAGCTGATTAGATGAATATGGAAGAATATTTTTTAGACCATGCGGTCGACTGGAGCCACTTTGATGAAAAGCCATTTAATGATGTCCCCATCGACTTTCTGAATCCGGTTTACCATTTTTGGATTTGGCCCATTTCCTGTGCCCAGTTACATGAAGCAACAGCCTGGGGGCAAACACCTTGCAATCTGTGTCGAGAATGGAGATAGGGTGATATTGTTTAGATCAAATTTGGGGCCTCTCTTATAAATGGGGACAACATATAGGCAATATGCCAACTGACAGGAAAACAATTTGTTTCTATCACATCTTTAAAAAGTTGGGTCAAGATACCCGCCCATGGAGAAGGGTTGCCACGGAAGACCAAATTGGATAACTTATTGGGTCCCGGGATCCTAGATGCCCTGGTTTTGCCCAAAATGACCAAGATGAACTCTTCATCAACCGGTAATTGCTAATCCACTAGATTTAATTAAAATTTGAAATTAATTAATTATCCAAAGAATATATCTTTTATAAAAAGGCTACCCAACCCGATTCGGCCACTGCGTTTACCTGCTTACAAGATTGAGGTGTAATGACGCCATTCATAATGCGCCAAAAAACAGATTCATTTTTTGCTGCCCAGGACCTCTAGCATAGATTCACTATCCTGCTGGATTAAATTGGCTCTTTTCCCCCTTGCCCAATTTTTATGTTTTAGCTGAGCTTTCTTAATTAATTGGACTGACCCAAGTAGATCGTGCATGGCTTTATTAAACTTAAACTTAAGTTGATATGAGCCTTGAGATTTCGTAAGAATGGAACATCTAGGCCTAAAAACTTTATATAAGATATTGTCAACAAAAGGATTAAAAGATTCTACAGTTAATTCCCCTGCATTTGAGCAGCACCATTCTTCTAATGCTTGATTTACCTGAGAGACTCTGGTACAATTCCAAAAGATACGATTGCAGGGCCCTCTGACCTCAATATCTTGCGGACCACCCCCCACCTCTTCTCCCCACTGTGTTAATTTCAGAACTCAACATTGAGTGGTCAGTGAGTGGGGTTTGGGTGATGGGTAAGGGTGTGCAATGACCAAACAGACCCTCGTCCATAAAAACAAGTGTGGAGGCAGTGTTACCATTATGCCAAGTGTGCTGGGGAATTCCAAGGTCTTTTGGGGAGACCCAATTTCACATACCCAAACAAACTAACACACCTCTGATCTTACATCCTGTACCACGTCTACGTACGGTACAAAGGAGTCCGCAACAGGACTAAGAACAGACATGGGGCCATTTGCTCTATGTAATAAACTACTGCTTTTTATTGTGCTGCAATAAAGGAAGTGTAGTACGTTCATACATTCTGACTGATCCCCACTCTGCCCATCAATATATGAAGTCTGATTTACGGGGGGCATACTTTGCATCCCTCTACTGATCTGGGTCTCTATTTCTGCTACCTCAGTAGTCTCCATAGCAATAGCTGCTTTTGTGCCCTTATCAACCTTATTTAAAATGTCATGTGTATTATTGCCTTAGTTGCTGATTTCTAAGGGCTGCTATAAGTGAGGGCTGATTTGTCAAAGTTCGTAAGAACTTACTGGACGATTGTTTATAGGTAGTTTCCCTTACTTCTGCTTCTACTCTCTCCGGAGAAGGGGACACCCCCTCAGGACCCGGTTCCAGCCCAGCAGGGTGAAAAAAAAGGGGTGGACAAGGAGGCCCCCGGATCAGTCACAGGCTGGGGCTCAAACCATGGAAATTTCATCCACGGAGGACGAGGATATGGAGTCACTGCACACAGTCCACGAGGACGACGGTGATGACGAGGGCGACAAGGGCACAGAGCCTAGGGTTAAGATCACGCCAGTTCTGCTGATGGATGTATCTATGGACATCCTATCAACCCTCCACACCTTGGTGTCCGAGATCCAGAAGAGGATGCCATAAGGACCTGTTTTAACCATCCCCCAGGCCCTCGATCAACCACCTATGAAGCGCCATCCGACACCCCCTTTTCAGCCTCCACACCTGTGTCAGGTCCCATCTTCCCTTGCATACCTGGACATGGGTACGGGGATGGATACGATGACGGACGACGACAATATCGTCTGAGCGGGCAGCGGATGCCCGCATTTTAGGGCGTCCCCAACAGACGAGGTGGGATTGTTCCATTCTATGATCACCAAAGCCTCTGAGCTGTTCCAGCTCATGACCAAGGACACCAGGAAGAAGGGCATCCTGTACCAGAGGTGCAAGGCCAAGAGGAAGACAATCTTGGCGGTACCCTTCCTGGATGACGTGTGGGAGGAGGGCCTGGCCCTCTTGAAGAACCCTTGCACGGCACCAGCCAAGCGAGATAGGCTGGAAAAGAAGTACCGGAATCCGCATCCAAGTGCCTGAGGTCGCAACCATTGCTGGATTTGGTGGTGTCAGCGACCGCTAGGAAGCGGTCATCTAAAACGTCCTTGTCGTCTTCAGTCCCTCCGCACAGTGAGGCTAAGAAGTTGGACGCCATGGGGAGAAAAGTAATCTAAACCATGGCGTCCATCATCAAGGCGGCCAACGCACTGGCAAACCTAGCCAGGTACGACAGAGAGCTGTGGTACAATCTGGGACCTGTTCTGGAGTTCCTCCCTGACGACAAGTGGATGGAGGCGATCGCCCTCTTCCAGGAGGGAGAGATAGAGTCCGATCACTCCATCACATTGGCTCTGGACGTTGCCGACACAGGGTTCCACCAGATGGGGAACAGTGTCTGTCTTCGTCCCCAAGGCTGGATGAAGGCCTTGATTTTCCATCAGGAGGTCCAAACGAAGGTACTGGACATGCCTTTCGACAAAGATAACCTTTTTGGAAAGGCCGTCGACAAGTCCCTACAGGCCATCAAGGCGGATACGGAGACGGCCCTTGCCCTGGGCATACTCCAACAGCACTGCTCTTCCTTTTGTTCTTCCAAAGGAAAGTCTGGCAGGTCGTCGAAAGGTTTCTCCTCCTTGTACCGTCAGCCTTTCAGGTCCACGACCCAGGAATCCCACAGAGGCCGTTCCCAGCCCTACGGAGGAGGAGGAGGTCAGCATCGCCAGCAAGACAGGAAGCTGAAGCAAGCATGAACCGGCCAAGACGTCAGGCCCCTCCCGTGCACCCCAGTAGGAGGCCAGCTGACGAGGTTTATCAGTGAGTGGGAAAAGATCACCACCGACAGATGGGTGCTGGATGCTCTCGCCCAAGGACATAGCCTGGAATTTCAGCACAGGTGTCTGTGGATCCCGCCGGTTGCCTGTCGGGATTAGCACATCCCTCAGCTGTTGGAAGAAGTAAGCGCTATGCTGTGAAAAGGGGGAATAGAGCTGGTTCCCCAGCGACTCCGGTGCTCCGGAGTCTACTTCAGATACTTCTTGGTAAGAAAGAAGACAGGGCTGGGGGGCTGGTGGCCCATTCTAGAGCTGCGACATCTACCCAAGTACCTCAAGTCTCAGAAATTCAGGACGGCCATGTTGCAGCACATGCTCGGCCAAGTGGAAAGAGGGGATTTCTTGACGTCGCTGAACCTGGATGATGCCTACTTCCACGTGCCCATTCATAGGAAACACCGCAAGTTTCTATGCTTTGTAGTGCAGGGACAGCACTACCAGTTCAAGGCCCTACCCTTCGGCTTAAAATCGGCCCTCATACTGTTTACTGGCCCATCTGCGTCTACGAGAGATTCACGTATACCCGTACCTCGATGACTGGCTCATCCGGGCCCGCTCGCGGGCGTTGGCCATCAGACACACTGAGGCGGCCGTCGAGCTGCTGACGGATCTGGGATTCTACATCCATTATCCAAAGTCCTGAAAGGCAGTGAACCACGACTACCTGACACCTACTTCTGCCGCTGCACCTGTCGCCACTCAGTCATCGACCACCAAAGGACTTATCATCTTCAGCCAAGCCTCGTCGAGGTCCACAGCAAGTTTCATCATCGAGTGAAACCAAGCAACCCCCTCACTTCGCCTGCCAAGGCACCAAAGGTACTTTGACGAGCAAGAGTATCTCCCATCTTAAGGATTCATCCAGTGGTCCCAGATTTGTCTTGGATCCTGTTCTCCTGTGGTTTACCAGATACTTTGGAGTAGTGGGAACTATAGAAAGAGAAACAGACTGTTAATGATTTGGACTGGCCTGTAATATGCAACATTAACCTTTGCTTATGTTATAATTATTAACTGGCTATCAACAGCCATTCTTAGTGATTTAAGTGCTTTTTAATAACTGTCAGCAGTTGGTGCATTACAATTGAATTTAAAGCTAACAGTGGTACCACATAGAACTGAAGTTAACTATTTAGATTTCTAGTACAAAGTGAGTCTTATTTATTGTGTGTATTTAACTTTTGAGCCTTTAATAAAAGGACTATGTTATGATATGATATGGCATTCATAACGCACCTATACACAAGTGTTATCACCTAACAGGGTCTTTCTGCACTTGCCGCAAGGCCATACAGCCACTGCACTTGTAATAATCTTGAGAGCTTCTCTCCTCGCACTTCACCAGTCTCTACTGACTGGGCGCACTTGGTCCCCTGCCCTTCCCTTGTCCTCACACACTTGCACGATCTGTATACAGCCCTGCCTGAAGATCGTTCTGTCTGTTCTCTCTCGTCTTCACCCCTTAGTGTGCACTGGAAAAAACAGCAGAATCTTCAACATGCCTATTTGCTGTATCTCAACTGTTAAATGTATAATATTAAATTAATCTGCCTGCGTAGACCGTTATCGTCTCAGAAATTCAAGGGCTCTGAGCGACTGCTGTTTTTCCCCTTGTTCCTTCCCCCCTTTAGCGCTTTGAAACACTTGCCTGTGTATAGGCGCTATACAAATACACATTACCATAACATAGTGTGTGGACATTCCATTGTGGGGAGCTGGGGTATTCACTGTACCCAAGAACCAGCCTGCATCACCTCCTTTGAGTCTCGGCCTTGTTTGCTCGTCCATAACTACCATTAGAGAACCTTGGCTGGGGTGTTGTGTGCCTTTACCCCAACTATAGAGTGGCCATACGTACAGATACCCCCTACCAGTCTTAGCAGACACCAAGAAAACCATGTGTCAAGAGAACCTCATGGGTAATCTCCCTCATCACAGTAGTGACACCCAGAGAACCAAGAGTCAAGAGAGCCTCAGGAGTAATCTTCCTTGTCACAGTAGTGACACCAAGAGAATCCAGAGTAAAGAGAATCTTGGGACTAATCTTCCCCGTTTGGATGCTGAACCCTTTTGTATTTTAATGGTATGGTTAGAGTAGGTTTTTGGATGCAGGACGGATACTTTTTTTTATTTGGACACATCCTGACAAGCACCCCAGTTGATATTTGTTTAGGTAGTAATAACAATTTAGAGATGGGGACGGGTAGGTTATTTTCTATATTTCTTAAATAAAACTTTGTTGAAACATGCCACCCCTTTGTTCGACTCCTAACTCCACCACACCGGTCAATCCATTCTCTATGGCTACAGGCAATCTAAGATATATCAGAACTTGACCATTTAATACCTGAATTTGTGTTGTGTCTCACAAGAATGAGACAGATTCTGACTTTCCATCTCACTGCTTTTAAAAAAATTAACTTTAAGAAACAAACGCCTAACTGTCCCTACGCTAAGGGCTTCCATACTTAACAAAACTAACTGTGCTACTTGTCACTGAGGGTCCAAATCAGGATCAGTGCACTGTCCAAACTAACCTATTCTAACCCTACCCCTATAAGAACAAAAGCCAGGAGAATGACTCTCTTCTCCTGCCAGTTAGTTATTCACCAAGTTCCATTGAATAGATTAGTGTTGAGTAGTTCCTGGTAACTACTTTTATTAAGTTAGACAGTTCTACTACTGGGTTCTACGGGGTTTCAAGCATCTTGTTTGAATATTCTTTCATTCCTTCTTGTATTTCTCTTATCTTACTCTACTTGTATTTATCCCTTTCCTTTCATAGGAAAGCTTTATTCCACAGTTAGAACTTATCCCTTGATTTTCTGAGTCTTTGATCTTTGGTTTCACCTTGACCTTGGCCCTTGTTTTCTATTTCAATCTTGTCTCTTGGTTTGTCCTTCTCACAATATCGCCTGTTTAGTAATTTCTCAGAGCTGTCTCTTTGATCTACTGAACTATAAAACTTCCAGTAAGGATCATCATTCCACATTAGTGTCTTAACTCAACTAGGGCAAGGATGAACGTTCCAGTAATGATTCTCTTCTCCCTTTTTCAATCTTGATGCTTTATCCTGGCTGGGACGAGTATGATCATTCCAGTAAGGATTCTCCTCTTCTTAATTCAATCTCAATATCTGATCTTGACTGGGACGAGTTTGGTCCTACCAGTAATGATTCTCCTTCTCTCTACTCAATATGAATATCTTATCTTGACTGGGACAAGTAGGAGCTTGCCAGTAATGATTCTCTTCAGTCACCCTCATGGGTCTCCCATTTTCATTATTACCTCTTGTGCTTGAGGACAACGCCACTGGGTCTTTTGATGGGTTGGGACTCTCTTCCGCACTTGTCAGGTTAGCCTCTTGGTGTTTCACACACTGTCTTCCTGGTCTCAGACTCACTGGCTCGTTTCTTCTTCCTTTAAGCGATGCGGTATTAACTTTCACAGACCTGCTTGTCAACCTTGGCTCAACTTGAGTCACACCACGACTTGGCTCTTGTTCGGGACTAGGATGGCACGCCTGCACGTCGGCTCCTCCCGTCCCTTCCCTTCTCCCCCGCCACGCGTCAGAGACTTCAGCTGGTTTTCACCTTCGCACAGGACGCATCACCTGCAGCATTCTGTGATGAATCCTGCAGAGTCATCACCGATTCCCCGGTGATGATCTCCTCTCACATGGCCAGGAGAAGGCAGTTGCTACCTGATCCTGACCCTGGGGGTGGTATTATGAGGGAGGATCATGTGGGAGGGAACAAGTCCCGGGAGAAAGTGATGACTCCATTTATAGAGACCCAGTATTCTTGCCCCCCTATCCCCTGAAACTATAACCTCTAGAATACTGATTGCATATTGTGAAACTGGGCAAAATACCTTTACACATAATGCTCACATAACATCTCCTGTTTCTGACAATTTTGATTCAAACACGTATTCAAGGCAATGCAGTGTTAAAAAGTCTAAAAAAAACTATAGACTCGAACTCCCATAAAACCTCCAGTACTGGGACGAGGAAGAGGAGAAAGGAGTTCATGTGGAGCAGAAGAAACACCATGCTAAATGTGCAGACTAGTTGTTGTAATGGAACTCAGCTGTACGGGACATTTAAAACGGGGTGCCTTTTCAAGATGAGGGGTGAAGGAGGAGAGGAGATGCAGAGCGGGCAAAGCGGGAAGCAGAACCAGAGTGAGACAAATGAGTGGGCTGTGTGAAAGGAGGCAGGCGTTTCCAACCGCGCTGCAGGCGAGCCTCTGAGGAGCCAGCAGCAGTGGGAAGGCTGTCGGAGTTGCTGTGGGAACCAAGAGCAGCAGTTCACTTGCAGATGAAGCAGAAGCTGGTGGGAGAACCGCTGGAGGGTCTGCAGAGCGGGAACACTTTCCTGAAGCACAGACTTCACCGCAGCCATACGCCATGGGTCGGAAACGACTACAAGCACTGGTGAGTCTGCCTAGAAGTATTGGGAGCTCTGGAACGTACCGACAGGCATACAAACAATTGGGAACTTATTTTGAATATCACCCAAATGATAGAAAGACAGCATTTACACATGTAAGTCTCCATATATGAGATGTCGATATGGGGAAAGCTGGAGTGAATGTTGTAAGCAAGCGAACACTTATTAAGCAATTGAAAGTCAATATCTGTACACATCTTCATATGTGAGATGTCATTATGGGGTAGATTTGAACAAGCATTGCCACAAGCCAATGAATATTAACAATGAAATTAACAAACAAAACTTGAACAAGTCTCCATATTTGAGATGCCAATATTGGGGAAGTTGGAACAAGTAATACCTGGAGCCAATAAAATGTAAAAATTGAAGGAGTACAACTGCATTTTACTTGAAGAGAAAGAGATCTGAAAGATTGTAAGAAGACCTGGTGAAAGAAGTGCATTAGGCAGTACACCTTTTGGGAAAGATCCCTGGCAGGAGAGTATACTAGTGGATATACTAAGCCCAGAGGGGGATTCCTGGCAAGGGAGTGCACCAGCTAATCCATCTAGGATATGTGAAAGGAAAAGACACTGTGAAAGGCTCCGGGCAGAAGAGTACACGAGGAGACCATCCTTAAAAACACCATTGCTTGGAAAATATACTTTTCATCTTTAAAAAAAGTGTTAGATGAAAGAGACATTTCTACTACTTCTCATAAAGCACTGTTTGAACAGAACATTTTCAATATTTTACCTGAAATAGTTCAAGGGACGGGAATCAACCCCTGGATACAAGAATTGTTTTGTTGGATTTACACACTTTGTTTTTGCATGCCTTTTGCTGAATTTAAAGCAGATACATTTACCTTGCACCTTTTGTTGTTCGTTTGTACTCAGAGGGTCAGCTACATTTTGAACACAAGGACAGTTTGCCTAAGTTGGAAGACAAGACACAGACTGATCCCTAGTTTTGATTTCCTAGGCAGGGAAACTCTTTTCTAGGATAGGGATAGAAAGGTCTTTTTCCAAACCCTTTTATTTTAATAAAATGTTTAATGTTGAAAACATTACAACTTTGCGTCCGTCTCTCATTTCTGACCCCTCACAGTTCCTTCAGGATACTTCTCAAAGCAAGTTTGTAACTTGCGGGTACTCGCTCTTCTCACAGTCTCCGCTTACCTCCTTTATTACGCTTTCCTGGGCCTTCCCCAGTATGGCGTCACAGTCCTTTCTCTGTTTGCTGCATGATCTGTATTCCTCCAGAGGTCTTTTCTTTCGTCTCAGTAGCTTGTCGTTTTTCCCTTAGAGGATTAATCTGAATTTCTTGATGGGAATAGCAGATTTTGATATATTCTTCATACCTTTTCTCACTGAATGTTTTAAGAGGTTTGTTGGTAGAGCGTTTCTTAGGGAGTTCCTCATCAGAACAGGAGTCCTTGTCCCTAGAAGGCAAGTCTCTCCCAGTAAGGTTCTGCTTGCCTCTGCCCTTGGGGAGAATATTGCGGAGTAGGATTACCTGCCCAGCCTCACAGGCAAAGGCTCCCCCTTGGGGAAAAGTGACTGAATCCCTCGATTCATCAGAGTCCTAGGAAAATGTATATTTAATATAATATTCAGTCTGTCTAACACGTGAGCCAAAAATGTTTCATCCTGTGAAAACTCCATAATGTGTACAGTAATGTTCCTTTTTCTCTACCACAACCCCAGTGGTTATCATTATCCAACAAACCAGGTTTATGCACTCGAACAGGAGTCCAGCATAGGCACCCTATTATCTTCTGTTGAATAACCCGCAGATCTAAATCTAACTTCTCCTTGGATGCTACCCTCAGTAAGTTCTCCCAATTGTGAGGAGCCAGGAATGAGATTCGGACACAAAGGATTCATGCTTTCGGTGTAAGACTTTTATTAATGAAAATAAAGGGTTGGGAAAATGCATCTGTCCCTGTTCCAAGAGGCGTTTCCCTACCTACAACCAAAACTATAAGGGTCCGTCAAAGTCAGAATGTCCAGAGCAAAATTGTCCCGTGTCCAAGCCACTATTTTGGCCCTCAGACTGTAATTAACTAAACTCTTATGTGAAAAGGGATGTCTTTGGCCTTGAGTGGTTTATACATGTTCAAAAAGGAACATTCTTAACTCCAAAATAGACACAAATAATGCCCTTCTGTGCCCAACAGGGTAATCGTAAAGGCAAGTTTAAACTCTTTCTGGGAACAAGTTACTAGACCAAGTCCACTCGATAAAATACCTGGGAGTGTGGAGGTTAACTCCAGTACCAGAGAGGAGGAGTGGGAAACAACACTTAGAAGAAGAGTGGAAAGTTTGGCCTGACAAGGACTAATACTTCACAAAAAATATGGCACATTTTCAGTATAGCCTGTGGTCACTTTTTTCACACTTAACCTTTGGTTCTGAAAGAGCCCTTAATTTATCATGGGGAATATGGGACTTTTTGGAAGCCACTTTTTGGCATAAATTCTATATTTGCCTTCCTCCTTCCCAGTGAGTATGATCAGATATGAATTGGCGCTCCACTCTCTGGTGTTGTGGAAATCACTGGACTTGTTTCAGAAAACAGTAATAGAGGATGAACTTCCCACTATCGATATTCTAAGAACCAATCAGACAGGGAGTCATACAGGTCTCTTGAATCATTCGAAATCCAAATGTAGCAATTGGGTAAAAGCTTTGGGTCTGTCAGCGGCTGTACTAAAAACGAATCCCGTTAAAGTTAACAAGAAAATACAGTTAAACGACTGGATAGAAACACAGGAAAAGAGAGCTCAATACAAGCCAGCAATTAATCTATCACACAAAAGTCATACGATAAGCCAACTACCTCACTACTTAGTAAAATTCCCTGCCCGAAGTACAGAGACCTCTTTATGCGGCTAAGACTAAACCTTCTTCCAACGGGGGAAGTCCTAGCTCAGCATAGAAATATGGTGGACCAGCCTTTGACTTGCAGATTTTGCGAAAAATCGGGTTTGCTTGAATCATCTAAGCACATGCTGATTGAATGCGACAAGAGAGTCGCTAAAAGAAACGGGTACAGCAAATGGTTACTAGACATCCCATCCACTTTGGAGGTGGACAAATGGTGGAATTGGCTGATACTCAGCGAACACAATAATGCAATTTTCACCAAGATGACATTTTGGAAGGAATTCATTCTGTGACATAAATCCTGTGACCTTGCCCTCTTTAATGAAATCCATGCATAGTCTATTTCTCCCTCTATCATGTGGTTCTATTGAATATAGAGTTTTAATCCTCTATTCCATCCAGGTGACAACTCTGTCGCCAAAGTGATGATCTCTGTTTTTTCGCTATCTAATGTGGAAATGTGTGATTCTCTATGTTCTTGGGGTAGACACATTTTTGTGTTTTTGACGTCCAATGTGGAAATGTGACATTCGAGGGGATTGGGTCCTCCGACGTATTCCATATCTATGACATGTAATCACCACAGCTGTGCTGCTTCGGAAACTTTTTCGGCGTCTGCGTCCTGCGTCGATGATGTCGATGCGCCGTCGTCGAGGACCTCCTCCGACGTCCAACGTCATCCAATGTGATAAGTAGGATGCACGACGCCCGTAGCCTCAGTTCCGTTTTTTCCACGAACGTGTTGCTTCATGAATCTCGGTTAACGCCTCGACTCTTTGGAGTTCTGTTCTTCTCGGTTCTTCGAACCTGTTCGTTTTGTGAAAATCCTTTGTGTGAAGATGTCTTCTACTTCGTCTTCGACCCCGCGTCTGGGTTTCAAGAAGTGCGGGGAGTGTGGGTCCAAGATGTCGGTGACGGACTCGCACGATGCCTGCCTCTGGTGCCTCGGGGAGGCCCACGACACGGATGACTGTATCGACTGCCAGTCACTCACGTCCAAAGCCTTACGCGAACGTAAGAAGAAGTTGTCGGTAGGTCGGGTGTCCAAGCCCCGGAAGTCGAGGTCTGCGGGGCTTTCGATGGATGATTCGAGGGGTGACTCTCCGCGTCATCGTCGGAAGTCTCGTGGGTCTCCTTCTAGGAGTCGGTCTCGCCACTCCTCACCCTCTTCGAGGCATTCTCGGAAGCGCCGACACCGGTCGTCTTCCAGGTCCTCTTCGGAGAACTCTGCCCGGCACGTCGCTTACCCCACCAGCCGTGCGACGCCGGAGGAATGGGCTTCTTTCGGGAAGAAAATGCTGGCGATTCTTGAGTCGCAGGGTACTAAACCGTCCGTGCCCCTGAGTGGGGTCGGTCGTGAGAGGTCGAGAGACACCGCTCGCAAGAGTGGTCGGCACGAGTCACGGGAGAGGTCCCGTTCGGACAAGGAGACTCGTTCTCGACGTACCCGTTCCAGGTCCCGGTCCTCGACGCGTTCGAGACCGTGTGCACCTGTGAGGTCTTTGAGGAATACATCGACGTCTGTGGCGTCGAGGGCGTCGACAGGCTTTCTCGAGGCTCCGGCTCCGGGGAAGTCGTCGAAGCCGTCGACGCTCAGGTCGTCGAAGGACACGCTCGGGGCTCCGGCTTCGAGGGCTATGTCGACGCCGCCGATGCTGGCGGCGCTGCATCTGACGTCGACACCGATCCTTTCGGCGCCGATGCCTGTTCTCTCTACGTCGACGCCGATTCGCTCGACGCCATCGACGCCTTTCGTGTCGGAGGTACCCCGTGTCACGGGGAACCCCCTAGGAAGGCTCTGGGTAAGAGCAAGCACTCTCGGGTGCCTTCTTTTCGCCACCTGGAATATATTTCAGAGGCGGATGAGGATTCTGATGGCCTGGTTCCTAGTCAGGTTCCAGATGAAACTGTCTCGGGCCATAGTCAGTTTGACGATTTGAGGCAGTCACTGCATGATGCCAGTGGACTGGACACCTCTCCGGAGGTGGAGTTTTGTAGGCCTGAGCCTGGCTCTCATGCCGATTCCTCGTACCAGCGCCTTATGGCTAGGGTTTCTGAGTACTTGGGATGGTCTGCTCCCCCAGGGGAGTTTGTGCAGGATGATCTAACGGACATCCTTGATGTTGGTCCCCCAACTGACGCGGTACTGCCGTTCCATATGGCTTTACAGAGAAGGGTGGCGGCTTGGACTGCTCCGGAGAGTCTCCTGGCGGTGGGCAGATCCTTGTCGCGGAAATACCATCCAGCCAGTAGCAACCCCTGCTACTTGACCAGGCACCCCACTCCGGAGAGTTTGGTGGTGCAGGCGGCCAAGGCCCCGGCAAAGCAGGCGTCGTACCCTACCATCCCTCCTGATAGGGACAACAAACGTTTTGATGGCTGGGCGAAGAAAGTGTTTTCTTCTGGTGGTATGGCGCTTCAGGCGGCCAACTCCATTTGTGCCTTGTCTCATTTCACACACACTCTGTGGAACGGTGTTGCGTTAGCGGCTGAACATATTCCCGAAGGGGACGAACGGGATGGTTTCCTTGCTATGGTCCAGGATGGTAAGGATGCCATGTGTGAGTCCGTTCAGTCGGGTTTGGACTTAGCTGAATGCGTCAGTAGGTCCATGGCGGCGAGCACCGTGATACGCAGGTTTGCGTGGTTGCGGAAGTCGGGGTTTGCTCCTGATGTGCAGTCCCGGCTCCTCAACATGCCCTTTGACGGTGAACACCTTTTTGGCAGCAAGGCTGACGAGAGCCTTGAGAGGTTGCAGACCTCAAAAGCTGCAGCGAAGTCGTTGGGTGCTGAAGTTCGCCAACCTCCGCCTTTTCGTCCTAGGGGACAGCAGTGGAGGGGTGGTTCCTTTCGCTATTACTCGTCCTTCAGTAAAGCGAGATGAGCTGGCAGTCAAAGAGGCCAACGCAGGGGTACCAGAGGTGGACGACAGGGTACCCGTGGTGCCAAGGCCGCTCGGGCAGTTGCCTCTTTGCCCTCAGGTAACGCCGCAGCTGCTCCCACTCAGTCATGAGGCCATGTCCCATGGTTCGCTGGTTGGGGGAAGGCTGGCGCAGCATCTTGTAGAGTGGCAAGCCATTACTTCAGATGTGTGGGTACTGGAGATCATAACCCACGGCTACTGTCTTCCCTTTCGGCACAGGCCTCGAGACAATCCACCGGGGAACCTCTCTTTGCAGAGTCCGGATCCGTTCCTTGCGCAGGAAATTCAAGCCCTGCTGGAGAAAGGCGACATAGAACTGGTGCCTGTAGCGGAGAGGAACAAGGGATGGTATTCCCCTTATTTTTTGATTTCGAAGAAAGACGGGGGATTGAGACCCATCATGGACTTGCGCGGTTTGAACAAACTCCTCAGGAAGGACAAGTTCAAGATGGTTACTCTCTCTCAAGTCCTCCAGGCCCTTCAGCTTCAGGACTGGTTGGTGTCACTCGACCTCAAGGATGCTTACTTCCATGTGCCGATATATCCCAAGCACAAGAAGTACCTGAGGTTCGCGGTTGGCGACTCGCACTTTCAGTTTCGGGTCCTGCCGTTCGGATTGACCTCCGGCCCGAGGGTTTTCACCAAGCTCATGGTGGTGGTGGCAGCGCATCTCAGGCAAGGGGGGATTCACGTCTACCCCTACCTGGACGATTGGTTGATCAGGGGGAGCTCTCCCGAGCAAGTCCTGGATCATCGGTCCGTCACCTGCCACTCCCTTCACAGGCTGGGCTTCTCCCTCAATTTAAAGAAGTCCCATTTGACGCCAACACAGCGGCTCCAGTACATCAGAGCAGTGCTCGACACTTCCCTGGGGCAGTGTTTTCCTCCCCAGGTGAGGGCTCTTCACATTCAGCAGATGGTGCACAAGTTTCAGCATGCCCAGACGCTCCCAGCGTTCGAGTTCTTGAGGTTGCTCGGCCTCATGGCATCCTGCATTCTTCTGGTGCCAGAGGCTCGCCTGCGGATGAGATCTTTGCAGTGTGCACTCAAGACGCAATGGTCGCAGTCCTCCGGCAGGATGTCGGACCCGGTTCAGGTGCCGCCCTCGGTCGCCCGGGACCTTCTGTGGTGGGCCGTCGAAGGCAACTTGATGAAGGGGGCTCCATTTTGGCTTCCCTGGCCGGAGGTGACGATTGTGACGGATGCATCCCTCACGGGATGGGGAGCTCATGCCAACGGGCTGACAGTCAGCGGTCGTTGGTCTCCGTCGGAGTCCAGACTCCATGGGCCTCATTACACGGAAGGCGGTATTGATTTAACGTTACCGGTTATGTATTACCGGTAATCTTAAATCCCCATGTGGATCACGACCCGGCACACCGCTATTAGCGGCACCGCTAATTACGGTGCCACTAATAGCGGGCAGGCCGCGTCCGTGCGACCCTCCATTCTGTTAATTACGCCATGCCGCTATTAGCACAGCATCACAAGGCCAGTGCACATGCAAATAGCGGCATGGTAAATCCCCCCAAACCCCTTACCGCCATGGTGCAAATACCGGCATCGCGGACCACCCGTTAAGGGAAATGGGCAGTGTACCCACCTGCCACAGGTGGACCAAATCAGCACAGGTGAAGGCAATGGAGACTGTGGCAGCTCAAAAGGAGCACACCACACCCCTTACCACACCCCTTCCCACACCCCTCCCCACACCAAGATGGTTCCGATACTGGCAGCATTACATGGCCTGGAGGACCTCATTGCAGCGCAGCTGCTACAACAACAGGCAGCACAAAGGAGACGCAGGAGGAGGAGGAGGAGGGCAAGACAGGCACAGCAGGCACCACAACGGCACCTAATCATACCACAGAGGCACCCACCAGTACCCAGGACCAGAGCCAGTCCATTCAACCTGACCCCTGAGCAGATACACACCCTGTACCATTTGGACAGGGCTCCCATCACCAGCATCGTGGACATGATCCACGACGACATTGCGAGCCTCATAGACATCAGAACTGCCATCCCCCCGCTACTGAAGGTGGCGAGTGTGCTCCACTTCCTGCCCACAGGCACCCATCAGCATACAGTGGGACAGATGCATGGCATCTCACAACCAGTATCCTCACGCACGCTGAACCAGGTACTCGATGCACTCCTGAAGCATGCACCTGAACACATATCCATGCCACAGACTGCCCAGGAGATTGCAAACACAAAAGTTGGCTTCTATTCACTGGCAGGCATTCCAAGTTGCATCGGGGCCATCGACTGTACCCATGCAGAATTGGTGGCCCCACATCACAATGAAGCAGTGTACCGAAACAGGAAGCAATTCCACTCTATCTATGCCCAAATGGTATGTGACGCAAGCAAGATAATCACACATTGCTGTGCCAGATTCCCAGTATCATCACATGATTCCATGGTTCTGCGGGACTCAAGTATGCCACGCTACATGGAGCGACACACCGGACAACGTACGTGGCTACTTTGTGAGTAGCAGGGCAAGCACATGGCAGCGTGATTTTGGGGGGGAGAGATACATACTCCAACTGGGTGTGAATGGGGGGGGATACATACTCCAACTGGGTGTGAATGGGGGGGGGAAGATACATACTCCAACTGGGTGTGAATGGGGGGGGAGATACATACTCCAACTGGGTGTTGACTGGCATCCGTAGGGAAAATGGACATACAGATGTACGCCAATGTCCTTCAGAGAAGGCCACGATGTACCTGAGAAGAATCCACATGCAATGTGAAGGTGCACGACTATGAGAACAATGCAGGCTGCAAAATATTACACATCCATCCCCATTGCACATCATGCCACGCCACATATTACACAAATCATCAACATGGCGTCAAGATGGTAATACAGAATCAGCGCATCACAGCATCAATCCAGCAATGTACCCTTGAATGCATGCAAAGGGAACACCCCTAGACATGGCACTGAACCACACACCTATAGCACCACGGAAGTGATGCTTCACAGCATGGCAACATTGGTGTCAGAATGTCAGTACACAAGCAGTGTGCTACAAAATTTGCCTGGCACAGGGACACCTAAGACCTGGCCACACCCAGGACACGTGAAAACTACTGTTGTAGGCATTATTGTGCCATTTCTGCTTGCAGGGTCGGCCACATACTTGCACGTTGCTGTCACACAGACCATCTGCATGTATGCGCTCATTTTAGCACTTGCATCACAATGCTATGTCAATTTGTGTGATGTGAACAGGCCGCCCTTGAGGTGAACAGTAACAAGACCCCATTCATCCCCCCATATAGGTGATGCGGCCTATCCCCTGAAAACCTGGCTCCTCACACCTGTACGGAGACCACAGAACAGACACGAGGAGGTAATCAATCATGCACATACCCGTACCCGCATCGTGACTGAGCAGGCCTTTGGACTTTTGAAGTCACGTTTAATGTGCATTACCAGGTCTGGTGCTGCTCTCCTGTATGGACATGAGAAGGTGGCCAAGATCACCATAGCATGTGTCATGCTGCACAATATGTGTGACAGACGGAATAGCCCACTGCCCCCTGACGTTGGGATAGAAGCACATGATGAGGATGATGATGTTGATGTGGACGGAGGTGAAGGGGATGCAGGCGTTGCAAGAGGGGATGGCCAGGAGGCACGTGCTGTGAGACAGCATCTGATCAGCCAATCAATCTACGGAAAATGTTTTTGTACTGTCACATGGATATGGGGAGGAATGCACTGGTGTATGTCTCAGAGCACGCAATGGACCCTGTCGCCAATGAAGTACACACACACACAATGAAGATGTCCAAGGCTGTGTTTTCATCAGAAACCAGTGTATTGACTAACATAAAGGTGAAGAGGTGCAAGCCCCACAACATCCCACCACCCTTCCCACCCCCCCCAACAGACCCATAACACCCTTCCCACCACCCCCCACAACAGACCCATAACACCCTTCCCACCACCCCCCACAACAGACCCATAACACCCTTCCCACCACCCCCCACAACAGACCCATAACACCCTTCCCACCACCCCCAACAACAGTCCCTCATGTATCTGCCATTTTTGCCATGGCCAATGCACACCGGGGTATCCCCATTAACCCCCTAATTGCTATTGTCCTTGGAAGGATCTTGAGGGTTGCCAGACGTGCGCTTGGTGGTTCGCATCGAGCGCCTGAGGGGGCTTGTTTGTGTCGACCCGGAAGTCGAGGATGGGGCAGACTGGCCTTGTTGGTGAAAGTGGCGGTCCATTGTGTCTGCCATGCGGACAAGCACCTCCCTAAGACTTGCAATTTCATTGCATATCCTGTCCGTGTTGGGTCCATGCGCTCAGTGGAGTGCCTCACCGTCTGGACTATGTTCTCAGTGAGATTGGCAGCCTCAGCGACATGCTGGCCAACCAGCACGGTCAGCTCCTGTTGGCGCTGCAGGATGGCGGTAATTTGGAGGTCAGTGCCGGGTGACCGTGCATTGGATGCCGTGCCCTCAGATGGCTCCAATGCAACAGGTGATGGTAGCATGGATGACATTATTGCAGGGTTGGTGTCCTCGAAAGTCCCATCAGAACCAGGGGTCTGGGATGCCACTGGCTCTGGGCTTCCTGGGGGGCTTGGGGTGTGCATCTCCATGTGCTGGAGTAGGGTGTCCTCTGGATCGGACTGTGGGCCGGTGGCGGCTGCCTCACCAGCAGAGCTTGCCGCAGCTGATGGTGGGCCCTGGGTGTCTGGCATTGTTGACAGTGGAAAAAGTGGTGAGACGGTTCCGCAGGGCTCCACCGGTGGTGTCGTCTTGGCAGGTCGGCTCGGCTTCTCCCTCTTCGGCTTCTTAGGTCCTGTGGCGACTTCTGAAGAACCAGTCCCAAAAACCCTGCTTTTATGCAGCAAACCCCCATTCATACAGCCTAGCTGTCACTCAAACATGCTAAGTGGTGAGCGGGGTGGCTCACCACTTGGGCCAATCACATTAGAGTGCGACATGGGTTGGCAAGGCAACTCAGTCCAGGGTGCCTAAACCCCCTCCCACACCCCCTGTGGTACCCAGACAGAATGGCACCACTGTGGAGGGCTTCTGTGCAGAAGCCCGCCAAAAGTGGAACAAAGGCTCGACTCGGGTTCAGGGTTACTGAAGTGAACCTAGACGCCATTTTGGCGGCGAGTTCTGGCAAAAAATCCCAACCGGTGAATTTATATTAAATAAATAAATCGGCGGTATCTTTAACATTGCACCAAAAAGTGGTGCATTAAAAACAATGGGAAATCCCATTGGGAAATATTCCGGTGGAATATTTCCGTGGTATCCACTGCCACCAGCCAGAACTCGACGAGGGGGGACGGGACAGTACCCCCTCGACAACAGACCCAGGGGCAATCTAATTGCCCCTACCAGTACTTCCACAGGAAGATGGTTTGCACTGGTTAAGTTCCTAAGTTAAGACTAGTAAAGTCAATGGTGACTTTACAGACCCAGGGAGATAGTAGTCAGTCCCAAGGTGTGGAGTCTATGTTTGGGGGTCTCTATGACACCCCTGTGTTACTGCACTGAGGGTGCTGTGTAACACACATTCAAAAACCAATGATAGCCTATGGGGAAAAAATACCCCCTAGCCCATAAGCACTTAGCAAGTCACAGAAACACTCTCAAGTCATGTCCAAGAGTGAGGGTAAAAGAGTCTCACTCTTGGCAGGAGAAAAAATAAACCCCAAAAATCCAGCAAAGCTGCTGGGGGACTCACTAGGTTAGGAAATTCAGCCTAAACAGAGAATTCTCCCTAATAGGTGGGGCCACAGTTGGTGGTGCAGCTACTGCTGCCCTGGCAGTGGCACTGTGATGTAGGCTGCCACTCTTCAGGTGTGGCCTTCCACCCTTGCCCCTGGATGTTGCAGGGGTATCCTCCGGCTCCTGTGCCCTTGGCCTCTTGGATGTAGGTGATGCCTTTGATGCATCAGCAGCATCCTCCCCATCTGTATGTGAGCCTGTCAGGGACGAGACGGGGGATGGCATTGGTTGCGTTTCAATATACTCAATGTAAATTACAGGAATGATGCAGTTGTGGCCATTGGGACTTAGCAGTTGTGGATGCAGGTGATGTGCCAGTTCAGTGCGTCATCCATGCATGGTTGAGTTTGGGACTTGTCTCTGGTGATGTGTGCATGTGTGTGTGTTTGGGTCTGACACTGACATGGTGATGGATGGATGCATGTGTGGATGTGTGTCCATGCATGAGTGGGGTCTGTGCTCACATATGGGGGTGACTGTACATTCACACTGCATCCTGTCATGTGTACACTCACCTGCATCGGAAGTGGTAGCCACGCCGACCTCCATGCTGCCCACTCCCTCGATGCTTTCGGTGGCAATCATGTTGGCGCATGTCTCCTCCCATTCCTTCAGGCGTATTGGGGAGCCATCTCCACCGGCACTGGCAATGCAGTGGTTCTCCGCCAGGATGCCCCTCACCCGCAGCCTGAGGTCGTCCCACCTCTTCCTGCATTCGCGCACAGTGCGCGTGCTGGTGCCCACGGCACTGACTTTGACTGCCACCTCCTCCCAGATGGCTTTCTTCTTGAGCAAGGTGGCGCGGTGCATGTCATTGGCAAAGACTACCTCTGCATGCTCTGCAAGGGTCTGTGTCAACAGGACCAGTTCCTCGTTAGTATACTTTTCCTTCCGCTGCCTGTCACAGGTTTTCTTCAGGGCCTTGGGCATGATGCAGGTGTCACGGTTGATTTCACACAGCTCCCAACTCCAAAATGGTCCAGGGGGCAGAGGATGGCAATGGATTGTGTTTTTAAAGATGGCCGCCGTGCTCTTTCCCGTTCCGGTGCGATGACGCTATTTCCGGTTCCGCAATTTAACAGTCGATGCTAATAGCGGTGACCGCTAATAGCGGTGACCGCTAATAGCATGTACAGTGAGGGCGGAGGTGCTATCAGCACTTTGGGCGGGCCCGGTAAGGTGCTTTTGCGGCATGGCGGTAGGGTAATTTACCGGCATGGCCCTATGCGCGTGTCCGCTTACTCGTAATGGTGCGCTATTGGCGGTCTCCTGTGAGGGCGGACACGCTAATAGCGCCATGCTGGTAAATCCCGTTTTTTAGCACCTACCGTGTAATGAGGCCCCATATCAATCTGTTGGAGCTGAGGGCCGTCAGGCTAGCCCTGAAGGCTTTTCTGCCGACTGTGCGAGGAAAGAATGTCCTGATCCTGACGGACAACACAGTGGCCATGCACTACCTCAACAAAAAGGGGGGGCAGGGTCACTTCCTCTGTGCAGGGAGGCGATGCAGCTCGAGTTCTGGGCCATCCAGCAGGAAGTTTCGATCTCGGCAGTTCATCTGGCCGGAGAGGAAAACGTGACGGCGGACGCTCTGAGCAGGCAGAGCGCGATCTCTCACGAGTGGGAGTTGGCTCAGGAGATTCTCCTGGAGATCTTCGCCCTTTGGGGGACCCCTCAAGTGGATCTCTTCGCCTCCAGTGTCAACCGGAAGTGCGAAAGGTTTTGCTCACAGGAATTTCCTCCAAAAGGACCCTTAGGAGACGCGTTCGTGGTGGAGTGGTCATTCCCGCTGCTGTACCCGTTTCCTCCAGTCCCCGTCATCCCGCAGGTGCTGCGGAGGTTACGGAAGTTCGGTTCCCGGATGATCCTCATTGCTCCGGCGTGGGCTCGGAGGACGTGGTACCCGGACCTTCTCGACTTGTCCATCTGCCCTCCACGTCGTCTTCCCTACCGAGACGATCTGCTCTCACGGGAGGGGGGTCAGGTTCTCCATCCAGAGGTCAGATCCCTCAACCTTCACGCTTGGCTTCTGAAAGGTTGAGGTATAAGGATTGGGACCTCCCTGAAGATCTGATGGAGGTGTTGCTTTCGGCCCGAAGGCTAGCAACAAAGTCTCTGTACCGTTGCCGCTGGCGTAGGTTCTGCGACTGGTGCAGAGTTCAGAATGTGGATCCTTTTGCATGTGACATCCCCATGGTTCTGTCCTTTTTGCTTTCTTGGGCCCACAGGGGCTTGCAAGTGGGTACCATTAAAGGTTACATGGCGGCGCTGTCCATCTTTAAGCGCTCGTCTGAAGAGTGTTCCTACTTTAAAATCCCTTTAATTTCACAGTTCTTGAAAGGGCTCACTAAGGGTTTCCCTCCGTCACCTTTCCTGGTGCCCGGTTGGGATTTAAACCTTGTTCTTAAGTTTCTTATGGGTGCTCCGTTTGAGCCTTTGCATTCTTGCCCTTTGAGGCTGTTAACTCTGAAAACTGTGTTTTTAGTTGCGGTTACTTCCGCTCGCAGAGTGAGTGAGTTACAGGCACTTTCAGTTAAGCCACCCTTCACTGTTTTCCATAAGGACAGGGTTGTCCTTAGAGTTCGTCCTTCTTTTCTTCCGAAGGTAGTGACGGAATTTCATTTGGCCCAGAAGGTTGTTCTTCCGGCATTCTATCCTCCTCAGCATCCTGGTAAGGAAGAGGAGAGGCTCCATAGGCTTGATCCTAGGAGAGCTTTAAGCTTTTATGTTTCACGCATGTCCCGGGTCAGAGTGGACGATCAACGCTTTATTGGTTACGCTGGAAAGTGTTTGGGGCAAGCTGTGACGAAACAGACTTTGTCTCTCTGGATTATTTTGGCCATCTCGGAGTGTTACCGCTTGGCGGGTAAGGACCCACCGGCTGGCTTGCGGGCCCATTCTACCAGGTGTATGGCTTCATCTACTGCCCAGCAGAGGGGTGTTCCTATTCGCAACATCTGTGATGCAACCACCTGGGCTTCAGTACATACATTTGTACGTCACTATTCCCTCGATTCCATCCGAGGACAGGATCTGGCCTTTGGCAAGGCGGTCCTTTGCTCTGCTATTTGATTGGCTATTCTAAATTATGATTCTAAATTCTTTCCCTCCTCCTTGCTCTGGTACTGCTTTGGGAGTCTGTCATAGATATGGAATACGTCGGAGGACCCAATCCCCTCGAAGAACAAGTTACTTTCTTACCTGGTAACTTTCTTTCGATGGGATGGTCCGATGACGTATTCCATATCGCTCCCACCCTGCCTTCCCCGCTGCAGAATTTCTTTTGCGATTGCAGCTTACGTTCCGCAAGGCTTTGTGTCTGACTGGCAGTTGACTAATGTCACACGTTCTGGGGGAAAAAACTATAACTGAGGCTACGGGCGTCGGGCGTCCTACTTATCACATCGGATGACGTCGGACGTCGGAGGAGGTCCTTGACGACGGCGCATCGACGCAGGACGCAGACGCCGAAAAAGTTTCCGAAGCAGCACAGCTGTGGTGATTACATGTCATAGATATGGAATACGTCGTCGGACCATCCCATCGAAAGAACGTTACCAGGTAAGAAAGTAACTTGTTCTTCTCTATGTTCCTAAGGTAAATACATTTTTCTGAGGCAATGAATTCATGTTTAAATGGAAACAAATTGGAAATTATAACTCGATTTTAGGTTTTAAATGAATTGTAAGTGAATTGTAAGTGAAGTGTTTGTAATAAACCAAAGCAATAATAAAAGAAAAATAAATAAATAACTCCAACATAAAGGTTCCAACATGATAAAGTTCCATATTCCAGAGGGTAGTTCTCTTCCTTTGGTTGCTCATTCAACATTTCCGTTCCTTAGGTTTCTCTTGATCAAATATACAAACAACTTGGCTTTCTCTCTTTGCCTTGTGAGGATACTTGGTGTACTCTCCTGCCAGGTTTACACTCCTCCTCCTGTGGTTAACACAACATTTTTGCTAATCCTGATTTGCTCTTCTCAGAACCTCTTTTCTTTCATGTATTCCTTACACAATGTTCAATCTGTGTTTGCCTGGTGTACCTTTCCCACCAGGGCATCTCTTTCATGCGCACACTTGAAATCTGCCTGGTATACTCTCCTGCCAGGGTTTCCTGGACACACTCTTGCAATTTGCCTAGTATACTCTCCTGCCAGGGCTTTCTTTAATGCACTCACTTGCATTTACCTTTCTTAGGTGCACTCACTTGCACTTGCCTGGTATACTCTCCTACCAGGGCTTTCTTATGCAGGCCCTGCATACCTCTCCAAGGTAAATATTCTCTTGTTTCTGCTTCGTCTAAACGGTTTGTGCCTGGCATTCTATCCTGCCATGGCTTATTTTATCTGTGCATCGTACACACTCATAATTGGGAAAGCTCTATCTTCCTTTCATTCCCTCTTGGTACAAAATAATCATTTGCTCTATATTGTATATTTTGTTAATGATTATTTGGTTCTCACGCAATCGCCAGTACGCCCTGGCGATCCCGCTTCCCCTGGGTGAACTCACCAGCTTTGGCTGGCTTATTCTCTCTCTCACAGTCAGCTGGTAGCGCTTGTTCATAGTCTCTCTTCGGTTGCCGTATTCACTTCCTGGCTGTTCAGTGACCTGCAGTCTCTACTGGGATCTTCTGCCTCCTGTCATCACCTGCAAACGTCAGTAAGCCCTCTGTAGGCTTCTGGCGTTCCTGCAGTCACTGCTTGGCTCTTCTGCTTTGTGTCTTCAAGCTCCGGTAAGGCAAAGACTGCTTCCAAACACCTGCGAACACTGACAAGCTTTCTGACACCTGGTGTTCCCGCAACGTGCCACTTTTCAATATGTCTGCTCCACGGCTCTCTCCAGCCTCATGGTCTCGGCTCATTCCAAGGGAGGCTGCTTTCACTCTCCAGCAACTCTCAGCCCTTGTCAGCTCTTCCACTGGTTTAAATATCCCAGGCACAGGCATTGGCTCAAAAAGACTAGACCGCAACCTGGGTTCTTGGCTTTCCTTGATCTGCATTCTTCCTTCATCTTCCTTGTCACAGTTCTTTGGTGGTTATGGGAATGGAAGTCATGCTTGAATTCTTATAAGTAAAGTCTGGAAATCTAGGTAATTGTTCTCTAAGGGTAAGTCAGTTGTAGACGACTTATGAGTAGAAGCTGAGAAAGTAGATGCCATCAATGGATGAGGCACGGTATTATAGTAAGCTATCAAGCTTTAGTCAGGGATGGGGTATCCTCAAAAGGAGATGGTGGGATGGGGGTACCATGTCTCATATGATGGCGCCATGATATTCTCCCAGAGGTTGTCCCCCCCCCATGTGATCCTCCCTCATATAGCCACCCCCAGGGTCAGAATCAGGTAGCAGCTGCCGTCTCCTGGCCACATGGGGAGAGGTCACCGTTGGAATAGGAGTGATGACACCATCAGATTGATCACACAGTACTCCATTGAAATATCCAAGTTCAGTTCTGCCGCCAAAATCTGACACAATTTATCCCAACGTGCAACATATTCAGACTTCATAGGCATCCTATTAAGGAATGTTGAAACCATTTGGGTAGTGACTCTTAGACATCCGACCTATCAATCAGCAGGGCATTCAACATCTCTAGTCTGTGTGACAAAGGTGAC
Organism: Ambystoma mexicanum; assembly: GCF_040938575.1. Taxonomy (NCBI): domain Eukaryota; kingdom Metazoa; phylum Chordata; class Amphibia; order Caudata; family Ambystomatidae; genus Ambystoma; species Ambystoma mexicanum. Next base: position 81,909,163 of record NC_090936.1, read on the forward strand.
TTGAGTGTTGATGCTAAATGGAATTTATAACATAATGCAGCAAAGCTTACCATGTGTCCATTCATCAAAACATCACCAAGCTTCATCACTGTTAGACAGAAACCTGTGCAGTTCTCTCTGGGACCACTGCAAAAGATTTAAGACTACAGGTGTTTGGCAGTAAACCCACTTGTTAGCAGTCTGTACCACACAGATTCACCTGGTAGCTGTGGCTGAGCAGTCAGACTTCCCTCGAGAAGAGTTAGGCAGTATACAGAGTATTCACAATAGGTCAAAAGAACACAGTAGAACAAGTAAACACTGACCAGAGCTTGGTGTAAAAGAGATATAATTATTTATTTAAAAACCACATCTAGAAAAACACACAGGCACCAATAGTAAGCAGTTCAAAAACACGGTCACTATAAAATATACACTCCCTTAGAGGAATATTAGACAAGTCTTAAGTAAAGCCCCACTTATTTTCAGACAGCGGTGAGCGCTTAACGCAGATGGCACTCTAATAATTTGTTTTAAAAGGGAGAGAAAAGCAGAGTATAATTTGAAACAGATCCCAACATTTTCACAAGAACAAAACAAGAGAGGAAGGCAAGTAAAACCGTGAAGTTAGAGTTCAGTAGGCCGAATCCACTTTAAGAGGATCAGAACGAAATGTGTCCAAGGTCACACGGTTGAAGTGCACAAGAGTCTTGCAAAGATTCAAAAAGAGTTGGACCAAAAGAAAGGGACCAGTTAGAGGGTCAAGACGGCCAGCCCAGTCCAGAAGGTTAAGGGATTATTATTACCTTGTAGCAATCTTTAGAAAGGGAGGCCTGGCAGACACGGTACCTTAAAGTGGTGAGAATACTCCAGCGGGGGCAGTTGTTCCTGGCAGCGGATGCAAGTCGGTGCTTCGTCCGGGGGAAGAGAGGATCTCGTCGGGGAGGAAGACAGGCGTCTGTTGCACTGCCAGGGAAGAAACCAGCCGCGGAGTTCTCAGGTAAAAGGAGCGGTCCATTTATTCGTGGTCCAGTGGTAAGTGTCTATCCGGTTGCCGGGGTGCTTGGCACGGGCAATTCGACCACAAGACGTCCTGGGGTGCGAAGAAAAGAAGGTAAACTGGTTGTGCCCACCAGTCAGGGGAAGAACCCTCTCCAGCCGGGAATTCTTCTCTGTCATTGGGAAGTGGTGAGTCGGTTCCGCAGGGCTCCACCGGTGGTGTTGTCGTTGTAGGTCGGCTCAGCTTCTCCCTCGTCGGATTCTCAGGTGCTTTGGCGACTTCTGAAGTTCCAGTCCCCAAAGCCCTGCTTTTATGCAGCATACCCCCATTCACTCAGCCTAGCTGTCAATCAAACATGCTAAGTGGTGAGCCGGCCGGCTCACCACTTGGGACAATCGCACAAGAGTGTGACTTCAGTTACCAAGGTAACTCAGTCCAGGGTGCCTAAACCCCCTCCCACACCCCCTGTGGTACCCAGACAGAGTGGCACCACTTTTGGAGGCTTCTGTGGAGAAGCCTGCCAAAAAGTGGAACAAAGGGCTCGACTTGGGTTGGAGTCACAGAAGAGAACACAAACACCATTTTAGAATCGAGTCCTGGCAATAAATACCAACCGGAGAATTAATATTAAATAAATAAACCGGCGGTATGTTCGAGGCTATGAGAATTAAATAATTAAAGTTGGTAGCCTCGAACAATGGTAAAATCCCATAGGGATATATTCGCGGTCGAATATAAAAAGTAGTATCCACTGCCACCAGCCAAAACTCGATCAGGGGGGATGGAGACGTGCCCCCTCGACTAACAGACCCTGGGGCAATCGAATTGCCCCGACCAGTACGTCCACAATATGATGGTTTGTACTGGTTTCTGTTCATAATTTGGGAATAGTAAAGCAATGGTGACTTTACATGCCCTGGGAGACAGTAGTCAGTCCCAGGGTATGGAGTCTATGGTGGGGTGTCACTATGACACCCCTGTGTTACTGCACGAGGGTGCTGTGTAACACACATAGTAAAAACACATGAGACCCTATGGAGTAAAGGACCCCATAGCCCATGAAACATATTTACAGTCAAAGGAACACCATAAATCATGTCCAAGAGTGGGAGATAAAGAGTCTCACTCTTGGCAGGAGAAAAAAACAAACTCCAGAAATCCATCAAAGCTGCTGGGGCACTCACTAGGTTAGGAAATTCAGCCTAAAGAGAGAATTCTCCCTAACACTCACCCCCCAGACTAAGGGACAGGAGGATTAAATCCACTCCTGGATGAATCTCATACCTCTATTCGATGACATACATCCTAGAGAGACCATCAGCATTTTGGTGGTGACACCCTGACCTGTGCTCAATGGTGAAATCAAACCCTTGCAGGCAGATTGACCATCTCAATAGTTTTGGGTTTTCCCCTTTCATTTGCATTAACCATCTCAAGGGTTGGTGGTCAGTCTGAATGACAAAAGTAGAACCATACAAGTATGGCCTAAACTTCTTCAGAGCCCACACACTAGCAAAACACTCTCGTTCAATGGTTGCCCACCTTGTTTCAGGATCCTTCAGTTTTCTACTGATGAAGCAAATGGGGTGCTCCCTACCTTTCCCATCCAGTTGACTGAGGACTGCACCTATTCCTACATTTGAAGCATCTGTTTGCACAATGAAAGTTTGGTGGTAGTCAGGAGCTCTGAGTACTGGGGCTTGGCAAAAAGCCTTCTTCAGGGTTTCAAAGGCCTGATTGCATTCCTCATTCCACCTAACCTTTTTAGGGAATTTAGGAGAGGAGATGACATTCAGTGGAGAAGCTATGGACCCATAGTTCTCAATGAAATTCCGGTAATACCCAGTGAGACCTAAGAAGGCTCTCACCTGGGTCTGAGTAGTAGGTGTTGTCCAATTTTGCACAGCTTCAATCTTACTGGGCAAAGGCCTTATTTCTCCACCTCCTACCTCATGTCACTTTACTCTGTCCAATCTGGCATTTACTTGCCTTTATGGTCAGATTGGCCTTTCCAAGAGCCTGCAAAACATATCTCAGGTGGTCCACATGTTCTTCCCAGGAATTGCTGAACACTGCTATGTCATCCAAGTATGCCATGCAGAAGTCCTGCATCCCATTCAGAACCTGGTTTACCATCCTTTGAAATGTAGCAGGTGCATTTTTCAATTCAAAAGGCATAACCTTAAACTGGTATAAGCCAACCGGGGTAGAAAATGCAGTTTTCTCCTTGGCATGGTCTGTCAGGGCTATTTGCCAATAGCCTGACTTCAAGTCAAATGTGCTGAGGAACTTGGCTGCACCAAGTCTATCCACCAACTCATCTGTCCTTGGCAAAGGGTGGGCATCAGTCTTAGTGACTGCATTAAGAGCTCTGTAATCCACACAGAATCTAAGTTCTTTAGATCCTGCCTTTGGTACTAACACAACTGCGCTAGACCATGGACTAGTAGAGGGCTCTATTACCCCAAGATCAAGCATCTTGTTGACCTCACCTTTGATGTGGGTTCTTACATTCTCTGACATTCGATATCCTCTGCTTTTGACTGGCAGACAGTCACCAGTGAGTATGTCATGCTGTCCCCAAGGGGTCAAGCCTGGTGAAAGTGAGAACAGAGAGGCAAACTGATTCAACATAGATTTGCACTCTTCTTGTTGCTCAGGTGTCAGATTTGAAGAGAGATTTACTCCTTCAATCTTTTCGTCTAAAGGTAAGCCTCTGAGGAGATCAGGAAGAGCTTCACTCTCTTCTTCTTCCTCTGATGATGCTAGAAGTAAAGCTCCTACATCAGGTCTGGAGACATACGCTTTTAGTCGTAGGTGTGGAAGACTGTTGGAGCCTCCTTGGGATTGCCCAAGTCCACCAGATAGTTGACCTCTCCAAGTTTACCCACAACTTTGAAGGGTCCCATCCATTTGTCTTGCAAGGCCCTCTGCCTTGTTGGAATCATAACGAGAACTAGCTGGTCCTGAGTCAACTCGACCATGTTAGCCTTTTGGTCATGCCAGTGCTTGACCAATGCTTGTCCAGCTTTCAAGTTATCACTTGCTTCTGCCATAATTTGTGACATTCTCCTTCGGAGACCTATCACATAGTCAGTCACTCTGACTAGCTTGGGGGAAGGAGCACTCTCCAACCCCTTCTTGATCAGGGCCAATGGACCTCTGACCGGATGACCATAAAGAACTTCTAAGGGAGAATAACCTACCCCCTCCTGAGGGACTTCTCTATAAGCAAAGAGAAGGCATGGCAGTAGAAGGTTCCACTTTTTTTAAGGGGGTCCTCTAAAGCACCTATCATGCTCTTCATGGTTCTGTTGAACCTTTCAACCCGTCCATTTGTCTGAGGGTGGTATGCGGTTGAGAACTTGTAAGTAACTCCGCAGGTTTTCCACATGGCTTTCATGTAGTGGGACATAAAATTCGACCCCCTGTCAGAGATTACTTACTTAGGAAACCCAACCCTGGTAAAAATACCTAGGAGGGCCTTAGCCACAGCCGGAGCTGTAACAGTCCTCATAGGAATTGCCTCAGGGTATCTAGTAGCATGGTCTACTACAACAAGTATAAACCTGTTGCCTGAGGAAGTTGGAGGATCAAGGGGACCAACAATGTCAATCCCTACTCTCTCAAATGGGACTTCCACTACAGGGAGAAGCACTAAAGGTGCCACATTCTTGGAGCCAACCTTACCAGAGGTCTGGCAGGTGTGGCAGCGCCTGCAGTATTTATCTACTTCAGCCCCCATCTTTGGCCAATAAAAGTAGAGTGAGATCCTTTCCTTAGTCTTCTTGAAACTTAAGTGACCAGCCAAAGGAATCTCATGGGCTAACTGCATGAACTGTGGTCTGTTCTCTTGGGGTACTACAAGTCGTTTGTTGTCCCCAGGTGCAGACTCTGTTGGTTCACTGTAGAAGAGGCCATCTTCCCAGTGTAACCTATATTTCCCAGGCTCTTGCCCTTCAGCCTGAGCATCTGCCTGGTGGGGAAGACCTTCCAGAGTTGGACTTTCTCTCTGTCCCTTACTGAAGTCTGCCCTGTTGGGTCCACCTTCTGCCAGTAAAGACTGCAGCTCAGGCTGATCAACAGGATCCAGATCTCCAATGAGTTCCTGGCCTTCCACTAGCTCTTCTTCAGAGTCTAGTTCAACCACACAGGGTTGTACCTCCCTCTCAGCCTCAGCTGGAGGGGGAGTTACTGGTGTAACTTTGGACAACCTAGGGGAAGTCCTCGTTGGCTGCACTGGAGTGCTTGCTGTGAGGTTCTTTTTAGAAGTTTTAGGTTTCCCTTTTTCTTCTAGTTTCTTAGAGACAGCAGCTGACATCTCCAGTGGAGCAAGAGTGATCTCTTTCGTCATCATCTCCTTGGGAGTACCTCTCATGGTTCTCTCCCTTGCAGGTCTGGTGAGCTCCTGTAACCTTTTACTAGTTTGTCTGGGGGTATGTGACACTACTGCAAGAGTTTTCAAGTCATTACCCAGCAGAACCCTTCCTAGCACCTCACTTTGTATGCTGACCGGTATCTTCACAGTCATGTCATTACACTGGATGAGAACTGGTAATTGGGGAAGCATCTGCACAGGCCCTCCAGTTAACCTGGTGAGGCGTTTGGGTGCCTTAGCAACATCCTCAGCCTGAAAAAACGATTTGTCCACCACAGTTATGCTGGCCCCAGTGTCCCTAATGGCAGGAGTCTCCTGACCATTCACCTGGACACTGTTCTTATAATACTCTTTAGTATTATCTGGGATAGAATTATAGACATCTAAGTTCTGTTGTTCCCACAAACCCAGAGACACTAAAGAAACACTGGCTGAGACTCCAACGGGTTCATCAGCCAGAAATAGAAAGTTTCCACTTGCCATTTGTACTTCCTCCTCTGGAGCGAAGGCTAAGGAGACAAGCTGGACCCCTGAAGGTTTACCCTTACATCTGGGATCTCCTTTCACATGGTCAGTAGAGCCACAAACAAAGCATTTACCAAATGCTTTCTGGAATGGTGGCTTGTTCTGACCTCCTTCTGGTTTGGCACCAGGAGGTACACTAGCCTGATTTGGTTTCCCTTGTGGCTTATCCTTTTGGTTTTGTTTGGGGCCCTCTTTGGAATTGGAATTATTAGAATTCTCTTTGGAGTACTTCTTTGGCTGTTTTCCCTCATCCTTTTTCTGATTAGCCCCAGAATCCTTGTGAGTGGCCCTGTTGGCAACCCACAAGTCAGCAGCCTTAGCTAACTTCCTGGAATCTAATTCCTTTGAATCAGCCAAGTGCTGTCTGAGCTCAGGAGAGCAGGCATCATAAATTGACTCTAACATTACAAGATTCTTCATTCCTTCACAAGTGTTAACTCTGTAACCATTAATCCATCCCTCTAAGTTTTTCAAACTTTCACTCACCCAGGTAGCCCAGGGGGTACCATCATGCTTTTTGAGGCTCCTAAACCTCTTAAGGTACTGGGAAGGGGTCTTCCCAAATCTAGCTATCAAAGCTAGTTTCACACATTCATACTCTTTCCTATCCTCCTCCCCTAACTCCATTACCACATCAGTTGCAACAGGGGGAAGCCTAGAGAACAACCAGGGAAGTAACTCATTCCCTGTGATGTCCTGGAGCCCATGATTATACTGAAACATTTTTAACCAATCCAACACATCCAACTTAGGTTCATACATACCCACTAATTCCTTAGGCATCCGAGGTCTTTTGTGACTGGAACTCCTAGAGGAACCAGAGGAGAGAGAAGCATTTTCCACAGACAACTTTTTCATTTCTAGTTCATGATTAGGCTCTATTTCTCTGAGTCTTAACTCCGCTTGCTTCTGCTCAGCCTGGGCATTCATTCTCCTGAACTCTAGCTCTTGGTTTCTTTCAGATTGAGCCAAAAACCGTTTGTACTCTGATTCAAGCTTCATTTTTTCAAGTTCAAAATAAGCAGGGTTACATGTAGGACCTGGTATAGGCCCAGTAGGTACAGTAGGTAAGGCAGACAGAGGCTCAGAGTGTCTAACTTCATTAGGTTCACTTTCCTCTTCTGACTCATTATCAAGACTTTGATTCAGATCAATACCATCACTGTTTTCTACATTTGCTGGGGGGTGGAGGGGTAGATTCCTCTGTACCACCCAGACTTTGGTTTTCTAACAATCTTTCTATATGTTCCATTTTCTTGCCCTTTTCAGAGAGATTCTTATGTCTACACAATACTTTTAAGTAATCAGCAGTTTTGGCAGACAATGATTCTAGGGTATAATTCTCCATAGCAGACATAGTTAGAAAATCAGCTTTTTAGTGCTACGCTCTGTGGTTAGTTGCCATAAAGTGTTCAAAAAGCACTCTAAAGTGTATACTTAATACAAATCCCACCGCTGTACACCAGTGTTAGGCAGAAACCTGTGCAGTTCCCTCTGGGACCACTGCAAAAGATTTAAGACTACAGGTGTTTGGCAGTAAACGCACTTGGTCGCAGTCTGTACCACACAGATTCACTTGGTAGCTGTGGCTGAGCAGTCAGACTTCCCTCAAGAAGAGTTAGGCAATATATGTATATGTAATAGGTAAAGAAAACACAGTAGAACAAGTAAACACTGACCAGAGCTTGGTGTAAAAGAGATATAATTATTTATTTAAAACCACATCTAGAAAAACACACAGGCACTAATAGTAAGCAATTCAAAAACACGGTCACTAAAAGATATACACTCCCTTAGAAGAATATTAGACAATTCTTTAGTAAACAGATCCCAACACTTTTCTTAAGAGCACGACAAGAGAGTAAGGCAAAGTAAAACCGTGAGTTTAGAGTCAGTAGGCCGGATCCACTTTTAAAAGGATCAAAACAAAATGTGTCCAAGGTCACACGGTTGCAGTGCACAAGAGTCTTGCAAAGGTTCAAAAAGACTTGGACCAAAAGAAAGGGACCAGTTAGAGGGTCAAGGCGGCCAGCCCAGTCCAGAATGTTAAGGGGTTATTATTACCTTGTAGCAATCTTTAGAAAAGGAGGCCTGGCGGACACGGTACCTTAAAGTGGTGAGAATACTCCAGCGAGGGCAGTTGTTCCTGGCAGCGGATGCAAGTCGGTGCTTCGTCCGGGGGAAGAGAGGATCTCGTCGGGGAGGAAGACAGGAGTCCGTTGCACTGCCAGGGAAGAAACCAGCGCGGAGTTCTCGGGTAAAAGGAGCGGTCCTTTTATTTGCGGTCCAGTGGTAAGTGGCTATCCGGTTGCCGGGGTGCTTGGCACTGGTAAATCGACCACAAGACGTCCTGGGATGGGAAGAAAAGAAGGTAAACTGGTTGTGCCCACCGTCAGGGGAAGAAGCCTCTCCAGCCGGGAGATCTTCTCTGTCGTCGGGAAGTGGTAAGTTGGTTCCGCAGGGCTCCACCGGTGGTGTCGTCGTGGTAGGTCGGCTCAGCTTCTCCCTCGTCGGATTCTCAGGTCCTGTGCCGACTTCTGAAGTTCCAGTCCCCAAAGCCCTGCTTTTATGCAGCATACCCTCATTCACTCAGCCTAGCTGTCAATCAAACATGCTAAGTGGTGAGCCGGCCGGCTCACCACTTGGTCCAATCACACAAGAGTGTGACTTGAGTTACCAAGGTAACTCAGTCCAGGGTGCCTAAACCCCCTCCCACACCCCCTGTGATACCCAGACAGAGTGGCACCACTTTTGGAGGCTTCTGTGGAGAAGCCTGCCAAAAAGTGGAACAAAGGGCTCGACTTGGGTTGGAGTCACAGAAGAGAACACAAACGCCATTTTAGAATCGAGTCCTGGCAAAAAATACCAACCGGCGTATTAATATTAAATGAATAAACCGGCGGTATGTTCGAGGCTATGAGAATTAAATAATTAAAGTTGGTAGCCTCGAACAATGGGAAAATCCCATAGGGATATATTTGCGGTCGAATATAAAAAGTAGTATCCACTGCCACCAGCCAAAACTCGATCAGGGGGGATGGAGACCTGCCCCCTCGACTAACAGACCCCGGGGCAATCGAATTGCCCTGACCAGTACGTCCACAATATGATGGTTTGTACTGGTTTCTGTTCATAATTTGGGACTAGTAAAGCCAAAGGTGACTTTACATGCCCTGGGAGACAGTAGTCAGTCCCAGGGTATGGTGTCTATGGTGGGGTGTCACTATGACACTCCTGTGTTACTGCATGGAGGGTGCTGTGTAACACACATAGTAAAAACACATGAGACCCTATGGAGTAAAGGACCCCATAGCCCATAAAACACATGTACAGTCAAAAGAACACCATAAATCATGTCCAAGAGTGGGAGAAAAAGAGTCTCACTCTTAGCAGGAGAAAAAAACAAACTCCAGAAATCCAGCAAAGCTGCTGGGGGACTCGCTAGGTTAGGTAAATCAGCCTAAAGAGAGAATTCTCCCTAACAATCACTCATCTTTTGATCCAGCTCTGCCAAAATAAAAATGTGTTTTCAAAGTACTGGGTTATGCCGTAATGATGCATCACTTTGTAACCAAATATTTTCATTATTATCTTCCAACCATGAAATAACAGCTTCCCGGGTAGTTTTAACTGTAAGCAACCTACTAGTATGCAGTATTCTTCCCATTGAGTATATATCGGACAGTGTGTAAGGAAATGTTACTCCTTTTCCTATATCCATGCGTACTGGAAGTGAGCTCTCGGTCAACTCAAAATAATGTGCTGATTCTTTTAAGCAAAACACCTTTTCAATAATTAATGAGGTCAGGATATTGTGGTCCCATAGAAGGAGGAGTCTGACCAGGATTTAAAGGTTTTGGATACATACTTTTATTTTATAAAAAATAGTAATTCTATCTATCCCTAACTCTAGGGGTGGTTTCCCTACCTCAACCAAACTAAAACTTGGATTTGTCAGGAAGTCAGTTGTTTCCAAATAAGGAAAGTTATCCGTCCTGGTCCAAACTTCTATTCCATCCCTACCACTTAAACTCAAGTCCAAAAACAACAAAAACCACATCCCTGGAGAATTCCGTTCTTTACCGGCATTGAGATGTCTATGGTTAGGAGAATGCCTCCCTTCTGCTAGCTTGTGAGTCAGCTTTTGACTTGAAAGTCTCTTCCTCTAATTCAGTCTTTTCTTTCATGCTTTCTTCTCTTGGAGTCCCTTTTTTGGGATTGTGTCCCTTTTTGTTGTAGAGAGAGGGAAGTGGGAAAAGAGGCGATGAATCTTGGTGCCACCCAGTGTTGACAAAAGAACATGCCAAGAGAAGGTTGACTTGAACAAAAGATCAACTCCTTAACATATTATTCTCGATGGTTTTGAAGTTCCCTGTGTTGTGGGTGTTTGTAGACCTCCGCTGCTTGGGGAAGGGATGCTTCAATGCTCTCAAAGACAACTTCCAAAGGACGCCGGTATGTACTTTTTGGGCTTCTTCGGTTCCCGTTTCCCCAAATTACTAGACTGAGCAAAAGAGTTCTTGTCCCAACCCAGGAGATTGACGTCCTTCTCCTGGGTAGAATTCTGTCAAAGTTTGGGTTCCACAAATTTCTACAAATCTCACAGGACAAGGACAATGGCTCCCTTCTCTTCTAGTTTACATCCCGTTCCCAACAGGCTTTTCTTGAGTTATTTCAATTTTAGATACTTCATGAATTCTCTCAGTAAAATCCATGGGTTTTGTATTACTTCTAGTAAAACGTAAAACACTGTTCTTCAACTGGCTCAACAGGGACGAGGGAGATGCTCCCCTTGTTTCACAATGTTTAACCAATATTCTACAAAGTGCCACCACCGGGACGAGGAAGAGGCTCCCTCAGTCCGCCTTGACTCGTCAATGCCACAGTCTTTATGGAACTGACCAGGGAGTTGCTTCACAAAATTATCTACTTCTCTCTTGTCATCTGGTTTCACCTTCTCAGGTTTTCCTTGCCCCCTCTAGGACATATTACTGTTCCCATTACCTTCTCTCTGGGAACTCTTCACTGGTTTTGGCAGTGGTCATTCTTCTACTATTCTGCTCCGGCCTGCTTGGCTTCGCTGCCCTTTACTGTTGGCAGTCTCGGCGAAGTTATGGAAGCGCACACTCCACCCAACACAGGTCACGCCACCACCACAGTCCCTTGTATTTCCCATACAATTGCCTATGCGTCTCTGCAGTAGGCTAGTGTTGGCGGTCTTGGTGTAGTTCTTGCACCGCATGGGCCTCGTACTATAGGTCACACCACTATCACACTGACTTTCAGCTTCAGCTTTGTCCGCTTCCAGCCTACTTACGAGATGCTTTCCTCACGTCCCTCGGTTAGTTCTCATCTCTTCACACGGCTGCCTCTATGCAACCTTCAAACTCCCAGTTTTCAATTTGCAGTTTATTTGGCGGCCTCCTAGCTTGCTGACTTCTTCTTCTGCATGTCATGCTCCTCCCGAATTTTGCATGCCTTGTCCTTCTTTACTGTTTAGCTGAAGTAGCCGAGACTGCCCCATCATAACCTCAGTTTGAACAGCTGGTCGAACACACTTCCAGCTTGGGTGTAGCGTTTTTGAATTCTTCGTCCAGTACTTCTCACAGTGAGACTGTCTGACACATTACAGTAGCACATAGTGTCAGACTTTCTTAAGCATAAAGGAAGTGAACAGAAAGTGACTGTTGACTGTGTCACTCTGTTCGTGTGGAGTTCGTTTTTCCAGCAAGAGGAAGTATTTGCCTGTGACACACCTCGTGTCTTGGACCCTGGACCTCCCCCTGAATGTAGCTCATGCGCACTGGCTCCGGTGTGAGAAGCCCGCCCCCACCCACCAGGAAGTGCAGAGAAATACCCGGCCTGCAGCGCACCAGCGCGCGCACCAGGAAGTGAACAGAAAGTGACTGTTGACTGTGTCACTCTGTTCGTGTGGAGTTCGTTTTTCCAGCAGGAGGAAGTATTTTCCTGTGACACACCTCGTGTCTTGGACCCTGAACGTAGCTCATGCTCACTGGCTCCGGTGTGAGAAGCCCGCCCCCTGCCCACCAGGAAGTGCAGAGAAATATCCAGCCTGCAGCGCACCAGCGCGCGCACCAGGAAGTGAACAGAAAGTGACTGTTGACTGTTCACTGGTCGCGGCGCTCGGTGCGCTGCCTGATATTAGGCTCTCTGCTTCTCTGTGATCCCTGAGATACACCCTTGATTGAAATGGAATTAAGATCTTTTAAAAATCCCCAAATAGAGTGTAATAGCTCTTACAATTTACACGTGGGTAAGCCCATGTCTTCTAAGCAAAATTATCCAACTAAAGGTAGCCGGGCATGCAAAAGGAAGATCATTACGCAGCCCGGTTTGCTAACTGAAGGTAAATTGGCTAAAATGACTTCCTTTTTTGAACAAGTTGAAAATGTTCAGACATCATCACTTATATCTAATAAGACTAATATGTCTGACAATGAAGTTGGTAGCTGTGCTACAGAAATCATGGAAGATTTAGCAGCGGCCTTTCCATGTATCAGTAGTAAATTAATTACACAAATGTTGATGCCCACAATATCTGAATCAGGTTGTATAATTGATGTCGAAGATTATGATTCCCCAAGAGTTAAAATTCCCACTAATGAACTCATGGGGAAAAGCAACGAAAATGATATTAAGATGAAGCATAGTAGAGGCTGTGTTTCGCTCGCTAGCAATGATGCGGTTACAAATTAAACTGCTACTGCTCTAGATATCAAAGTACTACATGAGGAGGTTACGGAAAAATATGAGCCACTCAACCCTGGTGAAAGGTTTGAAATAGACCCAACAACAGGTCTGATTGTGATTGGGAAAGTACATTTAGCAATTGATAACAGCATAGAAGACAATCTAACTACTCAACCAACACCGAATAATGCCAGTACCCACATACATGATATCTCCCAAGATACTAGCTTTGTAAGTATGAATACAGAAGAACTTTCCAGGCCCTTGAAAATGTGTTAGTCTCTTTAGTAGAAAAATAAAGTGAATCAATGGATAATAAATTAGCTATACACTCTTTGTTGCTATATGATATTAGTAAAAAAAAACTCTGAAACTCTGTGAAAGTAGTACGAATACAGATACTGGAAAGATTCTAGAGCAAGAGTTACCCACATTAAAAACAACTGATCAATTTGAAAATGATGTAAAACATGTGGGAAGTGGCTTAGCTAATAAAGACATTGAGTACAATATATCAGAAAATAACACTAAAGAAAAAAATGCAGAAGCAAGTGTGAAGTGCAAACCAAAAAGAAAGGTGAAGCCAAAAAGGACCAACAAGAAAAAGAGGTATAGCCAAGCTGTAATGTATACAACAAATAAAGAAAAAAAAATAATTAAGAATGGGTGTATAGTGGATACCAATGTAGCGACAGATCTGATAAAAATAGTTCAAACAGAGATAGAAAATAATAAGCAAGTGGTAAGTAGAGATCCTAAAAGCATATCTATGTATAAAGAAGCTAATTATGCAGGTACAAATGAAGTAGCTATACATGAGCCATCCAGTAAAGAAGCCAATAGACAAAAAACAAAAAAACAAGCAAAGCTCCCAGATACCGATATAAGAGACTTTCTGATCCAACCTAAGAGTCCAAGAAAAAACGAATTATTGCAAATAAAAAAAAGGCGAACAAAATAGATGAGATTCTGGAAGATGTGCGTATGCTTTATGAAAGTGAAATAACTGAAGAGAAAAATAAGGTATGCAGCAAAAAAATAAGTAATGAAACAAAAGCAACTAAAAGTGAACACCTGTGTAGACCCAATTAAGGCCTCATAAATTGAAAAAATAGACACAAGTAACATGCAAGTCCTCAATCGAAGCCATGTGCTAAAAATATGTGCGTCAATTGTCCCATTAAGGATGATAGCCACAGAAGATTTCAAAATTGTTGACCAAGTAGTTAGTGCCACTAAAATTATAACTAATTTATGATGCAGAGATGAGACAATACACAAATATATCTTTAGTCAAAGACACCAGTTTGAACTTATTGGATATACATGTAAAGAAATATACATGCCAAAAGAAAAATACGAACAAAAAATGAGGAAAGAAGTAGATACAAACAAGAAAGATATATGCAAATCAAAAGATCAAACCGAAAAGAGGAATAAGAAATCTAAATGTGATATACCGGAGAAACCCACCAATCCAGAGATCACAGATGGGTATTGGCAGTGGCTCCCTACAGCCTTTAAAGCACACTTTGAAATGAATTCCTGATGTTCCCGATATTATATTGTCCTGGAACACTCAAGGAAATTCTCACTATAATAGTGATGAGGGACTGCTAGAAAATATAAAAACATTTAGAATTATAGCCCTTCAAGAAACATGGCTGATCGCTGACTACGAAATAGATGGACGTAGCAATCATGTAAGCACTGCTATGCAAGGCTTGCGAGGTAGACCAAAAGGCGGGCTTCTTATCTCTATTAAACAACCATGGCAAGGAGCCAGACATCCTGAATCTACAAAGATGGTGTTAGCTTTTCTGGTTACATGTAAGACACTAGCAACTGATACGTTTGTTCTGATTAACATATATAAACCCCCAGAAGCAAAATATAGTAAAGAAAATATTGCCACACTAACTAAAATCCTAGCTGAAGTTGGTAATACTTTGCCACTGATCATAGTAGGCGATCTTAATGTAAGATTAAACTATAAATCTGAGGTGGCCATGGAGGAAAACTTACCTGAACCTGTGTCTCAAAACCCTGATAAAAATGCAAAAGAATGGATAAAGTTGCTCAATAAATTTGAGCTGATAGTCCTGAATGGAACCACCCCAGGCGACGGGGAGATGAATGCGACCCGGATATCTGGAACGACCATGAGCACAATTGATTACATGATAGTGAACAAAAGAGCACACTCATGGGTAAATGACATGGCTGTAGGATGTAGGGATGAAAGCGATCATCTCCCATTATATCTCCTTCTAACTAGCAAATCCGCTCAGAATGACAAATACCAAAAAAATGGACAGATTGGAGTAAATATAGCAGGAAACAGAATAAAATGGAATCCAAAGAATATTGAGAAAGGTAATGCCACAGCGCAACCGCTGTTGGAACAGTTCATCGAATTAGCTGATACTAGTGAAACACATGATACAATCAGCATATTAAATATGTTCGAACAATTAACAGAACAGATAAGAGAATCCATTAGTGGCAAACTTACATATAAAACAACTAATGAAAGATGGACCTTAGAACATCATAAGAAATATGACAACATAATACAATTAAAAAGAAAAATCCTACGGAAAGATATCCGTAATTGTATTAAAGAGAATGATGAACAAGTAACAAATAAGATACGCTGCGTTAAGATTGAATATAGAAGATGGTTGAAATACCATTTAAAAGGAAACAAGGAAGTAACGTGGCGCCAGTTAGCCCAAGCATCAAATAATAAGAACAAAAAAATGATGTGGGAAATAATTAATGAGAAAAAAGACAAGACTATGCCGGCTAACTGTGTATCAGAAAGCAGATGGATTACCCATATCACTAATACAATCCGTACCCTAGCAGAAGATGAAATTGACTTTAAATTTGTAAAAACTGAAAGGAGAGGTCACTTCACAGTAGATTCACTAACTAAAATAATACGAAAATTACCTAAGTCTAGAGCTGCTGGACCTGATAGTACCTGTAATGCGTTATTACAAAAATCCCCTGAAAAATGGGCTAAGGTTCTATACAGTGTCTTCCAATGGATAGGTATATATGGGATAATTCCTAATACGTGGAAGAAGAGCATCATACTTGCCATCTATAAAAAAGGAGACCGAAAAGACCCTGTCAACTATAGGATGCTAGCAATGCTAGACATCCCTGGAAAAATCTTTGGTAAAGTTCTATTGAGCGAACTAAATCAGTGGATAACCAGATGCAAGATTTTACCTGAGTATCAATCCGGCTTTAGATGCGGGTCATCTACGACCCACAATATAGCTATCCTAACTAATGCAGTTGAATATTCCTGGAAAAATCGAAGGCTGCCAGTGTATGTAGCCTATATAGACTTCTCTGCAGCCTTTGATACAATAGCACGTAGCAAATTATGGGCCAAACTAGAGCATTGGAAGATACCAGGTGGGTTACTATATATGATCCAGTTGTTGTATAAAGATACTTCAGTTAGAATACGGTTAGATGCCGAAGGGCAATTATCAGAAAATATTCAAACCTCACGAGGTGTAAAACAGGGGTCTACTCTAGCTGCTACCCTGTTTAACTTATATCTTGCAGATTTCCTTAAAAATGTCAATAGTATACACATGAATGACATTAAACTAGGCCACCTCATGCTAAAATGGTTAGGATATGCAGATAACCTCATACTGCTAGACTATACACCCAAAGGGCTACAGGCAAAACTTAATGAGCTTGAAAAGTTTGCCAATGCCAATAACCATGTTGTTAACATTGGTAAAACTAAAATTATGAAATTTGAAATCCAGTTGACCAATAAGAAAAGATATTTTGGAGGGTGGACACTAAATCGACAACAAATTGAAGTGGTCCATGAATATAAATACCTTGTTATAGATGACAAGCTCACATGGAAAAAGCACTGGATTGAAACTAAAAAGAAATGTATGATTGCAACCATGGCACTGAGTAAGTTTATTAGTAATCAGGGTACTTATTCAGTGGCGACAGTTGTCAAATTATACTCAGCTAAGATTGCCACATGTTTGATCTATGGTGCAGAAATTTGGAGTAGCAAATTTGGCAATGATCTTGATAAATTTGAAGCAAAAATGCTCAAGATATTTCTGCGAATGCCAAAAACATTGCCCTGTGAATATATTATGCTAGAATGTGAAATACTCAGCATAAGAAGTAAAGTGCAGTTATCCTCAGCCATGCTCTATGCGAAATTAACAAGACTTGCTAACGATACATTCATGGTGCGAATGATGGAGCAATATGAGGTAATAGACACTAAAACTGACTTCAAAACTATAGATAGATGGAGATTAATCTACCTCAAATTGATAAAAAATGAGAGCCAATGTTGGTTGTTATACTCCATGGCCCAGATAAAATGTAAATTGAAAAAATTGATCTCGGAAATAGATAGAGAACAAAGATTAGTAAATCTGGCAACCAAATCCAACAGTGGAGTATTTGTAGAATACATTACAGCAAGATTGATTAAACCTAAATACCAGATGTCATACCCAAATTGCTCTACCATTCGATGGTACTCGCTTTTCAAATTTAATATATGCAATGTTTTAGAAATACTAGGTGCGCGAGTAGGAATCCCTCATGAAAGCAGATTTTGTCGCCTCTGCGGGATCAATGTTCTGGAATCAGCATATCATATCATAAGCGAGTGCGATAGCCTAGACACAATACGGAGACAATTTCTGATGAAGTACGATAATTCAATGTATACGTGTGACATGCGCAGCGTGTGGGCAAAGCAGTGAAAGGTAATGACTTAAATTTAATTTTCTACTTGATGAAATTTTATGTGATAATTTTAGCAATTTTAAAAGATCTGTCGAAAGATATTTTATACTATTAAATGTATGATAATTATGTGAAGTGTATTTTAGAAAGAAACATCTAAGTGATGTATATTTTAGAAAGATATATTTATGTGACGAATTGACAAAATATGTAAAACTTAATTGTTATAAACATATAATAAAATATTTGATTTGATAAAGAAGGGGTTGGCTGTTGGTATTACCCTGTGGAGTTGGAAGATAAATGGGCATTGTCCCAGACTCACGTCCTAGTCCCCAGGAGGGGAGTCCCTCCCCATGAGATCCTCCCGCGTGTTACCACCTGTAGGGGAACTAACGTTTAGCAGCCTCACCTCCGCAGCCTCAAGGAAAGGGGCTCTCCTCTGGGGAGAATTGACACCACCTGAAGGATTGTCACAGTATCCAAATCCCCCTTCTCTAACGCTCCATGTCAGTATAAATCTTGGTATTTTCAGAACATTTTTTATTCATGATTTACTGAGATTGTTTGTGACCATTCCCTATTGTTGCTTTTCACATGCCCAAAGTTGGAGCGTTAAGGAGGCAACACCTGGCTATAAATAACTTTTTATTGACATGCAGGATGTTCAGGAGGTATGGGTGCAGACTGTCCGATATTCTGTTCCTAGTATCACAGATTTCTTGTTGGGAAATTACAGAATGTTCAGTTGGAAAGTGTGAGTTGTACTGGCATTTCAGTGTCTATGCAAAAGGGGCCATGCTGATAGTGAGGGCAGTGAGGTCAGGGAGGGCAGATGATAATGAAGCACCTTGGAACAAGCAGTGAGCAAGATGGATACAGGGATGAACGTGGGCACAAAGTCTTGCAAGAGTGAATGAGGCTCAGCCAGCACACAGTTTGGGCTGTAGGGATGGGGGTGGGTGAATTCATACACCGCTTTGGATGCTGTTGGAATGGGTCTCAGTTAGGGCTGTGCTGGCTAAGGACACCACTTTTAGAGATATGTCTGTTATCAGGAGTGAGGGGCAAAGGAAGTTAGAGTGAGAGGTCCAGACAGAAGGGGCCAAAAGAACAATAGTTGGAGTAGTGGAGTAATGAGCATAATGGAAATAAGATGCCAAGTCTGGCAGATGGGAAAGGGTCACAGAGGGACCTATACACGAAGAGTGTTAAGGAGTAAAGTTGTCAAACCAGTGGAAAGGTGTTAGGCAAGGGAGCTGGTGTTCCAAAGGGGAAATGGACATGACCAGAAATTGGACAGTGTCCCCTGCAGTAAGGCAATATGGGCAGGAGTGAGTTACTCCAGAGGCACCAGTCTAATGGATAACTTATTGGTTTGAGGCTTGGACACTCGATTACACGGACAACTTAGAAAGATCTCTAAAAGTGGATACATTCATTACAAATGGCGGACTAATTTGGATGGTCAGAACTTAATTGTATACAGTTTGATGAAAATGAACAGTTTCCTTTTGCAGTCTTTTAAAAACATCAATGTGAAGCCTGTAGTATATGTCAAGGATAACCTGTCTGCTGCGGTTATTGATTGCAAAAAAGTATTCTATTTTTCCACAGATGCATTTATTGTGAATATCGGATGGTTGTATGTGATAACTTGAACTTTGTCTTTTTTTCCATGTTTCAGAAAAAGACTCATTTCTTGCAGTGTATCCAGTTTTATCCTAATAAATCATTTACTTTAATGGTAAGTCATTTCCTTTAAATTTAGAGGATTCAGTTTCCCTTCAGAGGCTTCTATGATAGTGATATATTCAAAGGAAAATGTTACTAAGTAAATCCACATTGATCTATTTTTAATAAAAATGTTTTTATTTTAGATGAAGACTTAAGTGTGCAGCTAGTAACGTTCTCTGTGATCTGTTGCCACATGGGAGAAGGAACACACAACTACTCACAGCGGAATGAAGTTTTTATTAATGTAAGGAAGGCATGATATCAATAGCGCACACACAGACACAATAGATGTATGTTTCGAAAACCTTTATTTTGGAATTTTGGTATTTTGGTTGGGTTGGTAGAATTCCTAACTGACCCTAACTCTAGAATGGGAGTAGTATCGACCATTAATAAATAACAAACAAGTCAACGTCAGTTTAGTCAAAATAAAAAGGCCTATACTAAATAAAAAACTAACCATAGCCTCCTTTTTCAATGACAAATATGTTAAGGGAATACAAAAGGAAAATTAGTGTCTTAAAAGAAATGTCTGAATGGCTTACGTAACAACCCCCTTCCCCACATTCAGAACCATGGGCTCTCGAGAGTTTCTTAAAAAGGATAGTTGGGTGGCGCAGTTCTATCAACAGTTCAGGCTTGGGTTTCAAGCTTTTGGCAGTTCAATCAGTTCTTCCCACAAATACACTGTACTACTCTTGACTTTTACTTTGCCACAATTCAACACAGGCTGCCCTCCGCCGGGCTCAAGCCTATCTTTTTCTTTGTGAGGGTTCCCCCTCTCCAAGTTATGTCTTTATATCTTTTTGCTGTCAAAGATTTTCGAAACTGCAAGGATTTTACGTACCCCTCTGCAGGACCACTTCGACCTCTCTTTAAACAATTTAATCAACAATCTTCATCATTTCGCAACACCAGTGCTTCTTGGTACTTGTATTTTCTTATTCTCTCTACTTTGCCCGCTTGTCATCTTGACCTCTTTCAAAATTCATATGCATTGTCCTCTTGGCATATTCAAAGTTCACATACTTTGCTTTTCCCTTATTCAACTTTTGTTCGGGATCGCGGTTACTTTCTTGCCTTTGGTTCCTGTTTTAATATACTTCAATTCAATCAACATTTCAGAGACTTTTTTGAATGTGCGATTCTGCCTCTCAGGACCACTCTGTTACTTTGTATACTTTCTTCACAATTCAGCAATTGTCCTTTCCATTACGTGTTTTATCGGCACAAGCGCAACCTTCAACTTTTGATTACAATGACTTTTTACTTTAAACACAAACCAGGCTTTTGTTGCCTTCGATACTTCAGTGGTGGTGTTTATTGGGCTTCTTTCTTCAACGTCTTTCATACAGCTGTCAAGGCCATTACCAACACCCCCTCTGCTCCTCCCCAACTATGTCGTTCACCTGGGAGGATAACTGGTCGCTTTGCAGAAACTTGAACATTTCTCCTTTCCACTTACTCGGTTTCAGTCTGGGAATGATTACGGCTTCCCGAAAGTGTGGAATTCTCACCTGGCTCTCTCTCGTTCTTTGCAACTACCGATCTGCTCCTTGGCCTTCCAGCGCCTGGTTCGCTTCAGCCCCGAAAAAGCTGCTCCATCTCGGACTCAGCCTCATTCAGAGTGTGCCTGTGCACGCCACCTTTTATCCTGATAGGGAGTGTTAATAAGTGGCATGTGTGTATAGTTGGGATTACGTGCCTGACTCTGCCTGGTCTCATTAAAGGGACAGGGCTATTGCAAATCAGTAGAGGTAATCTTCCTGGCCTCATTCTTCATTTTCCTCGGCTCAGTAGTGTTATCAATGTGAAGTGGGGAGGAATTATGGAGTTGTAGTTTCCCATTAAATAAGCAGGGATGGGAGTTAGCTGGGTTGTGTAAAAAAGGGGATACCAGGTCTTACCATAAGGTGCTTCTCCCCAACTCCCTGAGGACCCCCTACCCAGGTGATCCTCCCTCGCCTGTCCACCCCCAGGGTCGGGATCCAAAAGTGATGGCCTTTCCCTGGCCACCTGAGTACGGGATCCCCGGGGACTAGGTTGTGAAACACCCTCTGGTTTTTCACATTAATCAAAAGTAAAGTATAAGACTGTTGTATGGAAATTGTTTAAGGATGGCTGTAGCATAAAGGTTTTTGGGAAACAGTCCTTCAAAGTAGGATTACATATGAAGGCTGGAAAATAAAAAGGCAGGAAGTTCCAGACAGGAAGGAATCCTGCTTCCTGATTTCTAGAGCTTCATTCTAATCTTTCCTTCTAGGGACCACAAGGCCTTTGCCGCTCTCAGGATTTTAGGTCTTCCTCCTTTTCCAAGTGTCTCAAAAGTCCTCCCCTTCTTGGAGCTTTCCTTCACTCTGTTACTTACTCTCCTTTTCTGGGGCCAAGGGTCTCCCACTGACCCTCATCACCACCCTTGTTACATCCACTTTCCTGTGGATTAGTAACTATGTTCGTCTCTCTTCACTGCAGCACATCGCTCTTCTGGGCTCACGGGTCTCTCCTCGGTGGCAGGTCAGAAGTAGGACGAGGAATCTTGCAAGACATTTGGAAAATGCCTGCCTTTATCTACTTATATGAGGTGTTCCCCACCTAACAAAACTAGCTAAGGTGTTCGGCAGTGAAATGTCTTAAAAGATATGTCCACCATCCAAACTAAGCTTAACAGACCCTACCCCTATATTAACAACGGTGGTCAGTCATAATGTAGAAAGCAATAATGTAGAAAGTCAAAATGTAGAATTTCTTTTTAGAAAACAATGTCGAAAAACAATAATGTCGAATTATTTCTACATTTTTTCGAATTTTTCAAAAAAAAAAAAATATATATATAATTAAAATGTGTTGAGTATGAGGGGTGAGAGGGTGGTGGAGGGGTGGGGAGGGGTGGCCGGGGGGTGTTGGGTGAGGCGGGTTGGGGGGGCCCCCCCTTAGTAAATGATACTCTTCTTGTTTATTTATTTATTGATAGTGCTAATTGACATTTTTTTTTCTAAAAATTGACTTTTCATTATATGTATAGGTTTTTGACATTATTGTTTTCTACATTTTTTTTTCTATGACTATAAACCACTAACAACTAAAGGCAGGAGAATGACTCCTTCCTCCTGCGTTTTGCCTTTAGCAAACATTTGTTCAATAGCTGATCTTTAAAAAATTCTCTCACGACTTTGATCAGCGCATATAGTTCTCTGATGACTTCCTTAAGCCTTGACCTCTTCTCAATATGTGATTTCTTTGTCTCTGTATTGATATTTTCTCTCTTGACAATGTTTTTATTTTTGCTTAAGACTTTACTCTTTGGTTTTGTTACAACACTTTATTCTCTCCTTTTCCCAAGGTAAGATTATCCTACTCTTCAGATTCTCTCTAGTAAAGTTATTTTCCTTCTTATACAGTTCACTCTCTTTTTTTCTCTGTATTATCTTTCTTTGAACATATATTCCAGTTTATCCTTCTCTTCAAAGTTGTCTCTTATAACCTCCTCTTTCTTCTTACTGATGTTTTTTAGTTGGACTGTTCTCTTTCTCTCACTGTTATCGACTCTTTAGTTTGACTGGGACAAGTATAAATACTGTCATAATGATTCTCATTTACTTCTCTTAGTTCAACTGGGCTTGTCTCTTTCTCTTGCCTGAGACATGCATAAACACTTCTCCTTCATTTCCCGTATTGCCTCTTGATAGTCACTGAGACGAGTATGAACAGTCTTGTAATAATTTGCCGTCTCCTTCCCGCTTTCCCTGTTACCTGACAACCTCAGGGATTATGTCAACAGAATTTCTCTTTGTTCAGGTCTGGCTCTCGTCTTTGCCTACCAGATTTAGTTTCATTGTTCGATTTCTCGTCCTTCATCTCCTCGTTTCGGATGGCTTTCGAATATTCTTTATACTTGGACTTCACGTCGCTTCATTCGCCTCGTGGTCTCTGCATTTTTGTAAGGATCTCCAGTCCACCACGGTTTCTTTCTGGTCACGCCACCACTTGTAACTGCTCTCGCTTCTCTGCGTCCAGCTCTTCAGCTTTGGCTCCCCAGCTGATTTGAACTTCGTAGGCTTCCTGGATTTGGTTCCATGTGTTAATAATGAATACAAAAATAACAAAGTTTTATAACTAATTTGAATAACAAAAACATATTGAACTGTTTTTTGTTTTTCAGTTTGGTGGGTCCCCCCCCAAACCGCCTGTTTCCCTAGCTTTATTATGCCACCCCAAACCACTCCCTCCACACCAGTTTTAATCTCTTACCCCACCCCAGATATATTTGCATTAAAAAATTCAATATTTTTTAGTATTTTAAATGTGTTTAAAATGTTATTTGTTCTTCTCATTTAGTTATTTTCACTGTATACCCTGGATCTTACTGTCTCCTCCACTTTCAGTTCTGATGTAGCTATGGGTCTTCCCCAGCTGGTTTCGAAGTCTCTCTTTCTCTCTTTCTTAGCTTCCTGCGGTTCTCATTCTCCTTCTTTTTTCCTCCTCGTCCCAGTTAAATGGTATTTTCCATTTAAAGGGACATTTTACAGTTACTGTTTTGCAATAACCCATCCTTGTTCTTTTGTCATATAACCCTTGTTAGAATATGTCTGAAGAGGTGAAATGCGAGGGATATTTGGGGAGTTTCTCACATGAACTTGAGTCATTGTCACTACAGAGGGAGTCTCTGCCAGTGAGGTCCTGCTTGCCTCTACCCCTAGGGAGGGTGTTGCGGAGTGTGCACACCTCCCTAGCCTCAAAGGCGGGGGCTCCCACTTGGGGAGAAGAGACTAATTTCCTCGATTCGCCACACCACCCACTCACTGGAGAACACCCCTGCTCTGATGCTCAAGGGGCTCTCCCCTTCTTTTTCACATCAATTACAGTTTGCCGGAGCCCACCAGATCAACAATACAGGAACATCCCATTTCAACATGGCCGCTGCCGTGGGTGACATCGTACATCCTAGTCTTGCACATGTAACCAACACTGGCCCAAGAAAGCTTTTGCAAGCTCTCTGGAACCTGGCAGCACATCTCAACACATCATGAATTGTAGAGCAGACTCTTTTCCCGATCCCACCATGATTGGCTTTCCATTTCTCCTCCTTTCCTCATGCTGTTCTTGTTCCCTTTCTCCAGGTCCCCTACCCCTTCCTTTTGACAAGCAACCTTAGCCTAGGGTTGCCTTGATGCCAAAGTCCACCGCATCCTGGAATTCCTTTCACCTTTCCTGACGCTGTTTCCCATTCAGACTTCTTGGTGCACAGTCTCGTCCATCAAATGAGAGAATTCAATTTTTTAGGACATTATCCGTGAAGCTTTATTCCTCTGCTGTTGCTTTTTCCTCCACCTGTGCAATCCGTCTTGCTTGTTCACATGTCTCAGGGTATTCCCATCCACCACTGAGACATAGCGGATACTCAGAGGGACCTGCCTTACCTTTGTAAAACTACCAAGCTTCGACAACAGGTAAGGGTGGTTGGTGATACTCTTTTGGAGATTTGACTTACTGTCTTCTTTTCACTTCTCTTTCCTTGGGTCTGCAGTCGCTTTTTTTCTGGTCATCCTGGACTCTCCTCTCCCTCACTATTGCACACACCTCTTTTGGGATGCTATGGGTTCACCTCTTCCACACAGCAGCACACCCCTCTTCTGGTGTTCAAGGGGTCTCTTCTCCCCCCCTGTCCCTCCCACTGGAACACATCCCTCTTCTGGGCTCAAGAAATTCCCCTTTTCTGTTGCCCTCCAGCTTTGAATTGATTTCCAATTTCAAGGAGAGGGATGTCTTTAAAAGGCTTGCTGCCATTTTGGATTTCTTTTTAGTTTTTCCCTTGCAGGGGCTGGCTCTCCCCTTTGTGACATGACCACTACCCCATAAAAAGGTCAATAAACGTTCTTGTCAGTTTTACTTCTAAATGCACCAGAGAGGAGGAATCCATCTTAAATGGTCAATGCCTTTTAACATTATTATTCTGTTTAGAGAGTCGGTTTAGAGTCAGATCTCTGATTTCTCTAGATTCAGTTTAAACCCTGAAGCCCTTGCCAACTGCTAGATTAATTCTGGAATGCTAATCTTCAGTTGAGTGAGTGATATAAGAACATAGTATGCAAATAAAAGATGCTTCTATGTTTATCTCGCATGCTAGCTGTCAAAGAAGTGGGCACTTTCTTTAATAGGACTAAAGGTTCAACAGCTAATGTGAACTGAATTGTAAGAGTGACAAGTGGCAAACTTTACAAGTACTACTGGATATGGACAAAGTGTCTGATAAAGAGACCATTGATTTGAAAGTGTATATCCGTGTTAATGTATATTGTCATTATTATTTTGCACAATCCTTCTGCAACTCACTCTCTGCAAAACATCCATGAGATAGTTCCACTCCACCCCATCAAAGTTTTCTAAGCGTCCACCGATAATATTGCTATGGGGATCTTGCGCTTTTGGGCAATTTCCATCACCTTCCGACATTGTCTGCAGCTCGGTTTCCTGTGATGAAGTTGCACTGCTCCTCTCCAATTAAAAACTGCAACACTGACTCCAGCCTATTTGCCAGATTCCTAGCCTACAACTTGTGTCGTCGTTGAGGAGGGCTCTGGGCCTATAAAAAGGAATATTTCCTTCTTTCAAAAGTACAATTTTATAGCTACCCCCATCGATGGGGTGACAGTCACTTGAGCTTTGATGCAATTAAATAATAATCCTTTGTTTTTTATATAACGCTTTAATCTAAAGGACTTTACCTAGGACATATTTACATACATTACTATTATTACCCAATCGAAATAAGATGATCAGTGGGGCTTCTAGAAATTTCTAATGGGAGTTTTAAAAAGGAAGAATTATAGCCATTGGACACAGGTATTTATTTAGTGTCAAAACGCTAATTTGAATGATAACTTCCTTTTTAGTGATTTGGGACTACCCTCTCTGGAGCCCGGGGGGTTCATTCTGGGAAGAGACACTTTGGCCAAGAAGAGTTGCACTGCTACTTAGTCCTTATCCTCTTTAGCAAATAGGGAAGAATAAAAGTTTCAGAATAACCTTAATTTAGATTTGTTTGTACACACAAGTATACATTTATCATTCTTCAGTTACACTATCCAATTAGTAATAATTATAGCCTTCAAATGAAAGGGAATGTTAGCCCGTTGGGCTTGTTTCCCAATGTTTCTAAATTGTCCTACCGATTAGGTGTTCTGTTTTCAAACTGCAAGACCCGCAATTGCTTCCTACCCAACTGCGGGTTGTTGTCCCCCTTTCTTTGTTGCTTTCCTAATCAGTGCGCATTCTCTGCAGGGATTTTTACTCTCAAATTCAAAGTTTCATTAACTTGTGTGCCATCTTATAAGACACTTTCTTATACATGCTTTAAAAGCATCCCATCTCACTCTCTCATCAGTATAGTCAGGCAGATTGACTCTAAATAATTCCTCGACTAAGGCTCCCGACTCCTCAAATACCAGTGTGTGATGGAGACCTCCTGGCACTTGTTTGTACTCCTTTGTCTTCTGTTCACTATGCCCCAGCCCGAAACAGCAAGGCAATGTGGCTTAGTCTGAAAGTGTAATCAACCCTATTTTGGGTTACCTGCTTCACATTTCAACATCTGATTTGCAAAAATATAGTCAATACAGGATAGCTCATGTGCATATGCATAAAATAGTAGAAATATTTTGCAGTGGGGTTCCCTTGTCTCCATATGTCTCTGACTCCTTTTTCAGGGCCCACATTCTAATTAGAGGCTTGTGCAATCTTCCATCCATCCATCCATACCAGATCTATCTAAGGCACCATCTATTGCCAGATTAAGGTCACTTTCCAGTATTTCAGGTATACGTCTTAACACTTCCCAGGGAAATATACCATACCGTGGGCACAGTAAGGGCTTCCCCATAAACCTTCCTGTTTAACATTATTTACTGCCCTTCTTTATCAAATACTTGGTTTTCCAAAATAAAAGTGAACTCCTTTGCAAGAAGTATACCCGCTGGCAGATTCTTTTCTCCAAAGGGAAGAAAAAGCTGTGCTGGAAAATACCTCGGGAAGAAAAGCCTTTTAGTATTTTTTCACAATAAGTATGTTTCCCGAAAGTATGCAATATCTGTTATTTGCTTGGTCGAATATCTCATTAAATGCAGCTAGCTGTGAGGTATATTCAGTCCTCTAACATTTAAAGAAAATATCTTGAAGATGAATCTGCAAAAGAACATTGCAAACCTGTACTAAAAGCAAATTCCCCTTACCTACAAACCAAGCATATGGGAAAAACAATGAGCTCCCATCCTTGTAACTCCCAACCTCTGCCTCCCCTCCCCAAGAACCCTCAAACAGCACAAAATATATATGTTTAAAATCTATGTATTGTGTAATATTGTTTGTATTAACTTTTCACACATTTTAATAACTGAAAACAACATCACAATACACACATATTGACAGATATCGTAATTAATATCATACAATTATTATGTTAAATGTAAAGAACAGACAGACAAAATATTATAAAATTCTATAAATTACACATCACGAGTGATAACTGGTCCCTAGACCATCGTAGGGCAGCATAAAATACTTAGACAGGGGCTTACTGCAGTTAACAGTACATGCTTAGTTAGAAATCATATTCATGAATCTCATTGCAGCAATACAAAGGGCATCCACTGGGCCAGATAAAAGACGATACCTCAACCATTCCCAAGATGGGGGCGCACCAGATGTTTTGAAAAATGTCCAAACACTACTAGCGTACTTCAGAAAAATCCCAGCATTTAACAAATAAGTACTGTAGCGACCCAATGGTATGGCGACAAAAACGGCATAATCTGTCCTGCTTTGGAATGTACATTCTGGCCCCCATTATGTTCATCATAGGAAATAAATTGTTTTACTCTTAATATTGCATCCCTAAATTTACAGGACGGATGTCTAAGTATATAGGACATGGCAGAGTTATATGTTTTTTTTAAAAACAATTTTTATTGGTTTTTAAAAGAAACAAATAACACTCAACCCCCCCCCCCCGACTTCCTACCATGCATGCCCACACAGATTCCACATCTAGCTTGATCCCCTTCTCAGTTAGGCGTTGGCAGACCTCCCCCCCAAAATTTCCCAACCTCCGGGCATGCCCAGAACATATGAATCATCCCCACATCCACATCCCCACGCTTGGGGCATGTTTGTACTTCAGTGCCACCAAAACTGGCGATCTTCCGTGGGGTCATGTATTCCCTGTGGGTTATGTACAGCTGGATCGGTTGCAGCTTTGCATTTCTGGACACCCTTTTGTGGTATCTCTGTGCCCTTTCCCATTGCCCATCTGACATGGGCATTCCTGCATCCTCCTTTCAACTTGAACACCTCATCAACAGTTGGTAAATGCGGGATACCTCGTGCCCTCCTTCCGAGATATCATATATCGTTTGTATTACTGTATCAGGTTGTTCTACTAGTACTATTTCGGGCAATGTTTCTTTCACCCAGTTAACCACTCTAGTATAGGTGATGTATTGCCCAGGTGTAGTCAGGTTTCATCAACTATCGATTGAAATTCCAATGCCTTCCCTTCTTGCCATATATCTCCCAGAATTGCTAAGCCTACCGGCTACCAGTGTCTATGAATTGCTTTCCTTAGTTGCTCATCTACCTCGCGTAGCGTCACAAGGAGAGCATGGGGTCGGGTTATCTATCGCCTGGCATGCCTTGCGCCATACCTTCCACCCAAGTTCCAGCAACCATCGCCCTTTTGACTCTGGTTTGGGTAGCCATATCAGTTCTTTCAAGAAGTACAGGTCGCATTCCTCCCTCAGCATTATAGATTCTGCCGTTGGGTCTTCTGACAGCCACCTGGCCACATATTGTAGTTGCCCTGCCATATGATATATCTCAGAGTTCGGCAAGTTTATACCCACTCTGTCTTAAGTATTCTGTAGCTTCCCTAAGGCAATTCTGTTTCTGGTGTTGTGCCAAAAAAGCCCCTACATAGGCTCTGAAGTTTAGTAAAGAAACTCCTGGGCAACATATATGGGATGTTTGCAAAGAAGTTTAGTAACCTGGGCAAAACTTTCAGGTCCGGTCTTCTATCTTCCTTCAGGAGTGATGCTGGCCCACCAGACCCCCCAAGTCTGCCTGCCAAACAGTCCTAAAAGATAAACTACCTAGCTGGCAAACCCAAGGGGAAAGGGGAATGGAGGATAAAACAACAAAAGACAGATCTTCACTGGCTGGCACTGGAGTTCTCTGAGTTGGAAGACGCTTCAGGTCTCAGTGTCTGTGAAATCTAAGAGACAAATATATATATATATATATATATATATATATATATATCAATCAAAAATCCACATTACTAACATTATTATCAAAATACCACCCTCCACTTTAAATACCTGTAGCCTATGCTCTGATGCCTATAGGCTTATTCAGTTTGTAGTATTGAAATATTGAATTCGGTAATCAAAGTCTCTGCTTTCTTTTACTGTGGAAGGATTTCTTAGAAAATGTCTTGACTTGTGTTTAACTGACTGATGAATCCAATCTTATTTAAACAAAAAATATTATACATAAAATAACTTCTCAATAAATACTAGTCCTAGAATTTATTGATTCTGAAAAGAGCTTATTGCATAAGTTGAGTTAGTAACACTCAAAACGTCCATCTGATGAAAAATGTAGACTCCTTAACAGATCGACTCAAGTGAAACGATTACCGTGAACAGTTCGTTTCCGGAAGGATTCAGACACGACACTTCACGTACGCAATAGTCCTGAAGGATCGATCGCTTTCTGAGGAAACGTCACGACGCTTAACATACGCAGTTGTCTTGACGGAACGATCGCTTCCTGAAGAAACGTCACGACGCTTAACATACGCAGTTGTCTTGACGGAACGATCGCTTCCTGAAGAAACGTCACGACGCTTCACATACGCAATGCAATTGTCCTTTGATGACGATCACTTCCTGGAAAAGCGTCACGACGTAATTACGTGCACAGAGACGTATGCAGGGTTCCTTACTCTAACTTCTAACCATGCACTGCGTATTTCTAACAGAAAATAAACGCTCGCGGTAGAACTGAAAACGAGCGCATATCAGAATAAACAAACTAACAAGTGAAGCGCTAAAAAAAGAATTACGCGCGCATTGTTAGTAATATTACACGCGCGCAAGTAAATTTCGATTCAAAAATATGCGCAACAATGGAAATTCAAAAAATAAACTCAGAACTACTTTCTTAAACCAAAAATCAATAAAGGTTAACGTAGATCTCACACAGTCTTTTTCTTTTATAGTAATAACTTCGAATATAAATTTCTCGATGTAAAACTTTGTAGTTTAAATAACTTGGCTTGCTTCATCTGTTCAGTAGTTCACAGATTTCCGGATAGCTTCATAAAAATTGTCCATTAAATTCTAAAATTTTCTTAAAGGATTACTAAGGATCAAATATACTTAAAAAGTCACTGGAGCTAAGGAAACTGCAACCTGCCACGATGGCTACTAAAATGAAAGGCAGTTTAGAACTCTGATCAACATCCCAAACTACCTCATCAATTGTTTACTCCAATCACTGCTGCTGGACCAACCCCCCATCTTGCTTTGGGGAAGGAAGTGATTCCTGAAATCTCATTAAGGAATTTTTGTACAATTTTCATATAATAAAATACATAACCCAAACATCACACTTCTAAATAGAATTACCTCCAAAAGGTCTTATTGCTAAATGATGTTTTAAAATGTGTAGATGTCTATGAGAATTATCTGGGAATTGTAACAGTGTGTCTTTTAAAGTTGTGGACCCTTGAAACTCTAGAAATATACCATGGAATCCTGACAAAAACTACCATCTTCAGCAAAGCTGCCCTCCCCACCATGGCTAAGGGGAGTTTTGCCCAGAATCCCATGCTGTTTTTGATGCTTTCTGCAGCTTTTTCAGTATTATATTTATGTTCATCTCCTACCATGTGATATATATTTATCCCTAGATATCTGAACGTTCTGGTCTGCCAGGGCTTTCTGCAAGATTGATAAGTTTTCCTGCGAAATTCCTCTTTATCTTGCCAGAGGAAACATGCGAGATTTCTTGGGGTTAACCGCTATGCCGGAGAGTGCCGCGTATCGCTCCATAACCTCCATAATGTATTGTAGGTTCTCCTCCGGGTACCGCAGGTACAGCAGCACATCGTCTGCGTACAGTGATATGAAGTGTGGTCCTTGCTTAGTTTGGACCTCGATCTCTTCATATTGTCGCCTTAGGTAAATCGCTAGGGGTTCTAGTGCTACGATGTACAGCATCTGGGACCATGGACAGCCATGTCTTGTGCCTCTGCTTAGTTGTCATTTGTCTGAAATGATCGCTCCCGTTTTAACCCTGGCCAGCGGGGAGCTATACACCAGTTTCACCCACCTCAGGTACCCGGGTCCCATCCCATATTCCTTCAAGTCCGCCATCAGCCAAGGCCATCTTACAGAGTCGAAGGCTTTTACTGCATCAAGTGAGGCTATTGCTATTTCGCATGGGTCGCCTTCCGCCTGTTCTATGATGTGGTTGAGCCTTCTGTGATTATCCGATATACTTCTACCTGGGACATAGCCGGTTTGGTCGGGGTGTATGAGTTTATTTATCACCTGTTTTAGCCTAATAGACAGTACTGCCATAAGGATTTTACTATCCTGGTTTGGCATGGATAGCGGTCTGTACGACCCACAGTCTATGCTGGGCTTGTAGCGGGATAATTATTGCCTCCCTTAGAGATTCCGACAGTCTTCCTGTCTCAAAGGCCTCATTTAACATTTAACATTGCTAATAGTGGGGGGAGCACTTCTTGCCTGTACGTTTTGTAGAATTCGCTTGGGCGTCCGTCTGCCCCGAGGGCTTTGCTGGTAGGCAGGTGTTTAACCACTGCCTCTAGCTCCTCTATCGTTATTGGGGCATCTAGGTTCTCCCTTTGTTCTGCGTCCAATTTAGGTAGCCCTATGTCCTCTAACGTCTCCTGAATCTCCTGCTCTGCCGCATCCCCATCGTCCTCGTATAAGTGTTGGTAGAATTTGAGGAAACTCTTGTTTACGCTCTCCTGGGTGTTCCATATTTGGCCTGTTTCTCCCCTTATCTCTCTAATCGCTGACCTGGGTGACTCATTCTTATATAGCCATGCTAGCAACCTCCCCGGTGTGTCCCCTCCTGCATGCTGTTTTTCAATGTATTTTTTATAATTTAAGTTGCACAATCTTTCCCAGAGCTCGCCGCATTCTTGTTGTAATTGGTTTATAGTCTCCCCTTCCTTCTGTGAGGTGTCCCCTTTTTTCATGATTTCTTCTATTTTCATTTCGATCTCTTGTAGTTATCGCGTTATACCCCCTTGCATCCCTTTGGACTTGGATATGGCTGCTCCCCTCACCACTTTAAAGGCCTCCCATAAAGTACCCTCTGACTCTACACTGCTAGTGTTGTTTTCAAAGAATTTGATTATCTCCTCCCTTAAATCCTCCCGGAATGCATCATCTTTCAGTGCTTCAGCTCTGAGCCTCCATGTTGCGATTCTGGCCCTGGGAGGCTGGTGTCTCCACGCCATAACCAAAGGGGAGTGGTCCGATAGTACCCTTGCTTTATAATCCGACCTCTCTATCTCCCCGACTAATTCCGGAGTGGCAAACATATAGTCCAGCCTCGTGTATAGCTTTTGTGGTCCCGCACAGTGCGAGTAATGCCTATAATTCGGGTGTTGTTGCCTCCATACGTCTTCTAGCTCAAAATCTTCCAGCAGGGCTTGCAGGGTTTTCGCTGCGGGAGTAGGTCTGTCTAGCTTGGTATCTGATCTGTCCATTTTGGGATTTAGCGTACAGTTGAAGTCTCCCACCCCCTTATAATCGCCCATTCTAGGTGGGGGCTGATTTTGCTGTATAATGTCTTGAAATAGGTCTCTGTATCTTGGTTTTGGGCATATGTGTTGATTATGCATAGCTCTCTGTTCTCTATCATGCCTTGCATTACCACCATCCTCCCATCCGGCTCCACCGTGGCCTGTAGCAGCTGAAAGGGTACATGTGGCGCTACCCACCAAAGTAGACTTTCTTTGTATTTCCAAAAAATACAAAAGTGCCATATTTAAGGCAAAGTCAGAAACCTACAATAAACGTATCTTGGAAGCCAACTCCCTCTCAAAAGAGCTTTTCACCATCTTTAAATAGCTCACCGTCCCCCCAATCTGTACAGATGAGATTGTTAAGGATGAAGCCTGGTGCAATAGCATCCAAACAGCGATGCTAAACAAAATAGACCTTCTTCAAAATAAAATAGCAGAACACTTCAAGGCTCTGCACCCCCAACAGACCCTCTCCGTCAATACCGCTAAATATAAGCACACCTCCAAATTCAATTTTTCTCCAATCACCGAATCAGATGCTCTCCACATCCTCAAACAGCTCAAACGATCTCAATGTAAAGGCGATATATGCCCCCCCAACATCATTAAAGAGTGTGCGGCACCCCTTACACCGATCATCACAGCATTCATCAACGCCTCATTCAAGACGGGCAAAGTCCCTGACAGCCTTAAAGAGGCGTGGGTGCGCCCGCTCTTAAAGAAACCAACCCTGGACCCTGCCCAACCTAACAACTACCGTCCCATTACAACGGTTCCATTTCTTCTAGATATCTTAGATAAAGCTGCACACATGCAGATACAGTCCTACCTGGAAAACAACGCTGTCCTAGGTAAAAGGCAGTCCGGATTCCGCAAAGGTCATGGCACTGAAACCGCTTTACTAGATCTGAAGAACCAAATTACCCTAATTTTAGATAAAGGCAAGCCGGCCCTTCTGCTCCTCCTAGACCTCTCGGCGGCATTTGATTTAGTCGATCATGCCATCCTCACGAACCATCTCACTCAGGCCGCACATTTCTCCAAACAAGCCACAAACTGGATCACCTCCTTCCTCGAATGAAGAGTGATGAAAGTGTTTTCCAATATAGCTACGCAGAGCCTACCACCATCAGGTATGGAGTCCCTCAGGGCTCATGCATGGCTCCTACCCTCTATAATCTTTTTACCAAACCTCTCTTTGATAAACTGGACGCACTTGGGATCACATACACCAACTACGCTGACGATACCCAAGTACTCCTCCCGCTCACAGGATTCTACCATCAGGACGCAGCCACCCTCCAGAATATATACGCCACCATCCAAGCATGGATGGCCACAAACGGCCTATGTCTTAACGGAGATAAGACCGAAATTCTCATCCTTGGTCAAAAATTCACTCTCACGACCTCGACCCACTCTACACCAACTTCTGCATAGACAATTGTGTCATCCCAGTTCTACATTCTGTTAAAACACTAGGAGTCCACATTGACGCCTCACTCTCCATGGACAAGCAAGTCAACTCCATTGTTTCTGCCTCAGCCCTGAGCACTAAGCTCATTAATGCCATCAAACCTTTCCTAATCAAAGATAATTGCCTTTCTATTGCCAGAGCCACCATTGGAGCCAAACTAGATTATTGTAATGCGCTATTGGCTGGCACCTCCAACTCCAATCTCAATAAACTCCAAACAACACAGATTGATGCACTAAGAGCAGCTCTCAATATACCAAAAAGGGACCACATAGCGCAAGCCAGAAAGGCAGCACACTGGCTACCTGTCAAAGAGCGCATTACATTCAAAATACTTACCACCGCACACAAATGTATCAACCTGTCTGCACCCTCATACCTGTCTGATACGCTAGCCAGATCTCACTCCACCAGACCAACTAGGCAATGCCACACCAACCAACTTAGGGTCCCACGCATCAAACGAGCTAGAGCAGGTGGAATAAGCTTCCCCTACATTGCCCCTAAACTATGGAACGCACTACCTAGCATGCTCAGAGCAGAAACCTCTCTCACTGCCTTCCGAAAAAAACTGAAAACCACCTTATTTAACTAATTTCTCTTCCTTCGTGTTGTTTACTCTCTTCTCCTCCTCTCCTGTAAGTACTATTCTTCTCTTGCAACTAAGTAATGACTTCACTGTATGTACAACAAGTCATTTTCATATCTGTAACAAGCGCCACGATGCCCTCTGGGCTGCCTGTGCGCTAAACAAATGCAAATAAATAAATAAATAAATACCCAAATGAGTACTCCGCTGGCATATGCCTAATACGTCACCCCCAGAGTGGTCCCTCTCCATTTTTTTTTATCGCCTCCTGTTTCTCTTTGGTGAGGTGTGTTTCTTGTAGTAGGGCTATATCTATCTTTTGCCTCCTCAGGTACATCATGACCTTGTTTCTCTTTAGATAGCTGTTAAGGCCCCTGACATTCCAAGTTACTATCCTAAGGCCTCCCATCTCATCCATATCCTGACCCCACTCGGCCCCCCCTTGTCCTGCGCCCTGTATATACTTTTGCATGGATATAAGCTCGCTCTCTAGCTATTTGCACAACAAACCGCCCAACTCTACCCCCTCCCCTCTCCCTCCCAGTCCCCAACTGTTGCCCAACTCCATCCCTGGATCTCAGGCTACCCCGCATCTAGTCCTACCCTGTATAACGGTGCTAGGAACCCAGCAGGAGGTTGCCGCACTACTAGCAACCTAACTAGTCTATCTATTGGGGTACAGGTTGGGGTTCTCTGCATCCCCCGCATTTAGCTTCTGTGTTTTCTGCCCGCCGTATATATGTCCTAACTTCTCCCAAACTAGTGCGGAGCTATATTCAAGTCCCATTGTCATTATGTATACAGCACCTCAGTATTCAGGACCGCTGCTTCATTTCTCGTCTCGGCCATTGCGGTGTTCCTTTGCCTCCTGCGGGCCATTCTGTGCATCCAGTCAGTCCATAGCTTCTAGAGGGGTCTCGAAAAACAGTGCCTTGTTTTTTTTAAAAGATTTTCAGCCTTGCAGGGTATATCAGCATGTATTTGAAGCCAGCTTTGCGCAGTCTTCTCTTGACTGCTCCAAAGATTAGTCGGCGTCTTTGCACCCGGAGTGTGTAGTCCAGGTATGCTGTTATTTCCACGGATGCTCTTCTTATAGTGCCCCCCCTTAAGAAAATGTTCCAGGATTCTCTCCCTATCCCGGTAGTTTAGTATTTTAGCAATGATTGGCCTTGGTGGGGCACCTGGGGCCGGTCTCCGTGTCAGTGTGCCGTGGGCTCTCTCCACCGCGAATCCCTGGGTAAGTGCCCCCGTCGATCTCTTGCAGCAACATGATTTCTATGTAGTCCGTGGGGTTAGATCCTTCTCCGCCTTCCGGGAGCCCTATTATGCATATATTGTTTCTCCGGGCGTGTTCTTCGGCCTCCACAGCCCTGTTTTCCAAGTTACTCACTTGTTGGCGCAGTGTGTGGATCTCGGAGGCATTCGCCGTGCAGGTGGTGTTGTTGGATTGGACTTCTTTTTCTAGCTTGCTCGTGCATAGTGCTATCGCTTTAACGTCTTGTCGCAGTAGGTTGACATCCACTTGTACTGCGTATATCTTAAATTCAAGAGACGTCTTGAGATTTGCCATGGCTGCCTCTAGTTTGGTTTCCCATGTGACCTTTAGGTCTGCTATCGCCACCAGGATCTGTCTTTCACTTCTCGTCGGTTCTCGGTCTGTCTGTGGGTTTCTCTTTGTTGCTAGTACCATCCGTTGGTTGAGGTGTTGTGGTGTATTCTTCCATGGTGGGCTGCTTCCCTTTCGATTTGGGGAGTTTGGACACCATCTTAGTGCCTGCTGGGGTAAGCTAGGGTAAGTAACTTGTTCTTCTACTGGCTTAAGATCGGGGTCCAGATAAAAGGTCACTGCAGGATTTGCACTACTTGCCAGTTATTGGGCTAAAGTGGAACACAAATTCAGGCTCCTCTGCTTTCACTTCATGTAGTGGTGTACTATTTGGGAGGGTAGAGATTGATGTGGTTGGTCCCCTTGATCAAACCACATCCTCCGGTAGCAGGTTTTTCCTGGTGGTTGTTGAACATACCACCAGATATCCTGAAGCCATCCCACTCAGAACAGTGACTGCCAAGTCAGTTGCTAGAGCATTGTTAGGCATCTTTACAAGGATTGACTTCCCTTAATAAGTTATGTTTCACTAACTTTGTCTAACTACATTGAGGCCATGCAGTCTGGCTTCAGAGCTCCCAGAAGCAAGGAAACTGCTCTCTTGAACATCCGTGAAGATCTGCTCTCCAACCTTGACTCCAACATTCCCTCTGTCCTCATCCTCCTCGATCTCTCTTCTGCCTTCGACAAGGTCAACCATACCATCCTGCTCAACCGCCTCTGTGAAAACCTGGGTATCACTGATCAGGCTCTGGCCTGGCTGACCTCTTTCCTCTCTGATCAACCCTCCCAGTTCACACTTAGGTCCTTCCTATCATCCATCTTCCTCTCTACCTGTGGTGTTCCCCAGGGGTCTACCCTCTTGACCTGGCTTTTCAACCAATACCTGGCAACTCTCACCCACTGCATTACCATTTTATGCTCAAATGTCCAGTGCTACCCTGACGACACAACTCATTTTCAGACTGCCCTCGGCCACCCCCTCTCCCTCTCTCATCTCTGATTGCCTAACTGCCCTTCAAGATTGGTGTGCCGCCAATGATCTTTGAATGCCAGCAAGACGGAGATCCTCCTCATTGCCACACCTTCACCATCCTTTCCCTCGCTCTCTGGCTGGCTTCCCTTGGCCCTCCTCCTACCCCCACCTGCGAGGCTAAGAAACCCGGGGTCATCTTTGACTCCACCCTTTCCTTCTCCACCCACATCTCTGAGGTCTCTGCAAAGTCAAACTTCCTACTGCACCTCCTCAGAGGTACTCTGCCTTTCCTCTCCTTCCCCCTGAAGCTCATGGTATCCCAAGCTCTGGTTCTCTCTAGGTTGGACTATTGTAACAGCCTCTTTCTAAAACTACCTGCCTCTACTCTCTGCGCTCTGCAACTAATCCAGAACAGGACTGTGAGACTTGTCCTTGGCCTCAAGCCCTGGAATCGTATCTCTCCAGCTCTGAAATCTCTCCATTGGCTCCCAGTGGATGCAAGGATAACATTCAAAACCCACTGCATTGTCCACAAGGCTTTCTGGGGCCTGGGTCTAAAATACCTTCAGCTTTCCCTCCGCAAATACCTCCCCTCTCGAGCTCTTCGCTCCTCTAACTCCCTCAGGATCAGTCATTTTTCAAAGAAACGAGCTGGGGGTAGATCTGTCTTCGGCTAGGGCCTCCCTCTGGAACAGCCTCCCTGCCACTCTAAAACTTGAGGAGAACCACCTCTGGTTCCGGAAACACCTCAAGACCTTCCTCTTTTCTTCTGCCTACACTCCCCCTCTCCCCTGCTGATCTGTTCTCTCTTGGCACCGTGCACCTGGCCACCCTCTGTCCTCCGGGCCCAGGTACCTGCTCACCCTGCCACCCTCCCGAACTGCCTCCAGGCCTCCACTTGCACTGGGGTCTGTATCTGTACCCATACAGCAACCCCTTTTTCTTCCTGCACTTGTCAGACGTATCCTGTCTGCTGCCTTAAACCTAGCACTTGCAAATTGCAGGCTGCACTACTACTATTGGTTGCCTTCAATAATTATTTATTTATTATTAATCATCTTTTTCTCCTCTGCTTCACACATTCCACTTCTCCCCTCTCCCATGCACTTGCACGTTCTCAGTCTCACTGGGCCTAGTAAGATCGCTGTTTTGTTTACCCCTGTTCCTCTCCCTTGCCTTGTCGCGCTCTGAAACACTTGTGTACGAGCGCAATAGAAATAAAATATCAATCTCAATGTGGAAGAAATGTGAAGTGTCATATGCATTTTCGAGAGACTTTACAATCTTAAGGGTATGCACACTCTAGTAGATGCATCTTTCCTAAACAGCAGATGTGCTTAATGTTGACATACAGGGTACGTTTGTTGTAGTTTCTCATGTAGTCGGGGCCATCACCCAAAACGACTCAATTTGTATGGTCCAAATATTGATGAGTGCGGTTTCTGTACATCACTTGTTGAGAAGTGTTGGTGGTCTATACGGTTGTAAGTTTGTTTTTCGCCACCCATTAAATTGTGTGCACCTTTCCTCAATTTGACTTGGACTAAATTCATTTTTTTTTATTGGGGGATGGGGATGTGGATTGTCAGCGGGGGGAAGATCCCCAACACTTCCTCTTTATCCACCCCCTCACATCCACATTAAAATATACAAAAAATGTGGTCAACATGAAATCGAGTAAAGGTGGTGCACAAATAAAATGCATACAATTAAATGATTGTCCAAAAACAACGTATTCCCGTTTATAGGCTTGCACAGTGTATGGGCAGGAGATTTTAACACAGTTCTAGACATGATGCTGGATACATCGTCATATAGCCACCAATTTAGTAGATGCCTTGAGGTTTTGCCATCCCGACACTGGAATACTCTTTAATGTATGATATACACTCACGTATTGCCTATTGGTAGCTGTATCCATAATTCCTCTTGTCATGAAGAATGAAATGTTAACACATGTACTCGGACCACTATCCTGTCACTTTGGCCTATGCCTACATTTCTTGATTTCTTAAAGGTAGAATGCCCTCAGTGAGGCTTTCATTCCCTGCTCCTAACGTACTGTGAAGGCATCATGAAGTAAGACACAGAGCACAGGTTCAAGATTGGTTCTCAAAAGGCTTTATTAACTTAAAAAATCGGGATGGCGTAAGTCCTAACTTGCCCTATGCTAAAGTGGGATTTCCCTACATGAAGAAAACTAAGGATAGTCTGTTTCACGAAATCCAAATCAAAATTCTGTGTCCAAAACCTATACTTGCCTTCACAACTAACTGTATACAATCTATAGGGGTGCCGGCATCAAAATGATTAGTGTTCAGAATACAGTTCCGAGCTTCTTCCAATTCTTGGCTTGTAATCAGCTTCCCCTTCCCTAAGTTCAAAATAGTTCATTAAGGTATCAGAGTTCCCTTCCCGGATAGTCCAAATCTTCCAGATTTTCAAAACACAATTCCTTGGGGCAATTTCC
Organism: Ambystoma mexicanum; assembly: GCF_040938575.1. Classification (NCBI taxonomy): domain Eukaryota; kingdom Metazoa; phylum Chordata; class Amphibia; order Caudata; family Ambystomatidae; genus Ambystoma; species Ambystoma mexicanum. Next base: position 81,949,221 of record NC_090936.1, read on the forward strand.
AGCTCTTTTTTCATCATTACTTTTGTTAGGCAGAATCCTGTGCAGTTCCCTTGGGGAACACTGCAAAAAGATTAAGACTACAGGAGTAAGCAGTAAACCCGATTGGTAGCAGTCTGTACCACCCAGATTTACCTGGTAGCTTTGGCTGAGCAGTCAGACTTCTCTCAAGAAGAGTAAGGCAGTATATAGAGTATACACAATAGGGCCAAAAACACAGTGGAACAAGCAAACACTGACCAGAGATTTGTATCAAAAGTATATAATTATTTATTTAAAACACACTTTAGGCAATACACTAACACTCTAACTCAAAAGCAAGTTCAAACACAGTTAGATAAAGTATAAACACCACCCTTAATAACTATTAGACAAGTCAGAGTTAAAACACCACTATTTGTCAAAACAGATGTGAGCGCGTTACCTAGATGGTACTCCAATAGTTAAGTTCGAGGGAGAGAAAAAGGCAGAGCATAAAAATAAAACAGTTCCCAACACTTTTATAAGTCCAAAGCAAGTCAGTGAAGGCAGTATACACTGTAGAGCCAAAGTTCATAGGCCAGGCCCACTTTAAATGGAGCAAAAACGAAATGTGCCCAGGATCACACGGTTTAAAATGCACTAAAAGTCTTTGCAGAGTGTTCAAAAGAGGTTGGGGTAGTTCAAGAAATAAAGTTAGAAGGTCTGGAGCCAACCCAGTTGGAAAGCCAAGGATTTAAGGGTCACCTTTAGCAATCCGAAGAAAGGCAGCAGTTGTTCCTGGCAGTGGATGCAAGTCGTGGATTCGACCAGGGGAAGAGAAGATCTCGTGGAGGAGGAAGCTTGTAGTCGTTGCACTGCCCAGGGATGAAACCAGCCGCGGAGTTCGTCGATAAAAGGTGCGTTCCTTTTATTCGCAGTCAAAGTGGTGAAGCTTGGCTATCCGACCGCCGGGGTGCTTGGCACAGGCGATTCGACCTAGAGACGTCTTTGGAAGGCGAAATGGCGAACTGATTGATCCCACCAGCTCAGAGGGAGAAGACTCTTCCAGCAGAAGATCTCCTCTTGTCGTCGGGAAAGTGGTGAGGTCGTTGCAGCAGGGCTCCACCGGTGGTGTCGTCGTTGCAGATGGCTTCAGCTTCTTCCCTCTTCGGATTCTTAGGTCCTGTGGCGACTTCTGAAGATCCAGTCCCAAAAGCCCTGTTTTTATGCAGAAAACCCCCCATTCAACAGCCTAGCTGTCACTCAAACATGCTAAATGGTGAGCCGGGCGGCTCACCACTGGGCCAATCAGAATAGAGTGCGACTTGAGTTGCTAAGGCAACGCAGTCCAGGGTGCCAATTCCCCTCCCCACACATCCTGTAGAACCCAGACAGAGTGGCACCATTTGGAGGGCTTCTGTGGAGAAGCCTGCCAAAAAGTGGAACAAAGGGCTCGACCTTGGTCAGAGTTATAGAGACGGACACGAACGCCATTTTAGAAAAGAGTTCTGGCAAAAAGACCCAAACGTGAATTTAATATTAAATAAATAAACCAGCGGTATCTTTAACATTGCACCAAAAAGTGGTGTGTTTAAAATCAATGGGAAAATCCCATAGGAAATATTCCGGTGGAATATTTTGCGTGGTAACCACTGCCACCAGCCAGAAACTCGACAAGGGGGGACTGGGCAGTGCCCCCTTGAAAGCAGACCCAGGGGCAATATAATTAACCCCTTCCAGTACTTCCACAATTTGATGGTTTGTACTGGTTCTGTTCACAATTTAGGACTAGTAAAGCCAATCGTGACTTTACATGCCCTGGGAGACAGTAGTCAGTCCCAGGGTATGGAGTCTATGTTTGGGGGTCACTATGACACCCCTGTGTTACTGCACTGAGGGTGCTGTGTAACACATGCACACAAAATAGATGATACCCTATGGAGTAAAGGACCCCATAGCCCAAGAGCACACAACTAGTCAGAGACAAACCTCAAATCATGCCCAAGAGTGGGAGTAAAAGAGTCTCGCACTTAGCAGGAGAGAAAAACAAACCCCTAAAATCCAGCAAAGCTGCTGGGGGACTCACTAGGTTTGGGAAATTAGCGTTATATGAGAATTCTCCCTAACAACTTTTCACTGGTTCACACAGATTTTTCTGTTTCTTGACTTCAAAATCACATGAGAGGCCGTTGCAAAACAAAAGCTTCTTCCATAAAGTGGGGGTGGGGGGGTACTCGGTCTAGGTGGTGCAGTTGTTGGACCACACAATCCTTCTTGACTGCTTTCCATGAACAATTGGCCACTGCCTTCCTTTGACAGTGAAGCTTGATTCTTTCACACTCTTGTAACACTTTACCGTGACTTATTTGGTCACCCTGCACTTGGTTACATTTTTGTATTCTTCTGGCTCTTGCAAATACAGGTTTCCTCTTAACCTAGAGTTACTTGAACTCTTTTAGCTTTGGCCAAAACTTGTTTTCTCATCTCATAACCTTCTTGGTATTCTCTCGGCTTTGCCAACACTTGTGTCTCAGAAAATGTGTTGGTATCTGCTACTTGCACCACCTTGCTTTCACTCTATTCACAGGTGTGTATAACTTTTTTTTGCTCTTTGCAGCATTCAAAAGTGCTTACAATGTCTTTCAATTCTTTCTGGGGTCAAAAGCACTTGTTTAGGCATTTGAAAAGTGCAAATAACATTAATTTTGTTCAGTATTCAAAAGTGCTTGTTTCAAGTTCCCAGAGTGCCCCGGTAAGAGTGTTTCCACTCACCGGTCTTTCCACTCGTTGCTCTGCTTTCCAGCTTCTAATAGCTCTGATCTTCATTTGTGTAGACCACAGAGAGCACCGCTTGCTCGCCTGGAGTCCCACAGCATCTGGGTTGCTTCAGCGCCCCACAGCTCCCATTGCGTGCACCCGACAAGGAGGGCTACAGGACTTCAAAATCATCTCACAGCCGGCATTAGCGTCCCTCTCTCCTTCTCGACATGGCTTCCAGCTTCTGTGTCCTTACTCCTCTCCGCCAGCCTGCTTCTCTCCAGCCCGCTTCTTGCTCTCCTGGTGCTGTGCAGCAAGGATTTGTATATCCATTTGGCATGTTAAATGACCTTAGGTGTGAGTCATTAAGGCTAATTGCCTGACCATGGTGGAATCCATTAGGTGGATGTGCCTGGTTGTTCCACCTGTATACCCCTATAGCCCTCTTTGTCTCAGTACCAGAGTGGTGTTTGGGGCTATCTGACTTATAATGGAAGTGAGTATAACTCTGTATTGTCTCCTCCTCGTCTTGGTACCTGACTGATGTGTGTTGTGAAGGATCATGAAGCAAGATACAGACAACAGATTCAATATTTCATTCACTTCCCTCCCACTAATCTCCCGATCTCTCTCCATGCTCGTAACTTAGGCATTCACTTTGACTCCTCTCTTTCTTTCTCCCACCATATCTCTCTCACTTCTCACACCTGTCGCTACCACCTCTTCAATATTCGCAAAGTCCGCCCCTCTCTCGCCTTGCATGCCACTAAATTTTTAATCTCCTCCGTTATCTTCTCTCGCTTCTTCTACTGCTCCTCCTTACTCTTTGGAATACCTACTTCTCATCTCACCCCCCTCAAATATATCTACCATTCTGCTGTTCGTACCCTCTGTCTCCTTACCGCCCGTGACTCCATCTTGTCTTCCCTCTCCTCCCTTGGCTGGCTTCCATTTCACTCTCAATTTAAATTAAACTTTCTCTGTCTTGTCTTCAAATCTCTCCATGATCTTGCTCCTCCTAACCTCTCCTCTCTCCTCTCTTTCTACACTCCTTCCCGCTCCCTTCGTTCAGCTGACCGCTTCCTTCTCACTGTACCTCCGTCCCCTTGTGCACCCTCCCGTTTCCGCTCCTTCCAGCTCCTAGCTCCCCTGCACTGGAACTCCCTACCTCTCTCAATCCGTTCTATTCCTACCTTCTACTCATTCCGCACCTCCCTTAAATCTCTCCTTCTCCACCCCCCGCCTTGAAACCTCTCCCCCTTCTTACTCCCCCTCCTTCCTTTATCTCCCCCCTCGACCATCTCCCTCCACTCCCCGCCCATCCCACTCTCATCCTCCCCCTTCTCTCTTTCTTCTCCTCCCCACCTCTCCCTCCCTATCCCACTGCGCTACTCTACCTATTCCCTTCAGTTTAATTGCTCTTCTTACTGTTTTGTTGACTGATTCATAATTGTAATTTGCTTCTACCGTTACATTGTTTTATGTTTTATGTATCAAGTTGTTCAATTGTGCAGCACTTTGGTGTAAAGCGCTATATAAACCAATAAATACAAATATTTGAACTAAAATGTTTTGTTTTCTTAAATGTCAGGATGGAGTAAGGCCTAACTTGCCCTATGCTAAGGTGGGATTACTAAGGATAGTCTGTGTCCGTAAGTTCCACAAAAGTCTTTCTGTGTCCAAAACCTACCCTGATCCTCACAACTAAAGATAAACAATGTGTAGAGATGACAGCATTAAAAGAAATAGTGTTCCAAATAAAGTTCTGAGTTGCTTCCAGCTCTTGGCTTATTTTCCAGCTTCCCCTTCCCCAAGTTCAAAATAGTTCCAAAAGGCCTCAGCGTGCCCTTCTCCAAAAAGACAACATAGTTCACAAAGTCTCAGTGTTCCCCTTCCCGACACCTCTCTCAGCTTCAAACCAGCTTCAAAACCAACAGTTAGTTCATATCTCTTGACTTTCAAAAACAGTTCCAGTTCAACCTGGTAATCCTTTAGGCTTTTCAATAATTCTCATTGATTGCTCTGTTTCCCATTCACTTCAACAATCCTGTTCCAAAATGCAGTTTCTTTATCTTTGCTTTCCTTGGCTCTTTCCAAGCAGGGGTCATCAGTATATACGCAGTTGTCGAACCACACGGTCCACCCATTACAGGTCACTCTACTGATAACCCTTGGCACACTATATTCTTTAGCTTTTCTTGCTAACACAGGTTTTCCTCTCTCTACCTGTGTCCTAGGGTTTCATTCCACCGGGAAACCCTATGACCTATGTCATAGGGTTTCAAACCACCAAGGGGCACAAAAGCTTCGGAAGCCTGATCCGGCGTCTCCTCCACTCAGGCCGATTCAATCGACCATTGATCAATAATTATTGCAATTTTCCGAACTTCCTCTGCGTTTCCCAGCCCATAATTATACCGGGCACCTCTGACTTAGTCTCTGCCGAATTCGCAGACTATTTAAGCACTAACGTGGCACCTGGTCTTCAGCCTCGAGCGCTTCAACATGGAGCCTCCAGCAAACCCCCTCTAAGCCCTTCCCGCTCCAGCCTACAATGAGTGTCGCTACTGTCTCCCGCCTGCTTGGGCTTGCTGAGACTGAGCGTGCCCGATTTCTGCCGGCCTTCCCGCTCCAGCCTACAACAACTGTCACTGTTGTCTCCTGCCTGCTTGGGCTTGATGAAACTGAGTGTGCCTGATTCCTGCCTCCCAGTGGGCTCACTGCTACGCTCCAATTACTCTGAGCGGCTCACAATCTATTTCAGCTGTCTCACTACAATGATTGTCACCGCTGCCCTCCCTCCCCCCACCCGGGTCCTTAAGAGTAAATGCGTGCCTAACTCCCACCTCTTGGTGAGCTTTCAGCCATCCCCTGGTAACCTTGAACCGCCCAAGGCCTCGCAGGGAGTCCCGCGCACAGTAGAGCAGCTCAACTGGCTCTCCGCCAAATCTCTACTTCCCCGAGCACTACTTGTGACCTGGCCAGTGGTCCCAGAGCAGACAAACCACCTGTCCCGCTGCACATGTCGGTGCGCTCCATAGCTCGCTGAGCCACTCATGTCCTACAACAGCTATCATACTGCAACGCCTACCACTGTTGCCTTCTACCTGCTCTGACTCTTCATGAATGTGCATGCCTGCTTCCCACCTCCCATTGAACTCTTAGCCGTGGCCCGGTGTTCTTGAGTCGCCCAACGCCTTCCAAGGACTCTCTTACACAGTTCAGTAGCTCAGCAGGCTCTCTCCTATATCTCTTCATCCCCTGTGAACAACTTAGGATCCAGCTCGTGGTCCCAGTGTATACAGCCCACATATCCCACAGCGCCTGCCAGCTCGCCCCACGTTTGTGCCGATCACTGTTGAGGATGCGCTGGTATCATCCGCCCTTGCGCTCCCTCCTTACTGGAGCACTCCTATCACACTACCTTATTCATGTCCCTCATCACGAACAGAGCTGTCTGCACGACCGCAGCTAAACTCCGACACAGCAGGCTTCCCTCGATCCTCACCCCGGACTGAGCTGTCCGCACTCCTGGCTGCGCCACTATACCTGGACTGCACCACTGCTTCTTAACCAAACACCTCCACCTTGCTGCTGCAGGTAGGAACCTGCTTAGAGTGTGGCTACCTACCTTCCGTGCCATTGATCTTCTGCTCAAACCTGTCTGCACCACCTGTGCCTGCTGAGCGCCCTCCCACTCACTACCACCCTTTGTGGCTTCCCCCAGACTCCCTAGCAATTTCATTAGCTGATACCTTCTGCTCACCCTCCTGCTCTGCAACCAAAACTCCTACCTCTGTGGCTATCTATGACTTGTTCATTGTCAACTCCCATCGGCTGATCTTCCACCTCCATACCCCACTCTCCTGCCACCTCATCAACCTTCACCTGCCTGGCCCTACTGGACTCTGATCATCGCACCAACTACAACGGCTATCTCCTACCTGTACTGGCGACCAGCACCTAGTACTGCGACGAACGCTACTACAACCTGCTTGACTCTACCGGACTCTGTTCTTCGTACCATCTGCAACGGCTATCTCGTACCCGCACCTGCGATCCTGCATTTACCACAGCGACAATCTCTGCCACATCCTCTTCTACAGTCCCCAGACCGATTCCCTCCAGCCCCCATAACCCAATTCTCCCTCACTCCCTCCTCTCCTCCCCCTGCCCACTGTCCCATTCTCGTCTGACACATTCCAGTGACCTAACTGCACACACCTCCTCATTTCTCCCTCATACCCATACTACCTCCCTATCAACCCAACATCTACTTGCAGCACTCCCGCCACACCTTTACCTGCTCCCACTGCTTTGTCGGGCATGCGCAACCCCTTCCACCACTCCTCCTCACTCTCCTGCCCCACCTCTCACCCCATCTCCTGGCTTCTCCTCAAAACCCTCTGCCTCATCACAATGACCATCTCCACACTTAACCTCCCCTCCCCACCCTACCCCTCTTCTACCCAATGCCCATCTATCCTAACTCACCGCCCCAATCTCATCTATCCTCCAGTCATGGAAACCTTCAGTGTCCTTGACATCCTTCTCTGGAATGCAAGATCCCTCTGCAACAAGATTGCCGCTGTTCTGGACCTGTTTCTACGATTACATTTTCAAGTTCTATGCATCACTGAAACATGGACCCCCCCTTCAATTCAACTGTTCATGCTTCTCTCACATCCTCCTCCTCTACCTTTACACTCGTCCTCCGCTCTTCTGGCCGTAGAGGCGTCATCGGTCTTCTCTTTCATCCCAAATGCCTATCAACCCACTGTCTTTCACCTCTCCCAGACTTTCCATCTTTTGAATACTTGTATAAAATCTTCGCCTCCCCCCATGCCATCTCCTTTCTTATCATCTACCACCCTCCTGGCCCCCTCGCATCCTTCTATGATGACATTGACCACATCCTCTCCCTCATCTCCCCCAGTCCCACACCCCTAATTGTACTCGGCGACTTCAACCTCCATCTCTCCACCACCCACCAATCTTCCCCCTCTTATCTATTCTTGATTCCTTCCTCCTTTCCCCCTTCCTACTTCTCCCACTCACTCTTTTAGTTCCACTCTAGACCTCATCTTCAGTTCTTCCTTCTCCCCTTCTTCAATTTCTAACCTACCAAACTATCCTACCACGCACTACTCTCCTCTCTCACTCCCCCTGCTTCTCCTCCACTCTCGTCCCCATCTCATTTTCACTTTGCGACCTCCGCAACTTCAACCCCCCTCACTTCTATGACACCTGCACCTCCTCTCTTCCCCCTCTCACTCACTTTTCTTCTCTCTCTGCAAATGACGCCTTATCCACTCTCTCCTCTTCCCTTACTTCCAGTCTTGACCAACTATACCCCCTCACTCCCTTCCGCCCCTCCGCAAACCCGACCAACCCTGGCTTTTCTCACACCTTCTGTCCATGTGCTGCCTTCTCCGACACCTTGAAAGACATTGGCTTAAACATCGTTCACCAACCAACCACGCCTCCTACTTCTCCTATCATTCCCTCTACGACACCTGCATCAGCTCTGCCAAACGATCCAACTTCTCTTACCTCCTCCACTCTCAATCTTCCCACCCCTGCCGAATCTTCCAAACGTTGACTCGCCTTCTTTCTCCCCCTACCCCTGACCACTCCATTGCCTCTCCTCCCTCACCCTCTGACTCTGCGGACTTCTTCTCCTCTAAGATCCACACCTTACACCAAAACATTCTACTCTCCCCATCTTACACTCCCCCTTCACCTTCTCCCACTACCCCATCCTCCTTCATGACTAACTTCACTCCAATCTCTCACTCTGATGTTTCCCTCTACCTGTCCAGAACTCATCCTACTGCTGCCCCCTCTGATCCTCCCCCACCCCTCTGATTCCCAAAATCTACCCCCTCATTCCTTACCTTACCTCCTTCTTCAATATTTGTATCACAACCTCTACCTTTCCCTCAGCCTTCAAACACGCTACCATCATCCCGATCTTAAAAAACCTCTGCTAACTCCCTCTTAGCTTCCAACTTTCGCCCCATCTCTCTTTTACCCTTCCTCGCTAAGCTCTTAGAACGCCTTGTCTACTCCCAACTCTCTGCATTTGTTTCCAACCTCTCTGTCCTCCCCCCACTCAATCTGGGTTCCGTCCCAAACACTCTACTGAAACAGCTCTCACCTCTGTTCTTAACTCCCTACTTTCCGCTAGCTACTCTAAACACTCTTCCATTCTCATTCTCCTTGACCTTTCAGCTGCCTTTGATACTGTTGACCACCTCCTACTCCTAAGCACTCTTTCCTCCTTTGCTATCAAAGGCTCTGTCCTCAACTGGTTCTCCTTCCTATCTATTCGCCGTCTCTTGGGGGGCCACACCTTCCCAACCCACACTCTTGACTTTGGCGTGCCTCAAGGTTCTGTGCTTGGGCCTTTTCTCTTCTCGCTATACACCTCCTTCCTAGCCCCAATCATCTCCTCCTATGGTATCTCTCACGGCTTATATGCTGATGATAATCAATTTTTCCTCTCTTTCTCTTCCTTCACTCCCGACATCCACCTCAAACTCTCTTCCTGTCTCACTGTTAACAACTCCTGGATGTCCTCCCACTTTCTCACCCTAAACACTGACAAAACCAAAGTTCTATTCCTTCCTGCCTCCACACTTCCCCCACTTCCCCCCTCTTTCCATCTTCTTTCCCCCCACACAACTCCCCATCTTTGCCTCTTCCCGCAATCTCGGCCTCCACTTTGATTCAAACCTCTCCTTTACACACCATATCTCTCTCACTGCCCGCGCCTGTCGCTTCCATCTCTACAATGTCTGCAAAATCCACTCTTCCCTCACCTTCCATGCCACCAAACTCCTAATTTCTTCCCTCATCTTTTCTTGCCTCTTCTACTCTTCATCTGTCCTCTTTGGTCTCCCTGCTTCACATTTTGCCCCCATTAAATCCCTTTACCACTCTGCCATCTGTACTCTTTTCCCTTTCTCCACATGACTCCATCGCCTCTTCACTCTCCTCACTTGGCTGGCTTTCCTTCCACTCCCAACTCAAATTCAACTTTCTCTGTCTCGTCTTCAAATCCCTTAACAATCTTGCCCCTCCCTACCTATCCTCCCTCCTCTCATTCTACTCTCCCTCCCGTCCCCTCCTTTCTGCTGATCACTTCCTACTCACTGTTCCACCCCCTCGTGCCCCTTCACGCTTCCGCTGCTTCCAGCTCCTTGCCCCACTCCACTGGAATTCTCTTCCTCTCCGCTCCATCTTCTCTTACTCATCCTTCCGTTGCTCCTTAAATACCACTTTCTCCAATCTCCCTCTTAACAGCTTGCTACCGCTTCCTCACCTGCTTTACCCTACTCTGTCCATTAATATGATCTTGGCAAATCGTTCCACTTATTGTTCCTGTTTTTTTTAATAATGACTTGTATTACATTGCTTCTTATGTATTACTGTTGTTCCATGTAAAGCGTTTTGGTGTAAAGCACTATATAAAATGTAATAAATACAAATAGAAATTCACTTCTAATTATCCTTGGCAATCTCTTGACTTTGCCACAACGTGTTTTCCACACAACTCACTGCAAGTTGTGAACTCTCTTCCACTGCCTTGTATTCACAATACTCATAAGTGTTCAGTTCATCATTGTTCATCGATTGCTTTTAAGTGCTCATCACTTGCTTTTTCACGTGGTTCAAAAATCCTCAGTTCATAATTGCTCATTACTTTTTTTCATACTTGGTTTTCACTTTGTTCGCAGGTTCATCATAGCTTTCCTCTAGTTTGGTATACAACATAACTTGCTTTCCATTTAAATGAATTCATTACAATTTGCAGCTTGCTAAGTATCAAAACCCCTCTCTGGGTTCCATGACCAATTGTAAATTATTTCAGTGCGCTCGGCATTAATATGCCCATTTAAAGCCCCAGGAGAAGGATGAGTGTTCCCTTTATTCCATTCACCGATATGCAGTCACTCCTCCGGCGTACTCTCTCTCAGTGCCCCAGATAGGATTTTGGCGTGAGAGTATCTTACTCCCGAGTTTTTAGAATTGGAAAGTAAATCCAATCTCAAGAGTAAAAATGAGTTTCTTCTTTCGCAAAAGAGTAAAAAATTGTCGGACAACTATTCAATTTGTGCGTAAAATGAAAATTGTTGGAAAACATTAGTAACAAAGAACTTGTTGGTGCGTACTACCCAGCTTCATCTTTATTATACTTGGAAACCAAGAACTACTACAGATGCCAGCTAGTTACATCATAAATCAGTACCCTCTACCAGCATCACTTCTCTGCGTCTCGGGCCTATTGTTGCTGCCTGGCAATACCTGCTTGACAGCCACTCCATGTTTTTGCTCGATCCCTCCTTCCCTTTGCTACTCTGTTTCCCAGGTCTCTCACTTTCTGATGTTCTGCCTCTTACTCTTTCTATGCCACGTTTTGAGGTCTGTTGCTTTGTCACTCTTCCTCTCCCAGCTCTGCATTCTATTATTGCTGTTTCCCTCCTACATTGTTCTATATCAGTTGATATAACTCCTCTTCCTCTCTCTAGCTTTCTTGCACTGCCTCTTATGTTATTGACCTGCCTTTCTCTAATCTGGATTTTGTATTTCCAGATCTCCCTGTCTGCTGTTAATCTGTTTTCTTATTTTACGGTCTCTACATGTCTCTTTCGCTCCGCTTCTATCCCTCATTCCTATTGGGTGTGCGTCCTATTATTTACCTCTGTTTCCCTTCTCACTTTCTTTGTTTCTCTCTTATGTAGCTCATTGGTCTCTCTCTTCCTGTTGCACGAATTCCTGTTTTGGATTATATACTACGTTCTTTGTTCTTGCGGCCTCTCTCCCACCCCTCATTTTGTTCTCCTGTATTGCTTAGGTCCAGAGTTGCTCTTTCTCTCCTTTTTGTCATTTGACATAGCACTAATAAATATTTAAAAAGCTGAAAATGCCTTTTTGGTTTACTAATCCAGTGCAGCTTTAGCATTGGGTGCTCCATTTTTAGATGTGTGCAAACCTTCTTTTGGCCATTAGGCTGGGAATTAGAGTTAGAGGTGTCTCGCCAGATGCAGTACTTGCTTGAATGCAGATGCTTTATCAGCACTGTATGCCACTATAAGTAGAAGAGCCCAGATGAGATGTGTGTACAGTATAGCAGCCCTCATGGGATTTGCTTGTTCTGAGCCATTACAGGTATAGGAGCCCCGATTGAATGTGTGTGTTCCGAGCCATTACAGGTATAGCAGGCCTGATGAGAGGGGATATATGTGATCACTGTGACCACCAAAAATGCTGATTTACAAAAAAAAGTTTAACACCCTTTTCACCCCATAGATATACAGGGGGAGACCCCCCAGCATCCATCTTCTAGCCCCTACATTCATTATATACTCTACTCATCCCCCCATTTATATATATATGGGGTCGAATTAAATGTCCAGATTTTCAGTGATCGCCATAAAAAGGGCACAGTAATTCTATGATCCTGATGTAAGGTGTGTGTTCTGAATAACTGAACTTTTAGTAGTCCTTTTGATGTATACCGGTAAGATAGCACAGCAAGTAGAGGGCTTGCTTTCACATCCGTGCAGAGCCTGCAGACGCAGGTTCAAATCCCGGCAGGACCAAACTCAGCCTTTCATCCTTCTGAGGTCGATAAATGAGCACCACACACCGTGGGAAATAATGAGCAGCGATTAGATGCCTGGGGGTTCGTAGCACTATATAAATGCAAAATTATTATTATTATTATAAGTCGAAAGCTAAGTCAGCTCAGTTTCAATTGATTGTTACCTGTATCTTAAACACATACCTCTGATGTAGATGCATTAGCTCACCTATCAACAGGATTTGAACTAACAGGTTACATAATTATCTCTGCAGCAGGGTTATTGATCAACTGAGCTACCTTTCCCAACAGGCTGTTGACTTGGAAAGGCACATAGGGTCAGGGCACTGGCAGTTACACGTGAGGCTTGCCTTATATAACTGGCTTGTCAAAATGTCTCAGCCTGTTTGGACTATCCTACATGAGTCAGGAGATTCATAATGAGGCCTTGAATGTGCTATATTATTGGTACTAAGACTCAGTAATGTGACATGGTAGAAGCAGAAGTGTTGAGAAGCGCAAGGCACAGTAGGAGGAATTGAAGTATATGACAGCATTGCCATCTTCTAACACTGTCCGCCTTTGTGCATCACACCAGCTAAGGAGGGTGGTGGGAAGGATCTAAGTGAAAATACCACATTTTTTACTGCAAGGTCGAAAAATCATGTATGTGAAACACATTTTCTGTATTTTTAAAGCATGGGGAGACCGCTCGCAGCACACCGCCTCCACATCCACCCACTTAAATGCCCCTACCCAACGCCCCTCCCCATCTATTCTTTGGGGGAACCTTTTGTTTTCCATCCACGTATTCTACATTGCAGTAATGGGATTCAGGAATTATGTAGTGAAGCCGGTGAGAAGAGTCAGCCACTGTTCTTGCTACATAATTTAGCTTTCTGCAGGAAATGCCAACACATGTTTGTGCTTTGTCATTACAGCAGCTCTTTCAAAAACATTCAGGTACTGTCCCAAAACATAGCAGTCCTGCTAAGAAATGTGGGCATGATGCAATCAGCCCTGCTGTGAATAATTGGCACTGTGCCATGACATGCGTATAGCAGCTGTGCTGATAAATTAAGCTATTTTGCCTGAATATATAGCAATCATGTTCAGAGGCACCTGCACAATATGTGCCACTGAAAATATATACAGCACTGCTTCTACCTGCATCCATTATACCTGCTTGTGGTGGGTGGTGATTAGAAAGGGAGTTAAAGTTCAGGCTACATGCCCAGCTATTTCTTGCTCTACACGACAATGAACTATGTACAGTGCCCTTTCATGCATGCACAAGCACACAGAAACATACAATCTTAAGATTAAATAAAACACATCTTCATATACAACGCCGAAAAAAACGTTTTCTCTCAAATGCCAAACAACTGCTTGCTGGGAGGCTCATCTAAAACTTTGAGACATCAAACGCAATTGATGTGCTTCTGTGATGAAAAGAAAACAAAGTATGAAATGCCCATGATGCTGCAACTGCGCTGCCTCTATTAAAGCTGATCAAAACAGAGGAAAATTGAGCAGAAATGCAGCGCTGGTTGAAGACCATTTTAATTTTCCACAATACTACATGTGTCCTAAATCAATGTGAAAAGCATGATCATGATTCAAAATGCTTCAATAACACTGTAACCTACAAAATGCAGGCAGTTGAAAAAAGTGAACAAAACACAAATTCCCTTCTACATTACTCAAAGTATAATCTTGTGAGAATTATTAACAGAGCGTTAAAAAAAAAATAGACCAGGACTCATCCCAGTTGCTTCTTTCAAGGAACTGAGTCGATTGCTAAAGTAAAGAGTGGGTTTGCAAGCTGCTGCTGCCTGCCAGCCTGTCTCCAGTGACCTCCAAGATGTATGGGGGTGCTGCTATAAATAGCTTCTGTAAGCTGTATGCAATGAAGAATTAAAAGGGCCGTATTGAGAAGATTTCTGTGCGTAAAAAGGCCTATACGCACCTTATCTGGAGGGCTGCTCTCTCTTCTCTCTGCTCCACAAACACTTTTCAGTAGTCTGGCAAGCAACGCTCACCTTATTCTTGGAACCACGCTGCTTTCTGTTGGTGGCTCTGCTCTTCCCTCACGGACGCTACCAGCGGCCTACACTGCTTGGGAGCCTTCAGTGCCCCACAGCTCCAGCTGTGGGCACAAGGCAATGGAGGCTGCAGGTCTCTCGACCCTCTCAAAGGCCCGGTTGGGTCCTGGCATCACTTTCTCCCTTCTGCAGCACCCAGCGTCCGTCCCGCTGGCCCTTCTCCAGCCTGCTCCCTCTGGGAAGGTTCTCTCCAGCAGCTTTCTCCCAGGCAAGTCTCTTCCAGGCAAGTCTCCCTTCTGCTGGCAGTCCCGCCTTTTATGCACCAGTATCCTGTTAACTGGTTGCAGGTGCAAGTGCTTGGTTTAAATTGCCTGACCGTAATTACTCCTATTTGCTGGTCATGCCTGACTCTTGTAATGGTACTCCTCTGCAGTCCTCTTCCTCTTCCCAGCACTAAAGTGGTGTGAATGAGTGGAATTAAGAGAAAATTACCGGCAATAACCTATGAAGGCAGGGGCGAGGGGAGGATTTATTCTTACAAGGGAAAGGGGGATACCATGTCTCACCCAAAGACATCCTCTCCCCACTCCCCAAGGTCCCGCCACCCAGGTGATTCCGCCTCGCATCTCCACACCCAGGGTCGGAATCCAAGAGCGATAGCCCTTCCCTGGCCACATGAGAAGAGTGTCCAGGTGGTGTATATGTGCGGATGCTCTCGGGTTCCACATTGTCTGCATTAACAATATATGGCTGCTATATATTTAAATGAGGATGTGTCCTCCTAGTTGTTCTCTTCCTCGTCCCAGTGGTGAGGTAATGTTTCTGGGGAACATTTGGGAGGGAAGACTAGGGAAAGGGCTGACATTAGCCTAGAAAGGGTTGAGGGATAGAGTGTTCAGTCTGAAAAGGGAATGGAGGATACCATGTCTCACCTAAGGACGTTGTGACAGGGCGGTCCGCCTCAAATGACCACGCTGACTCTTCCAAGGGTGTTTATTAATATAAGTTGTCAGAATGGCCGTTTTTCTTCTCTCTGGATCTAAGGGACTGAGGAATAGTTGTCTCTAGGGGCGTTTCTCTCTCGACTTTCCCCATGCTTGGGATGCACCTCCCAATCCCAAATGTCCCTATAGGCCTGTTAGTAATCTACCAATCAGTAACCCCTATCTGTCTGTCTTCTTACACAAACTTATGATATTCTCCCTAAGTCGTTGGCTATCTGACTCCCTAGGGAATTTCTAACTCTCCCTCTCCTATCGTTGGTTAGTTGCTTGGAAAATAGGGAATAGTGCCTTCTTTCTCCCAGCTTCATCGTTCTCTGTCTCTTTAACATCTATTTTGCTCCGCTTGCACACCTAATTTGCACCTTCTCCCCTAACTTCCAGTGTTATGCAGATGGCACACAACTCTTCTTCCCTCTGATCCTCTCCTTACTTCATCCATCATTCCTGAATGCCTATCTGCATCCAGTTCTGGTGTGCCTCCAATGATCAATGCCTCGGTGCCAGCAAAACTGAGATCCTTCCTATTGGGACTCCTGCTGCCTCTTTCTTCCCCTCACTCTGGCCACCCTCCATTTGCGCTCCCCCTTTCTCCATCATCTGAAGCCAGAAACCTCAGAGTTATCTTCGACTCCTCTCTTTCCTTCCTCCCTCACATTCAGGACCTTGCCAAGAAGGCCCATTTTCAACTCCACCTCCTCAAAGGAATCCTCACTTCCCCCAGAAGATCAATGTCTCTAGAGCTCTCGTTCCCTATAGGCTAGACTACTGCAATAGACTCTTCCTTAGTCTACCCTCTTCCTCTCTATGACCCCTGCAGCTAATCCAGAATAGGGCTGTGACTTATCCTTGGGCCCAAGCACAGGGACTGTATCTCTCCTGCCCTAAAATCTCTCCACTGGCGTCTGGTTGCTGCAAGGATCAAATTCAAATATCTCTGCATCATCCTTAAGGCTGTCTGGGGCCGGGGTCCACACTTTCTACAACTGGCTCTTACTATATTCTCTCCCTCCAGATCTTTACTTTCCTCCGGCGCCAACTCTCTGCGTGTCAAGCGATTGGCTAAACAGCGAGCCGGTGGCCGATCTCTTTCCTCAGGTGGCTTCCTCCTATCGAACAACCTTCCTCTTTGTCTTGAGACGGATCTCCTGAAATTCCGGAAGCTCCTCAAGCCTTCCTTTTCCCCTCCTCCTTCCCTCCCTCCCTCCCTCCTCTGCGGAACCCTGCACTTGCTGATATTGGTGACCAGGGCCCTTGTGTGTACACTGTGAGAAACCAAAGGGTGTCTCACTTGCTAGTCCCCAGGGATCTCCTTCTCGGGTGGCCAGGGCCCAGCCATTATTGCCTTTTGGATCCAGACCCTGGGGTGGACCAGTGCGGGAGGATAACCTGGGTGAGGGATCTTCGGGGAGTGGGAGTGAGACAGCCTATGGTAAGATGCTGTATCCCCCCCTTTCCTGTGCCCATCCCCCATCTCTCCCTACCCCCGTTCTACACAAACACTGGGCTGAGGAAGAAGGTGACTGAGAGTAAAGAGGCTAACACTTGCATATCTCATTGGACATGTCCAATTAATCAGGTCAGGCAAAGTCAGAAACTTGACCTTAATCACATACATCTGATTCCCATTAGCTCCCCCCACACGGATAAAAGGCAGAACATAGAGACACACTCTGAGCAAGGGAGGGCCCGGGGGCTGCCGACGAGTCATGGGTCTTAACCAGGGTGGGACATGGAGTGGGAGGGGGGTCCTATTGACCTACCCTTCCCTACATTTTCCCCCTTTCGTTACTTAAGTAACGAATACCTTAGCTCCCCAGTCGTTCACGCTCGTTCTCAGCCAACACTGCCTCTTCCCAGGCTGGCGTTCCTTTAATTGGCATCCAGGCTCTGCACACCCCTCGGAGACTTTCCCCCCTTCTAGCATATTCAACCGCGGTGCATGTCGTATTTATACATCCCATATCTCCCTCCAGGTCCACACATACCTCCGTGTACCACTCTAGCTCCCAGGGCTCCTTTATTGTGGTATGATATAACCGGTCCACTATATCCCCGTCATAATACTTGGGCACCATACTATACTTGGATTCTGAAGCCTCTCCAGTTTGTACGTGTGCTTCCTGTTGCGCCCGTGCCCTTCCTCCGGCGTTGCCCATTGTCACCATCATCATTGCTCCATTGGGGACTGCATTTGCGCAGCATCGAAGACCCAACTGGCACACACAAAAAAATCACAAGTAAAAACATGATAAGGGGCATTAGTAGTTTAACAGCGAGCCCCATCCAGGAAGGTACCCAGGAAAAAAGGTTGTCAAGCCACGTGCTTGGGTCGGTGCCACCTTCCATCTTCATTCGTTCCCCTAGGTTGTGCACTGCAGCATTGACGTGTGATAGTGTTCCATTATCAGCATCTTCAGAAGGTACAAAAGTGCAACAGGAACTTGCAATTTTTCGGCAAATACCTCCATCCATCGCTGTCAACAGGTCTAGGACATACCTGTTTTGCATTGTCATCAGTCTCAGTGCCCTTAGTTCCACTTTGATCATGTTGAACCCTTCTTCAGTGTCGTTGGCCAATTGAATCAGCTCCCACCGTGTGATCTGCAGCCATTTCGCATTTGCTTGGGCCTGAATGCTTGGAATGAGGGAGGCGAAGAAGCTTTCCGCTGAGCTGAATAACCTGTACCTGTCTGGGATCTGTGCCAAGAGTTCTGAGGAGGCCTTTGAGATATAGTTTGATGACCTCCGTTTTCTGGACATGATTTCGTCTGCGTTTCCTTCCGATAGGGCGTAAAGTGGTGGCTCTTCAGTGGGTGAGGCGTTGGTTGTGGCTTAAGTCGTCTTCCGGCCCCCTTGGCCGAGGTGGCTCTCCGGTATTACCATTAAGGCTGAGTGCAGTGTCGCCAGGGAACATGTGCCCCTCCATGATGGTGGGAGGTGCATGTACGCCCGCTTGCCACAGACCCAGTAAGTGTCCATCAGGGCTGCTGTTCCTTTCTTCATATTTGGAATCATTAGGCTCTTGCTGCAGTTCGTGTTTCTTCCCATGTCGATTTTCCCTTTTCCCAGGAAGCAAAGTTCGTTTGAGATTTCTTTCTGTAGTTTCAATGCTTTTTCTATAGCGCTCACCCAGGTCAATTTTGCCACATGTTCTGACCATACTGCGGCACACTTTTTTGCAATCCATTGTAGTTTTTCGGTAGGCAGCCCTCGCAGTGCTTCAGCTTTGCATGTTACCACATCATCTTGCCATTTGTTTTCTGAAAATAGTGTTCCTTTTATTACTAAGAATGGCTCTTTTAAGCATACCACTCCTTTTGTTCTTGAGTAGCACGTTTTCTCGTTCTGCAGCATTTCAAAAGATACTGTGTGTGCCTGGAAGGTGTTCTTAATTCTGCACAGAGTGAGATGGAGGAGACACTGGGCGCCTGCAAGAGGCAATTCTTGCGGCATTAAAACCTTAGGTGTGCCTGAGGCATGGGGGATCAGGGAGCACACGTAGCAACTTTCATTAGTTGTTCGTTTGGCTGTGGAGCTCATGTCTGCATACCATTTATTCGACTGGTGTGGGTGCCTGGGATCCTCTATCGTGTCAAGTCCCAGGCCATAGTATTTGTCATATCTCTTCCTACCCGTTTCCCTCTTTCACCTGTTTTTAAGGAATGTTTTAGCATGCCTGGCTGCGTGCAACAGGGACTCCCTCTCCCCGGTCCCCTCGTTCTCCCATTCCTCATACAGAGTAATGAACTTGTTAGCCACTTTAATATTTTCTTTCATTCTCTCTGTGGTGTAGTCATTTTCTCTGGCAGGACTGATTGTCGTTGTGGGAGGGGTAGCAGTGGTGCCATATAACCATGATATAACAGATGGGTGTCAATCATTTAGTTCACGTACACTAAAATTTGTGGTGTGGCTTTGGGGCTTCAAATGGATGGTCGGCTTGTTGTTTATATCATACTGACGTTTTGCCTCGTCTGGATGTGGGCCATACCCCCATGCCAGCTGAAAGCCATCCCATATTAAATAGTTACCCTCCTTAAACGGTTTGCTTACATTTTCCATGTTAGTTCCATTACCTCCCCCCTCATTTATCTCCATGCAGATAAATGCTATTATGTAATATGTTGTTAGGCCAAACATGAGTGTAAAAAATATAATAGCACAGACAGTCAACCCACATTCGTACGAGTATTTTCGCAAATCAAAAATATTTCTACTCCTAGTGTCCCTATTGCTAATCGTTGCAGGCGGCCTGTTCGATCTTCCAAGGCGAAGGTGAACCCACTGGAGCAGGACGATCGATTGAGGCACCAAAGCAAAGGGTCGGGAAACCCTGAAGGTCACTGCAGGAGATTGTTGCCTCCTGTAAACCGTGAAGGATACGCTGAGAAAGCTAAATCCTAGACTAGAAGAAGCCTGCATTGTGTGTCAAAGATGCCAGCGACCCTCCAGGTGAACGACAGAGTTGGGGAGGCGTGGCCAAGCCTGTGGTATCAACCTTGACTTGTGAATCAAAGCCGCAGAGATAAGAAAGGAATGCAGACACCCGGTTAGTTAGCGAAAGACATGAAAGGCCGGTTTGTTTCAAGGAAAGATTGAAGCCACAACTGTGTATCTCTCAATTAAAGGTTGCACGCATGCTGAGGAGACGAGAAAGAAACTCTAAAGTTACTGATAACTGTTAAGCCAGTTTTACAGAGTAGCAGAGTGGTCTGGCGAAAGGAAGTAGCCCACTCGAAAGTCTCAGCGAAATGTTTGATGTCTTGTTATAAAGCGGCAAGTGAACAAACTCTGAAATGCGCAGTGGTCAAGATTAATCCTGTCGAAAGGGGAAGCTGAAAGGCAATTGCTTTAAGAGAAAGATCTCTTTGAACTTTGTTGATTGTGTTATGGAACTACCAAGACCAAGAGACACTGGGGCAAATACCATAAGGGAGATATGACGTGAAAGTCGAAGTGGTCCTGCCAGGTCTATGGAAAAAGACTTGCACATTCGAAAGTCTTCAACATCAGTGGAAGGTCAGAGCCCAACCGAGGGAGACCTGGAATATGAAATAAGATAGGGAAGGGTACCCCAAACGAATGTGAATAAAGCTTGGGGAAGGGAACCCCTGAGAGAGCTGTGATTTGATTGCGAGGTCTGAGCCCGACTGAGGGAGACCTATGTGAACTTTTGTTGAACTGTGAAAGATGTTTTGGAAAACTCGAATAAGTGACTTTAACATGGAAGGCCAAGAGGGCCTCTACCCACATGTTAAACTGCCTTTTTTTTTTAATAAGCTGAGCCAGAGTGTGTCTTCTTGTTTACTCCGTGCTGTCCAACGTGGGGCGGAGAGCTGACTCAGCCACCTTGATCTTTTATGTTATAATACTGACTTTCCTTTGCATATACATTCAACTTTACACACTTTTTGTATAGGAGATAGGGTAGGCATTAGGTTTTGTTAGTATGGGCCATTTTAATTTGACAAAAACTGACTGACTGTGTTTTCTATATTATTTGACAGTAGAGACTACTTCATCATAGCTATAGGTCAAAGAAGTTTTTACAAACCCCAACAATTGAATAAAGGTTTTGAAACTTGTAACTCTTGTCAGTGTCATACTTGTGATAACATGCCTCCCCTACACTACCTTGGTCCTGGCCCCCCACACCCAATTGCCTTCAGCCCCCGCCTCCTCCCAGCACTTGCCTAGGCACCCACTGGCCTGTGCTATCACAGACCTGCACTTTATTATTTATTGGCCATCACAGGCCGGCACTTACCTATCTATTGGCAGCTGACCACTCTCACCAAGTCACTTAACAACTGCTTACTCCCTAGCACTTCCCTCCAGGGTACTCTGAGCACTTACTCGCCCCCTCCCTCATCCCTTCTCTCTCTCTCTCTCTCTCTCTCTCTCTCTCTCCCCCTCTATCTCTCTGAAATTGCATGCTCTGAATGCTCACAAGGCCTAGTAGGACGCCTCTATCTTTCATTATTTTTTTTCATTTCATTCCCATGTTCCAATCTTATTGCCCTGTGGGTGCTTAGAAACACAATTTACATGATGTATAAGTGCCATACAAATGCACAATAAACAAACAAACAAACAAACGTACACTCCTTTCAGAACCTCCTACTCCTAACCCCTCACTAATCTGACCTTGTAAATTATTCTCCTCCCACCACGTCACTGTTCCTTCAAATCTCCCATTCTGCTTTTCCACCTCCACCCTTTGATCTTACTTCCTTTCCCACTACTATTCGTATTAATGGTTCGAAGGGATTGTGTCCTCCGACGTATTCCTTATCTTTGATAATACGTTTCCAGCTTGCTGGCCTCGGAAATTTTTTCTGTAGAGGGCGCTGCGCGTCGACGTCTGCCGAGTCGATGTCCCTCGACGGCCACCGTATCGGCGCCGACGTCACCATGCCCATAAATAGCCACGCGCTGCGTCCGTTGCTCGGTTCCGTTTTTCTGCGCTTCGTGGGGCCTCGGAATGTCGTTGTTCAGTTCAGTCAGGATAACCCTCTATATCTACTCGAATAAATACCAACTCGTTCTCGATGGCATCTTCATCGGAACCGACGACGCTGCGATCCGGCTTCAAGAAATGTCGAGATGCAGTAAAAAAATGTCGATAACGGATCCACACAGGATCTGCTTGTGGTGCTTGGGAGCCGAGCACCATTGTTCGGAGTGTGAGGACTGCATGTCCATGACGGCGAAAGCCTTGAAGGAGCGC
The DNA here is from genome assembly GCF_040938575.1 of Ambystoma mexicanum. Classification (NCBI taxonomy): domain Eukaryota; kingdom Metazoa; phylum Chordata; class Amphibia; order Caudata; family Ambystomatidae; genus Ambystoma; species Ambystoma mexicanum. Next base: position 81,971,304 of record NC_090936.1, read on the forward strand.
AAGGGGAAGCTCGAGAGAGGTAAGTCAGTCAAAACCTCCTCGCAGGTTTCTTCGGCTGAGTCGAGGCATTCTTCTCCTCGCCGTCGAAAACATTCCCATTCTAGATCTCGAAGTAGCTCCCACCATTCGTCGAGATCAAGACACTCAAAAAAGAGACGTCGAAGATCCCCTTCCTCGTCGTCTTCTGTTTCCCCAGAAAGGGTCTCCTGTCCCACAAAACACAGCTCTCAGGCTGAGTGGGAGGAATTCAGAAAGAAAATGTTAAGCGTCTTCGAGAAAGCGGCCTCGACCCCCTCGAAGACAGCTGAGGGTGATACCCCGGGTGAAAAACCCAAAAAATCAAAACACTGCGAGTCGCTACACCCGGCGAAACATTCCACCCGAGAGCGCCACGAGCCATCGGATAAGAAGGCACCATCTTCGACGCCGTTGTCGAAGATTCCTTCGACGCATGGATCGGCGCCATCAACGCCGTTGTCGAAGGGTTCTTCGACGCATCGGTCGATAGACTCAACGCCATCGTCGACGCCGATGAAAGAGAAGACCAAGGCTACTCCACAGCCAACGGTGATTCCAAGGGCCTCGGGCACGACGCCGAGACCGTTGTCGACATCCTTGAGTAGGATCCCGATCCTCTCGAGTTCTTCGAGACCTCTTCCAGTTTTTTCGACGCCATTCTCGGCACCTGTTAGGCAGAAACCTGTGCAGTTCCCTCTGGGACCACTGCAAAAGATTTAGGACTACAGATGTTTGGCAGTAAACCCACTTGGTAGCAGTCTGTACCACACAGATTCACTTGGTAGCTGTGGCTGAGCAGTCAGACTTCCCTCAAGAAGAGTTAGGCAGTATACAGAGTATTCACAATAGGTCAAGAGCACACAATAGAACAAGTAAACACTGACCAGCGCTTGGTGTAAAAGAGATATAATTATTTATTTAAAAACCACATCTAGAAAAACACACAGGCACTAATAGTAAGCAATTCATAAAAACGGTCACTAAAAGATATACACTCCCTTAAAAGAATATTAGACAAGTCGTAAGTAAAGCCCCACTTATTTTCAGACAGCAGTGAGCGCTTAACGTAGATGGCACTCTAATAGTTTGTTTTAAAAAGGGAGAGAAAAGCAGAGAACAAGTTGAAACAGATCCCAACGCTTTTATGAGAACATAACAAGAGAGCAGGCAAAGTAAAACTGTGAATTCAGAGTCAGTAGGCTGGATCCGCTTTAAGAGGATCGAAACTAAATGTGTCCAAGGTCACACGGTTGCAGTGCACAAAAGTCTTGAAAAGATTCAAAAAGGAGTTGGACCAAAGAAAGGGACCAGTTAGAGGGTCAAGGCGGCCAGCCCAGCCCAGAAGGTTAAGGAGTTATTATTACCTTGTAGCAATCTTTAGAAAGGAAGGCCTGGTGGACACAGTACCTTAAAGTGGTGAGAACGCTCCAGCGGGGGCAGTTGTTCCTGGCATCGGGTGCAAGTCAGTGCTTCGTCCGGGGGAAGAGAGGGTCTCGTCGTGGAGGAAGACAGGGGCCCATTGCACTGCCAGGGAAGAAACCAGCCGCAGAGTTTCTCAGGTACAAGGAGCGGTCCGTTGATTCACGGTTCAGTGGTGAGTGGCTATCCGGCCGCCGGGGTGCTTGGCACAGGCAGTTCGACCACAAACCCGGCTGGGGTGCAAAGAAATAAAGGAAAACTGGTTGTGCCCACCAGTCAGGGGAAGAAGCCTCTCCAGCCGGGAGATCTTCTCTGTCGTCGGGAAGTGGTGAGTCGGCTCTGCAGGGCTCCACCGGTGGTGTCGTCGTGATAGGTCGGCTCAGCTTCTCCCTCGTCGGATTCTCAGGTCCTGTGGCGACTTCTGAAGTTCCAGTCCCCAAAGCCCTGCTTTTATGCAGAAAACCCCCATTCACTCAGCCTAGCTGTCACTCAAACATGCTAAGTGGTGAGCCGGCCGGCTCACCACTTGGGCCAATCACACAAGAGTGCGACCTGAGTTACCAAGGTAACTCGGTCCAGGGTGCCTAAACCCCCTCCCACACCCCCTGTGGTACCCAGACAGAGTGGCACCACTTTTGGAGGCTTCTGTGGAGAAGCCCGCCAAAAAGTGGAACAAAGGGCTCGAGTTGGGTTGGAGTCACAGAAGAGAACACAAACGCTATTTTAGAATGGAGTCTTGGCAAAAAATACGAACCGGAGAATTAATATTAATTAAATAAACCGGCGGTATGTTCGAGGCTATGAGAATTGAATAATTAAAGTTGGTAGCCTCGAACAATGGGAAAATCGCATAGGAAAATATTTGCGGTCGAATATAAAAAGTAGTTTCCACTGCCACCAGCCAAAACTCGATCAGGGGGGACAGAGACGTGCCCCCTCGACTAACAGACCCCGGGGCAATCGAATTGCCCCGACCAGTACGTCCACAATCTGATGGTTTGTACTGGTTTCTGTTAATAATTTGGGACTAGTAAAGCCAATGGTGACTTTACATGCCCTGGGAGGCAGTAGTCAGTCCCAGGGTATGGAGTCTATGGTGGGGTGTCACTATGACACCCCTGTGTTACTGCACTGCGGGTGCTGTGTAACACACATCACAAAAACACATGAAGCCCTATGGAGTACAAGACCCCATAGCCCATAAAACACATAAGCAGTCAAAGGAACACCATAAATCATGTCCAAGAGTGGGAGAAAGAGGCTCACTCTTGGCAGGAGGAAAAAAACAAACTCCAGAAATCCAGCAAAGCTGCTGGGGGACTCACTAGGTTAGGAAATTCAGCCTAAAGAGAGAATTCTCCCTAACAGCGCCTTCGAAGCCTGTCACTTCGGCGTTGACGACATCAACGTTTTCTCGCCCAATAATGACGAGTTTGGCTCCTTCTGCCTTAGAGATGGGTTTTATACCATTTCAGAGGTCAGAGTACCCTGGACTATCTTCAATTTATGAAGAGGGGGAAGATTGTGACCAGGAAACATTTGGGTTGCAGAGGACCACACTGCCTGTTTCAGAGGATTTCACCTCTGAAGAAAGAAGGTTGAAGGACCTACAGGAGTCACTACATGAGGCAAGTGGGCTGGACACTTCCCCAGAAGTGGAAATTGTTAAGCCAGACCCAGGGGAACATGCCGAAACACCCTATAGAACCCTTATGGCAAGAATTATTGAATTTATGGGTTAGTCTGCACCTTCGCCTGTTTTTCAACAGGATGACCTGACAGACATATTAGACAAAGGTCCACAGGAGGACCCTGTGGTCCCCTTCCATGCAGCCTTACAAAGGAAAATGACATCTAATTGGGAAACTCCTGAAGTTATCCCTGCGGTCAATAAAAGATTGTCAGCCAAGTATAGGGTAGCGGCTGCTGACCCTGAATACTTATCAAAACACCCGACTCCAGAGAGCCTGGTGGTCCAAGCGGCAACTTCATCTAGCAGTAGGACCGCTTACCCTACTGTCCCACAGGATAGAGATGACAAGAGGTACGATTCTATGGCGAAGAAAGTCTTCTCTGCTTGTAGTATAGTGTTGAAGTCCATCAACGCCACCCATACGCTCGCCAGGTTCAGTCACAGACTGTGGGAGTGTGCTTCATCAGCGGCTGACTGCATACCTGAAGGAGAGGAAAAGGAAGCCTTCCTTAACATTATTAAAGATGGCAAAGATGCCATGTGCGAATCACTTCGAACTGGAATCGATTCCGCTGACAGTATCAGCAGGGCCATGGCGGCAAGTACAACAATCCGCAGGCATACGTGGTTGCTAAAGTCTGGCTTTGCTCCAGATGTACAGGCCAGAGTTTTGAATATGCCCTTTGACGGCTCTTCGTTATTCGGAAAGAAGGCGGATGACAGTCTGGAAAAGTTGCAGACATCTAAAGCAGCGGCAAAATCGTTAGGAGCTGCAATCCGCCAAACTGCTTTTCGCCCCTCAGGAACCTCTCGAAGAGGAAAGTCTTTTCGCTATTATTCCGCATTCGGGAAAGGCAGAGGACAGCCAGCTCAAAGACGCCAAAGGAGACCTACCCGAGGTGGACGGGTCAAAAGTACTAAAGCCGCAGCAGCAGCAGGTGCCTCTTCACGCTCGGCATCTGCATCAGCCGCCCCCAAACCACTCTGAGGTCTCTCCACACAAAACACCTGTAGGGGGCAGGTTAACTCACCATCTGACGGAATGTCAGGCTATAACGTCAGATGCTTGGGCATTGGAGACAGTTGCCCAGGGTTACTGCCTACCCTTTCTACACATCCCTCAGAGTCCTCCACCGGGGCACAGCTCTCTAAAAGTTCCAGATCCGCTCATCTTGCAGGAGATTATAGACCTGCTAGAGAAAGGTGCCATAGAACCGGTACCTGTAGCGGAGAGGAACAAGGGCTGGTACTCCCCCTACTTTCTCATACCAAAGAAAGACGGAGGACTGACACCCATCCTGGACTTACAAGAATTGAACAAGTTCCTCAGGAAGGACAAGTTCAAGATGGTAACTCTCTCTCAGATCCTTCAGGCCCTCCAGCTCCAGGACTGGCTGGTATCTCTGGCCCTTCAGGATGCTTATTTCCATGTGCCAATCCATCTCAAACACAGGAAATACCTGAGGTTCGCAATTGGCGACTCTCATTATCAATTTCGAGTTCCGCCATTTGGGCTGACATCCGCCCGAGGGTCTTCACCAAGCTAATGTCGGTAGTGGCTGCGAGTCTAAGGAGGGAAGGGATCCACGTGTACTCCTACCTGGACGATTGGCTGATCAGGGCTGTATCTTCGAAACAGGTCCAGGTCCAGCTAGATTATGTCTGCCACTTCCTTCACAAACTGGGCTTCTCCCTCAATTTAAAGAAGTCACAGATGATACCATCACAGAGACTCCAGTTCATTGGAGCGGTCCTGGACACTTCCCTGGGAAAAGCCTCGCCACCAGAGATGAGAGCTTAAGATATTCTGCAGATGGTCAACAAGTTTAAAAATGCCCAATGTCTCCCAGCCTTCGACTTTTTGAGGTTGCTAGGCCTCATGGCATCCTGCATCTTCCTTGTCCCAGAGGCTCGCCTGAGAATGAGATCTCTTCAGTGGGCACTGAGAACGCAGTGGTCCCAATTCTCAGGGAGAATGACAGATCTCCTCTGGATTCCAGATAAAGTAGCCCGCAACCTTCAATGGTGGGCCTATTCAGAGAACATCTTGAAAGGAGAACTGTTTTGGCAACCATGGCCGCAGATAACAGTAGTCACAGACGCCTCACTCACGGGGTGGGGAGCCCATGCCAACGACTTGACCATCAGCGGTCGTTGGTCTCCATCGGAGTCCAGACTACACATCAACCTATTGGAGCTGAGAGCGATCAGACTAGCGCTGAAAGCTTTCCTGCCATCAGTACAGGGGAGAAATGTCCTGATAATGACGGACAACACGGTGGCCATGCACTACCTCAACAAAAGAGGAGGTGTAGGATCACTGCCACTGTGCAGAGAGGCAATGCAGCTCTGGTTTTGGGCAATTCGGGAAGGAATCTCTGTCGGCAGTCCACCTAGCTGGAGAGAAGAACTTGACAGCAGACGCTCTGAGCAGGCAGAGCACAGTCTCCCACGAGTGAGAGCTAGCTCAGGAAGTCCTTCAATAGATCTTTGCCCTTTGGGGAACCCCTCAGGTGGATCTGTTCGCCACAAGCACCAACAGGAAGTGCGATCTGTTCTGTTCAAGGGAATTTCCCCCAAGAGGAGTTCTAGGAGACGGGTTCGTAGTGGACTGGGAGTTTCCACTGCTTTACACGTTCCCACCAGTCCCTGTTATTCCTCAAATGATCAGGAGGTTGAGAAGATTCCAGAAAACCATGATCCTAATTGCCCCGGTCTGGGCCAGGAGAACGTGGTACCCGGACCTTCTAGATATGTCCATCTGCCCTCCAATCCGTCTTCCACTCAAAGAGAATCTTCTCTCGCAGAAGGGAGGTTAGGTTCTCCATCCAGACACCAGAACCCTCAACCTTCACGCTTGGCTTCTGAAAGGGTGAGGTACAACGATTGGGATCTCCCTGATGACGTCATGGAGGTGTTGCTTTCGGCCAGAAGGCCATTAACAAAGTCTTTATACGGCTGCCATTGGAACAAATTTTGCAGCTGTTGTAGGGAAGAGAATATCGACCCTTTTTCATGTGGTACACCAACGGTGTTATCGTTTCTACTCTACTTGGCGAACTCAGGCCTTCAAGTTGGCACTGTAAAAGGCTATCTCGCAGCGCTTTCTATCTTCAAGCGCACTGCGGAGGAACCATCGTATTTCAAACTACCTTTAGTGATACAATTTCTCAAGGGATTAACTAATGTTTATCCTCCAAAACCATTCCATGTTCCCTTATGGGACTTAAATTTAGTCTGAAACTTCCTAATGGGCACTCCATTTGAACCACTTCACTCTTGTTCGCTGAGATTTCTCACGCTTAAAACTGTCCTATTGGTAGCACTAACATCTGCTAGGAGGGTGAGCGAGCTACAAGCTCTCTCATGTAAACCCCCACATACAATTTTCAACAAGGTCAAGGTTGTGCTACAGGTGAAGCCTAATTTCCTCCCAAAGGTGGTTTCTGAATTTCATATTACTCAGAAAATTACCTTACCTTCGTTCTACCCTCCTCCCCATCCGGGGAAAGAGGAAGAAAGGCTATATAGGCTGGACCCAAGGCGAGCTATCAGCTTTTATATCAGCAGAATGGCTACGATCAGGCAAGCAGACCAACTCTTTGTAGGATACCCAGGTCACAAGTTGGCACTACCCATAACAAAACAAACCATTTCCAGGTGGATTATTTTGGCCATTCTGGAATGTTACAAACTGGCAGGGAAAGTGCCAACCCAAAATCTTAGGGCTCATTCAACCTGGGGTATTGCAGCCTCATCGGCTCTCCAAAGAGGGGTACCGGTCCGAGACATATGTGCGGCTGCCACATGGTCGTCCGCACATGCATTCACAAAATTTTACAACCTGGATTCCTCCACTAGTCAAGAGACCAGATTTGGCAAGGCCGTATTACATTCGGTCCATCCCTAAAGGGATACATAACATTCTTACTCCCACCTCCAATTACATGCCACTGCTATGGGAGTCTATCAAAGATAAGGAATACGTCAGAGGACACAATCCCTTCGAAGAACAAGTTACTTCTTACCTTGTAACGTTCTTTCCATGGGATGTTCCTCCGACGTATTCCTTATCGCCCCTCCCATCCATCCCTGCAGTAATACTTCCCTTGTGGTTGCAGCTTACGCTGCTTCAAGGTCAATAACCAATTAAGGCATGACTTTTCTCATGCTACAAAACGGAACTGAGCAACGGACGCAGCGCGTGGCTATTAATGGGCATGGTGACGTCGGTGCCGATACGGTGGCCGTCGAGGGACATCGACACTGCGGACGTCGACGCGCAGCGCCCTCTACAGAAAAAATTTCCGAGGCCAACAAGCTGGAAACGTATGATCAAAGATAAGGAATACGTTGGAGGAACATCCCGTCGAAAGAACGTTACAAGTTAAGAAGTAACTTGTTTTTCTATTCACAACTATCCTTCTACCTGTTATTCCTTTTCCTTCTTCCTCTCTACTTCTCTGCCTCCTACTATTCCTCTAATCCTAACTCCTGTTCAACCCTATATTAATATCTGCTCCTATTCTCCCACTCTTCCTACTTCTACCACAAGTACTGTTCCAACTCTGCTACTACCACTACAGCTGTCTACTACCTTCCAGATCACTCAGGGATATGGTGCCCTGCACACCTCTCTCACTATTACAAACCCCTAGGGATATGGTGCCCTGCTCACCCTTCCACATCTAACTCCTGTTTTACCCCTAATGTCCAGGCTGGCTACTCCTACCACCTCTACTCCCAACCACTACTACCTCTGTCACTACTACTACCCCACTGCACTACTCCTACTCTACCTCTACTACTCATACCCCTCTCTTTCTAACACACAACCACTCAACAGACCACTCCTAACAATAGCCTCTGCACTCCAAAACTCTCTTGCCTTCAATGGTCTCTCTGACATCCTCCACCTCCTCCTGTCCTCATCCAGCTAACCACACTAGCACACTCGCACACACTTCCTTATATACCTCACCCCCTCCCAGGATTGGCCACTTACCTTAAACAATAGCTTACCTGGCTCCAGGGGGTGTCACAGTTGAAGGCCAATATAGGGCTTAAAAGGGCTGTTAAGCCCCACCCGCTTTCCAACATGGACCCTGCTGGGGTCCCGGGATGCTGGACTGCCTAAGGACTGCAAGCCTTCTAAATAATAACACGATCTCTGGTAGCTTTGTGGCTTAGGCCTCCATGGGGCCTTTATATAATTAAAATATAATCCCCAGTGGGTTAGTGGTGCTGCTTCCCTTGGTGGGCTCCAGCTGACACTGTTAGCTGGAGTTGCGCTCTCTGGCCGGTGTTGTGGTGCCGCGCGTCCCTTTCCGGCGTCCTCTGCCAGTGTTGCTGCTGATCGCAGCAACCTGTGGCAGGGTCGCTGCCACTGCTGCGTTGCTCCTCTCTGCTGCGTTCTAGAGGCTCACCGTCACTGCAGGTAAGGGGGGGTGACAGGGAGCCTGCCTGCATCCAGCTACCGGTGGGGATGGGGTGGACTACCGCCTTACCGCCCCCCTTCTGAAAGGGCTATGGAGCTGGCCCTGTCACACCGTCCTCTCCCCACTCCCCAAGTTCCCTCCATCCAGGTGATCCTCCCTTGCATATCCACCCCAGGGTCGCGATCCAAAAGTGATGGCCATTAATCCTCTGGCCACGTCAGAGAGGCTCTAGGGAGGATAGAAGTGAGGACGCCCTCAGGTTCTTCACAGTGCTTAGCTTTCAAGTGCAAAATCCTGTCCTCAATATGGCAACATTTGAGCTAAACGCTGATTGGTCGCGCCTCGTATTTGACCTTGTTGGATGCCTTCAATGTCTAAATAGGGGAAGTGTGTATTGGGCTGGCAATTTGTGCACTCAAGACTTTAGGGCTTTCGCTGCAAACCCTGCAGGCTGATTTGCTAATGCTTGAAAATGAATACATGGAGGGAGGCAGGCCTTTTTTTCTTCATTTTTTACATTATCAGAGCAGTAAGCTGGATGAGTTTTGTCGTATGACCATTCCTGAAGCTTAATTCCTCAATAGAGCTACAATGTCCAGGCGGTATGGAGAGGTTCAGAATCTTAGGTGTGTGTTTGCTTAGTTGGTGTGGAACAGCAGCACTTATGCATTAAGACTGGCTGTGTGGATGATGGGGCAAGTTGCTTTTCTGCAGTGTGACGAATCCCAGGAATGCCGTCACTGCTTCCGTAGGGAGAGCCCCTTCCCATGAAGCCAGAGAGGTGTGGCCACTAACCGATAGTCCCCCAGGGGGTGGTACTCAGCGGGTGGATCTCATGGGAGGGAAAGCCCCCTACGGGACCAGTGACGACCACTGTAGTAGAGGGTGCTATCCACCTAACGCTTACACCTCCCCTTCACCCCCCTGCCCTTAAACGCAAGTGTAGGGCAGCCGAGCGGAAATGGAATGCATCACTCGGACCCTCTGATAATCTGGCCTGCCGCATCCTTCAAAGGCAAGATCGACTCTGCATCCACACCAAGAAACGAGTCTTTGTTTAAGCCTGCATCTCTGCGGCATCAAACAACATGGCCACACTTTTCAAAGTCTGTAAGGAACTGGACAATCCTGCAGCAACCTTCTCTTCTGTCGCACCAACCCAGAACCTCTGCTTGTCCCTAGCTGCACACTTCACCCCATAAACCAAAGGCATCCTTTCCTCTCTCACATCCAAACCAAACCACTTCATACACCAACACCTCTGGAGCCTCCTTTGGCCCTTCCACCAGTTCTCCTCTCTTCTCTCACTCCCATTACACCGGTTGAGGTCACCAGACAAGTCCGGTCTATGTAGGCCTGATCCAAACAGGTGGACCCATGCCCCTCCAAAACCATTACGGACAACATTGACTCTATCGCTCCAGCCTGGGCTGATCTCTGCAATCTCTCTTTTGCCACTGGAGTTTTCCCTACTTCTCTTAAGCACTCCATTGTGCACCCTCTGCCTAAGAAACCCTCTGCCGACCCCTCCATTCTGCGAAACTACTGCCCCATCTCTATCACCCCTTTCCTGGGCAAACTCCTGGAGAAGCTGGCTATCTCTCAGCTCACCCTCCACACCATCAGTCTGGCTTTAGAGCATACAGAGGCATGGACATTACCATACCATACCATAACATACCACTCTCTCCACCCCTACCCCCTATGATGGGTCAGAAAATATGAGGCAGACAATTAATTCTAAAGGGTTTGATAAACGCCTCACTATCCCTACCCTGACGAGGATTTCCCTGTTTATCAAAATAAACTAAAAGAAACACTCAAACAAAAGGATTCTGTCCCTCACACTTGCACATATAACAAACTTAACAAGGTAATATATGACAATTAATATATAACAGAAAAAACAGTTATGTTCAAAACCTGATGACTGTTTCTCCTTGCAACCTGTGTGATTGCCCCTTGCCCAGATTCAAACAGGATTTCAACCAACAGTTCAAAATAGGGAAATTCCGCCTTGCAACGACGTTCTAATGGAGCTCTTCCTGGTCCAATAAGTCTCTCACTTTGACTTGACCAACAGTTCAAAATATTCAACAAGTCTTTTCTCTCTCCACTTGTGGCAGAGAGTTCAACACAACTTCTCAGAAAACAAGGATACTTCCACAGTTCATTAATATCAACAAATATTGGCAGGATGATTCTGTTAAAAAAATACTTAAGTGGTCTTGCCACTTTTTCAACACTTTTAACCACACCACATTACTTAAATTACTTCCACCTGGTCCACTCATCTGCCAAGTCTACCACTACAGGGTCCCTTACCGTGGTTTTCTTGCCTGCCAGGACTAATGAAACTACTTGGAGTGATCACTTTCTCCTTTCTTCCCACCTCTCACTCTTCCCCGCAGGTCAAGCCGACTTCAGCACTGCCACCTACCTTCGCAGTCATCTGATCCATGAAGCGTGCATCAGTTGAGGCTTTCGCTGCTACTTTCTCTCCACTTCTGCACCTTTGGTTGACTCGCCCCCTGACACAGCCCTCTCTAACCTTCATCTCTCTATCTCTAACACTCTGGATGTCCTTGCCCCTGTCATGAGGGTCCGCTTGAAGCCCAAATCCAAGTGCAACTCTTTATACGATTCCGACCTCGCCACCCTTAAATGCAAGTGTAGGGCAACAGAGAGGAATTGGAGGGCATCGGGTGCACCCCCTGACAAACTGGCCTGCCGTCTGCTCCAAAGGCAGTACAGACTCTCTCCTCTCTATGAAGAGAGCCTACATCCAAACCCGCTTGTCTGCGGCATCTAACAACTCGGCTGAACTTTTCAAAATATGCAAGGAGCTAATCAATCCTGGTGCATTCTCCATCACTCCTGTTCCCTCCCTGCCCCTCTGCACGGCCTTGGCCTCTCATTTCACTACGAAAACTCAGGACATCCTGTCCACCATCTCTTCCTCTACCTCCTCTTCTACCACTCCTGGCCTGTCTGAGGCTCTCTCTCTCCTCCTCCTTTCCCCTGATGATGATTCTAGAAATGTCTGATCTATGAAAGTCTCGTCAAAGCAGGTTCTCCCCTGCTCATCCTGAACAATCAAGGACCACATCGCACCCTTGCTCCAGCCTTGGCTGATTTCTGCAATCACTCCTTTGCCACTGGAACTTTCCCCTCTCCCTTAAGCACTCTCTTCTGCACCCCCTCCTAAAGAAGCCCTCGGCTGATCCTTCCTCTCTGCTTAACTATTGGACAATCTCCATCACTCCTTTCCTGGGCAAACTCTTGGAAAAGCTGGCAATCTCTCAACTTAATCTACATACTGAATCTGTTGGTTGCCTCCATGACCACCAGTCTGGCTTCAGAGCTGCCAGAAGTACGGAAACTGCTCTCCTGAACACCCGTGAAAACGTGCTCTCTGATCTTGACTCTAATCTCCCTTCTGTCCTCGTTCTCCTCGATCTATTCTCTGCTTTTGACAAGGTCACCCATGCCATCCTGCTCAATTGTCTCAGAGACAACCTTGGTATTACTGATCTGACCCTGGCCTGGTTGACCTTATTTCCCACCGACTCTCCCTCTCAGGTCCAACTGGGGTCTTTCCTCTTTTCTATCTCTCTATTTGTGGTGTTCCCCAGGGGTCTAACCTCTCTCCCTGGCTCTTCAACCACTAACTGGCATCTCTTGCCCATTGCATCGCTGCTTTCTGCTCCAATTTTCAATGTTATGCGGATGACACTCGCCTCTCTTTCAGGCTTCCCTAAGCCACCTCTGCTTCTTCTCTCATACCAGACTGTCGGGCTACAATTCGTAATGGTGTGCCGCTAAAGATCTCTGCCTTTATCCAGTAAGACTGAGATCCTCCTCATTGGGACACCCACTCCCTCCTTTCTTCTCTCTGGCCGCCCACTCTGGGCCCCTCTTCCTGCTCCTTCCTGTGAGGCTAGGAACCTTGGTGTCATCTTCGACTTAACCCTCTCCTTCTCTCCACACATTTCTGATGTCTCTAAGATGTCACACTATAGCTGCACCTCCTCAGAGGTGTTCTTCCTTTTCTCACTTCCCCCAGAAGGTCACTGTCTCCATAGCTCTGATCCTCTCTAGGCTGGACTTTTGCTACAGCCTCTTTCTAAATCTTTCTGCCTCTACTCTTCGACCTTTACAACTTATCCAGAACAGTACTGCAATACTTGTCCTTGGTCTGAAGCCCAGGGATCGTATCTCTCCAACACTGACATCTCTTCACTGGCTCCCTGTGGCTGACGGGATCAACTTCAAGACCCTCGGCATCATCCACAAGGCTTTCTGGGACCTGTAAAGAACTCATGGTGGCACTGTAAAGACAGACACGAGTGATGACAGTTCAAGGGTGTTTTTTAAAAAAAAACCCTTTAAAAAAAAGAATCAGTGAAATCAGATCATAACATGCATAAATCAAACATTCATTTATACATACAAACTTAGTCCATAAAATCAAACTTAACTACATAAGTTAATACAATATTAAAAAAAGACAAGTACATAGCAAAATCAACAGTACTCAGCCTAAGCCCCTGTTCACAATGAGCAAGCTGAGGTTAGCACTTCAAACCTACAGATTCAAGCTCTTAATAAAACCAGATGGGGCTAATCCCTCATGAGTCCAATGGATATTTAGGCATCGCATCCATAGCCACTCTTCATTGTACGCTAAAAAATTCATCTTCAGATGCCCAAAGAATTTAGCTCTCAAGCTATCTAGAGATACACACTCTAATACCAAGTGTCTTAAGGTTTCAAACTTTGTCTTACAAAACCTACAGCTAGCAGAGTCCACAGTAATTAAGGACCTCCTCAATTGGATTTCCCTGGTAGTTCACGGGCCCTTAAGAGAATATCTCTCTGGGCTCTATTTGGAAATTGAAGCATGATGTTCGTAAGAGAACCTCTGTCTGTGTTTGAATCTCAGATGACCCAGAGAGGGATATGAATGTAGACCCTCAATAGTCACAGTCCAATCCAGATCGAATATGGCTCTTTTAACCTTCCTAGGGATCTCTATCAGGGTCGTTAGAGTTAAGCCAATCTCCTCGAGGACCTGCTCCGATCTGTCTCTTAAGGAAATTAAGGTCTGAGAGAGGTTCAGATTTCTTCCCATTAGATTGTATAAAGTGTTGGGGATAGGGGTCCTGATTTTAGAATAAAGTGATAGACCAGCCCATTTTACCCGTGCCCACATTGAGACCGTCCCCATTTCAAATCGAATTGCCCATATGGGTACAGCATTCGGGACCCCCAAGATTCTCCTCCAAATGCGACCCTCAATTCTATCGAGGGTGCTGCAGATCTTATCAGATTTTAATTCAAGGCCATAGATCAGCTTGGGCATGATTTTACCCTTGAAAAATGTTGCTTCTGGTTTGGGAGAGAACTTTCTATCGATCCTTACAATCTGAGCCTCCAGTAGTTTCGCCTTTTGTTCCAGCGACTCAGTGACTGTCCGGGATACCCAATAAGCCGTGACACAGAAGCCCAGATATCGGAAGGACTCAGATAACTTCAGGGGAATGGCTCCAAGCTTACCAACCAACCGAAAGGTCCTTGGCCTCGCCTTTCTAAACAAGAGGATCTTAGTTTTTAGTGTCAATAAGTAGCCCATTGTTTTTATCACAGATCTCAATGTTGTAAGGAGACCTTTATAACCCTACCTTAGTGAGGTCAAAGATCAGAAGGTCATCCGCATAGGCAAGCCACACTATTTTTTCATTGCCTATCTTTGGTGCGAGAAGCCCTTCTTTCTTCAGAGAGAGTGGAACATCTGAGAAATATTGGTTGAAAAGCCAAGGGGCCAAGGTACAACCTTGTCTCACCCCCCTGTACGTATGGATTCTCTTCGAAAGGTCCCCCTTTTGACTAAGACGGACCTGAACTCCACAATTTTCATGTACCCCACTAATCAATCTTAGTAGCCCCACAGGCATAACCCATTTAGCAAGTTTAGACCACAATCTGCTCCGATCAACAGTGTCAAATACGGCAGTAAGATCGATTGAGGCTACATATGTACGCCGCCCAACTGCCAGCCAGGCCTCTTACTGCACACATTTGAGAGCGAGGCCATTGATATTAGTGGAATGGCCCTTCCTAAAACCAGTCTGGAATTGGTCCATAGGATGGTAAGTAGATGCCCATTCTTCAAGATCTGACAGCACGAACGCCGAAAATATCTTACAGTCGGCGTCTATAAGCGAAATAGGTCGATAATTTGATTGATCAGTCCTGCTGCCACACTTGAATATGGGTAAAACATGAGCTGTATTCCAGAATGGGCCTCATTACGACCCTGGCGGTCCAGGAACTACGGTACTGGTAATGCTACCGGTACTGTAGTTCCACGACCGCCATAGTACTAGTTGTGCCCGTGGGCCCCTGACAGCCCGGCAGGTTTGACCTGTCAGGCTGTGCGCACCCGCAAGCACAACTCGTGAATGCACCGGCACCGTTATGAACGGAGCCGGTGAATCCATGCTCCCCAACCCCATTCAGCCCTGTCGGCCTGAATGGGGATGGGGAGTGCAGCATTACCGGCACCCGCAAATGGGCAATTACTGGGCCACAACACTCGTAATGGCCTGTTAATTACCCATTCGCGGGTGCCGGTCCTGGAGGCGAGTTCGGCGGTACCCGTGCCTGTCAGACAGGCAAGGCTACCGCCAAACTCATAATGAGGCCCAATGTCCCAACTCCAAATACATGAGGTTAGCCCAAATCTGTTGGTCATCCTTAAAAGTATTGTTCGTAAATCCATTGGGCCCCAGGGCACGAGATGTCTTACACTTGGTGAGCACATTTTGAATAGTGACAATATCTAGATGCGGTTCCCAAGGGAGTGCACCTGACTGATCTGCCATTGGTGAATGGTCAATATTAGGTGGTACAAATCTTTCCTCATAAAACTTTACACAATTCCCTTGTGAGATTGAGTTCAGCTGAGAAGTCGCATGACTAGGGTCTTGTCCTTTACCAAGTACCAGAGGGTGCCAATACCAGAGTTAATTAGGATATCCAGGGTATCTGGTCACTGCATCTAATGCCATTCCAGCGAAATGTTTCCATCTAAAAAATGCCCATTGAATGCATATTTTTTGGGGGTAAAGGGTTCAGTTTTGTTTATGTGCATTAGAAAGGGTTAAAAACAGGGGTTAGGGGGGCCCGCCCAAACAAAATATAGAAAAAAAAATTCATTAGTTGCAAATGTATTTATATGGAAAGAATTTAATGCAAATGCATGTCGATGCAAGGAATTCGATGCAATGACCATAAACTATTCCCAGCATCTTTTCTGCATCACACTGCAGAACATAAGATTTTATTAATTTACAATAGTTTTTGTAAGACTGCTTAATTTTCCTAACCAACTCCTTGCAAATTACCTTATCCAAGTAAATGTGCTGAATTAGTTTCACTTCCCTCCTCATTGCTTTCTTTTGCATCTGCCAGTTCAGCACTATAACAATAAAGGTGCCTAACTGGTCCATTAGCACTAATATTTCTTCATGCAGCTAGACCATCAACTATTGAGCCTACAAACCTCTAGAACTCATTCGCATTGAAGTTGTTCAGTTTCCACTCCTAAGTAGATTGATTAAGTGCCTGGTTAATCTGGAATTCAGATACCGAATATTCGGATCCGTCCATCTACCTGCATTGCCCGATAAGTTCACGTTTACTTGTGGATTACATCGAACTTCCCTCGGGTCAAACGTCCAATTAAACAGTGCAGTTAGGATGAATGATCACTGTAATCGGTTCTCTGAACTCCAAATAAACAGCAGCGGTTCATAAGGAACGGGTCCATATAGATATAATCAATTAAGGAAGAGCAATTACCTCTATCCCATGTATGCCACGCCGCTACAGTATGTTGATCAGTAGATCTTCCCACCAAAGGCTGTAGACCCCGTCCCCCTAAACCTGCTTGCCATTTTTGGCACAAAAGTTGCTTCCCTGAAGAGACATTTGGAATCACATCAGGGTCCCCTGCATAATATTGGGGATCGGTGTTAGGCAGAAACCTGTGCAGTTCCCTTTGGGAACACTGCAAAAGATTTAGGACTACAGGTGTTAGCAGTAAACCCACTTGGTAGCAGTCTGTACCACCCAGATTTACCTGGTAGCTGTGGCTGAGCAGTCAGACTTCCCTCAAGAAGAGTTGGGCAGTATGCAAAGTATACACAATAGGCACTAAGACACAATAATACAAGCAAACACTGACCAGAGCTTTGGTATCAAAGTATATAATTATTTATTTAAAAAACACACTGTTTGAAACACTCCAGCACTCTTATTGTAAAACACTCTAAACACAGTTACTATTATAATATATACAACCCTTATTCCTTATCAGATAAGTCTTAGTTAACACCACTTATTTCCATACAGAAGTGAGCGCTTTACTATAGATGGCACTCCAATAGGTTTATGAAGAAGGGAGGGAAAAAGACAGAATATGGAAATATACACCACTCTAAGATTTAGGAATACTTTTAGCAAGGCAGAAGAGCAAAAGTCACTTGTGAGCCAAAGTCCATAGGCTGGGCCCACTCTTAGAGAGAGCAGAGCACAAATGCGCCCAAGATCACACAGTTACACTAGGCTTAGAAAGTCTTGCAGAGATTTCAAAAAGAGTTTAGAGAGACTCAGAAAAGTTTAGCTAGGGTATCCCAGGCTAACCCAGGTTCGAAAGCCGGGGGCTAAATCTACCCCGTACAGTCGGTGGCAAGGGAAGCCAGGCGGGACACGGTACCTTAAGTGGGAAGGATCCTCCAGCGGTGGCAGTTGTTCCTGGCAGCGGGTGCAAGTCTCGTCGTCGTCCGGGGGAAGAGAAGATCTCGACTTGGAGGAAAGATGAAGGTTGTTGCACTGCCAGGGAAGAAACCAGCCGCAGAGTTTTCCGGTTAAAGGTATTACCCTTTATTTCGCGGTTGTGGTAAAACATGGTATTCTGGTTGCCGGGGTGCTTGGCACAGGCAAGCCAGCCACGAGATGCGTCGGGAAGGCGAAAAGACGGTGAAACTGGTTATCCCCACCAGTCAAAGGAAGAAGACTCTCTGGCGGGAGATCTCCTCTGTCGTTGGGAAAAGTGGTGAGACGGTCCAGCAGGGCTCCACCGGTGGTGTCGTCGTGGCAGGTCGGCTCAGCTTCTCCCTCGTCGGATTCTTAGGTCCTGTGGCGACTTCTGAAGTTCCAGTCCCCAAAGCCCTGCTTTTATACAGAAAACGCCCATTCACTCAGCCTAGCTGTCACTCAAACATGCTAAGTGGTGAGCCGGCTGGGCCAATCAGGACGGAGTGCGACTTGAGTTGCCTGGGCAACTCAGTCCAGGATGCCTAAATCCCCCTCCACCCCTCCTAAGTACCCCAGACAGAGTGGCACCACTTTGGAGGGCTTCTGTGGAGAAGCCCGCCAAAAAGTGGAACAAAGGGCTCGACTTGGGTTGGAGTCACAGAAGAGAACACAAACGCCATTTTAGAACCGAGTTTTGACAAAAAATACCAACCGGAGAATTAATAATAATTAAATAAACCGGCGGTATGTTCGAGGCTATCATAATTAAATAAATATAGTAGCCTCGAACAATGGGAAAATCCCATAGAGAAATATTCGCGGTTGAATATAAAAAGTAGTATCCACTGCCACCAGCCAAAACTCGATCAGGGGGGACGGAGACGTGCCCCCTCGACTAACAGACCCCGGGGCAACCGAAATTGCCCCAACCAGTACATCCACAATATGATGGTTTGTACTGGTTCTGTTCAGAATTCAAGACTAGTAAAGTCAATGGTGACTTTACATGCCCTGGGAGACAGTAGTAAGTCTCAGGGTATGGAGCCTATACTGGGGTGTCACTATGACACCCCTGTGTTACTGCACTGAGGGTGCTGTGTAACACACATCACAAAAACACATGAAGCCCTATGGAGTACAAGACCCCATAGCCCATTAAACACATCTAGAGTCAAAGGAACACACTCAAATCATGTCAAAGAGTGAGGGTAATAGAGTCTCACTCTTGGCAGGAGAAAAAAATAAACCCCAAAAAATCCAGCAAAGCTGCTGGGGGACTCACTAGGTTAGGAAATTCAGCCTAAACAGAGAATTCTCCCTAACAATCGGAATGTGCATTCAGATCCCCCATAACCATCACTTTCCCATTTAGATGATTCCCAATCCACTCGTCAATGGAAAGGCAAACCATATCCACAAAACAATCGACCTGTTCATACCCTTATGCCAGTAGATATTAACCAATAAGAGATTAATCATCCCATCTACATTACTGAGGCCTACTCCCAGGGCACCAAAGGGAAGATTTGAGATTTCTAACCCACTAAGTCCCAAGGAGTTTTCGACTGCTATCAAGAGTCCCCCTGAGGGCCTCCCCCCGGGCAGACCTTGGCTGAATGTGATAAGATACTGTAATCATCTAAAACAGTTACAGAAGCAAGCCAAGTCACCTGTAAACAAATACA
This sequence comes from Ambystoma mexicanum, assembly GCF_040938575.1. Lineage (NCBI taxonomy): Eukaryota > Metazoa > Chordata > Amphibia > Caudata > Ambystomatidae > Ambystoma > Ambystoma mexicanum. Next base: position 81,990,380 of record NC_090936.1, read on the forward strand.
GTTTGCAAGCCTTAAGATATTCATACTAGACATATTTGAGAAGAGATGGAAGTTGACACAGGTATTCCAGGATTTTAAATCGAGCGTTGCCTGCTTACCGGCGCCACAAGTGGCAGCTTCATTTTCAAGGAACCAATTTTTGCCACAAAGAGTGGATTATAGTGGCTCAGTCCATATCTTTCCCCCCACATTAGGATCTCTCTGGACCTTATTCACAGGAACTGCTGGTCGATGAATAGCAGGTAAAGCATCTCTACTAAGTGCCAGGCCATCTTTCTCCCAATCCATCGATCGAATATCAAATCCCAAGTTAAGTAAGGGGTCACTCTGCGTGAGGATAAGCTCCTTGACCAAGGGAGAAGTCAAATGAATAATGCCGGTACTCAAATATTCCCTCACAGGAAACAAGACCCTCCCAATATCGGTCGTGGAGACCAAAGCTAAACATGGAATGGTAGAGAAGATAGCTAAGATATTAGGACGATTAAGGCATTTATGGTGATCCGATTGAAACCTACTACAAACTTTAAGGCGATGGGAACCATTATTACTTCCTTTTGTTATCAATCTAGGGCCCACTGATCCTTTTTCAGCAGAGTAATTGTAGCCACTCTGGGTTGAACCCATAGCTGCTCGAGGTCCAGCACTGTTAGCTGACAGACCCTCTGGACAAACTCTTGAAACGTATCTAGTAGGATAATGAAAACACTGTAATAGCTCCTTAATCCCAATTGAGACACAAGGGTGAGTGGACTCAGATGGAATTTCAACCAAGTCATTTAAAGATCTAAATTTTCCACTTCCGGAACCGATCCCGACTTTGATAGGGTTGTCAGCTGAATAGGAGATCTTGGATGATTTTTTAAAAAAAACAAAATCCCAGTGCCCATCGCCGGACCAACCCCCACTTTGGGCCAGTTTATAGCAGAGTCAAAAGTAGGGAGATCTGGTTTAGATGTACCTCCCATATACTTCACAGGGGACAAAAATTGTAGAACATCTAATCGACTCTCCCCATTGTGGTTCTGTTTAGATTGTTTCAAACACTTGTCCCCTAAAGGGTGACCCATTCCCATACCGACCCTAAGGGCTAGTGGGCTGAGGTAGATGCCCCTTCACAAGGACCCCAAATAGTTTCAGTACGGTTAGAGATGGCCTCAGGTGGTTGTACCCCTACAATTTGGCCACCCCGTACTATCGGTGGAAGGCAAATAGCTGCTTGGCCATTTAGATCTGAAAGGGGGCCTACAGCACAAGGGCCTATACCTGCATAGATATAACCAAAACTCCCCTGCTTAAATGGATCATTGACCAATGGGGCAGGGACACTCTGTATAATCTCCGAAATACCACCCCCCCATACCCCTGTTAGGCAGAAACCTGTGCAGTTCCCTCTGGGACCACTGCAAACGATTTAAGACTACAGGTGGTTGGCAGTAAACCCAATTGGTAGCAGTCTGTACCACCCAGATTTACCTGCTAGCTGTGGCTGAGCAGTCAGACTTCTGTCAATAAGAGTTGGGCAGTATACAGAGTATTCACAATAGGTCAAGAGAACACAGTAGAACAAGCAAACACTGACCAGAGCTTGGTGTAAAAGAAATATCATTATTTATTTAAAAACACATCTAGTTAAACACACTGGCACTAATATCAAGCAGTTCAAAAACACGGTCACTAAAAGATATACACTCCCTTCAACGATTATTAGACACGTCTTAAGTAAAGCAACACTTATTTTCAGACAGCGGTGAGCGCTTAACGAAGATGGCACTCTAATCAATCGGTTTAATGGGAGAGAAAGGCAGAGCAAAGATAGAAACAGATCCCAACACTTTCGGAAGGACACAGTAGGAGAAGAAGGCAGGTTAAAACCGTAAAGTCAAAGTAAAAAAAAGGCCGGACCCACTTTAAGAGGCTCCGGTCGAAATGTGTCCAAGGTCACACAGTTAAAAGTGCCCAAAAGTCTCGCAATAGTTTCAGAAGGAGATGGATCAACAGAAAGGGACCAGTTAGATGGTCAAGGCGGCCAGCCCAGTGCAGAAGGTTAAGGGATTATTGTTACCTTGTAGCAATCTTTAGAATGAGAGGCCTGGCGGACACGGTACCTTAAAATGGTGAGAACGCTCCAGCGGGGTCAGTTGTTCCTGACAGCGGGTGCAAGTTGGTGCTTCGTCCGGGGGAAGAGAGGATCTCGTCGGGGAGGAAAGCAGGAGTCCGTTGCACTGCCAGGGAAGAAACCAGCCGCGGAGTTCTCAATTAAAAGGAGCAGTCCTTTTATTCGCGGTCGAGTGGTAAGTGGCTATCCGGTTGACGGGGTGCTTGGCACGGGCAATTCGACCACAAGACGTCCTGGGATGCGAGCAAAGAAGGTAAACTGGTTGTGCCCACCAGTCAAGGGAAGAAGACTCTCCAACCGGGAGATCTCCTCTGTCGTTGGGAAGTGGTGAGTCGGTTCAGCAGGGCTCCACCGGTGGCGTCGTCGTAGCAGGTCGGCTCAGCTTCTCCCTCGTCGGATTTTCAGGTCCTGTGGCGACTTCTGAAGTTCCAGTCCCAAAAGCCCTGCTTTTATGCAGCACACCCCCATTCACTCAGCCTAGCTGTTAATCAAACATGCTAAGTGGTGAGCCGGCCGGCTCACCACTTGGGCCAATCACACAAGAGTGCGACTTGAGTTAGCAAGGTAACTCAGTCCAGGGTGCCTAAACCCCCTCCCACACCCCCTGTGGTACCCAGACATAGTGGCACCACTTTTGGAGGCTTCTGTGGAGAAGCCCGCCAAAAAGTGGAACAAAGGGCTCGACCTTTGGTTTGGAGTTACAGAGGCGAACACAAACGCCATTTTAAAACCGAGTTCTGGCAGAAAATACCAACCGGTGAATTAATAGTAAATAAATAAACCGGCGGTATGTTAGAGGCTATGTTAAAAAGTATTAGCCTCGAACAATGGGAAAATCCCATAGAGATATATTTGCGGTTGAATATAAAAACTAGTATCCACTGCCACCAGCCAAAACTCGACGAGGGGGTACGGGACAGTGCCACTTCGAATAACAGACCCAGGGGCAATCGAATTGCCCCTACCAGTACGTCCACAATATGGTGGTTTGTAATCGTTCTGTTAGTAATTTGGGACTAGTAAAGTCAATGGTGACTTTACATGCCCTGGGAGACAGTAGTCAGTCCCAGGGTATGGAGTCTATGGTGGGGGGTCACTATGACACCCTGGCGTTACTGCATGGAGGGGGCTGTGTAACACACATAAAAAACCATATGAGACCCTATGGAGTAAAAGACGCCATAGCCCATGAAACACATTAACATTCAAAGGAACACCATAAATCATGTCCAAGAGTGGGAGAAAAAGAGTCTCACTCTTGGCAGGAGAAAAAAACAAACTCCAGAAATCCAGCAAAGCTGCTGGGGGACTCACTAGGTTAGGAAATTCAGCCTAAACAGATAATTCTCCCTAACAACCCCCAATACATTCTGGTCAGTCTGTACCATACTATCAACTATCTTAATGGCAGAGGAGGTTCGGCAAATGGGCTGACATGTTCAGGGACCAGGTACAATCTTGTCCGGAACAGTGTTCGATGACCTGTTCTAATTGATTTTACTCGATTTCTTCTTGCCCCCATTTTGCATTTTAGCAATTTCCCTATCAATACATTGGCTACTTTAAGAAGTGAAATTGAATGACCTGAAGCAGCCAACAGTTTCCCATTACTTCCCACTCTTCCAAGTGAATCCCCCCACTCAGAGTGATTGCTAGTGAGGTCAATCACTGCAGAAGCAGTGCCTCCTATTCCTGAGTCGGGGAGAGTATTGTAAGGGCAGGCATATTATTTAAGTCAGGAGAAGTAAGATGATCAGGCGCACATTCATTGTCGGAGATTACTATAACATCAATGATATCATTGGCAGAGTTAACCCCTTGTTCTTGTCCCCTCAATGCACTCTCCACCTCCCTCCCATCCTGATCAAACCGAACCTCTGACCCAATATCATCTAGTTTGATCATAACATCCGCCAGTACCGCGTTGGTGGATTTTGACTCTGACAATATGTTATCATAAAGGGAAATGAATGAACTCAACACCATATTGAGTGCAGATACAGTAGGATGAGTCAGATGTATACGCTCATCAATCGCCCATAAAGTAGGGTGAAGAGCTGATGAGTCCTCCTGACCCCCAATGCCCACCACAGGAGAGACTGGCAGGAAACACCCCTGATTGTCATCAGGCATCCTGCCAGCGATCATGGATTTTCCGTCTCACTTTCAGTAAGATTGGGGTGGTCAGCCTCTAATACTTCTTCAACTTGATCAGCCAGTTCAATAATACTTATATCGGTTACATTTTTGGGTCCACCAAAGTTAGGCTGTGAGGCCATGACCGAGTGGTCCAACAATGCTTTACCCTTCCTGGTGGGGAAGGTTTTAATTTCAGTAATGGTAGTTGCAGGTTTAACAAAATAGTGATACATGATCCGTTGGCCAGAGATCGGTCTAGAGCCTGGTATGGACTTAGGGGTCCGTTGCAAAGCAGTAGAGTTATTTAACACTGAGCTGGCCCGCTTCCCTTTGGCCACATGCAATACAACCTCTTGACTAGAGGGGGCTAAGTCCCTGGAATTGTTCACCCCCCCACCCTGGAACAATTGGGGATGGAAAGGACCCTAGGGTTTCCACTGATTAGTTGGCGATTGCTGGAGGCCCTTTGCTGGTATATGGGCATATTTCCAAACTCCCCATCGACTCTCCCTTAGTCAGCTCATTGGCTGCCATCAGGTCTTTAATCAGTGGCTCCAATGGTTCCAAGCAGGCACCGATCCGTAGCCCAGACCTCATAGATTCTTTCCTTGTAGACACTGATCAATTCAAACGTGCGTGCGTGCACTAAGTATTAGTAGCAAAGATGGAATATGGCAGTCTCCTCGACAGGTAATCCAATTCCTAGGTCAAAGGGAAAGACCGTAGATCAGTCCCCGTAGTCCCTAGGAACGGCGCTGATAGAATAAGTCCCTAACTTTTCTGGAGCTGATGATGGAGGATTGTCCCGGGAGGATGGCTCAGCGGCAGCGTGCGCGTCTTGGAAGCAAGACGACATGAAGCAACAACAGGTTCGATCCCCGGGTCCGCGCTTAGAAACCTCTGGGTGTTTAAGCGCGTTATAAATACGTAACTAAGACAAAAAAAAAAAACACAATTACGCAACTAAGAAAAAACAAACAATTCCTGTAACAGTGCCTCGATGCCTGCGGGCTGTGTGAGCGCTTTATAAATGTAAAAATAAATAAAAATAAATAAATAAATGGAAGGTCCTTGTGGCCAGCAGTGAACAATGGTAAACAGCAATGTGCAGAGGGCCTTATCACGCAGAGGGCTTTACGCCGCAAGGGCTACAATGCCTGAAATGTATTTCCTGCTTCCTGGGGGCGTGTCAGCAGCGTCGATTCAAGCCTTAAAGTAACAGTGCACGTTAGATGCACGCCAGGCAGCAAACAAACACGGGTATAGTACAGTGGCAGCAGTAAAGCAGTAAAGTCACTGGCAGCGGCAACAGTAAACAGCAATGTGCAGATGCCCTTATCACTGCAGAGGGTGTTTATTAAACTGTATAGGTGTGTTGGAAAAACACCTAATTTAAACCTAAATCTAAGATGGGAGCAAGCTACGGCCATCAAATAATAATAAGGCAGTTCTAGTGGCATCTTGTCAGATAAAAGGGCCTATACTAAAATAAAACTATTGCCAAGCCTTACAACAAATACAAAAAGAGTGTGGGATAGTGTTCACAAGAAAGAAAAGTGTTTACAAATGAGAAGTCAAGATGTTCTAGCTAGGGGTCTCCCTTGCCCACGTTTTGAGCACAGTTTAAGGCTGGACTCCTGAACATAGCACACTCGAGCTTTGCCAGCGCGGGACTAAAGTTCCGTTCTTAGGTATCAGGATATTCAGTGGTTAAGTCTCTTTTCTACAAAAACGTCTCTTGCCTCCGAGGATCTGATGGGTTCAAGATAACAAAACAAAAATTTCCTTTCTGTATGTACGGTGGGTGATTGCTTTTCACCACTGGATCCCCCTCTTCCGGGCTCATATCCCTCTCGAATAGCAGCCTCCCTCTGTCGGGTTCACTACGGCTTTTATTCACAAGATTTATCCTATTTCGTCATGTTTGTTGGTGTTTTTCACCTCTGGGTCCCCTTCTTCTGGGCTCAGACCCCTCTCGAATGTCAGCCTCCCTCCATCGGGTTCACTATGGCTTTTAATCACAAGATTTCACCTGCTGCATTCACGCGTCGTTGGGTGATGGCTTTTCACCCTTGGATCCCCCTCTTTTGGGCTCAGAACCTTCTTGAATTTTAGCCTCCCTCCGTCGGGTTCACTACAGCTTTTATTTCAAAAGATTTCTCCTTTAGCATTCACAAGTCTTAATTTTTTTTAAACAATCCACTGTAGACATCCCTCCGTCCGGTTCACTCTTGTCAACACAATATGCATTGGGGCATCATGCTTTACCCCTTTCTGTCGGCATCCATCTGCCAGGTTCACTCTTGCCAACCACAGTTATTTCTCCTTTCTCACTATGCTGGATTCGTCTCTTAACTTTCCAATTACATGCCGGTTAAAGACTTTCGACTGTACAAGGGGTTTTGCTAGACCCGTGCATGACCACTTTTACTTGCGACTCTCCTAGGGCCTTCTGGTATCGGTAGTTTCAACAATAGGGGAATCACCCAGAGTCTATCGAGTGAACACCCACGTGGTGTTGGACCCCTCTACAGCTGGTTTTCCCCTTAATTTGCCATTCACAACTTTCGTTCAACACAGCTTGGCTTTTCTTGTCTCTGGAGTCAAGGATGGTACTATGTTAGCAAGCGTGTCTCCCTGCCCTGATTGTCCAGTGTAGGAGGGCTCTGTGTACTGTTGACATCTGCTGCAACACACGTCAGCTATAGTTTGCCGTCTTATGATTCCTTTCACGGAGGCTTTGTGGGTTTGTGTCGAAGTGCAAGGTCGCTTCTCTCCTTGTTGCCCCTTTGGTTCTCGCTTCTTTTCTCCTCCTCCTCTTGAACTGTCGCCCTGGGATAGCTGTCTCATCGTGCGGTTTTCCCTGTTCGTAGTGTGCTCTCCTGCTCCACCATTTATCCATGTGGGAAAGGGAAAGGGCCGTCAGGTATGTGTCTGAGTATCCTACATAGTAGGATGGGGAAAAGGTGTTATAAGAAGGGGGATACCACGTCTCACCCATTGGTGTCCCACCTCCACTCCCCAAGGACCCCTCATCCAGGTGATCCTCCCGCACTGGTCTACCCCCAGAAACTGGATCCTATAGCGATGGCAGTGTCCTGGCCACCTGGATGACAAATTCCTGTGGACTGGTAAGTGAGACACCTTCAGGTTTCTCACAGACCGCTCTACCACCAACTTTCTCTTCCAAAACATCTTCCTTCTCGAGCTCTCCGCTCATCCACTCCAACTCTCTGAAGGTCAGACGCTTCTCCAAGCAGGGAGTTGGGGCAGATCGATCTCTTCGGCTGGAGCCTCCCTCTGGAACAGCCTCCCTGCCTCTCTTAAACTTGAGCAGAACCACCTCCGGCTCTGGAAGCAACTCAAGACCTTCCTTTTTGCTTGCTCTCTTCCTCTACCCTGCTGATGCACCTGACTGCTCAGCGCACTGGTCACCAGGTCACACTGTGAACTCAGGCCCAGGCTCCTGCATGTCCAGTTGCCCTTGCACTGCCTCCGTCTCCCCAGCACTTAAGGGTCTGTATGGGCAACCATACAGTCCCTTCTCTCTGCACTTATGAGCCACCCGCTGGCTGCACTTGTGAGTTAACTGAACTTCCCCCTTCTCCTCCCCCGTGGCACTTCTCCCCTTCCCTCTTCCCCTCACTTGCACGTTCTGAATGACACAAGGCCTAGTAAGATTGTTATTTTGTCCTCCCTTTGTTTCCCCTCCTTGTCTTTTCGCGCCTAGAAACACTTGTGTACAGGTGCGTTATAAATGCCACATCATATCATTTCATACTAACACTACTACAAGTACTTCTGTGGTACAGTTTCCTTCAACCAACTTGTAAACTCTCTTGACTTTCCAAAACATCATTTTTGACTACTTATTCTGGGAAGACATGAAACACATTGGTCCTGTTGGTCCACCCTTATGATTGTCACATACAATGCAGATCATGCTCCTCTTGAATACTTTCTGTCAGAAAGGCAGCTCTCCTACCACTCTTGTTTTCCCACTCTTTTATTAACCAAGTGATGATAATGGCTTTTTCTCACTCTTGTTCTTCTTTGGCTTAGACAATGCTTGTTCAGTTCCCACTATTGCTTCTTTCACACTCTGGCAATAGGGTCTACAAACAACTTGCTTCTTAATTGCCCTCTCTTGGCTTTGGCAACGTTGGTTCTTTTTAACTTGCTTTGTTATTGCCCTCTTTCGGCTTTGGCCATAGTAGTTTATATTCACTTCTAGTAATATTGCCCTCTCTTGACTTGGGCGGTTACTCTGACCTTTATAAGCATAATGATAGCTCTCTGACCCATGCCCACAGTTCTTATTCTGCCACATTATATTTTGTGTATCAACTCTGTATTCACAATACTTATTATTCTTCCACTTTGATCCTTTTGCATCAGTTCGGTATTCAAAATAATGAGACCTGGCCAGCAGGAGATCTAAGTGTTCGGGGGTCACACCATGCTGGTAAACACGCCAGGTATCGCGTCCTCTTGCTCGCTCTACTTCCTCCAGGTCTTCTGCTTCCTCTGCTCCTCTCGGCCCGGCAGCTGCTTCCTCTGCTCCGATTGATCCAGCAGACCGCTTCTCTCTGCTTTCTGCTGCCCGCGCATGTTGAAACAGGAGCGTTCCTCACTCCTGGGCTACTCTAGTGCTTGCCTGCCACCGGGTGCCAACTTACAATGGGGAACCTCTGCAGTTACGGTCTTCAGAGGGAAAGCTTCCAAAAACAACGCTTCCCACTGCGCAACCTCTGCATTCAAAGTCTCTGAAGGTAGAGACCCTCTCCGAACCGGCATCCATTCAGTAAACAATGGTGGCTCCTGCGTCTCTGCACTCCTTCAGCTGTAACTACATTGTGGAGTTACTGCAATCAGTCCACCTCCCACTACTTTGCTGTATGGCCTGCACCTGAGGGGGCCTTTTATGCTCCCAGTTGCCCACAGGTGTGGGTCATTAACCCTATTAGGCTGCAACTTGGAGTCCTTTGCCTCTGCATCCCTCTTTGTCCCAGTACTTTGGGCATTGTGAGACTTGAAGTCCCCAATGTTAATTTTCTTTTAATGGGAATATTGTTACGAACTTCATTTCTATCGTTAATTACATTTTCTAAAGGAGTATTATAAGGATTTAATTAATGGCTCTGCTTTACAGTGGAATTAGGGTTTTCAGAATCTGAGATGTTAATTTTTAGAGATTCACATTTACCATTCTCCTGTTGTTCGCAGGAGCTTTCACCTCCATAAATGTGAGTAACTTTAGGAGGGTGATTCTTACTCCCAATAAAGCATAGGTTATGACAGTTTTCACCACCATCAGGATTATTTGCTTTTGGAAAGAAAAGTTCCCTCTGACAGGAAGCCATTACATGTTCTGGCATCACTGACATTTCCTCCTCTGACAAAGACAAATACTGCATCCCTCCCAACAAATTCCTCCTGTTCCCTTGGGGCCATTCTCCCAGGTGATCCTCCCGGCTAATACCACCCCAGGGTCAGGATCAGGTAGCAACTGTCTTCCCCTGCCCACCTGGTAGGAGACTGTAGGTAGGCTCTTTGTGAGGACTCTAAGGAAGGCATGGTATCAAACAGTGAAGACAGATAATTGATCACAGTTCAAGGGTGTTTATTGAACTTCAATGGGTTGGTAAAACACCAATCTAAACCTAAATCTAAGGATGGGAGCAAGCTACAACCATCAAATAATAATAACGTAGTTCTAGTGGAGTGTGTCAAAATAAAAGGGCCTATACAAATAATCCTATTGCCAATCCTTACTTCTAAATACAAAATGGTGTGGGATAACAATGTACGCAAAAGAAAAGTGTTCAAGAAATGGTATGTCGGGATAGTTGAGCAGTTAGCTTCCCTTCACCGTGTTTTCAGCACGGGGCAAGGCGGCACGTGCAGGCTTCACACACCCTCTAGCTTCTTGTCCACGAGGTAACAGTAAAACACATAGGCACCAGGGCCTTCCGCCAAAGTCTCTCTCACAATGACAGTGGGCCTCATTATACGTTTGCCGCTCTGGAAACAACGGTGCCGGTAAGCCTACCGGCACCGTTATTTCTGGACTGGCAAACTACAAGTCTGATTGCTGGAGCCGCTATGCCCAACAGGTCTGACCCTGCCGGGCACAGCAGCCATGGTTGGCAGACCGTCACAGAAGCACCAGCACCCGCTAACAACGGGGTTGTAATCCCCTGATGTTACCGGGAAGTCAGGCGCCGGTAAATCATTCCGAGTCTGGCAGCAACCCGCTGGTAGCACCGGCAGGGTTACCGCCGGAGTCGCAATGAGGCCCAGTCTCTTATTGTTGAGGTTCCTGATGTAGCAAACAAAACACAAAAGTTCCTTTCCTTTGTCAGGGTTTCACTTTCACAATTTTAAGACTAGTCTCCCTCCATGGGTGTCGGACCCTGCGTCCGCCTCGTCTGGGCTCTGACTGCTTTTCTGCAATGTTCACAATCTGGTCTCCCTCGTTCGGGCTCGGACCACGGATCCCCCTTGTCCAGACTCAGATCCCCTTTTCCACAATATTCGCAACTTGGTCTCCCTGCTTCAGGCTTGGGCCATGTTACGCTCACCTGGTCTCTGCAGGGACATTGGTGCACGGTTGCAGCCCTCCCAGGATGTAGGAATCCCTGATCTGCTTCCTCCCGCTGCAAATAGTCTGTGGGCTGCTGCGATGAGTTGGAACCCTGTTCCTGCTTAGACATGAGAGGACGTAAGTTTACTGGCCTGCGAGCGAATTTCCTCTCAACACCTTCCTCCCATAGTGTGGTGAGCATGCATCGTCCCATTAAGGCTCACATGTGGATTATTTAGGGTGAACTCTCCGTCCTGCTACTTCTGGCAGAGGAGCATGTAGAATGAGGACCGAGTTCTTCACTGGTCCTTTATACGTGGTGTCCAGTCCAGCTACAACGATTCAACACCTTTCTGGTAAGTGTCTTTCTGTTTTCTGTTTGTTGTGAAGCATTGATATTGTCTTGTTCTCAGCCTGTGGTCAGCTCTGTAACAATGGGCCTCATTACGACCGTGGCGGTCCGGAAATAACGGTGGCGGTAAACCCGCCGCCACCGTTGTTTCCGGACCGCCTGATCCCGACCCCTGCAGGCGGGAGGTGATGTTCCCGCCAGGTCTGACCTGGCGGGTTTAACACCGCCCGCCTGCAGGCGGACGAGGAAACACCAGCAGCATTACAAGATGCTGCCGGTGTTTCCATGATCCCGATTCCCATTGAGTCCCACAGGACTCAATGGGAATGGGGATTTACACCATTCCGCCTCCGTGATTCCCGGAAAACCGGTGTTGTGATGCCCCGGTAATTCCGGGAATCACGGAGGCGGAATGGTAATACGAGTCCGGCGTTAACCAGGCGGTTTTACCGTCTTGGTTAACGCCGGACTCGTAATGAGGCCCAATGTCTATCTTTCGCCCCACATAGGTGTGATTGCGGTCCAGCAGAGCAACAGAGCCCGAAATGGCTCCAGATGGGGAGCAGAGGATTTCGTGGCGGTCTGGCAGCTGGTAAGTGTGCTTTTTAGAGCAAGCGCAAAGTATTTTGCAAGCACGGCCTTTAGGCTGCATGTTTTTATGTCTAACCTTGTCTTTTGTCCTTTTACAGGGTCTGCCTTCGTGGAAGATGTTGTGCTGCGAGTCCAGCGTTGGAGTTCTGCGTGCCGGAGATGAAGAATATGTCGTGCTGCGGCGCCTGGAGCTGGAGTTCTATGTGCCGGAGTTAAAGATGTTGTGCCAAGAGCTGAAGTCCTGCGATCCGGAAGATGGAGAATGGATGCCAGGCTCAGCGGAGATGGATGCAGGTGTAAGCTGACTCCAGGAGGTAAGCGTAGGAACAGGAGACTGGATTCCCAAGTTAAGTGTTAGTTAACTCAGGCGGCGGTGAGCGTCACGCTGCATGCGAATGCAGAGTAACGCAAAGCGTGTGCCTTGGGGTTGGGCAGGCTTTTATAGTTGAGCTCTTAAGGCCACTCCCAAAAGATCAATCCTGCTTGCCACACCCTGCCACACCTTGAAGTTGCATGTGCAACTGCAGATAGAAGGCCACACCCGGACTGGTTACACACAAGTGGAAGTTCTTGAAAGTATTCCTGCCCATAATAAAAGAGTCCTGCTTCTGTTTCAAGCACACCTGCCCAAAATAAGTGTCCTGTTTTATGTTTTTCCATAAGCCTGGCGCCAAACGCGCCAGGACTGAGTCCAGCCGGGTCCCCCCATGTATAAATGTCCCAAAGGGACGTGCGTGAACCATGGTGCCCCTTGCTCCCTCCACTTGATGGTGCAGCTCCTGTGATCCTGGGCAAGTGGCCATGGCAGACCATGGATCCCCCTCTTTCGGGCCCAGATCCCGTTTTGATACCAGAATCATAGACTTTGGAATGTGCATTGGGTATGGTAAAAACCGTTGCAGGACCACTTCGATTCACTTCACACACTTTAGACTTCACATCGATCTTCCGTTTTCGTTTCCTTTCGTCAAGATACTATATAGAGACCTTTGATTAAGCACATTCACAGTGCCGGACCACTCTGTCAACAGTATTGTATCTTCGAAGGGATTGTGTCCTCCGACGTATTCCTTATCTTTGGTAGATCATCTCCCAACTTACTGGCCTCGGAGTTTTCTTTTCAGTAGAGGGCGATACGCGTCGACGTCCCTCGAGCCGATGTCCCTCGACAGCCTCCATATCGGCGCTGACGTCTGCACACGTATAAATAGACTCGCGCAGCGTCCGTTGCTCAGTTCCGTTTTTCCGCGCTTCGTGGGGCTTCGGAATATCGTTGCTCAGTTCTTCAGTCAAATATATCTATAATTCCTCGTGAATACCGACTCGTGCTCGATGGCTTCGTCACCCGAACCGTTGACTCCACAGTCCGGCTTCAAAAAATGTCGAGACTGTGGAAAGAAAATGTCGTTGACGGATCCTCACAGGATCTGTTTATGGTGCCTGGGAATCGAGCACCAGTGTTCGGAGTGCGAGGACTGCATGTCCATGACGGCGAAAGCCTTGAAGGAGCGTAAGGGGAAGCTCGAGTGAGGTAAGGCAGTTAAAACTTCTTCGAAAGTTTCCTCAGCGGAGTTGAGACATTCGTCTCCATGCCATCACAAAAGACATTCTCGTTAGTTCCCATCACTCTTCGAGATCTAAGCATTCAAAAAAGAGACGTCGAAGATCCCCTTCCTCGTCTTCGTCTTCCGTTTCCCCGAAAAGGGTCTCCTGCCCCACAAAACGTAGCTCTCAGGCTGAGTGGGAGGAATTCAGGAAAAAGATGCTAAGCGTCTTCGAGAAAGCGGCCTCGACCCCCTCGAAGACTGCTGAGGGTTATACACTGGGTGAAAGAACCAAAAAATCAAAAAGCCACGAGTCGCAGCACCCGGCGAAAGAAGCCACTCGAGAGCGTCTCGAACCCTCAAGTAAAGGCAAAGTAGCGTCTTCGACGCCGTCGTCGAAGATCCCTTCGACACATAGATCGGCGTCATCGACGCCGCTATCGAAGGGTTCTTCTACGCACAGGTCAGTCGAGTCGACGCCGACGTTGACGCCGAGAAAGGATAAACCCACGGCCACCTCACAGCCAGTGGCCATACCCAGAGCCTCGAGCACGAGAATGTCGTCCACAACCTCGGGTAGAATCCCGATACTCTAGAGTTCATCGAGGCCTCTACCACCTTTTTCGATGCCTTTTTCGATGGCTTCGATGGCTTCGAAGCCTTTAACATCTGCGTCGACGTTTTCTCAGCCAATCATGACGAATTTGGCTCCTTCTGCTCTGGAAATGGGATTTATACCATTTTCAAGACCTGATCACTCCAGAGCCTTATCTTCTATTTATGAAGAAGGGGAGGATTTGGATCAGCAAAGACCTTTTGAGTTGCAGGGACCTGCGACTCCTGCACCAGAGGAATTTACCTCTGATGATGGTAGGTTTAAAGGCCTCCATGAATCCCTACAGGAAGCAAGTGGGTTGGACACTTCCCCAGAAGTGGAATTTGCCACACCAGACCCAGGGGAACATGCTGAAACCCCTTATACAACCTTGATGGCAAGGATAATAGAGTTTATGGGGTGGTCCACACCCTCACCTGCTTTTCAGCAAGACGACCTCACAGACATCTTGGTCAAAGGTCCACAGGAGGATCCTGTGGTGCCATTTCATGCGGCATTACAAAGGAGAATATTGGCAAACTGGGAAACACCTGAGGTAATCCCAGCGGTTAACAAAAAATTGTCAGCTAAATATAGGGTGTCTTCTGCTGACCCTGAATATTTATCCAAACGCCCAACTCCGGAGAGTCTGGTTGTTCAGGCAGCTACTTCAGCAGGTAGTAAATCGGCTTACCCTACTGTTCCACAGGATAGGGATGATAAGAGATATGACTCTATGGCCAAAAAAGTATTTTCCGCATGTAGCATGGCGTTGAAATCCATCAATGCTACTTGTATGCTCACTAGGTTCAGCCACACACTTTGGGAGTGTGCTTCATCAGCGGCTGACTGCCTCCCTGTGGGAGAAGAAAGGGAAGCGTTCCTAAACATCATCAAGGATGGTAAAGACGCTATGTGCGAATCCCTTCAAACTGGCATCGATTCTGCTGACAGCATCAGCAGAGCCATGGCGGCAAGTACAAAATCTGGAGATTTGCCTGGTTGCGAAAGTCTGGTTTTGCTCCAGATGTGCAAAGCAGACTCTTGAATATGCCCTTTGACGGCTCTTCTTTGTTTGGTAAGAAGGCGGATGACAGTTTAGAAAAACTAGAAACATCTAAGGCAGCAGCAAAATCCCTAGGAGCTGCAATCCGTCAGACACCATATCGCCCCTCAGGAACCTCTTGGAGAGGTAAGTCCTTTTGCTTTTATTCCGCATTCGGAAAGGGCAGAGGACAGCCGGTTCAAAGGGGTCAGAAAAAAATTCACCCGAGGTGGATGGGGTAAAAACACAAAAGCCGCAGCAGCAGCAGCAGGTGCCTCTTGACCCTCGGCATCTGCATCAGCCGCCTCCAAACCGCTCTGAGGACTCTCTTCACAAAACACCAGTAGGAGGCAGGTTAACTCAACATCTGACGGAATGGCAGGCTATTACGTTAGATGCTTGGGCATTGGAGACAGTTGCCCAAGGTTACTGCCTGCCTTTTCTACGCATCCCTCAGAGTCATCCACCGGGGAACATCTCTCTGAAAGTTCCAGATCCGCTCCTCTTGCAGGAGATTGTAGACCTACTAGAGAAATGTGCTATAGAACCGGTACCTGTAGCGGAAAGGAACAAGGGCTGGTACTCCCCCTACTTTCTCATACCGAAGAAAGACGGAGGACTGAGAGCTATCTTGGACTTACGAGAATTAAACAAGTTCTTCAGGAAGGACAAGTTAAAGACGGTAACTCTCTCTCAGATCCTTCAGGCCCTCCAGCTCTAGGACTGGCTGGTATCTCTGGACCTCCAGGATGCTTATTTCCATGTGCCAATCCATCTCAAACACCGGAAATACCTGAGGTTCGCAATTGGCGGCTCTCATTAACAATTTCGAGTTCTGCCATTTGGGCTGACCTCCGCCCCAAGGGTCTTCACCAAGCTAATGTCGGTAGTGGCTGTAAGTCTAAGGAGGGAAGGGATCCACGTCTACCCCTACCTGGACGATTGGCTGATCAGAGCTGTATCTCCAGAACAAGCTCAGATCCAGCTAGATTATGTCTGCCACTTCCTTCACAAACTGGGCTTCTCCCTCAATTTAAAGAGGTCACAAATGATACCATCACAGAGACTCCATTTCATTGGAGCGGTCCTGGACACTTCCCTGGGAAAAGCCTCGCCACCAGAGGTGAGGGCTCAAGATATTCTGCAGATGGTCACCAAGTTTCAAAATGCCCAACGCCTCCCAGCCTTCGACTTTTTGAGGTTGCTAGGCCTCATGGCATCCTGCATCTTCCTTGTGCCAGAGGCTCGCCTGAGAATGAGATCTCTTCAGTGGGCACTGAGAACTCAGTGGTCGCAATTCTCAGGGAGAATGACAGACCTCCTTCAGATTCCAGACACGGTGGCTCGAGACCTTCAGTGGTGGGCCTGCCAGAAAAACATCTTGAAGGGGAAACTGTTTTGGCAACCATGGCTGGAGATAACAGTAGTCACGGATGCCTCACTCACGGAGTGGGGAGCCCATACCAACGACTGGACCATCAGCGGTCGTTGGTCTCCATCGGAGTCCAGACTACATATCAACCTGTTAGAGCTGAAAGCAATCAGACTAGCACTGAAAGCTTTTCTGCCATCTGTACAGGGGAAAAATGTCCTGATAATGACGGACAACACAGTGGCCATGCACTACCTCAACAAAAGAGGAGGCGTAAGATCACTGCCACTGTGCAGAGAGGCAATGCAGCTCTGGTTTTGGGCAATTCAAGAAGGAATCTCTCTATCGGCAGTTCACCTAGCCGGAGAGAAGAACTTGACGGCGGACGCTCTGAGCAGTCAGAGAACAGTCTCCCATGAGTGGGAACTAGCTCAGGAAGTCCTTCAGGAGATCTTCGCCCTTTGGGGAACCCCTCAAGTGGATCTGTTCGCCACCAGTACCAACAGAAAGTGCAATCTGTTTTGTTCAAGGGAATTTCCCTCGAGAGGAGCTCTAGGGGACGCGTTCGTAGTGTACTGGGAGTTTCCACTCCTGTACGCATTCCCACCAGTCCCTGTCATTCCTCAAATGATCAGGAGGTTGAGAAGATTCCGGAAAACCATGATCCTAATTGCCCCAGACTGGGCAGGAGAACGTGGTACCCGGACCTTCTGGACATGTCCATCTGCCCTCCAGTTCGTCTTCCACTCAAGGAGAATCTTCTCTCACAGAAGGGAGGTCAGGTTCTCCATCCAGACATCAAAACCCTTAACCCTCACGCCTGGCTTCTGAAAGGTTGAGATACAAGGATTGGGACCTCCCTGATGACGTCATGGAAGTGTTGCTTTCGGCCAGACGGCCAGCAACAAAGTCTTTATACCGCTGCCATTGGAACAAATTCTGCAGCTGGTGTAGAGAAGAGAATATCGACCCCTTTTCATGCAGTATTTTCATGCGGTACACCAACGGTGTTATCCTTTCTACTCTACTTGGCAAATTGAGGCCTTCAAGTTGGCACTATTAAGGGCTATCTCGCAGCGCTATCAATCTTAAAGCGCACTGCAGAGGAGCCTTCGTATTTCAAATTACCCTTAGTAATACAATTTCTCAAGGGATTAACTAATGTCTACCCTCCAAGACCTTTCCAGGTTCCTTTATGGGACTTAAATTTAGTCTTAAATTTCCTGATGGGGACTCCTTTCGAACCACTCCACTCTTGTTCGCTAAGATTTATCACCCTTAAAACTGTCTTATTAGTGGCTTTAACATCTGCTAGAAGGGTGAGCGAATTACAAGCTCTATCTTGTAAACCCCCTCATACAATTTTTCATAAAGACAAAGTTGTCCTATAGTTGAAGCCTAATTTCCTCCCAAAGGTGGTTTCTGAATTCCACATCACTCAGAAAATTACCTTACCTTCATTCTATCCGTCTCCCCATCCGGGGAAAGAGGAAGAAAGGCTACATAGGCTGGACCCAAAGCGGGCTTTAACCTTTTACATCAGCAGACTTGCTAGGATTAGGCAAGCAGACCAACTGTTCGTAAATTACGCAGGGCACAAATTAGGACTACCGATAACAAAATAAACCATTTCCAGATGGATTATTTTGGCCACCCTGGAATGTTACAAACTAGCAGGGAAAGAGCCTCCTCAAAATCTTAGGGCTCATTCAACCAGGGGTATCGCAGCCTCCCCGGCTCTCCAAAGAGGGGTGCCGGTTCGAGACATATGTGCGGCTACCACATGGTTGTCCGCACATACCTTCACAAGATTTTACAACCTGGATTCCTCCTCTAGTCAAGAGACTAGGTTTGGCAAAGCCGTATTACATTCGGTTCATTCCTAAGAGGAAACATGGCGTTTTACTCCCACCTCCAATTGCACACCACTGCTATGGGAGTCTATCAAAGATAAGGAATACGTCGGAGGACACAATCCCTTTGAAGAACAAGTTACTTCTTACCTTGTAACGTTCTTTTCATGGGATGTTCCTCCGACGTATTCCTTATCGCCCCTCCCATCCATCCCCGCAGTAATACTTCCCTTGTGGTTGCAGTTTACGCTCCTTCAAGGTCAATAACCAATTCATGTGAAACAACTGTTAGTGTCAAAACAGAACTGAGCAACGGACGCTGCGCGAGTCTATTTATACGCATGATGACGTCGGCGCCGATACAGAGGCTGTCGAGGGACATCGGCTCGAGGGACGTGTTTCTTCCAGCCCTCATTTTATATGTTGCTGCTTGCAACCTTGACTTCAAAACAGACTGGTCTCCCCAACTCGCTGGCTGTGTTGTTCTGTCACTTCTTTGTTCTTGGAGCCAAGGACGATACCACAGCATCTGCTGCTCCTCCCCGCCTTGTTCAGTTATGCGGAAGCACTCTCGATATCTCCGACAAACGATGCTGGCTTCTTGAGCCTTGTTTCCTGGTTTTACGTTTTCTGCCTTGAAGTTTTCTTGGAAGTAATGGCTTCTTGTTAGCAAGGTCAAGGGTGTTACCCCTCTCACGAACCTCTTGTGCCTGGCGTTTTTCTCCCCTCATTCAACTGCCAACTTGAAACTGCTTTACCGTTGTTGCTTTTTGCCTGGCTCAGAGTGTGCTGCTGTGCTACGCCTTTTATCCGTTTGGGGAAGTGTAATGGAAGTCCGGTGCAAGTGATTGTCGATAATTGTCTGATCATGGTATTGGGACATACCATGTACTTGGTTCAGGTATGAGTCTGTTTTCTTCCAGAGCTGGCTGTCCATGAGAAAGTGTTTGTGCAGGAAAGGGGATGGGGGCTGAGTTGCTAAATATCCCGTCGGTTAGGATGGGATAAAGGTGTTAGAGAAGAGAGGTATACCGCGTCTCAAAATCCGGTCTCCCACTCCCACTCCCTGAGCACCCCTCACCAAGGTGATCCTCCCGCACTGGTAAACCCCCAGGGGCTGGATCCAAAGGCGATGGCTGTGCCGCGGCCACCTGATAGAGATCAGCGGGTACTAGAAGATGAGAGACCTTCAGGTTTCTCCCAGGACTCTGCAGGATTCATCCCACCTCCTATCCCATATATTTCTATAACATGCAAGAAGTAGAAAGCACTGAGACGAGGAAGAATGAGGGTAACTATCATGAAGATCCAAGCCAAGAAACTGTGACGAGGGAGAGGTGGGGATCCGCAGGGATCAAACACAAGAACTTGAGTGAACGGTCTAGTCTCCAACCACAGACCATACTGGAAACTAACATAAAATCTGACAACGGACACAACCATGTTTCAGTAACAGCCAGAACATCAATCTCCTCTGTACTTATGCAGTCAGCAATAGCACTGTATGCTGTACGAGGGACATTGGGCCGCATTACAAATCAGGCGGTCTGGAAATAACGGTGGCAGTAAACCCGCCGCCACCGTTGTTTCCGGACCGCCTGATCCCGACTCTTGCAGGCGGGAGGTGATGTTCCCGCCAGGTTTGACCTGGCGGGTTTAACACCGCCCGCCTGCTGGCGGACGAGGAAACACCGGCAGCATTACGAGATGCTGCCGGTGTTTCCATGATCCCCATTCCCATTGAGTCCCATAGGACTCAATGGGAATGGGGATTAACACCATTCCGCCTCCGTGATTCCCGGAAAACCGGGGTTGTAATGCCCCAGTAATTCCGGGAATCACGGAGGCAGAATGGTAATACGATTCCGGCGGTAACCAGGCGGTTTTACTGCCTGGTTACCGCCGGACTCGTAATGAGGCCCATTGTGTTGATAAGAGACATTTTTAAGGTAGCAGCAGCAGGATACAAGCCTGCACTTGGCATTAGCAGGTCCTTTTCTGGGGAACATTGCACAGGGTTTGCATCAGAATCTGAATATACAATTATTATGGGTGGTCATTCGATCTATTACTGGTGGCCCAATCAAGGACCTTAAAGCAGGACCCAAAATCTGATCACTCACTGCAGACAGGGAATTTGAAACAGTAACTGTCACACTCACCTGTGTCTCTGCAGGAGCGATGGATGAGCCTCCTTTGACCCCGAGTTCTCACTTCCCCTGTTTCGCCCGTAGGAACACCTTGATTTTTAGTAGGGTGTGCACTCCATCCTGCACTCGCAGGGGCGCGATTCACTCATAGAAATGGTGCCAATATCTGTTGGCTGAGTTCTGATGCCACACGCTGTTATGTGCCTTCACAGCGAGGCAGAGTGTCCAATATGCCAGTTTCTTCACTATCTCTATAGTCCTTTCCACAAAGTGAACGTTGCGCGGTGGAAGTTGAGTTTCCAGAATTGTCTGTATTGTCCTTATTTGCCAAGGTATGTTTTGGGTGAGTAGCGCTGCGTGTAGAAGTCAGCCGATGGTAGGTATTCGCAGCGTCATAGATTCAATCGCACCAGGTAATGTCTCTCCTTTCCCTTGCAGGAATGGTTTATGGAGTGCTAGCAGCTCGAGACTGGGTTCAGCGCTTCTGGAGACTTGGTGGTCAGGTAAATAGAAACTGTGGTAAGAATGCACCGCGTTATTGGAGAGTGCACAGTGAATAACGCCTCCGCATTATTGGAGCGAGCGCAATGAATAATGTCTCTTCTTTATTTTGCAGGGCTTTGAGCACTCGGAATACTGACCTGGATTCCAGCGTAGTAAGAAGATTCAGTGAGTATGTGCTGCATTATGGAAGTGCGCGTGCTAACAAGTTCTTCTTTGTGCTTACAGGTGCCGATGTAGGATTCCCCTCTTGATCGGAGAAAGCTGCGGCATGGAGAAAGCACGAGGGTAGGTCTGGAGCAGGTAAGCAGAAGCAAGATGATCCGGAGCAGGTAAACAGAAGCAGGACGATCCGGAGCCGGTAAGCAGAAGCAAGATGATCCGGAGCAGGTAAACAGAAGCAGGATGATCCAGAGCAGGTAAGCAGAGCCGGTTGATCCAGAGCACGGCGAGTGTGTTGCTGATGCAGCTCACAGTAAGCAACACGAAGCACTGGAAGAATCTTGGGTGTGGCTTATATAGCCAGCCACACCCAAACACTAGAGAGCTCATGATTTATCATGCACTTCCTGTTTGGCACAAGGAAGTGGTAACCAGGAAGTTACTATAAACACCAGGAAGGAATGAAAAGAAAGTATCTGCTATGGACTTTTTGTGTGCCTATGCCAGGCCTGCCAAGCCTCCATCCATCTTACCCCAACTACCTGCCTGGTACCCAAGACAGTAACTTAAGTTGGATTAACGTAGGACACAGCAGAGATCAGCTCAGCACCACACCCTGAAATCCTGGGATAGTCCGGAATAGAAGAAAAGTAACTACTGATATTTAAGGCACCCACAGAAATATTCTCATCAGAAGATAAATCAGACTTTTCAGAGCGTTCTGCACTCATGTCTAATGGAGGGACAGAGAAGGCATGACCATCAAAATCTGCATGGCTTACAATGTATTTTTATCACCAATCGGGCTCCTATTAACACCAGGGGAGTTAATCGAGATTTGCCTAGCAGTATCAATATGGTCAGACATAGAAGCGACCAAGGTATCTGATAACGCATTGACCATGGGGTGCTCAGTGGCAACCCCTCTAGTGTATGACGCGACCAGTCTTGAATAATGGTTAACTTATCATTGCCCTCTTGTGCTGGGATAACAGCTAATGGTATTTGCATCCCCTCCATAGTCCTATAATGAGAAATAATATCTGAAAAGCTCTGACCCTTAATAGGCGGCAAGGTCACCAACTCAGTCATACTGGACGATTTTAGAGATGGCAATCAACTCCTCAATTAAAGTAAGGGGGTTAGCTTTACTCACCAAAGGCATAATAGCAGATCCAATGCACAAACCAAATTTTTAGGAAATAGGAATATAGAATTCACAGTACGAGTAGCAAACCATGAAAGAAAAGCAGTCGCCCTATGGTGAAAAATATAGACTGTCAGCAGACACAGAGAACACAAGTAGCTTACAAGAGCCTGGTGTACTAACTACAACATCCTGATTGTACGTCTCTGTGACACCCTGGGAATCACAGGTCAGGCTCTGGCGTGGTTAACCTCCTTTCACTCCCACCACCCATCCCAGGTGGAACTCTGAGCCTTTCTCTCAACCGTAGCCCTCTCAACCTATGGCGTTCCCCAGCGATCTAACCTATTGCCCTGGTTCTTCAACATCTATATGGCTGCCCTGGCACGTGTGATTGCCACTTTCACCTTTAACTTCCAGTGTTACCCGGATGACACGCAACTATCTTTCAGGCTACCCTCAACCGCCTCCTCCTCCTCGCTCATATCTCACTGACTGTCTGCTATTCAGTCATGGTGTGCTGCAAACAACCTCTGCCTCAACGCCAGAAAGACAGAAATTATTCACATTGTGCCCCCTGCTTTCCCACTTTCACTCTGGCCGGCCTCCCTTGGCCCTATGCCCGCAACCACCTGCGAGGCAAGAAACCTTGGGGTCATTTTTGACTCCACACTCTCCTTCTCCTCTCACATTTGATATCTCCAAAAGTCTTTTGGCTACACCCCCTCAAAGGTACGCTACCTTTTCTCACTTTCCCCCTGCGGCTCACTGTTTCCCGAGCCCTGGTTCTCTCTAGGCTGGACTATTGCAACAGCCTTTTCCTCAACCTCCCTTCTTCTTCCCTGCACCCTCTGCAACTCATCCAGAAAAAGAACCACAAGACTTATCCTTGGCCTCAAGCCCAGGGACTGCATCTCTCTGGCACTGCAATTCCTTCACTTGCTCCCCGTGTCTGCAAGGGTCAAGTTCGAGGCCATCTGCATTGTTCACAAGGCTTTCTGGGGCCTGGAACCGACCTACATGCAACACTGCCTACCTAAATACTGTCCCTCACAAACCCTCCGCTCATCTACCTCCAACCTTCTGCAACTGAGCTGGTTCTCCAAGCAGAGATTTGAAGGGACATCCTTATCCTTAGCAGGTGCCTCCCTCTGGAATAGCCTCCCTGCCGCCCTCTGTCTTGAGCCTGATCTTATTAAGTTACAGAAACTCCTCAAGACCTTCCTCTTCTTCTCCTCCTCTTCCTTCTCTCCCTCTGCCCTGCTAACCTAGCTATCTGCTCTTTCCCTCTGTCCCCCCTCTTCCTCACAGCTTGCAGACTGGCTGCCTGATGTACCTCAGAGTCTCACTGGTCCCTGGCACCCCTGCCAGTCCTCTTTCGCACTGGCCACAGGGCCCTACAACCCACACACACACACACACACTCACTGCACTTGAGAAATAACCCAAGAGAGTGGCTCTCTCTGCACTTACCTCAGTCTCCACCGACCGGGTGCACTTGGATCCCCAGCCCGCTCCCTGTGACCTTCTGTGCACTTGCATGATCCGTACGTGCCATGCCTGAAGATAGTCTGTCTGTTCTCCCTTGTCATAACCCATTAACTGCACTGATAAAACTGCAGAATAGCTGTCAGGCCTATTTGCTGTATATGTATTTTACGCACATACTCTACCTGTGCAGACTATTATCGTCTCCGAATTTCAAGGTCTCTGAGTGACTGTTGTTTTTTCCCCATGTTTCCACCCTCCTTAAGCACTTTGAAGCACTTGCCTGTGTGTAGGCGCTTTATAAATCTACCATACCAACTTGCCGACACACCGGCACGCACGGCCACGAACCAGCACAAACCGGCTTGTAAACGCCGGTGCTCACACCCCTTTGTAGGTATTGAAATGCAGGGAGGAGCACACTGGGCTATGAAGTTTCTAATATTTTAACTTCCCAGCAGGAATATTTTCTACAGAGCAAGGCACGTAGATAAAGATTGTAATAGCTCAAAAAGACAAATTCATTGAAGTCAATCAAATTCAAATGAACACAGTTCATATAAAGGCAGCAAGAATAGTCAAAAGGTAGGACATTAGCCTTTAGGTTATCCCTAAAAGACAGATAGTATTTAAGACAATTTAGCACCAGTCTGGGATTGAAGGAAGTGTTGGTTATGGTGGGACCATTGCTTCCTAGATTTAAGATAGGGACAGGATTAGGCCCATTGCTGAATTGAAAATAATTCTTGCATCATCTCTAGAAGTTGGCCTGTTTTTGAGGCCGTCTATGACAGTAAGTTTCCACCCACCCCCCTTTTATCAAGGCCTAATCTTATAACTTCCTTGTCTCTAGTCGACCAAAAGGATCCAATTGATGACCAATAGAAATCCCAATCAAAAACTTTTCTTAAAAGTCCATCCCTAAAGTATAGTACTTCAAACAGTTTCTTTAGAAAGGCTCTCAGAGCTGATACTGCACCTAGCCTGTTTCCAGGCCTCTCTGGTCACAGCCGGTTCTTTAGCCCTTTCTGAGAGGTCTGATTATACTTTAATGTGGACTGTTCTTAATGCATTTGCTTGCATTGCTGTTTTGATAAAAAGCTGTCCTTCAGCCTACCAGAGCAATGCATCACTGTCTCTCTGACCCCTCACCGGGTCCGTCGGTTTCCCAAATCCATTTAGCATGGTACGGCAGATATGCGGTCCTATGCTTACTGCTCTTCCATCTCTCTTTGGGCGTCTGAAAGATCTGCGAGTTTGTGATATGAGTAATAACTGCTTTCTTCTCCCATTTCACTTGAAAACAAACATAGTTCTTAAACAGTCTCCTGGGTCCATAAATCTGACACTGCAGGGAGGCTAAAGATTTCCACATCAGATGTTTAGTGCATTGTGGGACTTGTAATCTCTCCCTTCCAATCACAGTTCTGCCAGGGTGAGCATGGGCATACCATGCTTTTAGAGGCAAGCAGGCCTACGGAATCCCTCAGCCGCCCACTCGCAGGAACATCTGTTAGCGGATTATCCAGGCTCATCCGGAGTGGCCTACTACCTTTGTATGTAAATATGAGAGTTATCACCACACCTGGAATTGGTTTACAAAATGTACACAGAAATTAAGCATTTGTAAACCAATGCAGAGCTATGTCTAATATACTCCATCGAAAACTTTGTGTCGATACTTGTTACAATGGAATCAGGATGATGCTTATACATACTAATTACATTTACAATTCCCTTATATTATCAATAACTTTTCACTCGAACAAATCTTGTCAGATTTTTATCGATTTAACAATGAGATTTCCTTTCCTAGACACTTTAGCTAGTGTTATACCATCTGCATTCAACTATGAAATTGGTTGAAAATTAGCACATTTAGTATGAACCTTACCAGGTTGTGGAATCAGTGTAAGCAATGTGAGTTGCACAGACTCCTGTATATCTCTCCTCGTTATGATGTCCAAATATATTTTAGGCCAAATTTGGCAAAGCAAGTCTCTAAAGTTCGGCTACATTTAATAAAACACCAAGTAAAACCCAGAACCATAGACATTTCTGGTCATATTTTATTCCCCGAGAATCTCGTTCTTTGTTACCATAGAGTTTTATAAGAGGTGACCTTGTCCCCAGTTATAACTGCAATTACTTTTCAAGTATCTGTACAAGCTGTTCTTAAACTGATTGTCTTTTATCTCTACACATTGCATTTAAAAATCGATTTGGCATTTTATTTGTATTTGTGTTTATTTTATTTATAACGCGCAATCCATCAGGCCCGGAGGCATCACGGCGCAATTTGTACAAGGTTATAGAAATGCAAAAATACAGAAAACATTACATAAATTTACACAGAGGATCTATATACATATATTACAGTGGTTTCGGTGCCACTAAGTAATAGCATAGGTCAGCAGGTCAGAGTATGTCAGACAGAGGCGCAGAGCCAGCCTTAAAGCTGCTCGAAGAGCCAAGATCTAGTATTGGCTTTGAAAGTGTTAAATGAGTCTTCAGCTCTGATTGTAGCAGGGAGGGAGTTCTATAACTTGGAGGCTAGGACAGGGAAACTTGAACCCCCTGCTTTTTGCAGTTTAAATCTAGGGATCGCTAGACAGTGGGACTGGGCAGTTCTAAGAGGTTGGGAGGATGAGTGGCGCGACAGTCGACTACCGAGGTAGATCGGGGCTTTATTGGCCAGGCATTTATGCGTAATGGCGAGTGTTTTGTGTGAAATTCTCTGCTTAACAGGTAGCCACTTTAACTTAGTTCTGGTTTCTGTGATATGGTGGTTGCGGGGAATGTTTAGGGTGGCACGAATAGCATTGTTTTGGGTGGTTTGGAGTTTATTCAGGTTCTCTTGGCTAGTGCCTAGGTAAAGAGCACTACAGTAATCAATTTTTGCCATGATAAGGGTTCTCGCTAGAGTGACACTGTTAGCCGTGGTGAGGAATGTTCTGCAAGCTGCAATGAGTTTGCACATGAATGCCGACGCAGATCTGACAGCATTTGTTTGTCGGGTTAGTGATAGGATGGCGTCAAGGTAGAAACCTAACGTTATAGTATCTTTTGAGACTCGAATGTTATTACCGTCTATAGTGAATGACTGATAGGACGGTTCTAGTCTGCTCAGGCGTTGTGCAGTGCCCAAGATCAGGAGCTCCGTCTTGTCGTCATTTAGACACAACTGGTGTTGGGCCATCCAAGCTTGCATGACCAGGTAGACGTCATTAAGGGCCTTGGTGTCAGCTAGATAATCACCAGTGATGGGAATGAGTATCTGGGTGTCGTCCGCATAGTTAGTGTAGGAGACACCCAGATAGTCAAGCACATCAAAGAGTGGTTTCGTGAAAATGTTATAGAGTGTAGGTGACACACAGGATCCCTGAGGTACGCCACAGTGAATTGGGGAAGGGTCAGCGGCTGCGGATGGGGCAAAGACTCATCGATCTATTGCTCAAAAAAGATTAGATCCAGGCCGCAGCCAAGGATGAGAAGTTGTCAGCGGAGTGGAGGTGCTTGCAAAGGATCTGGTGGTTGACCAAATCAAATACGGCTGAAAGGTCGAGAAATAGTAGCATTGCTAGTTTACCCTGATCCTTTAATACCTCAATTTGGGTTTTAAGGTCAATTAAAGCAGTCTCCTTCCCGTGTCTAGGGCGGAATCCGGATTGTCGTAGACCTAGCAAGTTGTTGGTTTCCAAATAGTTTTGGATCTGAAGGTATGCAGCACGGTCTAAGATCTTAAACAGAAATGGGACAGTGGTGATAGGTCGGAAGTTAGTGGGTATGCCTGGGTCTAGGGATGGTTTTTTAAGCAATGGGATCACCCAAGCGTCCTTCAGATTGTCCGGGACAATACCTGTTTTAAAGGGAGAGTTGATGAAGGCCGTGATGAATGGGGCCAACTCGTGCGCTGAGTCCTCGATAATGGGGGCTGGGCACGGGTCACCTTGGCAGTTGGATGGCTTAATTCTCAGAATTATATTTTCTACCTCTGCAACGGTAAGCAGAGAGAATGCGAATGGCATGGTATTGGCAGTGTCTAGAAGGGGGGCCTTGGCAGGGGAATGAGCGCGGTTGTCACGCTTCAGACTATCCTGCTTATCATTCATTTTTGCTTGTAGTGTGGCAATTTTATTTAGTAAGGCTGCTTGGATGTTGGCACACCATTTACTATCTTTCAAGCACGTGTCAGGGGGGGCAACTGGAGTTTCAAGCTCTTTTAGGATTTTGAAGAGTTCCTTTGAGTTCGAGTCAGCTTGCATAATACGGTTGTTAAGAGATTCCTTTTTTGCAGTGATGATAGCATCTTTATAAGAGAGTGAGGCTAGAAGGAAACCATCTTTATGGTCATCCGAAGGGTGGCTTTTCCATCGATTTTTCGGCACAACGTTTAGCTTTGCGGAGCATTCTTAACTGTGGGGTGAACCATGAATTAAAATGAGCTTGTGGTTTAGCCTTCCTGAGTTTGATAGGTGCTATGGAGTCAATGGCCGTTAGCATTGATTGGTTGTAGGTGTCTGCTAAGGAAGTCGGATCAGAGCATGTGTTGGTAGCTGCATTAAGGGTCGGGAGTAACAATGGGAGGAGTTTCTCCTTAGTTATGTCTTTTTTGCTTATAGTCGGGAGTGCTGGGGCTAATGGTGACGGAATTCCTGGGGTTGCTTCAATGTTAAAGGTTATGATGTGATGGTCAGACCATAAACAAGGGGTATTGTTAAGAACCTTAATATTGCAATTGGAGCCAGCTAACCAGTCAAGTGCTCTACCTTTGGTATGGGTAAGTTCTTGAATGTACAAGGTAAGGCCGAGGTCAGTTAGTACGTTCTCCAGGTCAGTTGCTACAGGATCTTTTAGGTCACCAAGACCCAAGTTAAAGTCGCCTAGGATGATTGTTTGTAAGTTGTTTTTGGTATTGTCGAGGAGGAGCGTGGATATTTCACTGACAAAGGTCGGTGCAGGTCCCGGAGGCCTATAGATTAGGTCCAAGGTGGCTGTTTGGTTAGGTGTTGAGTGCTAGTTTGACTGAAAGCGACTCTGCTGATGTGAGTTTGGAGTCGGGTATCACTCTTAGGTCGAGAGCATTTTTATGGATGAAAGCCACACCACCGCCTCTAGAGTGGGCAGTAGAACGGTCACATCGTGTGATGCCGTAGTCAGGCGGTAGGGCTAACGCTAGTAAAGGGCCAGAAGAGACATGAAGCCAAGTTTCGGATATAGCTATGAAGTCAAGGTTGGACGTAGTGATAAGGTCAGCTATGTCTAGTTCGTGTGCAGTGAGAGATCTGGCATTAATAAGGGCACCCTTAAACATGGGCAATTTAGCCTCTGTGGTAGTGGATTTGCATGAGGTAGTGATTGACGGAGATCCAGGAGGAGAGGGTGAAGTTTGCTTCATGACGTTGTTGCGGGAGTGACGTAGGCGGAATCTGGTGCCTACTCTCTTATTTCTAAGAGAGAGGGGGCAAGGTTAGTTAGGTGTAGGTTTCCTAGCGAAATGTTCCAGCCATAAAGCTGTGTCATTGAGGTAGTGGTTGATTTGGCCTACAGTGGGTGCTGCCGGGCTCATTCTAGGGGACACAAAAGGTTGTGGGGATGCCAGGCTGGTAAAAGGCTGATCAAGTTTAACCCGGAGTGGGGAGGTTTGTTACCGTAGGTAACTGGGTAACTTGGGCAAGTCGTAGGGCTAGAGTGTAGAGTAGTGGAAGGAGTGCACGGACGTGCATGATGGTAGTCCTGGTTACCTGATTAAGAGTGAAGAGCTAGGAGGCACAACAATCAAGTTCATAAACAGGACTCACCTAAGTTCAATATGGCAGCGAGGGGCAAAAGGCCATACAGGTATCATCTAGATACGAAATATTGCATTTGGCAGCAAACAGCAGTTCTAAGGCAATTGTGCTGCAGATCACCAAATCTAGGCAGTTAGGCACAGTGCAGTTGTAGTATCATTTAAATACGAAATATAGCATTTGGCAACATAACAGCAGATCTAAGGCAATTGGGCTGCAGATCACCAAATCTAGTCAGTTAGGCACAGTGTGGTTGTAGTATCATCTAGATATGAAATATTGCATTGGCAGCAGATCAGCAAATGTAAGGCAGGTTCAGTATATACTGATAGTCTGGTACACTGTAAGCAGTTCCAAATAAACTGGGCAAGGGCATGAGCCATTATAGACAGATAGCCAATGATGTGACAGGCAAGGAAATATCAGGCACATCAGGGATGCAGTGTAAAATACAGCGCAGCTAGGTTCAAATATCAGGGACATCGGTGCAACAATCAGATAGTGGCTAGCCTGAAGGCAGAGTGCGGCAAACAGATGGGCCACCTAGGGATGTGTCATAAGTAGTTAGTACACGGGTGCAGTTTTATCAATGAGCAGTTAGTGTAAATTGCATGTGCAATGGATCAACAAGCATAGGTATGGTGTATAGGCAAAACATAAGGCGTGATACGATCATAAGAGCACTAGTAGCTTGACTTACAGGTTGCTATAGTACTTACATCAGCTAGGAGTTTTCATAGATGAATGTCCGTGGAATAGCGTTCGAATTGCGCCTTGCTTCAATCAGCGGCGAACAGGGAAGTAGGCCTTGTTATGGCCTTTGGATGGCCGGCTCTTCCGCCTGCCGGCGGATGTGGGCCATTAAATGGAATGTATGCTTCCGGCGGGGGCGTACGTTGCTTGGCAACGCTGAGGACGCTAAGCCTCGTTTCCAGGCCGCATCGTGCCTGACATTTTGAATTCAGTGATGTCGGCGCGTGCGGACCTGAATTTCGGTGCAGCCCAGATATGCAAGATGTTGGGGCACATACAAAGGAGGCAAGCTGACCCTGGTGGTCCAGGTAGGAGGGGGCACACGGGCCCACGGTGGTCTGGTGGGTGGGAGCACACGGGCTCACGGTGTCCTGCTGGTCCAGGTAGGAGGGGGCACACGGGCCCACGGTGGTCTGGTAGGAGGGGGCACACAGGCCCACGGTGGTCTGGTGGGAGGGAGCACACAGGCTCACGGTATCCTGCTGGTCCACAAAGGAGGTGGCACATGGGCCCACGGTGGTACGCTGATCCGGGTGGGAGGGATGGAGGGGGGCTCCTGCCCTCCTGCTCCTAGGAGATGACCAAAGTGATCCTAAAATCATTATCCTAAAATATCCCAAATATGATCCAGTTTACAATGTAAAGCGCAGTAAGGCTTATTTGTTAATTACTGTAACATTTGTAACTAAAGTAAAGTCTCATAATGTTGAATTAATGAATACATTTTTTTTTCTAAGACTAATGCATTTTATAATAGGGCATGAGGTGCCCAAAACTGAAATTCATTCTAATGCTGGCTCCGTTCTTGATACCACACTGCAAGCTTGTGTGTAAAATACTATTTTCATTTTCAAGAGCCTGTAGAAAGTAATTATATTGGTTTTGAGGAAGTAAAATATAGGAACTTAATAAAAATTCAATAACACTGTCTGATGGCGATTTATTGTACATATAATTTTATATTAATTTATTAGAATCTAAGATAATATGCTAAGACCTTTTTGATACCAATCCGTTAGAAGTCTCAATAACGAAAAGTATTCCTTATAAAGTGGTACAAATGGCGTATTTTGGTTTCTCATAGCTAGAAATCTATTGGATCCTTTCTTATATCCCAAATTAACACCCTAGATAAAGTCGCCATTGGGCCATATTCTTTTTGGACACTTTAGTAAAACATTTTCATTTATGCAGAAAACCGACAGAAATGTCTCATGATTTTATCCTGTATGTTGTCCACCACACTTTATATGCATACGCAGAGCAGACAGGCGGGACTCTAGTGAAATGGTGAAAAATTAACCATCTTTGTTCCTAAAGAAGTTCGGAGTCCTGAAATTGGATGTTGATAACTGGTTTCGGCTTATAAGTATGCATAGGCACCTTGTGTATATTTAATTTTGCCAACTAATTGTTTCACTATATTCAATACCTCATAAACATTGTTCCATTTACCAGATTATTGTAAAATATGCACATGATCACAACATGTATTCTCTTGTTGAACGGGGGATCACTAAGTGCAACTTCCTCACCTGTACTGTACTTCACAGTGTAAAAATGTTGACATTTTAACTTTTGAGCACAGGTCAGATCTGAACATTATGACTTGTATCCACAATTTCTGTCCATTTTCTAATGGCAGCTTGTAGAATTTTGAATCCTTATAAGAATGTTTGAGTCTCTTTTTTTCTTTTA
This sequence comes from Ambystoma mexicanum, assembly GCF_040938575.1. Lineage (NCBI taxonomy): Eukaryota > Metazoa > Chordata > Amphibia > Caudata > Ambystomatidae > Ambystoma > Ambystoma mexicanum. The sequence continues at coordinate 82,022,267 of NC_090936.1, forward strand.
AACAGATTGATGTACCTCTTGACATTCAATTTCCAGCTACGGCATTACGGTAATTCATTTTCTCTGTATAGTCTTTTACTTTTATTTGATTTAAAATCACCTCATGAATTGTGCACACAAGGTTATCATTACATGCTTTTCAAAGGAATTTTAAGGGGACTGTTTTGTTCATTTACATTTTCCACCATCACACATACGTGATTTTATTTCACTGCAAATCAACACTTCAATCAAGGGCAAAGTTATTGTGTTCAGAATTCAGTGATCCAGTAAAGCTCTACATTTCCTCTAAAGCATGGCCTCTTTAGGCATAACTGTATGTTTGTTTGCTGGCTCTCTGAAGTGTGCAAGTCAATTCCTCAGGAGGTTTCAGTGCTCTTATTTGCCTGAGGAAGAGACTTGACTTGCTTTTTCATGAAAGCTACAGTGGCTACCACAGGTGTGTGTTAGCCTACTGAAGGTAATGTCATTGCAAGTTTTCCGCTGAAGGAAAATATGTTAAATTAAATGCAATATGTTAAATATTAATTGAAACAAAAAGTAAACTTAACTTTGACATAAATGTAACAGGTCTGTATTTTTTTGTTCATAATAACACACATGGTAATTTGATATTAATTTATGTGCGTAGGCAACCAGTTATTTTAAATATATTGGATATATTTTAATTTATATTTTCTGCTGACCTTTTCTGAAGAGCATAGAAATCTGAAATGCATTTGCTGCTACTTAGGCAAGATATTATGGAGTTACATTGAAACCAATTTAAGATTTGTGAGCTGCAACGCCAGCGACAAGGCTTCAACCTGAGTTGCAGAGAAAATGGTTGTTGGGGTGTGTTTGAAGGCAAATTGTCAAGCATGCTCTTTATATAAAGCTCTATAAATGTGATTTGCTCAGGGGGAAAAAAATTCAAGTTATAAACTACTAGCCAACAAAAAGTTATTTGCCACCTCAATTGTACACATATACAGCCCACCATTTCTTACTCGCCAAAAGTCTATTATCTCTAGCCATGGTTAGTGGCGAGTGCAAATATTTTGAGCCCCAATTTGCTCATTCTTCTAATAGCAACATGTATTTATTGACTTCTGCTCAACTGCAGAAATGTATGGAGGTTGAAGCATAACATATTTTTACTGCAATTTGATGGATGATTGCACTCTTTTAAATGGGAATGGTACAAATAAGCAACCAATTGTTTTTCAAAATCCTGCTTAACTGGGTATCGGAGGGGTCATTGCTGTTCACTTGGTCGACTGTATGAATGCTGATGACTGGTTTTAGTTGAATTTCTTGCGATAGCCCAGGCCGTATCAGAAGAGTTCTATTCTATATTGGGTTTACAGTTGTCACAGATGCCCTCAAGAACACACCAACTCTCAAAGTTAAAGATAAATTTTCCTTAATTGTAAAGGGGCTTGTTAAAGGCCGTCCCTCTCTCTTGTCTGGTGCAGGCCGTTCCCTCCCTAGCCCAGATGTCACTCAACCCCAGGCTTATCACTAGTGTTTGGTATCCCCTTATATCTAGAGAGCTGTCTTACTAGGTGTGATGGCATAAAGGCAAATACTTAACTATCTAAAACTCCCTGTGGGAACAATCTAAGTGGACCCTGCTCTAAGTTCCCCAATGTGATCTGACACAAGGGTTGGGGTCCTACAGACACTCTGGTCCCACTTGGTCACTTCCTTCCACACCATACTGTTCCTCTTGCTATGTCTTTTTATCTCTCTCGCTCTCTTCTCCTCCTACTCTTCTCCCTACCACTCCACCAATCGTCTCTCCTCTCTCTCCCACACTTCCTATTCTACCCCTCTGATGTTCTTCATTCTCTTCCTCTCTAAAATATTTCAATCTTGCTCTCTCCTACTTCACTCCTCTCTTCACACCACAGCTACTCTTCTTCCCACACAATTACTCCCCTCTCTCCACATCACTACTTCACCCCTCTCCACACTAGTACTCCCCTCTCCATATTATCACTCTCCCCTCTACATTCAAATGCTTTCCATTGTGAGGAACCCATGGTATCAAAAGTACAGAAACAACACAGTGAGGCAAGTTTTAAAATATTTGATTGGTTTTAAAGGGGTTGGAGACTTCCTATAATAAACAAAACTGTCCTAGTAAAAATAAAGAAGTATCTAATACCCCTACTGCCTGCCACAATAATTAGCGAGGTGAAATATGAAAGAAAAAAAGTGTATCAAAATAAGTCAGGAAGGCTGTAAGTTTCTCAGCAATGCCCTTCCCCTATGGATAAGCCACAGGTCCAAAGAATAACTGCAAGGAGAATGGCTGATACAGGTCTACTACTTCGGTATCCTTCCAAGCAGCTAGGGAACAATTCATACAATTCACTTCGCAGGGCAACTCTCCTGGGTCTAGAGTCAAAATGTCACAATAGGTTTCTCTTGCCTCTTTCAGTATTAACTCAATACAGTTCTGTTCTCGGTATTCAAAATGTTGCCCCTTCTGGCTCCCTTCACCCAAGCTCAGACATTCTTTGCATATCATTCACAAATGTAGGCCAAATGGTTCACCTCGTTAGGCCTTGAGCCTGTTCTTTTCAATAGACACAGTTCTCGACAGGCTTCCCTCTGTTGGGCTCAAGCCTGTCTTCTTCACACACATTAATCACTACTGACTTCCCTCTGTTGGATGCGGGCCTGCCACCATGTGTAATTCACTTCAGGTTTCCCTCAAAGACTTTTGATACTGCACAAGCTGGCGCACAGCTCTGCATGACCACTTCGAATCGGGTTTAACAAAGTTCACATAGGTTTTTCTCACAGGCCCCTCAAGTTTCTGGCTACGGAAACACAACTTCCTTGTAATGCTTTCACTTCACAGTTCACAAGTTCACAGAAACCTTTGCCAAAAGCACTATCGGAACATTTTGTCACCTTATTGCACTGCATGTCCCCCTGTGCACCTCTTCTCTGGTCCTTTGTGGTTCTCCTGGGTCACTCCCGTTCCTGGATAACCTCTGAGCCTAGGTGCTCTTCTTTGTAGTAGTCCTCTCGACCCTTCGGGATCAATCCCTGGTTTGGAGGCCTCCCCAATGCAGGTGTCGCCGCTTCGCTCTCCTGACGCTGCATGCTCACGAGTGTCTCTTGCCTTATTTCTCCGGACTCACGGGCAGCGTCAGACTGAGGAGCAGTTCCCTTTGGATATGGAGAATTTGGGTCAGGGTCTTCGCCACCTGCCCCTCAGACACCTTTTGGGTTTGCTATGGAGCCAATGGAGTGAGCCCTGCCCTGTGCTTGACCAACAGAGTGCACGCTGCACGGTTCCGGCTCCATGGTGGCTCGGCTCCCTCGCTACGCTATAACCCTTAATGAGTACTGGGCCAGTGTTTCTGCCCACCACTCTCCTTAGGCCACCAGCTCCTTCTTCCTTCTGTTCCTGGGTCTCCTGTCTGGGCAGTAACCCAACCTGCTCCTGCCGAGGGCCTGGAATTTATGTAGGGATCCTTTGCTGGTCTCTGCCTGGCAGCCTCTCTCCTGGCTTCCCAAGAGCAACTGCCTTCCCTTCTCCTGTACGCTTCTTTTAATCACCTGTGGGATGTTAATGTGCTGCAGGTGTATGTTTATGGTTAGGCCTGCCTGACTCTGCCTGTCCTCATTAACAGGACAGCCTGCTGTTAGAAGGGGAGAGTCTGTCTTTGGAGGCTTAGTGTGTTTCTTATTTGTACTCTTCATTCCTCTCGGTTGCCTCTTCTTCTTCTTGGTATTATTAGACAAAGGGGGGGGGGCGGTGACATGGAATGGCACTGTACATAACGTCTAAGAACAGAGTGGGCATTTTGGTGAATGGGACCCTGACCCGGCCTAGTCTTCTCAATGGGATAAGACCATTGCATATCATCAGAGAGGCTCTTCTCCTTTTTGGCCTTTGGTTCTGCATGATGGATGTAGGGAGTTGTAGTACTCGTCGGGGTGAAGAGGGTAAAGGTATTGTTGCGGGTTAATGGGTTTTGAGTGATAACCTATAATGACTGAGGGGATGTTGGGTAGGAATGTACTGGGACGGAGGAAATACTGTGTCTTGCCCGCAGGCACTCCTCCCACAGTCTACTAGGGTCCCCTTCCCACGTGATCCTCCGTCGCTTGTCCACCCACAGGGTTGGGATCCAAGAGCGATGGCCCTCCCCTGGCCACCGAGTCGGGGATCCCTGGGAATAGCATGGGAGAAACGCCTCTGGTTTCTCACACCACCCACATCATCTAACAGTTACTATCCTTTCACTCTTAGTCATCTTACCATTCACTTCCTTCTGTCTCACTCACCCCTTTCACTCAAGCTCACAGCCAAGTGCCACTTTCTCTCATCAACCAATACCTCACCTTGCACACTTATCCCGTAATTTTACTCAACGCACTTCTACACCATTGTTCCTCCACCTGGTCTTATAGTTCTCCTTCCCGTTGCTTGATCTCACCAGAAAAACCCACACGTTCCAGTTTCCTGTACTTCTTCTTATTTATTTATCTATTTATTAATGTACGCATAGCCAAGAATTGTCTTTGTATATACAAACACAGATAAACACACAATTCAATATATTTCCCAAACACAGTATATTCCTCAAATATAAATATAGATATAAAAACGAATTCATCAATCTTAAAAATACATCATAAAACAATAACATCTGTAAAAGCAACGATAGAAAGAATTCTATATATACCACTCAATAATTCACTAAAAAATATTTATTCCACATAGATTGCCACAGAGATTGTTGTACTTCTCCCAGTGCACTGTGTGCCAAGGGGACTGTTTGTATAGAAGTGGGCCAGAGGGAACAAATTACTCTGTCACAGTTACCTTTTTTTTCATGGAACTGAAGGCAACGGTAGGTCGGGCACATGCTGTATCACCTGAGAATAAAGGGGAGGCACTGGTGAGAGTGGTATAGAATGAAAGTTTGGAGGAGCTTGCATGGAGGCTGATGTAATCCCAGTAAAAGTGGGGGTAAAAAATTCTTCTCTATTTCCCTCAGCTGGGGAGGGCAGAATACAAGCTTGCATCGTAGCGTCTGATAGTAGGGGACACTTTTTCACATCCAGCGGCGGTTGTCTAGGTAGAGAGACCAACACTATCGTCAGCCACTGACAAGATGGAATTACATCTGAGGAGAATGATTAACAATGTGATAAAGTTTAGCTTTCTGAGAGATTTTCCTTATGTCAGCATTTGAGGCAGCAAAGTTCAGCGCAGTGAATGGTCTGAATAAAGCGTGCTGAGGGAGGGGGGCTTAGAAGGCAGAGGGCGTTGCGGCAGGCACGGTGATGGTACTCTATATGCTGCCATGATGGAAAGAGATAGCGAGGACGGTAATTGTAAGACCACAGCAGTGCTTTTATGTGCGTTATGAGGAGTGTACACCACCCACGACCTGATCCACGGCACAGCGGACAGCAAACAGTACTCTATGGTACGCACTGTGGTCGAATTTATTTGCGGTCACGTGACAGCGGGGCGTGTCTAGAGGAATACAAAAGAATACAGTTATAAATAAAAAGATTAGGAAAACGAGTGGTCTAGTATGATAAAAAAAAGTGTAAGTTATGGTTAGTATACCCCAACATGTGAGCTTATGTCCAGAGTAAGGGTCTTTGGAATCAGCTGAATCCGTAGGTAGATGTCATATAGCAGCGAGGCAGAGGCATAGGGACCCAGCAGATCAGCAGACAGTACTCTATGGTACTCTGCTTAGTGCGCGCGTGCTGGTGCGCGCGGTGGTGCACGCGGTGGTGAAATGTATTTGCGGTCACGTGTCAGGAGGGTGTGTCCCAACAAGTGAGGTCAAGTCCAGAGTAAGGGTCCTTGGAATCAGCTGAAGCTGTAGGTAGATGTCACGTAGCAGTGAGGCAGAGGCAGCGGGACCCAGCAGATCAGCAGACCGTACTCTATGGTAATGTATTCAATTGTAGTTGAGGCACTTAACCTCAGAATGCGTTTCCAAAATGATCCCCCATGGCCAACGCTTCCAGACCATATAACACCACGGGGCAGAAGCACTGTCTGTAAAGAATGATAATCCCCTCTAATGAAAACCTGCAATATTTCTTGCAAAGTTACCAATTAGTTGGATCATGCGCAGAGCCTTGTCCTTCTTAGCGGCCACTATACACATATAGGTTCTGCTGCTGCTGCTCATATCTAAACCTAGGTAAGGGTATGATACAACGTAATCAATCTTTCTGAGTTGGGTATTAAAGCTGTGACACTTCACTTTTTTTGTAGACTACCAAGTCCTTTGTCTTCCCCATGTTAATGCTCGACTCCTTTTCTGCCGCGTCATTAATCAGGGTATCGAACATTGCTTTTGCTCCACTGTAAGTATATTTCAGCATGACCAAATTGTCAGCGTGGAGCATACAGGGGATTATCCTCCTACCTGCTTTGGGACAACACCAAGTGTGTGGTGCAAGACGAGCCGGGATATCGGCCATGTATAGGTTATAGAGCAACACCGCGATCGCACAGCCCTGTTTCACCCCTTTAAAGATCATAGCTGGGCTAGATATTCCTCCCTCTGCATTCAATCGGATGCTAGCTTTGGTATGCAAATGTAGGCCTTTGAGCATGTTTAAAATCCATTTCAGACACCCCCAGGATAGCAATTTACTCCCACAGTTTCACACAGTTGACTCGGTCAAAAGCTGCACTGAAGTCAACAAAAGTAACATATAATGTGCGCCCAACGGGCTCCAATGTCCCCCTGATCAGAAAGTCAAGCATCCTAAGGTTGTGCCACGTATAGCAGCTGGGGCGGAACTCCGTCTGCGTATCATCAGAGTTATTTCAGTTCTGGATTAACAGACTGATTTGTTGCGTTAAATTCTCAAAATCTTGGATTATGTTGTCTCGATCTTTCCCATATGTATTTGTTTAATTCCGTATGCATATCAGAAGAATTTAATCAGCAGTCAACTTTTCTTTGCTTAGTCCCCCAGCATTCCAATGGATACGATTCGCAACATTATTCAAATACATAAGAAAAACACAGGTTTGGCAGAAAAAGTCACAAAACCACAGCGCTTGTATGAATAAATATTAAGAGTGCACATAGGCTGCAGGTGCCTGAGAGGTGTGGGAGTACTGCCAAGTACAAACCACTGTTGTGGAAACAATTAGAGCACAGCAATTCTCAGTCGCACTGCGCCTGAGGGTGCAATATAGGCATGTGTTGCAAGTAATTGAAGCGAGATGTGGTTATAAATCCGATGGATTTATTTGCAAAGTAGCCTGACATGTGTTTCAAGTCTAAACTGACTCTTCATCCGAGGCTGTAAATGGGAGATGGGACCTAAGATAAATTGAATGAAGGGCAGTGCCAGAAAACTCTCTCACGGCTTCGCAATTGCGGTAATTTCAGCACAGCAGGACAAGCCAAAATGATGTGAAAGGAAGCAGCCTTATAACGACATCTCTCTTCAATTACTTGCAACACATGTCAATATTGCACTCTTGGGCGCAGTGCGACTGAGAATTGCTCGTGCTCTAATTATTCAAATACATGTCTCCTCTCAGATGAAAAACTTCCACATTCTTGTCCATATCGTTGTCATTGGGGTGCGTAAGAACGCACAAGGGTAATTGATCACTTTCCTCTCTAGACAGTATAGCCATGTCTTTCACCATTTTTAATGCACTTGCGTTTACAAAAACGTAATTGAGTAAAAGTGCCCAAGACCTACCTTGCATGCTGAATTTCCCTGATACAACAGGTCCAGGGGTACCTGTAAACTGTAATGCCCTGTTTTCTAGGATGATTTTGGCATTAAAGTTACCCATGGCCCACACTGGGGTATCGATATTGATGACCTCAAGGAGCTTGTTGACTGTAGCAATATTCTGTTCATTTACGCTTGCTTTAGGGGGATCATATGTTTATCAGGAACATCATAGTACTATTGTGTTTGATCTTCACTATCTGAACTGTATAAGTAGATGCCTGCACTGTACTCAAGGTCCATGGATGACAGCAGGATACCAGAGGACCACCCTTAGATCGGCCAGGTGGACCCTTTGTTGCAGGGGTTTGCAGTGTGCTCCTGCTATCAAACTCACATGAATCGACTAGCCAGGTTTCTTGGAGTGCAACAATACAGAAGACGTCCATATAAGCAATCAATCGTTCATCCTTAGTCAGGTGCGAAAAGCTACAAGTGTTCCAGAAGCAGATTATAGGCTCAACATCGAGTATACTCATTAAAATGGGTCTTGAAAACACTGGGCAGCCATTGCCAGTAACTGTCTTCATTATTTTGCAGTCCATTTTGGTTAGGTTGGTTACTAACATAGGGCTTCTGTGTAGCTAAAGTAGGCAGTTGAGGGGAAAGTGTGGAGACTACTGCCACACTTGTTGGATTGCAGTGTTTTACTACATTCTTGAGGGCATCAACTCTGGCATTTTGCACAGAGGGACTATGTGTCTGGCTAATACGGTTACTAGCTCTTATTTTATGGGATGGCATTTTAACTCCATTGCAGATATACCATGGCAATAGAGCTCATCCACATAACGCAAGATGTAGTTAAGCGTAGATTCTGATGTAAACCATATATTAGCCATAGACATGCTAGTATGTTCTTCTTGGTCGACAATCCTGATACCACTAGAGATGATTGTCCGCAGCGCTACTACGCTATGCAAGATTTTTAGTACTGCTGTTTGATTTAACGTTGTATGGCATTCAATATGCGAGACAGGATGAATTTACAATGCATTAAAAACTTCAACTCGGTCAAGGTGAGCTGACATCGCTTCATTCCTGACTGTAGATTCTTTCTTGTTAGACCAACTTCCACATGTCTTGGATTGTTGATCTGTCTTTTTTTTGCCATTACTCGCGTTGGTGTTTTTGTTGTTATTAATGGTAGACGCTAGTGTCTCATTATTCTCATTTGTCATCTCAGAGCTTACTACGGTGATTGTAAATAAGCATTTGATGTCGCCTAATGCACTATCTGGGTTACTAACACAACCTTACATGGTTTCTTGTTTTTTTTGTTTGTTTTGTCTGAGATTCATTAAGCACTGGTCTCGGTACACCGTTCAAACATTGACCAGATTAACTTTTTTTGAGCCACTCGTTCAGAGTGGATACCAGCAGAGGTGTCTGATTCTGTATCCACCGTATTTATGCAATCAACTGCCGAGATCGTTGGATCAATACTCTCCACACTTACTACGCATTTATTGGCTTTTGGCTTAGCTTTATTGGTGTACTTGGGGATTGAGTGATAACATTCTTCTTAAATTTGCTTTTTGCTTTCCTTCTCTCTTTAGCGCAAGTCTGAGTGGAAGTAGTGGTTAGAGCGGGCAAAGTTTTTGTTGTTTTGAGATTAGCCTCTACATCTAGATTTTCAGTGTTAGTGCTTTGATCTTTATTAATTTTCCTGCTGCGATTAATGCTTTTATGGACGAGTAGGGACTAAACAACTAGTTGTTTTTCTAGGTGGTCATATTTTTCCACGGCGGTCAAAACAAGATTTTCAAATATTCTAAACATGTCAGTGGAACTCCTTGTAACATTACTGATATTGCTGATCAGAGATGCATTTAAGCCAGTTGGCCGCCCGATCTTCCTTTGGGTCACTTGCTACAATCTCACATTCAGCAATCACACTTGTTACTAATGCCACAGTTTCCTGATCAATTACGTGGTTCTTCAAAGTATCATTTGAGGTGGTAGACTTGGCCTCAATTATATTACAAGGGCTCAAACACTGTCGGTGGGGGTGGAAGTCACATCGATAGAGTCAGGGCTGCCGTCGCTAACTCGCAAGGGCTCTGCGAAAATAGTTTTGTATATAAGAACCCTATAGTCCATTTGTGTCTCGTTAGTGTGAATGCGGACGTCATGAGTGTGTAATAGTAGAGTTGAAACAATATCTATGGGACCAGAGCTTTCATTCACGCAGAATACAGATGTTGCATCAATTGGCACTAACACAGAGTTATCTAACACAGGGTAATCAATGGCATTATCAACTGACTCGGGTACAGGTATAGTTAGTGCTGCATTACTTGCTATGATCATATTTTCAGGGTTCAATATGTCTGAAACATTCTCATATGTATTAATGGTTGAGATATCTTTCATGTTTTTAGGTTTATCAAATACATCAGCAGAACCTCCCAAGATTGTATTATGCGCCAAGAGACGCATATCGTCAGATAATTCGTTTTCGCTAGTGCTAATGACCTGACATACGAATTTCGTCCCTAGGCAGCTCGGAGAGTAATTAAGGTCTGCACCAATCTCTTGCACAGCACACTCTTCTTCAATCGAAGTCAAGGCTCCCTGCCTATGGAAAAAAGATGTCATTTTTTTAAATTTCAGAATGGGAGAGGGTTTTGCTATTAATTTGGGAACACAAGCACGCCGACTCCGGGGCGTCTGCATGCCAGTCTCAGGTTGACTTACTTCGACCAACTGGGTCAGAGAACTGCCAGTGGTCCGCTCCATAGGATCACACACGCTGGTGCAGGCTGAAACAGGATCCAACATGGTCGAACACAGATAAAGCAATTACCGGAGATAAGAGGCAATGAGGACCAGGAGTGGAGTGGAGTGGAGTGGAGTGGAGTGTAGGGTAGGGTAGGGTAGGGAGGAGAGAAAGGGAGGATCAGTACTTATATTAGAGCCAATGATAAGGAAAGCCCACTAAGCTTTTATAGTCGGTTGCTACGTACCTCTTCATAAAACGTGTCAGCAATACAACTCAACAGAAAAATCAGAGGACTGTAAACCAATGCTCATACAAGTGAAAGGGCATGAGCCCAAGAGCAAGAACAATGAACGGCGAACAGCACTCTACAGCTCGCTCTCACAGACGCTCGCATGCAGATGCGCTCAACCTTATGTAGGCGCTACATGTCAAAAGTGGGCAGAGTCACCAAATCCAGCAGAAATAGTCTTATTCGTGTAAAAAAGAGAACAGAAGATGTAATCCACTTATGTTCAAAAGGCTTAACTTGCAGTTCAAGTTAGATCTAGATGGGGAGAAGTGAGTGTCCACAGGGGTAGAGTGTACCGCCAGTATTTCACAATGGTCTTTAGGCAGGGGTCCATGCCCACGAACAGCACTCTCACAGACGCCTCTTCTTATCCTTCCCCTTCCCTCTCCATTGTCTCTTCTCTTTCCTTTCTATGAGGGAGGTGTTACAGTTGAATAAAAGCATGGAAGGGGTCTTAAGCCATGCCACTTTCTTGGTACTACGCTCCACCAGTGATAGTCCATGGCAGGCCACTGTTTTCCGACATTCAAGATCAGTGTCCCAGTACTTGTGAGGGTTTCCTGGAAAGTGCAGGATGCCAACTTGCCAGGGGATCCACTCCACAGCCCCGAAGGATGTAAGACCATTATTCATATGTAACAGGAGGTAGTGTTGGAATTGCTGTTAAATTGAGGTGAGCATTCCATGCCCTTGCCGCTGCTGGCTCTGTCTCCCATGTCATGTAGAGATTCCGATTTCTGAATTGCAGATTGCTTCAAGGTCCAGCGGTGTTCCATGCTCTTTCTCAGGCAGGTTACATACACGCTCATTCCCCCACCTCTGTGCATGCTGGATCTAGAAATACTATGGGACAAGAAGGCCAGGACCCTTTCTTGTACCCGGGTTCGCCGACTCTAGCCAGTGGCGGCCTGATACAGTGTAAATATCCCTGTTCGTGTGATGGCTTTCTGGTGTGTGTGGGATGCCAAATTGACTGCAGGACTGCCCTGTAGCAGGTAAATGCATTATCCTTGTGGATGAGCGCTTTAAAAGTCTGGTTGGGTGCTCAGTAAAAATGTTGCTGCCATCTGGGTCAAGTGGGGTGCTGGAACTGCCTGTGTGTTGTATGGGTCGTTCTGCCCATTCACTCTTGCACCACTGGTTCTTCTGGGAACTGTAGTTTCTTAGGAGAAACTGAATGAGACTGGCAAGCATCATGCAGTACAGGCATGAGGCAAGGTAAGGAATTACTCAGTTACATTTGCTAATGTGCTGTTATGATTATCAAGTGAAAATATTTTGTGTGATTTGAGGGTGTGTGTGTGCAGTGTGTGTGTGTGCAGTGTGTGTGTGCATCAGTGAAAAAAACATGTTTTTAAAAATAGTTAAGGTTACTACCTACAAAAACGGGATGTCTCCCAACATTGGGAATGGCAACATTGAGGCCAAATACAGTGTCCATATTAAGTATTTGCCTAACACACACAAACTTCATCACACCATAAATTAAACCTTAACTCTGCCTCCATTTAACACACGCACCCTATCCCTCTCTCCATTGCTACGTCATTTGCTCCTTTAGTTCCTTTTTCCTCTTTCCATCCTTCACATCAATCCCTTCCTTCCTTGCTAGGTTTGTTTCTATTATTTTGTTACCCTCCTTTCCTGTGTCATACGCTAGGCTTTTTACATTGTTCCACATGCACAGTGAGTTTTGATGTGTGCATATATCGATGCATTCTCTTTCAGGACAAAGGTGAATGGCTCGATTTCAGCTGATCCGATTTTTCTTTAATAAATCTTCATATTACATTTTTAAATCCGTATGACAATACATTTTATGCATATTAACACATTCTTGTGCCCAATGACCATTGAAGAACATTGTCCAATGCATCAAATTCTTGGGCTTCTACTGATTATCTTCTGCTATAATCACAGCATACTTCATAACCTATCTTTGACAGTTCCAGTGACTTTGGCATGGAGGTTTAACTCTTATTCCAAAATACTTGTAGAATTATCCAACCCATGAATGGCACACTCATCTAGAAACCCTCCGTATCTCACAGTCCCTATATGTAGTCTACCCATCTTATTCTTTATTGTATAGTTGCTTTTCTAACATATGACCAAAACATTCTCACTTAATGGTGGCTTTTGATCAAAACGAGCATGCAACTGGTCCCACATCACATGCTAAATGTTGTAGACACAAATTTCAGTGCAACTTTTCATCAGTGTATCTCAAACATCCTTTTCTGCATTGATCTGTTTCTTTTTATGTATTTATTTGTTTAGTTGCATAACAACTTTTCAAATATTTTCTTTTAACATGAAATAAATACATTTCATTATAATACATTTCATTACAATTCTCAACAATCAAAATAAAAATTTAGCATTTAAAATTGGTTAATATTAAAATAATTGAGAAATAGAAAAACATGAATTAGTACATGATTAATATTAAAGGGAAAAGACACTCTACTAAGACAGGAGCCACATAGATTCAAAAGTTTCTTATCCTCACAGTGAATTTCGGCCATTATCCCATAATTTATGTACTTTTATTATCGGGGACAGTCGCTTCCAAGAAATGCACAATTGCCACTTTTACTGCTATCCTCGGAGAAGAGAATGCTAATTGCCAAATTTCTTGATGATTCAATTGTGTTTCAAAGTTAAAAACATTTCGAAACAACTTTTTCCGAATGGCAGTGAGTGCAGGACATACGTTTCAGTCTCGTGTTGATTTAGGCAATGTCTGCAATACTTTAAACCATTAGGAATTAACTTCCTTCTTGACAATATCTCACGTGTGTGCTATAAATTGAACCTGAATCGCATATATTGACATCGGATGACAGGCGAGGGGCATTTAATGAGATATTCGGCCATTTGTCTATATCGTTTTGATCCAAATAATGATATTTGAAAATCTTTGTAGCAAGTACAGGCCTCCAGATTTAGTATCCAGTCCCATTGAAAAAGTTTAATTTTAGCTTGCCCCGGGTTGTTTATTAGCAAGTCTATCAATAGATGCCTCTGCCATAGCATCAAATAATAAATGTCACTTTACACCACGTTTTTGAAAGTGTATTCGAATTTGACAAAAGTTGTTTAGTTACAATACTTAAGACATTGTGCATTTGTTCACTCAATAGGCACTTGCGTAGCAAAGCACATCTCTTCCACAATAATTGGGAATACAAGGACAATGATCCCAGTTCGTATCGGATCATGGGGAGCGGTGTACAATTGGGTAAACCCAGTACATTTTTCCAGAAGCTGGCCTCAATTTTATTCCAATCTTCTTTCTTTGTGATACAAAAGGCTTCCATACTGTATTTTAAAATTGGTGTGACTTTCATTTGATAAAACGTTAGAACGTGCTTAAATGAGAATTTTCCAAATCTGCGTGCCAATATTTTTGCTTGGGATGTTAGCGCTTGCAGTTTGTATTCTAACTCCAGCTTATGGTGCATTTGGTTATTTGTATCTGAAAGTGCAATCCCTAGATATTTATAGTGATCGACCACAGTTAACCTTGTATTTTGGATTTTCCAAGCAGATTGTTGTCCTTTTTTTTTTTACCAGTTTTGCTATTTTTACACACTACTACTTGTGATTTCTTAATGTTGATGACCAGATTATTTTTTTCGGTATATGCTTTGAGTACTTGTAACATTTTTTGAAGTCCACTCGGGGTTTGCGAGAGAATAACCAAGTCATCGGCATATAGTAAGTATCTTATTTTCTGAGTGCCTAGCTTTGGTGGATCACAGCTTAGATTGGAGAATATGTCGTCCATGTCAAATATGAAAAAATTAAACAAGAATGATGCAAGTGAGCATCCTTGCTTCAAACCCCTTTTGGTGGCTATTAGTGCTGACAGGGAGCCCTCATATGTTAGGCGCAATTGCATTGCAGTGTTAGTGTGAAGTAGCATGACTAGAGTTAGTAAAGATTGAGGACACTTGTGTTTTTTCAATTTATTGTATAACATTACTCTGTCGATGGAATCGAATGCTGCTTGGAAATCAATAAATGCTAAATATAACGGTTGACCCTTTTCAGCATATTCTTGTTTTAACAAATTTAGGCATAGTATGTTTGGGATTGTTCCTAATCCCGCAACACATCCTGCCTGAAATGGATCTCTTAAATGTTGGTCCACAACCCAGCAGTTCAATTGTTTAAGCAATAGCCTCCCATAGATCTTTCCCGGAACATCCAACAATGAGATAGGCCTATAGCTATTTGGATGTTGGCGATCTCCTTTTTTAAATATGGGTACTGTTATGGCATGTGTCCAGCTTTTTGGTATCACTTGCTCTTTGTTTATGGTTAGGAATATTTTATATAATATAGCAGCCCAAAACTCTGGGTGGGATTTCAGCTGGTGATTTGACAGTCCATCAGGCCCAGAGGCCTTTGAATTGCTTGCAGTTTTGATCAAGTGAAGTATATCCTCTTGGTCAAATGCTAGATGGAATTTCTGCATTAACATGTTACCACTTAACTGTTCGCTGCCTTGCGGTAATGCATACAGATCTGTAAAGTGTTTAATCCATTTATGTTCCTCAACTGCATTCGCTTGAATTGCCACTTGTGAACCGGTCCCCACTTGATTCATGATTGACCACATTCTTGGTGTATTTTTCGATGCCAGAATTTTCAGCATATTTCCCCCATCATTTTGGTACATTTTGGCTCGATGCTGTTTTACCCAGTATATATAGCGGTTCTTAATTTCCTTTAATTGAATCACCTTAAATTCTGGAGGGTTACGAGCTACTAGCCTCATTTCGGCTTTATAGGCCCTTTTTTTGCTTGTAAAGTGAGATCGAATAAGTGAATACATGGTTTTGCCATTGTTTTAAGGTATGTCATCTTTTTCGGCTTTTGAAAAAGTTTCATTGTATTACTGTATTATTTTGTTAGAAAGTTCTTACTTTCACTTTTATTGTTGTGTAAATTTGACAGGAATTTGTTGAAATGCTCTAAACTCTCCTCAGACCATCGAAGGCAATTCAATCCAGGATTAACAGATAGATAACTACTACCTTGAGTCATATTCTTTGATGAACAAATTGTTCTTTGCAGTTCATTCTCCCATGTCATTTCCAGGATGTTATGGTCACTTTTTTCTGTGTCTTGTATCTCGAATCCCCTCACAGTTGGGAGTAGTTTGTCATTTACATATGTATAGTCAATTGTGGAATAAGTGTTTCCACGTTTCCATGTGGCATGAGGAGGTATGTCAGTTTTAACCATGCCATTAAGCATATGGAGGCTTCGATGTTTTGTAAATAAATTCCATTTATGCGCTCTTAATTTGTCTCCCCGGGTTTTACTTTCCCAGCATTGATGTTAAAATCACCCGCCATTACTATGCAGGATACCATTGTATCATTTTCGGCTAATTCCAAGAGCATTATCAGTTCTTCATAAAATTTTGTTTCCGTTATTGCCATGCAGTTCCAATATACATTCAAGATTGCATAACCCACCTTTCCAATTACTACTTTCAGGATGAGCATATGGTTGTTTGGCATTGTCCATAATTTAGTACTTGTACTAAAACTACTTTGTAGTTTTGACGGCTGTTAGGAGGCCTGAAGATGGCCTTCCGGTGGTTTGTTTATTTGCTGGGTTCAGGTAGATATCATAGTTGTCCCATACTGGTACTGAAGTCAGCCACGTCTCCTGCAACAATATAATGTCGCTTGCTCCTAAGTTACTGTTGTCGTTATTGAGAAGATGGGTGAAGCCCCTTGTATTCCAGCTAGAAAGCTTTACTATAGTTTTTTGAGTTGGTTTCTCTAGTTATTGGGCCTTCAGGGAACATTTGCATTGGCAGGTATTCGGCTCTTGGAATATAGTTTTTTCTCTCTTCTCTTGTGCTGTTCTCTGTTCTACTTTTTGTTTTGGATCGGAGGGAAGTTGTGAACTTAATTCAAATCCCAATTCATACAGTGCATTTTTCGATGACCAAACTAGATTTTGAACAATTCGGGAGTTAAACCATAATCGAACTGTATGAAGTCCTCCTTCTTCAGTGAACTCCACGCATTCTATATCTGCAGATGATATATCCTCTAACTTTACGATTTCAGAAAAGATGGTCATCACTGACCTTCTATTTAGATCGTATTGTACACTTGGGGCCGGTCTGCATGCTAATGTTAAGGAGTATATTGCAGGGCGTTTTTGTACTGGTTTATTTGTGGGGATTATTTTTTCATCATGTTTTTTCTGGTTTTTCCCTTCGTCCCGTTGGCACTTGTTCACTGCAGGACCTTTCTGACCGGCTTCAATAGATTTTAGTACTATTTCAATACGTTGTAGTACCTGCGCAGTAATATTTAAGTCGCTAAATTCACTGTTAGTGCACTCATGCCCGACTGTCCAATATTCACAGCAGTTACTTGGGAAGTCGGCCTAAGAGGGACAGATGCTTCAGTACTCTGCTTAGTGCATCGAGGCTCTCTTTCAGCCTCGCCAACTGTGTTTGCATCTGGGAGAGAGTTGAGCATACCTCTTGAGGCAAACGGCTGCAACCGCTCCTTTACTGACCCTTTTTGATTCTGTTCCAGAGCTCTCTGGCTAGTCATGTAGTCGTCCACAGCTTTCCTGATCTCTTGTCTATGCTGATTGATAGCTTCGAGATCTCGTGTTTGTGCTACTGCTATGGCTCCAGCTTTCAGACTTTCAGGTGTAATGATTGCTTTCATTTGTGTATTTACTTTCGATTGACACTCTGGGATGCTTTTATCGATATGCAGTATCAAGCTGTCTAATGGGGTATATGCTAACTGATTGTTCTTTGCATTTAACTGCCTTTTGTTATCCTTTACTAATGATTGTTGCTTGTATTTTTTTTTATCGCCTGCGAAGCAGTATTTGTGCTCTTCTGTGGTATGTTGATTGACTTAAAAAATTGCTTAGTGCTTGCTGTCACCCCTCTCTTCTCTTTCTTAGAGTTTTTCACATGGTGATTTGGTACGTTGTTTAAGGGTAGCCCTGTTTTTCCCGCATTGAAGATGACATAATCCATTTTTGGAGTTAGTGTCTGTTTCGAGTTTGAGATCTTTTCCCCTATGTGTTCTTTACTTAATTGGGGCTGAGTAAGACTTGTTATCTCATAAATAACTTTTCAATGCAAGGTAATTCTGCCATTGTTTTTTTGTTCTTAGGTATGTTTTGTACCTCATTGGTTTTCAATGTTTGGCATGCGACTGTTACCCCCAGTATATTTTGCTTTTTTTGGGAATTGGAATTTGTTAGTTTCGTCATCAATTGTTGTGTAAATGTCTCTTGCCAATTTTGCATATTATTCATATTGGTCACCTGCTTTGCGAGTTTTGAATCAATTGATTCGTACAATTTGCCTAGTGCTTGAATTGCCATATTCATGGCTGCGAGTGTTGTTTCTAATAGCTTCTCATTAAGTGGCCCACTATGCTGTCTTGGACTATCATCATGTAGATTGTGTGGTCTCCTTGGAGTTGGTTGCATATATGAGTCATTCAGACTTGAACCACTATTCTCCTCCTCTGGTGACTCCAACAGCACTGGTGATTTAGACAAATTGTCGGGAAGATTTTGTAATGAAAAATCTGTCCCCTCTGGGTCCAAGTCAATGATGGCCGCATCTATACTGGTGTAGTTTTTTGATTTATCTTGTGGCTGTTTTGCCGTTGGTGGAAGCGCCTTTAATAATGCGCTGTCTGAAATTGAAGCTCCTTCGATACTTTGGATTAGCCTGTGTATCAGATGTAATATCAATTGGAGTAGTTAGGGCACTGACAGTTGATTCTTGTATTATCAATGCTGTATTAAAAGGGACAGCACAAGGAGGTTTGTTAACGGTCTTTTGTTGACATTCAAATTGGCCCGGCCCCACATCAACCTCCTCCCCCCTCCTTCTACAGCTGTAACTTTTTCTCTAGCTTCTTTCCAGAAGGAGCGAAGATCTTTACTGTTTCCAATATTGGGGGAGGCTATATTTCTTTTGCTTACTTTTCTCGAACGGGGCGTGGAACAAATCATGTTCACCGCACAATGTCGTAGCACCGGCGTCAGTAAAGTTCTATCACCTCTTATTGCCAATGGTTTTGGTACTATCGGCATATCAGTTTTTAAGGTGCGTGGTTGCATCTTCCTTTCAAACGTCCGCGGTAGAACCTGTGAGCTTCCTCCGCCTCTCGGCACCAAGGTAATAGGGGGTCAAGGAGTACTTCACAGGGGACAACAGTCAGCCGCGGCAAAGAGAGACTTACCTTTGTCTCAAGACTGGGATCAAAGAGGGAAAACCTCTGCAGTCTCCCGTCCGATGGTCACACCGTCAAACAGCCGTATAACAGCCAGCGGACTTGTCTCCTCCGTCTCCTCTGGGCTTGATGCCGCAAGGGTGGTCTGGCCGGCAGTTTATGCTGGTGGTTGGACACGTGATCAGTCACGTGTTCACTGTACGTCCTGCCTCCTCCAGGAAGCGCGGTCGCGTCCGATGGGGAACACGAACAGCAAGAGCACTGGGCAGCTTGCAATGCTGTGTAGGATTAGTTCGTGCTGAAAGGAAGCACGCTCTGCTCGCATGGAACTCCTCTGCAAAGTAACAATTTCCGTTTCCTTACACCTCTTACCCAGGCATTGTAGTCTGACCCGATTTAATGAATCTTTTCAGCATGGTAAACGTTTTTTTTTTCATGTTTATCAACATTTGCAGTTATGCCAACATTGAACTTTGCATTTTCACCCTCTGCCCCTGCCCCCTAAAGTTCCCCTCCCTCCCAGCCCCACCTAACCCCCCCTTCAAACATTTTGTATTGCCAGATATACAGAGAGGAATTACAAGTATGGGTTTTTCAATTGATTCCCAGTATGCGCAGCCTCTGTGGGCAGTGTGGTTCTCTATAATCATCATGCAAAAAAAGAGAGCACCAGCTCCCAGTTGGTCGAGAACGTAGAGCAGTCCCCTTGAAGCGAATATGGCAGCCATTCTAGCGCTATGAATTTCTAAACTTTAGAATACCAGTCTTGCTAACATGGGGGATCCTTCACCCTCCACTGTTTCACTGTTACCAGCAATGCTGCCAGGTTTAGGATTGCATAGGCCTTCCCCCTGGGCCTGGTCCATGATCTGCATTTAGAGTCTCCAAGTCCCAGAATACATTCTTTTATACGTCTCTTTATCTGATTGCCAAACACTTTTACCATATTATCATTAATGGCCTCAAAAACTCAAACAACCTGGGGCACTGTCAGGTTTTGATTGTCGTGAAGATTATGAATACCTCTGTCCACAAGTACCGCAGAGAGAGAATACAAGATTACTCCCTAGGCAGTCATTGAGGCCACAGGTGGGTGATCCTCGAAGCCCGGAACCACGAAATGTTGACAACCCCAAAGCTGCTGAAAAGGAAAGCGTTAATTAGCACCAGATGAGCACAGTACAAAGAGGATCACATGAAATGTACAATAACCGCTTACCTAGCAAGGGAGATGGTGTGGCTGTACCCACAAGGGCTTTGGGTATCGTTCCGTGGGAGGGGCACGTGAGCAGGTTCCCCGATGACAGAGGGGCGAGGAGTAGTAGCTTAGGGATAAACCCCGGCCAACCCGCCTGTGGTGAAGTCTTGAAAAAAAAAGAACCAGAGACCTGGTAGTTCGAAGGTAGCAAGAACAGAAAGAAGCGCCGAGTCCAAGAAGGTATATCCAAAGCAGCCCAGGTTAGCAATCCGAGGTCTGATGATCCGTCAAGGTAGCAAACAACAAAGGGGCAAAAGCAGAGCAAGTCCGTGGAGAATTCCGAGTCGTAAATCCATGAAACAGGTAGGTATCTTGATCGCCGTACAGAGCTCTTTAGAACAGCTGTGAAGCAAGGAATCATGGGCAGTTAGTGTTTAAATAGGGAACACCTCTGTGTCACATGGAAACGGGTGACCGCGTCACGTGACTCACGAGGGAGACACGTGATCGCGGCTCCAGTGTCTCACAACGCGGAAGCAGCCGTCCGCGAATGCCATCCCGCAGGTGCCATGGTAGACTCCAACGAAGGAACGGAGAGTTCCATGAGCGGATGCTGCATTTGTGTGCTCAAACACAGATACGGTGGCCCTGTGGGTGAACCCGCTGCTCACGTGACTCCCTCACCCCGTGAATGACAGGAAGGGGGGCTGCAGGTAGTGCAAATGTAGTGTGACCTCTGGATGTTTTGGATGCATGTGTGTGATGCAAGGTGGAAGGTGATGAGAGCGTGACAGAGCCGCCCCCCAAGGGCCCACGACCCCGTGTGCTGGATGGATGGTCCCTATGGAAGCGGGAGACCAAACGGGGTGCATGGACATCCCTGGCAGGGACCCAGGAACATTCCTCGGGCCCGTAACCCTCCCAATCCACTAAGTATTGCAAACCCCCCTTGAAGACACAAGAACCCAGGATAGCAGAGACCACAAAGATGTTTGGGGAATCGGGGGAAACCGGAGCGGCCGGGGAACAGTCGTGTAGGCCCGGGACAAGACTTGAGAAGGGATACATGAAAGACCGAGTGAAGCCGCAAAGCCCGCGGGACCCGAAGCCGATAGGCCACGGGATTGATCACACTGGGGATCACGTAGGGGCCATCAAACCGGGGCAGTATCTTGCGACAACCCGGCAACCGGAGATGCAGAGAGGACAGCCAGACCCTATCCCCCACAGAATACATCGGGGCCGCTGCGCGCTTCCGGTCCGCTACGGACTTCATTGAAGCCTGGGCTTCCCTGAGATGAAGCAAGGTCTGTGAGTGGACAGCAGACACATCCCAGACACAGGCGGTAGCGGCCAGATTGCCAGAAAGCGAGAAATCGGGGACGGGTAAGACCCTAGGATGCTGCCCATAAAGAGAATAGAATGGAGAGAACCCAGTGGGAGAATGCACAGCGTTGTTGTACGCAAACTCAGCCAAATGCAGAACACGAAACCAGGACTGCTGATGTTG
Organism: Ambystoma mexicanum; assembly: GCF_040938575.1. Lineage (NCBI taxonomy): Eukaryota > Metazoa > Chordata > Amphibia > Caudata > Ambystomatidae > Ambystoma > Ambystoma mexicanum. Next base: position 82,043,996 of record NC_090936.1, read on the forward strand.
AAGCATCAAACACCTGAAGTATTGCTCCATGGTTTGATTGACCCACTCGGTCTGTCCGTCCGTATCCAGAGGATAGGGCGAGGAGTAATGTGAGTCGATCCCCATGAACCTAGTCAAGGCACGCCAAAAGCGGGAGGTGAACTGAGACCCTCTGTCGGACACCACTACAGAAGGCAACCCAAAAAGACAGACTATGGATCTAAAAAAACAAACCCGCCAACACCGGGGCGGAGGGTATGCCCTTGCACGGAATAAACCGTGCCATTTTTGTAAAGGCGTCCACCACTACCCAGATGGAATCAAAGCCTTGTACCTTTGGGAGGTCCGTCACGAAATCCATAGTTAAGGTATGCCATGGCCTTGGGGGTATGGGCAGAGGTTGCAAGAGACCCAAGGGCCGTCCCTTCCGGTGCTTACATTGGGCACAAACGGAGCAGGTGTTAACGTAGCACTCCAAGTCTCTTCTCATGGAAGGCCACCAACACCAGCGCTGTAAAAGTGCCAAGGTTCTTCTTTGACCAGGGTGGCCGTTAATGGGTAGATCAGGAGACCATTCAAGAGCTATTTCACGAGCGTCTGACGTGAGTAGAAATAACTTGTTCTGGAAAAAGGACAGTCCATCTTGTAAGACGAGATCCCATTCGGTGAGTAGATTCGGATGTGTAGAAACCCAAGTGCGAATAGTATGCAAGAGAGGCATGGAAGGGGTACAGAGACAAATGACGTTACGCTTGTCCAATAAGGACTCAAGGTAGACAGGTAACGAAACACCGCCAGGAGAGCAAGATAAGGCATCAGCCTTTCCATGAACGGTACCTGGACGGTGTTTGATCCGGAAATCATAAGCGGCAAAAAATAAATGCCATCTGACTTGTCTGCTGTTAACGCATTTGAGCGAAGCCAGGTCTTGGAGTTTCTGGTGGTCTGAAAAGACCGTTATTCGGTGCTTGGCTCCTAAGAGATGGTGGAGCCACACCTGAAATGCTTCTTTTACGGCCAAGAGCTTTTTTTCTGTCACTGTGTAGTGGCTTTCTGTGGGGGTAAACTTGCGAGAGTGGAATGCGACGGGATGCAGGCAACCTGTGGAAGGGCATTCTTGGGATAGGGTCGCCCCCAGAGCGAACGAGAATGCTTCTGCCTCAACTATGAAGGGTAGTTCGGGGTCTGGGCGCTGAAGGACCGGGGCTGTGATAAAGGCCAATTTAAGGGCATCAAATGCTCGTTGTTGATTCTCTGACCATATATAAGGAACGTGAGGACTAGTCAGAGTGGTCAGAGGTGCTGCAATGGAGGAAAAACCAAAGATGAACCGCATATAAAAATGTGCGAAATCCAAAAATGACTGCAGCGCCTTGAGATTAGTAGGGACCGGCCAGTCCAGCACTGCCTTGACTTTGGCGTGATTCATGGCTAACCCGTCTGGTGTGATGTGAAACCCCAAGAATTCGACGTTATCAACATGAAACTGGCATTTCTCTGGTTTTGCGAATGGGGAATGCTTGCGTAAGCGTGCAATACCTCCCGCACATGCAAAACGGGTTCCTCCCTCGTCTGTGAAAAGTTGAGGATATCATCTAAATAGACTACTATGAATACGTCCAGTATGTCACTAAAGATCTCATTCATGAAGCGCTGAAACATGGCTGGCGCATTACAAAGACGGAATGGCATGACTAGATATTCATAGAGTCCATAACGAGTGCAAAAGGCCATTTCCCACTCGTCCCCTTTTCGCACACGGACCAAATTGTAAGCTCCCCGGAGATCTAGCTTGGTATACACCGATGCGTGTGTAAGGCGGTCCAGCAAAGGTGTTATTAGAGGTATCGGGTATCGATCTTTCTTGGTTATGGTGTTAAGGCGCCGGTAGTCCACACAAGGACAGAGATCATCCTCTTTCTCGGGGCCAAAGAAGATTGGACTGGCAGCCGAGGACGAGGATGGGCGTATATGCCCCTTTTGTAGAGATTTCTGTATGTAAGTTTTTAGTGCTTGTTCTTCAGGAGGGGACAGTGAATATATACGACCAGTCAGAACCACCGAGTCAGGTAACAGGTCTATGGGGCAGTCATACAGCCTATGAGGAGGGAGGACCTCAGAGGACACTTGGTCAAATACTTCCTGGTAACCTCGGTAGACCTCTGGTATGCCCCCAGCTACTAGACCCACTACATGTGTATTCTCTGTGGGGGCCCGGGATTCCTCCAAAGTGAGTTGTGTGATGGTACTTAGGACTTGGGATGGGGACTCCTCACCTGGGGATACCAAGAGACAGAAATCTTGACATACATCTGATTCAAAAAGTACAGTACCCATCTTCCAGTTGATCAGCGGGTTGTGTTGGCGTAACCATGGAATGCCCAAAATGAGGCCAAACTACGGCATGGTTATCAGAGCGAAACTGATGGTTTTCTTATGTGTAGCCTGAATGACCAAGGTGAGTGGAGCCGTCTGTTGCTTAACGGGACCTGATACCAGGGAGCTCCCATCTACAGCTTGTACTGGTTCAGGCCGGACTTTGGTGTTCAGCGGAAGGTTAAGGGATAGGGCTAACGTGATATCTATGTAGTTCTCTGTGGCCCCTGAATCAATGATGATGCTAACTGGATGTGAAGTGCCTGGAGCGGGCTGTAACTGGGCTTGTACAATAATAGGTCTGATAATGCCAAAAGCAGGTATGAACTCTGGGGAAAGACAAGAAGTGCTTGATCCCGCCCCCGGATCTATGATCGAGCAGTCCGAAAAACCTAGTTCTTGGGTTTTGGGCGACGGGGGCACTCTTTCACAAAATGTCCATGTTAGGCAGAAACCTGTGCAGTTCCCTTAGGGACCACTGCAAAAGATTTAAGACTACAGGTTTTTGGCAGTAAACCCACTTGGTAGCAGTCTGTACCACACAGATTCACTGGTAGCTGTGGCTGAGCAGTCAGACTTCCCTCAAGAAGAGTTGGGCAGTATACAGAGCATACAAAATAGGTACAGAAATACAGTAGCACAAGCACACCCTGACCAGAGCTTGGGTGTAAAAGTATATAATTATTTATTTAACACACACTTAAAAAACACACTAGCACTAAATTGGTAAGATAAGTTCAAAACACAATCACTATTTTCATATGTACAACCCTGATTACTTGTTGGACAAGTCTTAGTTAACACCACTTATTTCCAGACAGAGGTGAGCGCTTAACGTTCAATGGCACTCCAACAAGTTAAATAAAAAGGGGAGGGAAAAGCAGAATTATGGAAGCATACACTCTAAACACTTTTTAAAGAACCACAGCAAGTTAGGAAGGCACAGACTATTGGTGAGCAAGGAAGTTTAGGTGCCAGGCCCACTTTCAAGGGAGCCAGGCGGAAGATGCCCAAGATCAGACAGTTACACAGAGTCTTCAAAGTTTGTGGAGGTAGTTTGAAAAAAGATTTAGTTCAGTGCAGGTAAGTTAGCTAAGGTGTCCCAGGCTAACCCAGGTTCGAGAGACGAGGATTTAATACACCCCGTTCAAACGGTTGCAAGGGAAGCCAGGCGGAACACGGTACCTTAAATGGAGAGGATCATTCCAGCGGGGGCAGTTGTTCCTGGCAGCGGGTGCAAGTCGCAGCGTCGTCCAGAGGAGGAGAAGATCTCGTCCTGGAGGAAGGATGAAGGTCGTTGCACTGCCAGGGAAGAAAGCAGCCGCGAGTTCTCCGGTACAAAGGTACTACCCTTTCGGTTTGCGGTAGTGGTGAAAACGTCGTATCCCGGTTGCCGGGGTGCTTGTCACAGGCAAGGCGGCCACGAGATGCTCCAGGGAGGCGAAAAGAAAGTAGACTGGTTATCCCCACCAGTCGAAGGAAGAAGACTCTCCGGGCTGGAGATCTCCTCTGTCGTTGGGAAAAGTGGTGAGACGGTTCAGTAGGGCTCCACCGGTGGTGTCATCGTTGCAGGCCGGCTCAGCTTCTCCCTCCTCGGATTCTCAGGTCCTGTGGCGACTTCTGAAGTTCCAGTCCCCAAAGCCCTGCTTTTATGCAGCATACCCCCATTCACTCAGCCTAGCTGTCAATCAAACATGCTAAGTGGTGAGCCGGCCGGCTCACCACTTGGGCCAATCACACAAGAGTGCGACTTGAGTTACCAAGGTAACTCAGTTCAGGGTGCCTAAACCCCCTCCCACATCCCCTGTGGTACCCAGACAGAATGGCACCACTTTTGGAGGGCTTCTGTGGAGAAGCCCGCCAAAATGTGGAACAAAGGGCTCGACTTGGGTTGGAGTCACAGAAGAGAACACAAATGCCATGTTAGAATCGAGTTCTGGCAAAAAATACCAACCAGCGAATTAATATTAAATAAATAAACCGGCGGTATGTTCGAGGCTATAAGAATTAAATAATTCAAGTTGGTAGCCTTGAACAATGGGAAAATCCCATAGAGCTATATTCGCAGTCGAATATAAAAAGTAGTATCCACTGCCACCAGCCAAAACTCGATCAGGGGGGACGGAGACGTGCCCCCTCGAACAACAGACCCCAGGCCAATCGAATTGCCCCGACCAGTACGTCCACAATATGATGGTTTGTACTGGTTTCTGTTCATAATTTGGGACTAGCAAAGCCAATGGTGACTTTACATGCCCTGGGAGACACTAGTCAGTCCCAGGGTATGGAGTCTATGTTGTGGGGTCGCTACGACACCCCTGGGTTACGGCACGGAGGGTGCTGTGTAACCCACATCAAAAAAACACATGAGACCCTATGGAGTAAAAGACCTCATAGCCCATAAAACACATGGAAAGTTAAAGGAACACCTCAAATCATGGCTAAGAGTGGGAGCAAAAGAATCTCACTCTTAGCAGGAGAGAAAAAACTAAACCCCAAAAATCCAGCAAAGCTGCTGGGGAACTCACTAGGTTTGGGAAATTAGCCTTACAGAGCATTCTCCCTAACAGTCCAACCAGGCCACATTAATAACAGGCATTGCCCACCCTCCTACGTTCCCTTTCTGAGGATGTGAGTGGACTGTGAAGTCCCCCTACTTGCATGGGTTCCATAGGTAACTCAGAAGTAGAAGGAGCCGAAGGAGCAACAGCAGAACCAGAGAACCCAGCTTCAGCTCTCCGTTCGGATCGACGTGCGTCGACCTGGAGAGCCAGATCCACTAGATCAGAGAATTGTCTGGGCAAGGAGGGGACAACTGAAAGGGCATCCTTCATGGTGTTACTCAAACCCCTGTAAAAAACTACCGCCCTTTTGCTCTCAGGCCATGAGGTCTCTGCTGACAACTGATTGAAACGAGTAATGTACTTTGTGACGGGTGTCAGAAACACGTGACATTTCCACCAACAGGAGGTCAAAGTCATATAACGAGGGGCTATCGTTTTCAAGAAGTGGGTTAGCCCAAGCAGCTGCAGTGCCGGATAAGTGAGACAACAGAAAGGCGGCTTTCGTGGTGGAATCAGGGAAGGCAGCGGGCCTGCACAGAAAATGCAGTTTACACTGATTGAGAAATGTGCAGTATTTGCTGGGGTTCCTTGGAACCTTTCGGGTGCAGCCAATGGGAAGGGAATGGGGAGGACCACGGGAGTGGGAGTAGTAGGTATAGGAGCCTGGGGTGCTGGAATGGGTGGCATTGAATCCCCAAACTCAGCATCTGCAGGTAGGGGATGGGGAATGCTCTGCATGGAATCCAAAAGCTGGTGAATGGCTGTGGTGGCTGCAGCCATGTCTGCTCTTAGTACTGAGATCGGCTTAACCATAGCAGCCATGGGGTCTTCCGCAGAGCCCTCCATCCTCCACACAACAAAAAAAGGCTTCACAGTCTAGGTTTTGTTTGTCGTGAAGAGTATGAATACCTCCGTCCACAAGTACCGCAGAGAGAGAATACAAGATTACTCCCTATGCAGTCATTGAGGCCACAGGTGGGTGATCCTCGACACACAGAACCGCGGAATGTTGACAACCCCAAAGCCGCTGAAAAGCAAAGTGTTAATTGGGACCAGATGAGCACAGTACAAAGAGGATCACGTGAAATGTACAATAACCGCTTACCTAGCAAGGGAGATGGTGTGGCTGTACCCCCAAGGGCTTAGGGTATCATTCCGTGGGAGGGGCACGTGAGCAGGTTCCCCGATGACAGAGGGGTGAGGAGTAGTAGCCTAGGGATAAACCCTGGCCAACCCGCCTTTGGTGAAGTCTTGAAACAAACAGAACCAGAGACCTGGTAGTTCGAAGGTAGCAAGAACAGAAAGAAGCGCCGAGTCCAAGAAGGTATATCCAAAGCAGTCCAGGTTAGCAATCCGAGGTCTGATGATCCGTCAAGGTAGCAAACAACAAAGGGGCAAAAGCAGAGCAAGTCCGTGGAGAATTCCGAGTCGTATATCCGTGAAACAGGTAGGTATCTTGATCGCTGTACAGAGCTCTTGAGAACAGCTTTGAAGCGAGGAATTGCGGGCAGTTCAGTGTTTAAATAGGGAACACCTCCGTGTCACATGATCCGTGAGGGAAACAGGTGACCGCGTCACGTGACTCGCGAGGGAGACACGTGATCGCGGGTCCACCGTCTCACGACGCGGAAGCAGCTGTCCGCGAATGCTGTCCCGCAGGCGCCATGGTAGACGCCAACGAAGGAATGGAGATTTCCATGAGCGGATGCTGCGTTTGTGTGCTCGAACACAGATGCAGTGGCCCTGTGGGTGAACCCGCTGCTCACGTGACTCCCTCCCCCCGTGAATGACAGGAAGGGGGGCTGCAGGTTGTGCGAATGTAGTGTGACCCCTGATGTTTTGGATGCATGTGTGTGATGCAAGGTGGAAGGCGATGAGAGCGTGACAGGCACCATGTATGGGTGTGAGAAACCTGAAGGTGTCTCCCTAACTAGTCCCCAGGGATCTGTCACCCAGGTGGCCAGGACACGGGCCTCGCTATTGGATTCAGTTCCTGGGGTTGGACCAGTGAGGGAGGATCACCTGAAAGGCAATCCTTGGGGAGTGGAAGTGGGACACAGACGGGTGAGACCTGGTATTCCCCTTCGTTCAAAACCTTTTCCCCATCCAACCAGATATTCCAAAACACTGCCCCCCACCCCTCTCCGGCGCAAACACTTTTGCACACCACGAAAGACAACTGACTAACACCAGAGCCGTTTACCTGACATGCCCCAATACAAGGATCAGGCACAGTCAGGGAACCGAGAAGGTGACCAGGAGAGAAGCCACCTTGCCCTTCCCAGTGCACAGAGCTTGCCTACGCTGATAAGCAGGACAGAGGGAGATGCCTGGAACCATGGTGCAGGCCTTGACTCCCGAAAGCCAAGTGGTTCATCACAGCCGGTGAGTTGAGGGGAGAACCGTTAAAGTAACCGAACTGTGTTGAATGAAAGTTGGAAAGTGGCACATTGAGGAAAGTTCAAAGAACTATAAACTGTTTAGGGAAGACCAGCTGTAGAGGGGTTTGGCACCATGTGGGTGCTTACTCGAGAGACTATGGTCGATCCCATGTTTGAAGGAAACTACTGATACTAGAGAGAGCCGCCAGGAAAGGTTAGAGTGGTCGTACAGGGGTCCAGCAAAATCTCTGTACAGTCGAAAGTCTTTGACTGAAAAAACCATTGAGAAACGCAAGGGAAGAGAATCCCACAGCAAGAGAAAGGAATTGTGAATTGACAAGAGTAAACTCGAGGGAGGGATGCCAACAAAGAAGGGCGAAGTCTAAAGTCCCAAAAAATAGTGTGTTGATAAAAGTGAACCCAGCAGAGGGATGTCCATGTAGAGCTGTTTAAAAAGACATTAAGATTTGTGAATGCGAACGAGAAAAATATCTTTGCAAAAGCCAGAATGAACCTGACGGGAGGGAGGGTGATAAGAACTGTTTGAGGGGTATGTGCCTGGAAGAGGGGACCCAGGGGTGAAGCCATCGCCCAATATACATTTGGAACACAACTTGTTTATTTGTTTGTATCAGGTCTTTGAAGGCAAGAGACTTTTAGGAGAAAAGAGACTTAACCATTGACGGTCCTGATAGCTGAGAACGGAACTGTCATCTCGTGCTGGGAATGCTCGAGAGTGTGATGTGCTCAGAAGTCCCACTTTGTCCAGTGCTAAAAACGTGGGGAAGGGAGATGCCGGCTACACATCCTGACTTATCATTTGTGAACACTTCTTTCTTTCTTGTGAACCTTATCCCACAATCTTCTTTTTGTATTTAGCGTAAGGACTTAGCGTAATGACTGGCAATAGGTTTTTTAGTATAGGCCTTTTTTTTGTTGACAACACAGCACCAGGGCTGCCTTATTTTTCATTTGATGGTCGTAGCTTGCTCCCATTTTAGCTTTAGGTTTAGGTTTAGATTTAGATTAGGCATTTTTCCATCCTGCATATTCAGTTTAATAAACACACTTGAACTGTGATCACTTGTCTGTCTTTACTGTTTTCACGTCTGCAATTTTGTGATGTTTTTTTGCGCTAATTGAGTGCAGGTGCGTAATGCCCCTGGGTCATGACTTTATACCAAATGTCCCTTGTCAGCATAGCCCACATGAGCTTTAGGATGTCCCGCCACTACTACTCCCATTCCTCCAGCTCTATGGTCTACCTGATAGTCCGATCCCATCTGGTCATGTATGCATTCTGTGATCTGGGGGCGCGATGTATATTAGGAGCTTATATATGATGGAGACTAGCTTCTTTTCGCCAGGGTTGGTAATGAGATACATCTTGAATGGCGTGAGGTGTCTAGTTGCAGCTGCTTTGTTAGGTGGGGCAACAGCCAGTGCCTGAGCTACAGCTATTGTAGCCTATCGTGTTTCCTCAATCCCAGCTCTATTTTGCATTGTTCGAACGATTTGACCCCTTGGCCCTTGAACATGTTCCCCATCTTTGTGCAACCTGCTGCCTTCCAGCGAGAAAATTCGCCTCACTCCATCCTTGGTGCGAACTGGGGGTTGTGAAAGAGTGGGGGAAAAAGGGGACCGGAAAGAAGTGATGCCATGTAAACCCACTGCTCTGTCCCATGTGTCTCCCAGCAATCCCGTGATGGCGCTCTTGTGTACATTTTGTGGTCTGTCCCCTTTGTTCAGCCACAGGGCCTTCCCTAGGGGGATGCCTACCAGTGCCCTATCCATGCGCACCCACATTTTTCGGGGTTCCCTGTAAAACAATCTTTGATAATCCTCAATTGTGCTTCTGTGTAGTAGAGAGACAAGTTTGGTAGGCCGAGCTCCTCCTTGTGCGATGGCACCATCATTGTGTACAGCACGACCTGCAGGGTTTTGGTATTCCACACAAAGGTGGCAATCATCTTGTTTAGTGTACAGAAAAATTGCTTACGGATAGGGATCGGGAGTGCTTGAAAGTAATACAGAATTCTTGACTGGACCATCATCTTGATAGTGTTGATTCTCCCAAGCCATGAGACAGACAGGGAACCCCACTTGCGCAATTGCGTTTTGATGAATTCCTGAGCGGTTGGTAATTCGCTTTGTGCAGCCCCGCATGTGTTTTGGTAATCGCCACCCATCAGAGCTTTATGCCCCGTTGTGCCCATCGGAAAGAGGTGCCTAGTTTAGCCCGCACAAAAGTGCCCAGCAAAGCGACAGGTTTAGGATTTCTGACTTTGAGATGTTGATCTTCAGTCCTGCCATCGCCCCAAATGTCTCTATCTCCCGAACTATTGCCAAAAGGGAATGTTCGTGATCGGTATGGGAGAGGAGCTTGTCATCTGCAAATGCCATCACCCTATGGTCCTCGCCCCCAAAAGGATCTCCCGAATTGCCCACAGGGATCTAATTTTACTGAGGAATGGTTCTAAGTGGATTGCATAGAGGATTGGGGAAGGGGGGCGGCACTGTTTGGTGTGTCGCCTGAGCGTGATGATCTGGGATAATTGACCATTGACTAATAGCCAAACTATTAGGTTGCTCTGGTTGGCTCAAATCTTTCGCAGGAATGGCGTCCCAAACCCTATTATTTCCATAGTGCGAAACATAAAGGACCATTCAACACGATCAACCACTTTTCCTGCGTCATGCGAGCGGAGGACTGCTGGTGTTTTTTTTTTTTTGTTTTCTCAATTAGGTGACAAACCCTCCTTGTATTGTCGAACGTTTGCCGCTGCTTGATAAACCCTGACTTGTCCAGGTGTATTATTTTTGGGAGCACTTCTTCCATCCTATTTGCCAAGACTTTCAAGTAGAGCTTGGCATCGATATTCATTAGCGCAATAGGTCTAATAGACCCACAAAGAGAGGGGTCTTTGGCCGGTTTCAGGAAGAGGACTAGCTTTGCTTCATGCATTGATGGGGTTATAGGGTCTGGGCTGCCGAAATATTGAAAGGTTTAGTTAGTTTGGGGGCCATTTGTTTCTGGAATGTTTTGTAAAACACAGCCGGCTTGCTGTCTGGGCCTGGTGACTTATTGAGCGGGAGTTTCCTTATCACCCTAAGCAACTCCTCTATGGTGATGTCGGCCTCTAACTGTTCTCGCTCCCTTGGGGAAATCTTCAGCAATGGGACCGCGTGCAGGTAGGCCTCCTACAGGCTCTGTTCGGGGCCGTTAGATGCATACAGAGAGGAGTAAAATGTAGTGAATTGCTTGATGGTCTGCGTCGTGGTCAACGTGTGATGCCTCTTTTTGCTTCAGTTGGCAATCGAGCAGTTTATTGGCTTTATTCACCTTTACATGATATTTCTGCCGCAGGTCCAGCAGCCCCTTCTTGGCTTTTTTGGTTTGGAGCAGTCAAGCTTTCCCCGAAGATTCTTAAATGTTTTGAGAAGTTTCATCCCTGCATCGGTTTCCATCTTACGCATTACATCCTTGAGCTCCTGCTCAAGGTCAATTTCTAGCACTTTAGCTTGCTTCACCCTCGCTGCTCGCATCGCTATTAGGTTCCCTTGAAAGATCGCCTTGAAGGTGCCCCAAATGCATCGCTCTGTTACCTCTGGAGAGGCATTGAGTGCAAAGAAATAGCCAAATTTAATTTCCATTTCATCTCAATACATGGTCAGCCAAAAGCCCTTGGGGAAACGACCAATTCTACATGCCTCTCTTCTCAGATGGCAAATCTAGCATGATCGACAGGGGAGCATGATCTGATAAGAGGATGGCTCCGATACTCACCTTCTTAATATTGCCTAACAGGGAGACAGAAGACCAGATGTAGTCTATGCAGGCAAACGATTTATGCCCAAGTAAATAGAACATATAGCTGTTTTCTGTCCCCTTAAGGGACATCTAAGAGTCCTTCAGAGCCAAGTGATCCATTTTAGCACAGAGGGCCTGCGAAGGCAAGGGCTGGCCATGGCAGATACTAGAGCTTCTATCCTTCCCCGGGTCCCATGCTCGCTTGAAATCCCTCATCAGCAGGATCTCCCCCTTTCCCAAAAGCCTCTGTCTGCTTGGGCTGCCCTGAGGAAGCCATCTTGTCCTGAGTTTGGGGCGTAGATTGTTGCAATTGTGAGCGTTGTTATGCCCCTTTGTAGAGTGAGGAACAGGTACCTCCCTTGGATGTCCGCCCGCGGGCCTAGAACCCGGATAGCTGGTCCGAGCAAATTGCAATGAGCACCCTGGCCACCTTTCCCTGGGAATTAGATTGGTATATGTGTGGATAATGCTGCATTTTTGAATCTGTCAATCCTGCTTCCTAATGTGTCTCTTGGAAGGCTACAATGTCTGGTTGCAGTCTTTGGATAAACCAATCTACTTTCTGTCTTTTGGTAGGGGAATTTAATCCCTTAACGTTAAGCTTTAAGCATTTGAATTTGCACACCTAAATCTACTGCTAGCGCTTCTCCTCACCAATCTCTCCACCAATATTGGTGTACCCGTCCCCTCGTTCAACCTCTCCCCAACACCCAGCCCCCTACACTCCTCACCCTCCCAACCTGCAGGCCCAACTTTAAACCCCCCCATTTCCCCAAACCCCTGGAGCGAGCCAAAGTTTCTACAGAGTCCGCAGGCTGACTGCCCTCAGAATTGGCCCGCCGTTGTTTTCAGGGTAAACTAGTGGGGTGACCTGAAACCCCTAGCATGATTCCAAGTAAGTTGTGGTGGGGCATTCCTCTGAATCTGGATGCCACTTCGCTACAGCTCTCGGTGGTGTGGTTGTGCTCAGTTCATCCTTTATTTGCGCCATCATGTCGATGAGGGCTGTGGGTCTTCTGTAGGGCACTTGTCTTTAGGGCTCGAGAGGTGGTTCCTTCGTCGTACTCTTGTCACTTGCGATCATTCCCCCGATTTTCTTCTCTGGTGTGCCTATAGTTGCTTTGGGTTGAGTGTCCTTGTTGCTAAGGTGTAGTATGCGCATTCCTTCCTGGCACTGGCCTTTAGGGCCAATCCTATGCACCCTGTCGATATGCACCTCCCCACCTTTAATCGCCTAGGAGGTCTGCGAAAATCTGCTGCATGGTTTCCTTAATATCTTTGTCCGCCACCTCCTCTGGCAGATTCCGCTTACAGATTTTGGATGCCAGATTCCGTATACAGATTTTCGATCTCTGGAATCTGTCTTCTAGGTCCTTGCATTGGAGCTCAGGGTTGTGGGAGATTCTGACCAAGTCCTCAAGGATTTCCTCAGTTTTCCTATTATCTTCAACTATCTCCTATAGCGCTCTCTCCATTGTGTCTGTCCTCTTTTGGTGTTGCAACATCTTTATTCAGATCCTGGATAGTTTGCTTAACGTCTGCGATGATAGTCGCAAACTGGGTTTGGAAGAAGACTGTAAGCTTATTCATTTATTTTTTTATTCTTTTTATTCTCATTTTCAGAAAAAGAACAAAAAACAAACATCCAGCACTATGTGCCAACAAATCCCCTGTACCCTCCCTTCCCAATGTCGCATCTCAACATTCTGCAATATACTCCACACTCAATATATCTTCAATAATATATGCATCAAACAATAATGCTGCAAGTTTACTTCCCTGAATCAGGGTCGACAGTTGTGTCCCGCATATCCTCTAGGACACATTTCAACCACAGTGTTCATCAGTCTTGGGCAATCATGTTTCCGTTTCGGATGTAGGAGAGACCGCTCCTGCGTCGTCAGCCCAGTGAAGCAAAAAATGCGTGTATACATCCCACATATTCCTATAGTTGCATCGGCTTCTAGTTGTTGACCCCCATCCACTTTCCATATCGATACCGGATAGTATGTCTTCCCTCCTGTGTCGCTTTAGGGCTCCACTTCACTCCTCAATGCTTAACCACCCGTCTTTTAGCTAAAATGAGAAGCAGACCAATGAATTTCCTTGTGTACTTGGGAACCCTTTTAGTGTAGCCCAATAGTCTTATCCGTGGTTCCGGCTCTATCGTTTGGCCCACAATGCCACTGATCATATCAAATACTTGTTCCCAGAATTGTTGTAATAGCAGACAGCTCCAGGCCACATGGAGGAAGTCAGCCTCCTCTGCGTTGCATCTATTGCATCTCCCCGAGGTGTCTGAGTAGTATTCCTTCAGTTTAGCTGGTGTGTAGTAGAACTGTTGTATATATTTGAAGTGAATCAGTTTGAATTGTGCATTAATAGCTTCTTTTCTGGTCTCCTTGCAACAATATCTCCACGTTTCTTCTGGGATTTCCCATCTCAAAGTTTTCTCCCATTTCTCCCTCAGTGAGTTTTTAATTTCTCCTCTAGATTGTATGCAGATGGAATACAACCCCGAGGTCACCCTCCGGCCTAACGTGCCCTGAAGCATTTTATCTAAGGTGTATGAGATCTGTGGTTGGTCGGGGAACAAGGTGAACTGGGTCATGCTCACCTTCAATCTGTAATATAGAAATATTTCCAGAGCCGACAGTGCCCCCTTCTCCCTCAACCCCTCCAACGTTATAAACTTTCCCTCTGGGATTAATTCCCCGAGTGTGTCACTCCCAACCTCTTTACCATGATCACAAACCCCATCTCACCTGTAAGGGGGATTCCCGGTATGTGCATCACTAGGAGTCGGAGTGAATAAAGGACCACTCCCCTTTCCTTATGCTCCATTTGGGCCCAGTCTTTGCAGGTTGTAAGCTTTTTCTAGAAGTCATTGAAGGAAGTTCTAGGTCTGCCTTGGACATAGGCATGTTGTTAGTGCTGCTGTCTGGACAAGCGTCTTCCCGCTCTTGATCTGCAACCTGATTGGTGGTGGTTTTGGAGTCCCTAGACCAGCAGTGACAGAGGGTTCCCTCTTGTGATGTAGCCGGTGGGTGACGTTTGCCAGGCCTACCCTGACTCCTTCGCCCTGTCATTGGAGGGTATCACTTGCAGCACCCGTGCCGTTGCAGCTGCTGGAATTACAGGGGGAATTGTCCCAGTTCAGCTGTTTACTGTGATGCTATGTGGAACCCACTGGAAACCGGCTCGTGGTCAGAGACTGCCTGAGGTGTTAATTTCCTTTCAATACCTGTGCTGGCGCAGAGTGTGTGAGTGTCAGGTAGGCACAGGACTATCCTAGATGGATAATCAAGAGGTCCAGGTATCCACAGGCCACTGGTAGCTCACCTTGCTCAACCCTCCTGGGCTGGTGCCCCCGCCTGAAATAATCCTTGTCGCTGCTCGTGGCGCCTCTAGGTCAAGTCACTACTGCCTGGCTATGGTGGGGTCCTGTGTCTTCCCCCGGGAGGCACGCTCCATGCACGGCGCAAGTTCCTGAGCACCCCACCAGAGCGACCCACTCTACAGTGGGCCGGACACCACACTGCTAACAGGGGTAACTCCCACTGGTCCCCTGGCCTCCTCGCCGATTCCTTCGAGTGTCTGCTGCCTTCAAGTTCTCCCCGCCGAGACGGGTCCACTGAGTGCGGTCAGGGCGCTCTGGTGTGCTGGAGTTATCCACAACGGCCCCCCAGCCTTCTTATTGGTGCTGCCTGGAGTCTGCCTCCCCCAGCTCTTCTCACCTAATGTGCTTACTTTACGGCAAGTGAGCAGCAATGTTTGTTGCTGCTACTACCGATGTACCCTCAAACTGTCGGTGGGGAGGGAAGCCTCTAAGAAGGCTACGTCCAAAAAACATAAAAAAGCGACCGATTCAGAGGAATCGGATCGCCATAGGCATTCCAAGAGATCTCGATATAGGAGTAGATCGAGACACTCTTCTTCCTCGTCCAAAATAATGAAGAGGAGACATAGATCTCCCTCATCATCATCTTGAGTCGACCGAAGAAATTCGATGTCCGACAAAATCGGATTCCCCCAGAAAATGTGAGGAATTTCGTAAAAAGATGATGAAGGTATTCGAGAATGCGGCCCGACCCCCTCGAATGAACCTCGGAAGAGCCATACCCCTAAAGTCGCTCCATTGGACAACAAAGGGAAGTCTAAAACTACTATTGTAAAAGCCAGTAGTGTCGAGGATACTCGAAGAACTCGAGTCGACGACAAGTCATTGAGGACTCTTCAAGAGTCAAGCACCTCTCCGGTGCCACATAAAAAACATAAGTCGTCAAAGGCTTTGACTTCATTGACGCCATCGGCGTCGATCATTTTGGCATCGAAACCAAAATCATCCTCGACGCCTGTATCGAAGTCATCTTCAAAGTCATCGAAGATTCCTTCGACAACTTCGAAGGATTTTTCCATTCCTTCGACGAATATTGTAGAGGGAAGAAAGGAGATTTACTCCATTGCCCAGGTCAGACTTTTTTAAGTCCATGACCTCAATTTATGAGGAATCTGGCTCGGAGGAAGATGAAGTCACTCCTTTCGGAGTTTCATATGGCACAAAACAGGTTCCTGAGAAACTCGTTGATCAAGAGTCTAAAATGAGAGACCTGAGTGACACTCTACATTCTGCTAGTGGAATTGACACCTCCCCAGAATTAGAGTTTGCCAGACCTGGTCCTGCAGAACATGCAGACTCAGGGTACAGGAGTCTTATGACCAGAGTGATTGAGTATATGGGTTGGGGTAACACTTCACCCGTGTTCGAACAGGACGACATGACAGATATAATTGTCAGAGGTCCTCAAAAAGATCCAGTTCTCCCCTTCCACAGGGCTCTTCAGAGGACGGTGGAGAAAAACTGGGAAAATCCTGAGAGCATTGCTGCTGCAAATAGTAATTTCCCCAGGAAATACAGACCAGCTGGTACGGATCCTGAATATTTAAACAGGCATCTGACTCCAGAAAGTCTAGTTATTCAGACAGCATCCACATCAAAACAAACTGCATATCCCACTATCCCTCCGGATATAGAGGATAAAAAAGTTGATGCTTGGGCCCATAAAGTTTTCACTTCAGGCAGCATTGCCCTTAAATCGACAAATGTCACCTGTACCCTGGCCAGGTTTACCCATACGCTGTGGGACTGTATTTCAACGGCGGCTGATCATATTCCGGAAGGCGAGGAAAGGGAAGGCTTCCTGAATATAGTCAAAGACGGGAAGGAGGCAATGGGGGAATGTCTCCAGTCTGGACTGGATACTGCTGATAGTATCAACAGATCCATTGCTGCAAGCATTGTGCTACGCAGATTTGCATGGTTGAGGAAGTCGGGGTTTGCACCAGACGTGCAAGCCAGACTCCTCAACATGCCCTTTGATGGCTCGAGGCTGTTTGGCAGTAAGGCTGATGAAAGCCTAGAAAAACTTCAGACCTCGAAAGCGGCAGCTAAATCGATTAGTGCCTCCATGCGCCAGCCTCAAAAACCCTATTCCGAGTCATCTTCCTGGAGGAGTCGTTCTTTTCGTTACTACTCCTCATTTGGTAGAGGAAGAGGACAGGCTTCTCAAAGAGGCAAAAGAAATTTCCCTCGTGGTGCACGAGGAAGAGGTGCAAAATCAGCCTCAGGAGCGGCATCTTTACCCTCAGCCACTCCTGCAGCCGCCTCCAAATCCCTCTGAGACTTTGATGCACAAAACACCAGTGGGAGGCAGGATCTCTCAGCATCTGAAGGAATGGCGGGGCATTACCTCAGATGCTTGGGCACTGGAAACAGTAGCTCAAGGTTACTGTCTCCCCTTCCTAAAAAGGCCTCAGAATCATCCACCAGGAGCCAACTCCGTAAAAATTCCAGACCCGCTCCTGTTGCAGGAAATTTTAACCCTGCTAGAGAAAGGTGCCATAGAAGAGGTACGTGTAGCGGAGAGGAACAGGGGTTGGTACTCCCCATATTTTCTCATCCCAAAAAAGGGCCGAGGATTGAGACCCATCTTGGACTTAAGAAACTTGAACAAGTTCCTCAGGAAGGACAAGTTCAAGATGGTGACCCTTTCTCAGATCCTTCAGGCTCTCCAACTCCAAGACTGGTTGGTATCATTAGACCTTCAGGATGCTTACTTTCATGTGCCAATCCATCCAAAGCACAGAAAGTACCTGAGGTTCGCGATTGGCAACTCTCATTATCAGTTGCGAGTTCTACCATTCGGGTTGACCTCCGCCCGAGGGTTTTCACCAAACTGTTGGTGGTTGTGGCAGCGAGTCTCAGGAGAGGGGTTATTCACATCTACCCTTACCTGGACGATTGGTTGATCAGAGCAAGTTCTCCGAAACAAGCTCAGGAACATCTTTCGATCACCTGCCACTTCCTCCACAAATTGGGCTTCTCCCTCAATTTCAAAAAGTCCCATATGATACCATCCCAAAAGATCCAGTTTATTGGAGCAATCTTGGATACTTCCTCGGGAAAAGTCTTGTCGCCCGAGGCTAGAGCTCTCCACATTCTGCAGATGGTAACAAAGTTCCAGAATGCCCAACGTCTACCGACCTTCGATTTTCTCAGTTTGCTCGCCCTCATGGCATCCTGCATTTTCCTAGTACCAGAGGCCAGGTTGAGAATGAGATCCCTTCAATGGGCACTCAGAACTCAGTGGTCCCAGTTCTCAGGGAATATGTTGGATCTTCTGTAAGTCCCGAGTGCAGTTGCTCAGGATCTTCTATGGTGGGCTTGCAACGACAACATTCTCAAGGGAGAATCTTTTTGGCAACCATGGCTGGATATAACAGTAGTGACGGACGCCTCACTCACGGGGTGGGGAGCACACACCAACGATCTGACAATCAGCGGTCGTTGGTCTCCATCGGAGTCCAAACTACACATCAACCTTTTGGAGCTGAGGGCAATCAGACTAGCGCTGAAGGCCTTTCTGCCCTCTGTACAGGGAAAGAATGTCCTGATAATGACGGACAACACAGTGGCCTTGTACTACCTCAACAAGAGAGGAGGTGTAGGGTCACTACCACTGTGCAGAGAGGCAATGCAGCTCTGGTTCTGGGCAATACGAGAAGGAATCTCTCTATCGGCAATTCACCTAGCCGGAGAGCAGAACACGGCGGCAGATGCTCTGAGCAGGCAGAGCATAGTCTCTCACGAGTGGGAGCTAGCTCAGGAAGTCCTTCAAGAGATCTTTGCCCTTTGGGGAACCCCGCAAGTGGATCTGTTTGCCACCGTAATCAATCGGAAGGGCGGGCAGTACTGCTCAAGAGAATTTCCTCAAAGAGGAGCTCTGGGAGACGCATCCGTAGTGGAGTGGAATTTTCCACGACTGTACGCATTTCCCCCAGTCCCCGTGATTCCTCAAGTAATCAGGAGGTTGAGAAAAGTTCAGGAAAACCATGATTCTAATTGCCCCGGATTGGGCCCGGAGGGCGTGGTACCCGGATCTTCTAGACATGTCCATCTGCCCTTAAATACGTCTCCCACAAAGAGAGGATCTTCTCTCACAAGAGGAAGGTCGGGTTCTCCATCCAGAGGTCAAGACACTCAACCTTCACGCATGGTTTCTGAGAGGTTGAGATACAAGGATTGGGATCTTCTGGATGATGTAATGGAAGTCTTGCTTTCGGCCAGAAGGCCAGCAACAAAATCTTTGTACCGATGTCGCTGGAACAGGTTTAGCAACTGGTGCAAAGATAAGGATGTGGACCTTTTTCAATGTGGCACTCCAGTAGTGCTCTCTTTTCTATTACATCTAGCCAATCTGGGGCTCCAGATAGGAACAATCAAAGGATACCTTGCTGCGCTGTCCATTTTCAAGCACACCTCGCAAGAGGTTTCATATTTCAAAATACCATTAATCATTCAATTCTTAAAAGGGCTTACTAACGTATACCCTCCAGTACCTTTTCATGTCCCAACTTGGGATATAAATTTAGTACTAACATTTTTGACTTGCATACCTTTTGAGCCTCTGCACTCCTGTACATTGAGGCTTCTAACATTAAAATCTGTCCTCCTTGTGGCCCTACCATCAGCCCGCAGGGTTAGTGAACTTCAGGCTCTCTCATGCAAACCACCACATACTATTTTTTATAAGGAAAGTAGTCCTTAAATTTAAACCTTTCTTTTTACCAAAGGTAGTTTCGGACTTCCATTTGTCACAAGAAATAATATTACCAACATTTTATCCTCCTCCTCATTTGGGCAAGGAAGAGGAGAGACTGCGTAGACTAGATCCCAAGAGGGCTCTTAGTTTTTACATCTCAAGGATGTCTAAATTACGACAAGATGACCAATTGTTTGTGGGTTATACTGGTCATAAACTGGGTTTATCAGTAACAAAACAGACCATATCCCGCTAGATCATTTTGCCCATAATTGAATGCTACAGATTGGCGGGAAAAGACCCACCAGATGGGCTTCGAGCCCATTCTACTAGGGGAATGGCTACTTCTGCAGCTCTAAAGAGGGGAGTCCCGGCAGCAGATATTTGTTCAGCTGCAACTTGGAAAACAATGCATACTTTCATCAAGCATTACTGCTTGTATACTGCCTCCTCCAATGAGGGGTTATTTGCTAGGGCAGTTCTACATTCTGTCCATGAAAACTGTAATTGGTACTCCCACCTCCAAAATTGCCACTGCTATGAGAGTCTATCATAAGATGAGGAATATATGGGAGGAGGCAATCCATTCAAAGAACAAGTTACTTACCAACTGTAACGTTCTTTTGACTGGATGTTCCTCCCACGTATTCCTCATCGACTCTCCCATCCTACCCCGCAGGACAGTTTGTTTTCTTACACTTTCCTCTCATGAAGAATGTATCAGTCATGGGGCACGCCTGGGTGATCCTCCTATATGTTCATCGAAAAACAGAACTGAAGCAACGGGCGCGGCTCGAGCTATTTATACCATCGGTGACGTCGACAGAGTATAGAGTCCGTCGAGGGACAATCAACGCCACAACCTCCAGCAAAGATAAGATGAGGAATACGTGGGAGGAACATCCAGTTGAAAGATCGTTACAGTTGGTAAGTAACTTGTTCATTTCACTGTTAAATGTAAACACTATTAAGTCGATCTATAATAATTATTATGCACGCTTGTCTTTTCTGTTGGAAGATTAAATATACTTCTGCCTGCCTGCACTACCCCTAATACAGACTTGGCTCATGTTCTTTTAGTGCATTAAAGCCAAGAATATTGGGACTCCCATTTGAAGACATTTCAAGGATCATTGATAAGATATTGGGATCTCAATAAAAATAACTGTTAGGATTTACCACTTAACCTGATTTTGACAAATAATTGTGTTACTTAGCTCAATGATTTTTACTTGGCTTGGGAAAGCTAAACGATGAAAAGATCATGATCCTCTTCTAAATTCTAAATGGAAATGTGACCTTACAGAATTGTGTCTAGTCGAGGAGAAAATATTGTTAATGAGAAGCATATATGCGCTATTATTATCCTGATCGACTTGCCTCTTAAGTATTTCAATGAAATAGACTTATTAAGCTCTTGCATGTTTATATTCTATCAGATTTATTTTATCATTCCTTCAGATTGTTTTTTATTACATTTCTGATTTGTGTCATTACAATAAAAATAAGAATAAATCTGGCGCATTTAACAAAATTGACTTTGTGTAAAACAGGCCACATGGTATGATATAGCTTGTGTATAACTAGAACTATTACCACAGTGTGATCACAATGATTACCCTGAATAATACTTCTACAGTATAAAATCTTCCTTGTCCCTTATTTAAATTCATCAGATTTTCCATTGAATGTTTTTTTGTCTTCTTACAGACTTGTTAATTTTGGATACAATCATTATCAAGACCGTGCGTCAGACAAAGAGTCATTGAATTTACAAGTGTTCACTAGTAAATCAGGTAATAAAGAAATGTGAACTTTCTGGTAAATTGCATTTCTGTGGCGTGTTACTTTTTGGATGCGATTGTTATTCCTTTGAGCCATCAAGATACATTTGATGAATGCTTGATATTATTTTTCTCACATTACTTTGTTGATGAAACCTGCTTATGCATAATGTAGTCTTTAATTTTAGACCCATGTTAAGTTTGAACCAAAACCATATATGTATATATGGTTTGAGCCATCTCTTCTCTAATAATGCCCAATGCCCTTTATACTATGTGGGAATCGGTACCTGTGATGGATGACTTAGCTTTGGCAATTCCCAATCATCAATAACATCAAAATGTGAGGATGGTTTGCTTCTGCCTTTCTTTGTATGTTGAGATCTGTATGATCTGAGCTACTTCATCCAATTTGCCTATGAATGCTGATGGACCTGTGTAATGTATTTTAGTATTAATGCAAGGAAGTTAAGGAGATTTTTACACAGCTGCGTATTGTGAGGTGTGTCCTGCGCTCTTTCCTAAGTGGGAAAACCAGGTGTCCATCACATTACACAAACTCTCTCTCAATGGGCAGTGTAGCATTGCAGTCAGGCTTCGCTCTTAGGATGGATTGGCTTGCCAGCTAAATACAACTAGGCCGAAAAGGTTACACAAGAGAAGACACTACACAGATATATTGAAAGTTATATACACTTTTATTATAGTGTTACAAATGAGAAATTGAAGTTTAAATAAGTACTAGGCAATATGTAAGACCTAGGCAATAGATTATTTAAACAGTAAAGGGCCTAAGAAAACTTCCCAATCCCAAAACCAGTATCTGGCTAACTACCTGTTGGTAGAAAACTGTAGTTATATACTGCATACACATTCACCTTGATTAATAGACACTGCACATGCAGGTCTCAAACAAAACATTTGCAGGAAAGTCCCAAAAAGAATTTTATTTGTAACATGGTTAAAAACAAACCTTGATTTGTAATTCAGGTTTTTTTATGAACCACACATGTTTCTGGCTAGTGTGCCGATTCACAAGGTGTCTTCACTTATCCCCAAAGGAGAACCCTTTTCCATGAGGCTAGGGAGGTGCGGCTGCTACCCAATAGTCTCCCTAGGGGTGGTTTAATGTGAGAGGACCTCATGGGGAGGGACTTCCCCTCGGCGGACAAGGACGATCACCTGAGTACAGCCCATTGAATGTTGTTACTCACCAACATCTCCTAACCTTCCCCACTCTTCAGAACCATTTTATTGAAAGTAAACCTATGTATTGTTGTAACACAGGAGATAAAGCTAAAGCCAAAAGTGTGAGGATGAAGAAGACCACAGGAGACATGAAGGTCATTGACTGTGCTAGTACTGATACGAGGTGACCCAGAGGAGGGATGAGGATCAAGTTATCAACAGAGACAAAGGACGTATACAATCCACAAGGGAGGAAATTGATACAAGGTGTAAAAAGTAACAAAGTACTATCAGCTGTGTCATGCTCAGCCATTTCAAGTGCAGATGTGTCAAACCCTGCAGTCTGGCAGCAGATGTGGAGGCGATGCAGCGCAAGAAATCCAGGCACTGCCCAAAGACCTCCACGGGTTCTGCAGGAGGAAACCCAGGCAGAAGACTGAGCAGGAGAGTGTAGACGCGAAACAGACCGGAGAAGTACCGGGCTGCCGATGGAGCAACTGCAGTGAACCTGCAGAGCCGGAGAGAAGGCCTGCGATCCAAGGAAGTCCTGGCGGCTTACAATGATCCCACACAAGGTAACGGGAAATACAGGAGACCCGGAGGGGACAGGATGATGGAAGCGAGACTGGTTCAGAAAGCTCTCTCTTGCCTCAGTAGTGCTGAGTCCGCTACTGGGTATAATCAGAGAAGGGTGTGGGACCCGAAAGCAAGTACTGAGAATGTTAGAGGAAATCTTCCTCGTCACAGTGGGAAAGAGAGAACCGCTGACCACCAGAGACGCGTCTGGGACCGAAAGCAAATACCGAGAGAATTAGAGGAAATCCTCTTTTTCCCAGTGGTGACAATAAGCCCACTGACCACTCGAGATGGGTCGGAGACCCTAACCATTGGTAACCAGGCACCTGAGGAGAGCTTCCTTAGCACAGTGGCGAAAATAAGCCCATTGGTCACCAGAGAAGGGTCTGGAACCCCAACAAAAGGGAACTGAGCAAACAAGAGAACTTCATCATTGCAGTTGTTGCATTAAGCCCAGTGATCAATAAAGAAGGATTTCGAACTTTGCTAACATCAAACCAGAGTGACAAGGTGTAGATTAAGCTGAAGATTGTGAGGAACAACTGTACCAAGCAATACTTGGAGAAGGGAGTCATTCTCCTGGTCCTGAACTAGGAGTTGTGCTAAAGACGGCAGAGTTAAGGAGTCATTCTCCCTGGCCTTGTTGTGAACTGCGCCAAGCAATACCAGGAGAAAAGGCGTGTAGAGGAGCAAGCATGTACATCACTGATAGGCTCTGCCCCCCACCTCTGTCATACTGGATGAACGACAGGAAGACACTGTGCAGGACACCAGGTATCATCCCAATGCCGCATTAAGTTTATGAGACATGTTATGCACTCAGACAACCGTATCGAATGTAGCCTCCTACCGAAGTGGTAGCAGGAGATTTTCAGACGCCACCGAATATCGAGGAGTTGTAAAGAAGATTTGACAGGTGCAAAGTGATGTCATAAGGAGATAGATACAATGATGCATCAAAACGATATGAGAAGATGTAACTGAAGGAACAAGAGTAAATATACGTACAAGCAAGAATAAACCATATCTATCTTTCTCCAGCATTGGATCTTTCATGGATTCACATGCTTAGAATATTCCCCGTCGACAGACTGGGAACCCTCGGTAAGCTTATAAAGCCGTTTCCCATAGGAAAACGTTCGACACTTTTGTGTCCTATCTACGTCGTTTTGGGCCGCGCACGCACGCCCCACTAGGACGTAGTGGTATAAATGCCCCGCCCCCGCGGCTCCCTTCAGATTTCAACCATCTCCAAAGTGGCAACACCTTGCGTAATTTCTACTTGGTTAGGTTGTGCTGTTGCAGTTTTTCTCCTGATGTCGGGAAAAGCACTTTTCCGCCCGTGCGCTACGTGCAGACTAAAGAAGGTGTACGAGGGGGACGGACATATGGACTGCATATACTGTCTGCACCCTCATCACTCGGCTGACAAGTGCGACATATGTAAGGGCTTCTCCCAGAAGACTCTTAAAGATCGAAGTCGCAGACTTGTAGCATGGTTGAACGACAGAGCGGGGGCATACCCGCCTTCGGAGGTGGGCTCCACACGCAGCGCCGCCTCGGTGTCAAAATCTTCAGGGGCCCCGCCCCGCTCATCTTCGTCAGAACCACTGGTAAAGAAATCGCGACCGGTGGACAAGGAATCGTCGGTAGGCCATTCCAGGGACTCTTCTTCGAAGAAGGCCTCTTCGTCCTCATCTTCAGCGAGGAAAGACAAAGAAAAATCTAAATCCTCCTCGGGCGATCGTCATAGATCGGCCTCGAGTCGAGAGGCAGAGAAACGTAGGTCGAGTTCAGAAAAGGCGGGAACAACGCATAAGCCTGCACGACCACCGCCGTCGTCGACGGTAGGACAGTCGTCAACTACTTCTCTGCCGCTGACGTCAACAGTTCCTGGACCGCAGGCGACGACGACATCGATGACGGGGCAAACTATCGCTTCGTTGACGGAAATCCCACAAGAGGCCTGGCGTCCAGAGGTCTTCGACCCAATTTTGCCAGAGGCACTTCTGCAGCAAGAGGCCTTGTCGGTGTCCTCAGGAGACGAGGGTGAGAGAATAGCTGCCCCTGCAGACCTGGAGTTACAACTTACCACACCTCTCCGGGAGCATTCCGGGTTCTGTCCCCCTGCTCAATCCGCAATCATTTTTGTCATTGGAGGTCTTGTCCACGTTGCAAACGCTGCTGAAGACACTGGATGACAGACTACCTCGAACAACTCCGGCCAGGTCGGTCGTCGACGACCCGGGCCCGTCTCGCCGCCCACCACCTTCAACCCCCGCGGCAGTGCCGCCAGAAGCAAACCTCTCGGCCCCACGCCGCGAGGAAGGGGAACTGTTGGATTCGGAATTAGGCAGCAGAGCCTCGTCAGTGGTCTCCCTTTCCCCCTCCAGGGATCCGACCTGGGAGTCCGATGTAGAATTGGAAGCCCCGAGGAGCCCGGCTCAACCGTTTTCCCCCAGGCGATATTGGGTCATTTCACAACATGATGGCCAGGGCTTGTACGGAATTCGGGCTGACCCAAGAAGAAGAAAAAAAGGACTGTTTTCTTTTCGACCACATGGGGAAAAGGAGAAGGTCGGTGTTTTCAGTGCCCATCCTGGATAATGTGTGGAAGGAAGGACTTCAAACCATGCGTCACCCTTTCTCAGAGCCAGCGATAAAGGGTCGTCTAGAGAAAAAATTCAAAGCCCCGGACTCTACTCCCAAGTGCCTTTCCTCACAACCAACTCCTGACTCTGTGGTATCGGCAGCGGCGGCGAGAAAGGCAAGGGCTCAACATAAGTGTACGACCCCCCCGGAAAGTGATGCCAGACAAGGATGCTTTCGGCAAAAAAGTCCTGTCGGTAGGTGCTACGACAGTGAAGGCAGCCAATTATCTAGCCATAGTAGCTAGATACGACAGGGAGATGTGACATCGGCTGGCTCCTATACTGGAACACCTTCTGGATGAATATCGCAAGGCAGCTATGTTTCTGGTCAGGGAAGGTGAAGAGGCTTCAAATCATGCCATAAACATTGCAGTAGAACTTGCGGAGTCGGGGTTTAAGCAGGTGAACAACAGTGTGGTTCTCCGACAGCAAGCATGGCAAAAATGCACCAACTTCCGACCGGAGGTGCAGTACAAGGTACTGGATAAGCCTTTTGAAGGAGACCTCTTCGGCGAGAAGGTCGACGAAGCCCTAAAGGGCATGAAGGAGGACTCGGACACGGCGCGTTCCTTGGGGGCCCTCCATAGTGGTCGGAGTTTCCAGTCTTTTCGTCCCTTCAGGGGAGCATCGGGGAATTCCAGATTCTCGACATCGAGGGACAGACCCTTCGGTAGGCCAGCATATTCCTCTCAAGGATACAGGCGAGCTTCGCAAGCAGCTAAACGTAGCCGGGACTACCAGGCGCCCAAGAAGAGAGCAGGTTACTCGTCGACGAGGGATATGCAGAACAAGGACCAGCAATGACGGGCATCGGAACGTTCTGGGGGGCAGAGTATCATGTTTCCTCAACAAATGGGAGCTAATAACAACAGATCAATGGGTGGTGGTCACAGTAAAATACGGACATTCCCCGCAATTCAAAAGCAACCCTCCGCACATTCCACCGGCGGGTGTAGCTCAATCCCATCTGAGCGTGTTGCTCCAGCAAGTAGCACTTATGCTACAAAAAGGGGCTATAGAACTAGTCCTGTCGTCACAAAGGGGTCAAGGGGTTTATTCCCGATACTTTGTGGTGAAAAAGCCAAATGGAAAGTGGCGTCCCATCCTATACCTGCGAGAGCTAAACAAATCGTTGAAACACATAAAGTTCAAGATGCTCACGCTCCAGGAGGTGATCCGGTCAGTTCAAAAAGGGGATTTTCTGGCGTCTCTGGACCTGCAGGACGCCTACTTCCACATACCGATGTGTCGGCGACACAAGAAGTACCTAAGGGTTGTGGTAGGACGGACTCACTACCAGTTCACAGTTCTTCCCTTTGGACTGAAATCTTCCCCAGAACGTTCACGAAATGCTTGGCTCCGGTGGCAGCCTGGCTGAGAAGGCAAGGCCACCATGTATACCCGTGTTTCGACGACTGGTTGGTGAGGGGGTCCTCCCCTATGTCGACGCACAGGAGTCTACAGGACACCATGAGCCTCTTGCAACGTTTGGGGTTTGCGATAAACTTCGAAAAATCCTCGTTAACGCCGTCAAGAAGCTTGGTGTTTCTGGGTGCACAGTTCGAGACCCAGTTAGGGTTAGTCAGACCATCCCTCGACAGGATCACCAGGCTCAGTCGATTGGCAAGTGAGTTGAAAATCAATTCCAGACTGTCGGTGAGAAAATATACATCAATCCTGGGGGCTATGGCGTCCTGCATTCCTCTGGTGCCCAACTGCCGCCTGTTCATGAGGCCAGTGCAACAGTTTTTAGCAGATCGTTGGACGCAGGCTCAGGGCCTCTGGTCAGACAGGCTGACCGTCGACAACAACGAGCTCCTGTTAGCTCTTCGGTGGTGGAAGAGAGTACAGAATATATCCAAAGGAGTACCCCTGCAGGAGCCGGAGTTCCGGTTCACCGTAGTGACAGACACGTCCCTAACTGGCTGAGGAGCGCACATGGGCGCTCTGCAGACACAAGGCCGTTGGTCTCAGAAGGAATCTCTCCTGCACATCAACATTCTGAATTGAGAGCGGTACGCTGGGCCCTGAGGGCGTTCCTGCCTCATATCAGGGAGTCCACAGTGAGAGTTTTGATGGACAACACCACAGCGATGTTTTACTTAAGGAAGCAAGGCGACACACGATCCAGAACCCTCTCCATCGAGGCTCAGAAGGTGTGGCACTGGGCTCTAAAACATTATATATCCATCGTAGCTCATCACCTTCCAGGAGTAAGGAACGAGCAGGCGGACCCGCTCAGCAGAAATATGGACCAGATTCACGAGTGGGAAATAGACACCGATCAATTGTCGAAGGTCTTTGAGAAATGGGGGCGGCCTCCGCTGGATCTCTTCGCCACGAAAACAAACAAGAAGTGCGAGATGTACGCCAGCAGGTGGCCACAGGAAGATTCTGTGGGAGAAGCGTTTTCCGTCCCGTGGACGGAGAACTCTGCAGTGGATACGAAGGTACAGGTGCCGAGTCATCCTGGTGGCGCCGTGTTGGCCGAGACAGCCATGGTTTTCCGACCTGCTTTACCTGTCAGCGGATCACCCGATAACGTTCCCGAAGGTTCCCAACCTCTTGTCCCGGGACGAAGGAACAGTGTGGCATCACAATCCGAGCAGTCTCAACCTCACAGCTTGGCTCCTGACTTTTCAGAATTTGGTGCCCTGAACATTCCCTCGGACTGTCGGAAGATCTTACAGGCTGCGTGGGCCCCTTCCACCAACAAGTCCTACAGGTGTAAGTGGAGAAGAGTTTGTACGTGGTGTCAAGGACAGGCAGGAGTGGAACCTCTGAGGGTTACTCTGGAGCAGCTTCTTCCGTATCTACTACATTTGGCAAAGAGTGGATTGTCCTTTTCATCACTAAAGGTTCACCTGGCGGCCATCTCTAGGTTCACAAGAGGGAGGAAATCAACGCCCTTGTTTAGCGACAGGTTAGTGAAGCACTTCATGAGAGGTTTGTTCCGGACGTTCCCTCCGGTTAAGCGTTTTCCACCGACGTGGAGCCTGAACATGGTACTGGCAGGGTTAATGAAACCACCCTTTGAGCCAATGGCCACATGGTCGATGAAGTTTTTATCATGGAAGGTGGCTTTTCTAATAGCTATAACATCGGCTAGACGGATCTCAGAGTTGCAAGCATTGGTCATAGACCCTCCGTATCTCAGATTTTTCAAAGACCAGGTGATTTTGTCAACAAGTCCTCGTTTCATCCCGCAAGTTCCTACCACTTATCATAAACACTCATCCATTGTCCTGCCCACCTTCTTTGCGACCCCCTCATCAGCTGCGGAGAAGGTCTTACATACCTTGGATGTTAAGAGAGCTCTAAAATTTTACCTTCATCGAACTCAACAACTTCGATCTGCGCAGCAACTCTTCGTTGCATATGGGCCTTCGGCAAAGGGGAAGGCAATTTCAAAACAAGGACTGGCCCGTTGGGTCTCGTCGACGATTGCCTTCTGTCATTCAAAAGCGGGGAAACCGCTACAAGGACGTCCGAGAGCTCACTCAACCAGGGCGACTTTGTCGTCGACGGCGTTGTGGGCGGGGATTTCACTGACAGACATTTGCAGGGCGGCAGCATGGTCAGTGCCTCGTACATTCACCCGCCACTACTTCCTCGAACGACAGCATGCGGACGAGATACAAATGGGACGAGCAGTCTTGCGACATCTTTTTCAGTAAGGTAAGCCCTTTTCTTCGAGAAGGGTCTGTGCTGGTTTGGATATGCATTTATATATGTATATATATATATATATGTCAGAATATATGTATAGATGTAAACGTGTGTGTTTTATGTATGCTTTTATGGCTTATACGAATATTACTTGGTGCAGTACTGTGGCACGTTTTAATTTCGAATCTTATGTGATCGTGATTCACCTTTTGCAGGATGGGGTGGGTGTCTGATTGCATTCACACCTCCTCCCTTGTTTCAGGTTCACTGCTGTGCATTCTATTCTAAGCATGTGAATCCATGAAAGATCCAATGCTGGAGAAGGGAATAGTTTCTTACCTGTAACTCCATTTCTCCAGCATTGGTATCTTTCATGGATTCACATGCGCCAGCCGGCCTCCCCTACATGCAATCGTCTTGTAGTTCTTGTTTCACCCCTTTCTACTTTGGAGGGGTCGAAATCTGAAGGGAGCCGCAGGGGCGGGGCATTTATACCACTACATCCTAGTGGGGCGTGCAAGAGATGATATAACTAATTGGGCAAGTGGGCAGTAGTTTGACGTTATTCTCTGCACCAGAGGTTTGTTTTGCTTACGTGCTGATAGTGAGCCGAGTGCCCAAGGTTGGGAGAAGATGCCAAACTATCGAGAGGGCCTTTGCAACGATGAGCATACAATCTTGCATGAGCCAATCAGCTAATGTTATATTGTTATAATATGCATTATACAAAGTTAGAGGGAAGTTTGAGGCTTGCCTACCAGAGGAGCAGCCAATAAAGTAACTAACACTTATAGAATCTATAAGTAGATATATTCCCCTAACCAATGCCTAAACCCGGTAGGCTTTATTATTTTCCACTTAGGATGACATCATAGCTGACACGCATCTAGGTAGAAATCCTTTGTGTAACCAATCTGCATTGTGAGTTTGTGGACTACAATACGTTGTTCGCCAGATTGCCCTACTTTATTGAATTGATAATAAAGTAGTATTTTGCCATATTCTTTGAGACTGTCTGGTTATTTGGGTCCAAAATTATTTGTTATGGTAATTCCATTCTGCGCATGGATACGCCCACAAAATGCTACTGCAAAGGAGTCAGTCTCCTGGCCCCAAACTAGGAGGTGTGCTGGAAAACCCAGGGGAAGAGAGTCCCTTGGTTTGATCGGAAACTGTATAGATCTACATCGGGAGAAGGGAGCCATTCTCCTGGACGTGGAATTGTATAAAGACTGTGTGAAACCCACAAGCCAGGGGAAGGGAGTCATTCCCCAAGACATTTTTGTTGCAAGAGAACATGCTTCTGGATGCTATCCAAGCAGTAGGAGAATGGGGTCATTGTCCTGAAGAAGGAACTTTCTGTTAGTTTATCCTTCAGCTTTAGTGTTCCGGATGGAAGTAAGTTGTTATGCAGGATGGTTGAGTTTGATTTGATTGACATTCTGATGGACCCTTTAGAATTAGTTTCGAGGCAGGAAAACCATTGGAAGATAAGGATAGTCAGGACCTTTTTTGTATGCACAAATGCAAAACTAGAACCATCACCATGCCTTTGTGTCGGCTTCCTTCTACAACACCCTTACACTAGTTCCATTCTAAACCATTCCAGGTCAACATGTGACAGGGTCAGGAGAGGGGCGAGGGAGAGCGGAAGGAGAGAGTAAGAGAAAGTGTAGGCAAGAGTTTGGATGGCCATCAGAGGGACAGGCGGAGGGAGTGTTGAAGAGAGGAATAAAGGAGACAGAGGGAGTGGAATAGCTGAAAGAGCAGACAAGAGAGGAAAAGAACATCAGGGACAGGAAGATGAGGCGATGGAAGTGCAGAGTGTGGGGAACTTAGCATTTGAAAGGCACCAGATGCTATTGAGAACCTAATACCCAGTGGAACAGTTAGGATAGGTTTTTTCCCTGGAAAATCCTGGAGGGAGTAAAATAGAAAAGGCCTTGGCATTTAGGTCATCACTCTAGACAGAATTATAGTTGACAGCCGTTACTGATCTCTTGTTGCCATCTAGGAGAATAGGTAATCCTGGGCTGGGGAGGTGAGAAGCCCACAGTGGAAGAGAAAGAGATGGCCGCTAGTGTGCCATATTCTGTCCACATATCAAGCTTTTGCATCATTTGAGTTGGGCCACATAAAAACCCT
The DNA here is from genome assembly GCF_040938575.1 of Ambystoma mexicanum. Taxonomy (NCBI): domain Eukaryota; kingdom Metazoa; phylum Chordata; class Amphibia; order Caudata; family Ambystomatidae; genus Ambystoma; species Ambystoma mexicanum. Next base: position 82,075,222 of record NC_090936.1, read on the forward strand.
TGAACCCACCCTCTGGAGTCTGGATATTCGTAAGGAATCCTACAAAATCTCAGGACCAGGATTTCTTGATAGTCCAGATTAATTTTAAAACAGAAAAGTAAGTTGCCTATTATAGCCTGAATCCCATGTGGCATTCAAGGAACTTCTTCCAGAGGCAATATGAACGATGTGGACAGACAGAATCCCATGAAAAATGTAGGTGCCTTTCCCCGGCTTACTACGTGTGAGAGAAAAAATTAAATAACCAACTCAACCCCTTTCGGGGAAGAAGGCACCGAGACCCGGCTGCAAGAGTTCAAAGGATGGTTTATTTCTCCAGCTAGGAAATAACCCAAAAATCCCATACCAAACATTTACATCATACTCGTATATATATCAATTAAAGTAACTCTAACAAAAAATACTAAATGGACCCGATTGGCCAGGCGGTGTGGTGCTGTAGGTGTGGGTGGCATCTCTTCCTTCTGGTTGGCTGAGTGGCTGACGAGATGACGGACGTCAAATATCTTGTGCTCCACGCAGGTCAGGGTCCGGTCACTGTGGTCACTACCTAAGCTAATATGTTGCATTCGAAAAACACTAAATAACAAATTATCTAAACATTTTATGCTACTTTTCATATTTCTACACAAGTTGCACATAGTAATTATTGTCAGTACAATTGGGTCGTTCGTGGTTTTAATTGGAGGCCTTGACCTTTATGGTGCATGTAAAAAGAATCAAGCTGTGTTTCACATATCTCCTAAGCTTTAGACCTGTTAGTATAAGTAAAAACATATATTGTGGTAAGATGCTTAAGGTTAGTAGTGGGTGTGTTGGGTGGGTTTCGCAGCACAGGCGAGGGTCTGGCACTTGAAAGAAATACCTTACAGGGAGCGCAGGGTCAGGATGGCAATAAATTGCTCTAAATGGGGGTGGGTGGCTTGCACGTTTATGGGGACGAACGAGCAGAAAGTGCTTAGCTCAACCTGGTTCACATGCTGGTTCTCATGCTAGCAGTGATCTCAGGGGAAGAAAACTGTATCATATTGGTTGTTGCAACTTTCTCCGGCTTCAGCGTGAGAATGGGAGCGCAGAGCTTTCCTTCGCAGGGGGAGTGCAAGGGTGGGGACCAGCCAGCTGCCTGCGCGCCTTGTGTGTGTGTGTCTCTGTCCTTGGCTGCTACGGTGGAAGGGGAGCTGAGCATTGCTGTACTATCGCAGTGAGGCCTGTTTACCCAAGATGGAGTCGAAAGGGGGCACAAAAGATGGATGCCCTGTGTCCTGCTCAATAGTCCCATCTATGTAGCAGTCAACCGTGGTTAACTTTACATAAGGGCAAGGGGCAATCCCACTACCGGAGGCACGTGGTCCAAGCCTTGTACTGAGGAGTGCACAGCGCGAGGGGGCCTGGGGACCCCTCACTCCCATACAATAATCAATTAAAACAATACTGGGTGAGAACAATGGTGCCGAATTTATGAAAGTTGAACTAGCAAGGATAAACGGAATATGATTTTCCCTACCGTGGTCTTGACAAAATAGACCTCCTTTTAATCTTGCAAACAACGTGAATCCATCTTCTGTCTGACTGTCTTAGCCTGCAGATCACATCTCTTTTTGTGTTTGCCAGTGGTCGAAGTGGGCGGGAGTGGTTGGGAGCAGTGCACCTCTACTTTTTTTTAGTTTAACTGTTTCTATACTTTTATTTAAAAAAGAAACCGTTCTGGTATGGTTTCTTTTTAAAATAAGTGTAGGAAGAAGTTGAAACTTGCTCTTTCAGTGCACTGCACTGAACGCTCGCTTAAACAGCAGACTTGTGTGTTTGCGGGTTTGTTTTGTGCGCAGGAGGGGGTGTGGCGAAGAGGTTTGTGTGGTCCGGGGGCAGGCCAAACATAAAGATTTTTAGTGCATACAAACACTAGCTATGCCAGAAGATGTAACTACCAGGCCGAAATCCTCATTAACAGAGATAACCAATAGGTAGCATGCACCTCGGTCCCTCCCCTAAAGGCTCATTTCAGTTTTTGACTGCACATTCAAGTGTTGGGCGTCCTCTACAAGTTCTGTGTTTCTTCAATGTTTTATCAATAACTGCTCGAAGGATTCTTTTGATTTTTCAGAATATTTTGACATCTAATCTGTCCTGATTATTGGTGTCTTTTCGGGCTCTTCGGTCCTGGATCCTCTTCGGAGAAACCCCCTTCAGTGCGTCTCTGTACAACTGCTACCAGCTGCATGGACAATCCTTTTAAGACATGCCCTACTTGCCATTTGAAGAATATTTATGGAGGACCAGCATTAGCATTGCATATACGGCCTGTATCCGGAGCGCAATGTGAACTCCTGCTCCATTTGTCACTCCTTCTCCAGCAAAACCCCCCCAAGGACAGCCATCAATGGTTAGTGACTTTGCAGGAGAGAGGGTACTATGGCCTCAGACATGACTTTTATTCGGAGTAAGGCCTCCCTTCGCCACAGACCCCAAGAGTGTACTCCCTCTTCCAAGAGGTCAAGGTCTCATGAGAATATTCAATCCCAGGCTTACTTCATCCTTCTCGCCATCTCTTCTTTCGTTATCTCCCCTGTATGAGCTCTGGTCTCTCCTTTCGTTCGGGTCTGTTCAGCGTCTCTTTATAACTGTTGGTGTGCTTGGGTAGTTTCCTTTGGTCTTCACTTTGGTCTGTGCCACTTTTTTAGTTGGACCCTGTGTCTCTCCTTCTTCTGTTGTTTGAGGACCATTACCTCTGCCTGGGACCTTCCTCTCTATAAGTTTGTTTCGCCCCTTTACTCTGTCGGGATTCCTCCTCTTCTTCGATTTCCAGCAGGGACATTCCTTCTTTGCAAGTAGAGATCTGTTGGTGCTTACGTTCCCACATAAACTGTAGGCCAAAGGGGTATGCCCATCTGTAGGTGATTGCTTTTGGTTTTTAGTGTCCTTGTGATTGGCTGCATCAGTCTCCTTTTATGTAATGTGGAGAGTGCTAGATCCTGGAACAGTTGGATCTGCTTTCCATTCATGGAGACCATTTGTTGTTTTCGTGCTGCTTGCAGTATCTCCCCCTTCATTGAGTATGAGGTCATTGCCATTAGGACATCTCTCGGCCTAGCTCCGGGTTAGTTTCTCTGTAACTCAATCTATGTATTTTGTCGATAAGTATGTCTTCTGGTGGTGTGCTGTTGAGCATGCTACTGAAGCATTGCTGCATTGTGTCCTTGAGGTCCCCATCCCTTGTTGTTTCATCTAGGCCTTTGGCCCTTATGTTAGACCTCCACGATCTATTCTCGAGATCTTCTGCTTGCAGTTCCAAATTATGTGTTGCTCTGGCAATCTGTTCAAGGAGAATACTGTTCTGTTTAGAGTCTTCCGCGGTCTGCGAGAGACCCTGTTATGTGGCATCCACTCTCTCCCCAAGTTCTGTGGTGTCCTTCACCTGTTGCAAGGAGGATCTTAGTTCCTCTCTTATTGTGCTTAATTGGTTCTGAAGGGATTCCATCATCCTGTTTTCCATGCTCTTCAAACATTCTTGCAGTTCTTCCTTGTTTAGAGCCTTTTTCGTGGTTTCTTCCGTGTTTCCTTCTGTGTTGCCCCTATGTTGATCTTCCTCCCTGTGCTGTCTCCAGTAGTGCTTCAGTTGTCCTTCTCGTATCATAGTTGTGGTTTTGGCTTTTGCAGGTGTGTTCTTGACTTTAGCCCCTGGCATTTGTGTCTTGGTCCCGTTTTTTGGGCCTCTGGTTGATTACAGCTGAGTGCTTTTGAGTGAGCTGTATATGTGCCCCTGTCCGGTTTTCCCTTGTTAGAGTTATGTTTCCGAGGCTAGGTTAAACTGCGGCTTAGCTGTGGGTGCAGTTGCTTGCACTGCGCACAATGTTCTTGGGTGCACCTTTATTTTAGGGCGTTGCCACTCTTCGGAGGGGTCGGATGTGGTTCCATCGGATTCGTGCACCTGGTAGATGTTTTGATAGTTGTTGGTGTTTGGGGCTGGTGGGATAATCTTCTGTGAGATCTTAGGCACTTGCCGAGTGTACAGAGAGTATCTAGGGATGGGTTGCTCCTGGTCTTAGTGTGTTCCAGCCGCAGTTGCCATCGTTCTTGGGGGTTGGTTGATGCCGGTGTGCTTCTCTACTTCTGTGCTTCTGTGGGCTCGCTGCTCAGCTCGCACTAGTTGCGTGAGGGGGCCTCCGCAATTCTAGTCCCAATGGTGCTATTAAATATTCATGAGCTTATTCTTAACTCGTAGGTCCGTGTGGTGCAGACCGGGTGTTTTGACTTGGATCGACCTGGGAACTCAGGCTGCCCTGCTCTCGGGTCCTCTGTCATGTGGAGTGCTTCTGGCGGTGTTTGTTGTGGGGCCTTGTTGTCTTTCCCAGGCCCACCGCCGCTCCTATGGGGGTCCCTCTGTTCCCCCGTACGGGGGATAAGGTTGTTTTCATTATTTTTCAGGGGGGGGCTGACCTCTCCCCACCCTAACTGTTGTTGATTTACAATATCCTGTGTTATGCCTGCCCGTGTACCTCAGAGTCCAGCCATGTTTGTATCCCTCAGGAGTGGTCACGTCGAGTTGGTGGCGCTGTCAATGCCAGCTCGTTTCTTTTACGGTTCCCCTGTGGCTGCATGGGGATGGGGAGGCAGCCCGTTCTCTCCTCCTTTGGGTGCAGGCACTTTGGTTTTCCCCTGTATGACAGGTGGGTGGCGGCACCTCCGATCCTCGGGGTGTTCCTTTCACTGCAGTTCGGTGCGCCGGCTGTATGCGCCCCCTCCCACTATGGTGCAGCTTGGTACCAGGCGAGTGTTTTGTGTAATCGGAGAGCTCATGGTTTTAAGTCCTTGGGGTCCGAATGGGTGATGCTGTGGGGCCACTCTTCTCCCTCTGACGCAGCCCCGGCCTCCGAAGTCACTTTCTCCTCTGTCCTTTGCTTCGGTTTGGGATCGCACTCCGGGCTCTCTGCGCTTCCACGCCTCCGCTGCTCGGACATCTCTTCGAGTCGGATCTGGGTTAGTGGTGTCCTGCACATCTCTGCTCGCGTTTTGGGGTGGGGTCTGGGTTCATTTGGTCTTAGGGAGTGCTTATTTCACCTTTATTGTTCGGCCCGGGCGGAGCGCAGGGGTTCCGCGGCTTCACCAGGTGGCGACCATCTTGAAATCTCAAGAAACCTCTGTTATGCTATGTTTTGATGATTTCAGACATGCTGCCCGAATCTGGTTTGTCTGTCTAAGTAGCAGCTATAAATTTGCAGAGCAGACCGACTGTAGTCCTCTCGTTTTGTGGAGGTGAAAAGATGAAGATTTTCTCTGAGACAAATTGGAGTGAAGATAATGATTCTATGAATAGATGTTGGAATGTCTGCATTAATGTGTTTTTTTATTTGGTAAAAATTCTGAAAAGGTTTATGTAGAGTCATCCATATGCTGGATGTGCCTGGCTGAGCCTTTCAGTGGAGGTGGATAATGGCAAATGTTGAAGTTTAATATTGTGTGCTGGTGCCCCTTACACGTAAGTTGGTCAAGGGGGCAGTATTACTCGCATGTAGGAATTTCCGAAGTCATCGTTTAATTCTTCTGATGGCTCATAGCTGTTCATAAGTGTGGAAATTGCAGAACATCCCAATAACACTTAAAAGGCCAGTAAAGCTGTGAAATGTACTCATGTCACAGGTGAGCCGCTGTCAAACCGTGTATGGCTAATGAAGGGTTTGTCACATTGAGGGTGTGCCTGACTCAGGCTTTACAACTTTGAAGCTGATAAGACTGGCATTATTATTTATAATTGGAACTTAAAATAGTTGTTTAACAAAACATTTAGCATGAAATGTCTGCATTGCTGGATAGGGTTAAAGAAAATCCCTTTCATTATTTGATTATTTTATTCAGGTTGTCATGCTCTATAAATGGATGAATAAATTACTCACCATTTCTATCTTTGTCCCCGATTATGATGCCTGCTACAGAGACCTATGTCGCCTGCAGGTCATAGATTAGCACCTGGAGTGGGATAACACAATTTTAGATTTTGTGACGGGGCCAGCGTTGTGGCCCTGTGTAGAGGGTTGGGGAGGGGGGTAAGGGAGCCCACACCAATCCAACACAGATGCCTGAGTGCAGGCATGCCCCATTTCCACCTGTCCATACCCTATGTGATGACGGCCTCCATCCCGCAGAAGCAGCACAGCAGTGAGAGAAGACGTGCACTGGGAAGATGCCGGAGATTGCAGTGGCACCCCTGGCAAGGGGTGCGGAATACACCACAACACCAACCGCAGGATGTAGCAAGGATAGACGCAGCAGTTAAGGGGTGCTGCGTCCATCACAACACTGGCAGGCTCCAGCAAACTATCTGCTGGACTCTGCCCCGACAGGGAGCCACCACTAGCCCACCCTGGAAATAATTTGAATAATAAAGGCCCCACAAAGGCCTTAAACCCACTATGCCACCAGGGCTTTGTTTGTTTGTTAAATAAAGACCCTACATGGAGACCTTTACTCACTACACCATAGGGATGTTATGATTATTTTGAAGTGCTGCATGGAAGCCTTCCATGTAACGTCCATGTATCCCAGCAAGGTCCATCTTGGAAAAGGGGCAGGGTTTACTAGCCCTTTTAAGCCCTCCCTTCACCTTCCCCTGTCGCACCCCTTTGAGCCAGGTAAGCCAGGAAAGTGGCCAATCCTGGGAGGTGGTGGGGTACTAAAGTAAGCCTCTGTGAATGGTTTAGTGTGGGTTAGTTGGGTGAGGAGAGGAGGAGGAGGAGGAGGAGGAGGAGGTGGAGGACGTCCGAGAGACATCCAGAGCAAAATGACGGCAGAGTATATTATAAGCAGGGGCTCTGTGGAGTGCTAGAGTGTGAGTAGTAGCTGTAGAGTAGGAGTGGCAGAGAGGTAGTTGTAGGGGTGGCGAAAGGGGAAAGGGAGTGAGCGGGGCACCATATCCCTGGGGTCTGTGATAGTGAAAGGGGTGAGCATGGCACCATATCCGTGGGTTCAGTGATAGCAAAAGGGATGAGCGGGGCACCATATCCTTGGGTTCAGTGATGGCGAAAAGGATTAGCAGGGCACCATATCCCTGAGGTTTGAGAAGTAATAGTAGTAGTTGGGAGTAAAAACAGTCTGTAGCGGGAATAGTGGGGTAGCGAGTGAGAGAACAGGTAGTATAGTGGTAATGGGTAGTAGAGGGCAATAGCGGGTGCTAGTGCATAGAAGAATCTGACAGTAATAGTAGTGGGAAGTATAGGTAGGACAGGGAACTGTTAGCAACGAAATAGGAGCAAACATAGACAGTGTGGAAAGAGCGACAGTGAGTGGGATAATGGGAGTAGCTATTGGCGTAGAGTGAAATGGAGATTAGGACTAGAGGAACAGTAAGAGGCAGGGAAGTAGAGTGAAAGGAAGGAGCTAACGGAGATAGAGGCTTAGTTGGAAGTACAAGCAATAGTAAGAACAGGAGTAAGAGAAGAAGTAAGATCAAAGGTTGGAGATGGAAAGGCAGAGTGAGAGATTGGAGGGACGGAGAAGTGGTGGGAGGAGAACATCTTAAAGAGACCAGTAAAGTGAAGGGTCAGGAACGAGAGAAGCAAACGTGATACGAGCAGGAAGAATGCACCATCCCTAACTCTCTAAGACTACCAAGTGGGTAGGTTAGGGAAAGCCTAGAATACGCCTACGGATACAGGTAGCCTTCATCTTGGGGAAAACATCTTTAGTCCCAGTCAGGAGACAACAGTTAGGGGTTACCTATCCGAGAAATACTAACCCCCTGCCCCCATTGGGGGCGCCTGGGTTAGGGAGGTGGGGATAAGACTGGGGAAGTCAAATCGGAGAGGGGCGGCCCTAGTGCTGATTTCCCCTTAGACTTTGGTAGGCCCCCGAAGAAGCCATGCGGACCATCTGTACTTTTAATAAACACCCTTGGACTTAATCTTAGAGTCAGCATGATTCTTTGTGGCGGACCGTCCTGTCACACTTTCTAAAGGACTGCCATCAATAATAATACTTACTGACCCTACAGGCAGCATTGAATTTAACTTATACATTGTGCTACACTATAAATCCACAATCCATTTAGGCTGGATCAGCATGCAACCAAACTATCACAAAACTCTTTTCTCACTGTTTAACTTGTATCACATTTGCTTGAAACCCTGTTTGTTTTATCTGCCGCTCCCGAATTCCCCTACACCTTCATCACTTTCTCTTTTGTTCTGGAGACTGACCGTCTAGATATCTCTGTGAGGCAGCAATACACCAACTACCAGGCAAGTGTTAGTGCTCTCAGATCACTACTATGGTGATTTGGTGCAGTACAAAACCTCAGTAACATACCATAAAGATGTTAAACGAGTACCCATTCTGATAGGACATCTAAATATCATCTACAAGTTGCACAAATCTCTGCAACAGGGCTTGAACCCATTGAGCTATTTTGATAGATGTGTTGCCTTTTACCTGATGAAAATCAAGGTGATCTCTGCTAATGTTAAAATCTTACTAAGAGCAAATTCAACACTGGAGCAGGTTTATTTCCATAGCATACATGCATTCTGCATTCTGTATCTGCCAGTGTGAGGAATTGCCATCTGGCAAGGGTGTTGAGTCCTGACTTTTGTATTAAGTAATTCAATAATGTGGGTAATTCCATTTCAGGCAGGGAAATCTGCTCATCACATTTCCCTTTCATTAGCTCTATGCCAAAAGCATATTGTGAACATATGCCCTGCTGCATCAATAGACTGAGTTGTAGCACCTGATCTCTGGTGGCACATAGCAGGTTCAGATGTCTCAGGTGGCCATGTGACAAGTGCAGTGACAGCCAAGTCGCTGCAGCGCAGGGTCTTGATTTAAGGTATGCACCCCTGTTCCAAAAACTAGATAACTGTGAGGTTGCTGTCCTTGTAGCAAGTTAGACTGTTTATATATAATATGCCACATCTGAGTTGGGGTATGGTGGCCAGAATCTATCATATTTATCCAAGCCACGTCAATTTGATATCACTGATGTGTCAGCCTTGTGAGCCCAGTTCAACTGTGAAAGGGTTATGTGTATACAGACAGGCTGTCAAGCTGCAGCCAGCAAGACTTTAGCCTTAGGGGTTGCCTTTCTTTGTTCCTTTGTGAGAAGATGTAACGCCCTCCCCAGAAAGACAGCCCCTCCACAAGAAACTGTCCCCGGAACAGGAATTGAAGGGCACACCCATCCTCATTTAAGGTATGCACCCCTCTTCCAAAAACTAGATAACTGTGAGGTTGCTGTCCTTGTAGCAAGTTAGACTGTTTATATATAATATGCCACATCTGAGTTGGGGTATGGTGGCCAGAATCTATCACATTTATCCAAGCCACGTCAATTTGATATCACTGATGTGTCAGCCTTGTGAGCCCAGTTCAACTGTGAAAGGGTTATGTGTATACAGAAAGGCTGTCAAGCTGCAGCCAGCAAGACATTAGCGTTAGGGGTTGCCTTTCTTTGTTCCTTTGTGAGAAGATGTAACGCCCTCCCCAAAAAGACAGCCCCTCCACAAGAAACTGTCCCCGGAACAGGAATTGAAGGGCACACCCATCCTCATTTAAGGTATGCACCCCTCTTCCAAAAACTAGATGACTGTGAGGTTGCTGTCCTTGTAGCAAGTTAGACTGTTTATATATAATATGCCACATCTGAGTTGGGGTATGGTGGCCAGAATCTATCATATTTATCCAAGCCAAGTCAATTTGATATCACTGATGTGTCAGCCTTGTGAGCCCAGTTCAACTGTGAAAGGGTTATGTGTATACAGACAGGCTGTCAAGCTGCAGCCAGCAAGACTTTAGCGTTAGGGGTTGCCTTTCTTTGTTCCTTTGTGAGAAGATGTAACGCCCTCCCCAGAAAGACAGCCCCTCCACAAGAAGCTATCCCCGGAACAGGAATTGAAGGGCACACCCATCCTCAAAAGTAGTAGTCTCATAGCAGGATGCTGCATATCAAAAGGCCTTTGCGAAGGGAAGGGATGGGATTAGTGTAGCGAGGGGAGCTCTTTATGTCTCGTGGAGGGATCTACCATCTTGTTTTTCTCTGGCTCAATAATTTCCTTCCTGTTCCATCCACTTCCTGTAGCACAAAGTGCTTTGAGTGTGATGCCAGAAGGCAAAGTCCACTTGCTCCAATAACAAGTATTAGACTCCGGAAGAAGGCTAGCTTTAGTCCAGTCAACCTTGGGGATTTTGTCTTTAAAAAGTCTTTAAAAAATCCCACCAGTTCTTGAATCATCTCTGGACTTCAAACCTGCAAGAAGATTTTGTTGAACCCTGTTGAGAGAGCAGTCCTTTTCAAAATCCCCCAGTTGTGGGGTGAAGGCAGTATAAGGAACTCATGCTGGCAACAGACACACATGATCACAGTTCAAGGGTAAACTGTCTGAAGGTGAGAAAAACACCTAATCTAAACCTAAATCTAAGATGGGAGCAAGCTTCGACCATCAAATAATAATAAGGTAGTCCTAGTGGCATCTCGTCAAATAAAAAGGGCCTATACTAAAGAAACCTATTGGCAGTCCTTACAGCGAAGTTATAAAAAATAGTGTGGGATAGTGTTCACAAGAAAAAGAAAAGTGTTCACAAAAATGATGTCAGGATGGTATAGCGAGGACTCTCTTCCCCACGTTTTTAGCACGGGACAAGGCGGGCCTCTTGAGCACAGCACACAACTGGGCTTTTCCAGCACGGTGCTACTGTTTTCTCAGCGATATCAGGATCTTCGGTGGTCAAGTCTCTTTACACAAAGTATCTTGCTCTTTGAGCCTGATGTAGCAAAATAACAAAACAAAATGTTCCTCTTCATAATCCTTTTACGATTGGTGATGACGCTTCACCCCGGGATCACCCTCAACCGGGCACCAATCCTTCTTGACTGTTAGCCTCCCTCCGTCGGGTTCCCTACAGCTTATTTAATCCTAATAATCACCTATAGTATTCACAAGTCTCAATGTCCTTTTAAATAATCTTTCACTGTGGACAGCCTTCAGCCGGGTACACTCCTGTCAACACAAAGCTCTCGGGGTTACTATGCCTCATCCCGGTTTGAAGGCATAGTAACACACTTTCCCCTGGAGAGAGAGGCTCTACTTATTGCATGCAGTGTCCCTGTGGCAGGCCAGCACTGGAGTACACTAGGAGTGAGGAAAGCTCCTTTCTCGAATGGCCCAGGCTGCAGGAACCACACTGAAGCAGTCCGACGTGCAGGAGACAGCAGCAGAAGCAGAACGAACAGTGGCAACGGATCAAGCGGACGCGTGTGCTGAAACCGGTGAGTTTACCATTGTCGGGTAATCCCGGTACACTCTGTAATCGACCGATGGCTACTGATACACATTTTGAATACCAAATTGATAGAAAGAAGTCATATTGGCTTAAAATGAACATTGTAAAACGAGATGAACAGAAAGGTTATAATTATTACTATGAAGCCAAATGCAATTGCTAAAATACTGGCAATATTGAAACAAGCTAATCATGACCACCATTGCCAAAGTCAAGAGAGAGCAATACTTAAAAAAGCTAACTATAACCATTGTTGCAAAAGTAAGGAAGAGGCAATAGTTGAGGAGAATATCAACAGACATTGCCCAAGCCAAAGAGGGCCAAGGTTAATACAGACACATTGTAAGTAGTTGTATGGTGTAAAAGTGGGAAAACGAGAGTGGCAGAAGAGAAGCCTTTCTGGTAGTAAGTATCAAGGAGGAGAGAAGAGTAACCTGCATTGCCTGTGGCAAATAAAACAGTGGAACAAACAGCACCGATGTGTTTTATGTTTTCTTATAAGAAATTGAGAATTTGATGCTGGTGAAGGTCAAAAGACTTAACTCAGAGCGTTTTCCAGTGGGGGTTTGCCATTATAAAACGCTTCTGTGAATTAGGCCCAAAGACTTTTCTAAAGGTTTGAAGCAAACCTCACCACAGAGTACTTGTAGTAGTGTTAGGAACTTTTGTCCTGGCAGGCGAGTATACCAGGATAGGGACCTTTTAGTCGTAGTCCTGGCAGGTTAGTGGACCAGGAAGCAATCAGTAAAGTACTGAATTGTGGTGGAATCATCCTGACAAAACATTGTTGATGATACAGTAGAACTGTGAAGTGTTTCTCAAGAAGAAGTTGTGTTGAACTCTTTTCAAGACTTGCTGTCTGGTTGAACTGTTGGAAAAAATCCAAGTGGAAGACTTTTGGAGCGCTAATTTATTTTACATTTTTTTAATTGTTTGTTGATGTTCTTCATTCTAAAAGTTCAATAATGTATACGTAACAGGCAATTAATTCAAAACACATCTAGGTTATAACTGCAACAGGCCCCTTAAATTATCAAATGCAAAAAAGGAAAAATCCTTAAGGAAGATAAAAAAAAATGGGAAGAGGAAAAGAGAAAAGAAAAAAAAGGGGGCATGGCTAAACATACAAGTCAATAAAATCATCCCAAATGGCTGCATGCATATCAAGTAGCTGTTTATGCTTGAAGGACACCTCCCTGCCAGAATGAATTGATAAGCTGCGATGCCAGTCATCAACTGTAGGCCTGGCATCACTCTTCCGATGCAACAAAATATGCTTCTTAGCCACCACAAGAGCTCTATAAACCCAAGAGAGCTTACCAAGAGACAAACCAATAACAGCTGGAATATGCCCAAAACACACAACGCATGGGTGCAAGGAAGAGAAAGACCCAGCACAAGGTCCATACGCTGCGGAACCTCCCCCAGTACGACTGGATCTTCTGACAATACCGGAACATATGCACGGTGGTGCCCCCAACCCTTTTACAATTCCAAAATAGCTCATGAAGACTCAACCTACCAGACACCAACTTTTCGGGCGACCAATAGATGCAATGATTGATCCTTTGCTGCATGAAGCACAAATCCGAGTTGATCTTAAATCTGCATGGACCAATATATATATGAGACCATTCAATATCAGACTAACTTTATGATCAGAACTTTGTTACAAGGATATACTGATTAGGTTTTGGTTGAATATAACTGTCATTTCGAATGGATTGTGTCCTCTAAAGTATTCCTCATCTTTGACATGGAAAATTCGTCAGAGAGCGCAGTGCGTTGATGGCGTTGAGTCGATGTCCCTCGAAGTCCTCGGTCGAGGGTGACATCGGCGGATATATGTAGCATGCGTGGCACCCGTTGGCCTCAGTTCAGTTTTTCCGCAAACATGTTTGCTTTGCGAGAAATACAGCACTCCTCATACTATTGATCGTTTAATTCTCGATTGTTTTCGAACAACTCGACAATGTCTTCTTCGTCTACACCGTCGACACCCAAGTCCGGTTACAAGAAATGTAGAGATTGCGGATTGAAGATGTCCCTTACCGACCCACATCGAATCTGCCTGTGGTGCCTCGGAGAGGGTCACGGTACGAATGCTTGTTCCAAGTTCCAATCCACGACGGGAAAAGCCTTCAGGGAGCGAAAGGGGAAGCTTAACGTAGAAGTTTGCAAGTCCCCTAAACCCTGACCTGCTGGGCTTCGACTGATGAGTCGAGAGGCGACTTTCCTCAGAGGAAGAAGGCTAAGCATTCTAGGTCAAGGAGTGGTTCCCGCCACTTGTCTTCGTCGAAGAGGAGGCACCACAGGTCGCCTTCGTTGACGTCTTCATCTGACGGTTCCCCCGAGAGGGTTGGTTGCATGCCCGTCCAAAAAGTCTACACCCGCAGAATGGGAAGCTTTCCGTGTGGAAATGCTAAAAATCTTTGAAAAACAAAGTCATGCTCCGACCAAGCCTTCTAAGGAAGCCGGAGAGGAGAGTTCTCGGCCTAAAACTTGCATGCCCTCGAGCCCAAGTAAATGGCTTGATCCACATTGAGAGCCCTCGAGGCCTCGATCTGACAAATCAAAGGATCACTCGAGGCATGGGGAGAGATCGAGATAGTAGATGACTTCAGCGCCATTGGTGCCTATGACACCCATCAGGCCCTCGACCCTGACTAAACAGTCAATGCCATAGACAGCAGTGTCGACATCAATGCCGAAACTGTCGACGCCAGCTGCGCCAATTTCGCTAGCTTAAACCATCATAACCAAGTGACCTTCCTAAAAAGGCACTGTCTAAGAAAACGTCAACGACTTAAAGAACGTGGAAGCCTCTAGTTTCAAGACCAGAAAAAATATATACTCCTCTCCCGAAAAAGGATTTTTTCAAGTCCCTAACTTCCATTTTGAAGAGGAAGGGCATTCAGATGATGAAGATGCCCCTTTTGGGCTTCAATACGGTACACCTAATGTACCTGAATGCTTTATTTCAGAGGAAAGCAGAATTAAGGATCTATATAATAATTTGCACAATGCAAGTGGAATTGACACTTCTGCAGAGTTGGAGTTTGGAAAACCAGAACCAGGGGAGCATGCTGACTCCTCTTACAGGCAGTTCATGTCTAAGGTTGTCGAATACTTGGGTTGGTCTATGTCTCCAGCACCCTATGATCAAGATGATCTAACTGACATTCTGCACAAGGGTTCACCTACTGATCCAATTTTGCCTTTCCATGTGGCACTTCAAAAAAAGGGTGGCCAGGAATTGGGAGACTCTGGAAACTAATCCGGCAGATGACAAAAATCTCACCAAAAATACCGTCCCTCCAGTAGAGACCCCGGCTACATGTCAAAACACCCCACTCCGGAGAGTCTGGTGGTCCAGGCAGCTACGACTAATTCAAAAGGAGCAGCGTACCCTACCATCCCTCCCGATGGGGGCGACAAGCGTGTAGATGGATGGGCGAGAAAGGTTTTTTCCGGAGGGAGCATGGCTTTAAAATCTGCCAATTCCACTTGTGCCCTTGCAAAATATTCATATACTTTATGGGAGTGTATTTCTATGGCAGCAGAGCATGTTCCCGAAGGGGATGAAAGGGACGGCTTCTTAGCTATTGTTAGGACGGCAAAGAAGGCATGTGTGAGCCCCTTCAATCTGGATTGGATTATGCAGATAGCACCACCAGGTCCATGGCTACCAGCACCCTGATGTGCAGATTTGCGAGGTTTGCGAAAGTCTGGTTTTGCACCTAATGTGCATGCTAGACTTCTCAACATGCCATTTGACGGGTCTCATCTTTTTGGCAGCAAGGCTGATGAGAGCCTTGAGAAGTTGCAGACCTCGAAGGCGGCGGCCAAATCTTTAGGCACTGCTGTTAGGCAACCTCAGCCTTTTTGCCCTAGCGGACAACTTTGGAGTGGGTAGATCTTTTTGCTACTACTCCTCATTTGGAAGGGCGAGAGGAATGGTCCGTCAAAGAGGCCAAAGAAAATGTCCTCGTGGTGGACGAGATAGAGGTGCCAAGCCAGCTCAAGCAGCAGCCTTTTTGCCATCGGCCTCTGCAACAGCTGCTACAAAACCACTCTGAGGGCTTGAGTCACACCAGTGGGGGCAGACTGTCTCAGCATCTAGAAGAATGGCGAGACATTACTTCAGACGCTTGGGCTCGGGAAACAATAACCCATGGTTACTGCCTTCCTTTTATAAAGAAGCCTCAGAACATTCCACTGGGAAAACACTGTTTGAGGATTCCGGATCCGCTTCTTATGCAGGAACTTTTAACCCTGCTAGAGAAAGGCGCTATAGAACCGGTGCCTGTAGCTGAGAGGAACAAGGGTTGGTAGTCCCCATTTTTTTTTTTTATCCCCAAAAAGGACAGAGGACTGAGACCCATCTTGGACTTGAGATACTTGAACAAGTTCCTCAGGAAGGACAAGTTCAAGATGGTCACTCTTTCTCAGGTCCTTCAGGCCCTCCAACCTCAGGATTGGTTGGTGTCATTGGACCTTCAGGATGCTTATTTTCATGTGGCAATCCATCTCAAGCACAGACAATACCTGAGGTTCGCAGTTGGCGGCTAACACTTTGATTTTCGAGTCCTGCCATTCGGGCTGACCTCCGCCCGAAGGTTTTCACCAAACTGATGGCGGTGGTGACAGTGAGTTCCAGGAGAGGGGGGATTCACGTCTACCCTTACCTGGATGATTGGCTGATCAGGGCGAGTTCTTCCGAACAAGCCCAGGATCATGTCAACGTCACCTGCCACTCTCGTCACAGACTGGGCTTCTCCTTCAATTATAAGAAGTCCCATATGACACCTTCCCAAAAGCTCCAATACATTGGCGCTGTGATAGATACATCCTCGGGAAAGAGCTCGCCATCCGAGGTGAGGGCTCAAGAAATTTTTCAGAGGGTAAGCAAATTTCAGAGTGCCCAAAGTCTTCCGGCTTTCGATTTATTTATTTATTTTGAGGTTGCTCGGCCTCATGGAATTCTGCATTTTTCTGGTACCAGATGTCCCTCTGAGAATGAGTTCCCTTCAATGGGCCTCAGAACACAATGGTCCCAATTCTCAGGAAAGATATCGGACCGACTTCAGATTCCAACAAGAGTCTCACAGGATCTTCTGCGGTGGGCCTGCAAGGAAAATATTCTGAAGGGAGAACCTTTTTGGCAACCATGACCGGAGATTACAGTAGTGACAGACGCCTCAATCACGGGGTGGGGAGCCCATCCCAACGGTCTGACAGTCAGCAGTCGTTTGTCTTCAAACTACACATCAACCTTTTGGAGCTGAGAACAATCAGACTACCGCTGAAAGATTTTCTGCCCTCTGTACGAGGAAAGAATGTCCTGATAATGACGGACAGCACAGTGGCCATGTACTACCTCAACAAGAGCGGAGATGTAGGGTCACTACCACTGTGCAGAGAGGCAATGCAGCTCTGGTATTGGGCAATTCAAGAAGGAATCGCCATATCGGCAGTTGACCTAGGCGGGGAGGAGAACATGGCGGCGGATGCTCTGAACAGGCAGAGCACAGTCTCCCATGAGTGTGAACTAGCTCAGGAAGTGCTTCAAGAGATCTTCTCCCTTTGGGGAACACCTTAGGTGGATCTGTTCGTGAACTATGTCAACCGGTAGTGCGAGCAGTACTGTTCAAGGGAATTTCCCCCAACAGGAGCTCTAGGAGATGCGCTCATGGTGGACTGGGAGTTTCCACTCCTGTACACGCTTCCTCCAGTAATCAGGAGGCTGAGAAGATTCAGGAAACACATGATCCTAATTGCCCCGGATTGGGCCAGGAGAATATGGTACCCGGACCTTCTGGACATGTCCATCTGTCCTCCGATGTGTCTTCCACTAAAAGAGGACCTTCTCTTGCGAGAGGGGGGTCAGGTTTTCCACCCAGAGTTCATGACTCTCAACCTTCACGCTTGGTTTCTGAAAGGCTAAGGTACAAGCATTGGGACCTGCCGGATGACATAATGGAGGTGTTGCTTTCGGCAAAGTCTATGTACCATTGCCGTTGTAATAGGTTTTGAAACCGGTGTAGAGAAAAGAATGTTGATCCTTTTCAGTATAAAACTCTGGATGTTTTATCCTTTTTTCTTTCATTAGCAAATAAGGGCCTTCAGGCTGGCACCATTAACGGCTACTTGGCAGCACTGTCAATCTTTAAGCACTTGTCAGAAGAATGTTCTTATTTCAAGATTCCACTTGTGACTCAATTACTAAAAGGGCTCACTACTGTGTTCCCTCCATCTCCTTTTCAGGTTCTGGTTTGGGACCTTAACCTGGTTTTGAAATTCCTGATGTGTGCTCCATTTGAACCTTTGCACACATGTCCATTACGGTTGTTAACCTTTAAAACAATACTATTGGTAGCTCTAACATCAGCCCGTAAAGTGAGCGAGTTGCAGGCACTTTCATCCAAGCCACCCTTTACCATATTTCACAAGGATAAGGTTGTTTTAGGGTAAAACCCTCCTTCTTACCAAAGGTAGTTTCGGACTTTCATTTAAGTTAGAAAATTGAGGTGCCTTCCTTCTATCCTCCAGCTCATCCTGGTAAACATAGAGGAAAGGCTTCACAGGCTGGACCCTAGGAGAGCGTTACTTTTTTACATCTCCAGAATGTCAAAGTTGAGAGTCGACGACCAACATTTTACAGGATACACAGTACACAAATTGGGCCAATCTGTTTCCAAACAGACCTTGTCTAGATGTATCATTCTTACCATATCTGAATGTTACAGGCTAGCAGGCAAAGACCCTCCTGAAGGTGTGCATGCTCATTCCACCAGGGACATGGCTACATCTACAGCCCTTCAAAGGGCGTTCCTATTGGGAATATCTGTGATGCTGCAACGTGGTCTTCAATACACACCTTTACAAAGCACTATTCTCTGGATGTTTTCCATTCTCAAGACGTTGCCTTTGGTAAGGCAGTACTTTACTCTGCCCTTGGATATGCTTAATATATAAATTCTACACCCTCCTCCTATCATAAATACTGCTTTGGAAGTCTGTCAAAGATGAGGAATACGTTGGAGGACACAATCCATTTGAAGAACAAGTTACTTACCCCGGTAACATTCTTTCGACTGGATGTTCCTCCAACATATTCCTCATTGCCCTCCCACCTACCCCTCTATAGAGTTTCCCATGCTATTGCAGCTTTCATACCACCAAGGCTGAGTACTGTCATGCCCGTATATATGGGAATATGGGCTACACGAGGAGGGAAAAAACAGAACTGAGGCCAACGGGCGCTACGCGTCTACATATATCCTCCGATGACATCACCCTCGACGGAGGCCTTCGAGGGACATCGACCTCGACACCATTGATGCACGGTGCCATTTGACAAAATTTTATTACGAAGCAGCTGAAGCTGGACATTACATGTCAAAGATGAGGAATACGTTGGAGAAACATCTAGTCGAAAGAACGGTACCAGGGGTAAGTAACTTGTTCTTCTGTTACATTTGAATTGCCATATATTACCTTTTTGAGTTTGATTTATCTATATGTGAGGGACAGATTCCTTTTAGTAGAGTGTTTTCCTTTAGTTTATTTTGATAATCATGGAAATACTCTTTAGGTTAGGCATAGTGAAGCGTTCATCAAACCCCTATAATTTATAAAATTGCTTCTTGTGAAAAAACTTTACCAAGTTGTCCGACCTCACATTTCTGTCCCCTCACACAGAGCGCTGAATACGTTTCATGTGAAAAGGTACTAGATATGGCTGATTACTTAAGGTGTCAGATTATGCTAGGATTTAGATTAGATGACATCTCTAATTATACCACTGTTCTAATTATGATAGGGCTTGGATTATAACGTACATTAAATTGTAGAGCTGCTTTAGGTTTGCAGAAATTCGGAATCTCCCAAGAGTTTTATTCTACCCATGCATTTTTATGTAACTCCTCTGTTTATGACAGTGCTCATATTGTATATTGTAGCCAGGCTCAGATTATGCCAGGTTTCAAATAATGGCAAGATTCAGATTATACAGCAAATATCTGATTATACCGGCAGTCTAATTAAACAAGGGATCTTTTTATCTAGCTGATCTGTTGATACCTGGGGTTCTGATTATGCACAGTGCCTGCTCAAGCCAGACCTTCTCTTGCGTGGCTCCAGGAAACATTTTTAAATGTTTTATTCACAATTTATTAGCGAGTATGGTGTTTTTTGAGATTGCATTTGTATCTGCTATTTTCTGCACTGATCAAACCTTAATGATTTTTATGTTTTTTATTATTATGATTGTTGGATGTATTGTGTATGAAATGCTGGAATGTTAAGTGTTGCTTTTTATTTTTATGCTGTTTGTATTCGCTTTTATGGCTGCCAGCCGAAATAAAGCTAGTTGTTGATGATGATGATGAGATTGCAAAAATGTAATTCCTATTCTCATGGGCTATTTTTAGGTGAGAAGGAATAGACTTAAATTGATATCTTTCTGTTTGTATACTTCCATGCACATGATGATTTATCAAAATTGATAGATGCATTTTTAGTTCCTCTTCAGACGAGGCAGTAATAATATTGGAGCGTCTTTCTGTGCTACTAGGGCACAGGTGATGCCACTTATTCCGGATACATCTGTAGAGCTATGGTTGACAGCAAGGGGTTAGAAACCTGCTTGTTCATTGTTTACTATTTTTGTTTTTGGTATTTTTTTCTTATTATTTTCTTTTTTAGGAGCATTTGCTTATTTTTGGAGAGTAGAAGTGCCTGGCACACCGCTTACCTCTTGGGCTTGTGCCAAGGTGCTGATCTTTAGCTTAGACACAGTCAACAGATAAACATTCAGTTTCAAAAGTTTTATTTAACTCGTCATGTAGGATGGAGTAAGGCCTTACTTACCCTATGCTAAGGTAGGATTTCCCTACCTAAAGAAATCTAAGGATAGTCTGTGTCAGCATGTCCAAATCAAATGTCTGTCTGTGTCCAAAACATATACTTGCCCTCACAACCAACAGTATACAAAGTGTAGGGATGTCTGCAACAAAAGAATAGTGTTCAAGTTCAGAGCTCCCTCCAGCTCTTAGCTTAGGATCAGCTTCCTCTTCCCCAAGTTCAAAGTAGTTCACAAAATAGTGGGGTCCACTTCCCCAAGAGTTCTAATCTTCCAACTTTCAAGAAATAACACTGTTCTTTGGGATACTTCCCAACTTGGTTCCCACCTCCAAGAGTTAAAATCTTCGAGCTTTCAAAAGAACACTCTTCCTTGGGACAGTTCAGAGTTCCTTTAAGATTAGTATCTTGTACCAGTTCACTTAGATAGTTCTGTTTCTTAACTTTAGTTTCCCATTTCAGGTTGTTAAAATATAAACTTATTTGGATATACTTACATTGGCTTCTTCCATGTAGGGCACTCGGTGTAGGCGCGGTTGTCTGACCACACGGTCCACCCATTACAAGTCACGCAGCCGATACCCCTTCTTACTGTTTCCATCAACAATAATGCACTTTGTTATCCTTTTTCGGTATTCCTCTGGCTCTTGCCAACACAGGTTTCCTCTTTGTATGCAAGTCTTGGGCCCCTATTGGCTTTGAGCCAATACTTAGTTTCTCAATTTCATACCCTTCTTGGTATTCTCTTGACTTTGTCAATACTTGTTTCATACAACACATTCCTTGATTTCTGTCTCATGTAATACTTGGCTTTCACTCCATTTATGAGTATTCAATGTGCTTTGTATTCTGTGAGCCATTTAAACGTGCTTTCAATCAGTTTCAGTTCACTCAATATTTTAAAGGTTCTTGTTCCGGCATGCAAAAATACTTTTAGGCACTTTCAGTTAGTTCGACATTTCCAAAGGACTTTGTTATATGTCACTGGAGCGTCCCGGCATGAGTGTGTAACTGCCTTACACTCACTGGTCGCACACAGCAGCGTCCTTCTCCCCAGCGTCCTTCTCAACAGGCCTCTCCAGGTTTCTTTGGCTTCTCAGCTTCCCCAGACTCTGCCTCTCCTTCGCTGCCTCTTCAGAGAGCATCGCTCCCTCTCCTGGCTTCTCGCGACGGCGGCTGGGGTCAATGGGAGTTTCACAGCTCGCACAAAGCAGACCCACTCCAGAGGGTAACGGTACCACCAGACCCTCGCACAGCCGACCACGGTTCTGGCGTCTTTCTCCTGCACAACACCGCTCCTGGCACCTGGGACTCCAGCTTCCTTTCCTCCAGCCCGTTTTCCCTCTCCTAAAGCAGCAGGCGTTTTTATATCCATCAATTGTGCTAACTGACCCCAAATGTTGGTCATTGAGTTCCATTGCCTGACTGTTATGTTAAGTTAAAGGTACTTGTATAGCGCACCGTCTCCAATGGGATTGGACTATAGGGAAATCCATTAGGTGGGCATGCCTAGTTGCTCCACTGGTATGCCTCCATTTCCCTCTTCTTCGTTTCAGTACCAGAGTGGTGTAGGGAACTGTATGATTTTAATAAAAGGAGCATGTATAACTGTTTTGTCTCTGATCTGTGTGTGTTTATCAGTAAAGTGAGTATGTGTCCTCCTAGTTGGTCTCTTCCTCGTCCCAGTGTTGAGGTAGTGTTTTAGGGAGGGTAGGGGGGGAGGACTGACAGCCTACAAAGGCTTGAGGGATAGTGTGTTCATTCAAAAAAGGGAAAGGGGGATACCACGTCTCACCTAAGGACGTCCACTCCCGAAGTTCCCTCCACCCAGGTGATCCTCCCTTGCATATCTACCCCCAGGGAGGGGAGCCAAAAGCAATGGCCTTTCCCTGGCCATCTGAGAAGAGGATCCAGGCGGAATAGAAGTGAGGACGCCCTCAGGTTCCTCACAAAGGCCTTCAACTTTGAGACTTGAAGTGTTTTGATGGCGAAACCCATTTACTATAGATCTGAGTCGGCTACGCAGGATGTTACTGGTGGGGATACATGCCTAATAAATCCAGTAAGATTACTATGGCAGCAGTAGAAACAGGTTTCATTTCTGTACACCTGTGGATAAATGTACAGAGAAACCAATAGAGTAACCCTGTTCCAAAAATGTGGCTTTCCAAGCATAGATTTACAGGTATTTTTATAGGGCTTTACACAATGACAATCATAAAACGGTAAGATACATGCAGTTGTTTAAATGAACACTAGGCTTCCTAACAGAACATTCTACAACCTTGAGAGGCGTGGGTTAACAGCGCAATGGATAATTCCATTTGGCCTACCCACCTCACACAATCTCTGTATTTGGCAGACCTCTACATCATACATGACAAGCCACAGTTTAATGACACAATACCCACGTGACCCTGTGTTCCGATTCCAAAGCAATAGTATCTCGTCCTCATGTCACTGGTTGTGCCTGTATCCCGAGCCATCGCAGCCGCACTGTCTTGTGACCTTTCTAGTTTCTGCCAACCAGTCACTTTTACTCAAAGGTCTAGCTCATTGTTTTTTTAAGAATGCCTGCAGCATTCCTCTGCCTGTTAAAGCTGCACAGCCAGTGCTTATGAGCAGTGATGGAAGTGTACCAAAAAAGTAGTGGAACTGTGACTCCGCCAGGCGGGGGACAGAGTAAGAAGGAAAGGAGTACTGTGCAACACATCTTTCATGGGTTGCAGTCATGCTGCTTGATAGCCAATTATGTTGCAATAGATTTCAGTTTAGCTGCAATTGATATCCGGTGGTAAAGTGAAGAAGTGTGCTTGACTTGCTTGACTTCACAAAGAACAGTTCCGGAATGGTGAAAATGATTGCAAAAAGTAGTAGAGCTGTTAAAAGTAAAAAATATAAGTAGTGGAACACTTCTCTCGCTCACTTCGACTACTGCTTATCACCGAACATAAATCACTGTCGGTTTTGACTCAGTCCATAAACATATACTTATTGTTCATCAGCAAGTTGACAACTTTGGATGCAGTATAATTGGGTGCAAGTCCCTGTTTGGCCACTAGAAAGACAATTTGCAGTCCTTTGCAATTGTTTCCTCTTCCTGTGCCTCTGTTCCCTTATCTTCTAGCTGCATGCATTTATCCCTTTGTTTAACAAATATATCAACTCTTCTGGTTCTGGTTTGTCATTTTATGGCATATATATTGTTCTTGATAGTGTCATTCTTCAGCTACATGTCCAACGAAGGTCAAGAATTCTCCTTGAATTTCTCCTAAATATGCCTCATGTACTTATGTACACTTCAAATGTGGGCAGTCTCCAGAAAAGTATTTGTTTAACGTGGATTTACAGTAAGGAAACATGAATGTTATTCAAAGGGCTTTCCAAACAATGCATATCTTAGCAAAAATATGGAACTTTTCCAGTTTACATATATTCTGTGATACTTTTCATTTTGAATCAAACAAATACATATTTTGAACACATTTGTGTGGTGTTTTAGCATAAGATAATGTGTTTTTACATGTTTTCCAGGAGGCGGTTGAAGCTTAAGCTTACTTTTGTAAATAGTGGTGTTTATTAATCAGTGTTGGATCAAGATCGCTGAACTGTTTACATGTCAGTACCTGTGGAAGTTTGAAGGAGCTCTGTTAATAGAGAAGTGACTGAATGTATGGATGCACATAGAATGCAAAACATTTGCCCAGTAGAAAAGCTCACTGATCAGTAACATTTAATTTAATTATGTTTTGGTGGGATTTTCTGTAGAATATGCTGCACCCGACTGTTGATATTCTATATGTTTTGTGTTTTTGTAGGTGACCTGTGCATGTGTTATTGCAGTGGTCAAGAGATGCAGAAGGTGACTTACTCAGTAATGTTCTTCCACAAAGGTACAGCTGTTCTATTGTATTGTTATACTCTGGCAAATGCTTTTTTACCTTAAAGAACAATATAACTAGAGATTAACCTTTACAAACCTGTATTTTATCTCATTGGATGCCACCATTCCTATTGCTTTACTCCTAGTTACAGTTTCTCTTCTTTCCCTGTAATTATTGTAGTATATGAACTTCCTTTCCATCACTTTCCCATTGTCCAAACATTGCCAATGCTCCCCTTTACAAATAACACACACATCTCCACTCGTTCTTCTCATTCTTCATAAAAATATCCTCGGATCCAAGTATCTGACTGGACATGGTTATGGCAAGGAGAACTACTGAATTATGTTTCTTTGTCACTGCTACCACAAGCTCTACCGATTTGTGACAAACCTGATAGAACAGAGTTCACCATTTATTTAGACCTTTCCTCTAATCGGCTGAACACTTAACTATTTCTGGCTGGACCTTTTCTTGTGCTTTCTCTGACACTACGTTTTAGCAATGAGTGACTTGGTGTACAAGTCTTAATGGTCTAGCATGCCCCCTTTCTTTTCTGTCTGCTGCAGATTACAGTCTGGGAGCAAAACACAAGGATGTTTGCCTTGTAGCTGCCTCGGTGCGTTGCTGTCCTTTCTCCCTATGCTCTATCCATGTTGCCACTTATCTCTTCGCTCGGGGAAAGGTTGTTGCCACTTCCATAGGTCTTGGCTGTTTTTTGGCAGGAGTAGGGTGCTGACTCTGTTTGGGCTCTCCCAATAATCAGGTAGATATTTCCTGAAAAAAATAGAAAAGCTCTGGCAGGCTCTGTTGTTGGCAGGCATAGTGTGAGACATAGGTGTACTTCAAGTTAACATGCAGGTACGAGGCACGAAGGAAAGGGTTAAGGATTAAGTTCCACCAGCTGCCTTCCCCTTTAGGGCCAGGACTGGCTCTAGATTGTTTTGTGGCAGGTCTCCCACTCACCTTACTGGTATGGCCCGGCTACTGGTCTTTCACAGTAATATCACATAATTTACCATGTGCTGTATATAATGTTTAGCACTTGGGTAGTGGAAGGTGGGTACTTTCGAAACTGTACTTTAGTAGAGTGATGCTTAAAGAGTGGTACTAGGCACAGTATGGCAGATATTAAACCCAGAGTATTCAGTATTGTCTAGTTCCTGCCTCTTTGTTTTCATAAGGCAACCACTCTCTGTTTACACCAAGTGATCTGTCAACCTACAATTTTCATTCACTGTGCTATGGGTTGTGCTAGATGCACTTTGATCACTTGGGGGGGGCACACTATTGTAAGAAAGAGATGGGGTACACTATTCATATATTCTAGTATTGTAAAGTAAGACATTTCTGTGAAAAATAAGTTAGTCAATGGAAAAAACTTGGTTGTAGGCTTCCCATTCTTAAGACAGCCGATCCCATGTATCCTGCGCCTGAATCTGCAAGAAATGACTAATGCGAAATAGAAATGGATTCATAGGGCTCTAATAATAGCCAAAAGCAGATACTGAGACTATGGAAAGATAGAACTAAACCCTCATATGAAGACTTGCTACATAGGTTGGTGATTTTCTCTGCAAAAGATAGTTTCCTATCAAAGAAGGGATGAAACTGAAGACTATGAAGTAACTTGGGGAGCATTTATGGACCTTTATGGGTGATTGGGTCAGATCAGTATGATCTTGGTTTTATCTCACCTTTCTCCCTGTCACCTCTCACTGCCCCTTCCCTTTACCCTGATGTTCTCACCCTTGCCCCCACTTTCTCCAAGATATGTTTTTTAATAAATGGAGGTCTTTCATTTGGACCATCTAATCCTACCGATAGTTATGAAACTGAGTTTGAAATTAGACAGTTTTTGCGAAAAGTACATCTAAAAGCTTTCTTTAATGACGAATAGGATTTGGAGGCACGGAAGACACAGGGCTTTGCCCAAAATCCACTTTCACTCCTTTAAAACACCAGATTCCGACTAATGAAAAGTGTATGCTATGCAATCTCAGCATATTCCAACATGTACACAACCGACTATGACATAATCTGTGAAATTCAGAAAGACATGCCCTTAAAGGTCTTAGTAACAACAATGAACTGCTGGTCAGACCAGCAGATAAGGGTGGCAGGATCATGGTTATGAATTTTCCATAATACGTAAACATTTTCATGGCCCTCCTTGATGACAGGAGCAACTACAGTATATTAAGGAAAGATCTGACAAAATAAATTCAAAAGTAGATTGAGGACTCTACAGCCATTGGTCCAGAGAGAAACTGTATACCAAAAAGAATTTGATTTCCTTACCTCCTAATTTCTATGCACTATCTAAAGTGCACAAAAGTATTCATAATCCCACTGGGAGACCTATTGTCTCTGGCTGTGGGTCTGTTCTTGATCCCCTTTGTAAATTTATATATTTCTTTTCTCAAAGCCATTAGCCAAGAAACCACGTCTGTAATTAAGGAACTTGAAGGCAAACAGATAATCTCTTCTGAGGATATACTTGTGACAATGGACATCCAGTTGTTATATACAAGTATAGCACAGTAAGAAGCCGTTTAATGTGTGAGAGAACATCTTAACTTGCACACCCCTGAAAGAGTGCTACCTGAATTTATTATCTATCTAATGACCATCGCTTTGCAGAAGAATTACATTGAATTTAACAAGCAACTTCATCTTCTGATCAAAGGCAGTGCAGTAGGCATCGCCTTTGCCCTTAGTCTGGCGATTTTGTATATGGCCTCCTTTGAGGATGAGTAGGTCTACTCTGAAAATAACCCTTTACTTCAAAATATCTCGATATGGAAACGTTACATTGATGATGTCCTGATGATCTGTCATGGTAACAGCGATAACCTTAACGAATTTAATGGTTTGCAAAATGATTGCAACCCACACATTAATTTCACTATGGAATACAATACGCTTAAGGTATTATTTATTTTAGATCTGTGCCTCATGAATGTCGGCAATGTGACAAGGTGCACTTTGTATAAGAAACCCAGTGACAGGAATACACTTTTAAACTGCCAAAGTAACCACCAGAGGAGTTTGAAAGACAATCTCCCCTTTGGCCAATTCTTACGACTGTGTCGTAATTTATTTTATTGGATATTTGTAAGGCGCTTATACTACAAATGATGTTTCAAGCCTTACTGGTTTCGCTGACAACTTAGATGAAAGATTACTTTGAAGGGGTTACCCTGGCAAGCTCAATAAAGAATCTACAAAGAGGGCTAGGTTCACCCCAGGGAGTCCCTGTTAACAAGCAACTCTATGGACAGAAATTAATCAAGGATGAGTTGTGTACTTACTTACAATCTACTCTACAAGTCAAGAAGATGATCCAAAAATACTGGCCAGTTGCAAAATTTACCTTGCTGGATGAAGAAATCGCCATGTTTGCATTAAAACGTGCCGCTAACTTAAAAGACAAACTGGTGCACTCTAGATTTGAAAAACAAATTCCAAAAAATACGTCCTGGAACTTATACCCAATAATTGGGCCACTACCCATGTGGCACATGTTCAGTGTTCAGGTTTAATGAAAAAACAACAACCTTTCAAATTGGTGACAGAGCTTGGCAATTACAAGAACTGACTAACTGCAAGACACAAAAAGTGATCTATTGTGTTGAATGCCCGTGTCCTCTCTGAATGCTCGTGTAATCTCTGAAGTATAGATCAAAGTGAAAGGGCAGTCTATACTAGAATCTCAGAGCATCAATATAGAATTAGGTGTAGAGTCAACACTGCACCCATGGCCGAGCACTTTCTACTTTTAAGGCACTTACCGGATGACACAAAATGGTGGGTAGTCAGTACGGTGAAAGGCTATACCAACATTGAGCGATTGCTTTTACACAAAGAATACTGTTGTATCCACTGCATGGGCACTGTGAGAAACCTGAGGGTGTCTCACTGTCTGAACCCTGGGGATCTCTTGCTCAGGTGGCCAGTGCACGCCATCGCCCTTGGATTCAGACCCTTGGGGTGGAGAAGTGCGAGTGGATCACCTGGGTGAGGGGTCCTTGGTGAGTGGGGGTGATTCATCTGATGACAAGACGCAATATTCCCTCCTATCCGACACTTGCTCCACCTTTATAGGTTATGAGGCCTGTCCCGTTGCCCCCTTCCCAATTCCAATAAGTACCAACATTAAAGGGCGGCGTAGGAGGAGAAATATATCCTTATCCGATATCCCCTCAGTCACTATGGGACATTATCATCTAAAACCCATTTACCTACAACCATACATCTGCCCCCTTCACCCTGACAAACACTTACAGAAGTTTCCCTCCATCATTAGGTAAAACTACAACTCTCATACTTCCTCCCCATTGCCTTTTTTTCAAAACCACTGGGACGAAGAAGAGGAACAGAGCTATGAAGATTACCCATAGGAACCAATGTACCATGGATTCCTATGGGCAGTCTCCATCTTGTCCCATTAACGAGGACAGGCAGAGTCAGGCCTCCCGTTGCAACCACCCACACCTGAAAGTGGTTAAACCTCCCTACCAGTATAAAAAGCAAAGCATAGGAACACACTCTGAGCGAGCTGGAGATGCTGGAGGATGCAGAGAAGCCAGAGAGAGAGACCATTTGAGCTGGAAGGCCTGCAGTAAGGAGGACTTCCCAAACACTGCACCTGAATGCCCAAGGGAGACTGCAGTGTGGAGAGGAAGCAATAATCCAAGGAAGCCAGACCAGGGACAGCTAGGGTTGCCTGGCGATCCTCACTCCAGAGTTCCTCCCCTGGGTGAAACAAGAAGACCCAGGCATTTGAGGGGCAGGTGGTAAGACCCCGACCTCACAACAACATAAATACAAATACAAGAAATACATCTCCTTGGGCTCCTGCTGCTCCCAAAACAAGGGAAATGCAGTTTTCGGAGAGCTAGCGAAGGAGGAGCGGACAAAAGACCCAGGTGCATTCTGGGACAAGAAGTCCAAAACCTTTTAACTTGTGAAATAAGAAGCAAAGCCTGTGAAGCCTGCGTTTGGCGTTCGAGATATACGCCGTCCTCCCGCACTAGAGCAATAGTCGGGAAGGTGAAGAAAACACCCCGGCATCAGTCTTGGCTCCCAGATGAAAGCCACAAACGCAGCGGGTGTGTTGAAGAAAATGTGTGCAAGGCCGGGCTGTGTGCAGGCTGCAAAGGTGAAGCCATGAAAGAGTAACTTTTTTTTACTTTTGTTCTGGTAAATTGAATTTTATATATTTTTAGATGCAATCCAACATACAATATTGCAGTAAAAGCTGAGGGACAAGCCCTTCATCAGCAATTCGGGCACCGTGACTCACCCTTACACCCCCCACGCCCCTAAAAAAAAAACTGTTACCATTGCGTCTCAGCATAGCGTTCTTCGGAATGTATGTTGACGGCCGGCGCACTCTTTCACGGTAGGGACCGAACTGCCAGGAGGAGAAAGTGCACCAGTGGAGGAAATCGTTCCCCCACAGCCCCCATCTCTCAAAACCAAAAAGCACAAACATCGGGTCTAGCACACACCCCTCCCCCCGTGTCCTTAATCCAACCCAAGCCCTCTTCCCAGTACACTTGCACTCTGGGGCAACCTCCACCACATGTGCCAATAATATGCCACCTCACTGTAACCGTGCCAACCTTGTGTATTCACTGTAGGAAACATCTTGGAAAGACGTGCCGGATCGTACTTCCAGTAGTAATTTCACACCGTGAAGCTTGTATTGGCAAGATATCAACGTCTTCAATGCTCTCCGACACGTGTGTTGCCTGTTACGCTCACCTGGTATCCACAAGGACGCAACCCATCCGGGTTACTCCCTGGTATGCTTCTCAGCTTTGCCCTGATGTGGTCTGCGGGGAAGGTTCTGCCTGAAAATACAGGAGGACTGTTTTCAAGACTGACCGACTGGGGTAAGTATCCTCCCTCCACCCCGTATGATTTCAGTCCCTCTGGTGCCATCTACTCACCTTGTGGTATAATTAGGCGTGCTCTCGGTCCTGCCTTCTTTGCAGGGGTGCGTTGTCTTTCATGGGTGAGTGCGGTCCAGTTACTTCACTGACGCCAGCCCGTTTGATATTGTTCAGGTAGGTCTTATTGTTGTTCTTTAGTTTTGTTGCTATCCTGCATGCCTTTCTTTGTTTAAAATGTCTCTTTTTTTCTCACTTAGGCATGCAGAGCTTCATCGCGGCGAACTGGCTTGGTTGAGCCCCGCTGGTAAATGATGGCGCGTTAAGAGCGCTATGATGCGGTAAGTAAGCGCTATGCGCGGTGCTGTGAAGTCTTGCCTTTGCTAACCTGTGTTTTCCTTCCTTGTAGGTCGCGGTGTTCTTTAGCGGGAGTGGAATGTCCGGAGTGGTGTCAGCCGAGAGGCGACCAGCCAGGTAAGCCTTTTGAGCAGTTCGTAATTTGTAAATGTCTCTACTGCTTTCTTTAATGTTGCCTCTATCTTCCTCTTTCAGGTCGTGCTGTCCGGGAGGTGTGCAGATTCGAGGAAGCTGTTCTCAGTAGCTGTGAGTGTTTAAAGGTGAAGACTGCAGGTAAGATGCTGCTGCTAATGATGATCCTTTTGCCTCCTTGCAGGTTCTGCTTCTCCGAGGTTCGAGGGAATAGCTGGACACGGTGAGCGTCACGTTGCAAGCTGCAAATTAAACGCGAACCGTGTTGTCTTGCTCGGGTGTGGTTTAAATAGCCCCAACAAAATAGTCCAGGTAAAGTAGTCCCTAGGCTACCACACCCAAAACACTAGACCGCATAGCTTGGTTCTTAGGAACCAAGCTATGTGGATGCCTCCATGTTGGCTGACAATACAATAAAGTAGTTCCCAAGCACATTGTTTTTCACGGTGTATGAGCCTGGCCCCATGAGGGCTTTTGAAGAGGATGCCGGGCTCTAGAGGCCCCGAGTCCTGACTCCACCTGGCCAATGGGTTTGCCAGAGGGGGTTTTGGGCGAGGGTCGTGACAAAGGGTGAGGTTTTCGTCGAGTTACGCTTCTCGGAGGATTCCAGATGTTTCTGAGGCCTACCTCGCGGACTAGAGGCGCATGGCCCAGGAGAAGAGCTCGACTCCCGGCAAACTGTTCAGGATCTGCCTGGGATGCAATCTACAGAATCTGTTCAAGGAGGACGAACATTCGAGATGCCTTTACTGCCTCCACAAGGACAAAACGCACGTGGAGAAGGACTGTGCGTTTTGCATGAACATGTCCGAACGATGAGGGATCGTCGGACCCGTCTCGCCAACTGGCTGGAAGGCAAGAGCCCAGCAGGTGAGAAGAAGAAGAAGTCTGAGTGGTCTTCTAAGTCCTGTGGGGGCACCCCGGCGACGGGGGCCCAACAGAAGGCAAAGCACTGCGAGTCCACGGGCACCGGGAGCGCTGAACGATCGGGCTCCTCGGCTGCCAGGCAGGGCGCATCTTCACCGACACCATCAACCGCGAGCCAACGCTCTGGCTCGGGGAAGAGAAAATCCGAGAACCCGGCTAAGCTTCTGGAGAGGCCCCGGTCGTTCTCGAAGGAACCGGCCAAAGGGGAGCGAGGTGGTGATCCTGCCCCTAAGGTGAAGGCCTCAACCGCGCCCAAAGTGGTGAAGGCCTTGATTCACCCGGCTAAGGCCTCTATTGAGGGAGTCGCTGCTGCCCTGGTGAAGCCTGTTGAGGCTTCCCCAGCGGAGGCGACCTCGGGGCCCAGAGTTTCCCTGCCTCCGCGGAGGGAATCCTCTTTTAAGCCCATCAAGAAGACCCCCGTGAAGACCCTGGTGGAAAAAGAGGAGGGGGGGGCGGTGGCCGTTACGGACACAGACACAACCTCCGAGGAGGAACTGGTCGAAGTCGTAGAGGGACTCGACAAGAATTTGGAAGAGGCCCGGTCCCACGGGAGGAATCCTGATGAGGGGGACGACGAGAGCAAGGGTGGTGACGACGAGGCTCCCGTGGAGGAGGAGCAACCGTCACGCCCGTCGCACCCGAGCCACAGGACAACTCGGTGGTCATTTTGATGGCAATCCAAGCCTTATGCACGGAGATAAGGACAAGATTGCCCATCCCCGCGACGGACCACCCAACTGAACCGGGCCCGTCGGGAAGCCCTCCAAATAAGAGGAGGAGAATTCATCCAGCCCCGCCCTTCCAGCCCTCACGGCCCTCTCAGCCTTTGTCGCCTTCCCCGGTCCAGAGGGATGACACTGGAACAGACATGGCCACGGCAGGGACGGGTGATGACGCCGGTGACGACGGGACTGACCTCCCGTCGCCGATTCCTTGGGCTTCCCCGCCCGACGAAATTGGCTCCTTCCACGCCATGATTGCCAGGGCAACCAAGCTTTTCCAGCTCTGCCCCGAAGAGAAGAAGGAGGAAGACTTCCTCTACCAACGGGGCAAGGTCAAGAGGAAGACGGTCCTCGCGGTGCTGTTGCTGGATGACATCTGGGACGAGGGACTTGCTCTCTTGAAGAACCCATCCACAACGCCTGCCAAGAGGGACCGATAGGAGAAGAAGTACCGGGTCCCTGATGCCGCTCCGCTGTGCCTTAGGCACAACGGCCCCGGATTCTGTCGTTTCGGCAACGGCCAAGAAGAAAGCGGGGGGCATCGGCTTCGACTTCAACTTCCCCGCCAGATGGCGAGGGTAAGAAACTGGACGCCATGGGACGACGAGTCATCTGGTCCGCGGCAACGACGATTAAGGCAGCCAATGCCCTAGCGATTGTGGTCCACGACGACAGGGAGTTGTGGTACAAGATCACCCCCGTGTTGGACTTCCTCCCGGACGACAAGAGGGCAGAGGCCCTAGCGATCCTGCAGGATGGTGAGGTGTCATCGGACCACACCATAACGGTGGCCACGGATATTGCCGACACCGGCTTCTGCCAGTTGGGCATCAGTGTTTGCCTCCCTTGGCTGGGGTGGCTCAAGGCGACGGATTACCGCCAAGACGTACAAGCCAAAGTTTTGGACATGCCCTTCGATGGGAGCAATCTGTTTGGGAAGACAGTGGATGAGTCACTTCAGGCCATCAAGACCGACACAGAGACGGCTTGGGCCTTGGGAGTTCTACAACAACGACGGCCGCCCTTTCGGAACTCGGGAGGCAAGCAAGGTGCCTCCAAGTGATTCGGCAGCGGCTCTTTGACATACCGTCAGGCGGCCCGCTCCACGTCGCAAGAAGCCTACAGGGGACAAGGCAAATCAATTGGATCTCGCCGTCGTCGCCAAGGCGGCAAGGCCGCTGCCAAGCAGGATGGAACCGGCCGTCGCGTCGGGCCCCCACCGGAGCACCCCGGTGGGAGGCCGGCTGTCGAAATTCGTCAGCGCGTGGGAGTCCATCTCCACCGACCGTTGGGTGCTGGATGCCCTGCCCACGGGCACACTCTCGAATTTCTAAAGAAGTGCCCCCGCATTCCTCCCGTGGCCAGGACAACCACATTCCTCAACTGCTATTAGAGATACGGGCGATGCTCAAAAAAGGGGCCATCAAGCTTGTCCCAAAGAGGCTCCGGGGCTCCGGAGTATACTCGAGATACTTCCTCGTCAGAAAGAAGACAGGGGGATGGCGTCCCATCTTGGACCTGCGTCGACTGAACAAATACATCAAGGCACAGAAGTTCCGGATGGTCACCCTCCAACACGTACTGGGCCAGCTGGAGGAAGGTGACTTCCTATTGTCATTGGATTTGGAGGATGCGTACTTTCACATCCTCGTTCTAAAAGGACACGGAAAGTTTCTCAGGTTCGTGGTCCAAGGACGGCACTACCAGTTCAAGGCCCTCCCATTCGGATTGAAGTCGACGCCCAGGGTGTTCACCAAGTGTCTAGCGCATGCTTCCACCAAGATACACCTGGCAGCTATTTCCCTATACACCAGAGCTACAGGACGGCCATCCCTGTGGTCTCATCGCCTGGTGAAGGAATTTATGAAAGGACTGTTCCGATCGTTCCCGCCGGTGAAGGCTCCGGCCCTGGCGTGGGAGCTCAACGTGGTGCTAACCCGGCTCATGGGGGCGCCATTCGAGGCTCTGAATTCGGCACCATTGAAGTTGCTGTCGTGGAAGACAGCATTTCTTGTGGCCATCACCTCGGCACGACGAGTGGGAGAGATCCAGGCCCTATCCTGCAAGCCTCCATACTTGACTTTTCACGAAACGAGGGTGGTGCTGAGGATGCACCCCTCCTTCATGCCCAAGGTGCCGTCGGACTTCCCCCTCAATGAGCCCTTGGTGTTACCAGTTTTCTTCCCGTCGCCTTCGTCGCCGGCCGAGAGGACTTTGCACTCGCTGGATGTAGCTAGAGCGCTGAAGTTCTCATGGACCGCACGAAGAGTTTTCAGAAGACTTCACAGCTGTTTGTGAATTTTGGACCTGTCAATAAAGGAAGGCTCTCTCGAAGGCTTCCATTTCCAGATGGCTCTCCGGCTGCATCATGCACTGTCACCGGTTGGCAAACCGACCGTTGCCCGGCAGTCCAAGAGCCCATTCGACCAGAGCGATTGCTGCTACCACAGCGTTCTTGTCTGGTGTGCCCCTGCTGGACATCTGCAGGGCTGCTACGTGGAGGTTGACGCACACCTTCACTAGATTCTACTGCGTCGACCGGGATTCCAGACCAAGCAGAGCTGCGCAACCTGTTCGAGCATGGTGAGGAGGTAAGAGATGCTTAATGTTGAGTTTATGTAATGCTTAATGTTGAGCCTTGCCACCTCCCGTGGTTGCATGTGTGTACTGTTAGGTATTCTTATATTCATGAGCATGTGAATCCATGCCAGACCCCATGCTGGAGAAAGAACAAGTTACTTACCTGTAACTGTTGTTCTCCAGCATGGGTCTGGCATGGATTCACATGCGAACCCTCCCTCCTACCCCTCTGCGGCTCTTCACTTGGTCACTTCGTCATACTGCCACTTACGTGATACCAAATCTGAGGATGGCTGCCAGGCGCAGGACTTAGGGAGAGGGCAGTCATTGGCTGGGGGCAGTATGACCCAGAGACCAGTGATTGGTTACTACAGACAGATCAGAAACGAAACTGATACTGATTTTTTCCTTACAGAGGATTCCCAGCCTGATGACGTGGAATATTCGTGAGCATGTGAATCCATGCCAAACCCATGCTGGAGAACAGTTACAGGTAAGGAACTTGTTCCTTTCGTAACCCACCCTGGCTTTCTGATTCTGCCAAAGGAAACTTAAGATCTGTGATTTAGCTTCCCTCAGATAGTCCACGGGAGCCCAGAGCAGCAACATCTGAAACACATCGGGAGAAGGTTCATTTTTATAGCATTAACCCTCCCATCCATGACAGCTGGCTCTTAACCCACATCTCCATCTCAGTGAATAATTTGTCGAAGAGCGGGTGATAGTTAGTTTCACCCAAGTCTTCCTCTGGTTTGACATTGGTGATGCCCAAGTATCTGATGCTGTCGAGCTGTACCTGCAACCCCAGGGGCCCGAGCGCCTCAGCATTCCTAAGGTTCTCTGAGGCAAAGGGAAAGATCACTGACTTCTCTTTATTGACTTTGAAGCCCGAGAACTGCCCATTCTCCTCTATTATTGCCAGGGCAGTGGGGACAGAGCTGGTGGGGTTCACTAGGTGCAACAGCACATCATCAGCATAGAGTCCTAATTTAAACTTCTTTTTACCTACCATGATTCCCTCCACCTGTGGGACCTTCCTTAATCGCTCGGCCAGCACCTCCATCGTTACCGCAAATAGAGGCGAGAGTGGTCAACCCTGTCTTGTCCCCCTCTGCAATTCAAAAGGCCTCGACAGTCGCCCATTTACGGTCACACGCGCCACCAGCGCTATGTATAGCACTAAATACCTCTCAGGATCCGGTCCCCAAACCCGAATTTCCATAGGACACCGTCCAGGAAACACGAGTCCACCCGGTCGAAAGCCTTCTCGGCATCGAGGGCCACCAGCACCGGGTTCCCCTCCCTCTCTGTCGAGGCCTCCATCAAGTGCAGTGTCTTGCGCAATGTATCAGCCTCCTGCCTACCCTGGAGGAACTCCACCTGATCGGAGTCGACTAATTTTGGCATAATGCCCTCCATCCGCATGGCTAGCACTCTGGTGAAGATGTTCGCATCAACATTAAGTAGGGAAATGGGACGATAGGACTTACAACATTCTGGGTCTCTGCCCACTTTTGGTATTACTGTTATTTGTGCCCTCCCGAAAGAAGGGGGGCCTTCCCTGTGAACAGGATGTGATTAAATACATTTTGCCAGGTGTTGGGCGAGCGATCCCGTGAAGGTCTTGTAAAACCCAAGCATATACCCGTCTTTCCCAGGAGCCTTCCCCATCAATATTGCCTTTAACACTTACTCCTGAGTGTTTCACCTTTCCATCTCCACCTTCGTTACATTGAAGATTCGGCAGAGACACCTCCCCCAGATAGCTACCCAGTTCCTCTTCATTGGTCCCCCTCTCCCTTGCATAAAGTCGTTCATAGACCGCTGCAAATTCCTAAGCTACCTTTCCCGCAAGGGAATGTAGCTGCCCGTCTGGATCCTGTACCGCAGTCACCCATCCCTCAGCCCGTTGACCCCGAAGCCTGGCCGCCAATAAGGTGTCGTCCTTGTCCCCCTTCTCATAATACCTTTCTTTCAGAAATTGCAGGCTGGCAATCACCTTCCCTATCTCCAAGTGTCTCAGCTCCTGACGCTTTTCCCTCGCGAGTCCCAGGTCTTCCTTCTTCTCCCTTTCCCCTTTGCCCTCAGACAACCCAAGCTTAAGAATCTCACCCCTTAATTTTTTGGCCTGTAAGGTCCGAATTCTTTCCTTGGCCGCTCCTTCTCGAGTAATAGGACCCCGCCATGTAGCCTTGGCCACGTCCCATGTCATGCCCAACTCCACCTCCCTGTGTCATTCAACTGGAAGAACTCTTCACTTGCCTCTTGCATTTCTTTCAAAAAGACAATATCCTTCAACAGGGCATCATTACACCGCCATAATGATTCCCCGGGCCTTAGTCCCATCAGTGCTATGCCCATTACCACCATATCATGATCTGACCAACTAATGGGCGAGTTATCGCTACTGGTGACCCTACTGACATGGCACTGGTCCAAAAACCAGTAATCAATCCTTGTTCGGGATCCGTGAACGGGGAGAAAAAGGAATAGCCCCTTTTTGCAGGATGACATTCCCTCCATACATCTGCTTGTCCCTGATCAACATCTACTCCATGAGTCCCCCATCCCGTAGCCCGGCTTCACCACCCAGAGGGTCCTGCACCCACTATGATCTTCGTCCCGGTCTGCCCACATGTTGAAGTCCCCCCCCCCCAATAGCGGCAGGCCCACCGCCCGGCCAAGTATCTCTGCCATGGCTTCCTGTAAGAACTGCATCTGCCCTGTGTTTGGGCCATACCCTGCGGCAATCGTCAGCTGCATGACCTCCGGGGACTCAGAGATCAATAGTCACCTCCCATCTATCCTCCAAACCAGTGAATTAACTATCCAGACTCTCCTATTAAAGAGGATGCCTACTCCCTCTTTCTTGGAAGGCCCTGAGGCCCAGAAAGCCTATCCAATATGTGCCCCTGGAATGCATCTCTCTTCCCCTCAAAGCAACTGTGTCTCTTGCACTAGCAGCACGTCTAGGTCCCTAGTCCGGATTTCCCTTCCCTGCAGGGACCGTTTGGTGGGTGAATTCAGACCTTTAACGTTGAGAGTCCCCAGCTTAAGAACCTAGGTCCGGCCTCCTCCCTCAACTCGTGCCATCTAACTGCACCTCCTTCCTTCCTTCCTTCCAGGGCCAAAAGCTTATTGATCAGTCCTTGCACTTTCCTTTCCACCTCCGCCGCCGTTTCTCCCTTCTGTTCTCTGACGCCAAGGATGCGTAGGTTGTTCGATATTTTTCAAGTCTTCCAACTTTAAAAGGATTTCTTTTTCTCTCACCTCCAAACCCGTCATGCGTGCCTCCTATTTAATGTCCAGGAGGTCCACTTGCGGGTGATTATTCTCCAGTCCCTCCATTTATCTTCCAGTTTGTCTACACGACCCTTGAGGTCACAAATGGAGGCCTGAATATCAGTCTGGATTGCCTTGATCTCTTGGAAAATTTCTTTTATATCGTCCCTAGTTAGAGCCGGTGCTGGTGTACTTCCTCCTACGGCCATCTTGTTCTGGGTTAGAGGAATCCCCCTCTGGTCGTACACACGACTTCTTTGAAAACGCTGAAACGACAGGACCCCGGGCTGCGCCGCTCCTCTGTATCCAAGCGGTTCCAGGTTCTCTTCCACCATGGCAACCAGTGACTAACCATCAGGCTTGGGGGCTCCAGATGACCACTGTAGGGCTCCACAAGGCAACACCTTCATTTCTACACAGACACGTGTCTCACTGGGGTCCCTTGCCCCCTCTAGGCACAAGCAACAGTGTCTGTATAAAGCCCCGCTGTCGTAGGTGTCCCCGCAAGGGTCCGTGTCTCTCTGCTTCTTCCCTTTCCTGTTGGTTAATTCCACACACTCCCAACGCGTCACTGGTATATCGGGCCTCTGACCTGCGCTCCGACTAGGCCTAGATATCTATGTCCCTCTTCCGGTTATGGTGGGGGGGATCCTCCCTGTCTGGCCGGGCCAGCGCACCACTGGTCTTTTTCTTTATTGGGAGATTTCACTGCCCTCTGCCCGGGCCGTTATGCACATGTCCTCCACAGTCTTTAGCTCATCTCCACACCTCCTCCTGTGTGCTCCACTCGGGTGCTGAAGAGTTCCAGGACAGTGTGTGAACAGGGGGGGAGGGCTGGCCACAACACCTCCAAGTTCTCTTCACTCAGCTCCACAGACGGGTGAAATCCTCTCTTTGCCTCCTCGGTCCTCCTTCTCACCTGGTGTCCCAGAGGGTCCGTTACTCCTGGGGTGCCCTTCTCCGCACTGTGAAGCGGCCCGGGCCGCACTGGATGGCCTGGACCTGGATGGCTCCTCCCACTTTCCTCGCCTCTTCAAGAATTCCCCACGCGCTTGAAGGCAGTCTGGCAGAGAGGGGCAAATCCGACAGGCCAGCCCCGCTGACTAAGGGCTCTGTTCCTCAACCGCCCGCACCAATTCTCTTCACCCACTGGGGGGGGTGCCGAGGTCCTCCACGGCCCACCAGCAGGATACAACTTCCACCTGCGTGCGCCCCTTCGGCGCTCCTCCTCTCAGGCCTCACCCGAGGCAGCAATGGTGCACCAGCACCCCCTTCCTGGACTCCGGGGGGGGGGGCAAAGCTATGTGTTTGGGCTAGCTCTGCCCTGGGGGAAGCACAACAAGCTCTGGTGCGACAGTATGCAGAGCTCCTGCTTCACGCAGCCATCTCCGTCCACACCCCTTGGTGGTCTCCCAAAGTGTGACTTTTGAGAATACGGCAAGAGTATGAAGGGGCAGAGTGGTCAGGCCCGTTGCGGGTGCCCAGCTGAAGGTCTCTTTCTGAAGCGTTTTTGATGTCCACGGTCTCCAAACTGACGACTTGATGAAGGCGGGCCAATTGAGTTTAATGCCTGCCGAAACGTGTAGAGTTTGGTTTGCCATCAAGCACCACATAGTTTGCCATCAAACACCAAGTAGGCAAAGATATCTTTTACACAAAGACCCGGACATCAGCCTAATACAGCCTTAGGATATAAGAGGATTACTTCCGAAATCCTCATACAAATAGCAAATTCTTCATATATTGGGATAGTTTTGCTAATTATTGATCTAAATTTAGGATTCTACATTATTCACCTAGCAAGTAATAGATCCTCGGTGACACTTGTTACACTGAACGCACTTCAACCTAGGTGTACAATTAGGAATAGGAACTGAAGTGTGTTACCTAATTGGTTTTCCTTTTGCTGCACGGTGTTCATTATTATATTTGATGTATGATGATTTAATTTGTTCCCTGCACTTTTGAGATTTCTCACTG
The DNA here is from genome assembly GCF_040938575.1 of Ambystoma mexicanum. Taxonomy (NCBI): domain Eukaryota; kingdom Metazoa; phylum Chordata; class Amphibia; order Caudata; family Ambystomatidae; genus Ambystoma; species Ambystoma mexicanum. The sequence continues at coordinate 82,115,116 of NC_090936.1, forward strand.
ATCTTATTCTGTGATTTTGTATTGTTGTGTCAAACAGTATTCCTTGTTTACAGCACATGTGAATTAAAACACCAAATGAATTTTTACCGTATATTTGTTTATTTGCCCTCACAGTTTAGATACATTAGAACTGAGTTAGCTTCTTATTGAGCATGTTTTCCTCCATTAGCTTCAATTGTCCATAGACATTTCTAAATAAGTAGTCTGGACTACTGAAGATCTAACTTGACACACGCAAAGTAAAGTGGGGTAGCCTTATAACCAGCTTTACTTTATTTTTGTTCTACGGTCGGGATACATCAATATTAGCATCTCTGTCTGAAGCGTGCCATATCTTGGGAATGAAAGTGATGAAAGGAAACTGAAAGGAATTCGAAGTGGTCATGCAAGGGTAAAGTAAAATCCTGCGCACAGTCGAAAGACTTCAATATTTGTGAGTAAAAACAATGGAAAAGAGTGAGCGACAAAAGGTCTGAGCCCAGCTGAAGGAGGCCTGTTAAAGTCTATGCAATTGTAAAGAGGTACCCAGCCTGATCCCATTTGAGGGAGGCCCACAGTGAAATATGCATATTGAAAGACTAAAAATTGGTGAGAGGGTCGGACCCCGGGGTGAACGCTACCCCCAAAGACTTTATGGAGAATACAGGGTCCAAGCCCGAAGTAGGCAGATCAGTTGTAAAAAGGGGGTCCCGATCGAGGGAGACTCCTTGTGAAAAGGGGGTCCGAGCCCAGATGAGAGAGACCCGCGGTGGACAGCACACCCAAAGACTTTGTGAAGGTGAAAATCTTAACCAGAGAGGATCTTTGGTGTTTGTTTTGTTACTCCAGGCATTCTACGAACTAGAGACTTTTATTTGAATAGAAACATTGTCGCAAAAGGCCTGGATATTTGTGTTTTGAAATGCATTCTCCTGCTAAGAGAAGCCAGAGTGTATTCAAAGCTTGAGTATGCCACCTTGTCCTGTGCTGAAAACGTGGGGAAGGGAAGCCAAGTATTCAGTTATCCTGACATATTTTTATACTTTTCTTTTGCATACAGCATATTACCACATTATTTGTTATTAGAGGTATGGATTGGCAATATTTCTTTTTGTATAGGCCCTTTTTATTTTGACAGAGACTCCGCTAGGACTGCATTGTTATTATTTGATGGTCGTAGCTTGCTCCCATTCTTAGGTTTAGGGTTAGATAGGCGTTCAACACAACCACTCAAGTTCAATAAACACCCTTGAACTGTGATCACTTGTGTGTGTCTTCACTGTTTGATATCATGCCTAACTTACAGCATCCATATTCATGGTTTGAATGAACAATTTGTAATCTAGCGGCCTTACTAGGGTTGAACACTTCCTATTAAGTCTAGTAGGTTTGAGGAACCTGAGGGCATCTTCCCATCTACTCCCCTTGAATCCTCTTCTCAGGTGGCCAGGGAAAGGCCATCGCTTTTGGATCCTGACCCTGGGGGTGGCTATGCAAGGGAGGATCACCTGGGTGGAGGGTCACCCCCCCTACCTTTGTAAGTTATTCTCTCTCTCTCTCTCTCTCTCTCTCTCTCTCACTCTCTCTCTCTTTCTCTCTCTCTCTCTCTTGTTCACGAAGAGCATTGTAAACCACTACTACCATGGTCAGGCATGTCCCACTAATTGGGGTCAGGCAAAGGACTTACACTTGCAGTCAGTTGAAAGGCTACAGGTGTATATAAAAGGAAACCAGTCAAATGGCGGAGAGAGAGCACCCTGGGGAAAAGGACGTGGCAACCCAGTATGGAGCAGGCTGGAGCGTGCCGGTGGAGAGGTTGCTGAGCGCTGCAGGTGAGCAAGAAGGACGCCGTAGCCTGAGCAGGCTGTGAGAAGGTCTGGAGCCGTTCAGAATCCAGTGCCGTGTATCCCTCGCTGGAGCTGGGGGACACTGAAGACTTCTGGGAGCTGCCAAAAGCAGCAGTAAGGTTCAGAGGCAAAGCTCCCGGTGAGTGAACAGGGAGCTACAAACCGCAGAGGAGAAAGCCAAAAGTACCCAGAGGAGCTGCCGGAGGGATGGTGAGTGACGGAAAGGGAATAGTCATGTCGGGGCGCTCCAGGGGCTGGTCTTGGGCAGAGATGCCGATCAGATGAAACCACATAAGAGGGTCGGAAGACCGAAGGAAAGTATTGTGAATGCCGAGCGATCTGCAAAGTGTTTCATGTATTATTGAATACTGAACTAAGGAAATGTTATGAAAAATACATAATAGCATTGCACGAGTGAAAGGAAAGTATGGTGCACTTTAGAATACAGAGGTGCACTTCCGAATACGGCGAAAGCAAGTAGAAATGCATTGATGAATAATGTGAAAGTATGAATCGAATGAAAGTCAGTAACACGGGCAGAGGAAACAATTGAAAAGATAAATGATAAACACTATTGTGAAGTATGGAAGCAAAGTGGTGACAAGTAAAAGTGCTCCACAAAGTGAATGGTGTGAAAGTTACGTTGTGCCAGAGTCAAGAAGGTGCCAAGGAGGAAAAGAACTGCAAGTAGACAATTGAAACGGGTTCAAAGGGGGAGCCTTTTGTTGGCAAGGAAGTCCAACGAGAACAATTGAGTATAACAAAGCGCCAAGCATTATCGGTTCCGTGACCTGTAGTGGGTGGATGTGTGGTTCGCCAACTGCGCCTAGACCGAGGAAAGTTCAGTTACTGAAACTGCTGTTCCTATCAAGTATTGAAAAGAACAAGCTAAGTGAACTGTTGAAAAGCCTGAAAGTTTGCAAAGTTGGTTTGGAACACTTATTGAAAGTCAAGAGACTCTTAGGAACTAAAGTGAACCCCAAGGCCTATTGGAACTGTGGGTTTGAACTTGGGGAAGGAACTGAAACCAAGCCAAGAGCTGGAAGAAGCTCAGAACTTTAAATTGGAACACTTTTTCTTTTGGTGATGACATCCCTACACATTGTTTATCTTTAGTTGTGAGTGCAAGTATAGGTTTTGGACACAGGCAGACTTTTAAATTGAACTTGCTGACTCAGACTATCCTTTGTTTCTTTAGGTAGGGGAATCCCACCTTAGCATATGGAAAGTTAGGCCTTACACCATCCTGAAATTTGAGTTAATAAAAGCGTTTGGTTTTGAATATTGAGTCCGTTGTCTGTGTCTTGCTTCGTGATGCCTTCACCGTGGAGAGAACTGCATTGTCATGTTTTTTCCTCTGCTACTCTGGATGATGACTACTATACATCTTAATCTAGCACAATCTATTATAATGTGCGCAATCTAAATAAATCTTGTACGTTCTCTGATGAATATACTTCATGATTGCCTTGGCTTGCTGTGATTTTTGCTTGATGCGACTATCAAACATTGAACTGACATTTTAATTCATGTCGATCGAAATTCATCTGTATACTGTGGGACACTCTAGCTATTACAAATATAATATGTTGAATGCTTACCTTTGTCACATGCACTGGGTTGCTGTTTCTTTGACATTCATTTTAAATACTTTTACCACAGTATCTTACACTTAATATCAGACATATGTGCACTGTGATTGTGCATAAACAGTGATCATCAAATTGGTTGGTTATCAAAATATATTCATGTGCTCCCCCCCAACCACTGTTGCATTGGAAGTCGTGCATTTGTAATGTGGATTACCTATTTGGGCATCCTATCTACATTGTAACCTTACTACGTTGTATCTCTATAAATCCCCAGATCGTGAGATTCCCCCCATACCATGTTTTTCTTCTTGCCATTTACGAGTGCTGTAATCAGCTCATATATATTTGATACTAGATGTCTTCTTTCCTTTAATATATGATCCGTTCTGGAACTGGGGCATCATCACCCGTCAAATTAGTCTCTTTCTTGATAAGTGTGTCTGCTGTGAGACAGGCATGGTATCAAGAGAGACACAGACTCAGAGTCCCTGCACTGGGGCCTGTATATGTACCCACACAGTCCCCATCCCACTCATCTTCTGCACTAATCAGATATACCCTATCTGACTACTGTAGCACTTATCACTTGCTGGCTGCATTTCCACCGCTCACCACCGTTATTTATTTATTCTGTTTTTCTCCTCTGTTCCGCACTTTCCACTTCTCGCCCTTTCCATGCACTTTCCCCCTCCTTCCCTTTTCCATGCACTTAAGCGTTCTCAATGTCACTGGGCCTAGTAAGATCGTTGTTTTTGTTTCTCCCTTGTTCCCCTCCCTTTGCCTGGTTGCGCTCTGAAACACTTGTGTATGAGCGCGATACAAATAAAATATATCATATATCATATCATGTTAATTTTAAAAACCTTTATTCACTAAAGTTCCTGGGTTGGTGTAATGCCTAACTGGCACAAACACTAAAGGGATAGTTCCCTTGACTGATGATTCTAAGGGCCGTCGTTGTCTGAGAGTCCAAAATAAAAATCTGTCTGTGTCTAAACCTATGCTTGCCTTCACTCTTTAACAAAAATGTGTTAGGAAGTCTTTTTAAAGCAAAAAGTGGTCGTTCAACGAAAATAGAAAACCAGGATTGGTTTCAGGTGGTCTTCTTACCAGGTGTAGGATGAGCTCAGTCAAAAAGGGACTTTCTCATAGGACCTTTTCCATTATTCAAACAGTGTCAATGGGGTTCTCTTCCCCAAGCTTTAGTCCTTCCAAGTTGAAAATATATCCAGACAAACACAGTTCTTCTTCAAGCGTCTCAGGGTTCCTTTCCGCCATGCTCCAATTCCTTCAGTAACACAAAATAATCAAGATTCAACTTTGATGGGCCTCCTAGGGTTCCCTTCCCGAAGCTCAGGCCTCTTCCAAGTTCAAACACAAGTTCAGCTCTTGGGCCTCTCCGGGTTCCCTTCCCCAAACGTAGACCTCTTTTGAGTTTCAAAATACAAGTTCAGTTTGTCAGGTTGTACCTTTCTTTCACATACAATTCTTTCAAGGGATAGCATTGGAGGCTTTTGAAAACCCCAGGTTCTTGGCTCCTTCTAAGCGCGACCACTCCGAGCTTTAACACCTCTCTTTAAGTTCCTGCTCTTCCTTCTTTTAACCTTTTACCTTCAGGGACTTTCTGCACCCTGTAAGGAAGGCATGGTATCAAACAGTGAAGACAGACACAAGTGATCACAGTTCAAGGGTGTTTATTGAACTTCAATGGGTTGGTAGAACACCTATCTAAAACTAAATCTAAAGATGGGACAAGCTACGGCCATCAAACAATAACACTGTCCTAGTGGAGTCCGTCAAAATAAAAAGGCCTATATTAATAAACCTATTGCCAATCCTTCTAAATGCAAAATTGTGTGGGATAACAATGTATGCAAAAGAAAAGTGTTCAAGAAATTATATGTCAGAATAGTTGGGCAGTTGGCTTCCCTTTCCCACGTTTTCAGCACGGGGCAAGGTGACCTGTGCGGGCTTCTCACACACTCTGGCTCCTTGGCCACGAGGTAACAGTCCAACACATAGGCATCAGGGCCTTCCGCCAAAGTCTCTCTCCCAATGACATTCTCTTATTTGCAGAGGGCCTGATGTAACGAACATAACACAAAAGGATTTTCACTTTAACAAGTTCAAGACTGGTCCACCTCCTTCAAGCTCAGACCATGGATCCCCCTCGGCCAGGCTCAGATCCTCTTTTCCACAAAGTTCGCAACTTGATCTCCCTTGTTTGGGCTCAGACCTTGGATCCCACTCGTCCGGGCTCAGATCACTTATGTTACCAGAATCGAAGACTTTCAAATGTGCAATGAGTTTTTGCTTAAACCGTCGCAGGACCACTTCGACTCACTTCACACAATTTACACTTCCCTGCAAACTTGTACTTTCTTTTCTCTTGTTGGGATACCGTACAGAGACCTTCGACTGAACAAATTCTCCATGCCAAACCACTCTGTCAAAGGCACCGTATCTTTCCTTTTAATATTCAAATATTCAGCAGCAATTAAGCTTCACTCGCGTATTACAATGATCGTTCCAGCGCTATTTTTACAATGTTGCCGCTTGCAACCTTGACTTCAACACAGACCGGTCTGGCAATGGTCTTCCAACTCACCAGCTGTCGCTTCTTTGTTCTTGAAGCCAAGGACGATACCAGTGCGTCTGCTGCTTCTTCCCACCTTGGTCAGTTACGCAGGAGGTCCCTCAGTATCTCCGACACACATTGCAGGATTCTTCAGCATGGATTCCTTGTCTTATGTTTTCTGCCTTGAAGGTTTCTTGAAAGTAAAAGCTTCCTGCTAACAAGGTCACGGCTCAAGGCCCCTCTCACGAACCTCTTGTGCCTGGCCGTCTTTCTTTCCTTGTTCATAGCTGCCAAATAAAAAATGCTGTACCTTCATGGGTTTGCCTCGCCCAGAGTGTGCTCTCATGCTCCGCCTTTTATCCGTGTGGGGAAGTGTAATAGAAGTCATGTGTGAGTGATTGTCAATAATTGCCTGACCTCGCCTGACCATATTATTGGGACATGTCAGGTTCACGGCTCGGTTGTGAGTCTGTTTTCTCCCAGAGCGGGCTGTTGTGTAAAATTGTTCATGCAGGAAATGGAGGGAGGGGTGGGTGCTGAGTTTCTAAATATCCCATCGGGTAGGATGAGGGAAAGGAGTTACAGTGAACAGTGGGATACCGCGTATCACCATCTGGTGTCCCACTCCCCAAGGACCCCTCACCCAGCTGATCCTCCCGCACTGGTCCATCCAGAGGGTCTAGATCCAAAGGCGATGGCCGTGCCCTGGACACCTAAGAGAGATCCGCTGGGGCTAGCGGGTGAGACACCTTCTGGTTCCTTTGTTTTCTTCCTTCTTTCTTGTGCCCACTGGCATCTTCTTTAACTTCCTCTGTGCACACTTGCATTCTCTTTACCTTTCTGTGCCCACTGGCATCTTTTCCAGCTTTCCGGTTCACACTTGCTCACTTTTCACTCAGCCGGATCGCTTGTACTCGTCTATCTCATTTCGGGTCGCTTGTGCCCTCTTTATTACAGTTCTTTCACTCTGCGCCACTTGCACGTTCTGCTTTTCTTGCTATCTCTTGCTTTCTCTGTATCTTGTCACTCTTCTTTCATTCAATATCGCTTTACTGGTTTCTTACATTTCTTTCGTATTTTCTGCTCCTTGCCGCTTTATGCATTCTTTTTACCCGCTCCGCTCAGTCAGTCGCATTCCCTCTCTCCCCCACTCTGTCTCCCCCTCTCTACCACTCTCTCTCTCTCTCTCTCTCTCTCTCTCTCTCTGTCTGTCTCTCTCTCTCTCTCTATAGAAGCCGTAGGATGCTTCTTTCTAGCTCTCTGGAGAAACGCCTCCCTAGCTAGGCTGCAGCCCCTCACCAACGACGAGCCAGCGTCTCGGCAAGCCATTCTCCTCTGGCCTGTAGATCCTGCTGCTCTCTTCTCCTTGGCTTCCCTCTGGTCCAAACAACGTCCCCAGCTCGCTCTCCCACCTGTGTAGAACCACACCTTTTTTATATTTGTGAAAACGGTCAAGTGGAGTCAGGTGTGAGTGATAATTGCTAAGTGCTTGACTCTACCTAACTCTCAATGGGACAACTTAAGTTCTTTCTACAGACTCTTTCCCTTTCACTACCCATGTTATTCCTATGGGAAATCTTCACTACTCCCGGTTGCCTCTTGGTTGCATTTGTTGGAAATGGGGAGGGGCAGATAGAATGGGTTTGTAAATACCCCATGAAAGCTAAGGGATATGATATGATATGATATGATATGGCACTTGTAACGCGCCTATACACAGGTGTTTCAAGGCGCGACGAGGCAGGGAGGGGAGGAACAAGGGGAGACAGACAAACGATCCTACTAGGCCAGGTGTCATTCAGATCGCGCAAGTGCAGGGGTGGGGGAGAGGGAAAAGTGCAAGGGGAAGGGGAGGGGGGGAAGTGCAGTACAAGGTAAGTGGCGTAAAGTAATAAATAGGGCCAGCTGGTGGCAAGTGCAAGGTAAGTGCAGAACAAGTGCTGGAAAAGGGGGGGGCTGTAGGGATACAGAGACAGTCCCGCAGTGCAGAGGGGTTCCAGGGCATCAGTGAAAGTGGAGAGTGGCTGGGCCCAGGACCGAGGCCGTTAAGAGTGGTCCAGTTGCAGAATCAGTGCAGTTTCAGTGAAGAATATTGGCTGTTCAGCAGGGGAGAGGGAGAGAGAAAGCAGAAGCAAAGAGGAAGGTTTTGAGGTGCTTCCGGAACCGGAGATGGTTCTCCTCAAGTTTCAGGGAGGCAGGAAGGCTGTTCCAGAGGGAGGCCCCTGCCGCGGAGAGAGATCTACCCCCAGCTCGTTGCTTCGAGAAGCGGCTGACCCTGAGGGAGTTGGAGGCGGATGAGCGAAGGGCTCGGGAAGGAAGAGAGAGTTGAAGGGATTTAGGACCAAGGCCCCAGAAGGCCTTGTGGACAATGCAGAGGGTTTTGAACTTTAGCCTCGCAGCCACTGGGAGCCAGTGTAGAGATTTCAGTCCTGGAGAGATACGGTCCCTGGGCTTGAGGCCAAGGACAAGTCTCGCAGTTCTGTTCTGGATGAGTTGCAGAGGGCGGAGCGTGGAGGCAGGCAGATTAAGATAGAGGCTGTTACAGTAATCCAGCTTCAAGAGAACCAGGGCTCGGGAGACAGTGAGCTTCTGGGGGAAGGAGAGGAAGGGAAGAATACCTCTGAGGAGGTGCAGCTGGTAGTGTGACTTCTTAGCGACGTCAGAAATATGAGGAGAGAAGGAGAGTGTGGAGTCGAAGATGACCCCAAGGTTTTTTGCATTGCAGGGAAAGGGTTTTGAGGTAGAAAGGGAAAGGGGAATACCATGTCTCGCCCTCTGATGTTCTCCTCTCAATCCCCTGTGACCCTCCACTCAGGTGATCCTCCCTCGCTTGTCCACCCCCAGGGTTGGGATCCAAAAGTGGTGGCCCTTCCCTGGCCACCTGACTAGAGGATCCCAGGGGAGTAGGTGGGAGAACACTGTCAGGTTTCTCACACTGTCAAAATACAGATTTCATACATGCATGTACCACCACGTCACCAGCGTGATAGCGTTTCTTTAACCTAATGACGCCCGAATTAGAGGTATTAATACATGGTGTCATTCTCACACCTTCCCTTCTTTTCACGGATGATGGCAGCAAAAGCAGTGTGAGGCTCTACAGCGTGCATATCTAGTAAGCAATCCATCACGCTTGGTACTGTGAAGGCATAATTAAGTGGACACAGACACAAAAGTATTGTTTGGGGTTTAAACTTTTATTTGGAATACATAAAAGGGGTTTTGTAGAGGGCCTAACTTGCCCTATGCTCAGGCGGGAGTTCCCTACCTAAGTGAAACTATTGTTAGTCTGCGTCAGGATGTCCACATCAAAAGCCTGTGTGTCCAAAACCTATTCTTGCCCTCAAATCTAGAATCGACAATGTGCAAGAAATTCAACCAAAATTGAAGAAGTGTTCAAAACAATAATTTCAACAGGTTCTCTTCCCGCTCAGCAAAATAACATAATGGGTTCCCTTCCCCAAGATTCAAGCTGGTTGGTGGACTCAAAGGAAGAGGTTCTTCTGCCTCTAAAATTTCACAGTTCACACAGTTTTGCTTGATTTTTGCCATGTCATTTATAATGCACCTGTACACAAGTGCTTCACAGGTAACTTTTCCACAGGTAGGGGGTGAGTCCCAACCCCTCCTGTTGAAGCAGGAATTCACAACACAAAAGTTCCTTGTAATAAAGATTACCCCTGCTAACTGCGCAGGGAGCATTATTTCTATTAAAGACTAGGAGGCGAGCATTATGCTTCAACTTCTTTTATTACTACTCCTCAGCAGTTTCAACAAACTATAACAAAATCAACAAAACGGCTGAAAAAGTCCCAGAGTGAACTTTTCTGATTTCTGAACTACAACTCCCATAGTCTCTGTAGTCCATCTATACTCCAGCTCAGCTATGACCACATCCTGTCCCTGAGCTCCTTCTCTTCTTTTACTGCTCTTCAAGACGATAAGTACTATTTTTGTCACCTCTTCATGATTTAGAATGTCATTGGGGAGGAGTATTTTATAGTTGAATTGCTTTGTAGAGCAGAATATGTAATGCTAGTGTAGCGCAGGACGAGTGGGGTACAATACGTTACATATGTCATAGAACTATTATGAGATGACTCAGCATCGCTAGTAAGGTGCACGACGAGTGACAGCCACGCCGTAACAGTAGGCTTTAATAATATTTAAATAGAGAGATTCCGTGGCGGGCGGCCCCGTGCCATATTACAGGCACGTTTGGGGTTTTGGCACCGCCGCGGAGTACGGCACCGTATTACCACAGCGTATTGTTGTGAAACGGGGAACCGATAAGGAGAGAGCTCCAGCCCCCACCCTTGGGTAGGCGGAGCCGGAGCCTCTTCTCAGCCGCGGTCGCGCTACAATCTACGACGCGGCATGAGTGAGAGGAGGACTCCGATCCGCACCTTTGGGGAGGCGGAGCCGCTGCGCTCGCATAGTCGCAGTGACAATCTAGCGACTCGGAGCCCGGCAGTGAATGCCCTGCTCACAGCTGAGCATATAAAGGGCCTAGTTTCTGAATTTAAACGCTGCGACTCAGCGAGTGCTATCAGCAGAGAATGGAAGAGCGGTCCCGCCGCGAGAAAGGGGTAACTACACCTCTCACAATCTGAGAGTTGATTCTGATACATCAGAGTAGAAAGCCTTGCTTGAGAGGCAGATTATGAACATTCAGCCTACAGCAGGCAGTGGAATAAGATCAGTCCGGTGCAGCCACTGAAAGAAAAAAATAAAATAAATATAAAAAGAACAAAGAAAGTCAAATTGAAGAGTATACGGGCATTTGATCAGCATGGGGTGTGCCAAGACACTTTAACAGGTAACCAGGCACACAGCACTCTCCCCAGAATGTCGGAGTTTGATTGGAGCGAGGAAGAGCAGTCGCTAGACCTCGCTGCCAGCTTTAAGGAGGTGCTGGGGAATTCGCTGATCGATGCAGTGGCACAAGGGGTGAGACCCCTACAAGAAAGGCTGGAGACGCTGGAAGCGATGTTGAATCAGCCCAAAGTGAGCACCAGAGAGACTGTGCGCATGCCCACAGAATCAGGGTCGAAGGGGAGTAAGAAGGCCCGAAAGAGGAAATCCTCTTGTGACCCCCAAGGGCCCATCAGATGGGGCAGAAGAAAAGGCCCTGGAGGTTGCTGACGCTTTTGCAAAACTCAAGGAAGCCTATTTGCAGCGCCAGGCAGTGCCAAGCCTCACGACCCCCGTCCCAGGGGAAGATAATTGTGGAGTAGATGACCCAGTCTCGGAAGAGAAGCCAGCAGAGGGAGATGAAGATTGGGGAAAGCCCAGCTGGGGAAAGGGAGCCCGCAAGGAGAAGCACCTCGAGGAGGAGCAAGAGGATATGTTTGGCCCCGAGAGCATCTGAAATCCGAGATCTGCAGTGAGGTGCTCATCTGGCTCCAAAGACATCAGGTATCTAGTCAACCTCTACCACAATCTGCAACATTTCTTCCGCTGTACAATTCCAGCAATTACCTTCACCTGCAGACCAGTGTTCAGCTTTCACACTTTTCGCTGCGCCAGCTCTGCCACCTAAAGTCTTTGGGGACAACGGACCAACGCAGGACTGGCATATAAGAGTGCTTATTCTTAGTCCCGGCGTCCTTATAATTCTCTGTCGATTTTCTAGGATTGCCGACAACGTACTTGTCTTTGTAGACATCGCTCCAGCGCTGCCTTCTATGGGTCATTGTAACTGAGGTGCCCTTGCCGAATAGCCCGTCTACTAGTCACACGTTTGCATAGAGCGCTTATTAGTGTTCTGGGATGACACTGGCTAACTGAATGCATTTCCTTGCCAGCTACTGGTGAGTTTGTTTTCATCCTCCTAGTAGGTATCTGATACTAATTAGGAGTTAACTCATTTAATAATTGTCATTACCTTCCTTTTACCAGGCCTCTACCAGTCCGTAGGAAGGTGATACAATACAGCTCGCCGAAACGCTTTTAATGCCACAATTATTTTGCTTGGCTCTGAGAACTCTTGCCCTTAATGTCAACCCTTGTTTTCGCTATGACCGCTTAATTGTGTTGGTGGTTGAGCACTCTCACCTTTCACATCACTTGGCCTTGCACTATTAAGCTATGATGAAATATGATGCAATGGTGATACATCAGACATAAGTTTATGATGCAACATGATGTAAATGTGAAACCTTAAATATTGGAAAGCATTACCCGTGTGATGGAATGAATATATGACGCATGACTACATTCATTGTTGATGTAAATAAATACTGTCATTAGTGAATTAGCAACTTATGCCTCTAGTTTGTCACACCTACTTAGCAATATATCAGATGCATCTCTGCCCTTTCGCAAATGATTTGTATTGACTAAGATAGAATTGAGTCCACCAGGCACTCGTGTGCACTCATGTTTTTCAGTCTAGACATGACAGTATTCTTTGTTTGTTGACGGCTTTCATAAAGTTTATTTTAATCTAAAAAGAAATGAAACGACCATGGTCTAATTAGCCTGTCTTTCTTCTACTATTACCTCTGTGGTGTACCATAAAGAAATCCTTGAGTGCTGTTCATTCTAATATCCAAGAAACTTCTTTACCTTCACCAGATCTCTTAAATCGTGCAGGATAAGATTAAGTACCAGAGGGTAAACCTACAGAAGATAGTCTTGGCTCATTTTCAAGTGCCTCACTTTCCCGGCTTTTAGGGTAGGTGAGGAGAAGGACCATAGGGGGCATTCATGTTACTAAAGGTTTAATACACTTTCAAAGTGGGGAACCACCCTGCATAGGACAATTTTCTGGGCTCACAACCTCTCTAATAACATGATTAAGCTTTACAATACAATCCTGATGGGGCATCAGGGGGGCTGTTGGTTCAAGGTTGCTTGCCGAAATCTTGATACAAAACCGGTGATGACTAAATGGTATGCCCAATATATAGTTCAATCATCCTTCTTGTTTGGCACACAAGGTGCAGAGGATAATCAAGCTGGCTGTACGTTTAGATAAGGAGGCCGCAATATCCTAGCATTTGGCTATTGGTAACTTCTGGGCTTCGTGTGGCAATCTACTTAAAAGATTGATGCAATAAAGAACTTTGACAGTGTGTGAAGTGGCCTAGCTCCCAGAAAAGAGTGATTTACAGTACTTGAAACAGTTAGAAACAAAGCTGTTTTTTAGCACACCTGTTCCTTATTGTTTGCTTTGCAGACATGCCTGGAGGAATAGTCTCTGAACAAACCTTCCCTTCAAGAATGTATCCTTGTTAGGCAGAAACCTGTGCAGTTCCCTAAGGGACCACTGCAAAAAGCTTAAGACTACAGGTGTTGGCAGTAAACCCAATTGGTAGCAGTCTGTACCACCCAGATTTACCTGGTAGCTGTGGCTGAGCAGCCCGACTTCTCTCAAGAAGAGTTAGACAGTATATAGAGTATACAAGATAGGTACCAAAATACAGTAGCACAAGCAAGCACTGACCAGAGCTTGGGTATAAAAGTATATAATTATTTATTTAAAACCGCACTTTGTAAAATACACTAACACTAATATGGCAAGCAAGTTCAAACACAGTTACTAGTAATATATATACATCCCTGATCACTTATTGAACAAGTCTTAGTTAGAACACCACTTATTTTCATACAGCGGTGAGCGCTTAACCTAAGATGGCACTCCAATAAGTTAACTAAAAAGGGAGGGAAAAAGGCAGAATTGGGAACATACACAATACCAACACTTTAGGAGAACCAGAGCAAGTCAGAAAAGGCAGAGTCTACTGAGGAGCAAGAAAGTCATAGGCCAGGCCCACTCTTGGAGAGAGCAAGGCGGAATGTGTCCAAGATCACACAGTTCAATAGTACTTTTAAAGAGTCTTTGCAAAGAGTTCAAAAAGGGTTGGATCAAGTCAGGAAGAGTTAGTTAGTAGGTCCCAAGTCACCCCAGGATAGAAAGTCAAGGATTTACGGGACACCTTGAACAGTCTGTTGCAAGGGAGACCAGGCAGGACTCAGTACCTGAAATGGTGAGAAAGCTCCAGCGGGGGCAGTTGTTCCTGGCAGCGGGTGTAAGTCGGTGCTTCCTTCAGGGGAAGAGAAGATCTTGACGTGGAGGAAAGCTGGAGGTCGTTGCACTTCCAGGGAAGAACCCAGCCGTGGAGTTTCCCGGTTAAAAGGTACTACCCTTTTATTCGTGGTAGTGGTGAAGCGTGGCTATCCGGCCACCGGAGTGCTTGGCACGAGCGATTCGACCACGAGACGATCCAGGAAGGCAAAAAGAGGGCGAACTGGTTATCCCCACCAGTTCAGAGGAAGAAGGCTCTCTGCGATGAAGATCTCTGTCGTTGGGAAGTGGTGAGACGGCTCAGTAGGGCTCCACCGGTGGTGTCGTTGCAGGTCAGCTCAGCTTCTCCCTCTTCGGATTCTTTGGTCCTGTGGCGACTTCTGAAGTTACAATCCCCAAAGCCCTGCTTTTATGCAGCAAACCCCCATTCATCAGTCCAAGCTGTCACTCAAGCATGCTAAGTGGTGAGCCGGGCGGCTCACCACTGGGCCAATCACACAAGAGTGCGACTTTAGTTGCCAAGGCAACTCAGTCCAGGGTGCCTAAACCCCCCTCCCACACATCCTGTAGACCCAGACAGAGTGGCACCACTTTTGGAGGCTTCTGTGGAGAAGCCCCCAAAAGGTGGAACAAAGGGCTCGACTTGGGTTGGAGGTACAGAGGTGAACACAAACGCCATTTTAAAACTGAGTCCTGGCAAAAAGACCCAACTGGGGAATAAATATTAAATAAATAACCCGGCGGTATCTTTAACATTGCACCAAAAAGTGATGCGTTTAAAATGAATGGGAAAATCCCATAGGAAATATTCTGGTGGAATATTTCGCATCCTAACCACTGCCACCAGCCAGAAACTCGACGAGGGGGGACTGCACAGTGCCCCCTCGAAAAACAGACCCAGGGGCAATCTAATTACCCCTACCAGTACTTCCACAATATGATGGTTTGCACTGGTTCTGTTCACAATTTAAGACTAGTAAAGTCAATGGTGTCTTTACATGCCCTGGGAGACAGTAGTCAGTCCTAGGGTATGGAGTCTGTTTGGGGGTCACTAGGACACCCCTGTGTTACTGCACTGAGGGTGCTGTGTAGCACACTTACCAAAAACTACATGAAACCCTATGGAGTAAAAGACCCCATAGCCCATAAAACACATTACAAAGTCAAAGAATATCTCAAATCATGTCTAAGAGTGGGAGAAAAAGAGACTCGATCTTAGCAGTTGAAAAAAATAAACCCCAAAAATCCAGCAAAGCTGCTGGGGGACTCACTAGGTTTGGGAAATTAGCCTTAACAGAGAATTCTCTCTAACAATCCTCTATGTACTCTTTCTTTTTGCTCTACCTTTTGTCCAATTGTTTGGGTAAGTCTGTGCCACACGCTAAACTGGAAAAATAATTTCCTGAAAAGAATAGCATCTCCTTTTTAGAGTTTAGAATGTAGCTGGTACTGGGCCGGGAGGATAGCTCAGGGGCAACATGTTTTTCTTCGAAGCAAGACAATGCTGAGCAACACTGGTTTGAATCCCGGCCCGCGCTTAGAGACTGGTCTCTGACATTAAGTGCATTAAAAAAGATGAATTAACTAATCGCCCTCAAGTATCAATCAATCCAGATGCAAGGCCTCGCTCTTGCCCCAAAACATCACCAATCTAGAGTTCAGTTTCTGTTTGTCCACCCTATTAGTTGACCACCTCAGAATTTAGTAGGCCTCATTACAGGTCGGGTGGTCCGGAAATAACAGTGGCGGTAAACCCTCCGCCAGTGTTAATTCCGGACCGGCCATTCCTGACTCCTGCAGGCGGGAGGTGATGTTCTGACCTGGCGGGTTTAACACCGCCCGCCTGCAGGCGGACGTGGAAACACCAGCACCATCACGAGATGGTGCCGGTGTTTCCACTTCCCCATTCCCATTGAGTCCTATGGGACTCAATGGGAATGGGGGATTTACCGAATTCCGCCTCCGGAATTCCCGGGACACCAGGGTCGTAATGCCCTGGTATTTCCGGGAGTCACGGAAGCGGAATGGTAATACGAGTCTGGCGGTAACCAGGCGGTTTTACCGCCTCGGTTACAGCCGGACTCATAATGAGGCCCAGTGTGTTCCTCTCTTTTTCATTTCTAATTGATTTTAATTTAAGTGCTCATGATATCAGCCAAGTGTTTATCCATCAGGTGCTTTTATTCTCTCTGCAATACTCTTTCGACCTCAGCATCTCCCCATTGCTCCCCTTCATAAACATCGGGACCCCCCGACTCCTTTTACAGGAAACTATTCTGGCCCAGGTTATAGGGAAGGGAGAGCCCCACAAAGCAGGTTCATCACATAAATTGTACCTTCTGAGCCACATTTTTGCCCGTAGTACTCTATTGCGAGGGAGAGATGATTGTGAAAGTGGATGTTCTGAAACACTTCAAATGATTGTTGAATAGAAAGACGATTATTTCAATTTTCCAGCATTGAGGTTTCCCACAAGTGGGCTGAATTGTGACAGAAAGCAATAGTCTGTGTTGGAACTATGCCTCTCGTCTGGTAATGGGTGGCCATTCCCTGGAGGACACTTTCAGTGTATACTGGCCGGAAAAGTTATTTCTGGCCTTTAACCCATTTCCCCTTTACCTGTCCTTGCCGAGGTTCAGGACATCATGGAATTTCAGAAGTATCCTAGACTACCCTTTTGGTCACAACAGATTCGTTTCTTGGAACAACTTCACCTGTCCAAAGGCCAATTTCCATTCCTAGAGAGTGCTTTTGACCTCCTGGTCCAGCGATGGGGCACAGTTCTTCACCACTCCCTTCCTTTGCTGAATTTGAACATATATTCCGAGAGGTTAGCTTATGCGTACCTGGACATTTCAGAAGAACATTTCTCCATTAAGTTTTTTGCTAGAGAGGACTGTTTACAGAAATAGAACAAGAGGAGAAGGCTATTTTTTTATTTGTTTATGGTTTGTTAAAACCTTTACAAAATATAGTTAAATCGATTTGACATTTCCACAATACAAACAACTCAATACATTATTTACAATTTCAAATGATATTAAACAATTGTTCCTTAGATATATGCTAACAGTATTAAACAACAATATATCGCTTGTGTTCATTCGAGAAGAAGCATTATCTAAAACAGGATATTACCGACAGACATAAATTTGCTTATTTTGGATACAAAGTTAAGGTATAACTAATACCAGCTATATAAAACACAGTGTGAAGCATTTATGTCCTAAATTAAAAAGATTACACAAAGTTAGTTAAAATCTCCTTTTCAATATGTTTTATCAATCTGACTAGTGTGAATATTAGTGGACGATGATTTCCCAACATCATCCTATCCCAGAGTACGATCAAACAATCCTCGTAATTGATGTTAACACATTTTATCAGTAGATTTGTATGCATCGTTTTAAAGTGGGAACATTCTAGTACAAGTTGTTTAAGAGTTTTGATCTTAACCTCACAAGGGAAAAATCTGCATTTTGCCTCTTCAGTCATATTATGAGAACGGTGCCAATGAAGAGTTCTTTCCCTTGTATGATAGTTATTTAGTTTAAATCGCATATAATGCGTTCGAAAAATACTGCTGGGGAAAACCTCTAAGTAGTTATGAGGAAGACGTTTCCTTGTATATTTAGCGTATTCGCTATATGAAGAGTAGTTCTTCAGTTCAAAGATGGTATTCATCCAGTCATGTTCAAACAATTTATTTTTAACATAGGGTGGTCTGATCCGTAGATCAGATTCATTTATGTCCAATGTGGCCATTGTTCTTAATATGTCCTCCTGGTATAATTTCATAGAACGTGGACAGTTGTGTAGTAGCATATCTTGGAAATCAACATATAAAGAGTTTTTTGGAGGGTCGATCATCTTGGCATAATTAGATCACGCCATTTTTTACGACACGATGGAGAAATCAACCCAAACTCGTGGCAATGATGCAATTGGGAATTGCCAAGGAAAGACGTAAGGCAGATTTCAGAAAGTGCCCCTGTATACTATCCAAGATGTTATTCATATTAAGAAGGCATACATCAAGAGTATAGAGAAGGACACTTTCGACCTTAAGGCTCAGGAAGTCAAGAACAGGTATTAAAGAAAATGTACAATATTTGACATAGATAATCATAGCTTGCAACAAAAGAGGTCTAGCTTTAATAGTTAATTTTTCAGACCACATTTTGATTGAGGAGTTGTTAGTGATGCAATACCCAAGATAAGTAGTTGCGTTAAGAAGCGGAATAGGTGTATCCACGATTGTCTATCTATAAGACTTACATTTCTTTTTTATGGTGAATGTCATAATGTAAGTTTTCGTAGCATTAGGAGTCAAATTATGAGCTTTAGCAAATTTTTTCAAAAAGATGGAGCTTAATTTGCAGACCCGCTGGCGTGGTGTCAAACAAGATCACATTGTCGGCGGAAGCCAACCATTTAATACGCATTGAGCCCAATTTTATTGAGAATAGGTTTTTTTCATGCCAAGAATTATCCATGTCCCTCAAGTAGAGGTTGAATAAGCAGGCTGCAATGTTATAACCTTGTTTCAAACCCATTTGGGTAGATATAGAATCGGTGGTGCCTCCTTGACTGGTATCCCTAATCCTGTAGGATGTGTAAGTATGTAACAAGATTATCCAGTAAATTAATATTAGAGGGATCCACATTTCTTCCAATTTTGTCCAGAGGAGATTCCTAATATATAGGACAGTAGTCCCCATATCTGGATTCTGCTGTCATGTGTGACATCACAGTGGCATTCAAGGAAGTACTCATTTGTTTTCAGAAACCGGTTTGGAATCTTGAATACATTAGGATAGCAAAATCCTTTGCTTCTGTATCCATAAGGGATATAGGATGATAATTGGCAGGATTCTGGGGGTCCCCCCTTTTGAAGATGGGGATGATAATGGATGTTGTCCAAGAACGAGGGATATTACCAGATGCTAGGATGAGATCAAATTTTGCTTTTAATATGTGAGCCCCTAGAGTCGGGTCTGTTTTAAGGACACACAGAGGAATAGTGTCTGGACCAGCGAACGTCGAAAATGTATTTTTTTTATTAGCCCACTCTATATCAATCTGCGACCACTTTAGTGAATAGAGTGATGTTAACTGTGGCAGTTGGTATAAGCATTTCTTAAAACAGTGTGGAAATGCATATTTAACATTTATATATTCTATCCATGTCTTATTGTCAATGATATTCTGTGTTTTAGTTTCAGCCTGGTTTGTTTGTTTTATAACTTACCAAATCGCCCTTGAATCATATTTACAGATAGATTTTATGAGAGTGCAATTAAGTTTAAGTTGAGCGATCGTGCAGCCTTGACTCTATTCTTGTACTTTTGAAGTATCTGTTTATGTTGAAACTGATAGGCTGAAACAGTGTGCCCTGAGTTTCTTAGATGCCTTAAGTTACGTTTTTTTTCTTGTTTCAGACGTTTACAATCAGGATCAAATGAGTGGGTAAAACTCTTGGTGGGTACAGAGCGTTTTAGACCGATTTCTGAGATGGCATTGGTCACAGAGATTCCCTCTTAATTATAGAGCAGAGATCAGTTCTGATGATCTTAGAATTTATATTCAATGCAGAAGAAACTCTAGTAAGTTCCTTACATAAACCAGGATTTCAGCGTAAGGATATTTTGGCACAATATATTTCTGGTAATTTTAATATCGGCAAGTTGTTGAGATGAAAATGGTCAATATCAATACTAAGCGTCAAAGGTGCATGGTCCCTCAATTTGATTTCATGAATATCAACACTACCAAATGAATAAGGTCGCGTGAGAGACAGAAATAATCAATCAGCGATTTCTGCACTCCACGTCTCCAAGATTATTGCGGTCCCTGCAGATTACACTCCAAAAAAAAAATACCCCAATCGTCAAAATATTCAATCCATCGTTTCCCCTGCTTTATGGTATTGGAATCCCTTCGTAGTAGCAGATCGTCAGGAGTTGACAAGCGAATCCTACATAACGAGTTGAAGTCACCCCTCCAATTATTTCAAAGTCTGACATTTGAGCAAAAATGATTCCAATATAAGTTTACCAACAGTACAGTTTTGTGTTTAGAATCATGAAGTGAGAGAGCTACAACCAAGATATTGAATGATTTCCATATCATTTCAGATTCATTATGCATATTGTTATTAATAGCAGTAGCCAGACCGCCAGCCCGTCTGCCTTAAGCAGTAATTCTGTCAGTTGTATGGTCTCTTGAATAAGCAAGATATTGGGGAGATTGGTGGGAAGTGTTATGGATAGCCACCTTTGAAGATTATTAAAGCCACATGAATTCCAAGTAGTAATTTGGAGTATTGATTGGATGGCTTTCTAATGAGATAAGTCAGGCTTTTTAGTATTCAAGATGGTTCTTAATAGCGGCTCAACCCATGTCATTTTTTTATTTTTGCCAACTACTGCCATTAAGTTGGAAATGCATTGTTGTTTCAGTGGCCGTAAAATTTCCTTCATTAGATTCGGAAGGCATAATGGTGTTCTCCACTATGGCATGTTGTAGGAATTCTGGGCTTTTACTTCGTCTCCAAATGTGTGCAACACAAACCCCAGATCTTGTAATTCCTGGTGATGAGCCCAAATGAATTTTCCGGAGTCTCATTGCCGCCATTGATGACCACGAGGACTCTAGCCATGCAAAAATGGCCGCCCACATTATTGCTCGTGGTTTCCCCATGAAGAAACAATCCATGCCCGGTTCGGAATCCTGATTGGATTGGAGACACTATTTCTGGCCAATAGCAAGCCGGCAGGCACTTAAGCCGGCCCACTACCAAAGGCACACTTCCCAAGGCTTCCTCCTGTCGTGAGCCTGTCAGGAGCCGGAAGAACCGAGTGCCAGGACCCCTGCACCCCCGCCAAACTGACTGTAAGACATTTCATATGACTATCTCATGTATCACAGTAAGCAGTACTGTACTAATGTTGCCAACTAGCCTTGCTTAACTGTAACGAGCATCGTCGTGCTACGTGATTTATAAAGTGTAGTTAACACTGTAACCGAATACTTTAATGCTTACTCCCTGCTGCCGATGCGATTGGCTACCTGAAGCTGTTTTTCGTTGCCCGTCTCACTGTCATCCGAATTCAAGGTTTAACCATGTGGGACCATGCAGGCAATAGCACTAGTTAACTGCTCACCATTATGTCCATATGCCGCATGTACATCCTCATACTGGTGCTTAATATAATGCTAAGTTTAACCCTGACTTTACTAATATTATCACAGATAAGATACATTCCGACTGCATAGCGGCTACTACTGTCTAGTTGCTTATATATCTATATTACTATGTCACTACTGTCGATCACACTGCATTATTAGCCCTAGTGTTGTATTAGTATAGATGGGTTACGCTCCCCTAGGTTGCACTACTGTGATTTGTATTTAATCTTCAATCACACTCCACACTGGCGTACCATTGTTAAATGGCTAATTCCTAACGTTAGACAGATATTGCCTACTCCAAGTTATAATATATCTCTGTACTATTGCCGCTCATATGATGCTTCAGCTAGTCTAATACTGTTCTGCTATGACCTACTTGGTGCTACTGCCAGCTATGCCATGGTATTGCTTCTGTTGGGCAAGTGTCCCTCAATATTTGTACTAGTGCTTAGCCGCCCTACTTACTGTGTCTCGATATTTATACCTTGATATCTGTACAAGTACCTAGCTGCCTCATGCACTGTGTCATTGATATTTGCACAATCAGTTGCCTTACTTACTGTGCCCTTGATATTTGTACTAGTGCTTAGCTGCCTTAGCGGTACCGCCCCATCCTCACTGCCCAATTATGCTTAGGCATAAGTGACTAGCCAACCGATAGGTACTCCATTCTTATATTGCCTAGTAAAGACATTTCTTGTGCTACTTAGCCATAACCCTATGAGTAACACCTTTTATCCTTATACTTTAACTGGAAAGATGTTAATGTTAATATCACTGTTCTGTATAATGGCGGCCATTACATATACGGGCGCTAGAAGCCAAGTATACCTCGCTGAACGCCCGTCAGTACCTATCTTAGACTTCAGTCTGCTTACTCTGAATAATACAGTCATAAACAATGCCCCTTATGCTTATGAGGTAGTAACCCATGCCTCACTGCCATGTGCTACTTCCAATAGAAAAACCAGACTCCGCGCCATATTAACTAAATTACACGAACCTTTGAGAAGATCTTTACCACCCACCAATCGTAAAACTAATTACAAGCCCAATCTGAAACTCAGCCACTTGAAGCGACCCCAATCCATGCCTAACTCTAATACTAACGTCCACCAGACCACTAACATCCACCAGTACAAATTACGTGTAGATTACAACACAGCCCACATCAGCCCAGTCAAAGAAGTTAGCGAGACCCCCCATCTTAAAGGAGCGCTTCTTAATGTAAGATCACTTGTCGCTCATGCCATTGACATAGCCAACATCATAACAGAAGGTAATCTGGATTTCCTTGCTATTACAGAAACTTGGCTGCACAATGCAGCAGGACCTTCACTTATGCTAGCTATCCCAGATGGATATACAATATTGAGACAAGACCGAGACGGTGCCAGAGGTGGTGGTATTGCCATCATCTCTAAAACATGTCTCTCCTTAAGATTGGCTCCAAACTACACAGTAAAATCATGGGAACTCCTCTCCTTTCTGCCAAATTCCAGATAAACAACTCACAATCTCTCACTATCTAATCTATAGAGCTCTCGGTCCTCTTGGCAACTTCGAGGAAGATTTGCAAAATTTTATTTCAAATAACCTTACAGCATCTTCACAAGTACTCCTTTTAGGAGATTTTAACATAGGTTTCAATGACCAATCAGACAAAAACTCATGTGATATAGCCAACATAATTAGCTCTTTAGGACTATCTCAAAAAGTGAACAAACCCACCCACCAAAAAGGGAGAATCTTGGACTGGATAGCAGACTATAACTGCTCAGCTACCATTTCGTCCATCCTGCCGCTTTCATGGACAGCTAATTCACTGGTGTCCTTCCACCTCTCTACTATAAGACCTACTCCTCCAGTTCCCCCTCTAGCGCCATCATGTATCACTAGAAATAAAAAAAGTATAACAGTTGAGAAAGTAATCCCTGCCATCCTCCCCACTCTTAACACCCTGTCTGAAAATCTTGATCCTAGCACCCTAGTCCATGAATATAATAACATTATGCTCACCACTCTGGATAAAATTGCCCCCCTTAAATTAAGAGCCAACAAACCAAGAGCCCACCTTAACAAATGGTTTACGCCACAACTCAAAGACCTTCGCACTTTGAAGAGAAAGAATGAAACTAATTGGAGACTATGCCCCTCTAACGAGAATAAAGTTAAACTTACCTTACTCTCATCGCAGTACAAGAAGGAACTTTGCCGAGCCATGATGAGCGTTTTGCAAAATCAAACTCCAATATGAAAGAACTTTTCTCTATTCTAAAAGAATTAGAATCTCCAATAGCGATGCATGATATCTGCACCAAAGACAAAACTTGGTGTGCAGACATCCAACAGGTGCTAGCTAACAAAATTAGCATGCTTCAAAACAAAATTCAGCAGAAAAAAGATTCATTAAATCTACAGTGCTCGCCAAAAAACCCTCTGCCTAGCGCATCACTGACAGAACACAACAAAACATTCAATTTTTCTAAAATGACTATACTGGAAGTAGAAAAAATAATCCTGTCACTGAAGCCTTCCAACTGTAAAGGAGACATCCGCCCAGCACAACTAATAAAAGATGCTGCCAGAGAATTATCTCAATTTATTACTAAACTAATCAATGCCTCCTTCGCTACAGGTACCATCCTGGCCAATCTCAAACAATCCTGGGCGCTCCCTCTCCTCAAGAAACAGACATTAGATCCCCTCATCCCGACTAATTACCGTCCCATCACCACGGTTCCATTTCTACTCAAAATATTGGACAAAGCTGCCTATAATCAAATTCAACTACATCTTGAACTGCACAATCTCCTAGGCAAGAGACAATCTGGCTTCCGCCCACTACGCGGAACGAAAAAAGCCTTAATAGATTTAAAATCACAAATAGACGACCTGAGAGACAAAGGGAGGACAGTACTTCTGCTCTTACTTGATCTCTCAGCCGCATTTGATCTGGTTGATCATAAGGTCCTCTGCAGACACCTTGACTCAGCTGCCCTCTTCTTCCAGGAAGCTATCCGATGGATTGAATCCTTCCTGAGTGACAGAACGATGAGCGTTTTCTCCCCATCAGCAGCTGCTGACCCGACCCCTATTCTGTGCGGTGTTCCGCAGGGCTCCTGTGTCTCGCCAACACTCTACAATATTTTCACCAAGCCTTTGTTTGATGATTTGGACCTTCTGGGTGTCACCTACATGAATTATGCAGACAACACTCAGATTCTCCTCCCGCTTTCAGGGGAGCATAGTAAGGACACAGAGTTGGCGAACAAGGTATATCTTATCATCCAAGCATTGATGGCCACTCATGGCCTATGCTTGAACGATGATAAGACTGTGTTGTTGATTTTGGGGTCACTAGCCAACATTAAAAAACTAGGACAGGAGTTTGCCTCATTTAATATCAACGGGAACACCATCAAAGTCTCCAAGGAGGTAAAAACCCTTGAGCTCTATTTGGATTCCACACTGTCCTTTGACAAACAGATAAAATCCCTAAACTCATCCACGGCTCATACCTGCAAGTTGCTAAGAGCAGGTAAACCCTTCCTCTCTGAGGATAGTTGCTTGATTCTGGCCAGAGCCTTAATACTCTCCAGAATTGACTATTATAATGCCCTTTACAGTGGGGCTAATAAAACTACTATCCGGAAGCTTCAGATACTACAAAATAACGCCTTAAGAGCAGCCCTAGGTACTAATAAAAGAATTAATATCTCATTCCCCAGACGCCAACATAAATGACATACAAAATTCAGCTCAAGACGCTGTCTTTGACTCATAAAGCCCTCAACAATACTGCCCCAGCTACCTTTCAGATGAATTCCAAAGAATAATTACCACCAGACCAACTAGAGCTGGCAATACTAATTGTCTGATTATAACGAGACATAGGCTCACCACCATCAGTGGTAATAGTTTCCCTGTAAAGGCAGCAAAACTATGGAATACTATTCCTCAAGACCTGCGCAGGGACCAACCTTTCCCACGCTTTAGGAAAAATGTTATCAAACATGTTATCTCGACCGACCCATAGCCTCCCCACCCTTGCTGGCCTTTCACCCACCATCCCTACATAACGGTATGCTACATTTATTTATTTATTTTTATTTTTATTTATTTATTTATTGGGCTCTTTACACCAAAGCGCTGTACAATGGAACAACAAATCCACAGACATAACAACAATTAACATTGTGAGCAAAAATTACAACTTGAATCATTCCACAAAACAGTGCAAAGAGCAATTAACTGAGAGGGGGGGGAGGTGGAGTGGGAATCAGAGTGTAGAGAGGGGCAGGAGAAGGATTGAATAAGTGTAGAAGGAAGGGAGAGAGAGTGTAATGGGAGAGAGGAATTAAAGAGGGGAAACCGGGGGGGGGGGGGGAGTAGAGAGGGCAGGGGGGGCTTCACGGTGGGGAATGGAGGGGGAGGGATTTGAGGGAAGTGCGAAATGAGGTGAGGGTAGTGGAAGAGCGGATTGGAATTTGTGGAATTTGCTCCACCTGTGAGTTTATTCCTACATGATTGTGGAACATTTTGTAATTTGTATAGTTGAACATTTCCTACCGTTGTAATTTACAGCCATTTATGTCTCCACTCTACCTGTGAGTCTAAGGGCTCCACAGAGCGAATCATCTGTAAATTGTACATTTGTACATTAGAAATTATTGTAATTATATAGCTTCTTACACTCTGTACTGTGCTCAGTATCTACTGCTACACCTATTATATTTGCATATCATTGTATATTGTATAACTATGTAAGCTTTGCATTTGCATACTGTTGTGCCCTATTAGCTCTGGGTCTGGAGCGCGTAATAAGTGAATAAACAAACAAACAAACAAAATGATGACAGACCGGAGATAACATATCATCCGATAATTATTGTGCCTTGCTAAAGAGTCATGTCAAGTCATTTGAGGTAAGAATGCGGAGCTTGGGGATGTTAGACATTATCTCCAAAAGGTATGCTCGATTTAATCTCTTTTTACCCAGTAACTCTGCATTACCCTTAGCCCAATGATGTTAGTTTCAATCATATTTGATTTGAATTTTGTAGTATCAGCGTTGTTTCTTTTTAATTGGTCGTTAGTTTCATTGGTGCCCTGGTAATCAAAAGCATTAGTAACATTATAATTCGTCGATAGGTCAATAGCACTTAGATTACTAAGTGTAGATCTTTGTAATTCGACTGTTGATAAATTGACTTTAACGTAAGATGGAAGATTTACCTTGGATGTTAAACTACTTATTATAGAAGCTTCATTAAATATGGCGTAATGAGTAATCAGCCCTTCATCTAAAGATTTGCGGCGTATTCCTATGATTTGAATACGCTCTGAGCTGTTAGTTGATTTTTTGTGAATGCTGCCAATTATCTCAGTTGCATTGAGTACATCAGTGTTAGCAGTTGCTTTAACCGCAGTCGGCAATAACACTTTAATAGATTGCACAATTTGTGGAGCATCAGTTTGATTAAGTGGATTGCCAGACCCGACATCATTCAGTGATCCAGCAGATCGTCTAAGGTCATCACTTGTAGCTGAAAGTAATCGATGTTTGCTGGAGCCGTTTATGATAATGAATTTTTGTTGTTCAGAGTCTAACTGGTCTTTAGCATGTACATTGACACGTTCACAAACTACAGAGTAGGATCTACTCTTTTCGATTAGTTTCGTAGGAGTTTCGGTTGATGTTAGTTCTGAAGTGTTCTGTGCTGCAATTATAGGGAAAGTAATTCTTTAAATTCTTTTGATTACCATCGTGACATATATTTAAAGCACTGGGGTCAAAGTGATCTGGCTGCAGTTGCTTAGAGCATTTAGAATGCGAGGTGGACAGACTTTCACAATGTCTGATGTTTGACGTCCATCCTGAACCAGAACTAAGCTCAGATTAGGCAGCAATGCTGCTGGACTTTCGGCAGATAGTTGCTGAACGTCATTCGGCTCATCATCATCTGTTTTTCCTGTCCGTGTATGCTGGTAAATTTAGGATCAAGTGTGCAGACCTTCTTTTTTCTCTTCTCAGATCTTTTTATTGCACGCAAGTACTTTTTTTTTGTATGACATGACATGAATGTTCTGGTATCTTGTGCTATATCTTGATTCATTTGATGAACTTCTATTTGCTCAATTACATGTACTAGAGCAGTGGGACTATCAGGATGCTCGATCTCAGTTGAAAGAGAGAGAGCATCCAATACTGATTCAGGTAAAGTTACACAATTTTCAATTGTCTCAATTGCGATGCTGATAGCTTTCAGCTCTTCATTAGTAGTTAGCATATGGGATAATAGGGTAGTCAAAGGTGATGGCACGTTTCTTTCATTACGTGCTACTAAGCCCTATAGAATCGGTATCATTCTGGGAATCATTAATGGGTAAATATATTTTTTCCACACTCCGATTAGTCTGTTCTAGATGCACGTCATGTTGTGTCGAAAGACACGTCCCGAAAGACACGTCGAAAGAGGGGGCAGGGACTTGCCGTGCCAAGTTATAAATGATTGGGGAATGTATCATACCAACATGGTCAGCTGAGCCGTGTGGATTCAATATATCGCCCAGGTTTGGATCTTTAGTTGTTCTTGACTTTTCAGGATTACAATGAGAGTAATTAATATTAGCAGACTCTGTGTTGTTAATAGGTACACTCATATCAAGGTCAGAGTAAGAGGAATTCCCTTCACAAATCAGTGAGTCGATATTGCTGGAGGAGATACCCGGCAACAGCACATCAGTAAAATGGCCACTATGTAAGCCGTTCGCCTTGATTAGGATATTAATCCCTCTTATGAGCTCAAGTTGTTCTGTGCTGGTGTGTTTATAGGGTAGAAATTAGGGGGTACAGAACAAAGAACAATAAAGAAATAATTATACCGGGGGGACAAGAAATGGAGAATCACAGCATCTACCAGACACCGGCACACCCTCACAGCCTAACAGCCAAACAATACACTTAGATGTGCATGCAGGATGCGCGTAGGTGGGGGGTTTTATGGGGCTTCTGGGTGCCGTAGGTGTCACGGGGCATGTCTGACACGTAATGATTCTACAAAAGAAAAAGTTAGGGTAAGTATTGTGTGACGAATAGTGCGAAGGATCAGGCTACAAGGCGTTGGTGCATAAAAAAGGGGGAGGAGTAGCCAGCCCAGCCTCTCTTTGATAATAGAACACAGTTATCCCAGCCCACCTTAAGTCCAGCCCACGTACACGTAGCAGTTAGTGATTTACAAAGCGTTTAAATAAATATTTACTCTGGGATTATAAGTCCACATGAGTGAGTCCAAACAGCCGTGTTTCTCCTGCAGAATGCAGTGCAGCCTTCCTCTTGCACATACAGCGTTGGATGTGTTGATACACAGGAAAGTGCGAGGTCCGTGTGGCGTTACGAATTCCAAACAGTACACTTAGCCACACTTAGATGCGCTATGGCTATGATTCTGTCATTGGGCTTATGAATAAATACGTAAATCCATTGAATCCTATCATGTATTATGTACTAAACTTTTTACCTAGTACATTTATTCTTATCCAATCAAGCAAATACTGCCTTTCTGCAATTTCAGTACATCTTAGATGAGCAATTCTCATTGAAAAAGGTTGTGGTGAAAAGGCATTACAAATGATTACTTCATTTATGCATTCCTTTCAAAGACCCAGCCTCTCAATGGGATTTTAATGGTATTCTAGCCGCTATTATGCAAAAGACTTTTGAACCCATGGTTTCTTGAGATTTAACCTTATTGACATGAAATATTGTTTTCTGATTGCAGTTACATCAGTCTGAGGATTAGGAGGATTTGTCATTAGAAGATCCTGCTACTATTTTTACGAATAGAAAGTAGTTTTAGGGTGGTTCCATCTTGCATTCCAAAGGTTTTTTATGGATTTCCATCTAAATCAAGACACAACCTCGATGTGACTCTTCTTCAGCACAATAGACTTTGCATAACTTAGTCCTCTCTATAGCTCTTAAATTGTAAGTGTACAGGAATCTGACCATTTGTTTAAAACACATTGTGGCAATTCTTCTTATCTCAGGGAGATGGTTTGCTGCTTCTGACACCACATTCCAAAGATGGTGCGAGTATTTCACCAGCAGATAGTGTTTATTTCTTTGAGGGTCACACTACCAGCCACAATAATGTTGTTACAATATGGCCAAGATAGCTCCTGCTGCAAATTCCTTTTCCTACTTGACAAACTCCATCCTTGCTCCAAAATAACTGTCCACAAACAAAACTGAGCTGTGTGGCTATCATTTGTATAGTGTCCCATCACCTTCCTTAGACAGGTTCCCAGGTTGATGAGCTGCACTGCAGTATGGTTAGGTGTGCTTGTATGCTTTGAAGGTCTTGACCGCTTTATATGTAGCATTGATAGATTTTTCAAAAGCATTACACACGGTTTGTCGTGATTGCCTGCTTTTGAAACTAGAATGTATGTGTTATTTGCATAGGACTACAAAGTGAAATGTTGGTTAGGATACGTTTAGGTAATGGGGGAATGGCGATGATGTACCTCCCAAAATATGTTCGAGTGAAATAGTGTTCTGTTCTCCCCTTGCTGCTCTTTAATGTTCAAACATCGCTTTATTCAGCTGTAAAAACCATAAAAGAAATAGCACAACACACATAGCATATACAAAATAGAACAATACATTTGTCAACATTGTGTACATTTAAAACCAGACCGAACATCAATACTTACAAAAGAACTTAACAGTAATGATGCATTACATTACTAAAAGCAGAGATAAAAGTGTGCAGCAAAATATGTGAACTTAATATGATTGAGCCAATAATTATAACAATGAATAAAACTAGTAGAGTAGAGTCAACAGCTCGCAGCCTCACTTTCATGACCACAATAATCTCAAATAATACCAATCAGTTAGACATGAGACTTGGCTCTGAGTACCCATGCTCTGTGAATATAATAAGCATTTTCTCTAACATGGATATCCAGACACTGACCCAAAAATCTGACAGCACTAACTGCTTGCAGAATCCCAGCAGTTTTCCATAGTGGGGTCAAATACATTTTTCTCAAAGTGGCAGACCCGCTGCAGAATACCAGAAAATGCATAACTGTCTCAATGCCCTCCTTATAGAGTAGATAAATCATTAGAATGTGAACACTTAGCTGTAAACATAGCCAGCTTCAATGTGTTGGTATGCAGCTGAATACATAGAGAATGTGCATATCCGGGAAGAACACAATCTATATACGGTTCAAAGCCCTCTGTTGTTTTGAGTTTGATCTACAAAGAGCCAGTGCTAGGTTTACTACAAGCCCTTCTCATATTATTAATGGTTGCTTTATAACACAGTTTTTATCATCATCTCCTTTCCACCAAGAGTCATACATACATGGTTTGACAGACCCACTAGGCCATTGCGAATAAACCTAAGCCAGGGCAGGGACCCTGAACCTGATGCCTGCAACAAGCTATTCGATATTTACCCAGTTCAGGTGCGTACCATATTCTCGTCCAACATAGCAGTGTTATATTTGCCAGTACCGCAGATATTGGCTAAAGGTCACATTTCCACCTGAGGCTTGCCAAAGGTGCTCCTTTTGGTTGCATGAGTAGAGCTTTTAGAAATTGTCAGCCACATTTAACTGGTCAGTTGAACAGTGCCCCCACAGTTCACCCCCATATAGAGTTGCCACCCTGCCTTGTGTTTTATACAGTATTATGGCAGGTGAGACTGCACCACTGCCGTGATATAAATAGAAGCGGTGGACTCCTGTACTGTATTTTTCTAAAGTCGCAACATCATTTGTGAGCTGACCAGACAAGATCCTCTGAGAACCTGATCCCCCAAATAGTTATATGAGCTCACCTGTTCCAAAACACAGCCTTCATTTACGATCTTCAATTTAATTTTCTTGCTGAAATTTTAGCCAAATACCATCACTTTAGTCTTTTCAGAGTTGAGCACAATAGAAAGTTGCTTAGCTGTCTTAAAGGATTGCAGGTTATCTCTCAGGCTCATAGTTGTTGTTGATAGCGGTTTATAGTCACCCTTTACCTTAAAAAAAAATGCATTTGATGCTTTTTTTTAGATTCTTTTTTTCCTATGGTGTGGCATTCAATGCTCTGGAATTCGATGCAATGACTAGATACCCTTGATGGCAATACTGCGTTATCGGCATAGAATTACATGGGGAGCCTGTTCCTCCCCAGCCT
The DNA here is from genome assembly GCF_040938575.1 of Ambystoma mexicanum. NCBI lineage: Eukaryota > Metazoa > Chordata > Amphibia > Caudata > Ambystomatidae > Ambystoma > Ambystoma mexicanum. The sequence goes on from NC_090936.1 coordinate 82,146,545, forward strand.
TGGTGGGTTGACACTACAACAGTTCCTCGACGATTACATTGATGTATATCAAAATGTAGAGGGGGGCCGCACACACCCCTGGTGAACCCCACTCTCTGCCACAAAGGATTCTGTTGTCTCCCCTCCCATTCCCCACCTTACTGATGCCCTTTTACCAGTGTATAAAGACTGAATATTGGCCAAAAGGTACCCAGGGACGCCCTTATTTGGTAGAACTGACCACAGTTTGCTGTGTGAGATGCAGCCAAACGTTGTGCGTAAGTCCACAAATATTGCTTCTACAGTTCTGTAGGGAAACATACTTTGCCAGGATCACACTTAACCTGAGGCACTGATCCACAGTGCTGATCCGAGAGTGAAACCCAGCTTTTAGATGATTAATGTGGCCTTCCTCGGATGCACAGTTTTGGATGCGGGTTAGCAGCACTTTAGCATGCACCTTACCCATAGCAGCCAGAAGGGAGATAAGCCTATAATTCCCCGGGTGCTTCTTATCTTCCTTCTTCAATATAGGTAAGATTGTTGCCTCATGCCAAGATCGTGGTACATTTCCAGACCTAGCAACATAGTCATACACACTGGTCAACAAAGGTGCCCATATGCTAAGCTCATCCTTGAGCAAATCAATAGGCACTCCATCAGGGCCCGGCACCTTTCCTCTCCCCAACTCCTTAATGGCCACCTCCACCACTAAACCATTTTTTTCGCATTTGAAGAACTTTCACCATGCACATTTTCTATCCCCCAACAACAACAACTTTGAATTCATCCTCCCCTCCCGCTCGACACCTGCCGCCGCCCCCACCCCCGCTCTTGAGTCTTGTGCATCCCCAGGTTGCCACATCAGTAATTCGTTGGAGCCTGTATACCAAGCTCCTGCAGTCATTTGTTCCATTGCCTACTTAGAGCTTTTCTTCCATGTTCACTTGTGGAATCTGCATCACCCCCTCAGAGTCTAGGTTGTGGTTCACCAGCATTGTTTGTTCCCTCTTCCCCCTGTGTCCGGCACAAGCCGCCCCTCTCCACCTCCGCCCTCCCTGGTTTTGTCCGTCATGTCTCGTTCATTCATTCCCCACTAGGTCCTTCATAGCCTCCGGGTCCTCCCTCACAGCATCCAAATGTGGCCTCCCTGGGTCATACTTCTCGAGAAAGGCTGCCCAATCCATTTCCTTTGATGGGTTCAGATCATGTATTTGTCTGGTCAGTTGCTCCATTCTGTACAAGTCCAGGTCTCTCATGGCCCTTTTCCTTTAACTCGGAAGTCCCTCTCTCTTCCATCCCCCTACCAGGTATGCCCTGGCCACTAGCAGCAGGTAATGAGGCATATGTGGGAGTTTCAACCAGTCCCCTTCCTCCATTTCCATTCCAGGCAATACCAGTATGGGGGTACAGGCGCCTGTCCACCCCCTCCATGTCCTTTATCTACCCCAGAATCTCCTTCCAGTACTTCTGTACCTTCTCGCACCACACCACATGTGCCAGTATTCTGCCGTTTGCCTGCATTTTCTCCAGCATTGAGGGTCCACCCCTGGGAACATCTTGGATATCCTCACTAGGTCCCAATGCCACCTATATAAAGGTTTGAGCCCATGCATCTTATATTGACAGGCCACTGATGTACGGTGCGCACTCACACATAACCTTCTCCACTGGTCCGCTTCCATTTCCATTCCCCCATTTCGCTCCCACCTCCTCTTAAATGTGTCAATTTCTCCACCCTGCGCCTCCAATAGGGCCTGATACAGTTTGGCTTTTAGACCCATCATTCCCCTCTCTGTGTTCAATATCCTCTCCGTGCCTGTTAGCTCCCTTTGCAAATCCTCTTTCTATTCCTCTGACATTAGTACCCCTTTAAGCTGCAAGCATTTGAATACAGAGACTTTCCCTATACCCAGAGTCTCTTCAAATTCCCCCAGGTTTATGAATTAATCTTTCTTTAGGACCTGTCCTATTCTCTCAAACCCTGCGTCAAATCAATCCTGGAACCTCTCGTGGTCCGGGATGCAATCTCGTATCAGGGGTGCCCATATGTGACTTAGTGGTGAAGGCCATGTTGTGACCCCCACCATTTCCCTTTTGATCCTCCACAGATTCCAAAAGTGGGCGCAGAATCTTATGTGATTTTACCCTTCTAGGGGCTGCCTTTTGCCGGCGCCCAAAGCCACTCCCCCAGCGTGACCAGTCTAAATAAGTAATTCTCTATGCCTACCCATTGATTTCCCTTTTCCATTCGCAGGTGAGGGATCAGGGCTCTGAATTGGGCCGCTCTGTAATAGGTGCGCATCTCAGGTAGACCAACCCCTCCTTTTTATTTGGGTTGCACAAGTACTCTGTAGGCCACCCTTTGCTTCTTCCCTTGCCACGGGAACCTCAGTATCCTTCTTTTTAACTCTATTAAATGTGAATCTGGCAACTCTATTGGCAGCACCTAATATAGGTACCAGACACTGAGGAGGAGCACCATTTTTATTGCATTTAACCTTCCTAGCAAGGAGATAGTAAGCTTAGACCAAGTTTCAAGCTCACAGAAGAGCCTGTGCAATAGTGGGGGGAATTTCGATCATATAGATTATCCAAATCTTTGGGCATCATCACCCCTAGGTATTTCATACCGTCTCTCGCCACCGGTATCCCTAACTGTTTCCACTCCTTGCTTTGCTCCCCTGTTGGCTCTTGCAGGGGAATGAGAGTCAACTTATTTACGTTTACCTTGAAACTTGATACCCTCCCATATTCTTCCAATATCTTGAGTACCCTCGGGACAGACCCCGTTATCTCTGAGAGGTATAGCAATATATCATCAGCATACATGCTTACCTTATGGCTTTCTGCCCCCATCCCGATCCCTTTTATCTGGTCGTCATTACGTTTTTTTTACCCCAATGGCTCCATTGTCAAAGCAAACAGAAGGGGCATCAGGGGACATACCTGCCTGGTACCCCTGCCTAGCCCAAACTCTTGTACTTCATTCCGTTTACAACCACCCTTGCCATTGGTCCTGAGTAGATTGCCCCAATCGCACGACACATTCTATCCCCCACCCCTTTTCCTCCGCATTATAGCAAAGAGAAAGCATCATTCGACTCTGTCAAAAGCATTTTCTGCATCCAAGTTTAATAGCGCCTTGCCCCCGGGTCTCCTTTAGTATGTTCCATAAAGTCCAAGGTGTTCCGAATTGCATCAGTGTCCTGTCTGCCTGCTATGAACCCCATTTGGTCTGGGTGGACAATGCAGGGCAATTTCCCTTCAAAGCGTGTCGCTAGGATTCTTGTGAATATTTTCTTATCCATGTTTAAAAAAGAGATGGGGCGGTACGATGAGCATTGGGCTGGGTCCCTTCCCTCCTTCTGGATTACCGATATTAATGCTCTGCTGAACGTGGCTGGCACCTCCCCCGTGTCTAGAATATGATTGTATAGCTTCACAATATGTTGTGTTAGAAGCCCAGCATGTTTTTTATAGAACCCTATGGTGTATCAGTCCTCTCCCGGTGCCTTTTAGTTCGTGAGGCGCAATATCGCATCCTGTACCTTTTCGGCTGTTATGGGGCTCCCTAGGTATTCAACCTCTGGGAATGTGAGCCTGGTCATGTTCACTTCCCTTAAGTATTCCCCCACTATAGCTTCCCTGTGAGGGCCTTCAGATTTGTATAGCTTCTCATAATATTGGGCGAAGCCTTAGCGAGCAATATCTTTTGGCAAGTCTTGGCTGTCCTCTTCAGGGCCTCTCAAAGTGGACACCCATCTTTCTGCTCTCTGCGCCCAGAGCCTTGCTGCTAATAACGCAACCGCCTTATCCCCTTTTTTATAGTATTTCTGTTTGAGGAAGCTCAATTTCCACAGGGTTTCCCCCATCCCCAGTGCTTTCAGCTCTGCCCTCTTGATAACAGCTCTTCTCTAATCTCATCTGTTCCCCTCTGTAGCGTGCATCTTATCCTCCCCCTCCACTATCTCTTTCCTCAGTCTCTCTTCCTGCAGTCCCCTTTTCTGCCTAGCACCCTCTCTGATCAGCAGCCCTCTCCAAGTTGCTTTCCCTGCATCCCAGAACACCCCGGTGTGTACTTCCCCAGTATCATTTATTTCAAAATATTCCGTTATAGCCTTTGTCAGTTGGTCTGCAAATAGTGGGTCTCCCCAGAGTGATTCATTACAGCGCCAGCTACTTTCTGGCCTGTGCAGTCCTTCAATATTCAAGGGTATTATCACCATATCATGGTCGGTGCATCCCACTGACCTAATAATGCTACCCATCACCTTTGTGCCCTGGTCCATGTTTAAGAGTAGGTAATCAATCCTAGTGTATGTCTTGTGCGGAGGTGAGAAAAAGGTGAAGCCTTCCTCTTGTGGGTGCTGACTTTGTCACATGTCCACTAGGCTGTGTGTCTCTATTGCCTGTCCCAGGTGCCTCAGTCTGTCTTCCCCTCTCTCTGGCCTCTCCCTTTCGCACTTCTGTCCCATGTTTCATTTTCCCAAGAATTAAAGCCTCCCCCCCCACCCCCTATGATGTATAGATCGGCTTTGAGCCCTTGTATTTCATTAAGCGCCCTGAGTCTAAATTGTGCTTGTCCCTGTTTGGGTGCATATATTGCCGCCAGTAGTACTCTCGCCCCTTCCATGATACACTGCAGTATCAGCAACTTTCCTCCCAACAGGCTCGCGGCCACGCACTCCCGTAGCCTACATTGTTTATATAATACTATACCAACACCTCCCCTCTTGGTATTTCCGGATGATCAGTGGACCTGTCCTATCCCCCCTCCTCTCAGCGCCCGCTCTTTCGAATGGATTGTGTCCTCCCACGTATTCCTCATCTTGTGATAATTCGTTTCGCCAGCTTCGCTGCTTCGGAAATAAAATTTTGGCAGAGGGCGTTGTGCTCGAGGTTGTAGCATTGAATGTCCCTCGACGGGCTCCGTACCATGTCGACGTCACTGATGGTATAAATAACTCGAGCCGTGCCCGTTGGCTTCAGTTCCGTTTTTCCGATTGCTTCGCTCTCGTGAACGGCGCGCTTCGAGATTTTCTGTCAAGAAAATGTCTTCCTCATCGACCGCTTCGACTTCCAAAACTGGGTTTAAGAGGTGTAACGACTGAGGGTCGAAGATGTCCATCACCGATCCTCACCGTATCTGTCTTTGGTGTCTGGGCTCAGACCATCAAACCAGCGACTGTGGCTCCTGTCAGTCAATGACGGAGAAGGCCCTCCGTGAGAGGAAAAGTAAGTTAGCGGTGGGGCTGGAGGAGTCGAAGGGCTCTTCGAAAACCTTGTCTAAAAAACATAAGAAATCGTCCGATTCAAAGGAATCGGAACGTCATAAAAAACATTCAAAGAGATCCCAATCTCGTAGCAGGTCGAGACGATCTTCTTCGTCTTCTTCTAAAAAGCTCAAAAGGAGACATAGATCTCCATCGTCATCATCCGATTAAACGACAGAATTGGTTCGATGCCCGACTAGATCGGATTCCCCTTCAAAATGGGAGAGCTTTAGGAGAAAAATGATGCAGGTCTTTGAGAACGCGGCCTCGACCCCCTCAAAGAAACCTCAGAAAAGCCAGACCCCGGTTGCTCCACTGGACGACGCAGGGAAGGCGGGAACTACGACGGTAAAGCCTAGTAGTACCCATAAATCTCGAGTCGACAAATCATCAAGAGATCCTAGAGGATCGAGAGTTTCTCCGATCCCTCACAAAAAACAAAAGTTGTCGAAGTCGAGCGCAACTTCGTCGACGCCATCGGCGCCGACAGCTTCGACGACGAATCCTATATTATCCCTGACGCCTTTGTCGAAGGCTTCGTCGAGTGCGTCAAAGGTTCCTTTGACCCCCTCGAAGAAAACACTGATTCCTTCGGCAAAAAGTCAGGAGGAAGAGAGAAGGTTTACACCTTTACCAAAATCGGACTTCTTGAGGTCCATGTCTTCAATTTTTGAAGAATCTGGCTCAGATGATGAGGATGTCACTCCTTTTGGATTAAAATATGGCACTAGACAAGTTCCAGAGGAACTGATAAACCCTGAGACAAAAATGAGAGACCTATCTGAAACTCTGCATTCTGCTAGTGGTGTGGACACATCACCCGAATTGGAGTTTACTGCACCTGATCCTGCAGAACATGCAGACTCGGGTATAGAAATTTGATGAGTAGGGTGATTGAATATATGGGTTGGGGAAGAGCCTCCCCCACGTTTCAGCAAGACGATATGACGGACATTATAGTCCGGGGACCCCGGAAAGACCCAGTTCTCCCTTTCCGTAGCGTGCTCCAAAGGACAGTTGAAAAGAACTGGGAAAAACCTGATAGCATTGTTGCAGTAGACAGCAATCTCCCAAAGAAGTACAGAACTTCTACTTCTGATCCAGAATACCTGAGTAGACACCCTACGCCAGAAAGTCTGGTTATTCAGGCCGCTACTACTTCAGGCAGACAGCATACCCAACCATACCTCTGGACAGGGAGGACAAAAAGGTTGATGCCTGGGCTCGTAAAGTTTTTACTTCGGGTAGCATGGCCTTGAAATCGACCAATGTCACCTGTACCCTGGCCAGGTTCACACATACCCTGTGGGAATGCATTTCGGCGGCGGCTGAACATATTCCGGAAGGCGAGGAATGGGAAGGCTTCCTGAATATAGTCAATGACGGAAAGGAGGCAATGGGGGAATGTCTCAAGTCTGGACTGGATACTGTTGATAGTATTAGCAGGTCCATGGCATCAAGCACAGTGCTACGCAGATTTGCGTGGTTGAGAAAGTCTGGGTTTGCACCAGATGTACAGACCAGACTTCTCAACATGCCCTTTGATGGCTTGAGGCTGTTTGGTAGTAAGGCTGATGAGAGCCTAGAAAAACTACAGACCTCGAAAGCGGCAGCCAAATCTCTTAGTGCCTCCATGCGACAGCCTCAGAAACCCTATTCGGCTCATTTTCCTGGAGGGGTCGTCCTTTTCAATACTACTCTCTGTTGGTAGAGGAAGAGGACAGGCTTTTCAAAGGGGCAAAAGGAATGTCACTCGTGGTGGACGAGCAAAGACTACAAAGCCATCTTCAGGAACGGCATCTATGCCCTCAGCCGCTCCTGCAGCCGCCTCCAAATCTCTCTGAGGTCTTATCATACAAAACACCAGTGGGAGGCAGAATCTCTCAGCATCTGAAGGAATGGCGGGGTATTACTTCAGATGCTTGGGCACTGGAAACAGTAGCTCAAGGTTACTGCCTTCCCTTCCTAAAAAAACCACACGATCATCCACCGGGAGCCAGCTCTACCAAAACTCCAGACCCGCTCCTTTTGCAGGAAATTTTAACCCTGCTAGAGAAAGGTGCAATAGAACATGTACCTGTAGCGGAGAGGAACAAAGGCTGGTACTCCCCTTATTTTCTCATCCCAAAGAAGGACGGAGGACTGAGACCCATCTTGAACTTAAGAAAATTTAACAAGTTCCTCAGGAAGGACAAGTTCAAGATGGTAACCCTTTCTCGGATCCTTCAGGCTCTCCAGCTCCAAGACTGGTTGGTATAATTGGACCTTCAGGATGCTTATTTTCATGTGCCAATCCATCCCAAGCACAGAAAATACCTTGGGTTCGCAGTTGGCAGGTCTCACTATCAGTTTTGAGTTCTGCCATTCGGGCTGACCTCCGCTCCGAGGGTTTTCACCAAGCAGATGGCGGTAGTAGCAGCGAGTCTCAGGAGAGGGGGGATTCACGTCTACCCCTACCTGGACGACTGGCTAATGAGAGCACATTCTCCAAAACAAGCTCAGGAACAACTATCGATCCCCTACCATATCCTCCACAACCTGGGCTTCTCCTTCAATTTCAAGAAGTCCCACATGATACCATCCCAACAACTCCAGTTTATCGGAGCAGTCTTGGAAACTTCCTTGGGCAAAGCCTCGTCGCCCGAGGTGAGGGCTCTCCACATCAGCAGATGGTTACAAAATTCCAGAAAGCCCAGCATCTGCCGGCCTTCGATTTCCTGAGGTTGCTCGGCCTCATGGCATCCTGCATTTTTCTGGTACCAGAGGCCAGACTGAGAATGAGATCCCTCCAATGGGCTCTCAGAACTCAGTGGTCCCAATTCTCGGGGAATATGTCAGATCTTCTGCAAGCCCCGAGCGCAGTTGCTCAGGATCTATCGTGGTGGGCTTGCAACGACAACATCCTCAAGGGAGAATCTTTTTGGCAACCATGGCCGGAGAAGACGGTAATGACGGACGCCTCACTCATGGGGTGGGGAGCTCACACCAATGATCTGACAGTCAGCGGACTTTGGTCTCCTTCGGAGTCCAAACTACACATCAATCTACTGAAGCTGAGGGCAATCAGACTAGCGCTGAAAGTCTTCCTGCCCACCGTACAGAGAAAACATTTCCTGATAATGATGGACAACACAGTGGCCATGTACTACCTCAACAAAAGAGGAGGCATAGGATCACTACCTCTGTGCAGAAAGGCAATGCAGCTCTGGTTCTGGGCAATACAAAAAGGAATCTCTCTTTCGGCAGTTCACCTAGCCGGAGAGCAGAATACGGTGGCAGACGCTCTGAGCAGGCAGAGCAGTCTCCTACGAGTGGAACCCCTCAAGTGCATCTGTTCGCAACCACAGTAAACCGGAAGTGCAAAAAGTATTGCTCAAGGGAATTTCCCCCGAGAAGAGCTCTAGGAGACGCGTTCGTAGTGGATTGGGATTTTCCCCTGCTGTACGCTTTTCCTCCAGTCCCCGTGATTCCTCAAGTAATCAGGAGGTTGAGAAAGTTCAGGAAAACCATGATCCTAATTGCCGCGGAATTGGCCAGGAGGACGTGGTACCCGGACCTTCTGGACATGTCCATCTGCCCTCCAGTACGTCTTCCACAAAGAGAGGATCTTCTCTCGCAAGAGGAAGGTCGGGTTCTCCATCCAGAGGTCAACACACTCAACCTTCATACATGGTTTCTGAGAGGTTGAGATACAAGGATTGGGATCTTCCGGGTGACGGAATGGAGATTTTGCTTTCGGCCAGAAGGCCAGCAACAAAATCCTTGTACCGGTGTCGTTGGAATAAGTTCATTAACTGGTGCAAAGATAGGGACGTGGACCCTTTTCAATGTAGCAAACCAATGGTGCTTTCTTTTCTATTACATCTAGCCAATCTGGGGCTCCAAATCGGAGCAATCAAAGGATATCTTGCTGCGCTGTCCATTTTTAAGCGCTCCTCGGAAGAGGTTTCTTGCTTTAAAATACCATCAATAATACAATTCCTGAAAGGACTTACAAATGTATATCCACCAATACCATTTCATGTTCCAACTTGGGATTTAAATAAATTTAGTTCTTAAATTCCTAACATGTATACCATTTGAGCCTCTGCACTCCTGTCCATTGAGGTTTTTAACACTAAAGGCTGTCCTTCTTGTGGCATTAACATCAGCCCGGAGGGTTAGTGAACTACAGGCTCTCTCATGTAAACCTCCATACACCACATTTTACAAAGACAAGGTAGTTCTGAAAGTTAAACCATCTTTCTTACCGAAAGTAGTTTCCGACTTCCATTTGTCGCAGAAAATTGTGTTACCAACATTCTATCCTCCTCCTCATTTGGGAAAGGAAGAGGAGAGATTACATAGGCTGGACCCTAAGAGAGCCTTCAGCTTTTACATTGCAAGAATGACAAAATTACGTCAAGACGACCAACTCTTTGTGGGCTACACAGGTCGTAAATTGGGGTTAGCGGTGACAAAACAAACCATATCCCGCTGGATTATTCTAGCTATATTGGAATGCTACAGATTAGCAGGAAAAGACCCACCGGATGGGCTATGTGCTCACTCCACAAGGGGAATGGCCACTTCTGCAGCTTTGAAGAGGGGAGTCCTTGCAAAAGTTATTTGCTTGGCGGCAACATGGGCTTCAATGCATACTTTTATCAAGCATTATTGCTTAGATGCCTCCTCCTCAAATGAGGGACTATTTGCCAGAGCGGTACTTCACTCTGTACGTGAAAACAAGAACTAGCACTCCCACCTCCAATTTCATCACTGCAATGGGAGACTATCACAAGATGAGGAATACGTGGGAGCACACAATCCATTCGAAGAACAAGTTACTTACCAACTGTAACGTTCTTTCGACTGGATGTTCCTCCCACATATTCCTCATCGACCCTCCCAGCCTACCCCGCAGTACAGTTTATGTTCTCTTACAATTTCCTCTCACGGTGGGCCTATCAGTCACAACACCTGGATGTTCCACGAGTATTTCCTCGAAAAAACAGAACTGAAGCCAAAGGGCTTGGCTCGAGCTATTTATACCATCAGTGACGTCGACATGGTACGGAGCCCGTCGTGGGACATTCAACGCCACAACCCCGAGCACAGCGCCCTCTGCTGAAAAATAAATTCCGAAGCAGCGAAGCTCGCGAAACGAATTATCATAAGATGAGGATACGTGGAAGGAACATCCAGTCGAAAGAACGTTACAGTTGGTAAGTAACTTGTTCTTCTCCTTGGATTAGGCACGTTTCTTGCAGAAAAAGCACATCTAGGGAGGCCTTTCGGAATTCCCTTGCGACTAGGGACCTCTTCATCAGGGAATTTTGGCCGTTCACATTTAACATACCCACAACATGACGCTTGTTTGCTTCACCTTTTCCCAATGTGATTGTACCACCCTGCCCTCCTTTTCCTCCTTTGCATGTTTAGTGACTCTCCCCTTTCCTCATCTTCCTTATCTTGGAATCTACTTTTCCCTTGACTGATGTACTCTTCCTTGGGGCCAAACCCATTACAGAAACCTCTTTTTAAGTTAATAGCTATTTGGAGCCTTAACTTGTGTTCGATAAGAGTCTTCGAGACGCCCTCTCTCCCAAACAGGGCCACTTTGGAGCAAAGTCTTTTACCTCCCTCGAACAATCCATTTTCTTACCTTTACTTTTCAACCAGATTGTGCTGTTCTCTCATCAGCCTTCACACATTCCTTTGCCTGGAGTCTTGTTCCAGCTGGTGTTCCGGTTTTATGGGTGTCTTGTGGGGTGATGGCCCATTTAGTCGCATATATTTTCTCCCTGTTTGCCCTCTTTTCCTCCTCTGCGGGCCAGGTGCAGATCTTGTACTACTTGTGGTCGGCCCTTAGGGGCTCCTTGATGCAGTCTCAGTATCTGCTGTGAGATGACATAGGGCCTGCTCCTCTTCTTCTGCCAAGGTTATATGGTAGTCCACCGCTTCTACCTCGAATTGTAGTGAGAAAGGATATCCCCACCTGTACCTGATACCCTTTTCTCGTAACCACTTTGTGAGGGGCCTACAGTCTCTGCTCCTGGACATTGCGAGGTTAGAAAGATCTTGGTAAATCCTGACTTTTGAGCCTTCAAAGTCAAACTCCCTTTGTTGCTTAGCCCTATTCAAAACATCCGTTTTGTCTTTGTAGCTCAGGAATTTTGCCACAATAGAGCGGGGGCCACTCCCGTAAGGTTTACCTCCTTGATGTGCTCTTTCAAGTTGCACTGGTTTTCCTCCTGCTTCGAAGAGATGGTACACTAGAGCCTGTACTTTCTCCTCTACTTGCATCAGAGTTTCTCTTGCCTTTTCTTTCAACCCCTGTCAGCTTGGCGTCCGGCCTCATTTCGACCATCTCTGCGTTGAGGTGGTTGTGTTCAAGACCCTCCACTTTGCTTTCAACCGGGGTCATCCTGCCAGATAGGTCGGCCTGTGAGGCTTGTAGATCTCACTTGAGGTCCTTGATTTCCACCAGGTTATGTCCTGAATCCTCCTTTGTCGAAAACAGGGACATGTCCATCTCTGTCATCATTTTCACCTCCGGGGCCTTCCTTGTTAACCTCATTGCTTCCCTGGTTGTGGCATTGTGCCGTCCATCTTTATCTTGCCCCCGATCTGGGCGCCCCCTTTGTTCTCTCCTAGTTCCTTTCTCCCTCCATTCCTTCTGTCAGAATCTTTTTCTTCTCCTTCCTGCTCTCCCAGCCCTCACCGTAGACGTCTGATCTGTCTACTCCCTCCTCTGGATCACAGCCCCGTACTCTTCCACTCTGCGCCAATTTCAGCATTTCCCCTCTCTCCCCTCGGTGCCTGTGCCTTCTTTCACCATCTCACCAGTGTGTGGCTTCCTCCACTTCACGCTGTTTCATTGAGCAGTGCTCCCGTGTGCCACTTTTGGTTGTGCAGTGGCTGTGTCTTACTTATTTACAGCCTATGTCCGTCTTGGCCATGCCCCTGTACCTCCTGCACGTTACTCAGTGGGTGCTGGGTGGCTACCAGTGTTGAGCACCCAGCTTTTCCTCCCCACTGTTTTTGCGTATTGAGTTGGCCGCAGGTTTTGGCACTTCCGGTATCGTTTCGGCTCCACCACTGCTCACTGTGCCAGTGCTCCTCACCACTTTGTCCCCTGGTCTCGGGTTTGGTTGCGTCCACCTCCCCAGCCCTCTCTCAGCTTAGTCCTGAAGATTCCAACCCACTTCATTCCTCCTCATTGCCTGTCTAAGCTCCACCAGCACCTTTCCATGTGTCTTGTTACTGGTCAATCTTCCTAGGACCAGGGAGCACAGGCGGGAAGCCTGTTACCTCCTGCTTGGTCTCTACCAGCCCTTTCCTGCCTTTCGGCTGCTCCAGCATAGGGCAGGCTTTCACCTCTGTTTGTCTTCTTTGCCCTGCTGTGTCATCGGCAGCTCTTTCTCCCTGAGGGGCTCATGCACTCTCCGCTTTTGTTATTGTTCTCTGCTGGGGGGGCGCTTAAGGTCGGGATTTCTGTGGTGCACGTACGTTGCTCCACCCGAGCTTGGTGGTACCCTTATGGAACGTACCATCCCTCTACTGTTTACTGTGCTCCCCTGTGGGAGTATTGTCCCCACTTTAGAGGGCCGGGCCTCCTCCGTGACATGTTTCAATTCCCTCTGGCTTCCCCAGCCACCTTCCAGTGCACTGCTGTTCCCTGCACTGTTAGTGGGACTCTGGGGGGGGTGTGGGGGGTGCAGGGGTCGGCCGTACCTTGGATACTGCACTTCTTCGATCCCATTCCTGTCTGGCTTCTCCGTTCTCCTCCCGTGCTCCTGCTTCACCTGTTTTCCGCTCTCCGCAAGGGGTAGCTCATTCCTTCCTTGCTGCCAGGCCGTCTCACCTGCTTTGCAGTCGCTTCACCGCCTCCTTCTCTTACCGGACTGCCGCGCTGCACAGTCTTCCTCTTGGTGCATCTCCCAATGACGCATCCTTCTGGATCTCTGCATGGGCATCTTTCTTGTATGTCGGCGTGCAGGGCACATGTCCAGCTATCTCTCACTTTTCCACCGGGGCACCCTGCCACTTCTTTTCGCCATCGCAGTACACATTGAGCATCCGGAGTGGGGCACTGCTTCTCTGCGTAGCTATGTCCGTGTCAGGCTCCGGGTCGTTTCTCTTCTCCATCTGTCAGAGGGCCCCGCCGTCTCCGTACGCCACAGCCCTCTCCTTGCAGTTCACTTTCTCTCCTTCACCTTCAGTCCCTCATGTTCCCTTCGCCGACACCCTCGTCCAGGCACCTTTTTACTTGTGTTTATTGGGTGACAGTGCTCCGTATAATCTCTGTTTTGCTGGAGGGAGCGGGAACTACGTGCCTATGCTGCCATTTTCTCCTGTGCACCCTAGTGGTCTCTCCATGGCCTTTTTTATATAAATTGAAACACTCCGTTGGTCTCTCCTGTGCCTTTTTACAATTCAGTAGAGGAAATATGGCTAGATACTGGCCCCACAGAGTTGTAATTGTAATTTGTTATTTATAACCCGTTTAATACCCAGAGGTTTCTAAGCGTGGACCCGGGATCAAACCTTTGTTTCTTCACGTTGTCTTGCTTCCAATACGAGCGCATTGCCCCTGAGCTATCCTCCAGAGACAGTCCAATCCTCCAAGTTCAGCTCTCTCCCTCCTAGTATCCAAAAACCAGTCTGATCACCACTTACACAGCAAGACAGTAGTTCCTCTCATTTACTTTTAACATATTCTTCTTTCTTAGTTGCAAGCATTACCTTGTATTTAGCCTGCAGGTATCTTGAATATAATTTATCAAACAACACTATTTTTAAGATAGGATAGCAGATCTTGCTTTGCCCTCTGGCATTCTTCGCCATACCAGCCCTTATTTCCTAATGTTATTTTTCTAGTTTTCCCCGCCGTTTTGGTGAAAAAAGGATGCAGTACCTGCACCATGTCATTATATGAATTCCCAATATTAGAGTTTGGGCCATCAGCCAGATAAATACCTACAACATGTTGAGCTCCACTTGCATAAATACTGGGTTTAGCCACTGACAAATCAATAGAGGACCATTTAACAGCCCCTTTGCAGTGTCCGGTAATCGCAATCTGGTTTGCATCCCTTGGGTCAGCAAGTCTACCAGTCCACGCTGGCCAAATCACAATTCAGAACACAGCTTAATGTGTAGTGATCACTGTCACTATGTTTGAGGACCTCCAAACTGGCCACCAAGTCCCAGTCAGCTAAACTGATCAGGATATAGTCTATCCTTGAGCTTCCCTGGTGCCCAATATATGTGACTTCCGCTGGTTTATCCAGGGGAGCTCTCCCATTGCAGGCTCGCAAACCTACCTCGTACACGAGCCTAGCAACTTCAGTGGCAGAAGGATGGAGCCTACCAGGTTTAACCGATTCTAATGACGACACCCCAAATCTGCATCCTGATCGTCCCGTAAACCATTTAGCACTTCAGTTGGTTCGAACTGGACATTTACATCCCCAAGTGCCAAGACTAGCGGGTAGTATTGTTGACAATTTAATACTCCATAATAATACAATACATAACTTGAAGAATTTCCAACGGTGCTGCCCCGCCAAGTCTATTGTAGATATTGAAAATCAATATGTGCTTCCCATTAATACTGACCTACTTCTAAACATATGTCATCGGATTTGGTGGGGATCAGTTTAACATTAAGATTCACAGCAGGGCTAATCAAGATTGCCAGTCCTCCTTCTGGTCTACCTCTTGTGCCCTTAGTTGCAATCTTACAAAAATAACTAAAACCCTGCATTTTAATATCATCCATTGCTCAGGTTTCCAGAAGGCAAACAATATCATATGAATTGATGAATCTGACCGATTCTGAATCCATCAACAATCTCTTGACCCCAGACACATTCCAACACATCAACTTAAAAACAGCTTTTGGTATAATTCCTACACGCTCCTGTGTTTCATGTGGAATAGAATTATAATTCACGTCATTTTCCTTCAATAGTCAGTCCGCTCCCTCCAATCCCTCCTCAGTTACACCTTTTTACACTAACAAGATGCTCGTCCCATGCCTATAACTAGACATGCTACACTTAAACAATGGGACTTTGGGGCGGATAGAAATATGTGTACATTCTGATGAGTATGTTCGAGATTCAATTGACAAAAGGCCCTCTACCAGCATAATTAGCCAGGGAAATCTGTATGAAATCCTGATCACCCGTGGGCATCTTTTCTCCTACACAATTTAAAATGTCCTCCCGTATTACCGACCTGCAGCCCCTAATGTGGCGCTGCCAATAGATAGTTTTGTTCACCAAAGATGTCAGATTTTTTAATCATCCAGCAACCCAGCCTGGGGACATCATACATGTACACACTCATCAACTCGGTTCTTTCTGTTAGTTTTCCCACCAATATAAGGCTGGTAGTCCTGCTGTGTATATCCTAAACAACTTCCTTCTTCATTCTGGAAACTTCTTTAGTAATACTGTGTAATGCAGTTATTATTTCACGATATTGTAAATTACGACATACACAATTATTGCCACAGGTGTTTTTATAGGAATACATGCCCATTGCCACGCGCTCATCAGGAGCTGTCTGCACTCTTACGGTGCGGGTGGCTAGGCCTGGCCTTTAACGACTCTATCCACAGCCTTCCTTCCCCCTTCCTTTTAACCCCTCTCCGAACCAGTAACAACTTCCTGTATCGCTATTAACCTGTACTTCAAAACGATTACACAAGGGAATGTCTTTCAGAAAAATCTCTGTAACCTTATTCGGCCCAGACTATCCCATTGGATTAGGATGAATACATCAGGGTTATTTTAATATCTGTTTTTCAAGTGCTTCCGGAACCGAAGATGGTACTCCTCAAGTTTCAGAGAGGCAGGGAGGCTGTTCTAGAGGGAGACCCCAGCCGAAGATAGAGATCTGCCACCAACTCGTTGCTTGGAGAAGCGACTGACCCTGAGGGAGTTGGAGGCGGATGAGCGAAGAGCTCGAGAGGTAATATATCTAGGAAGAGAGAGTTGAAGGTATTGAGGCACCAGACCCCAGAAGGCCTTGTGGACAATGCAGAGGGTTTTGAACTTAATCCTCGCAGCCACTGTGAGCCAGTGCATAGATTTCAGTCCTGTAGAGATACGATCCCTGGATTTGAGGCCAAGGACAAGTCTCGCAGTCCTGTTCTGGATGAGTTGCAGAGGGCGTAGAGTAGAAGCAGGCAGATTTAGAAAGAGGCTGTTGCAATAGTCCAGATTAAAAAGAACCAGATCCCTAGAGACAGTGAGATTCTGGGGGAAGGAGAGGAAAGGAAGAATACCTCTGAGGAGGTGCAGCTGGTAGTGTGACGTCTTAGAGACTTCAGAGATGTGAGGCGAGAAAGAGAGTGTGGAGTCGAAGATGACCCCAAGGTTTTTAGCCTTGCAGGTGGCAGTGGGAAGAGGGCCAAGAGAGGCCGGCCAGAGAGCTCCAGGGAAGGAGGGAGTGGGTGTGCCGATGAGATTCTCAGTCTTACTGGGATTAAGGCAGAGGTCATTGGTGGTGTACCACTCCTGGATAGAAGACAGTCAGATGAGGGACGGAGAAGAGGTGGCCGAAGGTAGCCTGAAAATAAGCGGAGTGTCATCCGTATAGCACTGAAAGTTGGGGCAGAGAGCAGCAGTGCGGTGGGCAAGGAGTGCCAGGTATTGGTTGAACAGCCAGGGAGAGAGGCTAAACCCCTGGGGGACGCCACAGGTAGAGAAGAAGATATCAGAGAGGAAGGATCCAAGTTGGACCTGGGAGGTTCGGTCAGAGAGGAAGGAAGTCAGCCTGACAGGTGATCCCTAGGTTAACACGGAGGATTAAGGTTAAGCAGGATGGCATGGATGACGGTGTCAAAGGCAGAAGAGAGATCAAGCAAGATGAGGACACAGGGGGTGTTAGAGTCAAGGTTGGAGAGCAGGTCTTCACAGATGTTCAGGAGAGCAGTTTCCATGCTTCTGGCAGCTCTGAAGCCAGACTGATGGTCATGAAGACAACCAACAGATTCAGTGTGGAGATTTAGCAGGTAGATGGCCAGTTTCTCCAGGAGCTTGCTCAGGAAGGGAGTGATGGAGATTGGGCGATAGTTAGCCGGGGAAGAGGGATCGGCAGATGGTTTCTTAAGAAGAGGGTGCACAAGGGAGTGCTTCGGGGGCGAAGGGAAGACTCCAATGGTGAAGGAGTGGTTGCAGAAGTCAGCCAGTGCAGGGGTAACGGTGTCAATGTTGTCCTTGATGGTTTTGGAGGAACAGGGGTGAACCTGTACGGGAATGCGAGGGGTCAGAAATGAGAGGCGGACACAGAGTTGTAATGTTTTCAACATTAAACATTTTATTAAAATAAATAAAGACCTTCATGCCCCTATCCTAATGTGTTTCCTTGCCTATGAAATCAAAACTAGGATCAGTCTGTGTCTCGTTGTCCAACTTAGGCAAACTGTCCTTGTGTTCAAAACGTATGTGACCCTCACACTAAAAAGGAACAACACAAATGTGCAAGGCAGATGCTTCTGGTTTAAACTAAAAAAAATAAGTGCAAAAACGAATTACATAAATCCAGCAAAACCATCCCTTCTCATGAACCGTTTCAGGTAAAATAATGGAAATGTTCAGTTCAAACTATAGTTCTTAAAGAGTGGTAAACCTGTCTCTTTCAAACAACACTTCCTTAAAGATAAAAGGTGTCTATTACTAACAATGGTGTTCTAAGGATGGCAAAAGTATCTCTTGGCAACTTTAATGCTGTTTTTAACACTTCCTTAGGGATGATGAGAAAATTGTCTTTTTCAAACAATGGCTTCCCAAGAATAGTAGAAATGTCCCTTTTCCACAACTGTTCCTTAAGAATGACAAAGGGTGTCTTTTCAAAGCAATTGTGATTTTTGTAAGGATGGTAAAAAGTGTCTCTGTACTCTCCTGCCAAGTATCTTTTCAACAAGTCTTTTCCTTTTGTAGATTTTGTGTGGATAACCTTGTAAACCCCCCTGCCAGGAATCCCCCTTCTGGGTCTTGCAGATCCCCTGGTCTACTCTCCTGTTAGATATCTTTTTCCCAAAAGGGCTGACTGCCTGATGCATTTCTTTCACGGGACTTCTCACAATGTTCTCGTTCCCTTTTTGTACAACACAGTTTTACTTATTCACTATTTATAATTATTTAGCTTCAGGTACTACTTGTCCCAAATTCCCCCATATTGGCATCTCATATAAGGAGGCAGGCTTTCTTCATTAACACTGTTTTGATTGTGGCAATGCTTGTTTCTATTCTCCCCAAATGTACTTCTCATATAAGGAGACTTGTACAAAGGTTGCCTTTCAACTTCATTTACATGCATCTGCTGAGGATAACATTTACTCCAATTTTCCCCAAATTGATCTCTCTGACATGAGGATTTGTGCAAGTTCTGTCTTTTCAATTTACTTGGTTGCTATTCAAAAGAATGTTTTATTGTCCATGTGCCTGTCTGCACTTCCTGTTATTTCCAAGACTTATTGGCAGACTCAAAGGTGTTTGATGGTATTTCTGGACTGTGGCGCACAGCTCCAGTGAAGCTGATTTCGGGGAAGGCTTTCCCGGCTTCTCAGACCCTCATTTGGTTTCAGCGCCGGCTCCGCGTTCATGAGCCGGTGAAACTGAAATGGTTTTGCAAGATAGCACCTCCACAGCATCGCTGCTACTGTCGACCTTCTAACGGTCTCTCTAAAGCATCCGCAGCACCTTTCCCGGTTTCGCATCTCTCTTGGTAAGTGTGCTTCCAAACGGGTACTCATAAGCCTCTCTCCCAGTGCGATTCACCTCCCGCTTCTGCTGCCTGTGCCGCTTCCTGCTTCAATTGCTCTGCAGCTTCCCTTTCCTCTCTTGAATGGAAGGTACTCCTCAGATTTAAATGTATCATACAGCTGATTACTATCAAGATAACTAGTCTGCAGGTTTAGCTTGATGTTTCTTTCATTCTCATTAACTCCTTCATCTTCCTCGTCTCAGTACTTGAGGCTTCATGAAATTTGAAGTTCCTAGGAGTTTTAGACTTTTTAAGGCTGTATTTTGTAAAAAGATCTTTGTTTAAATTAAAGCCATCAGAAATGGGGGATGTTACGTGTGTTTTATGTACATATGAGGTGTGAATAGTATCCTGCCTAGGGTGACTGAAAAGAAGGGGTTTTAGGGTTTTACAACTGAAGGGATTCGTATAATGACAATAGGACATAAAGAACTCTGGCATTATAGGGTCTTCTTCACTTGGAAGGGAAGAATACTGCGTCCCTCCAATGGAGTCACCACATCTCCAAGACATCCATCTCCTACCATGTGATCCTCCCTCATAATACCACCCCCAGGGTCAGGATCAGGTAGCACAGCCTTCCTCTGGCCACATGGGAGGAGAATTGAGACTGGTGGATTAGTGATGACCCCATAGGAGTCACCACAATATGTCACCCTTTTTTCAATCATTGCATAGAGTGCTGCTCAAGATGTGGCTCTTGACACCGTCTAATTCCAAAGCTCTATTGCAAAATTTGATTTTTCATTTTCTTTTCTCTTGCCATTCGGCCAAGAAGATTCCTTGGTATAATCAGGTTTTAAATTATTTGGCCTAGGTTCAAGCTACCACCTTATGACCCACTAATGTTGTACATTCCAAAACAGAAGTCAAACACTGAACTTTGAAATTTCTTGTCACGGCATGGGGGCTCAAGGAACTTGATATTGCCTTAAACTTGAAGATTGCAAACCACCTACTCATTTCAACTGAAGGTATTTAGCCGTATTTAGGTTGATTGAACGCAGGGCTATCCTGAGGTTACATTTTAATTGACTTCCTCTAAATGCATGGAGTAAGGAACGCATGTTTGCAACAGTAAAGACAGGCACAAGTGATCACAGTTCAAGGGTGTTTATTAAACTGTATGAAATGGGTGAGAAAAACGCCTAATCAAAACCTAAAGCTAAGATGGGAGCAAGCTATAACCATCAAATAAAAAGGCAGTCCTACTGGCGTCTTATCAAATAAAAAGGGCTATACTAAAAAAAGAATACTATTGCCAATCCTTGCCACTAAGTTACAAAAAGAGTGAGGGATAATATTTACCAGAAAAGAAAGAAGTGCTCCCGAAATGAGAAGTCAGGATGCCATGGCTGGGGTCTCCCTTCCCTACGTTTTAAGCGTAGGACGAGGTGGGACATCTGAGCACAGCACACTCCTGGGCTTCTCCGGCATGAGGTTCACTATTCTCAATGATACCAGGACCTTCAGGGGCCAAGTCTCTTCTCTACAAAGCTTCTTGCCTTAGAAGGCCTGCTGGTCCAAAACAACAAACAAACAAAAGTCCCTTTGGTGGTCTTGCACCTTGGGCGATTGCTCTTCGCCCCTTGGATCTCCCTCCTTCGTGCTCAGATCATTCTTGCAACATGGGCCTCCCTCTGTCAGATTTGCTACGGCCTTTCACTCTTACTATCAACATAATGTTCTCGGGTGTATCATGCTTCACCCTGGTTTGCAGACATCCCTCAGCCGGGTTCACGTTTGCCAATTTCACAGTTCACTTTGTTTTATCACGATGCCGGATTAACTTCTCTTAGCTTTTCTCTTGGCATCCCTCTGTCAGGACCACATAGCCACTTTAACACAATGTTCTTAATCTCGTTGGAAAGCGGGATTTCCCTTCCCCTTGATTTCTCTTGGCAACGGGTCAGAGACTTTCGATTGTACAGGGGATTTAACATGACCCTTGTAGGACCACTCTGACACCTCATGCTGCCGCCCTGCTAGGGCCTTCTGGTACTTGTAGTTTCAACACAAAACAAAGGGGGCAAGTCTGAGTCGTTCAAATGAACACTTCTCCAGCGCCTGACCACTCTGCAGCTGGCCCTTCTCTGGGCTTCTCACAAGTTCAAACACACACAAATTCTTTGTTCACAAATTCCTTGAGTTCATATAATGTTGCCAATTGCAACCTTGGGCTCCACACAGTTTGGTTTGCTATCACCTTTCTCCGACTCACCGGCTGTGCTGATGCCGTTGGCTAGTCTTGCTTCTGAGTCAAGGACGGTACCACGGTAGCCAGCGTGCCTCGCCGCCTGTGCCATCAACGCCGGAGGCCCCATGCACCATTGACACCTGTCACACCATGTGCCAGCTGTACTCCCCATGTCTTGTGATTCCCTTTTCAGAGGCTTTATAGGTCTGAGTTGAAAGGGCAAGGGCAATTCCTTGCTCGTAGTGGGCTCTTGTGCTCAGCCTTTTATCCCTTTGGGGAAGGTAAAGGGCCGCCAGGTGTGTGTGGTTATTGTCAATTGCCTGACTCTGCCTGACCCTTGTGTTGGGAGATAATAATAATTTGCATTTTTGTCGGGTAAACGGCTCTGGTGCTAGTCTGTTGTCTGTCACGGTGTAAGAAAGTGTTAGTATCGGAAAAGGGCAGGGGTAGAGCTTCTAAATATCCTACAGGGTAGGACGGGGTAAAGGTGTTATAGGGAAAGGGAACCGCGTCTCTCCCGTCAGTGTCCCACTTCCTGAAGACCCCCCCATCCAGGTAATACTCCCCCACTGGTCCACCGCCAGGAACTAAATCCAATAAAGATGACGGTGTCCTGGCCACCTGGATGACAGATCTCCTGGAACTAGCGGGCGAGACACCTTCAGGTTTCTCACAATGGGCAGGCACTTGAAGAGTCGGGACTTAGAACATAACAATTGTTATAATAAGGAGGAAACAAGCTTACATTTAATGTTTTTATGTCCTCAATATGCTTATCTTTGTGATTTTTATCTGGTTCTGATCCTGAAAGATTTTAATGTCACGAAGTGTAATGATGCTTTTGATCTCTTAATCTGTAACAAATCCTGGGTTTTGTCCATTGTGAATACTTCAATATTAAAGGATTTGCACACATAGACTTGTGTGATAAAGGTATCATCATGGTGTACTTGTTTCAATTGTGACTGACCAGTGATTTTCGCTGTTTTATGTTATTCTTTTAATGATTGTATTTTGTATTTTTTGTTATACTTCCATGAATTGTATTGTACAACACAAATAAATAGATACATGAATCCTTTCTTAAGTGAATTGACTTTGTATGTACCATTGACCTGTCTTTAGAGGGAAATATACACAACTTGAAAAAAAGCTATTGAATGGGACTGATTCAATAATGGGTCATTGATAGAAAACAGTCTTAGGTTATATGACCTCTATTTGTATCCCTCAAGATTTGGTACTATCCTTAAGCATATTACTTCCTAAAATTGCCATATTGTCTTCGAAATGTTGACTAATGTTTGCTAGAGAGTCCAGAGGTTAGAGGACCTACAAGAGTGATCCCAAGATCACAGTGTGTTTTGTGGTAGGTCAAAAGGAGGACTTTTTTTCCTAGGTCAGAAGGAGGACACCGCCTTTGATTAGATATTTCAGTAATAAGTGTATTAAAGAAAATGAATAAAGCTTAGTTTTCCCTATACAACAAGGCGTACCTACCTAATGAAACTAGCTAAGGTGCTAATCAGTGGTCAGTGAATGTCTCGAAATTCAATTGTACACCGTACACTTAATAACTCTGTCAAGAGAATGGGCCTCATTACGACAATGGAGGTAGCCATGCCGCTATTTGCGGCATAGCTACCCCCATACCGAGTACCGGGTCCGGGTTCCCTGAATGGGGAAATACCGGGCCATTCCGACCTTGGAGGGTCCGGTATTTCCCCATTCAGGGAACCCGGACCCGGTACATCCCATTCCCATTGGAGCCTCCATAGGGCTAAATGGGAATGGGGAGGATGCAAACAACGGGCCTGTTAATGACGGACCCATTGTTTGCATCCTGATCTGCTCGTGGGACCCGCTAAGGACGCCTGGTTTTACCAGGCGTCCTTAGCGGGTCCCGCGAGGCGACCTCGTAATGAGGCAGTAGGGGGTTAACGAGGCCGGCAGCTCTACCGGCCCCGTTAACCCCCTACCGCCTACTGTGTAATGAGGCCCAATGTCTTCCTTCTCCTGAGGTTATTTGGTTTCTCACCAACTGCTTTTCAATATATGATCTTTAGATAGTCTATAGTGACTATTTTGATCAGTTCGTACAGTTCATTCACTTTTGTATTGGGCCTTTGTTTCTTCTTTTGTTTTCCTCAACAAAGCGTGTTTTTTTTCTCTTCCCCTGGTAACCTTATCCAACAAGTATCCTTTCCTTCTGGGCTATTTCTTATTCTTCTGAAAAGTTTATAGACTTTGGTTTTTTCCTGTTCCTTGCCTTGATATATTTGTACTATGTCCACCCTGTTCTCGGGTTTCTCTTTTATAACTTGGCCCTCTAGTTTGATTAGGCCTTCTTGACCTTGACTGATATGAATGGGGTCACTCACAGAATATTTCTCATTCACTCCTCTTTGCGCTGGTTTTACAATATTTCTCTTGACTGAGATGAGTATGACTATTCAAATACTGCTTCTCAATCACTCTTCTTTCTGATCTCGTGCTATTATCTTCCTCTTGATAGTGACGAGTATGAGCATTCCAATAATGATTCTCCTTCACTCTTCTTTCTGATATTGTGATATTATATTTCTCTTGACTGTGACAAGTATGAGCATTCCAATAATTACTCTTATTCACTCCCCCGGGTCTCCTGTTGTCCATATTAGCTTCTGTTCTTCAGGCTATAGTCACCTGGTTTTGGTCATTGAGGGACAGCTCGTTCTCCCTCTAATTTGGTGCCTTGTAACCTTTCACCAGCTCCTCTTCCATCTTGTCGTCTCGGATGGCTGTACAGTATTTCGTATACCGGCTTGTCCTGTGTCTGGCAGAATGGTTTAGGCTTTTTTGCGAGGATTTCCTTGGTCCACCATGGACCGACCCCCCGTGGTCACACCACCACTTTCTCTCTCTCTCTCGGATGTGGGATGCCACGAATCTGGCTCTATTTCTCCTGGCTTCTGTGAGGGAGGCATGGTATGATAACTAGACACTGACACAAGAGCTGCAAGTTTCAAAACCTTTCATTGTTTAAAAGGGGTTGGAAAACTCTAACTAAGATGGGAGTATTCTCAACATCAAACAAAAAGAAAATACAGTCCTAACCAGTCCTTAGTCAAAATATAATGGCCTATACTAATAAACCTAATGCCTACCCTCTTTCTAATGCAATAAATGTGTAAAGGGAATGAGTAAAGCAAAAAAGGAAAATCAGTGTTCAAAAGTAATGTCAGTATGGCTGAGTAAACTCCCTTCCCCGTGTTTTGTAGCATGGGGCAAGGTGGCACACTTGGACCTTGCAACACACTATGGCTTCTGACACAAGGATGCAGTTCATTTCGTGGACCAGGGCCCACTTGGCCTTCCACGAAAAGTCACTTGTTTATCTGCTGGACCTCTCGGCTGTCTCTCTCTCTCCAGCTCAGGTCACCTTTTAGCTTGTAATAAAGTTCAACAAAAGTTAGTTTCCTTCTGGTCATCACAATTCAGTACAGGTTTCCCTGCGCCAAGCTCAAACCTTTCAATTACAATTGCTGGGGGTTTCATACCCCCCGCCTGTTTCGCCGTCTTCCTGGAAGAACTGCTCCTTCTTGTGTATCGCCTTCCTCAGATTGTGCCTCAGTATTCCACCTTTCACCCATGTGGGGAGAGCTAATAGGTACCAGGTGTATGTAATTAACATCAAGTGCCTGAACCTGTCTGATCTTATTAGGGGGACATGTCCAATGTATTGCATGGGTGGTACTCCTTTCAGCTTCAGACCTCCTCTTCCTCGACTCAGTGTTTGTGTAGGAAAGAAGGGATCTGGGATGTTCGAATATCCGATAAAATAGGATGGGACAAGGGTATTTGGAAAGGGGGGATACCATGCCTTGCCATTGGGCGTCCCCCCCACCCAGGTGATGCTCCCACACTTGTCCACCTGTAGGGTCTTGATCCAAACGCAATGGCCGTGCCCTGGCCACCTGAGTAAGGGACCCCCTAGGGTTTAGACAGTGAACTCCAGGGTTCTGGCTTTTCTGGTTCTGGTTTTTCATAATTCCTTGTTACCAACTGTAGCACATCGGTCACTTCTCACCCTCCTAAGATTGCAGGACGCTGCACGTCTTGCCTCTGCTTCTCGCTGGAGTTAGTGCTCAAACCTTTTTGTAACTCGCACGCTCTCTCCTTGCATCTCCAGGCTCCTCCTCTTTTTGGATTTACGGAGCCATGGGTTTCCCCCGCGCAAACCTTTGTTCCTTTTTCTCTTTCTCCTGCGGATTCTCTTCGCCATATGTCCTCTTTGTCCCAGTGGAATGAGAATTTAAAGGGAGCTCTTCCATTCCCTTTTGGCAATAACACATACTGGTTTTCTCTTCACATACATTTTGCTCAGAAAAGTTTGAAAATATTATTTTGTAATGTCCTGTAGGGAGTTCCTCACAGGAACAGCAGTCCTTGTCCCTATAGGGGGAGTCTCTCCTGGTGAGGCCCCACTGGCCCCTATGTGGAGGCTATCGCAAAGCGGGCTCACCTCCTTAGCCCCACAGGGGGGAGGATCCCCCTTGGGGAGAAGGGACGAATTTCCACACTTCGTCACAGTTTGTAGTTTGTGTAAGTTTGTAAATGAATTGGAAACTCTAAAACTTCTTTCTCTCTTGCCCTTCATTGATGGAGAATAGAAGTATCTTTTTTTTTTAAAGGGTACAAGATTCTTTTTTTTTTTTTTTTGCTGCTGATTCCTTCTGTGCACATTGTTTATATGGTAATCACTTCGGGCTATCTTTGGCTAATGCACAATTTTGGTTGCACGTTTTGCCCAGAATGAATGAAGCAATGTTCATTCTGCCTTGTAAGTATATGTATTATGTATTAATGATCTATAATATTTAATGTTTTACTAATTTGATTATTGTATTTGCGCCTCGATGAAATCATGATACTGTATTTATTATTTATTATTTTTGTATGACATTCTGTATTAAAAAAATATTAGGTGTGCTTGTCCTTGATTGCTTTGGCTTGTTCTCCTCATATAAGAGGTGGGGCAGTCATTTTGAATCTCACTTCTCTGCCCCTCCTCTCTCTGGCCGTTTGCTGTGTGCAGTCACCTTTGTATGTAAGCCAAACAGGAAAGTGCACCCATAGTATGACACTTCTGGTGGTTTCCTCCTCCTCTAATGCCCCCCTGAGGTGTTCTGGAGGCACAGCTGTGTTTGCTTCTTTTGACACAGAAGCAGGCTTGAATATATTTGTTCTCCAAGAAGGGGAGGGGTGGACTCTCTCTGCTCTTATGCTTCCACTGAGCTGCTCTCCCTGAAAGATGAACAGCACCTCTTTGGCTTGTCCCACATTTCAGATCCCTTAAATCCCAGGTTCACTTGTGACTGTGGTTTTCCAGTCCAGGGTTTCTTTTAGTAAACCTGAGCGATTATGAGAGATGTAGTCATCCACCTCAACAAAATCATGGCTGATCTGGGATGGGGAAATATTCCCTGGTGTCCGTGTCTTGCCTGGGCAGCCCCTATTGTGGTCTGACTGAAAAACCAGAGGGTGTTTCACTGCCTGGCCTCCTGGGATCCCTTCCTCATGTGGCCAGGGCACGTCATCACCTTTAGAACCAGACCCTGGGGGTGGACAAGTGCAGGAGAATCACCTGGGTGAGGAGTATTTGAGGTGTGGGGGAGAGACATCCGATGGGAAGACACAGTATCCACCCTTTCCCAATACCCCTAAACAATCACATTTTTTAGGATATTCCAACTTCTTAAATCTCCCCCCCTTTCCTACATGAACACTGTGCCGAGGAAGAGGAGGTCTACGGCTGAAAGGATTACCACCCATGCAATACACTGGGCAGGGCACTCTAACGCGATCAGGCAGGGTCAGGCACTTGACTTTAATCACGCACACCAAATACCTATTAGTACCCGGCGAGGGCACAATCAGAATGAAAGGACCATTCTGATTGGCCCTCGCTGAGGCATTACCCGGCCAGGAATCCCTTAGTCAGGATTCCACTGCCATTTTCCCCGGCGGGGATTGGGGCAGCCCTTCAGCCAATGAGGAGGCTCAAAGCAGGGCCATCCCCTTTCCTCTTTCCTCCCAGCCCTCCCCACCCCACCCCACTTAACTTCTTGCTCCTTTGTCCCCGGTAGGGGGACGATGGCAGCCTCCAGCTGTGTGGAGACTCAGAGCAGGTCCTATAACTATGGGCCCCGGGACATTACCTGAGTCGGTAATGCCCCCGCCGCTCAGGGCATATTGCTTAATTAACTCTCCCCACATGGTTAAAAGGTGGAACACAGAGACGTACTTTGAGCAAGGCGGTGCACTAGAACGGGCAGTTCCTCCAGGGCAATGACGAACCAGGCGACGGAGAGCAACAAAGTGAGGGGTTCAACCGAAGGGACACGAAGCCAGAGACTCCCGCTGGCGAGAGATTGTTATTTCAGAAAAGCCAAGAGGATTGCGCTTGACAGTCAAGCTGGAAGGGAGATGGAGTCTTCTGAGTGCTACGAAGCTACCCTCCAGGGCGAGCAGCAGAGTTGGGCAGCTGCAGTGGTAACAACCTTGACTCCTACATCAAGGGTGTGAAAGACAGAAAGCATCTCAACATGACCGGTGAGTTGAAAGCAGCAAAGAAAGCCTGTTCTGTGTTTAATTGAAATGCTTCTAATAGTACCCGAGGGATGAAGGTTATGCGAGCGCCAATAAGCTGTGAGAGAAAGTGAATCCATTGTTGAGAATCGTGAATACGAAATACAAAATAGCCGAGTGCTCCGGCGAAGTGCGATTGCCCAATCGAAAGTCTCTATGAAATGTTTTAAAGCTGCAGAGGCAGCAGGAACCGAGAAAGAGAAAGTAACCACAACACTGCATGAAAGAAAGCTTTGAAAGACTTGATCTAGGAGTAATTGATATGAAAGCAAGTCATACATAGCAAGTACATTTTCCATGAGTCATTGGAACTGAAGGAAAATATGTAAAGTGGAAGTAAAGAAAGGAGGGTCAAAGTGATCATGTGGAGTTGAGAGCATAAAAGTTTCAAAAGTCTTCGACAGCGAAGTCAAAACACGAAAGGTGTCTCGAACCCAACGGAGTGAAGCCCATGTGTGGAATGTGGAGAAAGCTTGGGGAAGGGAACCCCCCACCAAGGAGAAAAAGTTTGAGCCCGATTGAGGGGAACCTATCGTGTACTGCAAGCAAATAAAATACTTAGAAACTTTTTGTTGAAATTGTGTAGAAGCTTGAAGGGTGACCTGGACTTGGGTAATGGGAATCCGAGAGGTTAAACCTGTGGACTTTTGACTCAGACTTCAACAGCCAAGAAGAGACTGGAGGGCAGAGCAAGACGCCTAACTGTGTTTGCAAGCCAAAGTGTGTTCATCCATCAAGTGTTCCATCTAACCCTGTGCTATATAACGTAGGGCCGAGAATTAATACTGTTTGAAATTGCCATTCTGACATTTAATTTCACCACTGATTTTTCCATTTTTTAGATGCATATCCCTATGTCACATTAGTTTGTATTAGATGAGGGCAGGCATTAGGTTTTTGTTAGTATAGGCCTTTATTGTTTGACTAAGACTGACTAGGACTGTTTTCTTTATTATTTGATGGCCCTGATTACTCCCATCTTATTAATAGGACCAGACAGGAGTTTTTCCAACCCCCTTGAATTTAACAATAAAGGTTTTGAAACTTGCAACTCTTGTGTCAGTGTCTTCTTGTGATACCATGCCTCCCTTACATCTGTCTCCATTGACATACCCAGATCCAGTCCAGGTCTTGACTTTAACCCAGTGGGGATCCCTGGGAATGGCACTGGTCTGCTGCAGGACCTCCCCTGATGGCCTGGCTAAGTCGGAATGGGGCTTTCCTGTGCATAGCAGTTGCTATCAAGTGAGCCACGTGACTGTGCTCTGCTATGAGGGGGTGCTGCCGAGGTCCCCCGAAGGGTTTTAGGGTCACCCTACTAGGTACTTGTGAATCCCAGAAGCGGACCTTGTTATAGCACCCAGAGAGCAAACATTATTGTTTATGGTGAGCATAAATCTCCTGCATTGTTTTTGCACAAGAATATGTTGACACCAGGAGGTAGACTTTGTTGTGTTTTTTCCCATTGATCCTCACAAATGCGGTCTAGCTCACTTTTCACTGAGATGCACGCTTCTTTTCTGTGTTGCACAACTCCTGTTTTAATGTCTTTGCTGTTTTAGCTTGTGACCAAGTGGGCAATGACAAATTGCTTTTGTGGTCCAGAGGGCACACAGAGCAGCTGCCAACTTTAGGATGAGTGTGGGGTCCTTCGGCTACCTTCTCTGACATTTTCCCAAGACATCTTACCAACTTGCACAAAATGTGTAAACCTAAGAGCACAATTCAGTCAACACCCCAAGTATTTCAGAGAGACTGCCTAGAAGCCTCTCTCCTCCGTCCCTCTCTTCTGTGGTGTAAATAGCTGTTAATGGGTGAGGTAGATACTTCCCTGGCTCGAGGAGAACCCCCCTGTGTGTGGAACAGCTCAGACCTTGTGCATATTCTAATAATCCCTGACAATCTCTACCTAACCTTAGAAGGACAGCCCTTAGAATCTGGATGAATAAAGCATGACTGTCCTTGCCCTGCTCCCATCCTTTTAGCTGTGGCACAAAAAAGAAAAACCCAGTGAGACCCTTAACTTGAAAGGGGACAGAGAGACTGCCAACTCGAAATAGCAGATTTATTGGAAAGCCCATCATATGCCTCAGCCCCATATCCCCTGTATGTTACTGCCAACACACTTCACCATCCTGCAACCGTTGCACCTCGCCATCCCCTTTTTTACGTGAAGGTGCAGCACATGTTTGAGGAATCCCTGCCCCTCCCTCCATCTTCATCATGAAGAATCCACTGCAGTGATACAGCATCACTGATACCAGGGCCTGGTGCCACTTCATAACCTGGTGATTTTGTGTATGTTTGTGGCGATGGAGGGGAGATTTTCACTCTGGACTGTGGGAGAAGAGTTTGGGGCTTGCGGGAGACAGCAAGGTAAACCTCTGTGCGAAATGACCAGGGATTCCAGCCCCTGCCCTGATCAATGCCGGATGAACGCATTGAAAAACGCTTTTATTTCCCTGGCCAAGGCAGGCAGAATTCCCAGCAGGCCACAGAGCATGGTAGAATGACCTTTGAGGCATCTCTCAGCCTGTCAACCAGTGTGCTAAGCAAGAGAAGATGGGTGACCGCTACCTCAAATTTCAAGTAGCCTTTTCTCTGAACCAAAGTTTCTTGCCTCCCATAACCTTTAGCTGTTGCTTATGGTAATTGACTGGAGTTTACAGACTGCCTAGCCCTTCCCCCTCATCTACCAACTCACAGATGCTGGTTTTGGTGCACATGGAATACAATTTATCAATGAGAGAAAGCGGGGGCAGCGTGAGCTAGTGAAATGGGTCCTGCATGCAAGAAGCCAATTGTGGGAAAGCAGGGTTGCAGGTTGTTCTGCCTTGACTACATGTTATTCAGTGTGCATGTGTTCTACATGTAAAGTATAGTTGAGCCCTCGATGTAGTAGCCAGTTGCCCTAGGGGTTGATAAGACTATTTAAAATGCCCATTCCCCTCTTGCACTGCAACCGATAAAATACAACTCAGTCCCACAAAAGATTCGGTCGAGCTGTCACATAGTCAGCGAGATAGTAGTCATCTCTGCGCCTGAACACAATACTTTGCATGATTTTTATAATGTTTTAAACAAGTCATCTAAGTCTGATTACTATTTGCATTCAGTGTAATGCACTTTTATTTACATGTTTGCCCAGACTGTGGTCTTCCGAAGGGCCTTCGACCTTCATGGCGCTTCGAAGCCATAACAGTGGCAGTAGGCGCTATACAAATAATAAATAACATAACTTATTGAAGAAGACTTTGGATAGAAGCACCACTTTCATACTTCAGCTGCAATCCCCCTAGTGGAAGATGAGTACTAGGACAGACATCCCTTGCAGGCATCACAACAAACCCTCATAAACATTTGAGGCCCAGTCGGCTCTTTAACCCAACGGTCAGGACAATGTTCCTCCCATAAATCTCTGGTTTCCCCACCATCCTAGCTGGCATTGCTGCACTGGTAGACTGATCAGAATATAGCAAAATGCATTGTGACATATTTCTTACATCATAAAAGCTGGATTCCGGAACCAACTGTTAAAGTGGATGGAAGCATGGAAGCAGAGCTCCTGGTTCCCCTGGGCCACTCCCTCCTGGACACTACTGGTAGCTATATCCTTGTTTTGATCCTAGATGTGGGACATGTTTGGTTTGTGATCACTGGCGGCCCTGTGTGCCTTTCAGGTTCGTGCCTGTTCATGTCGCCCCTTCTCTTTTTTTGTATTAAGTTATTGGGGTGGTCGGTAGAAGCCGCGCTTTATCTTTGAATTCGTGGCCTGTGTGGAATCGATTAGCCGCTCTGGTGATGCATGCACCCTCATTTTCTTGTTTTCCTCAGTGGCGCTGCTTATTAAAATGATGCTATGCTTTATTCCGCTGAATGAGTCCGCCAGGCTGCCTGGACTCGCACCCCAGCACACAGCAAAGCAGAGACCGCAGAAGTGCTTTTGCCCCTCTCGCTGGGCGACACACAGCTGCCTGACCAGACAGTCACCGGGCTCCTGTTTCTTTTGAGCCTTGAGAGAAGTAGTTATTACACAGTCATGGGCGAGAATTTGGCACAAGAAGCTGACTAAAGCATACTGGACACCCCAGAGGAAATGCTTTGGTTCAGCATCTGGCGCTCGTACGGGCCCACAGAAAGAGGATGAAGGCTATTTGGACCTAGCAGCAATGTTAAAACATGACCCGTACCACAACACCACTAAATTTGAGGTAATGCCTTAAGTATTTCTACCTAATGTGTAGTATATCTATGTCTGTGGCTGGGCAGCCCCTCACCTACCCCAGTGGAGAACGCAGCATAGTCATTGACTGATTGTTCTGCCCCATGGGACGGTCGAGGTCCTCCTCAAGGGGATGCTAACCCATGGCTCGGATCTATTACAGTTTGCATCCTAAATATTGTTCTTCACTTGTTGACTGTTACCTTAATTGGATTGTCTATAGTAAACACTTTCTCTCTTTTGTGAGCAGGCAGTTACACATACGGAGATAGGTTTGAACATAATAATGCTTTCGTACAAGCGCATTTTATTTTTGGATTGACACAGGTTTCTGAGGTTCTATGTAATAACGAATTAAATGACTGTGTGGTAATGTACTTTGTTATAATTGCTTCAATTTGTTTTGTGTATTTATTAGGGGGGGTTCCCCCATCCCATCTCCTCTCCTCCTTCACTACCGTTCCCTACCCCCTTATGTTCCCTAACCCTTGTTTACATCTACACAATTACTTCTGTACCATGTCATTTGAAGTAATTGCAACGAAGTAAAGTACCTCCAAGTAATTTACTTTATTAAAACAACATACCGTTTCGGATTGCACGTTTTTTGCTTTCATCCGTAAAGCATAGTGATTTTGGAAGAGAAGAGTAATATCTAACATTCCGGAAAACTGACTGGGGAGTCTGATGCATCGTGATCCCTTGACCAACTAGAGGAAGCAGATATGCATATGTTATCATTGCTCTGTATTGGCCACCTTCCCTATCTGAATCAGTGGCGGGTTAAACTGCTAATTCCCCTTATTTGTTTTTGTGAGTCTATGGACCGTTGTCGGATGTATGTCCGTGTCCTTCAGACTGTATGTGTTACCCTATGGCAATGTTTGCGGACTTAAGAGGAATGAGGTGGGCGGATGGGGGAGGTAGGTACGAATGTCCTTATTTATTTATTTAAGCATTTATAAAGCGCACTAAGCCCGTGGGCATCAAGGCGCTGGTTACAGTGGAGAATGGGATATGGAACATGGGAGAACATTTCAATGGAAGAGCGTCAGTTGAAGAAGTGCGTTTTTAGCTTTTTCCTTAAGATGATGTAGGATGGTTCATCACCCAGGTGGGTAGGGGGGGGGGGCTCCTTCCAGAGAGAGAGGCCACCCGGACTGGGAAGCTGGACCCCCTCCTCCCCGCCCCCTGATCTTTTGCGGTTAAATCTCGGGGGGACGAAGCAATGTTTGTAGGCGTATCTTAAAGGTCTTGCCAGGGAATATTTTAAGAATAAGTTGCAGTAGTTCTGAGCAAATCAGAGCACGTGCTACTTCGAGCCGTTTCTTTGTAGTCAAGAAGGGTCTGCTGGCTTTGATGAGCTTACATAATCTTTTGCTCCCTTCCGTTATGGAAACTAAATTTGTGGTATGGAATATGCAGGGAATGAATACCTCAGTGTCATAGGTGACCTCAAAAACACACCCGCCTTCGAAGGGGCTCACTAAAGGCCATCCATTTATTTCTCGTTGTCATGATTTGATAAATTCGCTATAGTTTCTGCCATATGGAGGCCCGATTTGGCGTTTGTTCCCTATTGGACTTAACTTCCGAACATTACTAGACACAGCTGTGGTGATTTGGGAGCTCTAAATCAACCTTTTAGATTTTGCTTCCCGTCCGGACCATTCCAGGTTTTTGGCATCCAGTTTGCTGATATAGTCAAACGACTATGCTTCCCTGAATGCCCGACCCACTGCTACATCTCCAGCCTTGCACCTCAAACTTGGGTGGAGGATAAAGGATCCGCCTGTGGCTGGCAGGTGCTGGCAATCAGCACACCTGAGGCATGTGCTTGGTAGCCTTAAAAGCCTCTGTTTGCTTCAGTCCAGCGGTAGCCATTGTTGCTTTGGCTGGTTCGTAGTTTCATATTTTTTGTTCCTAGATCCCTGGATTTCGAATTTAGTGTGCTTATTAGTATTTTCCACTTCCTGGATTCCCTTTGCTTTCCTCTGTTTTGCAGCAGCACTTTCTGTTAGGGAGAGTTCTCATTTATGGCTAATTTCCCTTACCTAGTGAGTCCCTCAGCAGCTTTGCTGAATTTCTGGGGTTTATTTTTTCTACCTGTTAAGAGTGTGAGCCTTTTTCCCACTCTTAAAGTGTATTTTTTGTGTGTGTTGTACTTTTTGTGCTCATGGGCTATGGAGTGTCACCAACTCCCTAGACATCTTTTTACTTGTGTATCACACAGCACCTTTAGTGCAGTGACACAGGGATGTCTTTTAGACTTCCCTTGTGAACTCCATTTCTGGGGATGACTACTGTCCCCCAGAAGCATGTAAAGTCACCATCGGCTTTACTAGTCCTTTTAAAAATACAGATCCAGTACAAGCCATCTTACAATGGAGTACTGGAAGGGAATATATTTCCCCTGTCCTTCTGTAAACTCAAAGGGCATTTTGTGTCCCCCTTCCTGACTCGACATGGCTGTGGCAGTGGTAACTATCATTTTTACACGGATTCCTGTGTTAGTGTTCTGGCTGTGGTGACAGGTGTGAACATAAAACCCACTACCCCATATCATTTTTATCGTGGGTCCTAGCGTGGTGTTGGAAAGGTCTTTCTTGTTGTTTGCTTTTCGCTCCAAACCAGGTTTGGTTTCCTTGTTCGCCGTCCTTTGGTGGGCTTCTGCGAAGAAGCCCTCCTTTGGCGTCTAGGTGGGCTGAATGTGAGGGAGTGGTTTAGTAACCCCCTGCACAGGGTCTCCTTGGAGACCCAAGAAGCACTTTGTGTCCATTGGCTGGGGTGGTTGTGCGGGCTGGACAACGCCCCTGCTGTGTGATTGACAGCCAGGCTGTGTGAATGGAGGATTTTGGCATAAAAGGCAGGACTCTTGGGCTGGAAGTCAGTCGCCACTGGAACTACAAGAACCGAAGAGAAGTGGAGAAGAAGACGCTGCTGCAACTCCTGGATCCCGGTGAAGCCCTGCTGCAGTCCTGAGCTATCTACCCTTCAACGACAGAGAAGATCCAATTCGGAGTCTTCTTCCCTTGAGCCTGGTGGGATCAACCAGCTCACCTTTTACAGCCAGAGAATCCTCTTCTGGGTCGAAATCACTGCACTGAGCTGTAGTGGTCCTGATAGCCATCAGAAGAGCCCTCTCCTGTTTTTAAGGAGCGCACCTGTTATTCATCGTTGCTTTGCTGCTGCTGGCTTCATCCCTGGGTAGTGCAGATCGCTCCAGGCATCCTCCTTCTTGTCCCCACGACTGAAGCTTCAGGAACCGTGAGTCTGCAGGAACTACCAGGAACAACTGCCGTAGCACCAGCTTTCTTCATCCGAATAAAGTACTTTGTCCATTTGGTTGTTCTCTCCATCCGACCTTGAGGAATCGGGGTGAACCCTTTTCCTTTCCGAAGGCTTGTCCTTTCTTCCTTTCGTCTTATAACTTTTGCTTCCCTTTGACAATATCCAGTACTCCTGGCAACGTTAATCTTGAACTGTTCTCACCCTGTGATCCTCGACAACGGAGCCCCTGCTCCATTTGACACTGGCGCAGGCCTATTGACTTTTATCTGCCTCTTAGACCACGTCCTCTGATTCTATTGCCTTGACAAAAGTATTGCCTATGATTTTTATCCACTATTCCCTTGTTTTAATTCTATGTGCTAAGTGTGTTTAACTACGGTTACATTTCTTCCTGCGGGTACGATTTTCTTTCGTAAGACCGAACTGTCATTACCGTCCAAAAGTGATTGCATATTAACCCACAGTAACGTCTTTGTTTCGAAACACCGGTCTGTCAAATCCTAATGTACTTACCTTGAATTGACTGAACAAAAGGAATAGGTTGTGTGTAGTATATTTAGAGTGTGGTTTTATTTAATAGAAGTGTAGTGTTTTGTGAGCAGATGGTTTAAAAATAAATGTACTTATATTTTTTAACCAGAAACCTTGAGTCCGTGTTTGCTTGAGTCACAGTAATTGTAGTCCTTTGTGTAATCCCTATTACTGCGCATTTGCTCTTGAGATAAGTCTGGCTGCTCAGCCATCACTACCACTTTACTGTGTAGTACAGGCTTCTACCAACAGTGAACTGGTACTATCACTTGTAGTCTTAATTGTATGTAGTGTTCCCTAAGGGTACTGCATATGATTTTGCCTAACACTTACATTTTCCTGTGTATCCAAGTTTGTCTGTTTTTTGTTCCTTTGACTTTGCCCTTGTCTGCAGTGTAACCTTAACCCTCTAGGTACTCTTCATTGAGAGATTTCTTATTTTGTACCCTCTTCCTTTCCTTCCATGGGTGTTGAGGGGAGAGGCTTTGGGGGCTTGTAATTTCGTTTTCCCTGCTCCTGTTCCTGGACTTTAACTAGACGTCTGGTCCTGGTTTTCATTTACACTTCTCTCTTGGTTCCCTATTGATTGTTAGGTTCTGTTGTGTCCAGCTCCTGTGTGAATGCCCATGTTTTCCTCACTATTCTGTAAGTCTTATTCCTACTTGACCGTTCTTGTGAGTCTTGTGTATAAAGCTATCCTCCCTTTGCTGTTGTAGCCTTTCTGGACCCCTCAATGATCAGCAGGGTTTTTGGACTTCACTGCCATACCAGGTGGTGTTTCTCGTCCTTGTAAGTATTGTCTTTAAGTTATCTTATACCATCAAGCGTGTTTGCTCACAGACCCTGTCATTGTGTGTGGGCTTAGTGCTGACAGTAGTTCTGACAGCAATTGTGGGTGAGGAGCTTGCAGACCTTCTTACTAATCATAAAGAGCTTCCAAGTGCATACCCCACATCCCTTTTAATATATTTGTATTACGTTCCACTTGAACATCTTGGGCTTAGTGTGCATGTTTCTTGGCTTCCGAAAGCAAGTTGCATAATAAGTATTACTCACAGTGTGAGTTTGTGCAAATTTCCCTAGCCGTATACACTGCCCAATGTCTCCCCAAGCCACTTATCTCCAGTGGGCTTTGCCCTCCATTGCCCAGGCTTCCCTAAACCCCAAGATGGTCACTAGAGATTGGTAACCAGTATCGTCGAAGAGCTGGCTGGTTGCTTGTGAAGGCCTAAAGGCAATCGTCTTATTTTACTCCCTCTTCTAGGTGTAACCTGACAAGGGTGCCCACAATAAGAATAGTAACAAGGATTGGTTCCTTTTAATCACCCAGGACTCACCCGATCTTCTTTCTTGAATGCTCTTGTACTCATGTTCTATTGTTTTTCCCTTGCTTCTACTCTCCTCCACTCTACTTCCTCCCACTCTCTTTCTTATCCTCTCTTCCTCTCACTGTCCCTTCCATGTTACTCCACCTTACATCTACTCCTACTCCCCCTCTACTCCCTGCTACTGTCTGCTCTTTCCTCCCCACTACACTACTCTCCACGTCCCCTCTCCACTCCCAATACGCCCCACTACCACTATTCCCCACTCCTACTTTGCTCCATTCCCACTGCAGTCCTCCCACAGTCACCCTCCTGTTATTCGCCAAATTGCCTTTACCAGTCAGTCTCACTAAAATCCATACTCTCTCCTTCTTAGTCTCCCTCCTTCACCTTACATGTACCCTCACTCACTCCCCAGTACCCTTTTCTTTCGACAACCAATACTTAACCTTGTACACACTTTGTGCAAACTTCCTCCAGGTTCCTCCTTCCTCCACCTGGTCTCTTGGTCTGCCTCTCACTTGACCACACCCGAACAACCCACACTGCCTTGTCCTTGCTGCCCTCCTTTATTCCACCGTTCCTCTTCAATTGGTCTCCATGTCAGTTGGTTCTGCAGGCCAATTGCTGACTTCCTTTTCCCGGTGCCCTGGTTACAAGCATCAGAGAACATAAAACTGCCCTTAAGCCGCACACCCTTGTTGTGCACTGGTCTGCCGCGTCCCTGCATATCTGCCCATTACAATTGGTCAGTTTCAGAGTATGTATGCAGGTTTAATGGAATGTCTGGAGAGGAAGTGTCCTCTGCGTGAAATGTTGCTGTTCTGCTCGTTGATGGTTCTCACACCGATGAGCAGCATGATCGGGTCTCTGCGGCTAGGAATCCTGGTATCAGTGGTCCTACGGCACAAGAACAACAACACTGGCCAGTATACTGTGTGGCAGGTATGGGGCAAGTAAAAGTGGTACTTAGTTGTACTCTTACGTCCCGTCCCCTTTCCTCCATACTTTACGGGCGTCCCTTCCAAGGGACAGGAGACGGAACCTTTTCCACCAGAAAAAACCTTCCTCTCCGGCATGGGGTCTGGCATGGATTTACATGCTCATGAATATTCCCCGTTGTCAGGCTGGGAATCCTCGGTACAGAAAAAAATCAGTATCAGTTTCGTTTCTGATCTGTCTTTCCTAGTAGTAACCATTCACTGATCTCTGAGTCATACTGCCCTCAGCCAATGACTGCCCTCTCCCTAAGCCCCGCCTGCGGCAGCCATCCTCAGATTTTTACCGCACTTTCAAATGTTGGGAGTCCTCGTGCTGTAGCTCTCGAGCTTTCCTGCGTTTTTGCAGTTTTTCAAAGAGAATTTCTAATTTTTCGGTTAAATTGAGCCTCAAGCTCCACCGTCTTTACATCCGATCAACCAGGACCCGTTTCGGAAGTTTCTACGCCCCTCAAGGGTGAAGATTTCGTCGAACGACGTTTTTGGAGGAGTCCAGAAGTTTCTGAGGCCTACCCCGGACATGGCCCAGGAGAAAGGGAGCTCGACGGCCGGGAAGCTGTTCAGGGCCTGCCCTGGATGCCAGCTGCAGAACGTGTTCAAGGAAGACGAGCATTCCTTATGCCTCTACTGTCTTCACGAGGGCAAAACGCACATGGAGGAGGACTGTGCGTTTGCGTGAACATGTCGAGGGGACCATAAGGGACCGCCATCTTCGTCTCGCCAACTGGCTGGAGGGAAAGAGCCCATCAGGTGAGAGGAAAAAGAAGAAATCCGAGCGGTCTTCTAAGTCCTGTGAGGGTGTCCCGGCGACAGGGGCCTAACAGAAGGCCAAGCACCGCGAGTCCGCGGGCACCGGGAGCACCGAACGGTCGGGCTCCTCGGCTGCCAGGCAGGGCGCATCCTCCCCGGCGCCATCAACCACGAGCCAACGCTCTGGCTCAGGTAAGAGGAAATCCAAGAACCCGGCCAAGCTTCTGGAGAGGCCCCGGTCGATCTCGAAGATTTCGGCTGAGGGGGAGCGAGGCGGGGAGCCCTCCTCCAAGGTGAAGGCCACAAACATGCAGTCGGTGACTAAGGCCTTGATTCACCCAGCCAAGGCCTCTATCGAGGTGGTCGTGGCAACCCTGGCGCAGCCTGTGGAGGTTACACCCGTGGTAGCGGCCTCAGGGCCCAGAGTCTCCCTGCCACCTCGGAGGGAGGCATCTTTCAAGCCCATCGAAAGAACCCCTGTTAGGGAGAATTCTCTCTTTAGGCTGAATTTCCTAACCTAGTGAGTCCCCCAGCAGCTTTGCTGGATTTCTGGAGTTTTTTTTTCTTCTGCTGCCAAGAGTGAGACTCTTTTTCTCCCACTCTTGGACATGATTCATGGTATTCCTTTGATTGGTAATGTGTTTTATGGGCTATGGGGTCATTTACTCCATAGGGTCTCATGTGTTTTTCCTATGTGTGTTACACAGCACCCTCCGTGCAGTAACACAGGGGTGTCATAGTAACACCCCACCATAGACTCCATACCCTGGGACTGACTACTGTCTCCAAGGGCATGTAAAGTCACCATTGGCTTTACTAGTCCCAAATTATGAACAGAAATCAGTACAAACCATCATATTGTGGACGTACTGGTTGGGGCAATTCGATTGCCCGGGGTCTGTTAGTCGAGGGGGCACGTCTCCGTCCCCCCTGATCGAGTTTTGGCTGGTGGCAGTGGAAACTTCTTTTTATATTCGACCGCGAA
This sequence comes from Ambystoma mexicanum, assembly GCF_040938575.1. Classification (NCBI taxonomy): domain Eukaryota; kingdom Metazoa; phylum Chordata; class Amphibia; order Caudata; family Ambystomatidae; genus Ambystoma; species Ambystoma mexicanum. Next base: position 82,186,493 of record NC_090936.1, read on the forward strand.
TATTTTCCGATGGGATTTTCCCATTGTTCGAGGCTACCAAATTTAATTATTTAATTCTCATAGCCTCGAACATACCGCCGGTTTATTTAATTAATATTAATTCTCCGGTTGGTATTTTTTGCCAAGACTCGATTCTAAAATGGCGTTTGTGTTCTCTTCAGTGACTCCAACCCAAGTCGAGCCCTTTGTTCCACTTTTTGGTGAGCTTCTCCACAGAAGCCTCCAAAAGTGGTGCCACTCTGTCTGGGTACCACAGGGGGGTGTGGGAGGGGGTTTAGGCACCCTGGACCGAGTTACCTAGGTAACTCAGGTCGCACTCTTGTGTGATTGGCCCAAGTGGTGAGCCGGCCGGCTCACCACTTAGCATGTTTGATTGACAGCTAGGCTGAGTGAATGGGGGTATGCTGCATAAAAGCAGGGCTTTGGGGACTGGAACTTCAGAAGTCGCCACAGGACCTGAGAATCCGACGAGGGAGAAGCTGAGCCGACCTACCACGACGACATCACCGGTGGAGCCCTGCAGAACCGACTCGCCACTTCCCGACGACAGAGAAGATCTCCCGGCTGGAGAGGCTTCTTCCCCTGACTGGTGGGCACAACCAGTTTTCCTTTCTTTCTTCGCACCCCAGCCCGATTTGTAGTCGAACTGCCTGTGCCAAGCACCCCGGCAACCGGATAGCCACTCACCACTGAACCGCGAATCACCGGACCGCTCCTTGTACCTGAGAAACTCCACGGCTGGTTTCTTCCCTGGCAGTGCAACGGACTCCTGTCTTCCTCCACGACGAGATCCTCTCTTCCCCCGGACGAAGCACCGACTTGCACCCGCTGCCAGGAACAACTGCCCCCGCTGGAGCGTTCTCACCACTTTAAGGTACCGCGTCCACCAGGCCTCCCTTTCTAAAGATTGCTACAAGGTAATAATAACTCAACCTTCTGGACTGGGCTGGCCGCCTGGACCCTCTAACTGGTCCCTTTCTGTGGTCCAACTCCTTTTTGAACCTTTAAAAGACCTTTGTGCACTGCAACCGTGTGACCTTGGACACATTTCGTTTGGATCCCCCGAAGGTGGATCCGACCTCTTGAACTCTAACTTCACGGTTTTACTTTGCCTTCCTCCCTTGTTGTGTTCTTGAAAAAGCATTGGGATCTGTTTCAATTTGTTCTGTTTTTCTCTCCCTTTTTAAAACAAACTATTAGAGTGCCATCTACTTTAAGCTCTCACCGCTGTCTGAAAATAAGTGGGGCTTTACTTAAGACTTGTCTAATATTCTTTTAAGGGAGTGTATATCTTTTAGTGACCGTGTTTTTGAATTGCTTATTATTAGTGCCTGTGTGTTTTTCTAGATGTGGTTTTTAATAAATAATTATATCTCTTTTACACCAAGCCCTGGTCAGTGTTTACTTGTTCTATTGTGTGCTCCTGACCTATTGTGAATACTCTGTATACTGCCTAACTCTTCTTGAGGGAAGTCTGACTGCTCAGCCACAGCTACCAAGTGAATCTGTGTGGTACAGACGGCTACCAAGTGGTTTACTGCCAAACACCTGTAGTCCTAAATCTTTTGCAGTGGTACCAGAGGGAACTGCACAGGTTTCTGCCTAACAACCCCCACGAAAGCCCCGGCGGAGAAAGAGGGGGGGGACAGTGGCTGTTGTGGATTCAGACACAACCTCCGAGGGGAACTTGTCGAAGCCCCTGAGAGCAACGACGCGGGCATGGAGGAGGACCAGCCCGTCGAGAGGCATCCCGACGAGGGGGACGACGGAAGTGACGGCGGCGTCGACGGGACCCCAGACCAACCTTTGCGCCCGTCGCAGCCAGTGCCGCAGGACAACTCAGCGGCCATTTTGATGGCAATTCAATCCTTATGCTCTGAAATAAGGACTAGATTGCCTTTACCCCCGACGGGGGAGCCGGAACCAGGCCCAACGGAGGAGCCAGGAACAGGGCCGTCGGGATGTCCACCACCCAAGAGGAGAAGAACACATCCTCCTGCACCCTTCCAGCCCTCGAGGCCTGCTCAACCCTCCTCCCAGTCCACGGTCCGCGAGGATGACACAAGCACAGACACGGCCACGAAGGGCCCGGACGACGAGGGCGGCGACGGTGGGGTGGACCTCCTGTCGTCCCCTCTCCGGGCTTCCCCGCCCGATGAGCTTGGATCCTTCCATGCGATGATCTCCAGAGCATCCGAGCTTTTACAGCTCTGCCTCGAAGAAAAGAAGAAGGAGGAGTTCCTCTATCAACGTCGAGAGACCAAGAGGAAGACGGTCCTCGCGGTACCTCTACTGGATGACATCTGGGACGAGGGGCTCTCCCTCCTCAAGAACCCATCCACGATGCTGGCAAAAAGGGACCGATACGAAAAGAAGTACCGGGTCCCCGACGCGGCCCCTCTATGCCTTAGAGCACAGCCGACCCCGGATTCAGTCGTCTCGGCAAAGCCGGGGGGGCATCGGCATCGACATTGACTTCACCGCCGGACGGCGAGGAAAAAAGCTCGACGCGATGGGGTCTCTGTACCCCAGCCTCCGGCTCCATCTACCCCTCCTCCTCCACGAGATCCTCCAGATCCGCAGGTCACGGACGAGGAGGAGGATCCGGACACGCCATCCTCAGCCAGGGCCTTGCATGAATGTCTTGCTGGCCTGGCGGAGTACCTGGGCCTCCCTCTGCCCGAGGTCGAACAGCTGGCAGAAGGGGTCCTGGCTGAAGTCCTCACAAGACACCCTTCTGCCAACACAGGGATTCCATTGCAAACCGATGTTGTCTCCCTGTCCAAGAAGGGTTCGCTCAAGCCCCACTCAGTCCAGCCGGTCAACCGATGCCTGGTCGCCAAGTACAGGCTAATTGGAAGGGGACACACTCTTGCTCTCGATCCATCCTCAGCCACACTCCTCAGTGATCGCTGCGGCATCACTTTACTCCAAGCCTCATTTGTCCTCCGCCTCCTCGTCTACGGCGCTGCTAGGCAAGGAGGAGAAGATCTTGGAGGCTTACGGCAAGAAGATCTACTCCAACGCCTCCTTGCACCTGCGTCAGGCCAACGCAGATGCCATGCTGGCTGCCGCCAACCAACGGTTATGGCAGGAAATTGTGGTCTTCCTCCCGGAACTCCCCTCCCAATGGCAATCATGCTTTAAGGCAGGGCTAGCGGAGGCCAAGCTCGTGGCGCATCACCTCATGGAATTCACAGTAGCGCATATCGATACCTCTGGCCGTACCATCTGCATTGCCACGGACATGATATGATATGGCATTTGTAACGCGCCTATACACAAGTGGCTCCGGGTGACGAAATTCAACCCGGATGACAAGGAGCGCATCCTAGATATCCATTTCGAGGGGGGGGGGCCTATTCCACTCTACGGACGAAGAGCTGGACAAAAAGAACAGCTCACAAACGGCAAAGTCCTTGTCTATTCTTACAAAGACCACACCCAATTCTTACACCCAATCTCAGCTGCGCTCAGAGAAGGGTCCTACATATGGAGCCGGAACGCTCGCTGTCTCAGAGCCGACGCAAACAACAAAAAGAGGGGGGGGGTAAGGGCTTTTTCCAGTCCGCCTCCTCAACCTTAGCCTTCGAGGGAAAGAAGGCATGACACGCCCCTTTGGGTCCACGTGTCTCCGGTGGGGGGCAGGCTTGCTCTCCATGCACATTTCTGGCGCCAAGAATTTTGCGGACCCGCGGGGGTTCCGCCTTCCTATCCCAGCCTCTCCTCACTCCTCCCCTCCACTCCCACAGTTTGGGACAGGAACTCTTTTGGCGGAGATCGGGTCGCTCGTAGGGAGCCAGGCAGTGGAGGAAGTTCCAGCCTCCCAGCGAGGCTTTGGCTTCTACTCCAGGATTTTCGCCATTCCTAAGAAGAACCAGGCGGGCCTGAGAGTTGTGCTGGACCTTTCCCCCCTCAACCTCTCCTGAACCCTGCAAAAATTCAAGATGGTTACGCCAGCTTTTATAGCAGAGACATTGGACAATGGAGACTGGATGGGCTCCCTGGACCTGAAGGACGTGTACCTACACGTCTCGATTTGGCAGCCCCATCGTTCTTTCCTACAGTTCAGAATCATGGGCTACCATTTCCAATACAAAGTCCTTCTGTTTGGCCTCAACTCTGCCCCCACGGTCTTTACCAGGCTCATGAACGCTAGAGCCGCTCTCCTCAGAGCGCAGGGCCTCCACATCTACCCATACCTTGATGACTGGCTCGTCAGGGCTACATCTCCGGAAGCGATTCACCACTCGTCCCATGCCCTTTTGAACACACTGCATGACCTGGGTTTCTCGCTCAACCTCAAGAAGTCACAGCTGCTCCCTACGCAGACTCAGATATTCCTGGGTCTTATCCTGGGTCTCATTTGGGACACGTGCTCCGAGAGGGTTTTCCGGTCGGAAGACAAGATCTCGGCCATCAAGAGGGCCACCGCCCACTTCCTCAGCAGAGAGGTGACCTCGGCATGGTGGTACCAACGTCTCCTGGGTCTACTAGTGGCGGTTCTGCTAGCCGTGCCGAACACGAGACTAAGGATGAGAAGGCATCAGCTGCACTTCGTGGCCTCATGGAATCAGGAGCGGGGCTCGCAATCCGAGACGATCACCGTTCCCTCATCTCTCCACCCAGACCTAACTTGGTGGGACATGGACTGCAACCTACGGACGGGCAAGCCCTTTCGGCCGCCCTCTCCGCAGGCCACCAACACCACAGACTCCTCGCTCGAGGGCTGGGGAGCCACCCTGGACGATCTTTCGGTCCACGGCACCTTGGCTCGGCAGGAGCAGGAATACCACATCAAGTGGCTGGAGCTGAACGCCATCTGGCTAACGCTCAGAGCATTCCTACCACTTCTCAAAGGCAAGACTGTCCTCATCCAGACAGACAACTCGACCAGCATGCACTACGTCAACAAGCAGGGAGACACCAGATCCTCTCCTCTGTGCAGACTGCCAATCAACATGTGGGAGTGGCCCTGGAAAACTACATCTACCTCAGGGCAGTCCACCTCCTGGGCAAATCCAACCTGGAAACGCACAGACACAGCAGGCTGGGAGCGGACACTTACAAGTGGCAGCTAAACAACCTTGTTATTCAGGAGATCTTCAACAGGTGGGGTCACACCCACATGGATCTCTTTGCCACCTGGCACAACAAGAAGTGTCCCCAGTCTGCATCCTGGCAAGGTCAGGGCCCGGCTCTCTGGGCGATGCATTTCATTTCCAGTGGATCGGCATGAAAGCCTATGCCTTTCCGCCCACTCCTCTGATGTACAGGGTAATTTGCAAGATCAAGGAGTCTCGCCGACTCCTCATCATCCTGATAGCTCCATGGTGGCTGGCCAGGCCATGGTTTTCAGGGCTACTCAGCCTCTCAGAGGTGCCCACAATACACCTCACGACAGGCCCAGCACATCTTCTGGCGCAGCAGGGAGGTAGAATCATCCACCCTGCACCAGGGAAATTAGCCCTCACAGCGTGGTACCTGAGCAGGTAACGCTTCGGCACCTTAGCCTCTCACAGGCCAATCTGGAGATCATACAGGGCGCCAGGAGCAAAGCCACCAGGGCCAAGTACAAAAGCAAATGGACCAGATTCTGCCACTGGGCAGACTCCAAGGGAATTGACCCCTTGGCGTGCACCTTGGACGACGTGCTCTCCTTTTTGGTGTACCTCGCTCACTCAGGCGTGCAGGTGGATACCTGCCGCACATACCTTGCAGCCATTGGGCTTACAGGAAGTCAGAGGAGGGCATTTATTCCTCCTCCAACCCTATCGTCAAAAAACATCTGACTGGTCTTGCTAGGCTCTACCCGCCTGTCAAGAGACTGCACCCGGTGTGGGACCTCAACATAGTCTTGGGCGCACTGGCACACAAACCATTTGAGCCAATGGCATCCGTGGACATCAGGATGGTCACCATAAAGGCGGCCTTACTAGTCGGCCTTACCTCGGCTCGTAGTCGGCAAGATCCAGGCGCTGGTCGCCTCTGAACCATATACCACCTTTCACAAAGACAAGGTAGTCATGCGGACGCACCCGGCTTTTCTGCCCAAGGTTCCGTCCGCTTTCCACCTAAACGAGGAAATAGTCCTTCCTATGTTCTTTCCCGATCCCAATGACGAAGCACAAAGGGTGCTGCACTGCCTGGATGTCAGGCTTGCTCTGAAATTCTACTTGGAAAGGACCAAGGTTGTCACTTTTGGAGGCTCAAGACCTGGCTATCAGGCTTCAAAGGCCTCCATATCCCGCTGCAAGGTCTCTGCCATCAAAGAAGCTTACGAGGGCCAGCACAAGCCACTTCGGGCCAACATGCATGTCCACGCAGTCAAGGCCAATGCAACGGCCATCGCATTCCAATGCCATGTCCCTTGGCAAGTCATAAGCACGGCGGCCACTTGGGCCTCGCCCTCTGCTTTTTGCAAGCATTACTGTTTGGACGCCGGCTCTAGATCTGGTGCAGCTTTCGGACAGGCGGTTCTCAGGAACCTATTTGCTTAAGAAGGGTCTCCTCCACCCTGGAGCTACAATTAGTTGTAATCGCCCATACAGTATGGAGGAATGGGGACGGGATGTAAGAGTAATTATAAGTTACTCACCGTAGTGACTAACATACTCTTAGTCCATAGTCCCCTTTCCTCCATACATCCAACCAACCTCCCCCCTAATAATACTGGTGTCATTAGGCAATGTTAAATCTATTGTCGACACGTCAATGGGGACTGAGGTGTGGCGCTGGTGGGCGGAGTTAAGGCAGGGCATGCTCCCTGGCCGTGCCCCATTGCCTCTAAATTTAAAGGGGAAGACGTTTTTTTGTGGTGAAAAAGGTTCTGTCTCCTGTCCCTTGGAAGGGACGCCCGTACAGTATGGAGGAAAGGGGACTATGGACTAAGAGTACGTTAGTCACTACGGTGAGTAACTTGTAATTTTCACCCAGGCACATGCAGAAGGGACAGAGACTGCGGCCCTCCTAAATCTCTCTGGGGCAGGGCTGGCTCTAGCAAGTACTCTAGTAGGCCGATTTCCCCAGGTTGAGAGGGTCTCTGACGCTGTCACAAAGGGCACAGCTTTGTGCAGCTATACTAGTACACTTCCTTATGCAGTAGCTTTCTCATATTACATGCAGACCCACACATATGCAAAACTGTGTTGTAACATCCATATTACTTGTAGGAGCTCTGCAGTTACATCCCTTTGATACTTCATTGTGGGTTTGTGCTTCTGTAACACATGCAACAATCTGTGCGATGACTTTTAAGATGGATTTTCTAAATCATGCCTGGGGTTGAATTTCGGGAAGCCAACCTATTATGGTGCACAGGGAGGTATTGAAGTCTAGTCAACCCAATCAAGGTAAGGTAGCAGAGTGGTACTGCTTAGATTCCGGAGTGGCGTGAGAGTGGTCTAGGGCTATGAGTCCACACAGAACAACCACCAAAAATTCCAGTTAGACAAAAACACACAAATATACAATGATTTATTAGGCCTTTAAAATACACACTAAGCAATTAAAAACTCTAGGTAGATATTTCTACACACTAATTATAAAATAGAATTTCTCCAGCATGGGGTCTGGCATGGATTCACATGCTCATGAATATTCCCCGTCGTCAGGCCGGGAATCCTCGGTATAGAAAAAATCAGTATCAGTTTCGTTTCTGATCTGTCTTTCTTAGTAGTAACCAATCACTGGTTTCTGGGTCATACTGCCCCCAGCCAATGACTGCCCTCTCCCTAAGCCCCGCCTCTGGCAGCCATCCTCAGATTTTTACCGCACATTCAAGTGTTGGCAGTCCTCGTGCTGTAGCTCTCGAGCTTTTGCTGCGTTTTCTCATTTTTCGGTTAAATTGAGCCTCAAGCTCCACCGTTTCTACATCCGATCAACGGGGGCCCGTTTCTGAGTTTTCTACGCCCCTCAAGGGTGAAGATTTCGTCGAGTTACGCTTTTGGAGGATTCCAGAAGTTCCGAGGCCTACCCCGGACATGACCGAGGAGAAAGGAAGCTCGACGGCCGGGAAGCTGTTCAGGACCTGCCCTGGATGCCTGCTTCAGAATGTGTTCAAGGCGGACGAGCATTCGTTATTCCTCTACTGTCTCCATGAGGACAAGACGCATGTGGAGAGCGGTCTTCTAAGTCCTGTGAGGGCGCCCAACGGTCGGGCTCCTTGGCTGCCAGGCAGGGCGCATCCTCTCCGGCTCCATCAACCACGAGCCAACGCTCTGGCTCGGGTAAGAGGAAGTCCGAGAACCCGGCGAAGCTTCTGGAGAGGCCCCGGTCGATCTCGAAGATTCCGGCAGAGGGGGAGCGAGGCTCGGACCCTCCCCCCAAGGTGAAGGCCCCAGGCGTACAGAAGGTGACGATGGCCTTAATTCACCCTGCTAAGACCTCGTTCGAGGATGGCACAGCGGCCCTGGCTCAGCTTGTAGAGCCTACGCCAGTGGAGGCGACCTCAGGATCCAGAGTCTCCCTGCCACCGCGGAGGGAGTCGTCTTTCAGACCCATTGAGAAGACCCCCACAAAGTCCCCGTTGGAAAAGGAGGGGGAGGGGCAGGTGGCCATCGTGGATACGTACACGACCTCTGAAGAAGAGCTCATCGAAGTCGTGGAGGAGGCCCAGCCCATCGGGAGGGATCCCGATGAGAGCGACGGTGCCGCCGCCAAGGTTCCTTAAGAGCCCTCGCGCTCGTCGTTTCCAGTGCCGCAGGACACTTCGGCTGCCATTTTGTTAGCGATTCAGTCCTTATGCTCGGAGATAAGGACAAGGTTGCCCCTCCCCCCGACGGAGGTACCTGAGCCAGACCCGACGGGGGAACCGGAGCCGAGACCTTCGGAAAGTCCACCGCATAAGAAGAGGAGGACGCATCCTTGTCTACCTCTCCCACCTCTGCGGCCTGCTCTGCCTTCCCCCCGGTCTACTACCCACAGGGATGATACAGGCACGGACACGGCTACGACAGGTACAGATGACGACGGAGGCGACGACGGGACGTGTCCCCCATTGCCCCCTGCTCGGGCGTCCCCGCCCAACGAGATTGGATCCTTCCATGCCATGATTTCCAGGGCATCCAAGCTCTTCCAGCTCTGCCCCGAAAAGAAGTAGTAGGAAGGGTTCCTTTACCAACGGCGCGAGGCTAAAAGGAAGACGGTCCTCGCCGTACCACTTCTTGATGACATCTGGGATGAGGGGCTTGCCCTCCTCAAGAACCCTGCCACGGCGCCTGCAAAGAGGGACCGGTACGAGAATAAGTACCGGGTCCCCGACGCTGCCCCCTTGTGCCTTCGGGCACAACCTACCCCGGATTCGGTTGTCTCGGCGGCGGCAAAGAAGAAAGCTGGGGGGGGGGGCAATCGGCCTCGACATCAACTTCCCCGCCGGACGGCGAGGGCAGGAAGCTGGACACGATGGGACGACGGGTCATCTCATCCGCAGCGACGACTATCAAGGCGGCCAACGCCCTGGCTATCGTAGCCCGCTACGACAGGGAGTTGTGGTTCAAAATCGCCCCTCTATTGGACTTCCTTCCGGACGCCAAAAGGGCTGAGGCCCTTGAAATCTTACAGGAAGGTGAGATTGCTTCGGACCACTCCATCACGGTGGCAACGGACATCGCCGACACCAGTTTCCGTCAGTTGGGCAACGGCGTTTGCCTGAGACGACGAGGATGGCTCAAGGCGACGGATTTCCGTCAGGATGTACAAACCAAAGTTTAGGACATGCCCTTCGACGGGAACAACCTGTTTGGGAAGGCGGTTGATGAGTCCCTTCCGGCTATCAAGACGGACACGGAGACTGCCCGGGCTCTGGGAGTGCTCCAACAACGACGGCCTTCCTTTCGGAGCTCCGGAGGCAGACAAGGTACCTCCAAGGGATCCGGCAGTGGCTCCTCGACGTACCGCCAAGCGGCAAGATCTTCGTCTCAGGAGGCCTACAGGGGACGCGGCAAGTCAGGTGGTGCCCGTCGTCGTCGACAGGGAGGTCAAGGAGGCAAGGCGGCCTCCAAACAAGATTGAACTGAGATTCGTCAGCGTGTGGGAGTCCATCTCCACCAACCGTTGGGTGCTGGAAGCCCTGGCCCAAGGGCACGCTCTCGAGTTCCAGAAGAAGTGCCCTCGCGTTCCACCCGTGGCCAGGAAGGAAAATCACATCCCTCAACCACTGTTGGAAGTAAGGGCGATGCTCAAGAAAGGTGCCATCGAGCTCGTCCCAAAGAGGCTTCGGGGCTCCGGAGTTTACTCAAGGTAGTTCCTCGTAAAGAAGACAGGAGGATGGAGTCCCATCCTGGACCTGCGACGACTGAACAAGTACATCAAGGCACAGAAGTTCCGGATGGTCACCCTCCAGCACGTGCTGGGACAGCTGGAGGAGGGCGATTTCCTGTCGTCGTTGGACTTGGAGGATGCGTACTTCCACATCCCCATTCTAAAAAGACTTTCCAAAATCCCACCTGGTCCCGTAGCAAGTCGCCCTGTTTCTGGGAGCCAAGCTCGACACAGTGGCGCGGCTGGCCTCGCCGTCGGAGGAAAGGACCAGGACCATCCTGGGCAAGGTGCAGCGTCTGCTGGCCACGGACATGGCCAAGGTAAGATCTATCAAGTCCCTCCTCGGGATGATGTCCTCCTGCATTAATCTGGTGCGCCTTTGCAGGCTTCGGATGCGCCCCTTACAAGAGTTCCTCGACGCCCGCTGGGTCCAGTCGACGGGCAGCTTCGAGGACAGGATCCCACTCAATGAGACGTTCCGTCAGGCGATCCGGTGGTGGGGTACCCGCTCGCATCTGTCGGCGGGCATTGACTTTCAGACCCCAGCTCACCAGGTGACAGTGGCGACGGATGCCTCCCTGGAAGGTTGGGAAGCACACTCCGGAGATCTTCACGCGAAAGGCCTTTGGCTCCCAGAGGAGAAGTCACTCCACATCAACATCTTGGAGCTCCGCGCAGTGTTCTGGGCCCTCAGGTCTTTTCTTCCGTCCCTCAAGGGCAAGATGGTGAGGATCTTCACCGACAACACCACCACGATGTTCTACATCCGGAAGCAGGGCGGAACCAGATCCCCTGCCCTATCCAAGGAAGCCCAGGATCTGTGGCATTGGGCCGTCGCCCAAGGGATGTTCCTGGTGCCTTTTCATCTGTCAGGAATAAAAAACACCATCGCCGACTCACTCAGCAGAGAGCTGCGCTCGTGGCACGAGTGGGAACTACGCCAGGATCAAGTGGATTGACTCTTCCGACGATGGAGCGAACCCCAGATCGATCTCTTCGCGACGGCGACGAACTCCAAGTGCCGGAGGTTCGCCAGCAGGTTCCCCCAGCCGAGGAGCATGGGCGATGCTTTCTCGTTCCCCTGCGACCGCCTATTTCTTCATGCGTTCCCTCCGTTGCCGTTGCTGCTCTGGCTCATCAACCAGCTCAAGAGGCCCGGTGCAGGATGATCCTCGTCGTGGCCGAGACAGATCTGGTTCACGGACCTTCTGGACTGTCAGTGTTCACACCAGTCAAGCTGCCGACGGACGCGGATCTTCTCTCCAGAGAAGGAGGCGCAATTCTTCATCACAACCCAGAATCGCTGAACTTTCAGGCCTGGCTCCTGCAGCACTAGAGTTTGGAGGGTACGACATCCCAGCCGACTGCAGAGAGGTTCTTGCAAAGGCCAGGGCGTCCTCAAATCTGAAGTGCTACGGACATAAATGGAAGAGGTTCTCTGTCTGGTGCTGTGCACAGAAGATTAACCCTCTGCGGATTACGGCCCCTCAAGTATTGCCGTACCTACTGTCATTGGCCAAGGCCGGACTAGCGCACGCCTCCATCAAGATACATCTGGCCGCCATCTCACGATACAACAGGACTAAGGGACGGGCATCCTTGTGGTCTCATCGGCTGGTGAAGGAATTTATGAAAGGATTGTTCTGATCATTCCCGCCGGTGAAGGCCCCTGCCCCGGCGTGGGAGCTCAACGTGGTGCTGACCAGGCTCATGGGGGCCCCATTTGAGCCTATGTATCCGGCACCGTTGAAGTTTCTGTCGTGGAAGACAGATTTTCCCGTGGCCATCACCTCTGCACGACAAGTGGGACAGATCCAAGCCCTATCTTGCAAGCCACCATACTTCACTTTTCACAACACAAGGGTGGTGTTGAGGACGCACCCCTCATTCATGCCCAAGGTGCCGTTGGACTTCCACCTCAACGAACCCTTGGTGTTGCGAGTTTTCTTCCCGTCGCCTTCGTCGCCGGCTGAGAGGACTCTTCACTCGCTGGACGTAGCTAGAGCGCTGAAGTTCTACGTGGACCGCACGAAGAGTTTTCAGAAGACATCACAGCTGTTTGTGAAGTTTGGACCTGTGAATCAAGGGAAGGCTCTCTCGAAGGCTTCCATTTCCAGATGGCTCTCTGGCTGCATCATGCACTGTCACAGGTTGGCAAACCGACCGCTGCCCGGCCGTCCGAGAGCCCATTCGACCAGAGCGATCGCTGCTACCACTGCGTTCCTTTCTGGTGTGCCCCTGCTCGACATCTGCAGGGCTGCGACGTGGAGGTCGACACACACCTTCACGAGATTCTACTGCGTCGATCGGGACTCCAGGGAGGAGTTCAGGGTCGGCCAAGCAGTGCTGCACAACCTGTTCGCTTAAGGTGAGCCTGGTGAGGAGGTAAGAGATGCTTAATGTTGAGTGTTTTGGTATTGCTTAATGTTGAGCCTGTTGCCACCTCCCGTGGTTGTGCATGTGTATACTGCTATGTATTCTTATATTCATGAGCATGTGAATCCATGCCAGACCCCATGCTGGAGAAGGAACAAGTTACTTACCTGTAACTGTTGTTCTCCAGCATGGGTCTGGCATGGATTCACATGCGAACCCTTCCGCCTACCCCTCTGCGGCTTTTCACTTGGTCATACTGCCACTTTACGTGCTACCAAATCTGAGGATGGCTGCCAGAGGCGGGGCTTAGGGAGAGGGCAGTCATTGGCTGGGGGCAGAATGACCCAGACACCAGTGATTGGTTACTACTAAGAAAGACAGATCAGAAACAAAACTGATACTGATTTTTTCTATACCGAGGATTCCCGGCCTGAAGACGGGGAATATTCATGAGCATGTGAATCCATGCCAGACCCATGCTAGAGAACAGTTACAGGTAAGTAACTTGTTCCACATTCACCCTTAGGAGAAGAAAGAAAGCATTTGATTCAATAATCTGTGTGAAATAGGTATGTACTCAAATTCATGAAATCCAGTAAATACACTTTAGAATAACAACAGGACAGTTTCAGTAAAACTTAGTAAGTCCAGCCCTATGATGGTCTGGGGCCTTGTGCCCTGAAGTCATTGGTTCCAAAGTTATGCTTTTCAGGAAGGTTTACTATGTGATATGCAGTGGTTACGATACAGAAGTTCCAAAAGTATGTCCAGTTCAGGTAATAACTCACTCAATCCCAGACATCAGGATAGGCCTGGGAAGGGATCCTTGACCGGCCTCCACCGACCAAAGTCAGGAGAGGGTGTGATAGGAACAGGACTTTACGCACATGTAACCCTATGGAGAACAAGTGGGGAAAGGAACAGGTATGTTAACCTACTCCCCCAACTCTGATTTCTCCAGAGACCACTGTTGAGGTTTCAGATTGTGTTAGGAGGTACAGTCTTCTATGCTTGGTCCCGTCAAGAGAGGCCCAGGGGTCACCGGTGCAGAGGTCACTTTCGGGTGCAGGATTTCGTTTTGGTCAGACAGTGCTTGAATCTCAGTTCCAGGCACCTTCTTGCTGAACACCCTTGTGAAGAAAATATGACGACATCTGTGAAGCAAGCAACCTCGGCACACATCCAGGGAGCGATGAAGATGGAGCCAACACGATCAGGCTGCAACAAAGGAGCAGGCACAGCATCTGTTGATGCAAGAAGGCTAAAAATGCAGACACCGGCATCTTGTAGTACAAACTTAAGATCCTCCAAGTTCCAAAGATGCACTTATAAAGGCGACGGTTGCAGTGAAGAAGCCCAGGAGAGTGGTGGTCAGTTTACTGGTTGGTTCATGGACATAGCCAAAGGCTCTGATGATACTGATCCTCGAGAAAGGGTTGAGACGGGTTGTTCCCACCAGCCTGGGGGTCAAAGCACAGACAAGGGCCTTCTTGATATTAGGACAAAGAAGCAGGACCTCACTGGTACTTCACTGGAGTTTGTGCTGGTCATCTGTGGGAGTCGCTGCACTTATTTGCAGGGGTCTTGACTCCAACAGTAATCTGTAGAATTCCGTAGGAGCCCTTCTTTTATCCAAAGATTTGGGCTGGTAGCTCGCCAAGGTCCACCAATGGTAAGGCTCTGCATCATTCAAACTGGCAGTGGCTATCCAATTATGGAAAGCAACTGGCTACAACATCTGCCCAGCAACAGACATTCAGGCATCAGGGTGTGTACTGGGACCAGACAGTCCCAGCCGCCACATTCTGACTTGCACATAAATCGTCTTTGCCCTGGAAAGCAGCAGCTTTCCCCGGGAAAGGGCTTCCCATATATAGGGCATGAAGAAGGCCAAAGGACAATCTGGCCATTGGACAATGTAGGGAAGGCATGGTATCACAAGTGTGACAATGACACAGCGGATACAATTTGTAAAACCTTTATTTATTGAAAATGTTGGGGTTGGAGAAAATCCTGTTTTGCCCTATAACTAAGATGGGAGTAGTCTCAACCATCAAACGATAAACAAAACAGTCCTAGTGGAGGCCATCAAATCAAAATGGCCTATGCTAACAAAACCAAATGCCTGCCTTATCTCTTGTACAAAAAGTGTAAAAAGGAGAAATGTATGCAAAGGAAAAATCAGTGTTCAAAAGAATAAAGGTAGTTGAACCAGCTCTCCTCACGTGAAACTTTCCGGAGTAGGGCTGTCCTTGTAGGCAGGAGGACATACTCTGGCTTGGTTTCTAACACTCTAAGCAGTTACAAACCGTGAATTGAGGCCCGCCTGGCCTTCCACGTCAAAGCCTCCTTCTTGACTTTCAATATTGTATTCCAACGTAAAATTCACAAAGGTCCCCCTCTGCCAGGCTCAGACCTTACTGCACACAGTTCACGTAGGTCCACCTTTATTGGGCTCAGACCTCTCAAGTTAAAGTTCAAAACAAACTTGCAAGGGGGCTCCCTTCCCCAAGTTTATTGTACATCATGTCTCACTCAATCGGGCTTGGATCACTTTCGGACGTCGAAGAATTTCAAATGTGCGTGACTCTCTTTGCAGACCACTGCAGGACCACTTTGACCCAAAGTTCACGTTTACTCTCGCCTAATTCACTTTTGCTGTTTGTTTGCTTTTTAGCTTCAAACAATGTACCTTTCATGAAGACTTTCGAATGGGTTACTTCCTATTGCCGGACCACTCTGTTACTTAGCATCACTGATCTCACAGCTGCCTTTTATTTCAAAGTTCATTTGTAGGTCTGCCTTTCTTCGCGTCTCATCGTCACATGTGCAGCCTTCACTTGTAATATAATGTTGCTACTTCATTCACTTTAACACACACTGGTCTCTCAGGTTGCTTGCCAACTCGCCAGCTGTGTGTGCTTCTTTCTTGTTTTGCTATTTCCAATTCACGAGTCAAGGGTACTCTGCCATTCACTCAAGGGGGTTGCTGGCATTCTTGAATTAAAATGCAGTATTCGCTTGTGGGATCTGGCCTTCTCCACGTGTCTTTCACGGTCTGTTGAAGGCAACAACCTCCAGTAGGAAACCCTTCAGGTTTTTGGCCCACTGCTCTAGTCCCTTGGTTTGTTGCTATGCTCCATTAGGTGTGCCTTGATCCCACAAGTTCTGCTCGCTCTCGTGTTCCGCCTTGCTCAGAGTTTGTATTTAGGTGTTGTCTTTTATTCGTGTGAGGTGAGCTAACTGGTAATAGGTGTATGCACTTAGTTTGCCTGACCCAATTAACGGGACATGTCCTGTACGATGTGAGGAAATTAGTCTGGTTACTTGTCACCCTCTTCCTCCACCCAGTGTTTGGGTTAAAAGTGGGGAGGGCAGTTAGGACTTTGGAAAATCCTACAAGAAAGGATGGGGTGGATGAACTGAAAATGGGGGAATACTCCGTCTGTCATGACCCACAGAACACGCCCCTTTTGGACCTCATGGTCCTTGTCACAAGGGGGCTTGTACACCTAGATACTCTTAACATGGCCATCTAACGTGCAACATCTTCCTTGTCCTTACGTCAGACGCAGCACGTTTACAAATAGGCCGCGCCCCCGCGGACCCGCGCATCTCAATGCTACTGCAAGCAGCGACTAGACGTGTGCTCCGTAGTTCGCTACACTGTTGTCCTTGTTCCTGGACCTCCTAATTCCATTCCCATTCCCCTCTTCCTTCCTCCTTGTTTCCCGGACTCGTCTACTGTGTGCTTACCTTCTTCGTTCCCTGGATCCCGGAGTGTCTGAATCCTGGAGCTTTGAACGCACGCTGGAGCCAGAAGAGGCTCGCGCAGGCTTATACAAGACCAGGTCCGTGCCTAAGAAGACACCGCCCAAGAAATCCTGCAAGGATCGCTCCCAGGTGAGAAAGGGGGAATTCCGTGACAGCGTCTCTCCATCAGCTGTCTGACTCCCGCGATCCTCCCGCACTGGTCCACCCCCAGGGTCTGGATCCAACGGCGATGTGTGTGCCCTGGCCACCTGAGAGAGAGAGAGAGAGAGAGAGAGAGAGAGAGAGAGAGAGATCCCCAGGGACTAGCAGGTGAGACACCCTCTGGTTTCTCACAACAGGCAAAAACCTTGTGGTACAGCCATCTTAGGGTGCTAGCCACCTTTAGAAGCCAATTGTGATAAATAAAAAAGTGGACGAGTAAAACGTATAAAACGCTGTAGTAAAATATCCCCTGCCATCAGCCCACCCTAGGCACATTGTAAATGTAACCAAAAAACCCATTATGGAAAAGGATGTAAGGATACAAAGTATCCTAGCCACACTTCACTGGAGTAATGTCTGCAATTGCAATAATGCAATAACTCAACAAATAGAGACCTAGTCTCCCAGTACTGATAGTCTTAGTTTCCCCATAAGAATTAGCAAGCAAGACAAGAGAAGTAAAGCAGAAGGTTTTACTTGCCACCAAAAAGTAAAATCAGCAGACCAAACAAAGCAGACAAAAGGGTGTGCCATAGAGGTCTATAGGTGAAAAGCAGCAAAAAGAAAACCTTTCTCAACAGTGGCACTCATGTAACAAACCCATCCTCCTTTACCATGACAGCTCTAGATCACATTGACTTATCACCACTCGGTTTTCACTAGTTTTTAAGCTGTTCTGTACATTAACTTTAGGTAATTTGTAATTAACTCTTGCATAGCATTCGTACCCAGCGCAATGTACAGCATGCATCACCAATCTCATGCACAACCCACAAGACTCTTGCAGCGTGAGCTTTTCCACTCAGGCCCTGTTAATGCTATAGAGTAGAGCAGGGTGAGCTCCAACAGCTTGAAAGCATTCCCTAGTTGTGTGGTGCTCGTTTAGTGCTATAGAACCCGCATAGTGTGAGCCACCTTCACAAGGACACTAAGTGCTATAGGAGTTTAGCAGTGCAATGTCAGTGATATAGGACTCTACTGGAAGAATGTCCATAGTGAAGGGGTGCTAGATCACTGACTGGAAACTACTGAAGGAAGCAGGAGAGCAAAGATCGCAACACAGCATTAAGTTCATTGAGGGAAGAGGAGAGTGAGGATAAGAGCTTTTTGTAACTAAATTGAGGGTGAGCCTTAATATGTGGGTCATAAATTAAGTAAAACATAACTATGCATTATATGAGACCACATGCCCAGGTACCCTGGCTGCCCAAAGGGAATTTGCAGGTTTCCAGGTGGCCTCACCTACTTTGATGCTGAACACAAGCCAACAGTGATACACATCTATAGATCATTGTCCTACAGCTGTTAAAATGCCAATTTTGTTACCGGGAAATCAGTAGCGGATAACATGAGACAACTACTCCAGGCTTTTGATGTAAAATGACAAATCTGTTGCGGTAGTCTCTCTTGATGCAGAGAAGGCCTTTGATAGGGTCGAGTGGCCCTACCTATTCGAATGTTTGGAGAAAATGGGCTTCAGTCAGAATAAAAGGCAGTGGATATGACTTCTGTATACAAACCCTAAACCAGCGTGACCACAAATGGCCTGGTTTCAGATCCTTTCGGGCTAAACAGGGGGACTAGGCAAGGATATCCACTTTCCCCACTATTGTTTATTCTGGCAATGGAACCATTAGTGGTGATGCTGCGGTCGGATGACGATATATACGTGCCATTGGAGAAAGCACATGTGCAAATAAAATGTGGCTTTATGCAGATGACGTGCTGGTGTTCCTACGTGACCCTTGCTCTGGAATCTCACATTTGATGGATGATATCCAACGCTTCTCGGTGGTGTCTGGTTACAAGGTAGACTGGAACAAATCTGAAATTATTCCCATCAATAACTCATGTACAAAACACACATGCAACCAATTTGACTTTAAGTGTTGTCTAGAGAGTATGTGTCATGCATGTACCCTCTCAGCGATCACATGACTTGCACCCAACACCTCAGGACACACCCTCTCACGGGGTTCACGTACAAAAGCCTCAGGAGCAGAGGGGTGTCCAGTCAGCATATTGCTGATCATTTGCTTTGACAAGGTCCACGGCACCATCCGGGACGCGTTACTCAGGGCGGCGGCGGCCGCATTTACATTGGCAGTTGCCATGGCATCTCGACACACGACCGGCAAGACTATCAGTTCACACAGCACGGCGGCTCTGTATGCGTCACGTGACACGGCAATCCCGCTCACGTGATCCAGGAACCATGGCAACAATATAAACTTCTCAGCTGTGATTACTCCAGCGTTTGGCGTTTTCGTTTGTCCGACCTTGTTTGCCTCGTGGAATCCGACCTTGGCATTTTGTTCCTGGACTGCCTTTTGCATCTTCCTTTGTTACAGTGACCTTTTTGACTGCTTACCTGAACTGCTCCGACCTCTGCTCTTGGCTATTGGATTTGTTAGTGACTTTTTCCCTGGCACGGCGCTTCACATTTCATCTTTCTGGTGTTTTCGACCTCAGATCTTGTTTTCTGGACTTCTCTTGGATTTGCATATTTGGGAACCACACTGAACTCATACATCTATTGTGAAGGCTTGTCTCGCCTTTATCCTTCACACAGGGGCAACCCAGTAAGTCTCTGCTGCTGTCAACACACCTTCACAGGCACATTCTGTTGCTGCACTGCACATTATCGAGGGAACATCCAACACCTTCCTGGGCGGAAACTGCAAGCAGGTTTCCTGTTTCTCTTCCTCCCTCTGGCCCATCCCCAGCTTTCCAACTGGTAGGTGTTAGGCAGAATCCTGTGCAGTTCCCTTGGGGAACACTACAAAAAGATTAAGACTACAGAAGCAGCAGTAAACCCAATTGGTAGCCGTCTGCACCACCCAGATTTACCTGGTAGCTGTGGCTGAGCAGTCAGACTTCTCTCAAGAAGAGTAGGGCAGTATGCAGAGTATACACAATAGGGCCAAAACACAGTAGAGCAAACAAACACTGACCAGAGCTTTGTATGAAAAGTATATAGTTATTTATTTAAAAGACACTTTAAGCAATACACTAGCACTCTCAATGAAAAGTAATCTAAAACACAGTCAGGTAAGTATACACACCTCCCTTGATAACTATCAGAAAAGTCAGGGTTAAAGCACAGCTATTTGTTAAGACAGAAGTGAGTGCTTACCCTAGATGGCACTCCAATAGTTTAGGTTAAAAAGGGAGAGAAAAGGCAGAGCATAAAATAAAACGGTTCCCAACACTTTTAAGAGTTCAGAGCAAGGGGAGAAAGGCAGGTTATACTGTAGAGCCAAAGTTCATAGGCCAGGCCCACTTTAAATGGAGCCAAGCGAAATGTGCCCAGAATCACACGGTTTAAAGTGCACTGAAAGTGGAGCCAAGCGAAATGTGCCCAGGATCACACGGTTTAAAGTGCACTGAAAGTCTTTGCAGAGTGTTCAAAAGAGGTTGGGGTGAGTCAAAAGATATAGTTAGAAGGCCTGGAGCCAACCCAGTTTAGAATCCAAGGATTTAAGGGTCATCTTTAGCAATCTGTAGAAAGGGGAGGCCAGGCAGGACACAGTACCTTAAAGAGAAAGGAAGCTCCAGCGGGGGCAGTTGTTCCTTGCAGTGGTTGTGGTTCATGGTTCTGACCAGGGGAAGAGAAGATCTCGTTGAGGAGGAAAAGTGGAGTCGTTGCACTGCACAGGGATGAAAACAGGAGTTCCCGATTAAAAGGTGCGGTCCTTTTATTCACGGTCAAAAGTGGTGAGCTTGGCTATCTGGCCGCCGGGGTGCTTGGCACGGGCGATTCGACCAAGAGACGTCTTTGGAAGGCGAAAAGGGCGAACTGGTTGATCCCACCAGCTCAGGTGAAGAAGACTTGTCCAGCAGACAATCTCCTCTTGTCGTTGGGAAAGTGGTGAGGTGGCTGCAGCAGGGCTTCACCGGTGGTGTCATCGTTGCAGATGGCTCAGCAGCTTCCCTCTTCGGATTCTTAGGTCCTGTGGCGACTTCTGAAGTTCCAGTCCAAAAGGCCCTGCTTTTATGCAGAAAAATCCCCATTCATCAGCCTAGCTGTCAATTACACATGCTAAGTGGTGAGCCGGGCGGCTCACCACTAGGCCAATCAGAGTAGAGTGTGACTTGGGTTGTTAAGGCAACGCAGTCTGTTAGGCAGAAACCTGTGCAGTTCCCTCTGGGACCACTGCAAAAGATTTAAGACTACAGGTGTTGGCAGTAAACCCACTTGGTAGCAGTCTGCACCGCACAGATTCACTGTGGTAGCTGTGGCTGAGCAGCCAGACTTCCCTCAAGAAGAGTTAGGCAGTATACAGAGAATACAGAATAGGTACAGAGACACAGTAGCACAAGCAAACACTAACCAGAGCTAGGTGTAAAAGTATAAACTTTTTTATTAAAGGTACACTCATAAATTACACTAGCACACTAGAAAAGATAAGAACGTCAAACACAGTTACTATTACTCATATGTACATCCCTAATCATTTGTTGGACAATTCTAAGTTAACACCACTTATTTCCAACCAGAGGTGAGCGCTTAACATTAGATGGTACTCCAACAAGTATTACCAAAAGGGAGGGAAAAGGCAGAAATAAAGAGAGCAGTAAGGTAAAACACTTTTCACATAAGGTTAGCAAAGGCAGTCAATGGTGGAACAAGGAGAATTAGTTCGGGGCCCGCTTTAGAGGGAGCCAGGCGAAAAAGGTGCCCAAGATCACACAATGTCATCAGTCTTTGCAGGTGAGAGAAAAAGGTTTTACTACGGTTCTGAAAAGTTTAGTTAGGGTGTCCCAGGCCTACCCAGGTTCGAGAGCCGAGGGCTAAATCTACCCCGTACGTGGCAAGGGAGGCCGGGCGGATCACAGTACCTTTAAAAGTGGAAAGATTCCTCCAGCAGTGGTAGTCGTTCCTGGTAGTGGGTGCAAGTCGCGGCGTCGTCCCGAGGAAGAGGTGATCTCGACGGGGAGGAAGGCTCCAGGTCGTTGCACTACCAGGGATGAGGCCAGCCGTGGAGTTCTTCGGTTACAAAGGATTTTTATCCCTCTTTCGCGTTGAGGTAAAAAGTGGTATCCCGGTTGCCGGGGTGCTTGGCACAGGCAAGGCGGCCACGAGATGCTTCGGGACGGCGAAAAGAAGGCAGCAACTGGTTGTCCCCACCAGTTAAGGGAAGAAGACTCTCCGGTGGGAGATCTCCTCTGTCGTCGGAAAAAGTGGTGAGACGGTTCTGCAGGGCTTCACCGGTGGTGTCGTCTTGGCAGGTCGGCTCGGCTTCTCCCTCTTCGGCTTCTTAGGTCCTGTGGCGACTTCTGAAGTTCCAGTCCCCAAAGCCCTGCTTTTATGCAGCAAACCCCCATTCACCCAGCCTAGCTGTCACTCAAACATGCTAAGTGGTGAGCCGGCCGGTTCACCACTTGGGCCAATCAGGACGGAATGCGACTTGAGTTACCAAGGTAACTCAGTCCAGGGTGCCTAAATCCCCCTCCACCCCTCCTAAGTACCCCAGACAGAGTGGCACCACTTTGGAGGGCTTCTGTGGAGAAGCCCGCCAAAAGTGGAACAAAGGGCTCCACTTTGGGTCAGAGTTACAGAGGTGAACACCAACGCCATTTTAGAATCAAGTTTTGGCAAAAAATACCAACCGGAGTTATAATAATAAAGAAATAACCCGGCGGTATGTTCAAGGCTACCGTAAATAAATAAAGGTATTAGCCTAAAACAATGGGAAATCCCATAGGAAAATATTCGCGGTTGAATATAAAAAGTAGTTTCCACTGCCACCAGCCAAAACTCGATGAGGGGGGACGGAGACGTGCCCCCTCGACTAACAGACCCCGGGGCAATGGAATTGCCCCGGCCAGTACGTCCACAATATGATGGTTTGTACTGGTTCTGTTCAGGATTTGAGACTAGTAAAGTCAATGGTGACTTTACAGACCCTGGGAGACAGTAGTCAGTCCCAGGGTATGGAGTCTATGTTGGGGGGTCCCTAGGACACCCCTGGGTTACGGCACTGAGGGTGCGGTGTAACCCATCTCACAAAAACACATGAGGCCCTATGGAGTAAAAGACCCCATAGCCCATTCAACACAAGGTAAACCAAAGAAACACACTCCAAACATGTCCAAGAGTGAGGGTAAAAGAATCTCACTCTTGGCAGGAGAAAAAAATAAACCCAGAAAATCCAGCAAAGCTGCTGGGGGACTCAATAGGTTAGGAAATTCAGCCTAAACAGAGAATTCTCCCTAACACAGTCCAGGGTGCCAATTCCCCCCTCCACCCTTCCTGTGGAACCCGGACAGAGTGGCACCATTTGGAGGGCTTCTGTGGAGAAGCCCGCCAAAATAGTGGAACAAAGGGCTCGACCTTGGTCAGAGTTACAGAGACGGACACAAACGCCATTTTAGAATCGAGTTCTGGCAAAAAGACCCAACTGGTGATTTAATATTGAATAAATAAACCAGCGGTATCTTGCACCAAAAAGTGGTGCGTTTAAAATCAATGGGAAAATCCCATAGAGAATATTCCAGAGGAATATTTCGCGTGGTAACCACTTCCACCAGCCAGAAACTCGACGAGGGGGGACGGGATAGTGCCCCCTGGAAAACAGACCAAGGGGCAATCGAATTACCCCTTAACAGTACTTCCACAATATGATGGTTTGTACTGGTTCTGTTCACAATTTTGGACTAGTAAAGCCAATGGTGACTTTACATGCCCTGGGAGACAGTAGTCAGTCCCAGGGTATGGAGTCTATGTTTGGGGGTCACTGTGACACCCCTGTGGTACTGCACTGAGGGTGCTGTGTACCACACATACAGAAAAACAGATGATACCTTATGGAGTAAAAAAGAAACCCCATAGCCCATAAGCACATAACAAGTCAAGGACATACCTCAAATCATGTCTAAGAGTGGGAGTGCAAGAGTCTCACTCTTAGCAGGAGAAAAAAACAAACTCCAAAAATCCAGCAAAGCTGCTGGGGGACTCACTAGGTTTGGGAAATTAGCCTTATAAGAGAATTCTCCCTAACAGTAGGTGCCCTTTGATTCTGTTTTTTTCATTATTACCTAGTACACTGTGCCTTGTTGTTATCATTGTGTAACCTGCCTCTTCCTCCATTGCAGCTACCTGGGGACCCGGTGTTCTTGTTCCTGCCACCTGTGGCTCCAATAACTGAACAGCAAGTTGATTCTATCTTTCTGTTCGGTGCTTGGGGATGGAAGTATACTTAATCTTTGCGGACCTCAAGTCTTGACAGTATGAACTTCTTCGGAATCTGGATTGGCTCAGAGCTGCAGAGATTGCCAAAGATTCATTTCGACTCAATATTCAGGATGGTGTCGTTGAGAGAAATTCTTCACACTCTCAAAATTATGCTCTTGCTGGTGTTGATAGACCTACAAGACGATTATTTCCATATGCTAATACACCAAAAGCACAGGAAGTTCCTAAGGTTCCTCATAGGGGACAAGCACTATCAATTCAAGGTTCTACCCTTTGGGTTGACCTCCGCTCCAAGGGTCTTCACCAAGCTCATGGCAGTAGTCGCAGCTAACCTCAGGAGATCCAGGTCCACGTATTCCCGTACCTGGACAAGTGGCTGATCCGGGGAAGTAAGCAGGGCAAGCTTTTTTTCTCATCTGGAAAACACCTGCCCACTACTGCACAGGCTGGGCTTCTCCCTCAACTTGCAGAAGTCCCATTTAACACCAGTTCAGCGGCTCTAGCTCATCGCAGCAGTCCTAGACACTCGGGTAGGGAAGGCTTTTCCTCCCGAAGAGAGAGTCAGCAATATAACCCAGAGGCGCATTTATTTCAGAACCACGTCACCCTACCAGCGGCTTCTTTCCTCTGCCTTTTGGGTCTCATGAACTCGTGTATTTCCTAGTGCCAGAGGCCAGGCTGCGCATGAGATCCCTTCTGTGGCTACTGAGGGACCAGTGGTCTCAGTATCTGGGAGCACTCACGGATCACCTCTGTGTCGAGTCACTCAGCTGGTGAAACAATCTCATGGCGGGGGAACCCTTCTGGCCTCATTGGTCTCAAGCCTGAATGGTCACGGATGCATCTCTGAAGGGTTGAGGTGCTCACTACGTGGATTTCTAGTTGAGCGTTGAGCGGCTTCTGGTCTCCATCAGAAGTCAGATGGCACATCAACAGGCTGGAGTTGCGGACCATCAGGTTAGAGCCTCAGGGCCTTCGCCCCGTCTCTCAGAGGGAAGCATTCCTTATCCTGATGGACAACACAGCGGCCGTGCACTACCTAAACAAGCAGGGTGGTGTACACTTGTAGAACCTGATAAAATGGAGAGGCCTGATTTGTTATCATTACAGAATCATTACACAACCATTACCCATCATTACTTATTGTTGGAGAATCATTACTCTTTGTTAGAGAACCATTACCTATTATTACCCATTTAGGAATCATTCCAGCATTGTATCCTGTTTAGTTATCCATCATAATTTCTGATTAGTACTGACTAGTAACATTACACTATCCACATACTAGACTGCCACTTTGTATGCACTAGCTATTTGCTTATAGAATGACACACTGTCATATTTGAAATGCCATGTAGAGACATTTAGAATTAAACATTGTTATATTTGTAGTTACACATGTAGAGATGATGTTATGTATTATGAATGCATGTGGACAGACCCGTACTTCGAATATGCTTAGAATATGCTTTGAAACTTATAGATAGCACTTGGGTTTGCTAGAGAAAGCATAAACGCTAGAAAGCATTTAGCTGGCATTATAAAGCCATTCCACTGAATAGAGACACACAGAAGTTGTTCGCGCCGCGGCACTGCGAAGTTGTTATGGTACACTGTGAAGAAGGAATTCGTAAACAGTTTGGTTGATAAGAGGTTGCCTTTGTCCGATTAGAGAGACAGCCTGGCTAATCAGCATGGCTGGTGTGCCACAGAGACAGAAAAGGTGGGGGCCAGGCAGCAGGAGTGCTTTTGGATGGAGAATGGGAGAGGTGCTTTTTGCAGGTAGAGCCTTGTACACAGACACGGAAAGAGGGAAGCCAACAGTGGTATGAATGGAGAAATAGGAGGAATAGATGGTGTATTGCAGGCACCGCAGACAGAAGGCCATGAGATATGCTTTGAAATGTCACGCTGAAAGAACACGCAGTGTTTGACCAGAACGTGGAGTGAAAGAACATGCAAACACAGACTTTGAAGCACGGCTATAGAAATGCTGACAGAGACAGAGAGGCATTTATGTGTACGTCATTGAATAGTATAACCAGAGGTATGCTGCTCTATGAGAGTTTGTTCGAGCTGGTTCTAGATGGTGCTAGATGTTGATGGAGTTCGATGATAGAGAGGCGTTTTGGTGTGGCAGTAATGCAGCCTTGGCAGACCAGCTTGGGATAGACCGAGAGCTTGGAAAAGGCATAAGGCAGTTTGAGTGACCTGACTGGCTGGTTACAGAGTAGCGGGAGAGGAGAGACCTGGCAGAGAGAGCAAGAGAGGGGAGAGATGCACATGCAAATGGGAAGTATGGTTTATGGCCTAAACTGATTGATTGATTAGGGCAGACACTCGCACAAAGAGCTTTGGGTTTGGGAGAAGGGGAAATCAGACAGGGATTGTCTGAGAGAGAGAGAGAGAGAAAGAGAGAGAGAGAGAGAGAGAGAGAAGTATGGTGTGGAATGGAAAGGAATGCTGAATGCTGGCACTTGCCGTATGTATATTGCATTAGACATGATAGATCCAGTGAATCACAGGCTTGCATTAGAAGCCTCTAAGGCTTATAGTTATCCCCTGCATGGTAGATTTGCACCAAAAGTATAAAAGGTGCAAATTTTAGTTTACATTTTCAGTAGTGTTTGCATCTTGCACTGTTATGTATGAATACATGTATTCTATTGTTATAATTGAATCCATGTGTTTTCTTTGTGTCTTATGTTATTGTGTCTATAGGAGTATGTTAGGAGTAATCTAGAAGTAACACAGTGCACAAAGGCCCTAAGATACGAAAGCAGGGGGGAGGCATAGTGATCCACACCCCCTAGGAGATTGGCTAGAGTTGTCTAAGACTGGTGCATGGTTGCCCAAGGGGGGCTAGACCATGATAGGATTTGTTTTAGGACTAACACACTCTCGCCCCCTCTGCATCTGGTTCTGGTAACGGGAGAACAAAATATCGGTCTCGGCAGTTCATCTGGCGGGGATGCAAAACACCTTGGTGGATGCTCGGAGCAGACGGAGCACGGTCTCACATGAGTGGGAAGTGTACCAGGTATTCGTTCTCTGGAGTACCCCAGCAGTGGTTCCCCACGGAGTCCAACAGGAAGTGTGAACAGTGTTGCTCAAGGGAAATCCAAGCGGACGGCGTACTGGGGAACATGTGTCTGGTGGATTGGACCTTGACTCCCCACCCTGATTTCCATCATTCCATGGGTTCTCAGGAGGTTGAACAAATTTTGAGCGACCATGATCTTGATTGCCCCAAGATTGGGCGAGGAGGGCGTGGTACCCCGATCTCTTGGATCTGACCATCTTTCGGCCTCACCGGTTGCCTCGGCGTCCGGATCTCCTTACCCGGTCGGATGTAGAGATCTCCACTGACCCTGGATTCTCTCAACCTACATGCGTGACCCTTAAGAGGATCAAGTATGATGACTGGGACCTTTCAGAGGAGGTACCTGAGGTGTTGCTGGCTGCATGCAGACCTTCTACAAGATCTCTTATGCGTACAGGTGGAGAAAATCTGAGGCGTGGTGCAGGGAAGGCGAGATTCACCCCATCTCTTCCCCCACCACCACAGTGATGGAGTTCCTTCTGTCCCTGGCCTCATCATCTCTTTAACAACCAGACACCACAGGCGGCAGTTCCCGCACACTCCGACCCCTACAAGGTCACCATCCATGCGGCAGTTGTGTCGCGTGCAAATTTACAAAGAAGATAAAATCCTTTCCCATTGGTGCACGACAATGGACCCTAAAAGATTTGTCCAATTGCAAAAGCTCCAATGTGATCTATTGCATTGAGTGCCCATGTGGCCTCAGATACATAGGTCAAACAACCCGGGCTGTCAACACGCGGATTTCGGAACACTGTTCCAAAATCAGATGTAAAAATCTGTCAGCCCCTTTAGTGGAGCACTACCTGACAATGAATCACACCCCCAACGATATTCTGTGGTGGGTGGTGGAAAAAGTGAAAGGCGGAGCGGACATCCAACATAGTCTTCTTAAAAAAGAATACAGATGGATCCACCGCCTGGACACATACCACCACGGTCTGAATGAGATTTTCCAGCCCTGAATTTAAGTGAAAATATTTATGAGTAGCCTGTTGTATGGCACCTCACTATGTACCTTGCCTGGCATCACAATACACCACCCTCATACATCCCCGGATAATTTGCAGCACTATATGCGCATCTTTGCCCCCTCACGGGCCCCTTCAGCGCCCGTGGACTTGTATGTGAGTATTACTCACACAACACGCTTGGGGGCATTGGCACATCGCACATGAGGTCTCCGGCCCACATGCCATGTGACCACCAAGTCTGTCCTTTAGCCCCACTCCTCTTTGTGCTGGGACACACTATCCACAAATCATATTCCCCCCCCCCCTTTTTACCTGAATCAGCCCCGAGGGTTGAGTGCAGCGACAGCAGCCGCGCGCCGTCGCCAGTTCCCATAGTTACCACCACAACAACAAACGGGAACGCGCGCCTCCACCCCTGCCCGACACTGCTTCTGTGTTGCAGGGGATTGGCCAGCGTCACGGAGCTTCGGGCACCGCGCACGCGCGGTTGCCATGGACGCCGTTTTCTTCTACTACGGCACCCAGCGCTCGCGCCTTCGCTTGCAACGCGCACTCGCGGCCTCCTTCCAGCCAGACAGCATTCCTCACCGCGCGCGGCTGGAGTGTTTGAGCCGCTCCGCAAGGTAAGCTAACTGTCAGAGTTTGGAGTATGTCTACCCGTGTACTCACATACATCGGGTGTGGCAACTGGTCCGTTCACAGATCACTCTAGCCAATAATTGTATACTGTTCACACGGCCACAAAGGTTTCACCTACAAGCACAATAAGGACACCAGAGGGAGGGTTTAAATTCCCTCTTCTTTTTTGTACACCATGAAGCGAACGCAACAAGCGTCTGCTGGTAGTCACTATTTGTGCATGTGACAGCAATATTATCCTGCACCGTGCTATAATGTCTTAAACTTGGACAGCGCATGAAGCATACACACCAAATATTCATTTATTAGTTAGCCTTGGTTCCCCACCTCACACTGGGCTGCTCTTCTCTTTCTCTGTCCCAGGTTTTCCCTAGGACTAATTCCAGTAATCACGCCAGATACTGATGAAGAATTTCAACGCTTCCATCCCAGCTCACCAACCACCCAGTGAACTTTCACTTGCCACCCTACAGGTACCTATTTCATGTATCTGTTCTACCCTGCATTGGTGTTTACCCGCAAGCCACTGCAGCCCATAGCGAGATCAATACAACACCCCTCAGTATATTTTTCCAACCTTCATTTTTGTCCCCTGCACAGAATAACGCTGTACACTACGACTACTGCCTTGGGCCCGCCTACTTTTCAGCAGGACCCATTTGAGTACCTTCATTGCCCAGCCCTTTGCCCTTTGGTGATTGAAGACCGAGTCTTGGGGATCACAGCACCGGCAGGTAAGCCGCCACTTCGGTGCTTGAGAGAACATACATATTGTCATCTATGCCAAATGATTATTGGCATTCTTTTAAATTACTCACTGCAGCTCTCTATACACATTGCAGGGTCGCCCCTACGGAGCCCTGATGAAGGCGGACGCTACCTTACCACATTTCCGCCGAAACGTGTCAATCCGGGAATAGCCACATGCAATTGTTCCTGTTTGAACCAGACCCTGTCCACTCAGTCTCTGCCACATTGGCTATCAAGATATCTTATTCTCCATAGGACCCTGGAAACACATATTGTTGTAAAGTATTTTCTGACTAAGAAACTTTACATTAATAAGGACACCCTTATGAAATTGGGCGATGATATAGCCTTCCTCGCCTTTTACTTTTTGACCTTGGGATTTATTCACAAAGGACCTGTGTGTCCACATGAACTGGTACACTACGATGTAAGAATGAAAATAACCTTTGTTCAAGATTGATCTGTATATTGTTAATACAGCATTTTTTGTTCACTTTGTTGTAAATACTGCACTTCTCTCCTTTTTATATTGATGGTATCATACGTTGTCTTTACCTTTTGTTTATGTATGTTGCATTTTTTCAACACTTTGTTTCAAGTTTTATGTACTGAATATCTGCCTGTATGATTAGCAAATAAAACTCTTGTTTGCTATTCTCTGGTTTGTTTTAGCTCAGTGAGAGGTTAATATACCTTTGACCTCAGGTTTGGATCTACCACTTTACGGACCAACCTACACACTAATTTATGGACAGGACCATAATCCTGTACCAGTAAAGCACCATAGCCTTGAGCTTTGTCCACTAGGAAGGGTACAAACTTTTTTGTTTACATTCCTGGCCTCATCAGGCCTTCAGGTTAACTCAAAGGGTATTTGGCGGCCCTGTGTCATGGTCCCTGCCCCCAACCCTCATAGGCAAGTTAGTCTTCCCCTGGGAGCCAAGTTAGGGTCTCCTACTATAGCCTCAAAGGCCTTGCCACCTTGCCAAAGACTCTCCTGGAGTCAGCTTCTGGCACCAGGCTCATGCTTAATGTGAAGGTAATATGGGGGCCTGGACTTCGTAATGGGCTGGTCCAACATGGAGGCTCCCACATAGCTCAGTTCTCAGAACTGAGCCATGCGGTCTAGTGTTTGGGTGTGGTCGGACCTTGGAGTTCCTGGGGCTATATAAGCCACGCCCAAACAGAGGAACACGCTTTGCGTTACTCTATGGTTAGCAGCGTGACGCTCACTGTGTCCAGCTCTGCCTCCTGAATTCTTTACCTGTTGAATCCTGGAATTGTGCACCCTGAAAGAACAAGAACATCATTACTACAGCACTTACCTGTGAGTAGCATCCTGTCTTCGGTCCATCTATTATCCGGTCCAGAGAAATCCAGCATCTAGGCGCCGCAGCCGTCTCCGCAACACCAGCATCTAGGCACCAGATCCTCCTCCGGAGCACCGCAACCTGAAAGGAGAGAGAGAAATAACAGCATTAGTGAGCATCGAATCATTCCTGTTAAGGAAGCAGAAGATTCTTACCTGATTCGAACGTCTCGTGGTCGGCATCCATTCTGGAACATCACAACGACCTGCAAGCAAGACAAGAAGCACAGGTTGGCACAAGAAAGGCAGATGATCGCTGCGCACTGCACATTACTTTCAGAATAACGCTGTGCAAGGCGCATTCGCTCACCAATTCATGCTCCACGCCGATCTGCATGGCAACGCCAAAATCACTTTCCACACCTAGGGTAAAGAAAACAGAGACATTAGCAAATGAATAAGGAGGAAGAAAGAAAGAAGAGAGACTGAAATATCAAAACTGTGAAGAAGCAACCTATCTTAACAAAGTTGGAGTCACAGCAGGACTGGACTCGCACAGGGCTCGCACCAGTGAAGTAACTCGGTCGCAACACGCCCGCTCCATCTACGCGCCCCTGCATTGAGAAGCAGGACGGAGAGCGCATCGTACAAAAAATCAAGGTGAGGACAGGTCTGAGGGAAGGTCTGGTTTTCAAGGGAGGCGGGGCGTTAAGCAGCAAGGAACAATTAAGTTTGAACCTAGCACTCCTGTATTGCAGGCCCAACTCTCTGAAGCATTACCAAGGGAAGAGGTTTGAGAGGGAGTGAAGGGTCCAGCCAGGCTGAGTGGCGTCCCCGTGGATACCAGGTGAGCGTTACACCCTGCCTGTATTCAATAGGTCCCCAGACCAAGGTTCCTTCTTTACTATTCCAGTCATGGCCCAACTTCTGAAGGGGCCTTCTCAATACATGTCTGCCAACCCCCTATGTTGTCCAAGCTTGGGATCTTAATCTGGTTTTTACCTACTCTATTGAGCCTATGCACTCATGTTCTTTACGGCTGTTATCCCTTAAGACAGACTTTTTGGTGGCAATCACTTCTGCCTTGAGGGTTAGCGAGCTGCAAGCTTTGTGCTGAAACCTCCTTTTCTAAGGTTCTATTGTGAGAAAGTCTTGCTCAAAGTCATGCCCGGGTTAATTCCAAGGTGGTTTCTGAGTTTCACCGTTCCCTGTCTATTAATTTGCCTATCTTTTACCCTCCTCCTCATCCCACAAAAGAGGAAGAGCGTTTCCACTGCCTTGACCCGAAGAGAGCGTTGAGCTTCAATGTTGCTCGCTCATTCAAGTTTCGGGAAGTCAGATCAGTTGTTCGTGGACCATTATTTTTCTCGAAAAGATCTTGCCATACCAAACTTTGGATTGTTTTGTGCATATCTGAGTGTTACCAATCGGCAGGCATGGAGCTTCCAGCGCACATCAGGGCTCACTCAACCAGAAGGGCTTCAGCCTCTACTTCCCTCCAAAGAGGGATTCCTGTTCCGGATATATGTTGGGCAGCCACATGGTCATCCTTGCATACATTCACCAAGCACTATGCCTTGGATGTTGCACAGGGACCTAATGCACTGTTTGGTAGGGCAGTTCTACATAATCTACAGGTTTAAATCTTTCTGCCTTCCTCCATTATTCTGACTGCTTGGGGGTCAATCAAAATGAGGAATCTGCAGGTGAATATCAATCCATTGAAGGAGAAATTACTCACCATAATGATCTTTCTATGGATTCTTCTCCCGCAGATTCCTCATCGACCCTCCCATCCATCCCTGCTCAGAAAGTTGTGGCTTGTCGCTTCTGTCCAAACGAGAAGGCATGTGGTGATGGCTCTTAGATGACTGATTCTGTCTCAATTATTAAAAAAAAATACTGTTTCACTTATTGTTGTGTGGGAGCACCCTGTTGGGATGTATCCTTTTTTTCTTTTTAAACTCTGTTTATTAGCATTTTTTAAACTCAACCGGCATCAATGTGCCAACTCAACACCAAACCCCTTATACAGTGGTTCAGGTACGTCATATTGAATCGAAGTGTAGTGTTCTACCTCTCAATCTCTATGGTAGGATTTCCCTGATCAAATTGGTGTTGTTACCCCGGTTCTTATGTGTTCATCAATTTCCCGATGGCACTACCTAGAGAATATTTTCGGGATTTAAGATCTGCAATGCTGCGGTTCATTTGGGTGGGGAAACAGCCCAGGGTCTTGTGGGATAACATCAACTTAAGCTAATGGGCAGGGCAAA
Source organism: Ambystoma mexicanum (assembly GCF_040938575.1). NCBI lineage: Eukaryota > Metazoa > Chordata > Amphibia > Caudata > Ambystomatidae > Ambystoma > Ambystoma mexicanum. The sequence continues at coordinate 82,219,353 of NC_090936.1, forward strand.
AGATGCCAGAGAGGACACTGTGCTTGCGAAATTACTTTTAGGGTAGAAGAGGCAGCAGGTGGCTGGAGGTTGTGGGTACCTTGCCCTAGTACACCACAGGCATCACACAAATGAACATATGTTCCAGCCTCACTGCGCCACCAAGAAAAAAGTTGTGGCGACTGCTTTAGTTGCAGAGTATATTTATTGAAAACAGGAAAAAGCCTGACACGTGTTTCGAGCAGTGCTTGCTCTTCATCTGAGACTGATATGGATTAAGTAAGACATGTCATTCATCATATATCAAAATTAATTGCACTGTTTAGGAATATAAAACAAATAACATGATAATGGGGAAACAAAGCAAGGGGGTATCATGAGGGTGGAAACCAAACACTATAACACATTTTTCATCCATGAGTTTACACAGGTAAACAATGATTGGTTTCCCAGTAATCCAAGTAAATGTGTGAGTTTCAAATATGCCATGCACATGAAGAAAGAGAGAACATCATGCACAACAAAATAGAGGTGATGGAGAACCACAAACATTTGTTGAAAAGAAAATATATAAATACCGTCCATTTGGTGTTTCCCAATTGCAATGGAGCCATGGTAGTAAGATATCGATTCGCAATGGCAAGAAAAGAGCAGAAGGAAACAAAAAAGAGAAAGAAAAGGCAGCAAATTGTGCCATTAGAAACTCGTTGCTATAACGTTGTTAGACAGAGATGTAGACCAAATTTAAATCGACTGGTAAATAACATATGGGTAAAATGAGGCTAAATACCTTGTATTAAGAAGGTCTGATTTGGTGGGCTCGTATTATTAGCTGGTAAAATCCATAGAAAGAACCATACATCGCAAGCAATTTTCCATACAACATAGAAAGAACCTTACATCGCAAGCAATCTTCCATACAACATAGTGGCCTGCTGAAAAACCACCAGCACGACTAATGGGATATGCAAGGCTGGGGAGGCATAATACCCCCTTCTTGCCATGACGCATTGGGCTTTTGCTGGCTGGGGCAGCTGCCATTAAACAGGGAAACAGAATCACTCTCTCTCGCTCAACTGCTCACTCTAGCTGAGAGAATGCTCTGTTTTTTATGACATGCCCACTGGCTCCTCTAAAAACTAGTGCAGTGCGCTGTCGCCTTTCATAAACAACCCACTCTTGGATACTTATGAAGACCTGGGGAATACATTTGAAAAGAGATTTGTGCTGCATGCATTGAATGCGTGTGTAGAAGTAGGAGAGGAATGGGGTGATTGTGTAATGTGAGAGCAGCAGAATTCGGAAATTTGTTGAGGGGGCCAAAGGAGTAGAGAGAGTAAACAAGAAGTTGGGTGGAGCAAAATTTGAATTGGCTGAGTACAGCATGTTGGGTCTGTAGACTGCGCTTCATGTGCCTCCCACTAAAGAAGCCATACAGGAAACTCTGTCTACAGAAGTCTGCCCACAAAGAAAAGGAGGCTTTAGTGGGTAGCAGTGAGACAGGACAAGGAGGGCAAGGATTCGGGGACTGACTTGGTGGGCGATGAGCAGAGGAAAGAAAGTAGTGTTTTGGGGGACAGCTGAAAGGCAGCCAGGACTGCCAGTGCAAAAGAAAGGTTCAGGCAGGAGGGGAACCTGGGAGGGCATGAAGGCGACCGGACTGATATTGCGGAATTTGCAGCAGTATATAACAAATTCTTTCCTCGGAAGGAAAGGTCAACCCCTCTTGAGTGTCTAGGATAGCTCCTAGGAACTGTTTGGATGTGCTTGGCACGAGACTTTACTTTTTCTCGTTTATTGAGAAAACGAATTCGAAAAAGAGGTTGATTGTCCTTTGAATGTTTGCTCTGCAAATTACGGGGGTCTCCCCCGTGATGAGCCAGTCGTCCAGGTAAGGGTACACCGGGATTGCCTCCCTGCGTAGGTGTGCTGCCGCCACCGCCAGTACCTTGGTGAATACCCTTGGAGCCGAAGCTATCCCAAAGGACAGTACCTTGAACTGGTAGTGCCGACTGTCCACCTTGAAGCGCAAGTACTTTCTGTGCGCTGGGAACATGGGAATATGAAAATAGGCATCTTTCATGTCCAATGTTGCCATGTAATCCCCCTTTTTTAGGAGGGGGATTACCTCCTGGAGAGTAGTCATGCAAAACTTTTGGGGCTTGACATACTTGTTTACAGGCCATAAATCCAATACCGGGCGCATTATCAAATCTTTTTTTGGCACAAGGAAGTAAGTTGAATAAATACCCTTGTTTACCTGGTGTCCCGGGACGAGTTCTATCGCGTCCTTTGCTAGCAGATTGACGATCTCCTCGAGGAGGATCTTCTGGTGGTCCAAAGAATGTATTCTTTGTCGTGGAGGATGGTTTCGGGGACGCTCTAACAGTTATATGCAGTACCGTGCGGATACTGTGGACAGCACCCATCTGTCTGATGTGATCCCTTCCCAAGCTTGGGTGAAGTTGGAAATGCGTCCCCCTACTGGGGTTGCCTGAGAAGGGACCTTGAACTGAGCGTCACTGTTTTGGTGGAGGCGTGCCACCTCCTCTACTGGGGCTGCCTCTACCTTTCCCACATCCTCTCTTATTACCCCTGCCGTAACCCTGGGTAGATTGTTGGTTATTATTGCTCCACGGTGTACCCTGCCCCTGGGAATAGTTAGATCCTCTCTGGGAATTTTGGCCGCGTGGACGACGAAAAATTGCCATTCCCTCTCTGATTAGGGGGTTTATTGGTTAGTTGGCCTAGGGATTTGAGTGTTTCATACTCGTCCTTGGCATTTTTCAGCGCGTCCTCGACTGCCTTACCAAACAGATCCGGCTCCACCAGTTTATCTAACAATGATGCTTGGGTTTCAGCCTTGAATCCAGACTGCCTTAACCAAGCGTGTCTCTTGATAACAGTTCCTTCTACTATCAATCTGCCGGCATTATCCGCAGCATCAAAGGTTGCCTTTAGAATGCAACCGGACACGGCTCTTCCCTCTGCCGAAACTTGTGCCAACTGGCTCTTTAAGGGTTCTGGGGCGGAGTCTATGAGTGCTGCGACTTCTTCCCATTGATGGCAGTTGTAGCTGGCCAACAGGGTGGTGGAGTTGGCAATCCTTGCCTGGTATGCGGAAGTGGAGGCAACTTTCCTGCCCAACCCATACAGTTTCTTGCTCTCCTTGTCGGGAGGAGCTTCGGACGATGACAAGGGTGTTCCAGCCCTCTTACGGGTGTTTGTAACAACTAGGGAGTCCGGCTTCAGATGCCCCCTTATATACAGTGGGTCTGATTGGGCTGCCCTGAAAAGTTTCTCAATCCTAGGGTTCACTGCTCTGGTGAGGTTAGGATTTACGAGTGAAGGGTCTATTCTCCTTTGAATAGACTTCAGGATAGGGATGGCCTGAGCAACAGGCCTCCTTTCTCCCACTAACTCTTCGGCGAAGTCCCTCTCCTCTTGAGCACCCTGGGTGTCAATGTGGAAATGTTCAGCTGCTCGAGACAGCACTTCATTCAGGAGAGGTTGGTTGTCGACAGGGGAGTCGGTAACCGGGGGTTCCTTCTCTACCGGGGAATCTACTCTGTAGGTTTCCGGGTCGTCCTCATCCTCTTCTTGGTCCTCATCATCCCCATAGTAGCCCGTACCAGTTTGTTCTTCCAACATGCCCAAATCTGGATCCTCACAAAAGGATGTCTCTCCTTGATACTGAGAGTAGGGCTGTACATAGAAGGGGTCCGAAGACCGTTTTGGTGTTTCAAACCGGGACTTTTTACATGGAGGTATAAGATCCTTAGAGCCTGAGGGAGCTGACCCGTCGGGAGTATATGAGAGAAAGTGTTCAGGGTTTTTTGCGTAAAAATCTGACAATAATGACATCCTTGACATGACCCTGTCTATGTCATCACTAGACCATTCTCTAGAACTGGGGATGACCCTTTCTGGAAGTTTCTCTGACTTATCCTGACTAGACTTGGTGGTCTGAGTAGGGGTTTTTGTGATAGCAGAAGACCTGGACTTGTCTGTCTGTTTCTGAGGAGTGGAGAGTCCTAAAGGTGTGGAAGTAGGCAGAGGCTTCCTCCTTTGTTGTTTTTCCCCCTCCCCGTGAGTGGAAGAGTGTTTTCCCTGTTTTTTCGCCCCTACGTAGCCTTTCGACGCCTGGCGTCGAGGTGCAGAGTTAGTGTCCCTATCCTTCGAGTGTGGAGGTAGGGGTTCGGGAGCCGCCGTAACGCGGTCTGCGGGCGCCGACTCCTGGAGTGCGGTCTGGGGATGGAAGTCGGCTTCGTCCTCCGACGATCGAACTTCCGTTACCTTGGGGAGCGAGGCACTCATGGCAACAGTGGATGATTGCCTGGAGTCATGCGGCGATCGTGATCGAGAACGCCCAGAGGACGCCGATTCAGACCGTTCTCTATGTGCCTCTTTCCGAGAACTCGACGTGCGCGTCGAGTCCCGGTTGGACTTCATGTGTTTTGTGGAAGTGCTGTGGGAAGCGCTTGTGTCACTGGGGGTCTTCCCCATAGCCGCCCTGCCGGACGACCTTCCGAGGTCGGGGACTTGCGCTTGGCTGTCTTTCGACACCATAATGCCCTCGCCGTCCGAAAGCACGGCGTCGCTGCCATCGCTGAAGGCGCCCTCCGCTGCCATGGCCTCTTGACGCCTGGCGTGGTGCGCCCAACGCTTGATCGAACGATCCTTAAGTGTTTTGGGTTTAAACCTACTACACGCTCTGCAGTTCGCCTCGGGGTGGTCCCTCGGCAAGCAGAGATTGCACGTGGCGTGCCTGTCGACCCAAGGGTATTTGGGTTGCACTTGGGGCAGAATTGGAAAGGGGTACCCTCCATACGCACCTTATGGCAGCGGGCTTGTAAGTGTAGGAATATATAAGAATGTACCTATATACCAAAAGAGTGTAGAGTATGTCCACCCCCCAATCTCCCTACTTGCAGGGCCGAGGCCAGTGGCCTTCCAAGGCCCGGGCCGAGGCCTTCCTAGGCCCAAATCCGTCGTGCAGCTGTCGACGGTCGAATTCTTCTCCGGGCCGGCGTCGAGTATGGAAGTTCGGTGACTCGACGTTGGGGTGGAGAAATGGGTAAATATAACAATATTTAGCAAAAGTATGGCTAAGGCCAGGGAACTCCGCGAAATGCTTCCGACCAGAATGGCGGAAAAAAACAATCTGAGGGTCCTAGACGCGTGAGGGATCATGGGTACAGTCGACGTCACACTAGGGATAGTATTACTGGCACGCCCTGTATCAACGCCCTTTTTTCGAGTTTCGAAAAACAAACTATAATACTCCGCAGCTTCCACTAGATGTCGGCCTATGCACAGCATGTGACTCTAAGCAGATACAAGCATCAGAAATACGATTACGGTGAGTAATGTATCCCATTTTAGCTGCTCCGGAATAAGCTGATTGGTAACATCCTGCAGCAGCACAATTAAAACAGCCTAATTTCCGAGTGACCTCATGTGACGGTGATAGGTTAGAAGAAGGTGGCGGATATTTGTAATGTAATTGTAAGGAGATTGAGCAATGCTCTTGTAGAGGATGGAGATTCTGATTTGGAGTTTTAGATCACTTGCAAAGAGGACCCCCATGTTTGTTGCAGCCCGTGCGTGTTGGTTATAGGCAATAAGGGAGAAATGGAATGGTGTGGGAAGGAGGATTGGAGCAATGTGAGCAGGGTAGTAACTACTTAATTCTTGGAAGCGTTGAGCATGAGTCACCAAGTCACCAAAGAGCTATCCAGTGTTGGATAGCTGTGTGACATTTAGGAATGAGAGGAAAGTTAGGGGGTGAAGGGAGAAAAGGAGGCAAGTATTTGGGTAAGGTGGTAGGAGAATTAACACAATACTGTTATGTCATCTGTGTTTATTCTTCAATAGGACTTTAGCCTATTGTAAAGAGTTATGCATTTCATTCAAAAACAAATATTGTTTACATTTAGCTATGTATTTACTCAGATTGAAATGTTGTTTTAGCTGTTTAATAATCAGTGATGATTTTCTTGTTTATTTAGGCTACTGTAAAACATTTACAGCCGATGTAAGCAGAACTGCATGTGTGCATGGGAAGGACATTCTATTCTTAAATATTGGTAAGCTTACATTTATAACCTTTGACTTTAGTTTCATTAAATATGGTATCAATGCACAACACTAGAGTTACACAAATAGGCCCATATCTTGATTTGTGTATTTGTTCAAGAACCCCATTAGTGCAAAACATGCATACAAAACCCAATTTCGAATGTATTCTGTCTTCCAACTTATTCCTCATCTTTGACATGTAATGTCCAGCTTCGGAAATATTTTTCAGCATAGAGCGCCCAGCATCGATGGCGTTGAGTCGATGTCCCGCGAAGGCCTCCTGTCATCGGATGTTAGAAGTAGCACGCACGGCACCCATTGGCCTCAGTTCAGTTTTTTTCCGCAAACACATTTGCTTCATGAGAAACTCGGCATGCCTCGTACTTGTGAAAGTATATTGCTCTGTTGTTTTTCATAAACGACTCAATATGTCTTCATCTACACCGGCAACACCCCGGTCCGGGTTCAAGAAATGCAAGGACTGCGTCTCCAAGATGCCCATAACGGACCAGCATCAAGTCTGCCTGTGGTGCCTCGGTGAGGGCCACGATAGGGGTATGTGTTCCAAGTGTGAGTCCATGACGTGAAAGGCCTTGAGGGAACGAAAGGGGAAGCTTCAGGTAGGCAAAGTTTCCAAACCCCATAAGTCCCGACCTGCTAGGACTTTGACCGATGAGTCGAGAGGCAACTCTCCTTGGAGGAAGAAGGCCAAGCGCTCAAGGTCTAGGAGAAGGCACCGCCGGTCGCTTTCCTCGTCTTCTTTGTCAGACGGTTCCCCTGAGAGGGTGCCATGCATGTGCAAAAAGTCTACACCAGCAGAATGGGAAGCTTTCTGTGTGGAAATGCTGAAAATCTTTGAAGAACAAGGTCATGCTCTGACTGCGCCTTTTTTGGAAGCTGGCGAGGAGAGGTCTCAGCTGAAAACTTGCGCGACATCGAGCCCGAGTAAACAGCGTGATCTACATCGAGAGCCCTTGAGGTATCGATCGGAAAAGAAATCGAAGGATCACTCGAGACGTGGAGAGAGATCAAGGTCGTCTACGCCTTCAAAGCCCTCAACGCCATTGCCGTTGATGATGCCCATCGGGCCCTCGACCCCTGTTAGGCCTTCGATGCCATCGACGACACTGTTGACATCGACGCCGAAACCGTCAACGCCAGCTGTGCCAATTTTGCCTGCTCAGCCCCCAGTTCCCAGTGACCCTCCCAGAAAGGCACTGGTTAAGACAAAGTCGACATCTTTTGACAATATCGAAGCCTCTGGGTTCTAAACCAGAGAAGATGTATACTCCTCTACCGAAAAAGGATTTTTTAAGTCCCTCACTTCCATTTTTGAGGAGGAAGAGTGTTCAGATGAGGAAGATGCCCCTTTTGGGCTCCAATATTGGACTCCTGTTAGGGAGAATTCTCATTCAATGGCTAATTTCCCTTACCTAGTGAGTCCCCCAGCAGCTTTGCTGGATTTTCGGGAGTTATTTTTTTCACTTGGTAAGAGTGTGAGCTTTTCCCCCACTCTTACCCATGGTTTGCCATGTGTGTTTCATCTGCTTTCTGTGATTGGGGACTCAGTAGTCCCCTTCTTTTGTGTGTTATACAGCACCTTCAGTGCAATGACACAGGGTTGTCTTTTAGACTTCCCACCGACTCCATTTCTGGGGCTGACTACTGTCCCCCAGAAAAGGGTAAAGTTGCCATTAACTTTACTTAGTCATTTAACCACAGATCCAGTACACCCCATCTTACATGGAGTACTGGAAGGGGTTAATCCTTAGCCCTTTTTATCTGTACCTCCTAGAGCATTGTTTCGCTCTTTTAACATTTAGACTTGGCTGGTGGCAGTGGTATCTACCCTAACTTTTCTACCGCGATTATATTATATAAACGTGGTATGTTTTAGGCTATTATATTAGCCTCGAACTTAAACCCGCTTCACCAAATACTTTTTCTTTTGGCTCCGGTCAGGTTTATTCGCCATTTCTTTTTGTTAAAGTCCTTCTTGCGTTTTACTTTGCGAGGCAAACCAGGTTTGCCTTCTTTGTTCACTGTCATTTGGCGGGCTTCTGCCAAGAAGCCCTCCTCTGGATGTCTAGGTGGGCTGAATGTGAGGGAGGGGTGTAGTCACCCCCTGCACAGGGTATTTTAGGAAACCCAAGTTGCACTTTGCCATGATTTTGAGGTGGTTGTCCGGCTGGACAACACCCCTGCTGCGTGATTGACAGCCAGGCTGTGTGAATGGGGGATTTTCACATAAAAGGCAGGTCTCTTGAGCTAGAAGTCAGAGTCGCCACTGGAACTACAAGGAACCGAAGAGAAGCAGAGAAGAAGTCAGCTGCTGCAGCTACCCCGTCCCGGTGAAGCCCTGCTACAGTCCTGAGCTATCTACCCTTCGACGACCAGAGAAGATCCAGTCCGGAGTCCTCTACCCTTGAGCTCGGTGGGGATAACCAGCTCACCTACAGCCTGAGGATCCTCTTCTTGGTCGAAATAGCTGCACACAGCTGTAGTGGTCCGGATAGCCATCTGAAGAGCCTCTCCTGTTTTTAAAGATTTAAAGAGCGCACCTTTTATTCACCATCACTGCTGCCGGCTTTATCCCTGTTTGGCGCAGACCCCTCCCGACGTCCTCCTTTGTTCCGAAGCTCCAGGAACCGTGGGTCTGCAGGAAACTACCAGGAACAACTGCCGTGGCACCAGTCTCTTCCTTGAATAAGGTACTGTGTTCTACTTGAGGAATTAGGGTGAACCCCTTTTCTTCTCCAAGGCTTGCCCTTGTCTTCCCTCCTTCTTATAACTTTTGCTTCCTCTGTTGACAATATCTAACTACTCCTGGATATGTTGAATCGTGAACTGTCCGACTGTGTGGTCCTCGACAACAGGAACCCCGTTCCACTTAACACTGGCTCCGGCCTATTGACTCTTGAATTTCTGTCGATGAGTGTTCTGTGATTCTGTCTGCCTTGACAAAAGTATTACCTATGATTTTTGCCCCCAACTCTCTCTGGGTATCTCAGGTGCTAAGTGTGTTTTGCCCCGGTAACATTTCTTGCCGCGGATACGCGTTTATTTAGTAAGACCGAACTGTCATTACTGTCAAAAAGTGATCGCAAGTGTATTCCCGGTAACGTCTTTTGTTTCACAACACCGGTCTGTTAAAACACAGGGTACTTACCTTGAGCTTTACTGTACAAAGTGAATTGGTTGGTTTTGACCTGTCCGTGCCGGTCGCGTGGATTAGATTTGAATTGGGGATGATATCACTGTATGCAAGATATATATGGCAGGTTGTTGCACTTTTTTGAAAATGTATACTGGCTCTAAATTTACGGAAGTTGATAAATGTCTTGACAGATTATGTATTTGGAACACAGGATTATTTTATATGTAAGTGGTGTTAGGGAGAATTCTCTGCTTAGGCTGAATTTCCTAACCTAGTGAGTCCCCCAGCAGCTTTGCTGGATTTTTGGGGTTTATTTTTTTCTCCTGCAAAGAGTGAGACTCTTTTACCCTCACTCTTGGACATGATTTGAGTGTGTTTCTTTGATTCTAGATGTGTTTAATGGGCTATGGGGTCTTTTACTCCATAGTGCTTCATGTGTTTTTGTGATGTGTGTTACACAGCACCCTCAGTGCAGTAACACAGGGGTGTCATAGTGACTCCCCAGTATAGACTCCATACCCTGGGACTGACTACTGTCTCCCAGGGTCTGTAAAGTCACCATTGACTTTACTAGTCTTAAATTCTGAACAGAACCAGTACAAACCATCATATTGTGGACGTACTGGCTGGGGCAATTTGATTGCCCCGGGGTCTGTTAGTCAGGGGGGCACGTCTCCGTCCCCCCTGATCGAGTTTTGGCTGGTGGCAGTGGATACTACTTTTTATATTCAACCGCTAATATTTCTCTATGGGATTTTCCCATTGTTCGAGGCTACTATCTTTATTTATTTAATTACGATAGCCTCGAACATACCGCCGGTTTATTTAATTAATATTAATTCTCCGGTTGGTGTTTTTTGCCAAAACTCGGTTCTAAAATGGCATTTGTGTTCTCTTCTGTGACTCCAACCCAAGTCGAGCCCTTTGTTCCACTTTTTGGAGGGCTTCTCCACAGAAGCCCTCCAAAGTGGTGCCACTCTGTCTGGGGTACTTAGGAGAGGTGGAGGGGGATTTAGGCACCCTGGACTGAGTTGCTTAGGCAACTCAAGTCGCACTCCGTCCTGATTGGCCCAAGTGGTGAGCCGGCCGGCTCACCACATAGAATGTTTGAGTGACAGTTAGGCTGAGTGAATGGGGGTTTTCTGCATAAAAGCAGGGCTTTGGGGACTGGAACTTCAGAAGTCGCCACAGGACCTAAGAATCCGACGAGGGAGAAGCTGAGCCGACCTGCCACGACGACACCACCGGTGGAGCCCTGCTGGACCGTCTCACCACTTTTCCCAACGACAGAGGAGATCTCCCGCCGGAGAGTCTTCTTCCTTTGACTGGTGGGGATAACCAGTTTCACCGTCTTTTCGCCTTTCCGACGCATCTCGTGGCCGCCTTGCCTGTGCCAAGCACCCCGGCAACCGGGATACCACGTTTTACCATGGCCGCGAATTAAAGGGTAATACCTTTAACCGGAAAACTCTGCGGCTGGTTTCTTCCCTGGCAGTGCAACGACCTTCATCTTTCCTCCAAGTCGAGATCTTCTCTTCCCCTGGACGACGACGAGACTTGCACCCGCTGCCAGCAACAACTGCCACTGCTGGAGGCCTACTTCCCACTTAAGGTACCGTGTCCCGCCCGGCTTCCCTTGCTACCGACTGTATGGGGTAGATTTAGCCCCCGGCTTTCGAACCTGGGTTAGCCTGGGACACCATGGCTAAACTTTTCTGAGCCTCTCTAAACTCTTTTCGAACTCTCTGCAAGACTTTCTAAGCCTAGGGTAACTGTGGGATCTTGGGCGCATTTGTGCTCTGCTCTCTCTAAGAGTGGGCCCAGCCTATGGACTTGGGCTCACAAGTGACTTTTGCTCTTCTGCCCTGCTAATAGTGTTCCTAAAGCTTAGATCGGTGTACCTTCCCATATTCTGTCTTTTTCCCTCCCTTCTTCATGAACTTGTTGGAGTGCCAACTATAGTTAAGCACTCACCTCTGTATGAAAATAAGTGGTGTTAACTAAGACTTACCTGATAAGGAATAAGGGTTGTATATATTATAATAGTAACTGTGTTTAGAGTGTTTTACAATAAGAGGGCTGGAGTGTTTCAAATAGTGTGTTTTTAAATAAATAATTATATACTTTAATACCAAAGCTCTGGTCAGTGTTTGCTTGTATTATTGTGTCCGAGTGCCTATTGTGTATACTTTGCATCCTGCCTAACTCTTCTTGAGAGAGGTCTGACTGCTCAGCCACAGCTACCAGGTAAATCTGGGTGGTACAGACTGCTACCAAGTGGGTTTACCGCTAACACCTGTAGTCCTAAATCTTTTGCAGTGTTCCCAAAGGGAACTGCACAGGTTTCTGCCTAACAAGGGGCGAGATTTAGTCATAAATTCTCTCGCAGAAGCTGGTGTATCTCTGGATGACCTTTTAACAAACCCAGTTAGGGCCAAAACCAAATTGTTCCAAATAGATTGGCTAACTACACGAGAAATATGCCTCACATATCGAGACTTTCCAAATAATCTGTGCATGCACAAAAAAGCTAATCATCTGGAATTATACCGCCAACAGTTCCCCTCGCCTACTCATAGAGCATCATTTATGCGCTTGAGATTTAATCTCTGGCCAACCAAAGATCTTATGGCGAAATGTGGATTAATACCTCGAGAAACTAATTTCTGCTGGTTTTGTAAAGAGGCTAATCAACCAGAGACTATACGCCACTTGATATCTGAATGTGTCTCATTACAAATGAAACAGGAACATCATTTTTATAAAATTTTTCAAAATTATGTAAATCTATCACCAGAAACAATGTGGTGGATGGTCTATGGAGGCAGTATTATAACATTGAGAATTGCCCCTATTGCCTTTCTAAATGAGTTAAAGTTGCATGAGGAACGAGACTGAAACACATCTTTTAGTTTTTGATGCATATTTAATTAACTGGTTTTATGTAAATTTTATATATCCCAATGTTAGGATGTTTTATGATGAATTTGTAATTTGTGTGTTAGGATGTTTTACCCTTTTGACTTTTTTGATATTATGTGTAATATTGTAAAGCTGATTAAGTTCAGTTAAATCAATAAAAAATAAATGTAAAAAAAGAATTGGTTGTATGAAGTGTATTTTACATGTGGTTTTTGAATTAATAGAAGTGTTGTGTTTATAACAAATGGTTTAAAAATAAATGTACTTATTTTTTTTTACCTGCAACCTTGAGTCATTGTTTGCTTGAGTCACAGTAATTGTGGTCCCTTTGTGTAATCTCTGATACTGCTCATATACTCTTGAGATAAGCCTGGCTGCTCCGCTACTGCTACCACTTTAACATAGTAGTACAGGCTTGTGCCAAAAGTAAAACTTGTATTGCCACCTGTAGTCTTAATTGTGTGTAGTGGTCCCTAAGGGCACTGCACAGGATTCTCCCTAACAACTCCTAATGTTCCTGAATGCCTCATTTCAGAGGAGAGTAACATGCAAGATCTCTGTGACACTTTTCACAATGCTAGTGGTATTGACACCTCTCCTGAGCTGGAGTTCGGCAAGCCAGAACCAGGGGAGCATGCTGATTCCTCATACAAGACAGCTCATGTCTAAGGTTGTGGAGTACTTGGGCTGGTCTAGACCTACAACACCTTGTGATCAGGATGATGTAACCGACATTCTGGACAAGGGTCCTCCTACTAATCCAGTATTACCTTTACATGTGGTACTTCAAAAAAGGGTGGCTAGGAATTGTGAGACCCCGGAAACTAATCCAGCTGTTGATAAAACTCTTAAAAAAAAATACTGCCCCTCCAGTAGCGACTACGGCTACCTGTTCAAACACCCCACTCCCGAGAGTCTGGTGGTCCAGGCAGCTATGGCTACCTCGAAACAGGTAGCATGCCCTACCACCCCTCCTGATAGGGTGATAAGCGCATAGATGGATGGGCGAGAAAGGTATTTTGCCAGCTAAACTATCAGAACCTAGTGACCTTCCTAAAAAGGCACTGTCTAAAAAAACGTTGACGACTAAGACAACATCGAAGCCTCTGGTTTCAAGGCCAGAAGAAATATATGCTCCTCTCCCGAAAAAGGACTTTTCCAAGTCTCTAACTTCCATTTTGAGGAGGAAGAGCGTTCATATGATGAAGAGGCCCCTTTTGGGCTTCAATCCGGTACACCTAATGTGCCTGAATGCCTTGTTTCAGAGGAAAGTAGAATGCAGGATCTATATGATAATTTGCACAATGCAAGTGGAATTGACACCTCTCCATAGTTTGAGTTCGGAAAACCAAAACCAGGGGAGCATGCTGACTCCTCTTACAGGCAGCTCATGTCTAAGGTTGTCGAATACTTGGGTTGGTCTAGGCCTCCAGCATCCTGTGATCAAGATGATCTAACTGACATTCTGGACAAGGGTCCACCTACTGATCCAATTTAGCCTTTCCATGTGGCACTTAAAAAAAGGGTGGGCAGGAATTGGTAGACTCCGGAAACTAATCCGGCAGTTGACAAAAATCTCACCAAAAAATACTGTCCCTCCAGTAGCGACCCCGGCTACCTGTCAAAACACCCCACTCAGGAGACTCTGGTGGTCCAGGCAGCTACGGCTACTTCAAAACAAGCAGTATACCCTACCATCCCTCCTGATGGGGACGACAAGCGCGTAAATGGATGGGCAAGACAGGCATTTTCCGCAGGGAGCATGGCTTTAAAATCTGCCAACTCCACTTGTGCCCTTGCAAAAGTTTCGTACACTCTGTGGGAGTGTATTTCTACGGCAGCAGAGCATATTCCCGAAGGGGATGAAAAGGATGGCTTCCTGGCTGTTAAGGACGGCAAGGAAGCCATGTGTGAGTCCCTTTAATCTGGGTTGGATTCTGCAGATAGCATCAGCAGGTCCATGGCTACTAGCAGCGTGATGCGCAGGTTTGCGTGGTTGCTAAGTCGGGTTTTGCACCTGATGTGCAGACTAGACTTCTCAACCTGCCATTTGACGGATCATTTTTTTGGCAGCAATGCTGACGAGAGCCTTGAGAAGTTGCAGACCTCTAAGGCAGCAGCCGGGTCTTTAGGCGCAGCTGTTAAGCAACCTCAGCGTTTTCGTCTTAGCGGACAACCTTGGAGGGTTAGATCTTTTCGCTACTACTCCTCAGTTGGAAGGGTGAGAGGAATGGCCAGTCAAAGAGGCCAACGCAAATGTCCTCGTGGTGGACGAGGTAGCGTTGCCAAGCTAGCTCAAGCAGCACCCTCTTTACCATCGGCCTCTGCAACAGCCGCTTCAAAACCACTCTGAAGGCTTGAGTCACAGCTCACCAGTGGGGGGGCAGACTGTCTCAGCATCTAGAAGAATGGATAGACATTACTTTGGATGCTTGTGCTCTGGAGACTATAGCCCACGGTTACTGCCTTCCTTTTATAAAGAAGCCTCAGTCCAATCCACCGGATCCGCTCCTTGAAGACAAATTCAAGATGGTAACTCTTTCTCAGATCCTTCAAGCCCTCCAACTCCAGGATTGGTTGGTGTCAGTGGACCTTCAGGATGCTTATTTTCATGTGCCAATCCATCTCAAGCCCAGGAAATACCTGAGGTTCGCAGTTGGCGGCTCGCGCTTTCAATTCCGAGTCCTGCCATTCAGGTTGACCTCCACCCCAAGGGTATTCAACAAACTGATGGTGGTGGTGGCAGCGCATCTCAGGAGAGAGGGGATTCACGTCTAACCCTACCTGGACGATTGGATGATCAGTGTGCATTCTCCCGAACAGGCAGTTACCTGCCACTCTCTTCACAGACTGGGCTTCTCCCTCAATTTCAAGAAGTCCCATATCACACCTTCCCAACAGCTCCAGTACATCGGGGCTGTATTAAACACACCCTTGGGAAAGAGCTCGCCACCCAAGGTGAGGGGTCAAGACATTCTCCAGATGGTAACAAAATTCCAGAGTGCCCAGAGTCTTCAGGCCTTCGAATTCTGAAGGTTGCTCTGCCTCATGAGGCCCGCCTGAAAATGAGATCCCTTAAGTGGGCTCTCGGAGCACAATGGTCCCAGTTCTCAGGAAAGATGTCGGACCGACTTCAGATTCCAACCAGAGTCTCACAGGATCGTCTGTGGTGGGCCTGCGCGTAAAATATTCTGAAGGGAGAATACTTTTGGCAACCATGGCCAGAGATAACTGTAGTGACGGATGCCTCAGTCACGGGGCGGTTAGCTCACACCAATATCTGACAATCAGCGGTCTTTGGTCTCCATCTGAGTCCAAACTACACTTTAATTTACTGGAGCTGAGAGCAATCAGACTAACGCTAAAGGCTTTTCTGCCGTCTTTATAAGGAAAGAATGTCCTGATAATGACGGACAACACAGTGGCCATGCACTACGTCAACAAGTTAGGAGGCGTAGGGTCACTACCACTGCGCAGCGAGCAATGTAGCTAGGGTATTGGGCTATTCAAGAGGGTATCTCCCTATTAGCAGTTCACTTAGCCGGAGAGGAGAACACAGCGGCGTATGCTCTGAGCAGGCAGAGCACAGTCTTCCACGAGTGTCCTTAGAGCTTCACCCTTTGGGGAACCCCTCAAGTGGATCTGTTCGCGACTGGTGTGAACCGGAAGTGCGAGCTGCTCAAGGGAATTTCCTCCAAGAGGAGCTAGAGGAGAAGCGTTTGTGGTGGATTGTGAATTCCCACTACTGTACGCGTTTCCTCAAGTCCCCGTCATTCCTCAGGTAATCAGGAGGTTGAGACGGTTCAGGAGCCACATGATCCTCATTGCCCCGGATTGGGCTAGGAGAATGTGGTACCCGGACCTTCTGGACATGTCCATCTGTCCTCTGATGCTTCTTCCACAAAGAGAGGATCTTCTCTCGGGAGAGGAGGGTTGTGTTCTTCATCCCGAAGTCAATAATCTCAGCCTTCACGCTTGGTTTCTGAAAGGTTGAGATACAAGGATTGGGCATGGATGATGTAATGGAGGTATTGCTTTTGGCCCGAAGGCCAGCAACAAAATCTCTGTGCCGTTGGAATACGTTTTGTGACTGGTGCAGAGAAAAGAAAGTTGATCCTTTTCAATGTACAATTCTGGATGTTTTATCCTTTTTGCTTTCCTTAGCACAAGGTGGTCTTCAGTTTGTTACCATTAAGGGTTACTTAGGAGCGCTTTCAATCTTTTAGCGTTTATCAGGAATGCTCCTATTTCATGATCGCACTGGTAACTCAATTTCTAAAAGGGCTCACAAATGTGTTCCCTCCATCTACTTTTTAGGTTCCAGTTTGAGACCTCAACCTGGTTTAGAAATTCCTGATGTGTGCACCATTTGAACCTTTACACACATGTCCGTTAAGGTTGTTAACCTTTAAGACAATACTGTTGGTTGCTATAACATCTGCGCGTTGAGTGGGCGAGTTGCAGGCACTTTCTTCCAAGCCACCCTTTACTATATTCCACAAGGACAGGGTTGTGTCAAGGGTAAAACCCTCCTACTTTCCTAAGGTAGTTTCAGACTTTCACTTAAGTCAGAAAATTGTGCTACCGGCCTTCTAGCCTCCACTACATCCTAGTAGGGAAGAGGAAAGGCTCCATAGGTTGGACCCTAGGAGAGCGTTAAGCTGTTCTTTTTCCAGAATGTCGAAATTGAGAGTCGACGACCAGTGAGTGACCGACAAAGGATCACCGGTGACAGATAAGCGCTTTATTTTCTACATCATGGAGGCACATCCAAGAAATCACTTTTTAAGGCCTGTTCCACATGCAGCCTAAAAAGTCTTTGAAGGGGATTGACATGGAGAATGTATCTACTGTCTGTACTCCAATCACTCATTGGTGAAGTGTGACTTATGCCAATGGTTCAGTACCAAAACCCTTAAAGACAGACACTGACCCTTGGTGTATTGGCAAAATGATGGTAACTATGCCTCAGAAGCTGAGTTGTCGAGGAGTGCTGCAGTGCCAAGACGGGCAGAAAGGGCACCCTGTTCCAGACAAAGAGTGAGATCAGAAGAGAGACCAGCTAAAAAACAAAGACACAGGGAGAGGCAGGACGCAGTGGCCCCTTCTACATGCAGTTATTTGCTAGCTTCAAAACAGGCAACAGGATTGCTGACCGGATATAAATAGAAAGGCCAACTGCTTACTGTCACAGCAGCATCAGCGTCAACATTAAAGCACCTCGTGAAGTCCATCTACTAAAGCACAGGCCACAAAGGCAAAACTGTCTACAACAGGCGTTGGATCATCATGAAAGTCAGCAGCTCTGTCGCCAAGAGACTCAGTACACAAGAAACCACCCCTGTCGATGACCCCGTCCCAGTTTACTGCAAATAGACACAAATCGAAGACGCCGTCGTCGATGACAAAATCATCGTCGACTGACAGATCGTTGACCAGTCCACAAAAGAAAGTCGTGAAACATCCAGTAAATCGCATTTACACGTTAAAACACTTCAGCGTTCAGACTCCTTGTCCATGAAGGTGGTTCACCGCATGTTGACGGCAGTGGCGATTACAGTTATTTCAACCATTGCAGAGCCAACAGCTGTGCCAAACAGCTATTCAGAAAGCCATGGTAATGCCAACAGCTGCACAATCTCCTACCTCACCGCTGGCCGCTTCACCTCGGTCACCCCGTGACCAGCGAGTGCAATGGGGCCAAGAAAATCCGGTAGACTCACGGGTCTCTCCAATTGTTTATTCAGATGTCATGCCAGAAGACATCCTGCAGCATGAAATCATTTCAGACTTTGAAGCTCAAAGAGCGTAGTCGCCACGTCAAGTTCAGACTCGGACGACTGTGTGATTATGCAAGGTCAGGAAGACACTGACCAGCTGTTACCTGTCCAATCTATGAGATCGTCCCATGATGCACCAGCAGTTACGGAACAAGGTCCATTCTGGCCTCCACAGACAACAGCTGATCCAGCAGTGTCTGGCCCACACCCTCCTAGCGCAGGTCATCTGCCTTCGCCCGCCTATCCGCTATTGAATCCTCAGTCGCTTCTATCGCTGCAAGTGCCATCATCGCTGCAAAGCCTCCTCGCCCAGCTCAATACCAGGCTTCCTCCTCTGCAAGCAGTGCCTCCACCAGTCTGCAGCGTGATCAAGTCACGGAAGAGCATGGTCCCCACGACACTAGAATCCAACCAACTCCTAGGTATACTTCAATCTGGCTTCAGACCTCAACATGGTACAGAAACCGCCCTTGTTGACCTCAAAAGCCAGATTGATGAAATTAAAGACAAAGGCAAGGCCGCTATCTTACTCCTACTAGACCTCTCGGCAGCCTTAGATTTAGTCGATCACGAAATCCTATGCAGCCACCTATCTACCTCAGCTCATTTCTCCCCCTCCGCCACTTCCTGGATACAATCCTTCCTGGTGAACAGAACCATGAGAGTTTTTTCAACAGCCGCAGCAGCGGACCCCATCCCCATCACATGCAGAATCCCACAAGGCCCCTGTGTCTCCCCCGACTTTGTATAACATATTTACAAAGCCGCTATTTGACAAACTGGACCGTCTGGGTGTCACCTACACCAAATATGCAGACGACACCCAGATACTCCTCACCATCTCTGGTAACTATAACACAGATGTCACCCAAATTAATGAAATCTTCGCCATCATTCAGGCATGGATGGCCACCCACGGCCTCTTCCTAAATGATGAGCTTCTCCTTGTCGGCTCTCCTAGCAACCTGTCCAAACTCAGTCCTTACTACAACAACATTATTATCGATGGCAACACCATCCCCATTGTTAAAAGCGTGAAAAAACTAGGCTTTCACCTTGATGCCAACACCAACCTCACCAAACAAATCAATATGACGGCCTCAGCCACCGCCTACACTGGCAAACTGATAAGGGCTTGCAGACCTTTCCTTTCGTCCCATAGGTGCCTCACACTTGCCAGAGCACTCATACAGTCCAAACTGGACTATTGTAACAGTCTTTACCTAGGTGCCAACCAATCAATAATCAACAAACTCCAGGTTCTCCAGAACAATGCACTGCGTACAGCACTCAACTTCCCAAGACGAGAGCACATTTCTACAACTAGGAAAGCGTGTAAATGGCTTTCCATACAACAAATAATTGACCTTAAAACCATCTGCCTCACCTACAAAGCCTTAAACCACCTAGCCCCACCTTATCTCACCAACAAATTCACCATGAAATCCACTCCCAGAATAACCAGGTCATCCAACTCCTTATGCTTGGTAGTGCCTAGATTCACATTAAATAGAGCAGGTGGCACTAGCTTCACAGTGCATGCCTCACCTCTTTGGAACTCCCTACCTCTCAACATCAAAACCATTGAGTCCTTCCCCATCTTTAGGAAACATGTTATTCTTTGGCTACTGAACAAAGAGCAGTGATTACTTCTGAATCTTCTATGAACCTGCTGACTGCTTAAATATGCTTGTACATTATGTAAATTGTTGTACAATGTAAAATGTATACCTCATTCCTGTAACTGACTCTTTAAGCGCCCTTCTACCTATGGGTCTGGAGCGCTATACAAATAAAATAAACAAACAAACTTTAGGGAACAATCAAAATCACGTTTACCAGAAAACTACTCTCACCCTTCTCACCCCACAGGGGTAAGAAGCAGCTCCCAACCAGACCACAATTGTTACCAGACCCCACAGGTCGCTGTCAATACCCGGTTCTCCACACGGATCGATGTCAAGTGTGCAGTCCAAAAGGAGGAACAGGAGGATTGTGAACTAACGGATAGCGATTGTGATACAGACCGGCATGATGCAACGTCTACCACAACAGAGTCACCACCGAGGGATGATGGCTGGTACACTAACAGTACTCTGATGCCTGGTTACATTATTTTAATTGTATAGTTTCTTTTATACCAAATGTAAATGGTGAAAGTTGAATAAAGTATTACCGATCTACCGATAGATGAGTCACCAAAAAGCCCTCCACAACCGTCACCACTGGATGAGATCTGGGCCTTCCACTCAATGATGTCCTGGGCATGCCAATAGTTCGTTCTTGCACCAGCGGAAGTAATGTTTTTTTTTCAACCACATGGGAAATATGCGGAAAGCGGTATTCTCCATTCCCATCCTAGACTAAGCCTGGGAGGAGGGGTTGCGCACCATGAGGCACCCTTTCACTGAGCCCGCAGTAAAGGGTAGATTGGAAAGGAAATGTAAAGCACCTTATTCGACTCCCAAATGCCTCACCGCCCAAACACCAGAATCTGTGGTGTCGGCAGGGACAAGTCGAAAAGTGCATACGCAAACACATAAGTGCCCAGTGCCACCTGAAAGTGAAGCAAAAGGTACTTGCAATCAGAGCCACACTGTAAAAGCCGCCAATTCCCTCGCTATTATAGCGCAGTACGACCGTGAAATGTGGTATAGAATGGCTCCCATTCAATGGATTGCCTTTCTTCTGCAGGTTTCTCATCTGGTTGATACCCTCATCCACCTCTGCTGCTTGGAAATTTTTTCTACAGGGGGCACAGTGGAGCTTGACTCAGTCATCGATCCATCTTGCTCGCTGTTGGCTCCGGACGTGACGGGCATCGTATATATACCACGTCACTACGCCCCATACTTCAGTTCCTTTTTTCCACGTGCTCGGGACGCTGCTCTAGGAAGACGGTGAATTGAACCTTTGACTCTTTTTGGTATATTTTCGTCAGAATTTTATTTTTCGTTTGACGGCAAGATGTCTGTGCCTCTGGTTTCAAACAGTGTTCCGACTGACACTCCAAAATGTTGGTTTCGACGGGATTGGTTCCTCCGGCGTATTCCACATCTATGACAGGTAACCACCACAGCTGTGCTGCTTCGGAAAATTTCCTGCGTCGATGACGTCGATACGCTGTCCTCGAGGGCCTCCGTCGAGCCGACGTCACCGGATGTTATAAGTAGGACGCACGCCGCCCGTAGCCTCAGTTCTGTTTTTTCCGCGAACGTGTTCGCTTCGGAGATCTCAGCGCGTCTCGGTTCTTCTGAGTACTTCTATCGGTTCTTCGAACTTGTTTATTTGTGAAGATATCATGTCTTCGTCTTTTTCTACCCCGCGGCCGGGTTTCAGGAAGTGTCGGGACTGCGGTTCCAAGATATCGCTGACAGACCTGCACGATGCCTGCCACTGGTGCCTCGGTGAGGACCACGCCACGGATGATTGTGACGATTGCCAGTCGTTGACATTGAAGGCCTTGCGGGAGCGGAAGAAGCTTTCTGTCGGTAAGCCCGAAAGTCGAAATCCGCTGGGCATTTGACCGACGATTCGAGAGGCGACTCTCTGCGTCGTCGGCGTAAATCCAGGGGGTCTCGGTCCCAGAGTGGGTCCAGCCATTCCTCTGCCTCTTCGAGGCACTCGCGGAAGTGCCGTCACCGGTCGCATTCCCCATCATCGTCCAAGGACTCCGCCCGTCGGTGGGTTGCTTGTCCCAACAAGCATTCTTCTCCTGTGGAATGAGATGCATTTCGTACGGAGATGATGGTGATTTTCCAATCGCTGGGCTCCGTTCCGTCCGCGCCTTTGAAAGAAGCTGGCAGGAAACCTGCTAGGGCCACCGCTCGCACGCCGTCAGGCTCGGGCGGTCGGCGCGATCATCGGGAGCCTTCGACATCCTGAACAGACAAGGTAGATCACTCTAGCCATGCCCGATCCAGGTCCTCGACGCCCTCGAGACCGGTGGGTCCTGTGAGGTCTTCTTTTTTTTTTTTAAATTATTTTTATTGTGATTTAGATCTAAATTCAAGGTAAACATTCGTACAACAGGACTGAAATACAGTCATTGCCTTCTGGAGGGCTTTTGAGTGTGTGCCCTGCCCCACATGTTTTGGATTTGTGCGGTCTATGGATGGGTCCCATACGATGTTGAAGTCTCCTGTAAGGATGATTTCTGCCTTCGCGAAGGATTCCAGTTTGTCTATGCAGTCTCTTATGAACCCGTCTTGGCCCACATTGGGTGCATATATCGTTGCTATTGTTAGTGGGAAACCTTCTGTTCGTATATTTGCAAACCGGTATCTTCCTTGTTTGTCTACTAGCGTTTCCTGAATTTGAATGTTCAGCGAATTGGCGAAAGCTATCAGTACTCCTCTTTTTTTCTCTCAGTCATTTGCTTGAATGATCTGTGTGTACCCTTTGATTCGGATTTTCCCCTTGTTTTGTTTCTTGATATGCGTTTCCTGAAGTGTCAGGATGTCGAACTTCTCTTTGTGTAGGTAATATTCTACCTTTTTCCTTTTAACTGGGGAGTTCAGCGCACGTATATTGTATGTATGAATTTTTAGTCCCATTTCCCCATTGGTTGTCTTGGCTTATATGTCTCGCCGAGGTCTTTTGGTTTTCGTCTCCTGTCTTCCGGTGTGAATCCCCTCCCGCCTTTCCCAACTTTTCCCTTAACAGATCCTCCTCCCCTCCCCCCGAAAAAACCTTGAGGAGGGCTCTGGGCCCTATGATCGCTCGGGCGTTCCGCCTCGCACGCCATGCCCTCTTTACTCAGGTAACTTGAACGTGGGGGGGTCCTAAACCCCACTTAGGATATTTGTGATGGGTCAATTCTTCCCGGTTCTGGCCGATCTAATCGATTGTCGGCGGTCCCGGGTAATCTGCTTCCTTCCTGTGGATACGGCAGTGATTTTAACTGGTTTCTCCATGTTGTGATGGGGTTGGTGGGTTCTTGGGATCCCGGTTCTTAGTATTTTGTTCCCCTTTGGGTGGGATGGTTTGCCAGCCTCTCGGGGCTCTTTGCCCTTTCTTGGAGTCTCTGGGACGCACCCTATTTTCCGGATCCTCTTGTATATTCATTAGTCGTAGGCCTTCCTCGCACGTCGTTATACGTTGTTGGGCTCCCTCCCATGTGAACAGGAGGCCGAATGGGAAGGTCCATTTGTATCGTATTTGCCTCGTAGTAAGTTCTTTTGTGACTGGGGCCATTTCTATACGTTTTTGGAGGGTTGATTGGGCCAGATCCTGGTATAGTTGTATGTTGGTTCCGTTCATTCTTATTTGATCCAGTGTTCTGGCTTTTCGTAGATTTGCTCCTTTTGTGTGTATGCGGTCATTGCCACTAACACATCTCTGGGGCGATTTCCGGATTCTCCTTCTCGTCGCGGGCCCACTCTGTGGACTCTGTCAATTAGGATCGCCGATTCTTCTTCCTCGTCTATTATGTCTTTGAACACTTGTTGTACGGCAGATTTGAGATTTTTCTCTTCTATGGACTCCACCATGTTCTTAATTCTTATATTTCATCTCCGTGACCTGTTTTCCAAATCTTCGCATTGTATCTCCAAATTGTGTGAGAGTCTGGCTAGGTGCTCTTGCGTCTCAGCATATTGTTGGGTTTCGTCATCCAGGTTCTGAAGCGTTCTTTCTAATATATCGGTTCTCTCTTCTAGTTTGCACATGTCTACTCTCAGTTCTTGCACTGTTTGTTTCAGTTCGTCCCTCATAGTTTCGAATTGTGGCCATAAATTGTTCCTGGAATTCTTTAAACCAGTCTCTCACATCTTCTTTTGTGGCCATATCGGATCTTTCCTTTTCGGCACTTGGGGATTTTGCTTTGTCTTTTTGGGCTGACACTTTCGACAGGCCTACTGTGTCTGTCCCCCAGAGTGTGGCCAGGTTTTTGGTCCTGTTTCCCGTTTGCCGTGGTAGCCTGTGATTGTCTGGTTCTCGACTTTGACATGTGTGCTGTCTTGGCTACACGTGTGTGTTTGGTTGCCCGTTGCGTGTTGTGCTGGGAGTGCTGTGGGCATATTGAGCTGGAGCTATGTCCTATGAGTTCCTTGGGCTCCTCTATTTTAGCTGTTGGGCTGTTCCTGGCTTCAGGGCGCCGGAATTCTCTATGCTGCTCCAGAGATGGTACGGAGGTGGGGGGGCGTCTCACTCCTCCCTTCTAAGTCTCTGTGGTATTGTGGGTGTGTTGCTGTTTTCTTTTATTTGGGGGGGCCCGTCAGGGTCCGAGTTGCCGACCCAATTTTGTGAGAGAGCAGGCTGAGTGACCTGCCTGCCTTGCTCCCCGCCCTTGTCTCTCCGGAGGATCCCCACCCCACTCCTCCTCACCTCTTGGCTGGGAGTGTCTCCCTTGGTGTGCTGCTGCCTGCTGTCGAGCCTCCGGAGTCCTGGTTTGGCTGGGGAGCGATTACCACCGAGTGCCCTCTCCCTCCTGGGGCGCTGGGGTCAGCTGGGGGGCCCACTCCCAGCTCCGTTGTGCCGGCACACTTTGCGCGGGTTCGCGCTGTCGATTTTGGGGTGGGGGGAGGGGCCGCACCGCTCCCGGCCCCCGCCCGTGTCCCCGACTGTAACTTCAATCCAGGAAATCTGCTACCTGCACTCCGGCGGGACTTGCGGCATTTGGATGCGCCCAATCCTGCGGCTTGAAGCGTTCGGATGCGCCCAATCTCGCCCGGGCCGCACAATGCTTCTCTCCTCCTGCTGTCTCCGCGGATTGGGTGAGCGCTCGCCCCCTCTGGACTTGGGGGGGGCTCAGCCCTGTGACCGCGGGTCTGTAAGCTTCGCCCCTTGTCGGCTTCTACTTGACTCTTCGTCCTGCTCCGGATGTGGGAGGCGTCGCAGCTTCGTTCCGTGAGGTGGCGGTTCGGGGGTAGGTGCTCGCCACTTCTTCTCGAATGCTCCCCTTCGTCAGTGATTTCGCCCACCGGTGTTCCTTATTATTCCGGGGACCACGGCTGCTTCAATTGTCTGTCTTTATTGAGTCGGCCCCGAGCCGGGAGATGGAGCACCGCTCACGCATGTCTTCCCTGCTCGGCGGCCATCTTGGAATCCCTGTGAGGTCTTCTAAGAAGACATCGACGTCATTGGCGCCGTGTCCGTCGAGGGACTCTCTCGAGGCTCCGCCTCCAAGGAAGTCATCGACGCCATCGGCGCTGAGGCCGTCGAAGGACACGCTCGGGGCTCCGCCCTCGAGGCCTGTGTCAAAGCCATCGGCGCCACGCTCGACGCCGAATCCGTCGACACCCTCTACGCCTTTTGTGGAGGCTTTACCGGAGGTACCCCGTGTGTCGGTGGAAACTCTGAGGAAGGCCCTGAAGAAGTCAGTAAGTCCTGTATTTGAGCCTTTTTTTGTGCCCTCTTCCAGGGATTTGTTCCAGCCTCTGGATTATATTTCTGAGGTGGAGGAAGGGTCTGAGGAAGGTTTGGTACCTGAGGAGGTTCCTGACGACCTGTTATCTGGTCATAGCCAGTTGGAATACCTGCGTCAGTCTTTGCACGACGCCAGTGGTCTTGATACCTCCCCGGAGGTTGAGTTAGGCAGGCCTGAGCCTGGTATGCATGCTGACTTTTCGTACAGGCGCCTCATGTCGAGGGTGACAGAGTACTTGGGGTGGTCTGCGCCACCAGTAGATTTTCTGCAGGATGACCTGACAGATATCTTGGACCAAGGTCCACCAACTGACCACGTACTGCCATTCCATATGGCCTTGCAAAGAAGGGTGGCAGCGGCTTGGACTGCTCCGGAGTGTCTCCCGGCAGCTGGTACGTCATTGCCGAAAAAGTACCACCCAGCCAGTGGTGACCCCGGCTACTTGTCCATGCACCCTACTCCGGAGAGTTTGGTGGTGCAGGCGGCTATGGCTACGGCCCCAGCAAAACAGGCATCGTACCCTACCATCCCTCCTGATAGGGACGACAAACGTTTTGACGGTTGGGCGAAGAAAGTCTTTTCTTCAGGGGGTATGGGTTTGAAAGCAGCCAACTCTGTGTGTGCCTTAGCACGTTTCACTCACACTCTGTGGAATTGTGTTTCGTCAGCGGCTGAACATATTCCCGAAGGGAAGGAACAGGATGGCTTTCTTTCCCTTGGACAGGATGGCAAGGATGCCATGTGTGAATCTGTTCAATCGTGTCTGGACATGGCAGACTGTGTCAGCCGGTCCATTGCGGCGAGCACCGTGATGCGCAGATTTGCGTGGTTGCGGAAGTCAGGGTTTGCTCCTGATGTACAAGCCCGACTTCTCAACATGCCCTTTGATGGTGAACATCTTTTTGGCAGCAAGGCTGACGAGAGCCTTGAGAGGTTGCAGACCTCGAAGACTGCAGCAAAGTCGTTGCGCGCTGCAGTCCGCCAACCTCCACCTTTTCGTCCTAGGGGACAGCAATGGAGAGGAGGTTTGTTTCGATACTACTCTGCCTTTGGTAGATCGAGGGGAGCTGCAAGTCAAAGGGGCCAACGTAGGAGTACCAGAGGTGGCAAACAGGGTACTTGAGTCCGCACAAGCAGTTGCCTCTTTGCCCTCAGGCACTGCTTCAGCTCAGTCATGAAGCCATGTCCCATGGTTCGCCGGTTGGGGGAAGGCTGGCGCAGCATCTTGTAGAATGGCGTGCCATTACTTCAGATGTGTGGGTTCTGGAGATCATAGCCCGCGGCTGTCTTCCTTTCCGGCAGAGGCCTCACGACAATCCACCAGGGGAATCTCTCTTTGAAGAGTCCAGATCCACTCCTTGCGCAGGAAATCAAATCCCTGCTGGAGAAAGGCACCATAGAACTGTTACCTGTAGCGGAGAGGAACAAGGGATGGTATTCCCCATATTTTTTGATCCCGAAGAAAGACAGGGGATTGAGACCCATCATGGACTTGCGTGGTTTGAACAAGCTCCTCAGGAAGGACAAGTTCAAGATGGTTACTCTTGCTCAAGTCCTCCAGGCCCTTCAACTTCAGGATTGGTTGGTGTCTCTAGACCTCAAGGACGCTTACTTTCATGTGCCGATTCATCCCAAGCTCAATAAGTACCTGAGGTTCGTGGTTGGCGACTTGCACTTTCAGTTTTGGGTCCTGCAGTTCAGATTGACCTCCGCCCAAGAGTCTTCACCAAGCTCATGGTGGTGGTGGCAATGTATCTCAGGAAAGGGGGGATTCGTGTCTACCCCTACCTGGACGATTGGTTGATCAGGGCGCGCTCTCCCGAGCAAGTCCTGGATCATCTGTCAGTCACCTGCCACTCAATTCACAGGCTGGGCTTCTCCCTCAACTTAAAGAAGTCCCACTTGATACCTACCCAGCGGCTCCAGTACATTGGAGCAGTGCTCGACACGTCCCTGGGGCGGTGTTTCCCTCCCCAGGTGAGGGCTCATCACATTCTGCAGATGGTGCACAAGTTTCAACCTGCCCAGTGTCTCCCGGCGTTCGAGTTCTTGAGGTTGCTCGGCCTCATGGCATCCTGCATTCTTCTGGTGCCAGAGGCCAGGTTGCGGATGAGATCTCTGCAATGGGCTCTCAAGCTCCAGTGGTCGCAGTTCTCCGGCAGGATGTCGGACCCCGTTCAGGTGCCGCCCTCGGTCGCCCAGGATCTTCTGTGGTGGGCCGTCGAAGGCATTCTGATGAAGGGGGCTCCATTTTGGCTACCCTGGCCGGAGGTAACGATCGTGACGGACACGTCCCTCACGGGATGGGGAGCTCATGCCAACGAGTTGACAGTCAGCGGTCGTTGGTCTCCGTCGGAGTCCAGACTCCACATCAATTTGTTGGAGCTGAGGGCCATCAGGCTAGTCCTGAAGGCTTTTCTGCCATCCGTGCGGGGGAAGAATGTCCTGATTCTGACAGACAACACAGTGGCCATGCACTACCTCAACAAAAAGGGGGGGGGGGGTCTCTCCCTCTTTGCAGAGAGGCGATGCAGCTCTGGTTCTGGGCCATCCAGCAGGAAATTTTGATCTCGGCAGTTCATCTGGCCGGAGACGAAAACGCGGCAGCAGACGCTCTGAGCAGACAGAGCACCGTCTCTCACGACTGGGAGCTGGCTCAGGAGATTCTCCTGGAGATCTTTGCCCTTTGGGGGACCCCACAAGTGTATCTCTTCGCTACCCGTGCCAACCGGAAGTGCAAAAGATTCTGCTCGCGGGAATTTCCTCCAACAGGAGCCTTAGGGGACGCATTCGTAGTGGAGTGGTCCTTCCCACTGCAGTACGCGTTTCCTCCAGTCCCCATCATTCCGCAAGTGCTGCGGTGGTTACGGAGGTTCGGTTCCCGAATGATCCTTATTGCTCAGGCATGGGCGCGGAGAACGTGGTACCCGAACCTTCTCGACATGTCCATCTGCCCTCCACGCCGTCTTCCCTACCGAGACGATCTGCTCTCACGGGAGGGGGGTCAGGTTCTTCATCCAGAGGTCAAGTCCCTCGACCTTCTTGCTTTGCTTCTGAACGGTTGAGGTATAAGGATTGGGACCTCCCTGAAGACGTAATGGAGGTGTTGCTTTCGGCCAGAAGGCCTGCAACAAATTCCCTGTACCGTTGCCTTTGGAGAAAGTTCTGCGATTGGTGCAGGGTTAAAGGGATGGTCTAGTAAAAAATTTTATTTAAAAAATAGATAAAACTGCAGCTTTAAAAACGTATTTATGTTTGCGGTCACTTTTGAAGCGACCGCAAACATAAATAGAACGTTATTGTGTTGGAAAACGCTGCGGTTTTTCTTTCCAAGTTTCTCAGGCTCCTCCGACTCGGAGGAGCCTGAGAAACTTGGAAAGAAAAGCTGCAGCGTTTTCCAACACAATAACGTTGTATTTATGTTTGCGGTCGCTTCAAAAGCGATTCATAAATACAATGTTTTTAAAGCTGCGGTTTTATTTCTAAGTTTTCCGGGCTCCCCCAGCCCGGAAAACTTAGAAAAAAAACCCAGCTAGTGCTTATTTAAAAAAAAAAAAAAAATAGCACTTACCGAGATTCAGCTGCAGCTTTCCTGCTCTGGTCTCCGGTCCCCGTCCTCCGCCTACAGCACTAATGAAGGGAAAGCCACCCAGCGGTAGCCTTTGTTTACTACAGCTGGCTGGCTTTTCCTTCATTAGTGCCGCAAAAAGCAAAAGCCAGCACAGGAGGGCCTCCATTTCACAAAATGGATGCGCCCATGTGCTTGCTTTTGCGAATTTTGAGCTTGAATAGCTCAAAATTTTACATAGGTAGTTTTAAAACGGCGAATGCTAGTATTTTTTTTTTATCTTGCCTTTCTATTTTTTAAATAAAAATGTTTACTAGACCATCCCTTTAAGAATGTGGATCCTTTTTCATATGCCATTCCCGTGGTTCTGTCTTTTTTGCTTTCATTAGCCCACAAGGGCCTGCAAGTGTGGTACCTTTAAAGGTTACCTGGCAACACTCTCTATATTTAAGCGCTCGTCTGAGAAGTGTTCTTATTTTAATATTCCTTTGATTTCTCAGTTTCTGAGAGGGCTCACTCATGTGTTCCCACCGTCACCTTTCCAGGTGCCCGGTTGGGATTTGAGCCTAGTTCTAAAATTCCTAATGGGAGCTCTGTTTGAGCCTTTACATTCTTGTCCTTTGAGACTGTTGACATTAAAAACTGTATTTTTAGTTGCGGTCACTTCCGCTCGCAGAGTGAGTGAGTTGCAGGCACTTTCCGTTAAGCCACCCTTCACGGTGTTCCAAAAGGACAGGGTTGTCCTTTGGGTTCGTCGTCCTTTTCTTCTGAAAGTTGTGTCGGAATTTCATTTAAGCCAGAAGGTTATTCTTCCTGCGTTCTATCCTCCTCTGCATCCTGGTATGGAAGAGGAGAGGCTCCATAGGTTGGATCCTAGGAGAGCTTGCTAAGTTTCTGCATCTCACGCATGTCCCGGGTCAGAGTGGACGATCGGCTCTTTATAGGATACACTGGAAGTCGTTTGGGACAAGCTGTTACTAAACAGACTTTGTCTAGATGGATTATGTTGAAAATGTCTGAATGTTACCGCTTGGCGGGTAAGGACCATCCAGTAGGCTTACGGGCCCATTCTACTAGGGTGTGGCTGCCTCTACTGCCCTGCAGAGGGGTGTTCCATTCGTAACATTTGTGAAGCAGCCACATGGGCCTCTGTCCATACTTTTGTCAAACACTACCCCTTGGATCTATCCATGGGCAAGATCTGCCCTCTGGCAAGGCCTTCCTCTATTGTGCAATTTAATTGGGAATTCTAAAATTCAAAATTCTTTCCCACCTCCTTACGTTGGTACTGCTTTGGGAGTCTGTCATAGATGTGGAATACGTCGGAGGCACCAATACCCTCGAAGAACAAGTTACTTTCTTAGCTGGTAACGTTCTTTCGATGGGATGTTCTGACGACGTATTCCACATCGTTCCCTCCCAGCCTGCCCCTCTACAGAATTTCTTATGCGATTGCAGTTTCCATTTCCGCAAGGCTTTCTGTAGTTATACTGGCAGAAGATTGGTCCCACACGTTCTCGGAAAAAACGACATCTGAGGCTACGGGCGTCGTGCGTCCTACTTATAACATCCGGTGACGTCGGCTCGACGGAGGCCCTTGAGGACAGCGTATCGACGTCATTGACGCAGGACGCAGACGCCGAAAATTTTCCAAAGCAGTAGAGCTGTGGTGATTACCTGTCATAGATGTTGAATACGTCGTCGGAACATCCCATCGAAAGAACGTTACCAGGTAAGAAAGTAACTTGTTCTTCCGACACGTTTGAGATATGCTTCTGGTGGCCGGCACGGGTCACAACGTGGAGGGGTGTGTGTTGTGCACTGAAAAGTACCTGAAATCGGTGCTCGAGCAGGCTGCTAAACTCGCAGTGAGCGACCGCCTTCAAAATCTCTGGCGGGGTCGACGGTCCGGTCCTCTGAGACCGAGGGGCCAACCCCAGAAAAACATTGGCGGAAGACAAAGAAACAGTCCCATTGTAGGAGCCACTCTTTCTCGTCATCGCTGAAGATAAAAAGGCACCACTGACACCGTTGAGATTCCAAATCTTCGACGGAAGCTGTCGGCTGGGCCGAACACTTGGCAAGAGTGGCAAGATTTCAAAGTCCAAATGCTGACAAAGTTCCTGAAACATGCCACTGTAAGTGCGGGTTCCTCCCCCAAGCAGCATGCTTCTGAGACAGTAGCGGCGCTCGGTACATCCAACCCCAAACAAGCTCCAGTGCTGACGCCATCAGTGTCATGGAAAGCCTTCGGGCTCGCCGCCGAAGAAGGCACCGACACCTTTGATGCAGGGGCCTTGCTGCGCACTGCAAGGTTCGAGCATCCCTGGCGGCGTCTCTTTGTCAAAGCCCCGATATACACCAACGGTCACCTTAGCGTCGCTGAAGGACAAGCCCTTGCGCTGATCATCAGCGGCAGATCATTTGCCCTGCTCTGCCAGACCGACTTCTTCGGTACCATGACATCCATCTTCGGTGCTAAAGACTGAAATGATCCAGGAGGAATCGATCATGTGTACGTGGGGACGAGGGGCATCGACTATTTCGAGGACCAAGCTGACCTTTTGGCGTTGGCACAGACAGGACACGTCACCTGATGTGGAACTTCAGCAAACCCAACATTACACCCAGACCCACACCAAATTTCAGGCACTGCTAGATAGGGTAGTTGGCACCTTAGGACTGCAGGCTGCAGCAGTGCCAGTCCAAGGTTACGAGTTTACCGACATACTGGATGCGGGTCCAGTTACTGAAAGGACTATGCCTCTGAACCCGGCGATTGCCGATCCAGTAGCCTCTCTGTGGCAGCACCCCTACTCCGTCTGTCCGGTCTGCTCCACGATGACCGGGAAGTACAGGCCAAGAGCTGACCTGCCATTTTTGTCTTCTCACCCTTCTCCGGAAGGTCTTGTCGTGCAAGCTGCTACAGGTTCTACCAGACCAGCATCTTCAACCTCGAATCTGTCTCCTGACAGGGAAGGTAAAAGAATTGACACCATGGCTAAGAAGGTTTTTACCTTGGACAGCATGGCTCTGAAAGCTACTAACCTGGCCAGTGGTTTCGTTAAATACTCTTTCGGCCTCTGGAAGGCAGTGGAACATGTGACGGAATATTAGCGTGAGGGGGAGATGCGAGACAGCTTCATACAGCTGGTGGAGGATGGGAAAGAGGTGGGCCAGGCAGTCTCCGCACATGGGCCTGGACGTGGCTGTTCAATGGCCTCGGCTATAGCATTGAGGAGGCAGGCCTATCTGAGGTCTTCAGGCTCTTTGCCTAATGTCCAAAACAGACTGCTGGACATGCCCTTTGAGGTTGAATTCCTTTTCGGCTGGGAGTCCGACTACCCCCTGGAAACATTCAAGGAGTACAAGATCAATGCGAAATCGCTGGGCGTTATGTGCGTTGCGGAAGGAAAGCACAGCTCCCACAGGCCAATCAAGGGCAGAAGTGTTTCTCACACTCCCAAAGGGGAAGGGGGGCTTCCAGAGGCCATCAAGCAGGGGTGGCTCTGCCATCTTAAGCCGCTTCTATTTTCCCCTCTCAAAACTTGGATGCTGGTGGACAGCTGTCTATGCACTGGCTCCAATGGCAGATTACCTGTGATGCCTGGACCATGGAGATTGTACGGTGGGGTTAGTGGCTACCTTTTTTAAGGAAACCTCAGGACAGGCCCCCACCATCCCCAAGCCAACCGGGACAGTAGGTCCAGGAAGAACTGAGAGCCCTGTTGTTGAAGGGTTTTGTGAAAGAGGTATCTCCCAAGCAGAGAGGATTGGGCTGTTATTTCCTAGCGCCCAAGAGGGGAGGAGGTCTCCGTCCATTTTGGACCTCAGGGCCTTGAACAAGTTCCTGAGGAAAGACCAATTCAAGATGGTGGCGTTGCGAGAAATTCTCCACGCTCTCTTAAATTGCAGGACTGGCTGGTGTCAATAGATTTGCAGGACATTTATTCCCATGTGCCGATACATCGAAAGCACAAGAAGTTCCTAAGGTTCCTCATAGAGGAGAATCACTATCAGTTCATGGTGCTCCCTTTGGCTTGACCTCTGCTCCAAAGGTCTTCACCATCTCATGGCAGTAGTTGCAGCTCACCACAGGAAATCCGGAGTTCATGTATTCCCGTACCTGGAACACTGACTGATTCGGGGGAAGTCTGCAGAGCTTGTTTTGTCCCGCCTAGAAGACATCTGCTCACTACTCCACAGGCTGGGCCTCTCCCTGAACTTGAAGTCCCATGTTATGCCAGTCCAGAGGCTCCTGTTCATCAGGGCAGCCCTAGACACGCGAATGCCTTCCCCCGACCCCGAAGAGTGTCAACAGCATTGTGCAGATGGCGAACCAGTTGCAGAACCACGCCGTCTTACCGCAGCTTCCTTCCTCCGCCTCTTAGGCCTCCTGTATCTTTCTAGTGCCAGAGGCCAGACTGTGCATGAGATCGCTTCAATGGCTCCTACGAGGCCAGTGATCCCCGAACCTCTGAACCCTCTCAGATAACCTCAGGGTATCCAGGTCAGTGGTCAGCGACCTTGGTTGGTGGGCCGGCAGCAGCAATCTCTTGCCTGGGAAACCCTTCTGACCTCTGTGGCCTCACACCCGAGTGGTCACGGATGCGTCTTTGAAGGGTTGGGGCGCTCACTATGAGGACTTGCAGGTGAACTGCCTTTTGTCAGCAATGGAAGCCAGGTGGCACATCAACGGGCTGGAGGTGCGAGCCATCAGGGTAGCTCTGAGAGTGTTCGCTGCGTCTCTGAAGGGGTAGCATGTCCTGATTCTGACGGGACAATATGGTGGCCATGCACTACCTGAACAGGTGTGCGCTCCCTCCTCTGCAGAGAGGCAATGCAGCTGTGGTTCTGGCTATTGGAGAACCTGATCTCGGTCTTAGCAGTTTGTCTGGTGGGGACAGAGTATAGATTGACAGATGCTCTGAGCAGGCAGAGCATGGTCTCACACGAGTGGGAAGTGTGCCAGGAAGTCCTAGATGAGGTCTTCTCTCGCTGGGGTACCCCATCAGTCGACCTGTTTGCCACAGTGTCCAACAGGAAGTGCAGACAGTTTTGCTTGTGGGAATTCCCAGCGAACGATGCAA
Organism: Ambystoma mexicanum; assembly: GCF_040938575.1. Taxonomy (NCBI): domain Eukaryota; kingdom Metazoa; phylum Chordata; class Amphibia; order Caudata; family Ambystomatidae; genus Ambystoma; species Ambystoma mexicanum. The sequence goes on from NC_090936.1 coordinate 82,253,299, forward strand.
TATGGGGGTGTGTTCCCGTTGGATTGGACCTTCCCTCTCCACTACGCCTTCACTTTGATTCCCATCATTCCTTGGGTTCTCAGGAGGCTCAAGCGTTTTCGAGCAACCTTGATCTTGATCCCCCACGACTGGGCGAGGAGGACGTGGTACTCGGACCTCCTGGAACTGACCATCTGCCCACCTCTCCAGTTGCCTCGGCGCCTGGGTCTCTGAACACAGTCGGAAGGTCGGGTACTTCCCCCGAACCTGGAGTCCCTCAACCTGCATGCGTGGCTCTTGAGAGGATGAGATTTGACTGGGACGTCTCCAAGGAGGTGTTCGAGGTGTTGCTGGCTGCTTGCAGACCATCTACAAGATCTCTGTATGCGTGCAACTTGAGAAGATTTGAGGCGTGGTGCAGGGAACCCGAGATCGACCCCATCTCTTGCTCCACCACTGCAATGATGGAGTTCCTTCTGTCACTGGCCTAGGCAGGCCTTCAGGTCACCACAGTCAAAGGATATTTGGCAGCCTTGTCTGTGTTCAAGAGGTCCCCAGATCAAGGTTAATATTTTACGATCCCGGTTATGGCCCAATTCCTGAAGGGCCTTGTGAATAAGTTTCCTCCAACTCTCTTTGTTGTCCAAGATTGGGACCTTAATCTGGTTCTGACTTTCTTAATGGTGGCTCCTTTTGAGCCATGCATACCTGTTTTTTGCGGCTGCTTATTTATTTATTTATTTTGTCATTTGTATAGCAAACCTAACCATCTGGGCGCTGGTTTGCGGAAAGAACATGAAGCATATGAAACGTGCAAACATGCGTAACGATTCTGAATAGTACATACGGTTAACATTTCTGGTCATAGTAGTTTTTTCAGCAGTTATGCTGCTCTCTTTAAAGACTGCGTTCTTAGTTGCGATAACATCCACTAGGCGGGTTAGTGAATTGCAGGCCCTTTGCTGCAAACTGCCATTTTTGCGGTTCTTTGGAGAGAAGGTCTCGCTTAGGGTAAGGCTGGGATTTCTGCTGAAGGTGGTATCCGAGTTTCATTTGTCACTGGCCATAAACCTACCAGTCTTTTACCCACCCCTGCACCCTTCTAAAGAAGAGGAGCATTTCCATCGACAGGATCCCAAAAGGGCATACGTTTCTACGTTGCAAGGATGTCTACATTTTGTAAATCTGATCGACTTTTTGTGGCCTAGTCTCTAGCCTGTAAAGGTCTGGCAGTAACACTGCAAACGCTATCCCGGAGGATTATTTTGTGCATTGCAGAGTCCTCACAATCTGCAGGCAGGAAGCTTCCTTCTGGCATCAGGGCGCACTTTACCAGAGGGCTCTCTGCATCGACTCCCTTACAAAGGGAGGTCCCAGTTAGGGATATTTGTCATGCAGCAACATGGTCCTCACTACACACATTCACTAAACACTACAGTCCGGATGTTGCCCGTGTGGCTGATGTGCATTTTGGCAGGGCGGTTCTTAAAAATCTGTTAATGTAACTTGCTGCCGCCTCCTTTGCCTCACTGTTTAGGGAGTCTTATCAGATGAGGAATCTGTGGGTGAAAAGCAATCCATTGAAGGAAAAATTACTTATCGTAAGTTACTAACTATGGATTCTTCTCCTGCAGATTCCTCATCTCCCCGCCCACGATCCCCGCTCAGAAAGTGTTTGCGGTTTGGGCGCATCTCTTTTTTGTAGTGGGTTGACACCTGGTGATGGTTCTAGGATGACCGTTTTCTGTCTTCATTCTGCATGATTTCTCTCTCCAACCTGTTAGGCAGAAACCTGTTCAGTTCCCTTAGGGACCACTTTAAAAAGTTTAAGTCTACAGGAGTTAGCAGTAAACCCAATTGGTAGCAGTCTGCACCACCCAGATTTACCTGGTAGCTGTGGCGGAGCAGTCAGACTTCTCTCAAGAAGAGTTAGGCAGTATATAGGATATACACATTAGTTACAAAAATACAGTAGCACAAGCAAACACTGACAGAGCTTTGGTATAAAAGTATATAATTATTTATTTAAAACACACTTGTAAAAATACACTGGCACTAATATGTCAAGCAAGTTCAAACACAGTCACTAGAAGCATATACACCTCCCTAGTTAATTATTCGACAAGTCTAGGTTAAGACACCACTTATTTAGTAAAACAGAGGTGAGCGTGTAACCGTAGATGGCACGCCAATAATTTGTTTAAATAGGGACAGAAAAGGCAGAAATAGGAAAAACACACAGTACCAACACTTTTAAGAAGCCACAGCAAGTCAAGGAAGGCAGGGTCTACTGTAGAGCAAAAAGTTCATAGGCCAGGCCCACTCTTGGAGAGAGCAAGGCGGAATGTGCCCAAGATCACACAGTGGAAATGCACTGAAAGTCTTTGCAGAAAAGTCAAAAGAGGTTGGACCAAGTTAGAAAGGTAATGTTAACAGGTCCGAGGTCACCCCAGGATAGAGAGACAACGATTTATGGGACACCTTGGACAGTCTGTTGCAAGGGAGACCAGGCGGGACACAGTACCTGAAATGGTGAGAAAGCTCCAGCGGGGGCAGTTGTTCCTGGCAGCGGGTGCAAGTCGGAGCTTCGTCCAGGGGAAGAGAAGATCTCGACTTGGAGGTATGCTGGAGGTCGTTGCACTGCCAGGGAAGAAACCAGCCGCGGAGTTTCCCAGTTAAAAGGTACTACCCTTTTATTCGCGGTAGTGGTGAAGCGTGGCTATCCGGCTGCCGGGGTGCTTGGCACGGGTGATTCGACCATGAGACGATCCAGGAAGGCAAAAAAGGTGAACTGGTTGGTCTCACCAGCTCAAAGGGAAGAAGACTCTCCTGGAAGAAGATCTCCTCTGTCGTCGGGAAAGTGGTGAGTTTCGTACAGCAGGGCTCCACCGGTGGTGTAGTCGCTGTAGATGGCTCAGCTTCTCCCCTCTTCGGATTCTTTAGGTCCTGTGGCGACTTCTGAAGTTCCAGTCCCCAAAGCCCTGCTTTTATGCAGCAAAACCCCCATTCATCAGCCTAGCTGTCACTAAAACATGCTAAGTGGTGAGCCGGGTGGCTCACCACTGGGCCAATCACACAAGAGTGCGACTTGAGTTGACAAGGCAACTCAGTCCAGGGTGCCTAGTCCCCCTCCCACACATCCTGTTGACCCCAGAGAGAGTGGCACCATTTGGATGGCTTCTGTGGAAAAGCCCGCCAAAAAGTGGAACAAAGGGCTCGACTTGGGTTGGAGTTTCAGAGGCGAACCCAAACGCCATTTTAAAACCGAATCCTGGCAAAAAGACCCAACCGGGGAATAAATATTAAATAAATAAACCAGCGGTATCTTTAACATTGCACCAAAAAGTGGTGCGTTTAAAATGAATGGGAAAATCCCATAGGAAATATTCCGGTGGAATATTTTGCGTGGTATCCACTGCCACCAGCCAGAAACTCGACAAGGGGGGACTGGACAGTGCCCCCTTGGAAAACAGACCCAGGGGCAATCGAATTACCCCTATCAGTACTTCCACAATATGCTGGTTTGTACTGGTTCTGTTCACAATTTAAGACTAGTAAAGCCAATGGTGACTTTACATGCCCTGGGAGACAGTAGTCAGTCCCAGGGTATGGAGTCTATGTTTGGGGGTCACTATGACACCCCTGTGTTACTGCACTGAGGGTGCTGTGTAACACACTTACCAAAAACACATGAAGCCCTTTGGAGTAAAAGACCCCATAGCCCATAAAACACATTAGGAGAAAAAGAGTCTCACTCTTAGCAGGAGAAAGAAATAAACCCCAAAAATCCAGCAAAGCTGCTGGGGGACTCACTAGGTCTGGGAAATTAGCCTTAACAGAGAATTCAGCCCTAACACAACCAACCCCCCAAAAAAAGTGATCTTTTCTGATTTTGAATATTGTGATATCTTCCTGAAGTTTTCCTTCCCTTTGGGAAGTTTTTTGTTGGTGTTAACCTCTTAATGGCTGTTAGGCCTTTTTCTCTCTGTTTTCCTATGCAGCGGTAAATCTCAGGAGAAAAGGGGGAAACTGAGGTATAGAGCGTAATGACGTGGTATATATACAACACCCTACATCACGTCTGAAGCCGACGATTGAGCGCAGAGAAGGCATATTGACGATCGGCGGCCGAGTCGAGGTCCACTACTCCCCCTGTCTAAGAATTTTCCAAGCAGCAAAGCTGGATGAGGATATCTATCAGATGAGGTATCTGCAGGAGAAGAATCCATAGAAATAACATTACGGTAAGTCACTTCTCCCTCTCCAACATCTGCCTGAGGAACACTGCACAGAAGCCCCAGGTATCCTCAAGGAGGGTGAGGAAGCATCCAACCATAGCACAAATATTGCTTAAACAGGCTTTAAACAAGTTGGAAACGGGGTAGTCTTAAGAAGACAAGACTGGCTTTGGTGCACAGATTTCAGGCTAAAGGTGCAGCACAAAGTCATTGGCATTCTGTTTGTGGGCGACAATTTGTTCAACCCAAAAATAGATCATACCTTAAAGGCAATGAAAACAGATACTGCGCGGTCGCTTACTTCGCTGCAAAAACGTGTCCTCCCTTTTAGAGGAGTATCGGGGCGAGCAGGATCCTCCTCAAAAAAGAGGTTTCAGGGTTTTTTGAGGAGCGTGTATTATTTCCATGGGGATTGAAAGAACCACCAATCGTACCAATAATCCAGGGAGTATTGCCTGCCTCCGTGACGAAGAGGAGCTGCCACTTCCCAGAGGAGAAGGCAGAGTAAGTGCCAAGAGGAAACCTCACTCATTACACCGACAAGTGTTGTTTGGTGTCGATCAACAAATGGGTGTTTTTCATGATCACAACCAAAACACATTCCCCCTGCAAGCCACTGACAACTGCACCTCTGAGTGCTCCAACAAGATGTGTGCCATACAAAGGGTGCCATCTACAGGGAAAAGGCGTTTACTCCAGATAATTTGTCGTAAAGAAAACTGATGGAAAAGGGCGCTCCATAAGATTTGCGATGGCTAAACAAATTCATCAAAAAATAAAGATTGAGAATTGTAACGTTTCAGGAGGTCATAAGGACTGTTCAACCCCAAGAGTACCTAGCGTCACTAGACCTAGAGGATGCGTACTTCCATATTCCAGTACATCGGAAACACAGGCAATGCTTACCATTTCTAGTAGAGGATCAGCACTACCAGTTGCAGGTCCTGCCCTTTGGGCTAAAGTCCGCTGCCTGGACATTTTCCAAGTACCCTCACCTGTAGCCACATACCTTTGTCGACAAGGCCACCACGGCTACCTGTTTTTGGACAAATGGCTGGTCTGGGCTCCGCCGAACAGCAAAGCGAAGTAGTCTATCTCCAAGACAAAGAATCGCCTTCAACTATTGGGATTTACAATCCATTACAAAAAATCTTGTACACAGCCCTGCAAGACTTTGATCTTTTTGGGTGCACAGTTCTCTACGGCAGAGGCATTGGTGAGGCCATCCGTCAAAACAATCAAAGCACTCAAGACATTAGTCACAACCTTGACATTGGGGAAATTAATCTCAGTCCGCAAATACATGAGAGTGCTCAGCACCATGTTGTCCTGCATTCATCTGATTCCTCACTGCAGGTTGCACATGAGGCCCCGGCAAGAATTTCTTGCCAGCAAATGATCTCAGATCAAGGGTTCTTGGGAGGAGAGAGTCCAACTCACTCTCTCTCTATCGGACAAGCTACAGTGGTGGACCAACATGCGCAACATAACACAGGAGTGAGGGGGCGACACCTTTCAGGAACCAATATCCCAAACTACACCGATCATTGATGCCTTCCTGTCTGGATGAGGAGCGCACATCGGCTCCCTTCATGTCAAGGGCCTCTGGACACCCAAAGAGGCATCGCTGCACATAACTATAGAGCTAAGAGCAATCCGGTGGGCACTAAAAGCATTTCTACCGATCATAAACAACTCCCCTGTGAGGGTACTCACCGGCAATACCACCACAATATATTATATTAGGAAGCAGGGGGCAATGAGGTCAGGAACCTTGTCCCAGGAAGTGCAAAAGATTTGGCACTAGGCAATTCCAAACAACCAATCTCTCCATGCACATCACCTACCAGCAGTACACAACCAGATAGCAGACAGCCTAAGCAGAACTAATTCTCAGAGCCACGAGTGCGAACTCCACAAAAGCCAAATCAACAGGTTGGTCGCTCAATGGGGCCGCGCCGCTATCAATTTGTTTGCCACCAAGAGCAACACAAAATGTCAGCAGTTCACAAGCAGAACTCAAGAGCAGGGATCACTGGGAGATGCTTTCTCCTTCCCTTGGATCAACATCTTCGCCTACTCAGTTCCCCCGCTACCAGTAATAAAAAAACAGTACAAACAATACAAGCATACCCATTTCTGGTGATCCTAATAGCACCCAACTGGCCACGACAAACATGGTTTTCCGACGTGCAATTCACCTGGGGACGCACGCCAATCTGCTGTTACAAAACCAAGGCAGGATTCTACATCCCTCAAATGCTGAAGTTAACAGCATAGCTCCTGTTTTCAGGGATTTTGGACACTTGAACATCATGCAAGAATGCAAAAACCTACTTACGGCAGCTAGAGCCCCCTCACCTCTTTCTCATATGTTCTAAAGTGGAAACATTTTGTAACTGGTGTGCTCTTTTGCATAATCTGCAACTTCTCTCTACCAGGCCAGAACAAATCCTTCCATACCAAATGTCATTAGCTAAATGTGGTCTTTCCATATCATCCATCAAGGTGCACCTAGTGGCCATTTCCAGAATCACTAGAAAAACGGAATGCACCCCGCTCTTCAGGGACAGGTACAACATTCTCTGTAAAGACTATTCTGTGTTTTCCCTCTAGCGAGGAAAATACCACCTGAGTGGAGTTTGTAGACTGTCCTCGCAGGACTCATGAGGCCAACTTTTGAACCATTGGCTACTATGCACATAAAGTTTGTTTCCTGGAAAGTTGCATTCTTGGTGGCCATTATATCCTCCAGAAGAGTATCGGAGTTAAAGGCGCTAATGATCGACCAACCATACCTTACATTTTCAAAAGACAAAGTGGTACTTGGTACTAACTGTGATGAATCCTGCAGAATCATCACTGATTCCCTGATGATAAACTCCTTCCACACAGCCAGGGGAGAGGCAGCCGCTACCTGATCCTGACCCTGGGGGTGGTTTCAGGAGGGAGAGTCATGGGGGAGGGGAATGAATACCAGGGGTCAGTGATGACTCAGATGGGATAGATGCAGTATTTTTCCATTTTCTGTGAGGAGGAACATTTCCGGATCTTTGATGGAATGTTAAATTAACCCCTTAAGTGCCAAGGACGAGGTATCTCGTCTTTGGGATTACCTCCCTGGTGCCAAGGACGAGATAGCTCGTCCTTGGCACTTAAGGGGTAAATGAAGGAGAAAATGTTTGAAGGCTTTGAATGGTGAAATACCTAAATCACCAAAAAAGGCCTTGGCACTGGCGGGGAAAACCCATGGCAGTTAAAATTAAACTGTCCAACAATATAATTTTCGTCCCGGGAGGATAGCTCAGCAGTAATGTGCTCGCCTTGGAAGCAAGACGACACGAAGCAACACACTCTTGGGATTAAGCGTGTTATAAATAACCTATCATATCATACCTATCATAAGATTATTTGAAACTTCCTTGGACTCCAAGTCCCAGAACTCAAGTACTGCGGCGAGGAAAAGGAGCAAGGAGTCAATGTGGAGGGAATGTGACACCCAGTACAATGTGCAGTCTAGTTGTCAAGATCCAAGTCAGCTGTGCAGGACATTTAAACTTGGAAAACTCCTGCAGGTGTCCGTTCGGAGAAGGAAAGAGGAGAAAAGTGCATAGTGCGCGGAGCGGGAAGCGAGTCCAGAGTCGGTGGCTGACTCAAGTAGAAGAAATGTGTGGAGAGCAGGAACCATGTGCCCATGACCGATTGGAGGCGTTCAGGAACAGAGAAGAGAAACTCCGGTGAAGGTGCAGCGGGTGCCCTCGAGGGACCGTTGAAGGTAAATTGTGTGCAGCAGGACCAGAGGAGATGCGGTTCTGTAAAGCGGCAATGGTTCCATCAGCAAAGAAATAAAACGCTGACGTGGGATCCAAAAGAGACTCTGCCAAGAATGGGAAGCTTGCCCAACGAAAGCGCCTTGCAGCAGCTGCATGTTAAGCCGGCGAGTCACCCTAAAATAGTAGGGGTCCCCGGGACGTGTCAATACATTTATGAACATTTGGAGAACTTTTTAATACAGACCAAATAGAAATGAAAAGTAAAGGCAAAAGTGGTACAAATCTCATGACATGAGATGTCAATTTGGGGAAACCTGGAGCAAGCATTGCCAAGAGATAGTGTTATGTTATGTTACTTTGTATTTATATAGCGCCTTATGTACCATTGGTATGGTCTGAAGGCGCTGGTAGGTTGAACGCCCTTGGGAACCGGAGTTCAAGTCAGTAGAGAGAGTCAAAGGTGCGTGTGAGCATCGGATATGTGTGCAGCTGGTGTGGCATTTGTGTAATCGCTGCTTCTTAGCGGTAGGTGTGGTGGTTGATAGATCAGGAGTATGTGTTGGTTCTGGCAGGATTTATCCAGACTGAATGTGGCTGCGTTAGGCCTGAGGAGAACGCCTGGCAGGGGAGGGGTGTAACCAGCAGTGTTTACATAGAGTGATGGGGAGTATGCGGCAGATGTTGGTATGAGAACAGTTATACTGAATGGTGTCCTAGTATCTCTGTGTTCTAGTTAAATGGTGGTGTAAAGAAGAGAGTAAGCGTGGTGATGTGATATGGTGGGTTACCTGCTCTTTCAAATGTTCCATGCACTCCAAACCATTCCATGTATGTCATGCAATTCTCTGCGCTCCAATCCGTTCCATGCATTCCAGTCCGCTGTATGCGCTCCAGCCCGCCTCACGCACTCCAGCCCTCCTCACGCACTCCAGCCCGCCCCACGCACTCCAGCCCGCCCCACGCACTCCAGCCCGCCCCACGCCCTCCAGCCTGCCCCACGCACGCCAGTCTGCCCCACGCACGCCAGTCTGCCCCACGCACGCCAGTCTGCCCCACGCACGCCAGTCTGCCCCACGCACGCCAGTCTGCCCCACGCACGCTGGTCCGCTCCACGCACTCTGGTCCGCTCCACGCACTCTGGTCCGCTCCACGCACTCCAGTCCGCTCCACCTGCTTTATGCAGAGAGGGTATTAGGCATAATTCTAAAATCAACTTTGCACAGCGAGATTATTAGGGCGATTAGTCGGTTCAACCAGGCACGCTATTAGGCACGGTTCTAAATTCAACTTTACACAGAGAGGCTATTAGGCACAATCCTAAAGTCAACTTTGCACAGAGAGGCTATTAGGTACAGTTCTAGATTCAACCAGGGCAGGCATTTAGAAATACTTCAGAGTTAAACTTTGCACAGTTCTAAGGTGAGCTTTGCACGGGGGGGGGTGGATACTGGGTATACTTTAGGTTCAGGTTTGCCCAGGAAGGATATTAGGTGCAGGTTAGCACAGGAAGGATATTAGGCACACTTCTATTTCCAGTTTACACAGAAAGGATGTTGGGCACACTTCTAAATTCAACTTTCACAGAGAGGCTATTGGGCGCACTTCTAAATTCAACTTTTCACAGAGAGGATATTGGGCATCATTCTAGCTTCAACTTTCACATAGAAGCTATTGGGTGCACTTCTAAATTCAACTTTTGAAAGAGAGGATATTGGGCACACTTCTAAATTCAACTTTTCACAGAGAGGCTATTGGGCACACTTCTAGATTCAACTTTCACATAGAAGCTATTGGGCACATTTCTAATTTCAACTTTCACAGAGAGGCTATTGGGCGCACTTCTAAATTCAACTTTCACATAGAAGCTATTGGGCATACTTCCAAATTCAACTTTCACATAGAAGCTATTGGGCACACTTCTGAATTCAACTTTCGCAGAGAGGCTATTGGGTGCGCTTCTAAATTCAACTTTTCACAGAGAGGATATTGGGCACACTTCTAAATGCAACTTTCACAGAGAGGATATTGGGCGTGCTTCTAGGTTCAACTTTCACATAGAAGCTATTGGGCGCACTTCTAAATTCAACTTTAACATAAAAGCTATTGGGCACACTTCTAAATTCGGTTTTCACATAGAAGCTATTGGGCACACTTCTAAATTCAACTTTCACATAGAAGCTATAGGGCATACTGCTAAATTCAACTTTCACATAGAAGCTATTGGGCACACTTCTGAATTCAACTTTCGCAGAGAGGCTATTGGGCACACTTCTAAATTCAACTTTTCACAGAGAGGATATTGGGCACACTTCTAAATTCAACTTTCACAGAGAGGCTATTGGGCGCACTTCTAAATCCAACTTTTCACAGAGGATATTGGGCACACTTCTAAATTCAACTTTCACAGAGAGGATATTGGGCACACTTATAGATCCAACTTACAACATAGAAGCTATTGGGCACACTTCTGAATTCAACTTTCACATAGAAGCTATTGGGCGCCCTTCTGAATTCAACTTTCACAGAGAGGCTATTGGGTGCACTTCAGAATTCAACTTTTCACAGAGGATATTGGGCACACTTCTAAATTCAACTTTTCACAGCGAGGATATTGGGCACACTTCTTAAATTCAACTTTCACATAGAAGCCATTGGGCGCACTTCTTAAATTCAACTTTCACATAGAAGCCATTGGGCGCACTTCTAAATTCAACTTTCACATAGAAGCTATTGGGCGCACTTCTTAAATTCAACTTTCACATAGAAGCCATTGGGCGCACTTCTAAATTCAACTTTCACATAGAAGCTATTGGGCGCACTTCTTAAATTCAACTTTCACATAGAAGCCATTGGGCGCACTTCTAAATTCAACTTTTCACAGAGGATATTGGGCACACTTCTAAATCCAACTTTCACAGAGAGGCTATTGGGCGCACTTCTAGATCCAACTTTCACATAGAAGCTATTGGGCACACTTCTAAGTTCAACTTTTACAGAGAGGCTATTGGGCACACTTCTAAATTCAACTTTCACATAGAAGCTATTGGGCGCACTTCTTAAATTCAACTTTCACATAGAAGCCATTGGGCGCACTTCTAAATTCAACTTTTCACAGAGGATATTGGGCACACTTCTAAATCCAACTTTCACAGAGAGGCTATTGGGCGCACTTCAAAATTCAACTTTTCACAGAGAGGATATTGGGTACACTTCTAGATCCAACTTTCACACAGAAGCTATTGGGCACACTTCTAAATCCAACTTTCACAGAGAGGCTATTGGGCGCACTTCTAGATCCAACTTTCACATAGAAGCTATTGGGCACACTTCTAAGTTCAACTTTTACAGAGAGGCTATTGGGCACACTTCTAAATTCAACTTTTACAGAGAGGCTATTGGGCACACTTCTAAATTCAACTTTCACATAGAAGCTATTGGGCGCACTTCTTAAATTCAACTTTCACATAGAAGCCATTGGGCGCACTTCTAAATTCAACTTTTCACAGAGGATATTGGGCACACTTCTAAATCCAACTTTCACAGAGAGGCTATTGGGCGCACTTCAAAATTCAACTTTTCACAGAGAGGATATTGGGTACACTTCTAGATCCAACTTTCACACAGAAGCTATTGGGCACACTTCTAAATTCAACTTTCACAGAGAGGCTGTTGGGCGTACTTCAAGATTCCGTTTTTCACAGAGGATATTGGGCACACTTCTTAATTCAACTATTGATGGAGAGGATATTATGCAAATTTCCAAGGTGAACTAGGGGACGCTACTTGGCACAGTTCTAAAATCTTACTTTGCACAGGGAGGCTATTAGGCACACTTCTAGCTTCAACGGTTAGTTTTGTGTTTTATGAATGCAACTATATCACAGACATGTTTGTAAATGCACACTTCTAAATGTAATGCTACCACAATATGAAGATTTTGCAATGGTTTAGTTTCTAGGTTGACTGGTAGGGTAGTATGGTGGGAAGTAATTGCTTCTGACCCTGCCCTTGCCACACTTACTTATTGTCGGCTTCTTGCTTCTCCTGCAGATACGGCCTGGAGCCGTCTCTGCGGGAGCCGTCCTTTGCCTCAGGGTCCTTAGCCGATGGGCTGACGGGCAGAGGGCTGCCCTGGGGGGATTGGCTATGAATGGGAGTCCACTTGACAGGACCAATGGGAGGGGGTGGGCGGGAACGGGAGGCAAGAGGGCAGGGGAACCAGGAAATGGGTGCGGGGAGGGGCTGGGACACAAAGGGGTTACTGAGAGGGCTGGGGGACCACGGATGCCACCAGGAAGGGGTGGAAAATTACACCCAACAACAAGTGGCTGCACTCACCGGCTCCAGAGGATGGAAAGAGCCGGAGCGGGCTCGCGAGTCAATACACTCGCAGCACCACGCTGGATGCACCAATGGGAGGGAGTGGGCGGGAACGGGAGGCGGGAGGGCAGGGGAACCAGGAAATGGGTGCAGGGAGGTAGTGGGACACAAAGGGGTTACTGAGGGGCCTGGGGGACCACGGATGCCACCAGGAAGGGGTGGAAAATTACACCCAACAAGTGGCTGTACTCACCGGCTCCAGAGGATGGAAAGAGCCGGAGCGGGCACGCGAGTCAATACACTCGCAGCACCATGCTGGATGCACCAATGGGAAGGAGTGGGCGGGAACGGGAGGCGGGAGGGCAGGGGAACCAGGAAATGGGTGCAGGGAGGTAGTGGGACACAAAGGGGTTACTGAGGGGCCTGGGGGACCACAGATGCCACCAGGAAGGGGTGGAAAATTACACCCAACAAGTGGCTGCACTCACCGGCTCCAGAGGATGGAAAGAGCCGGAGCGGGCACGCGAGTCAATACAATCGCAGCACCAGGCTGGATGCACCAATGGGAGGGAGTGGGCGGGAACGGGAGGCGGGAGGGCAGGGGAACCAGGAAATGGGTGCAGGGAGGTAGTGGGACACAAAGGGGTTACTGAGGGGCCTGGGGGACCACGGATGCCACCAGGAAGGGGTGGAAAATTACACCCAACAAGTGGCTGCTCTCCCTGGCTCCAGAGGATGAAAGAAAGGTTGACAGACAGAGCTTCAGTAAACCCTCAAATATGGGATGTCGGTATGGGGGAAGTTGGAACAAGTAATACCTGCAGTCAACAAAGTTGTATCATTGAATAAGTGCAATCGTTTTGTATCTAAGAGGAATGTGAATGTTGCAAAGAGACCTGATAAGAGCATCAGGTAGTGAACCTTTTTGGGAAGAGATTCCTGGCAGGAGAGTACACCAAGGGAACTGTACGAGTCAAAAGCGAGATATTCCTGGCAGGGGAGTAAACCAGGATATCAAGAGTTTCAGCTGAGAAAGTCTACTGTCAGGAGAGTATACCAACAAACCCATTTTGAGCTGGTTTGTTAAAGAGAAATTTTGTCATATCAAGTTGCAGTTTACCTTGAACATGTTGTCAACCAGAGAGGTAGAGAAGACTATATTAACCAATATTGAAAAAAAGACATTTGTGTATCCATCCTGAAAATGTGGAAAGGCTTTCTTTTGACATATTCCTACCTGTGTTGTGAAAAAGACTTTGTTTTGCCATCCTGAAAACTTGGGAGATACTTTATCTTTGTTATATTTCAACCAGAGCTGTGAAAGAGACATTTGTTGTGCAATCCTGATGAAAGTATTAGGTGAAAGAGACAGTTTTATTGCCTTTAATAGATTATTGTGTAAACAGAACATTTTGAAAAATGTTCCTGAAACAATTTAGGGGAAGGGAACCATCCTGTCATGATTCCTGCCCCTCATGTCCCCAGCCCTCCAAGATGTCAGGCTGGAGCCAGGCCACGATCACCTACATGGCCCTCAAGGGCCTCTCCATCCCTCCAAAGACCCACTTGGAGTCAGACTTGGGGCTTGTGGCACCAGACTCACTCACTCCCATAGGATAACATTGGGGATTGGACTTTTAGTGCATTGACGGGGACAAGATGGATGCCCCCACATATTTCGGTTCCCAGAACTGCATGTGCAGTCTAGTCTTTTGGGTGTGGTTCAGCCCAGAGATACCTGGGATACCCAGAGACTATTTAAGCCACAGCCAGGCTGAGAAACATGCTTTGCGTTTTCTGCACCTGCAGCGTGACACTCATCGTCTTCGGATCGGTCTCCAGTAGGCCTGCATCTTTCTTCTGCGCTCAGCTCCTGCAAGAACAAGAACACCGTTAGGAACAGCTTTACCTTGCGGCGCTTCTGCCCATCATTCATCGCTCCTTCTGTTCTCCGGGCATCTTCGGCGGTGTCATTCCCATCCCGGCACGCCGCTTCCTAAAGAAAAGGGAAAAGAACAGAAAGAAGGCATTAGTAAGCATTCTGCAAATCTTTGCTTATTTTTAAATAATGTACATGTTCTGACTTGAGTGTCGTGTAGACCGTTGAGACCTCCGTCCCCAAGTGACGCAAAGGGGAACCAAAAGAACCCCGCTGTGCAACCTTTGGAGCCACAGGTGGGAGATGTTACTTCCCGGATCCACTGAACCTCTGGAACACCGATGCTGCTGCAGAAAGATCGAGGTTAAGTACTAGGCAAGTACAATATAACACAAGAATCAGAAAATCTGAATAATCTTACCTATCCGGTGATTGGAAAACCAGGGAAACCTAGTGAAGGAGGTTTGAGACTCAGATGAGAGGTGGTCCCCGGAACAACAGGGAACAGAGTCAAGCGTGGACACAGGATAGCCCACCTGTAGAGCTGAAGACATAGCTAGAGTTCCCAAAGGGCAATGGCGTAGAAGTCCAACAAAGTACCAAGGGATGATCCGAAGACAGGTGAGGGACGTGTCGAGGTTCAGCAATGGGTAAACAGTTCCAAGCAACAGTACAAAAGGGTAATCCAAAGGAGTCCAGGTGAAAGATCAAAGATCAAGGTAAACCAACAGAGTATATCAAACATAGCGCCAAACAGAGTCGAAAGACAGCTGAGAAGCGGTGAGTGCTCCGTGTATCAAGCTTTATATCCTGTGCGCTTCTGGGTCATGTGACGTCCATCATGTCACGTGGGAAACGCCGCTCTGAATCACGTGAGCAGATGAATGATCTATGCGGAGTTGTTCCGCCGCCCCCTTCTACTGTATGTTCTACATGGCAACTGCCAATGCAGGAAGGGCTGCAACCGGGCACGTACATTGTACCTGGTACGGAGCTTTCGGTCCTTTGGGGTAACCACATCACGTGAGTCTCGAACCCTGGAGGGAGTAGTGTGGGAACCCGGGGAAGGTGTTGTGGAGATGTTAGCAGTGTTCTGGTGTGCAGAGTAGAGTCTAACAGTACAAGCTTCAAATGCTTACCTGAATCCCAGCCGCTCTGGGGGAACTCTGTCTCCGGAACTTCTCATCCATCTGCAAGAGGGAAAAGACACTCCAGGTTAGCGTGGAAACATTTAGAGGCGCTGCATACCGCGCTTACTGTTAGGGAGAATTCTCTGTATAGGCTAATTTCCCAAACCTAGTGAGTCCCCCAGCAGCTTTGCTGGATTTTTGGGGTTTATTTTTTTCTCCTGCTAAGTGTGAGACTCTTTTTCTCCCACTCTTAGGCATGATTTGAGAAGGTCCTTTGACTATGTAATGTGTTTTATGGGCTATGGGGTCTTTTACTCCATAGGGCTTCTTGTGTTTTTGGTATGTGTGTTACACACACCCTCAGTGCAGTAACACAGGGGTGTCATAGTGACCCCCAAACATAGACTCCATACCCTGGGACTGACTACTGTCTCCCAGGGCATGTAAAGTCACCATTGGCTTTACTAGTCCCAAATTGTGAACAGAAACAGTACAAACCCATCATATTGTGGAAGTACTGGTAGGGGTAATTAGATTGCCCCTGGGTCTGTTTTCCAAGGGGGCACTGTCCAGTCCCCCCTTGTCGAGTTTCTGGCTGGTGGCAGTGGATACCACGCGAAATATTTGACCGGAATATTTCCTATGGGATTTTCCCATTCATTTTAAACGCACCACTTTTTTGGTGCAATGTTAAAGATACCGCCGGATTATTTATTTAATATTTATTCCCCGGTTGGGTCTTTTTGCCAGGATTCTGTTTTAAAATGGCGTTTGTGTTCGCCTCTGTAACTCCAACCCAAGTCGAGCCCTTTGTTCCCCTTTTGGCAGGCTTCTACACAGAAGCCTCCAAAAGTGGTGCCACTCTGTCTGGGTCTACTGGATGTGTGGGAGGGGGGAATAGGCA
Source organism: Ambystoma mexicanum (assembly GCF_040938575.1). NCBI lineage: Eukaryota > Metazoa > Chordata > Amphibia > Caudata > Ambystomatidae > Ambystoma > Ambystoma mexicanum. Next base: position 82,269,522 of record NC_090936.1, read on the forward strand.
CCCTTGACTGAGTTGCCTCGGCAACTCAAGTCGCACTCTTGTGTGATTGGCCCAGTGGTGAGCCGCCCGGCTCACCACTTAGCATGTTTGAGTGACAGCTAGGACTGATGAATGGGGGTTTTCTCCATAAAAGCAGGCTTTGAGAACTGGAACTTCAGAAGTCGCCACAGGACCTAAAGAATCCGAAGAGGGAGAAGCTGAGCCGACCTGCAACGACGACACCACAGCTGGAGCCCTGCTGAACCGAATCACCACTTTCCAAGGACAGAGAAGATCTTCCTCCAGGAGAGTCTTCTTCCTTTGAGCTGGAGGGGTCAACCAGTTCGCCACTTTTTAGCCTTCCTGGATAGTCTTGTGGTCGAATCGCCCGTGCCAAGCACCCCGGTGGCCACATAGCCACGCTTCACCACTACCGAGAATAAAAGGGTAGTACCTTTTAACCGGGAAACTCAGCGGCTGGTTTCTTCCCTGGCAGTGCAACAACCTCCAGCTTTCCTCCACATCGAGATATTCTCTTCCCCTGGACCGAGCACCGACTTGCACCCGCTGCCAGGAAGAACTGCCCCCGCTGGAGCTTTCTCACCATTTCAGGTACTGTGTCCCGCCTGGTCTCCCTTGCAACAGACTGCCCAAGGTGTCCCGTAAATCCTTGACTCTCTATCCTGGGGTGACCTCGGACCTGTTAACTAACTTTTCTGAACTGATCTAACTCCTTTTTGAACTATCTACAAAGACTTTTAAAGTGTACTTCAACTCTGTGATCTTGGGCACATTCCGCCTTGCTCTCTCCAAGAGTGGGCCTGGCCTATGACTTTTTTCTCTACAGTAGACCCTGCCTTTCTTGACTTGCTGTGGTTCTTTAAAAGTATTGGTATTGTGTGTTTTCCTATTTCTGCCTTTTCCCTCCCTTTTTAAATAATTATTGGAGTGCCATCTTGGTTAAGTGCTCACCCCTGTGTTAATAATAAGTGGTGTTCTTTTCCTAAAACTTGTCGAATAATTAATTAGGGAGGTGTATATATTTCTAGTGACTGTGTTTGAACTTGCTTGACATATTTGTGCCAGTGTATTTTTACAAGTGTGTTTTTAAATAAATAATTATATACTTTTATATCAAAGCTCTGGTCAGTGTTTGATTGTGCTACTGTATTTTTGTACCTAATGTGCATACTCTATATACTGCCTAACTCTTCTTGAGAGAAGTTTGACTGCTCAGCCACAGCTACCAGGTAAATCTGGGTGGTGCGGACTGCTACCAATTAGGTTTACTGCTAACACCTGTAGTCTTAAACCTTTTGCAGTGGTCCCTAAGGGAACTGCACAGGTTTCTGCCTAACACTGGTGTACAGCGGTGGGATTTGTATTGAGTAGACATTTTAGTGTGTTTATAGATACCTTAGTGCAACTAACCACAAAACTTAGCACTAAAAAGTTTATTTTCTAACCTGTCAACTATGGAAAGTTATAGTCAAAAGTCCCTTGCTACAAAAACTGCTGATTGTTTAAGAGTTCTCTGTAAGCATAAGAATCTCCTGACTAAAGGCAAGAAAATGGAGCTAATAGAAAGATTGTTAGCAAACCAAAGTCTGGGTGATGGTTCAGAGGAACCCACTCTCCCAGAGAATGTAGATAACAGTGATGATATTGATATGGATCAAAGTATTGAAAATCTTGAGGCAGAGTCAGAAGAGGAGGGTGAGTCTGCTGTGACTGTCCCCCCTAGGCCTCTGTCTGCTCTACCAGCTGTACCTACTGGACCTTTACCAGGTCCCACAATTAGTCCTCAATGTCTTGAACTAAAGAAAATGAAACTTGAATTGGAGTTTAAAAGACTTAATGCTCAAACAGAGCAACGGCACCAAGAACTAAGGCTCATAGAAATGGAGCTCAAGCATGAGCTAGAGATGAAGAAATTGTCTGTTGAAAATGTTTCTCTCTCCGGATCCTCTAGGAGTACCAGTCCCAAAAGACCCTGGATGCCTAAAGAGATTGTGGGTATGTATTAGCCTAAGTTGGATGTGTTGGATTGGTTGGCTATGTTTGAGTATAATCATGGGCTCCAGGACATCTCAGGGAATGAGTTACTTCCCTGGTTGTTTTCTAGGCTCCCTCCTGTTGCATCTGATGTGGTAATGGAATTGGGGGAGGTGGATAGAAGGGACTATGAATGTGTGAAGCTAGCTTTAATAGCTAGATTTGGGAAGACCCCTTCCCCAGTACCTTAAGAGGTTTAGGACCCTCAAAAAGAATGATGGTGCCCCTTGGGCTACCTGGGTGAATGAGTGTTTGAAAAACTTAGAGGGATGGATTAAGGGTTACAAGGTGAACACTTATGAGGGAATGAGAAATCTTGTAATGATGGAGTCAATTTATGATGCCTGCTCTCCTGAGCTCAGACAGCACTTGGCTGATTCAAAGGAATTAGATTCCAGGAAGCTAGCTAAGGCTGCTGACTTGTGGGTTGCCAACAGGGCTACTCACAAGGATTCAGGGGTCACTCAGAAAAAGGATGAGGGAAAGCAGCCACCAAAAGGGAACCAAGAGACTTCTAATACCTGCCAACCCAAAGATGGCCCCAAACAATAAAATAACCAGGGTAAGACCCAGGGTAAACCACCACAGGCTAGTGTACCTTCTGGTCAACAACCAGAAGGTCAGAACAAGCCACCCTTTCAGAGAGCATTTGGAGTATGCTATGTCTGTAAGGCAACTCACCACATCAAAGGAGGTCCAAAATGTAAGGGTACACCTACAGGGATCAGCACAGTCTCCTTAGCCTTCACTCCTGAGGAGGGAGTCCAAATGGCTAGTGCTCACTTTGAAGTCTTTGCTGAAGAACCTTTGGGTCTTCAAGCAAGTGTAACAGTAGAGTCAATGGGTCGGGTTAGCAATCAGAATAGGAGTGTGTACAACTCCATACCAGAAAACTCTAAAGTGTTCTTGTCAATGGCCAGGATACTCCTGCCAGGCGAGACTCTGGGGCCAGCAGAACAGTAGTGGATGAAAGCTTTTTCAGTCCTGAGGATGTTGCTAAGGCACCCAAAGGTCCCACTAAGATGTCTGGAGACCCTGTCCAAATGGGTCCAATTCTACCAGCCCTCATTCAGTGTAATAACATGACAGTGAGGATTCCTGTCAGTGTTCAGACTGAGGTGCCTGGTAGAGTCCTGTTGGGGAATGATCTAAGAACTCTAGCAGTAGTATCCAGTACCCCCAGGCCTCCCAGTATGGAGACCCAGAACCAAACCAAATTGGCTAGAGAGGCCACCTTAAGGACCACTCTAAGCCTGTGGGATCCCTCCTGAGAACCCCACTACAAGCCCTGGTGTTGGTAAGTTGACCTCTGACCCAGGCACATTTCAGGCATAAATGTTAGGGAAATGGGAGCCCGAACCAAGTTCCATCATTATTCCCCCAGTTTTAGAGTCTGTGACTCCCCCTGCTTCTGATGAAGAGGTAGATAGACCAACTGGACCCCTAACTAGGCCTAAGAGAATTGGTAATTCTCAGTGCTGGTGGAAAACCAGAAACGAAAAAAGTCTAAGGCCAAAAACCTTCAGACTGTTGGACCTTCTACCGAAGACTCCACTCAAATCCTAGACTTGGGAGTGAAACTCCTAAAGTAGGTAAGGGTATATCTAAGAGGAAGGAGAAGCATGTACCTTGCTTATCTCCATCCCCTCCAACCAAGAAGCCCAAAATCCAACCTTCTCCCAACAGAGAGGTGGTGAGGAGCTCTGGAGACCCCTCTAGATCTAAGGGAATCCTTTATAAGGGCCCCTTGAAAAAGCCTAACACAGGTTCAGAAGTTGTACCAACTTCTGAGGGACTGGTCAACCAGATCCCCTATAGTTTTAAAAAGACTGATGTTCCTCAAAGGGTTTGTAGGTCATATAGCTTACAAAGGAAACCCTTTGATTTGACCATAGAACATAGGTCAGGGTGTCACCACCAAAATGCTGATGGTCTCTCTTAGGATGTATGTCATCGACTAGAGGTATGAGATTCATCCAGGAGTGGATTAAATCCTCCTGTCCCTTAGTCTGGGGGGGGGAGGGGCGAGTGTTAGAGAGAATTCTCTGTATAGGCTAATTTCCCAAACCTAGTGAGTCCCCCAGCAGCTTTTCTGGATTTTTGGAGTTTATTTTTTTTCTCCTGCTAAGAGTGAGACTCTTTTTTTTCCCATTCATAGGCATGATTTGAGAATGTCCTTTGACTATGTAATGTGTTTTATGGGCTATGGGGTCTTTTACTCCATAGGGCTTCTTGTGTTTTTGGTATGTGTGTTACACAGCACCCTCAGTGCAGTAACACAGGGGTGTCATAGTGACCCGCAAACATAGACTCCTTACCCTCGGACTGACTACTGTCTCCCAGGGCATGTAAAGTCACCATTGGCTTTACTAGTCTCAAATTGTGAACAGAACCAGTACAAACCATCATATTGTGGAAGTACTGGTAGGGGTAATTAGATTGCCCCTGGGTCTGTTTTCCAAGAGGCCCCTGTCCAGTCCCCCCTTGTCGAGTTTCTGGCTGGTGGCAGTGGATACCACACAAAATATTCCACCTGAATATTTCCTATGGGATTTTCCCATTCATTTTAAACGCACCACTTTTTTGGTGCAATGTTAAAGATACCGCCGGATTATTTATTTAATATTTATTCCCCGGTTGGGTCTTTTTGCCAGGGCCCGGTTTTAAAATGGCGTTTGTGTTTGCCTCTGTAACTCCAACCCAAGTCGAGCCCTTTGTTCCCCTTTTGGCAGGCTTCTACATAGAAGCCTCCAAAAGTGGTGCCACTCTGTCTGGGTCTACAGGATGTGTGGGAGGGAGGAATAGGCACCCTGGACTGAGTGGCCTCTGCAACTCAAGTCACACTCTTGTATGATTGGCCCAGTGGTGAGCCGCCCGGCTCACCACTTGGCATTTTTTAGTGACAGCTAGGACTGATGAATGGTGGTTTTCTGCATAAAAGCAGGGCTTTGGGGACTGGAACTTCAGAAGTCGCCACAGGACCTAAAGAATACGAAGAGGGAGAAGCTGAGCCGACCTGCAACGACGACGCCACCGCTGGAGCCCTGCTGAACCGAATCACCACTTTCCAAGGACAGAGAAGATCTTCCTCCAGGAGAGTCTTCTTCTTTTGAGCTGGTGGGGTCAACCAGTTTGCCTCTTTTTCGCCTTCCTGGATCGTCTCGTGGTCCAATGGCCCGTGCCAAGCACCCCGGCGGCCGGATAGCCACGCTTCACCACTACCGCGAATAAAAGGGTAGTACCTTTTAACCGGTTAACTCCGTGGCTGGTTTCTTCCCTGGCAGTGCAAGACCTCCAGCTTTCCTCCACGTCGAGATCTTCTCTTCCCCTCGACGAAGCACCGACTTTCATCCGCTGTCAGGAACAACTGCCCCCGCTGGAGCTTTCTCACCATTTCAGGTACTGTGTCCCGCCTGGTCTCCCTTGCAACAGACTGCCTAAGGTGTCCCGTAAATCCTTGACTCTCTATCCTGGGGTGACCTTGGACCTGTTAACTAACTTTTCTTAACTGATCTAACTCCTTTTTGAACTATCTGCAAAGACTTTTAAAGTGTACTTCAACTGTGCGATCTTGGGCACATTCCGCCTTGCTCTCTCCAAGAGTGGGCCTGGCCTATTAAACTTTTTGCTCTACAGTAGACCCTGCCTTTCTTGACTTGCTATGGTTCTTGAAAGTGTTGGTATTGTGTGTTTTCCTATTTCTGCCTTTTCTCTCCCTTTTTAAATAATTATTGGAGTGCCATCTTGGTTAAGCGCTCACCTCTGTGTTGATAAGTGGTGTTCTTTTCCTAAGACTTGTCGAATAATTAATTAGGGAGGTGTATATATTTCTAGTGACTGTGTTTGAACTTGCTTGACATATTAGTGCCAGTTTATTTTTACAAGTGTGTTTTTAAATAAATAATTATATACTTTTATACCAAAGCTCTGGTCGGTGTTTGCTTGTGCTACTGTATTTAGTACCTAATGTGTATACTCTATATACTGCCTAACTCTTCTTGTGAGAAGTCTGACTGCTCAGCCACAGCTACCAGGTAAATCTGGTTGGTGCAGACTGCTACCAATTGGGTTTACTGCTAACACCTGTAGTCTTAAACTTTTTGCAGTGGTCCCTAAGGGAACTGCACAGGTTTCTGCCTAACACTTACCCACTGCATTTGTTCTTTATAACCAGCATCCACGCTGAAAACATCGCGGCACCTAAAAGACACAGAAAAAGAACTCAGTTCAATGCAAATACAAAAGGGGTGCATTGCCCATCGCTCTTTCACTCACCTTCAGCGCTACTCCTCTCAGCAGCATGCCACCATCCTTGGACGCCGGCCATCATCTAAGGAAGGAAAGGAACGAAGTTAGAGAACTGTTCAAAAGACTCATTATACTTACCTGTCGGACTCTTGCCAGTGAAGTAACTAGGCAGCAACGAGTCTGCATCAATCAACGCACCCCTCCACTGAAAGCAGGATGGAGAGCACACTATCCAAGAAAACAAGGTGAGCTGTGGATCAAAGGGAAGGGTTGGACCCGGGGAAGAAGGGGTTCAGGCACACAGAGAGACAGTAGGGAGTTAAACTCTACCAATCCTGTGTTTCAGGCCCAATCTCCAGTCGAATAGCCTCCAGGGAAGGGTTCGGGGTCATAAGAGGTCAGAACAGGCTGAGTGACGTCCCAGTGGATACCAGGTGAGCGTTATAGAACGCAAAGCCGCACATCAAAATCCACCTGGGCGTCATGGAAACGTCAGAAACCGACCAGTTAGCCCACATCTTGGGGCAGCTACGTTCTGAAGTACATGCAGCCAGGCAGGAGACCAACACCCTGAGGAGAGAGCTGATAGTAGCCAAAGAACGCACTGATGATTTAAGCCGGCAACTTCTCCAGTCACAAGCAGTGTAACTACTAGACAGCACTCCCCCCCACCCCCCCAAGGCCCCTCCCAAGGTCCTTCCCTTTGGAGGTTTCGGTTTGTTTGGGAAATCCCGATGGAACTTTTTTACCAGCCGAGGTGCATGTACGTGGTCGCTGGGTTCCCAAGACCTTTCCTGAGGCCCGTACCCTTTCCAATCAATTAGATAGAAAAGTTTTGATTTTGAAATTTTAGAATCCAAAATGTTCTTCACCTCGAATTCAGGCTCCCCATCTATCTGAATTGGTTCTGGTGGCTTTCTTAATCTGGTTCCTGGTTGCACTGGTTTCAAAAGTGACACATGAAAAACGGGATGAATCCGCATGTTAGCTGGCAGATCGAGCTTGACTGCCACTGGATTAATGATAGCTTTGATCGAATAAGGGCCCAAATACCTTGGATTAAAAGTTCGAGGTCCCTTGAGTAATACATGTTTGGTAGCCAACCATACTTGGTCTCCTATTTGGTATGAAGGCGCCTCCTTCCGATGCAGATCTGCATTTTTCTTGTATTTTTCTTTCGCTTGTTGCAAATGGGCAGTTGCATTCTTGAATGCTTGAGTTATAGTGGAATGCAAATGGTCTACTGCGGGCATTTCAAGGCTCAGAGGAGAGTCCAGGTCTGAAGTATGAGGGTGATGTCCATATAGGGTGTAAAAGGGGCTTTGTCCAGTTCCAGAGTGCACAGAGTTATTGTATGCATATTCGGCCACCCATAACAAATCCTTCCAATTACCCTCCGATTGGTGCAACATACACTGTAGGTATTGTTCAAGGGTCTGGTTCGTTCTCTCCGTCTGACCATCGGTCTGTGGGTGATGGCTGGTTGAGAGTCTTAGGTTGATTTGTGCCAGTTGACAACACCTTTTCCAAAAATGTGAAATAAACTGGCTTTCCCGGTCGGAGACTAATATGGACGGGAATCCATGCAAGCGGATGATATTTTCGAGGAATTCCTTAGCAAGGACAGAAGCTGAAGGTAATCTTTTCAACGGAATAAAATGAGCCATTTTAGAAAATAGATCCACCACAACCAGAATAGTATTGTATCCATTACAAGGGGGCAGGTCCATGATAAAATCTAGTGACAAGGTGTGCCAAGGCGCTGGTGGAATGTCTAAAGGCTGAAGAAGACCGGCGGGTTTTGTCTTTTGGCCTTTGTTTTGGGCGCAAACTCCACAGGACATCACGAAAGATTTAATATCCTTTCGTCCAGGAAGGCCACCAGAATTGTCGTTTAATTTTTTCCTCTGTTTTGGCAATGCCAGGATGTCCTTCCATCAGGGTATCATGATGACGGGAAATAAGCAGTTCTTGTAATTCCTTTTATGGCAGAAATAAGCGTCCTTGGAAGTAAGGTAGGCCATCGTTGACCGAAAAGTAAGACCCCCTTTGGATCCAATCCTGCAAGGCGGTACAGTCTAGGAGTTGTTTTACTCGTGCTTGAATGTCTTCAAAGGTTTGTAAGGAGGTTAATCCCAAAATTCTTTGTTCGGGAATGATCGGCACAGGTTCTGAATTAGTGTCTATTTCTCCCATTCCTATTCTAGATAGTGCGTCTGCTTTGCCATTCTTACAGCCGGGACGGTAAGTGATTACGAAATCAAACTCAGCAAAGACCAAAGCCCATCGGAGCTGACGTGATGATTGAGCCTTGGCAGTCTTTAAATATTGTAAATTTCGGTGATCAGTGATCACGGTGATGGTGTGCCTGGCGCCAAGAAGATAATGCCGCCAAGCCTTAAAGGCGGACTTAATGGCTAATAATTCCTTATCGGTAATTGCATAATTTACCTCAGGCAGTGAGAACTTTCTGGACCAAAATGCTACAGGATGCAGTTGGTTGGTTTCAGGGTCTCTCTGAGACAGGACAGCTCCCATGGCTAAACTGGACGTGTCCGTTTCGACTAGGTATGGGAGATCGGGACGCGGGTGCTTCAAAATAGGTGCAGACGTGAATTTAGCTTTCAATTCCTGAAAGGCCTGTTCGGCTTCCTTGGTCCATTCGAAACGTTTATTTTTCCGCAAAAGTGCAGTGATGGGTTGTACTACACGTAAAAATTCCGGAATAAATCTGCAATAAAAATTGGCAAAACCAAGCATGCTTTGGACCTCTTTTACTAGGAGATGGCCATTTGAGGATGGCCTCCACTTTCCGTGAGTCCATTCGGACCCCATTAGGTGTCAGGATGAATCCAAGAAACTCCACCTCGGTGGTATGGAAAACACACTTTTCCAGCTTAGCAAAGTTTGTGCTGGCGCAATTTCTCAAGGACGGCCCGGACATGCTTTCTGTGATCAGATTCCGAAGAGGAGTACACAAGAATGTCATCGATATATACGACAACACAAACATCGATAAGTTCCCGAAGGACATCGTTCATGAAGAATTGGAAGGCAGCAGGCGCGTTGCACAACCCAAAAGGCATCACCTGGTATTCGAATAAAACATATTTTGTACGGAAGGCCGTTTTCCATTCGTCGCCTTCTTTTACTCGCACCAAATGATAAGCCCCTCGGAGATCTAACTTGGTGTATACGCAAGCGTCCTTCACCTGGTCAAGGAGTTCAGGGATCAAAGGCAGAGGGTAACGGTTTTTAACCGTTATCTGGTTCAATGCGCGGTAGTCGATACAAGTTCTAAGGTCACCTTCTTTTTTGGGCACGAAGAACAAAGCCGAGGATGCCGGGGACTTTGACGGGCGAATGAAACCATTGGCGAGGTATTGATCTAAATATTGTCTCAAATGCAGGTTCTCAGGTTCAGTAAGGGCATAAATCCTGCTACAAGGGGGTTGTGCACTGGGCACCAGATCGATTTGGCAATCGTACGATCTGTGGGGGGGTAACGTGTTGGCCTGTTCCTTTTGGAAGACGTCCTGAAAGTCTTGGTATTCCGGAGGTAGTTGCATGGAGACAGAGGTTACAGATGCTAGACTAATCTTCAGATTTTCTGGGTAGCAGGTTTGTACACAATCCGGGAAGGTTATTCTCTTTACTCGCCAATCAATTCTAGGATTGTGTCTCTAACCAAGGAATTCCAAGAATAACCTGAAACACAACTGCCTCCCGATGGCCGTCCAGACCAATAAGAGTCACCTCAGTAGTGGAATGTGTTACCGGTCCTGAGGCAATTTCAGTTCCATCGACTGTGGTGATGACATCTTTGCTGGTTTTTGGACGCAGAGGGAGGTTAATCCTAGAGACCAATTCACGATCCACATAGTTTCCTATAGCCCCACTATCAATGTATGCCTTTATTGCATGCAACCGCTTAGGCTGTGCCGGATCTACGAGAAACATTGGCACAATGAAATGCGAGGTCTGAGAGTTAGTTTTCAAGCTCGGCAAGCGGACCCCTACGCTTGTCGGGCGGAGTCGTTTCCCGAAACAGAGTCTTCATGGTTTTTTATCAGCGGCTCCTACCACCTTCTTGGGCGGTTTTGCCGGGCAATCTCGTAGAAAGTGTCCAGAGTTCCCACAAAAAAAGACATCATTTTAACTGCCGCCTCCTTTCACGTTCCTTTTGGGTTAAAGGTCCTCTAACCCCTCCAATTTGCATAGGCTCGGAGACATTGGCACCCTTGGGAGTGACGTGGGTCTTGACCAACACCCAGGTTTTAAACTTGGACCGATCCGCTTTTCTGTTTTGGAGCCTTTGATCAAATTGGACCACTAAGTCTATATATTCTGTGCATTCTTGGGGCGGATTTACAACTTGGGCCAAGACATCCTTAAGTTCTCCGCGTAGACCCCGATAGAATAATGTGATTCTTTTATCCTCTGGCCACCCAGTTTCCACGATTAGTCTGTTAAAGGTTGCTATGTAGGAGAGGAGGTCTTGGTTGCCCTGTCGCAGGGATAGAAGTTCATCATCCAGAGCTTGTCCCTGAGAATGTCGAGCAAATAATCTCTCCATGCTTGCTTGAAATCCTTGGAAATCCCGGAGGATTGGGTCATCTTGAGTAACCAGTGGTACTGACCAATCGGCAGCACAGCCGCTAAGGTATGACAACACAAAAGCTACCTTGGTCTGGTCATTAGGGAAGGCCCCAGGTCTGCATAGGAAATGCAAACAACATTGATTCATGAATACAGCGAACCGTTTGGGGTCCCCAGCAAAGCGTTCAGGTGGGGCCAGCGGCATATTTCCAGGTAGATTGATTTGCACAGGGTTACTTGGAGCCACAGGAACAGAAGTCCCCCCGGAACCAGGTAGAGGGGTTTTGCCCAGCTTGACCTTGCAATACCTGCCTAGCCAGGTCATCAGTTTGTTCCTTAGATACGATTAGTTCCCTCCTCAGGGCATTAGTCTCTTGACGAGCGGCATGTACTTCGGCCCGTAATTCCCCCAGTAATTGGGCCAACATATCAGTCTCAGAAGTTTCCATAGCGCCTGGGTGGGAATTTGTAGAAAGGCTTCGCGTTCTGTAACGCTCACCTGGCTCCCATCGAGGCGCTGACCTGGTCTGGATTGCTGTGACCTCTTCAAGCTTGATGCGCAGGATTCAAAACACCGACTGAACTGGACCCCCAAATCTTGCTTATCTGGCCCGTAGAAAAATCTTTCTGTAGGTGGAGAAAGGGGATTAACTGACTGCAGAGTATTGTGATTGCTTCCCACCTCCCCTTTGCTCTTCTCTGACCACCTCCGAAATCCCCAATCAAGGCTCACCTTAATTTTTGAATGGATGAGCTCTCCATCCTGCTTCTGGTGCAGGGGCGCGTATTTGACCAGTTACTTCACTGGTTTCGGAAGGCGAAATGCCGTAAGTATGCAGTTTAAAAACTTCCAGAGTAGAGTCTTCTCTTTGTTTGCTTTTCTTAACCTGCGATCTGTCCTTATTTTCAGGTGCAGAGTGGAAGTGATGCTTCGAGGGATATTGCCGGAGATAAACTCAGGTGAGTTTGTGATAAAATGACCCATTTAAAGTCTTTGAATCCCTCTAGTAATGTCTTTCTTTTTTCCCCTTAGGGGCCGGAGTTGCGGTACCAGGCCAAGAAGTGGCGCCGACCCGAAATGAGGAGTGGTTCCGTCAAATATGGCCAGGTAAGTCTTGTGACGGAAAATCAGGCTTGCCTCATTTGTTCCTCCTGCTCACCTTTTCTCTTCTTCTCCCCTGCAGGTGCAGAGATGTGGCAAAATGCCCAGAAGGTCGCGGTGGATAGTGAAGAGCCCACGAGGCAGGTGAGTGATGCGCGACGCTGCTACAAGTAGCGCGATGATTTTAAAGAATGTCTATCTTCAGGATCGCTGGCGTGATGATTCCGGAGACAGGTAGGAAATTAGATTAAGTTCTTGGTTTTCACCTTTTCTCTTCCCTTCCTTCCTTTCAGGTATCCCAAGATCGAGGCGGGCGTGGCTGGAGGCAAGATGCAGGAACAGGCACGGTGAGCGTTCAGCTGCTAGATGCAGAGCAACGCGAAGCACGTGTGGCAGTCCGGGCGTGGTTTAAATAGCCTTGGAAGAAGTTCTAGGTAAGTATTCTTCCACGGTCCCCACCCAAGTAAAATAGTTCCTTTGATAAAATAGTCCCTCCTAAGCCTCATTTAGCTTGAGGCTTCATGCGGCATGGTCTGCGTCAGGTAAGTGCACCAAACACCCTCTTTTATGAGCCTGGCGCCTATGGCGCCAGGACTGATGTCCAACATGAGCCTGGCGCCAAAGGCGCCAGGACAAAGTCCAAAGAGCCCCTATTAGGGGCCGCTGGGCTTTTACCCAAGGGCATGATGCCTGCTCCCGGGGGGTGCTGGGCCTGTCCTGGTGCTCCGGGGGTAGGCATCATGACAGCAGGGCATGCACCATTGCCGGGAAGCGTGCCCTCGATGCCAGCGCCATCAGCCAATCCCGTTCAGATAACCCTTCCTGGGGTAGTTCCCTTGGCCCCGCCGAACGATTTATGGGGGATCCCAAGAGGTTTGCAACGTTCATGAACAAGTGCCGCCTGCACTTCCTTTGTAGGCCAGGGGCCTTTCTGAATGACCAATCACGGGTCGCTTTTGTGCTATCATACCTGAGTGGTAGCGCCGCGGACTGGTCTGTACCCTTTGTGGCCCAAGACGATCCTTTGCTGCCATGACTTCGGGGGCTTTCAGCAGGAGATGGAAAAGCTGTTCGCCCGTCGTACTCATGGGCAGGCATTACACAAACTTCTGTCCCTATGCCAAGGGAATCAAGACCTATTAACATACATAGCCACGTTGAATAGACTCGTAGTTGAAGCAGAATGGCCAGTGCAGAAGAGAATCACGTTATTTCATCGGGGGTTGCAGGGCGAGCTCAAGGATGTTCTCGCACAAGTAGTGAACCCCCCGAAAGACTGCTCAGAATTCATTGACCTTGTTGTTCAACTGGATCATAGGTTGCAGGACCGAAGAGCAGATCGGACCAGACCGGACCCTCGCCCTATGTATGTGCGTTCAAAGGACAATACTGCCCGAACAACAGAAGATTTAGGAGAACCAATGCAAATCGGGGGGGTCAGATCCCCCTTGACTAAAGCGGAAAGGGATATAAGGAGACAGCAGCAGTTATGTCTGTACTGTGGAAGGTCAGGTAATTTCCTTAAAGAGTGCCCTGTGAAGCCACAGAGGAGGACGGTAGGGGGCCATGGACAAGGAAGATGCCATCAAGGAATCGGAAAACTCCCCAGCCCGTCAAGTGTAGGGGTCCACTTGTCGAGCGAAGAAAGCGAACTACAGACCTCCCATTTTGCACTATCTGTGGTCTTGATTAATCACCAACAACCATCTCGGATGCACGCAGTAAGAGTGTACATAGACAGTGGAGCCGTTGGGAATTACATCGACCAGGATCTTGCGACAAAGATGGGGCTTCCGTTACGCCCTAACTCAACCACAGACACTGTTACCACTGTCGACGGCACGGAAATAGCTTCTGGTCCAGTATCCCAATGCACTGCATCTTTAACCCTTCTGTGCCAGGATAGACACCAAGAATCTATCGTTTTCGACCTCATTAAGGCACCACAGTTCAGGTTGATTTTGGGAATGCCATGGTTGGTAGCTCACAATCCTGGAATCGATTGGCGAGCAAAAGAATTGGCCTTTCCCGAGACTTGCGCCCACACATGTTATTGCCAAGAGAAACAACCAATAGACACCAGAACCTCCGCGCTTGCGACTGTGGCAATCGGCACCCTACCAAGTGAATACCAGGACTTTCAAGATGTCTTTCAGAAAGAACAGGCTAACACCCTGCCACTTCATAGACCATACGATTGCCAAATTAACCTGATACCCGGCGCACAAATCCCTTGTGTGCGAATTTACGCACTCACGGAACCAGAAAACCAGCACCTGAAGGCCTACCTTAACCAATACCTGGCCAATGGGTTCATCCGTCCCTCGAAGTCTCCAACAGCCAGTCCTCTATTCTTCGTGCCAAAAAAGGAGGGGGACTTGAGAAGGTGCATCAACTATCGCGGATTACCGTAAAAAATCGCTACCCCCTGCCACTGATCCCTGAATTGCTTGATCAAGTTGAAGATGCCCAAATCTACACAAAACTAGACCTGAGGGGGGCATATCACCTTGTTCGCGTAAAACAGGGGGACGAATGGAAAACCGCTTTTCGCACCAAATACACGAATATCAAGTAATGCCCTTTGGCCTTTGCAAAGCGCCTGCTGCATTTCAATACTTCATGAACGATGTCCTATGGGAATCGAGTGATGTCTGTGCTCTAGTGTACATCGACGATATCCTAGTATATTCCGCATCAAAGCAGGACCACATTAAACACGTCTGATCCGTATTGGAGAAACTCTGTCAACACCAGCTCTACGCCAAGCTCGAAAAGTGCTCATTCCACGTCTCCGAGGTGGAATTCCTGGGCTTTATTCTCAGCCCAAATGGAATCCGAATGGATGTACACAAGGTAGATGCTATCCTAAACTGGCCATCCCCAAATTCATTCAAGGGGGTTCAAAGTATGCTGGGTTTTGCGAACTTCTACTGCCGGTTCATCCCAGGATTTTCGCAAATCATGCATCCCATCACGTCATTACCAAGGAAAAGCAACAAAAAGTTCCAGTGAACAACAGAAACCGAGGAAGCTTTCCAGGAACTCAAAGCAAGATGGGAGCCGTCCTCTCACAAAAGGACCCGGACACGGGCCAGTTACACCCTGTTGCCTTCTGGTTGCGTAAATTCACACCCCCTGAACTCAATTATGCTATTCCAGACAAAGAACTCCTGGCCATTAAGTCAGCCTTTTGGGCGCCAGACAAACACAGTAATAACTGACCACCGGAACCTCCAGTACCTAAAAACGGCAAAGGCCCAATCCTCACGACAACTACGTTGGGCTCTTTTTTTTTTGCTGAATATGACTACGTGATTACATTTCGAGCAGGAGTGAAAAACGGGAAGGCTGATGCCCTTTCCCGTATGGAGGTGGAAGAGCAAGGGTATCAGACCCCTGACCCAATAGCAATCATCCCGAGTGACAAGCTCCTAGGAATCACAGCAACCATAACTCAGAAAGAATTACATGAAGAAATCCTAAACCTGATGAGTCCGGAGCAATTACAAGCGTGGAGTGCACAAGGAGAACATTACATGATAAAAGATCAGTTGCCCTACTTCAGGAATCGTTTATTCTTACCAAACCAAGAACTACGACTACAAGTCATGTCCGGTTATCATGATTCCTTGATCGAGGGCCACCCCTGAATCGCTAAAACCCTAGCCAAGGTAAAACGAAATTATTTTTGGCCAACGTGGCGTAAAGACATTATCCAATTCATCCTATCTTGTGGAGTGTGTGCTCAAAACAAGTCATCCAAGCAGAAACCGGCTGGGCTATTACAACCATTGGAAATCCCACCAGCACCCTGGCACACGTTGTCCCTCGATTTTATTACTGACTTACCACCCAGTCAAGGGTTTAACACTATTCTTGTGGTCGTGGACCTATTTTCAAAAATGGCACATTTCATTCCTCTTAAGGGCCTCCCAAATGCTTCCACTCTGGCAAAGGTATTTCTTGAAGGCATCGTATGGCTCCATGGATTTCCTTCAGTTTTGGTCTCAGACAGAAGTACTCAATTCGTATCTAACTTCTGGAGAAAATGCTGCTCTATGGCCCAGATCGACATCCGGCTATCCACCAGTCACCATCCCCAAACGGATGGTCAAACTGAGAGGACAAATCAGACGCTCGAGCAGTATCTGCCTTGTATGTTACACCAAGCTGAAGGAAGCTGGTTCGACCTATTATGGATGGCTGAATATGCTTATAATAATTCCCTACACACCAGCACTGGGCAGACACCCTTTTATACCATGTATGGCAGGCCCCCACGTACTTCTGAGTTGGACGTTCCTACAACCCTGGAAATGCCAGTAATCAAAACCTTGCACACAACCATTTCTCAAACCTTTAAAAGGGCAGCTGAACACCTACTTCAAGCTAAGAATCGCCAAAAGAAGTTTGCTGATCAACACTGAGCAAACGCCGCCAACTACCAAGTGGGAGACAAAGTCTGGCTGGCGTTTAAACATGTGTCCATTAAAGGAGCCCGAACTTTCAGTCTAATATACCTGGGTCCATTCACCGTCCCCTCCGTGATAAATCCTGTGGTGGTCAGAGTAGCTTTGCCGTCAAACATGCAGATTCATCCTGTGTTCCACGTATCTCTCCTTAAACATGTTCAACCTGGGAACCGGGTTGAAACGCCACCGCAGCCAGTAGTAGTCGCCGGGGAGCCAGAATTTGAAAGTCAAGGACATCCTAGATTCAAAGTATGTCAGATCCAAATTATACTACTTAGTACACTGGAAGGGGTATGGTCCACAAGACAGGACATGGGAGCCTTGTGAGTACATCCATGCACCTCGCTTGCCTAGACGATTTCATCAAAACCATCCAACCAAACCAGGACCAGACAGAAGGGGGACCTAGGGGGGGGGGGTGCTGTCATGATTCCTGCCCCTCATGTCCCCAGCCCTCCAAGATGTCAGGCTGGAGTCAGGCCACAACCACCTACATGGCCCTCAAGGGCCTCTCCATTCTTCCAAAAACCCACTTGGGGTCAGACTTGGCGCTTGTGGCACCAGACTCACTCACTCCCATAGAATAACATTGGGGATTGGACTTGTAGTGCATTGATGGGGACAAGATGGATGCCCCCACATATTTTGGTTCCCAGAACTGCATGTGCAGTCTAGTCTTTTGGGTGTGGTTCAGCCCAGAGACACCTCGGATCCAAGAGGCTATTTAAGCCACACCCAGGCTGAGAAACATGCTTTGCGTTTTCTGCACCTGCAGCGTGACACTCACTGTGTTCGGATCAGTCTCCAGTAGGCCTGCATCTTTCTTCTACGCTCAGCTCCTGCAAGAACAAGAACACCTTTAGGAACAGCCTTACCTTGCGGCGCTTCTGCCCATCATTCATCGCTCCTTCTGTTCTGCGGGCATCTTCGGCGGTGTCATTCCCATCCCGGCACGCCGCTTCCTAAGGAAAAGGGAAAAGAGCAAAAAAAAGGCATTAGTAAGCATTCTGCAAATCTTCGCTTATTTTTAAATACTGTACGAGCTTCAAACGCTTACCTGAATCCCAGCAGCTCTGGGGAACTCTGTCTCCGGAACTTCGCATCCATCTGCAAGAGGGAAAAGACACTCCAGGTTAGCGTGGAAACATCTAGAGGCGCTGCATACCGCGCTTACCCACCGCATTTGTTCTTCATAACCGGCATCCACGCTGAAAACGTTGCGGCAATTAAAAGACACAGGAAAAGAACTCTGTTCAATGCAAATACGAAAGGGGTGCATCGCGCCTCGCGCTCTCACTCACCTTCATCGCTACTCATCTCAGCAGCACGCCGCCATCCCCGGACGCCGGCCATCATCTAAGGAAGGAAAGGAACGAAGTTAGAGAACTGTTCAAAAGACTCATTATACTTACCTGTCGGACTCTTGCCAGTGAAGTAACTAGGCAGCAACGAGCCCGCATCAATCAACGCGCCCCTGCGCTGAAAGCAGGACGGAGACCACACTACCCAAGAAAACAAGGTGAGCTGTGGATCAAAGGGAAGGGTTGGACCCCGGGGAAGAAGGGGTTCAAGCACACAGATAATAAGGAGTTAAACTCTACCAATCCTGTTTCTCAGGCCCAGTCTCCAGTCGAATAGCCTCCAGGGAAGGGTTCAAGGTCGTAAGAGGTCAGAACAGGCTGAGTGACGTCCCCGTGGATACCAGGTGAGCGTTACACAACCCCATACAAGGAACAAGGATTATTTTTGTAGAAGATATTTGTTTAAGTTTTTGCATATTTTAGTTGAATTGAAGTTAGAAATATTTACCTTCCACCTTTTGATTGTGTATGTTAGTGTGAGGGTCAGATATAGTTTGGACACAAGGTAAACCTGCTTTAGTTTCCTAGGAAGGGACGTTCTTTTTTGGGACAGGGATAGATATGTCTTTATCCACACCCCTTTCTGTTAATAGAAATACCTGATGTTGAGAACATTACAACTTTGCGTCTGCCTCTTATTTCTAACCCCTCATATAACCACCACTTAATACCTAAAACTTCTACGGAGTGTCACAAGAATTCGACCATCACATTTCCTACCTTTTTTCAGAACCCCTCAACACCGACTGAAATTGTGTTTTTTTTTTTTTTTTTTAATATAAAAAAAAAAGTAGAATTGTTGTTCGCGCTCCTAGCGCGGTGTTTGTTGCCTGCTCCTGCTCCCCCCTCCCACTTCCTGGTCTTCCTCTCCCTCCCCGCCTACCCGCCTCCCTGCCCGCCCAACCCCCCCCCCTCTCCCTCTGCCTATAACCTCCCCCCTCCTGGGCAGCCCTCTGCCCGGCAGCACCCGCGGCTAAGGGCCCCAGGCCAAGGGCGACTCCTACAGTGCGGCTCCCTGTGTGTCTGCAGGTGTCCGCAGGGGACGCCAGGCGCCAGTTCCACCTGTTCTCCGTTCCCCGGCCCACCCCTCCTTCTCCTGGTTACATCCACATGGGGCCTTGCCTCACTGTATTCACAGTTTTGGTATACTAGGGTGCTTTTTCTCCCCTCGCAGGATTCTCAAACTTAGGTGGCCCGGTACCTAATACGCATTACTGTTTGCTCTGATTTGTGGTATACTAGGGTGCTGCTCTAATTGTGGTAACTTGTGCTTGCCGCTCACTTCCTGTCTGCGTGCTCTCGTTTCGTCTGTCCCCCCCCCCACCTCCCTCCCTCCTTACTCCATGGTGCTCTCCGTCTCGCCTATCTTCTCTAACTGCTTCTCCATTGACTATCCTGCTTTCCTCACTAAATCTGGTAGGAAAAAGTTTAAAAAGGACATCCTGGTCTCCAACCAAGGCCTCCCTATCGCTGACACCTACACTAATGCCTGCTCTAAGGAAACTCTCACTGACATCCTCTTTTTCGTGCCTTCGCCTGACCTATGGACCCTTCATATGGTCTCTGTGCTCTCTCCTTTCTCCTCCTCTCCCATTAATGGTGGCACCCGTTGGGATGTCCTCTTGGCCCCCTTCCACTCCTCTAAGGCCATCATTAATGTCTACGCTAACGGGACCGTCTTGGTCCAAGGCCCTCAGGCCAACCTTCACCTCTTCGATAGACGCTTCCCACACCTCATCAACTTCCTCTCCTCTCCTGCTGTCCCCCCTCCTCTATCCTTGGCTACCTTGCCTCTACCCTCCCTCCCTGCCCCCTCTCGTGCTCCTTCTTCACCTCGTGCTCGTGCTCCTTCTTCTTCACCTCCTTCTTCAATACCTCCGCAGGGCGTACCTCTGATCTGTACCCCTCCCCGGAAGTTCTTCAAGGATGGCAGCCTTCTCCACATTGCCACACTAAACACTCGCTCTGCCATCAAGCACTCCTCCAATATCTGTCACCTTCTTGAGGAACTGGACCTCGACGTCCTTTGTATCACTGAGACATGGTTCACAGCCAGCTCTGCCACCAGCTTTGACACACTCCTACCTGACGGTTACAAGATCCTCTCCGTGCCCAGGCCCAACCGTGCAGGGGGTGGTGTTGCCCTTATCTTCCCTGAGTGGATTCCTGCCACTGTCACTCCTACGCAGACCTACTCCTCTTTTGAATGCCTTGTCTGCCGACTCTCTCTCTCTCCTAGCCATTCCCTTACCGTGGCTACTATCTATCGGCCACCTGGTCAAATTTCCTCCTTCCTCTCTGAGTGGGCTGACCTCTCCTCCGCACTCCTGTCCTCAACCACTCAACTCCTCTTTCTTGGCGACTTTAACATCCACCTTGATGCCTCCAGTCCCCCCACTGGTCTCTTTCGTGACCTCTGCGACTCTCTCTCACTCTCTATTCTCCCATCTGGGCCTACTCACTCTGCTGGGCACACTCTTGATGCTCTGATCTCTTCTGACCTTCCCCTCTCCGTCCCTCTCTCCACTCCTCTCTCCTGGAGTGATCACTTTCTCCTATCCTCCCACCTCACCCTGCCTACCCCACAGGTAAAGCCACCATCATCACTGCCACCCACCTTCTCGGTCATCCGACCCATGAAGCGTGTGTCAGTTGAGGCTTTCGCTGCTACCTTCTCGCCCCCCCCTGCCCCTTCGGCTGACTCCCACCCTGACACAGCCCTCTCCATGCTGCACTCTGCTATATCTGTTACTCTTGATATCCTTGCCCCCGTCATGAGAATCCGCATGAAGCCCAAAGCCAAATGTAACTCCTGGTATGACTCGGATCTCGCCACCCTAAAACGCAAGTGCAGGGTTGCAGAGAGGAAATGGCGTGCTTCATGTTCATCCTCTGACAAACTGGCCTGCCGCCTGCTCCAAAGGCAGTACCGGCTCTCCGTTCTCACCAAGAAGAGAGCCCTTATTCAAGCCCGCATCTCTGCGGCATCAAACAACTCCGCCGAACTCTTTAAAATCTGCAAGGAGCTGGCCAACCCTGTTGCAGTCTCTACCTCTCCTGTCCCCTCCCAGGCCCTCTGCACTGCACTGGCCTCTCACTTCATCTCTAAAACTCAGGACATCCTGTCCTCGCTCTCCTCCTTTCACCTCCCTCCCTCCCTACCCGGCCCTTCCTCTGGCCCTTCTGCGGTCACCCCTCCTCCCTCTTTCTCTGCCTTTCCACCTTTCTCTGCTGACGAGGTTTCCAGACAAGTCCGATCTATGAAAGTCTCGTCTAAACAGGTTCACCCCTGTTCCTCCAAAACTATCAAGGACCACATCGACTCCCTGGCTCCTGCCCTGGCTGACTTTTGCAACCACTCCTTCGCCTCTGGAGTCTTCCCTTCCCCCCTCAAGCACTCCCTTGTGCACCCTCTTCTCAAGAAACCCTCTTCCGACCCCTCCTGCCCGGCTAACTATCGCCCTATCTCCATCACTCCCTTCCTGGGCAAGCTCCTGGAGAAACTGGCCATCTCCCAGCTTAACCTCCATGCTGAATCTGTTGGTAGTCTTCATGACCATCAATCTGGCTTCAGAGCTGCCAGAAGCACGGAAACTGCTCTCCTGAACATCCGTGAAGACCTGCTCTTGAACCTTGATTCCAACACCCCGTGTGCTCTCATTCTGCTCGATCTCTCCTCTGCCTTTGACACTGTCAACCATGCCATCCTGCTCAACCGTCTCCGGGAAAACCTGGGTATCACTGGTCAGGCTCTGGCATGGTTGACCTCTTTCCTTTCAAATCGACCCTCCCAGGTCCAACTGGGGTCCTTCCTCTCCGACATCTTTTTCTCCACCTGTGGTGTCCCCCAGGGATCTAATCTCTCTCCCTGGCTGTTCAACCAGTATCTGGCACTCCTTGCCCACCGCATCGCCGCTCTCTGCCCTAATTTCCAGTGCTATGCGGACGATACCCAGCTCATTTTCAGGCTACCCTCAGCCTCCCCCTCTCCTTCCCTCATCTCTGACTGTCTGTCTACTATCCAAGAATGGTGTGCCGCCAATGACCTCTGCCTTAATGCCAGTAAGACTGAGATTCTACTCATCGGTACTCCCACTCCCTCCTTCCCTGTAGCTCTCTGGCCTGCCTCCCTTGGCCCCCTCCCTGCTCCTACCTGCAAGGCAAAAAACCTTGGGGTCATCTTCGACTCCACACTCTCCTTCTCTCCTCATATTTCTGACGTCGCCAAGAGGTCACACTACCAGCTGCACCTCCTCAGAGGTATTCTTCCCTTCCTCTCCTTACCCCAGAAGCTCACTGTCTCCCGAGCCCTGGTTCTCTCGAAGCTGGACTACTGTAACAGCCTCTATCTTAATCTGCCTGCCTCCACTCTCCGCCCTCTGCAACTCATCCAGAACAGAACTGCGAGACTTGTCCTTGGCCTCAAGCCCGGGGACCGTATCTCTCCAGGACTGAAATCTCTACACTGGCTCCCAGTGGCTGCGAGGATAAAGTTCAAAACCCTCTGCATTGTCCACAAGGCCTTCTGGGGCCTGGGTCCTAAATACCTTCAACTCTCTCTTCCCAAATATCTTCCTTCCCGAGCCCTTCGCTCATCCGCCTCCAACTCCCTCAGGGTTAGCCGCTTCTCGAAGCAACGAGCTGGGGGTAGATCTCTCTCCGCGGCAGGGGCCTCCCTCTGGAACAGCCTTCCTGCCTCCCTGAAACTTGAGGAGAACCATCTCCGGTTCCGGAAGCACCTCAAAACCTTCCTCTTTGCTTCTGCTTTCCCTCTCCCTCTCCCCTGCTGAACTGCTAATTAATTTTCACTGAAACTGCACTGATCCTGCAACTGGACCACTCTAAACGGCCTCGGTCCTGGGCCCTGCCACTCTCCACTTGCACTGATGCCCTGGAACCCCTTTGCACTGCGGGACTGTCTCTGTATCCCTACAGCCCCCCCCTCCCCCAGCACTTGTTCTGCACTTACCTCACACTTGCCACCAGCTGGCCCTATTTATTTATTTATTACGTACGCCACTTACCTTGTACTGCACTTTTCCCCCTCCCCTTCCCCTTGCACTTTTTCCCCCTCCCCTACCCCTGCACTTGCGCGATCTGAATGACACCTGGCCTAGTAGGATCGTTGTCTGTCTCCCCTTGTCCCCCCCTCCCTGCCTCGCCGCGCCTTGAAACACTTGTGTATAGGCGCGTTACAAATACCATATCATATCTCATATCTCATGTAAAGAGAGAACATAACTACTATCTGGACTCGTACTTCAAGGCCTCAAGACAACTTTTTGTGCCATTTGGCCCATTAAGTCAAGAAAAGGCGATAACAAAACCGGGCATATCCAGCTGGGTCTCCTTTGCTATTTCATTTTGCCATGTAAATGCCAATAGGCCTCTCCAGACAGCAGTCCAAGCACACTCTACATGAGCTACTGCTTCTTCCTGTAAGGAACCCATGGTGGCAACAGGAAAGACAGACACAAGTGATCACAGTTGAAGGGTGTTTATTAAACTGTAAATACAGGGTGGAAAAACGCCTAATCTAAACCTAAATCTAAGATGGGAGCAAGCCTTGACAATCAAATGAAAAATAAGGCAGTCCTTGTGGCTGGTTGTCAAATAAAAGGGCCTATACTAAAGATAAACCTATTGCCAATTCCTTACAACTAATTACAGAAAGAATGTGATATAGGTTTCAATAAAGAAAGAAGTGTTGCAAATAATAAGTCAGCATGTGATTACCAGGGGTCCCCCTTCCCGACGTTTACAGCACAGGACAAGATGGGACCTTGGAGCACAGGACATGCTCAAGCTTTCTCAGCACGAGCCGACAGCTCAGTTCCAGCTATCAGGTTCTTCGATGGTAAAGTCTCTTTTCAATAAAAAGTCTCTTGCCCTCGAGGGCCTGATGCATTTCACAACAAACAAACATTGAAAAAGTTATTTTCCTCATACATGTTGGGTGATGGCTTCACCCCTGCATCCCCCTCTTCCGGGCGCCGTCCCCTCACATATCATATTCAACCAATCAAATGAACAGTTCCTTTCTCAATGGACTTTGATGATGACTTTTCACACCTGGATCTCCCTCGATTGGGCTCGGACCCACTTGACAAGGGGACAATTCACTTCCCCTGGTCTTCCAATACTACTTACATTCACAAGCCTTAATGTCTTTTTAAACAGTTCTTCAGGCTTTCCCCCTGATTGGCGGCTTCCCTCTGCTGGGTTCACTTTTGCCAACTTCTACAAACAGTTCATTATACTTTGGAACTTTGGGCTTCGCCCCTTTTTGTTAGCATCCCTCTGCCAGGTTCACTATTGCCAACCTTTAACAAACACACTGTTCATATACTGATTTCGCCATGCAGGATTAATTTTCCTCAGCTTCATAATCATCTGTCGGTCAAAGACATTCAACGTTACAGAGGATTTTACAAGACCCCTGTATGACCACTTTGACCTTTCTTCGCCTCTTCCCAAGGCCTTCTGGTTACGGTAGTCTCTACCGCTGGGTAATCGCCCAGAGTTTCCTGCATGAACACCCATGTAGTGCTGGACTCCTCTGTTGCTGGTTTTCCCCCTCTTTTCTCAATAGTTCCTCTAAACCTTTCAAAGTTCAAACCAGCTCTTGCTACTTTTCGTTCAACACAGTTCTGTTTCTTATTGACTCTTCCCTGTTAGGGAGAATTCTCTGTTTAGGCTGAATTTCCTAACCTAGTGAGTCCCCCAGCAGCTTTGCTGGATTTTTGGGTTTTTTTTTTTCTCCTGCCAAGAGTGAGACTCTTTTACCCTCACTCTTGGGCATGATTTGAGTGTGTTTCTTTGAATCTAGATGTGTTTAATGGGCTATGGGGTCTTTTACTCCATAGGGCTTCATGTGTTTTTGTGATGTGTGTTACACAGCACCCTCAGTGCAGTGACACAGGGGTGTCATAGTGACCCCCCCCCCAGTATAGACTCCATACCCTGGGACTGACTACTGTCTCCCAGGGCATGTAAAGTCACCATTGACTTTACTAGTCTTAAATTCTGAACAGAACCAGTACAAACCATCATATTGTGGACATACTGGCTGGGGCAATTCAATTGCCCGGGGGTCTGTTAGTCGAGGGGGCACGTGTCCATCCCCCCTGATCGAGTTTTGGCTGGTGGCAGTGGATACTACTTTTTATATTCAACCGCAAATATTTTCCTATGGGATTTCCCATTGTTTTAGGCTACTATCTTTATTTAATTATTTACGGTAGCCTCGAACATACCGCCGGTTTATTCAATTAATATTAATTCTCCGGTTGGTATTTTTTGCCAAAACTTGATTCTAAAATGGCGTTTGTGTTCTCTTCTGTGACTCCAACCCAAGTCGAGCCCTTTGTTCCACTTTTTGGCGGGCTTCTCCACAGAAGCCCTCCAAAGTGGTGCCACTGTGTCTGGGGTACTTAGGAGGGGTGGAGGGGAATTTAGGCACCCTAGACGCAAGTCGCACTCCGTCCTGATTGGCCCAAGTGGTGAGCCGGCCGCCTCACCACTTAGCATGTTTGAGTGACAGCTAGGCTGAGTGAATGGGGGTTTGCTGCATAAAAGCAGGGCTTTGGGGACTGGAACTTCAGAAGTCGCCACAGGACCTAAGAATCCGACGAGGGAGAAGCTGAGCCGACCTGCCACGACACCAACATCGGTGGAGCCCTGCTGGACTACCTCACCACTTTTCCCAACGACAGAGGAGATCTCCCGCCGGAGAGTCTTCTTCCTTTGACTGGTGGGGATAACCAGTTTCACCTTCTTTTTCGCTTTCCCGACGTATCTCGTGGCCGCCTTGCCCGTGCCAAGCACCCTGGCAACCGGGATACCACGTTTTACCACGACCGCGAAACCAAGGTACCACCTTTTAACCGGAAAACTCTGCGGCTGGTTTCTGCCCTGGTAGTGCAATGACCTTCATCTTTCCTCCAAGTCGAGATCTTCTCTTCACCTGGACGACGACGCAACTTGCACCCACTACCAGGAACAACTGCCACCGCTGGAGGATCCTTCCCACTTAAGGTACCGTGTCCCGCCTGGCTTCCCTTGCTACCGACTGTACGGGGTAGATTTAGCTCCCGGCTTTCGAACCTGGGTTAGCCTGGGACACCTTGGCTAAACTTTTCTAAGCCTCTCTAAACGCTTTGCTGAACCCTCTGCAAGACTTTCTAAGCCTAGTGTAACTGTGTGATCTTGGGTGCATTTGTGCTCTGCTCTCTCTAAGAGTGGGCCCAGCCTTTGGACTTTGGCTCACCAGTGACTTTTTGCTCTCTGCCCTGCTAACAGTGTTCTGGAATCGTAGAGTGGTGTACCTCTGCTTATTCTGTCTTTTTCCCCTCCCTTTTTCACAAACTTATCAGAGTGCAATCTAGTTAAGCGCTCACCTCTGTATGAAAATAAGTGGTGTTTTACTGTGATTTTCTAATAGGGAAAAAGGGGT
The DNA here is from genome assembly GCF_040938575.1 of Ambystoma mexicanum. Taxonomy (NCBI): domain Eukaryota; kingdom Metazoa; phylum Chordata; class Amphibia; order Caudata; family Ambystomatidae; genus Ambystoma; species Ambystoma mexicanum. The sequence continues at coordinate 82,295,796 of NC_090936.1, forward strand.
TTATATATCATAATAGTAACTGTGTTTAGAATATTTTACAATAAGAGTGCTGGAGTGTTTCAACTGTGTGTTTTTAAATAAATAATTATATACTTTGATACCAAAGCTCTGGTCAGTGTTTGCTTGTATTATTGTATCTGAGTGCCTATTGAGTATACTTTGCATGCTGCCTAACTCTTCTTGAGGGAAGTCTGACTGCTCAGCCACAGCTACCAGGTAAATCTGGGTGGTACAGACTGCTACCAAGTGGGTTTACTGCCAACACCTGTAGTCTTAAATCTTTTGCAGTGGTCCCTAAGGGAACTGCACAGGTTTCTGCCTAACATCCCCTCGACTCACCAGCTGTGATGAACCGCTTGGCTTTCCTTTTTGTTTGGAATCAAGGTTGGTACCACTGAGGCAAGCGTCTCTCCCCAGGTTGGTAATCAGCAGAGGAGGGTCTCGTGTACCATTGACATATGCTGCAACACACGTTGGCCTTTCTTTGCGGTCTTATTTTTCCATCTGCAAAGGTTTCACACGTCTTGATCAGAAAGGGCAATGTGACTTCTCTCCTTGTTACACTTGCAGTATTCGCCATCTTTCGTCTCCTCTTGAACTGCCGTGCTGAGTTAGCTCTCACATTATGCGGTCTGCCTTGCTCGTCCTGTGCTCTTGTGCTCCACCTTTTTATCCCTGTGGGGAAGGGAAAGGGCCGTCGGGTGTGTGTGATTCTAGTCAATTGCCTGACTTTGCCTCATTCTTGTATTGGGACATGTCAGGTAAACGCCTCTGTTGTTAGTCTATTGTCTTTCGTGTTGTGTGAAAGTGGTTGTATCACAAAAAAGGAGGGCAATGTTTTGGAATATCCTACGTGGTAGGATGGGGAAAAGGTTTTGAAATAAGGGGGATACTGCGTCTCATCTGTTGGTCTCCTACTCCCCAAGAACCCCCCATCTAGGTGATCCTCCCTCACGGGTCCAACCCCAGGAACTGGATCCAATAGTGATGCCCGTGTCCTGACCACCTGGATGACAGATCCCCGTGGACTCGCTAGGGAGACACCTTCAGGTTTCTCACATTCCGCAGCGCTATGGTCTGGAGGCTGCCTAAAGAACATATGCCATGCAGCCACATAGGTGGTGCTGCACACATTTACAAAGCATTACTGCCTACAGAGTCAGCATTTAGCAGACACACAGATGGGGAAGGCAGTCCTGCAGTGTCTGTTAGAGTAATGTATGCCATGCAGCTCTTTAGGTCAATGTAACTCTTTGTGCATCTGTTATGTCTTTGCCTAATTTCCCCTCCCGACAAAAGCAGACACTGCTATGTAATTTATTCACTGCATGTGAATCTATGAAAGATCCAGTGCTGCAGAAGGGATAAGTTGCTTACCTTTAACTCCATTCCTCCAGCATTGGTATCTTTCATAGATTCACATGCGCCCAGCAGACTTCCCCAATGGTAAAAATGTTCTAGTATACCGCTAGCCAACAAACACAGGTTAAAATCTGAAGGGAGGATGCAGATATGGAGCTTCATACTCAATGTCCCATTGGTGATGACCATAAGCACCCATAACAAGGTAGATGGGCTGCAAAGGTTGTTGAAGTTTTCCCTTGGGGAAAGGATAATTAATAAAAAATGAATTAAAAAAACTGTAACCGAGGATTCCCAGCCCAGCAGGGAATATTCACTATCAAGATCCCCTATGTTTTCTGCTTTAGAGGAAAGAGTGAAAGTATTGTTGGAGAAAGTTGATTTAGAGGTTGACACCCTTATAACAAATCCATTCAAGGTGAAACTAAAGTTTGAAATATGCAACTGGATAGAAACAATCGCAAAGGTAAGGGTGTCATCGCGTATAAACCCATTTCTTTTGACAGAAAAAAAAAATAGGTTGCCTCTCCTGCTATCTTTTGAAGTTCCCTGATAGGGCAGTAAAGAATGACTTCCTTAGGATCAGACTAAACCTGGTGCACAGTGGTGAGGTGTTGGCAAGGCGTCAACATGGATACCAAGCCCTAAAACTGTGTAATGCATGTGACACCTCATCAAACCAAACTTTGAGGCATTTATTGATGGAGTGCGAGGGAACATGGGCAGTTCGAAGTGTCTGTTTGGTAGATTTGTATGTCGAGAAGAAGGAATTATTGCAGAGTATTTTTGGTATTATTTGGTTTCTGGTTATAATGTTGCTCGAGTCCGAAAACTCTGTAAAATAATGGAATAATGTTTTTTGGACGGGCAACTGTAAATGGCGACATCTTAGCTTATTTTAGAATAATTTATGTACTGTGTAAAAAATTTATTTTTTCTCTTTTTTAGGTTGTTTGACTTGTGTTTTGTTTGTCTTTTGGGATGTATAATTGTGATCTTTTTTTTTGGGATTCTGTTTTTTGTAAAGGTTTGTGGCAAAACCATATACAAATAAAACAAAAACAAAAAAAGCATGTGAATCTATGAAAGATTCCAATGCTGGAGAAATAGGAGTTACAGGTAAGCAACGTATCCCTTCTCTCAACCTAATGCATCCCAGAGGGCATCTAACTCCACTGTTGATGCTGTAATCCCCCTCCCTCCACTCCATTTGTATAAAGAGTCAACTCTATAACCTTACAATGTACCCTCCCTTTGCAGACTGGAGCACATAGCTGTATGGCTGTGCCTCATTAATAGCTCCAATTGCAACACGTTTCAGTAAAGGAGTAACCGTCACTTGCTTGGTTATCATGGCCTGCAGCCAAAGGGAGTGCATCTCCTTGATGATTGCTATATTCAGAACTTTGCATCATGACATTGGTTGGTTAAAAATAATCTTTAAAGGTCTGTAAGCCGTTTGTGAGAATCCCCACAACAAAATAATTCTTAGGTCTGCATGCTCAAATCAAAACATAGGAAGAGAAAATGGTTCAGAGATCATATTGGTATAACTAAATAAAGGGACAAGGTACAACCCCCCAGAAAATCATAGATGTCCATCATTTCTATCTGGATACCATTGGCTTATTACATAGATTGACATTAAGCAATAATCCCCTTGCTGGCAGGCTTTTCAGAGTGGCAACAGTGAGGTGGCTAATTTTGTTCAGGCCTTTATTGAGGTTTTTGGTGCCGTTACTTCTTATAAAAGCCCTCCATCAAGGGGATTATAGCTATTATTACCTTGTAAAACACCATGCACAAAGTTTGATGGCTGCATTATTGCATCCCTTCCCCATTTCTCCATACTTAAAGGAGTCTGTCCTATGAGTATGGGACCAGTGGCTTTGCACAACAAATTTCCTTTAAATCTAGGCACAGAACCACTGTGCATATGTGGGGCATTTCCCAGACATGCTAACTCCACCTCCCAGTAGTGCCCATGGGTCCCTTTTTCCACATTGATGGGGTTAGATGGCTGTGTAGCAGCAGGAGGTTTTTTTTCTGCTCATCATGTTTTTTTTAATAGATTTATTTTTTTCCGGGCTGCAAGCAAGTTGTTCCTCTCGTCTGTTGGGACAAACAGTTTTTTCAGCATGCAAGTAATGCATCAAATACCCACGTTTCCTGTCTGAAGTGTTAGAGCATGGATCACTGTGGGATGCGGGTACCACTTTCAGTGTTCTTTCTCATCAAGCATTGATGCAATGACTCCAGAGGTGGGAGGAGACCTCCAGATCACCTGCAGCAGTTTGTCACACTGAAGTGTGATGAATCCTGCAGAATCCTTACAGTATCCCAGACTCCTCCCATGTGGCATGGGGAAGGCAGGTGCTACCTGATCCTGACCCTGGGGGTGGTATTAGCCGGGTGGATCACATGGGAGGACAAGGTCATCAAGAAAATGTGAGGACTCTGTTAGGGGAATACAATAGTCATCTTCTGAGGGTGAGGGTTCCCCAATACCTGAATATCTGATGGCTTGCTTGATGTCATCATATGACTTTCTCTCCCAGACTACCCCAGACATAAAGTATGAAAACCCTTATGGTAGACATGGAAACAAAATATGTAATAATAAAGGAGTTAATACTAATAATACTAATTCTGATTGTTATAATTCTACTTTGTTTGAATTTTGATGTCGGGAAGACACCATGAATTCCTTTGCAAACTTTCCCTCTGTGTACATCCTATAAATCATTAGTACAGAGTAAACTAAATGAAAGTAAAATGAATCGGAACATTAGGGACTGCAAGTCCCAAATACTCTAGGTACTGAGACAAGGAAGAGGGGCTCAGAGGTGCAGAACTTTTTTTGTGAAGTCTAGTGGTTCTGATGACCACATCTGAGTGTTACTTTTAAATATTTAAAGCCCCTTCAGGTGCAGGCCATCAGAAGGAATCAATGGAAGCAGCAGGTGGGAGAAGGAGACGCTGATGCTGTGTTGAAAGCGGGACGCTGCATTGAAGTAGCGGAGGTTTGGAAACCTGAATGCATAGGATATGCAGCGGGAAGCAACCTGAAGAGTAGCTGTCTCGTGGGAGAGAGAAGCTCTCCTGGACCTGCGTGCTACTCTGGTGTGTGGCGTTCACCGCAGTGTGAGCAGAGCAGATCTAGCTCCAATTGCAGGAGGTGCGAGCAATGGGAACCGAACATGAGCTGTCGGGCGTCTGTGCAAACCCGACGGAAGAAGAAACAGGAGCAGCGGTACCAGCTGTGACGCACAGAAAGATCAGTGAGTTGGCCTATGTCAGGTAACCCGGGGGCGCTCTGAAACAGACCGCTGGCTCAAACAAAACCATTTGAATACCGAACTATTAAATTGAAGCAGTTTGAGTGCAACGCTTATCGTAAGAGAGATCGAGTTAAAGAATAGTGCAACAACCATTGTCAAAGCCAAAAGGGGACAATATTTAAACCCAGTGTAGAAGAACATTGTAACCAGCATTACCTCAGCCAAAGAAAGGCAATTAAAGACATACAAAGTGAAGGTGATTTACAAAGATCACTTCTAGAAGATCATAACCGGCATTGCCTAAGCCAAAGAAAGGCAATTAAAGGAAACCCAAGAAGGCAGAATAGAAGCCCTCCTTATGACAGCCATCGGGGGGAGAGAAATATAATTTGCATTGCATGAGGCAAATTAATCAGTGTGCAAGACATTGTCATTGTTTACTGCATCATTGTAGAAGAAAGTATTAGCCCATTGTGGTTGTTGGAAATCAAAACGTATATCCATGAAACAATTGTTGATTTAACTTTCCCCATTGAGGATTGAAGTGTGGAAAGTGTGAAGCAAATCTCATCACAGAGTATTGATAGTAGTTGGAGTTTTTAGTCCTGGCAGGTGAGTGGAACAGAAAAAAGAGAAGTTGAAATACTGCAATGTGGTAGAAGTTTGTGGTGGCAAGAAAGTGGTACATCCAATGGTGTGCTTTATTGAACTATGGTGAAATCATCCTGAGCAAATGTTGTTGCTTATAACGAAGAAATGTGATATCATGAAAGGTGATTGATCTTCAGAAAAGAGAATTATTATATTGCATACTGACTTGATTTATGAAGAAGTAGACTTTTTGGTTTTATCAAACAGCGGTTTCTGGATACTTTAACCATTGCCTTGAAGAGTGAGAGACCCTTTTTGAAATTAAGACAATTATTGCCAAGTGAAGAACCTATGGAATCAACTGAACTTTGTGTCATACTTCAAATGGAACTTGGCTCTTGAAAGAACTTTCTTGCTTTTGACTTTTCGATTGGAAACATCCTAAATTGGTTCAGGGGAAGGGGATTCAACCCTGGACACAAGGATTTATGTTTATAATTTCTTTGTTTTCATCTAAATTTGTTTTTATGAAGTTTGAACAGCCAGATAATCCCTGTATGATTTTGTTGTATGTATGAGTGTGAGGGACAGAGATCTTTGGACATTAGGTCATTTTCCTTTTGCTTTGTGTTTGATAGGTATGGAAAACCTTGTTGGGCTAGGGAAAGTTAGGCGTTTGTCTCACCCTTATTGGTTAATAACATGGCTATTTGTGAGAAAACTTTATCTACTGGTCCGTCTCGCATTTCTGACCCCTCGCAGAAGACTAAGAGAAAAAAGGCAAGTGACTCCCTTTTTCTTGGCACCCTTGTATGGTGATACCTTCTTGGGGAAAGCCATGCCTGAGAATTATCCTAGTGTTAATCCTTTTGCTAGCTGCCGTTTAACCGTTTCTGCTGGCTTTTCTGGTCCTAGTACCAGTCCTCTGGACCATTGCAAGGCATACATTAGTTTCCAAAAATTGATTAGCAGAGTTATTAAAAATGTCTTGATTAGCCATTTGGTACTAATATTTTTAATGTTACCAGAAGTTATTTCTACCCAAGACATACAATGAACAACAATACAGCATTTTTGTCCACTGCTGAATTGAGACATTAGTGAGATGAGGGTCTGTAAAATGTTAAGGTTAGCTGCATGAATGGACACAAATAAATACATAGATAGGATTAAAAAAAGCTCTGAAAACAGGTTTTCAGTTCAAGGCTCTGTGCAGCTGTTCCAGTCGGTGTTGTGTTATTGTAGGATCCACATGCTTCACCCATCATTTGCTCTGCAAGGAGAAGTTCAGATGTTTCATAAATCAAAAAAGTTCACAGTGTTAAACGAAATTCATAGCTGGGGGAGGGCAGGGCTGCTAATAACCTCAACCCCAAGCTATGTAGGCCCAAGGACATCATCCCTGTACAACCCTGAAAGTGATACTTTGCACCATTAGTACTCGGAGCCACCATCTGTGGTACTGATAATTTTTTTAATGTTCTTGGCACTTTTAAGATTGGAGGAGATATTATTGTTGCTCTCTCTCTCTCTCTCTCTCTCCATTCGCCTTTTGAGCTTTCAGTCAAAAGGGAAGAGAGGGCGGAGAGACCCCTGAGGCCAAGAGAGGAATGAAGGGTTACCTGTGCTTTCTTTGAACAGACTAATTTAAATAGCAAGTTGTGCTACACAAGTGTCAGTTTAATTGGCAAATGAACAGAATTGCATAGCAAATTGCTCGGCAAAACTGTTGATTTTATACCTTGCATTGATTCAGAGGGCACCCCAAAGTCACTAGAGGCTTGGCTAGACTGTTTCCGAGGGTTCGCGTAAGCCTAAAATGGTGAACACAGTGTTCGGGGAGGGGGAGGGAGTCACAATAAATCTGCATTATAGCCTGTTAGGGAGAATTCTCTTATAAGGCTAATTTCCCAAACCTAGTGAGTCCCCCAGTAGCTTTGCTGGATTTTTAGTTTTTTTTTTCTCCTGCTAAGAGTGAGACTCTTTTACTCCCACTCTTAGACATGATTTGAGGTATGTCTTTGACTTGTTATGTGGTTATGGGCTATGGGGTTTCTTTGTACTCCAAAGGGTATCATCTGTTTTTCTGTATGTGTGGTACACAGCACCCTCAGTGCAGTACCACAGGGGTGTCACAGTGACCCCCAAACATAGACTCCATACCGTGGGACTGACTACTGTCTCCCAGGGCATGTAAAGTCACCATTGGCTTTACTAGTCCAAAATTGTGAACAGAACCAGTACAAACCATCATATTGTGGAAGTACTGGTAAGGGGTAATTCGATTGCCCCTGGGTCTGTTTTCGAGGGGGCGCTGTCCCGTCCCCCCTCGTCGAGTTTCTGGCTGGTGGCAGTGGTTACCACGTGAAACATTCCTCCGGAATATTCTCTATGGGATTTTCCCATTGATTTTAAACGCACCACTCTTTGGTGCAATGTTAAAGATACCGCCGATTTATTTATTTAATATTAAATCACCAGTTGGGTCTTTTTGCCAGAACTCGATTCTAAAATGGTGTTTGTGTCCGTCTCTGTAACTCTGACCAAGGTCGAGCCCTTTGTTCCACTATATTGGCGGGCTTCTCCACAGAAGCCCTCCAGATGGTGCCACTCTGTCTGGGTTCCCCAGGAAGGGTGGAGGGGGGATTGGCACCCTGCACTGCGTTGCCTTAGCAACCCAAGTCGCACTCTACTGTGATTGGCCCAGTGGTGAGCCGGCCGGCTCACCACTTAGCATGTGTGATTGACAGCTAGGCTGATGAATTGGGGATTTTCTGCATAAAATCAGAGCCTTTGGGACTGGAACTTCAGAAGTCGCCACAGGACCTAAGAATCCGAAGAGGGAAGAAGCTGAGCCACCTGCAACCGACGACACCACCGGTGAAGCCATGCTGAAACAAACTCACCACTTTTCAAACGACAAGAGAAGATCTTCTGCTGGAGAGTCTTCTCCCTTTGAGCTGGTAGGAACAACCAGTTCGCCCTTTTTCGCTTCCAAAGACGTCACTTGGTCGAATCGCCCGTGCCAAGCACCCCGGCGGCCAGATAGCCAAGCTCACCACTTTTGACCGCGAATAAAAGGACTGCACCTTTTAATCGGGAACTCCGCGGCTGGTTTCATCCCTGTGCAGTGCAACGACTCCACGTTTCCTCCTCGACGAGATCTTCTCTTCCCCTGGTCAGAACCACGAACCTCAACCACTGCCATGAACAACTGCCCCCGTTGGAGCTTCCTTCTCTTTAAGGTACTGTGTCCTGCCTGGCCTCCCTTTCTACAGATTGCTAAAGGTGACACTAAAATCCTTGGCTTCTAAACTGGGTTGGCTCCAGGCCTTCTAACTATATCTTTTGACTCACCCGAACCTCTTTTGAACACTCTGCAAAGACTTTCAGTGCACTTTAAACCGTGTGATCCTGGGCACATTTCGCTTTGCTCCATTTAAAGTGGGCCTGGCCTATGAACTTTGGCTCTACAGTATAACCTGCCTTTCTCCCCTTGCTCTGAACTCTTAAAAGTGTTGGGAACCGTTTTATTTTATGCTCTGCCTTTTCTCTCCCTTTTTAACCTAAACTATTGGAGTGCCATCTAGGTTAAGCGCTCACTTCTGTTTTAACAAATAGTTGTGCTTTAACCCTGACATGTCTGATAGTTATCAAGGGAGGTGTGTATACTTACCTGACTGTGTTTTAGATTACTTATCATTTAGAGTGCTAGTGTATTGCCTAAAGTGTGTTTTAAATAAATAACTATATACTTTTTATACAATTCTCTGGTCAGTGTTTGTTTGCTTTACTGTGTTTTGACCCTATTGTGTATATTCTGCATAATGCCCTACTCTTCTTGAGAGAAGTCTGACTGCTCAGCCACATCTACCAGGTAAATCTGGGTGGTGCAGACTGCTACCAATTGGGTTTACTGCTGCTCCTGTAGTCTTAATCTTTTTGCAGTGTTCCCCAAGGGAACAGCACAGGATTCTGCCTAACATAGCCCTACTGGAAAGCTAAGATGATGACATGTGCCTAAGTTCTCTTAACCCAGGCCTGTGACATTTTAACTATCAGACGATTCCTTATCTTGGTTTTCACCTAAGCAATCTTCTGATCCTTTGCCTCCATAGACATAGCTCTCAATCATTTGTGTCGCAAAGGCGGGTGAAAACACACAATTTTATTTTTGGCGGGTGAGATGCCCATTGAAACGAATGGGCGTGCAGGAGGCTTGGCGGGTGAGTCAGCTGTTTACAAGGCGGGTGACGCCCGCCAAAAGCGTGTGAGTTGAGAGCTATACATAGATACTGCTGAAATCAACTTCTCACAGGGGCATATGATTCCAGCACTCGCACATTGGGGCAGTCCTGGCTCTTTTGAGCCAGGGCATTGACTCACCCTGAGCGAAGTACCTTGTGTTAAGTACCGGTTTGCCCGCTCTGGAACGCTGATCAGTGACTCTTTGTGAGCTTAACGTTTTCGTTTTCAAAGTACTGGCAACACCCACAGGAGGGCTGGTCTACTGATTCTAACGCTCAAAAGCATGCCCGCCCGCGCACCCGCACCCTGAGCGAAGTACCTTGTGTTAATAACCGCTTTGTCCGCTCTCCCGCTCTGGAACGCTGATCAGTGACTTTCTTTGTGAGCTTAAAGGTATCAAAGCTACTTCTACACTCTGCTGTTTAAAGGAACCCTTCTGTGAGTGAAGAGACTGATTTTTATGCTTCAAAGAAGGTAGCAGGCGCTCCTCTCCAGAAAGAACATGTCATGATAACTTGTTCTGAGATGAGAGTTTGCAGCACACGCTTTTTGCTCACTGTACCTTTCACAGATGGGAAATATCCATTTGCATATCAGTCTTTGTCCCGCCCACATGGGCAGTCCAGCACTGAAATGCTATGGCAATTCCTCTCTGAACAAGGGTACCAAAAGCAACCCCATACACGTGTTTCAGCCTTGTTGGGCCTCATCAGTGAGGAGAAGCTTTGTCTCTGAGCACAGTGAGCAGGGAGTCCACGTCTGGTTGCCCCCAGGTAACTCAGGGTGACCAACCCCAAGTTCCTTGCAAACATTTCAAAGAAGGTAGCAGGCGCTCCTCTCCAGAAAGAACATGGCATGATAACCTGTTCTGAGATGAGAGTTTGCAGTACACGCTTTTTGCTCACTGTACCTTTCACAGATGGGAAATATCCATTTGCATATCGGTCTTTGTCCCGCCCACATGGGCAGTCCAGCACCGAAATGCTATGGCAATTCCTCTCTGAACAAGAGTACCAAAATCCACCCGATACACGTGTTTCAGCCTTGTTGGGCCTCATCAGTGAGGTGAAGCTTTGTCTCTCTGAGCACAATGAGCAGGGAGTCCACGTGTGGTTGCCCCCAGGTAACTCAGGGTGACCAACCCCAAGTTCCCTGTAAACATTTCCAAGAAGGTAGCGGGCGCTCCTCTCCAGAAAGAACTTGGCATGATAACCTGTTCTGAGATGAGAGTTTGCAGCACACGCTTTTTGCTCACTGTACCTTCCATAGATGGGAAATATCCATTTGCATATCATTCTTTGTCCCGCCCACATGGGCAGTCCAGCACCGAAATGCTATGGCAATTCCTCTCTGAACAAGAGTACCAAAAGCAACCCCATACACGTGTTTCAGCCTTGTTGGGCCTCATCAGTGAGGTGAAGCTTTGTCTCTCTGAGCACAGTGAGCAGGGTTTTTATGTTTGTTTGTTTTCAGTTTTCGTTTTCAAAGTTCTGGCAATGCCCACAGGAGGGCTGGTCCACTGACTCTAATGCTCAAAAGCGCGCTCGCTCCCGCACCCTAAGCAAAGTACCTTGTGTTAAGTACCGCTTTGCCTGCTCTCCCACTCTGGAACGCTGATCAGTGACTGTCTTTGTGAGCTTAAAGGTATCAAAGCTACTTCTACACTCTGCTGTTTAAAGGAACCCTTCTGCGAGTGAAGAGACTGATTTTTATGTTTGTTTGTTTTCAGTTTTCGTTTTCAAAGTACTGGCAACGCCCCCAGGAGGGCTGGTCTACTGACTCTAACGCTCAAAAGCGTGCTTGCCCACGCACCAGCGCGCGTGCACCCTGAGCGAAGTACCATGTGTTAAGTACCGCTTTGCCCGCTTCGCCTAGCGCACCTAGTGCAGCGGTGTATTGCTTAGCCTTAGCTATTCCTGCTTATCCATGGTAAAGTTCTGTTCTTGATCTTGTTTACTCGTCTTGATTAAGTCTTTTTACAGGCTTTGTTGACTTTGCTGTGTCTACATAATGTTCAATCATCTTCACACTTTAAAGTCAGGCATGCCTGATCATGCCACCATTGCTTCTAAAATGTCTACCGCAGGCAACCATCATGCAATATGTCGCACTCATGCCTCAAATCCTCTTTCTCCAAATGTCGATCATAATTCTACGACATATAATGCCATGCGTCCAAATACTTCCACGCATACAACATTATCTACTTTTCCTCCACCTGTACACAGGATGACCCTAACAAATACTTTTCCTGCTACTACCTACTCCCCTTTTCGTGGTGTAGCACGGCCTTATCGCCCTGCTATCTTCAATCTTCATTCGCAAAATGTGTCCTTATGCAGCAATTACTCTCTGATGCTACTCTACTTGCCTCAGAGAACCGCCGATCTCACATCCTGTTGAATGCATCATCTGCCACTTTACCTCCGATTTCCCATCATTGTACAACTGTAAATGAGGATGATGTGTCTGTGCCTTTGAACCAACGAGATTCACCTATTTCCATTTCAAGTGTAAAACAACATGATCATCCAGAAGATCAAAGGACATCTCCTCTATAAGTAGTGCTTCAGATGAGACCTTGCAGTATGTACATCCTACTCCTTGTTACCCATCTATGTTTGTCTCTGAACAAATTCCTTCCAATATTTCTCCATCTATGTTGGAAATTACTCTTACTGCGATTAACACCACCATCCTAAGCGTTTTTAAACTCTTAGAACGCCTGGATGAAAAAGCATCCCTCCAAGCTATACAGATCAACTCTCTACATGAATGGATGACTTCCTTGAGAAATACCACTGTCCAGGGACAACCTTTGCATTCACAAAATGCTGGCACTTTCTATCCGACGGTTCCAACCTTTGATAACATCATATTGCCGATTTCCAGTCCCACGTTGGCGACACATTCCAAAATGGTGGAAACTTCATGGATTAGCCTATCTCCCGATCAACAGCTACCTCTCGAAGAGATTATAATAATCCCTGATGCTATACCTACTAATTTGGCTCCACCATCCTTATCGCCCGTTATAATGATTCCTGATGTTATACCTACTAATTTGACTCCATCATCCATATTGCCCGTTGAGAATCTTACTCCACCATTACCTCGTGCACTGGGAAAAAGACAAAAGAAAAAGAGGCCTATTCCTTGACAAACTTTAAGAAATCTAAGAACATGACCATGCCAAAAATTCCAAAGAATTCAGTTACAACATTTTTTAAAGCTGTATCATCTACCCTATCAAACGAGCCCTGCACTCAAAAACATACCAACACACCCCTACCAACTGAACTAGCCCAAGAGATTACTCCTCCACCCATTCCTAATTTGCAATACTCCCCGTTGAACAAACTACTCAATGCCATGGAAGATACTACTCCTAATTTCCCTCCTCCTCCCCACAAGTGATATTCTGCCAGCTGCTAATGCACCCAAGTTACCGGTCCTAACTTCCCATCAAAAACAACCTATTAATACAGATTCTTCGCCTCTTCCATCACTCAGCACCGATTTTGATGTTACTTCTCATGATCATGTAAGAGGAATGATTGAAGAATACTTTAAAACAAAACATGTATCACCGGCAACTCAAGATACATTGAGACCTCTAACAATCACTAACCCTCCTTTGATCGTTTCAAACCAAGGGGTCCCTTGTCCATCAATTACTCCTGCAATTGAAAATTCACAGCCCATGGTTCCTGACATTCCACAAGTGAATCCCACAGACTCCAATGTGATTGCTTCACAGATGAAGTCATTAATAGATGCCTTTTTTACAAAAGCGGCAACCATACAAACCGCGGACCACCTTTCCAAATTACATTTTCACCCTTTGCAACAAGGTGATTCAACCGCATCATCTATTATACATTCATCTGACTCAGAGAATATTAACAGAATGCATATTAACCCTACTTCATGGGTAACTATACCTTCAGAGCCTGTTTCGAATGATGGAAACTTCTTGTCCTTACCAACTATGCCTATTCCATCATATCCTAATGCATCTGATAATTTGAAAGCCCCTAAACCAACACAGGTGGCGCCTCCATCAGGCTTAACTAAACATTCACTTATCATGAAATGTCGAGGAAATAATTTTCCTCTTTATGATCTTAACAGGCAATGCATTTTGAATATTTTCAATGATGTCGATCAGTTGGAAAACATCACTACAAGTGATATTGATTTGGTTGAATTTATCGCTGGCAATGATTTCACCACAGTTCGTCAGTGGATTCCATCTGCAATAGTCGCGAAGACCATTTGGAATGCGAAATTTCGACTTTTTGACATGGGTTTCCTCATTACACAAGACCCTAACAGGTCGCAAACTCCTTTTGCCCCTGTGAAGCAATCCCTAACGAAATCCATATGTCCTGCTACCAAGACACGGACATATATGCCCAACAAACCAACAAATTCTTCATAACTGACTTGTACATCCCACACTTCCAACATTAGTTTGGCTTCCTGGAACACACGTGGCCATGCTCATCTTCAGGAATCCATCTCTCTGTGGCCATACTCATTTGATATCTTAGCATTCCAGGAAACTTGGTTTATGCAACCTCTAGTTTGGGATAATTATACTGTTGCATTAATTCCTGCATTGAAAGGTGACAAAGGACGACAAATGTCGGGTCTATTGGTGGCAGCTAGCTCTTCCTCATATTTTTCACTTGAACCCTGGCTTAATTTTCAATGCCTCATACAACTAGTGAAACTCACAGGTTTAGCTGTAAATATTGCCTTATTCAAGGTTTATTTGAATATGGTGAAAGTCTCTAATTCTGCCTTTTTAGAGGCTCTTTCTGACATGTTAGAAATAGTGGCCCTTTCTAAAGACATCATAGCCACTATTCTTGTTGGGGACTTTAATTTGGATTGCATCCATCCCAAAAATGAAGCTGCCGTCCAAGAGGCTAGAATATGGTCTACTTTTGGGTTTATAGTCAAAATGTCGAAAACAAAAAAGTCGAAAACAATAATGTTGAAAAAAAAATGTTGAATGTTTATTATTTTTTTTTTTTTTTTAATGGGGTGGTTTCCCCCCAACCCCCACCCTTTATTTTTTTATAGCTAAACCCAACAAAACATAAAAATTCAAAAAAAGCATTTGTTTTCTTTTCTACATTTATTTTTCTACATTTTTGTTTTTGACTTTTTGCAGTCGACATTATGACTGCACACCCTACTTTTGTGACTGAACGTAATCTTGTGATGCTTAATGGAACTATTCCTGGTGACATTCCTGCTGCCACCACTTGGCATAGAGATGATGTTGTTAGCACAATTGATTATATATATGTTGATTCCAATCTGTATCGCGACATCAATAGATTCACTGTAGTACCCCATATATACAGTGACGATAATTTACTCTCTCTTCTTATGTCGAGGTCAGATTGGTCCCACATTGTTCAGAGTCAACAGTACAACTCTTCTTTTATGATTAATCAGGCTAAATCTCGCTTCTCTTGGAATCCCTCTAAAATCAATCACTTTAACTCTGCTATTACGAATATGTTTTCAAACAGTATTTCTACAGATTAGAGTAATGTTTTGCAGAAATTTCGAAACAACATCATTATTGCTAAATCTACACCTGTTACTCATTTACATAGTTTTGACCAAGTACTTAAGCTCAGAAGAACGAACTATAGAAAAGAACGCAAGACCCTCCTTGCATCCTCACTTCTATCCCGTTTTGATGATCTTAAAAGGGCCAAAACTAGATATCATAATTGGACAGAATCTCATAGAGCTATTCTCTATCAACGAGATAGTGAGACAATGCTGACTACTCTTAAAGCGAAAAACTCTGCTGACATTTGGAAGCTCTTGAATCACACTAATTGTGCCCATCAGTTCGATGCCCAAGCCAATGGTGTGAGCGAAGAGCAATGGGTCTTGCACTACTCTGAATTATATGCTGATCCATTATATAATACTTTTAATTATCAGCTGCAAACAAAATGTAAATGGTCTCTTGATTATGACATTGAAACTTTGAAAATTTTTTATATTAAAATGTTCAACAGTTCAAGAGCGGCTGGACCGGACGGTCTTACAAATAACATGCTAAAGAATAACCCTGATCTATGGGCTCAAATTTTGGACCAACCTTTCCAGCATATATTATCTACTAGAAAGCTTCCTACATCCTGGAAAACATCTCTTACTGTTCCTATACATAAAAAGGGTGACCGTTCCTCTCCCCACAATTACAGACCCATTGCGCTGCTCGATACCCCTGGCAAAATCTTTGCTAAACTTGTCCTGCGTGACTTCTTAGCATGGACCCAACGTTACCATCTCCGCGACCCCTGCCAATCCGGCTTTGTCGCTGGCATGGGAACAGTAGTGAATTTATTCCTCTTGAACGCTACAAAACAACAATGGTTAGCACAAAAACAACAAATGTACTTTGCGTTCGTAGACTTGCCTGCTGCATTCGATTCAATTTCTCGAATCAAACTTATGTCCAAACTAGCCAGAGACAACTGTCCGCCCACTTTGTCTGACTTAATATATAATTTTCACTCTAAGACTTCGGTGCGTATCAGGGTTAATTTGAATGGTTTACTTTCAAAACCAATCCCTACTGCACGTGGTCTAAAACAGGGGCGTCTTTTGGCCCTCGCTATTTTCAATTATTTTATTCACGATGTAAAAACCAACTTCAAAGCTATTACGTCAGACTCCCCCAGAATTAATGGCATCCCGATCAAAGCACTAATGTATGCTGATGACATTGTTCTATTGTCCAAAACACCTGCAGGGCTTCAAATGCTATTGACTACTTTTCATTCAAATATTCCTGAAAACAAACTCAAAGTAAATACAACAAAAACACAAGTGCTCATGCATAACCCACATCGTGGAATTCACACTCTCAAACATTGGTCTATTCACAATGTCAATCTATTTGTCACGTCTGCCTACACATATCTTGGTATGATTTTTGAACCAGTTTCTAAAGCAACCAAACATTTTGACTTTATAGATTCCAAACTCATGTCTTTTACTTCTCAAATACGAATTCTTCTCGCCAGATATGGTAAATTTTCCATTGTTCCGGCAATCACCTTTTGGAAAATGAAAGTCATACCAGCAATTTTATATGGACTAGAGACAGGCCCTCCTATATCCTCACATACTTTAGATAAATGGGAAGCCAAATTCTGGCGTAAAATACTCTGTCTGCCACAATGTAGCCCTATATCTTGGATACAATACGAATTGGGACTTAATCCCTTATATTCCATATATCAGAGGAAAAAATTTGCTCTTTTGAGAAAATGTCTCATATCCACACACTTAAACACCCTACTTAACACCCTTTCTTTATATACGTTCAGTACAGAACACATGTTTGTTCAAGATTGGCTAACTTCAACATATAAGATCTTGATACATGCTGATGTCAATATAGAACTTCTAATAACAAATCCAGACAAAGCAAAACAAAAAATTGACCAAATAGCCTGGATTGATAATCAACAGCATTGCCTCCGTTACAAACATGCAATTAGTCATCGTTTTCCACCAAAATCTAGTGGCATTGCGGAAGGTTACCTGTGCAAAGCACCATCTCCTTACTATCGGCAGCAGATTCTGCGCTTTCGTTTTCACATTTGGCAAACGAGAGACCTTCTATCTATTAGAAATCTGTTACCCCAAAATCAAAACATATGTCGTTTCTGCAATGTCTCAGATACTCCTGAAACTTTAGAGCACCTCATTACACAATGTCCCAGCTTAATTTCCAAAAGGCAAATACATTTTCATAAATTCTGTGCCACATATGTTTTTTGTGAACAACAACATTGTTGGGCTCTTATCTATGGGTCTTAGTCAACGGCAGTACAACTTGCAACAGTACACTTTTTATGTTCATTACAGCTAGATATTACAGATATTCGCGAAATCAGTAATACACAAACTTTGCCAACGAATCATCATCATCTAACTGAAAATTCATAGGACTATTGTCATATCAGTACTGATGTTTTAAACCCAACTGCTCAATTAAGTACTTGTTGACATTGTTTTAATGTAAATTGATGAATCTAGATTTTCTTTGATACAGAATGTATGATATTCGATTATGAATCAATTTTATGATTATAAATGTTTTTTTGTGTCAAATGTATTATATTGAAAAGTTGATGTAATCAACTAAATCAATTAAAAAAAAAAGAATTGACTGTTCCACCATAAGTATGTCCCCTTAGTCCATAGCTTATCCTCCTTTCTCTTCGACCATGAGGTATGCCAGCCCGTGTGTTGCACTAGACAGGCATCTAGTAAAGTACCACATAACAACAGCAACCTGGAATCTGTCAACTGGTATTCACGGAGAGGAAACTTTGATCACTGCAGGGTGCAATTTGCTATGAACTAGAGAGGATGTGTTATCTCACAGAACTTCTAGTAGTATGCTACAAGGCATGCACCCACCCGCAAATCCAAAGCTTAACGGGAATCTGTACAACTGGCTTGACTCTTGAATAGATAAAGCTAAGGACAACTTTTCAATATCAAGGTTTAATATATAACAACCCTCTTTTCCATTCAAGACTTTTCCTTTAATAAAGAATGTTTACTATTTAGCTGTGAAGACCAGACCTTGAACCTAAGGATGAGTTCATGGAGGACTCAGAGGTTGTGACAATAGACAAACATGATAGGAACAATTATAGGTTTTCGAGTTAGGTGGAAGTACTGACTTAATACAAAAGGACAGTAACAACATGAGTAAGGGTGTGTGGGTGAATCCCACTGTGAGATTCTGAATCTCCTACTTTTCTCTGACAAAGAAATAATACTTACTTGTTATTGCTGGAGGGGGACGAAGAAAGAGCATGACGGTTGGCTCACTGGATCCACAAAGTATTCCTTCTGGTACAGACATTAAAGCGCATCTGGTAATCAGATGCTGCTTTCACACTGCATGTCAGTTTTTATACGGCACACAACAGAAACACTAGGCTTTGGCATCCCGCATGGAGCGACACATTTCCGAGCCTGGCGCTGACCCTGTAACAGCCACCTTGGGTACAGGTGCCAAGATTCGGGGCACTGTAAGGAACTCATGGTGGCAATAGCAAGACAGAGACAAGTGATCAGACTTGAAGGGTGTTTATTAAATTGTTACAATGAGTGAGATAAACGCCTAATCTAAATCTAAATCTAAGATGGGAGCAAGCTACGAACATCAAATAATAATAATACAGTCCTAGTGGTGTCTTAGTCAAATAAACAGGGCCTATACTAAAAAACCTATTGCCAATCCTTACTGCTACGTCACAAGAGAGTGTGGGATAATGTTCACAAGAAAAGAAGTGTTCTCAAAATGATAAGTCAGGATGGTATAGCTGGAGTCTCCCTTCCCCACATTTTTAGCACGGGACAAGGCGGGACTCTTGAGCACAGCACACTCCTGGGCTTCTCCAGCATGAGCTTACAGTTAATTTCCAAAATATCAGGGTCTTCTGTGTCCAAGTCTCTTTCACACAAAATATCTTGCCTCAGAGGACCTGGTGCCATAAACGACAAAAAAAAATGTTCCTTCAATAAATCGTCACAAGGCGATTACTCTTCGCCTTAAGATCCCCCTCTGCCGGGCTCCGATCCTTTGTGGAATTTGGGCCTCCTTCCGTCTGGTTCACCACATCCTTTCTTTCAAATTATCAACAGCTTGTAATATTCAAATTCTTAATGTCTTTTTCAACAACCATTCACTTTGGACAACCCTCAGCCGGGTACACTCTTGTCGATGCAATGTTCACGGTTGTATTACTGTTCACCCCAATTCGCAGGCATCCCTCAGCTGGGTTCACATTTGCCAAATACACAGTTCCTTTTGCTTAATCAAATCACGATGCTGGATTCACTCTAGTTAGCTTTCCCCTTGACATCCCTCTGTTGAGTTCACATACCCCTTTTAACACAGTTCATGATTTTCTAATGCAGTACATGATTTGATCATATCATCAAAAAGCGGGGTTCCTTTCCCCTAGCTTTCTCTTAGCATCCCTCTGTCAGGTTCACACTTGCCTTAGTTCACAATTACACAACCTTTTTAGAAAGCGGGGTTCGCTTTCCCTAGCTTTCTCTTGGCATCCCTCAGTCGGGTTCACACCTGCCACAGTTAACAAGACAGTTCTTTTAGACCCCTTAGGCTCTTCCCTTTTCCTGACCCTGGATCTCAGCCCCCGCAGCCAGGCTCTCCTCCTTGTCAATATGACAGAGACTTTTGATTGTACAAGGGGTTTTGACTCGACCCTTGTCTGACCCCCTCTGAGTCCTCACGCTGCCCACTCCTATGGCCTCCTGGTACTTCTAGTTTCAACAAAGGGGACCAGCAAGTGTCCTTCGAATGAGCGCCCACGTGGTGCCTGACCACTGTACAGCTGATCCTTAAATGGAATTTCTTTCAAGCTTAGACACACAAGTTCTTTGTTCACAAGTTCATACAAAGTTGCTGTTCGCAACCTTGGGCTCAACACAGTCCGGTTTACTATTAGTCCTCTCCGACTCACCGGCTGTGCTGCACCGTTGGAGTTTCTTGTCTCGGAAGTCAAGGAGGGCACCATGGCGGCAATCACTTCTCCCCGCTTTGGCTATCAGCGTGGGAGTGCCCTGTGTACCGTTGACACCAGTCACACCACACGCCAGCTGCACTTCTCGGTTTTATGATTCCCCTTTCAGAGGCTTTGCAGCTCTAATTTGAAAAGGGCAAGGGCAATTTCCTCCTCGTCTTACTTTCAGGCCTCTCCTCCTTTCTCCTCCATTTGACCTGGCGGTCCAGAATAGCTGCTTCCTCGTGCGTTCAGCCTCGTTCATCGTGTGCTCTTGTGCTCCGCCTTTTATCCCTATGGGGAAGAGAAAGGGCTGTCAGGTGTGTGTAATTTTCCTCATTTGCCTGACTCTGCCTGACCCTTGTGTTGGGACATGTCAGTTAAACGGCTTTGGTGTTAGTCCATTGTTTGTCACAGTGTTAGAAAGTGTTGGAAAAGGTGTTATACAAAATTGTAGCCTTCGTACTAGGGCGGCTGGTAAACTCAGAAGGGTGAGATTTGTTGGGTTTGTGAAACAAATGGAAATGACCGGGATTACTGTTGTGAAATGAACAGGGGGATTGTGGGAATGGTAGCGTTTTATCTAGGGGTTCAGGAAATAATAATCAGAGGGAAGTGGAGAAGAATAACTGGGAGTAGGGAGTACTCGGGTAGGCAACAGGAAAACAGATTCTCCCCTCGGGATAAGTGACGCTATCTGAAGGATCGCCATAGTGATGATCCCTTCATTGGCCGTGGGAACATTAGTGCTATCCTGGGGTCCCCCAGGTAATATTTCAGATGTCCTGCGTTATTCGCAAAAAAACTGATAGACCCCGGTGGCCGAGTAAACAGAATTGTTATACTTCAACTCTGCAAGAGGTATATAAATAGCCCACATCTGTTCTTCATGACTACAATAATATCAAAATTATTGCTCAAGGTTTTGGTGAACCCTTTCGGTTTGTCTGTCACTCTGGGGTGCTAATGGTGGACAAATGTATACTCACCAATACAGTAACTGTTGGTTCAAAGACTTCCAAAATTGAGAAACAATTGTCATCCTCGGTCAGTAACAGTGATATCCGGTAAACATGAGACTGGAAAATGGTATTCAAGAGCAATTGAGCCAATTTGGCTGCTGCAGGGAGCCCCGATGGGGGTTTGAAAATGGCCATCTACAAAAAGGAATCCACAACTGTCTATATGGTTGTAAATCCTTGAGACCTAGGTAGATCAGTGATGAAGTCCATACTTCTGGTATGCCATGGACTAGGAGGAACTGGGAGGGGATGAAGTAATGCTAAGGAAAAGGACCAAGGGTATCCAGCCTTCGGTGTGGGCTGCCCTCCACAGCATCCACAAAGTGGTTTTGTTGAAAGTTTTAGCACATATTCTGGAGTTATTCCAAGGTATTAAATGTTTTCATTAAATTCTCAATTCTGTTTAATTTGAAAATGTCTTTGGGTGTATTTGATCATTTTTTGGTGCCGATGCAATATAAGTGCCAATGCATTTCGGACTTCAAATAGTCCTTCATTAGGGCATAACATAATCATCTGGTCATTACAGTGCCAACCAATATTATATCGGGATTCAACAAATGCTTATCAGTAAATCATTAAAGCAATTATGAGTAGACAAAGGAGTGCATATTGTCCGTGGCGGAACCGTGCCATCATTGGGGTTTCAGTTTGCCATATTACTGATATGTAACTGATATGTATCTGATATGATATGGTATTATATAAAATCATAACAAATAAAAATCAAATTAATCCTGAAAAGCAAATGAATCCAAAAATAAACAGTGAACATAAACAAATATTGAAATAAAAGTCTTGACTATGAGACTATGAGAAGCACTTTGCAGGGAACAATATATCCACTGAATGCTGACACCCAATACTGAGCACCGCTTGAGTTAGATCAAATGCAGCATCCTCTTCCAACATGGCTAATGAGCTGAGACCGTAGCTACAAGTCACATGACCGAAGCTGTGCACTGACGTAGCCAGCCACACGATAATACATCGAATACGGTGTTCGATCCGGGCACACAGACACTGCTACCGCAGATGAGACTTACCTGACTGTTACCTTTCCTGTTGAGCCGAACGGTAGAGGTAAGTCCCCAATAGCCATGCCGAGTCTGGAGACATACAATCTGCATTCAAGATAATGTAGCTAATCATGCATGTTACTCTTTAGGGTATAAACACGAGTGAGATGGACAAGCGGTATCCGTAAGAACTAAGATACTACAGTTTGGATACATTTTCCTTTTCCTTCTGACATGAGATACATATTAAACGCACAGCATGTTCACAGACTTGCTGCAGGAATAGGATAACACCATTTCATAGGAGTATCACTGTAATGGTTAGCTGACTTACGTTTCTACCACCACATGCACTCGTTCCACTTACCCCACATATGGAGGGAATTAGTTTACCAACAGCATGAATCGATTTAAGCATATGAACACACGCCGCAAAAGAATGAGATTGAGGTGCTTGAGAACCTATGCACTCCGCATAACAGAGTACCATCTCACAAGTCATAATTTCCAGCACAAATTAAACTGATGCACGCTGCAGAACAGAGAGCACGATCACAGAAGTCGTGATTTTCAGAATCTGTACAAAAAACGAAAATAAAAAACGAATGGGAGATTTGGCCAAATTTCAGCTGTACCAAAATTAGGTATGGCGTTAAATTTCAAACAATTCCAACATTCGGTGGCATTACAGTGAACAAGGGCAGTGGGGTTGCAGGGTGGCCCCGCACCTGTCACAATAAAGTCAAAATAAAAAAAGAAAAGTGGACCCTGCAGCACCGGTTCCCATCCACGCAAGTGAAGGGAACCAGCATTGCAAAGGGGTGCGGCAGACGGCGGCACACAAGTAGGTGTGCCACCCACAGGTAAGTAAGCATCTGGGGGCAAGAGGATAGTCTGAAATGTCCGGGGGAGAATAAACAAAGTTATTTTCAGTAAAATAACTTTCCTTTTTTTCTCCTTTAAACGTTTCATTTTCGATTTAATCTCGATAATCCTTAATTTCCTATCATCAGTTTCAACCTGATATGAACACTGAGCGGCTGAATGTTGATATTGTAGAAAATATACTGACATGTTGTCCCTTGTGCAATTTTTTTCTCTATTTATTGTCTCTTTTGTTGTCCTTTCTGCTGTCTTGTGGCCGACTTACTGCGATTGACGTTTCATTTTATTATTTACACATGATTATTGAATATTTAATAGTGCGTCTAATTATCTTGATGTTAAATACTTATTATTTGGTATGATTTTACATAATACCACCTGTTCCATATTGGTAATATGGCAAACTGAAACCCCAATCATGACGCTGGTCCACCACGGGCAATATGTACCCCTTTGCTTACTCATGATTGCTTTAATGATTTACTGATCACGTATGGATGAATTAGATATGTTGGATCCCAATATAATATTGGTTTGCATTGTAATGACTAGATGATTGTTTTTGCCTTAATGAAGGACTATTTGATGTCTGAAATGCATTGGCAATTATATTGCATCTGCACCAACAAATGATTAAATAAATCCAAATAAATGTTTGAATTAAACAGAATTGAGAATTTAATGGAAAAATGTAACACCTTGGAATAACTAGTAAAACTTTCAACAAAACCACTTTGTGGATGTTAGGAGTGCAGCCCACACCGAAGGCTAGATAGCCTTGGTCCTTTTCCTTAGCTATATATTTTTGTGCCCAGCACAAAGGCATTGGCCAACTCCAGGCCTCGAGGGCCGGATCCACACCAGGTTTACAATATACCCTTAATTAATATTCATGAGATACATGTGCATAAGATGATTCTAAACGTATGCCAATTTTTCCTCATGGATATTAATGAGGGATATCTGAAAATGTGTCAGGATCCCGGCCCTCAAGGCCTGAAGTTTGACAACCCTGTTACCAATCAATGGGTATGCACCCCACTTGCATACTATTTAGAACCAAAGCAGTGTCTTCTAATTAAATATGCTGTGCAGACTCACCAATTACGCAGTGGATGAAGTAATCCCACAGCTTTGTCTTTGTCTTAAACCATTGGAACGGATACACATCTCACATTGATTCACATATTGTTTAACACCTTGTACCATAGTTTGCCACCAGGTATATATCTTTGTACTAACTAGAGATTTCTCCTTTGCCAAAATTGTCCAGCCAAGGGACTATCTTGACACCAATCCAGTATTTGTTCTTGCGCCATTGGTTTGGTAACCCATCATGTCTTGACATGATATGGAAGTCTGTTCTATTTCATGATGTTCGGGGTCTTTGAGAAACTGAATTACGTCCTCAGTCATGAAGAATAGATCCCAATATTGTGACGTTGACAAACGAAAATTACCTTTTCATGAGATACAATAGAGAGTCCTGGTTCTTTTTTAGATTCTAAGGTATGAAAACTCAGCGACCAAGCATCCACCTTGGTATTTTCTGGCCCATGTTTGTTATCTCTGATTGGTATTACTTGCTGTCTTCAGAAATCCCCAATTTCTATGATCAGTTAAGACTGTGATTGGGTATTGTGCTCCTGCCAGATAATGCTCTCAAGTGACAAATGCGTCTTTGATGGCTAACAGTTCTTTGTCGAATATTGTGTAATTTATTTCAGACACAGTGATCTTTCTAGACTGAAAGGCAACAGGATGTAGTGTGTGTAAATTGGGATAACACTGCTCCTAATGTGTGCTGCGAGGAATCTGTTTCATCCACAATAGACAACATAGCTGTAGTGAGACGTTGACAGTCACTGCATATGGCAGTGCTGCAGAATGTTCCATGTTATGTATAAACAAAAATCAATAAAACCTATTAAAAAAAGAATACAATTAATGGTGTAGCTGACAGGAAATAGGTCTTACGACAATTCTGCAGTTTTTCCAAGTGCATTGAGGCGCCACCATGCAAGGAGGGAAAACGATGGAAAAACAGATGGACGATCTTCAAGGCATGGTGCATTCAGATTGTGCAAGTGCGCAGACAGGTTCAGGGGAGGGGAGTGGGCGGGACAATTGTGGGGCGGAGGGACCAAGTGCGCCCAGTCATTCAGAAGCTGGGGTAAGTGCTGAAAGATGCCACTCTCATGGGTCATTGACCAAGTGCAGTAACAATGAGGCAAGTGGAAGGCCCGGAGGCAAGTGCAAGAAGACTGGCGAGGGTGCCAGGGACCTGTGAGACATTGATGTACCTTGTTGCAGCTCCCCCTTAAAAGAGGTGAAGCTTTTCCATGTATGTTTACTCTTGTACTACCCAGGTTTAATGTTGGCCTGATTTGTAATTATTGTAACCTTCCTGTCTATTGCGCTTACTGTAACCATATTCGTAAGCTAATGCGCCTAGATTACCCTGGGCTTTGTACCGTATATAAATAAAAAACCAAACCAATCTGAGAGTTAGTATAGACTGTTATGTGGTTGCCGATGTCTTTTGGCCAGAGGAAAACACTGAAGTAGAGTGTGAATAGTGTACATGGCCAGAGCAAAGGCATTTAAGCGAAAATTCCAGACCGACGTCTGTGTAATAAGAAAAGTGAATTAATTGTTAGAAGTACTGTTAGTCAAGAGTGTAATATTACTGTTTTGAGCTTTTGTGTGTCACCTTTTCTAACCCTTCACACATTTTTCTGATAAATAGTCCACAGAGAGTGGACTGGAGACAGTTGGTGCTATTGAGTTTTTTAAAAACATTTTACATAATAAAAACATGTATGTTTTGTACATTAAACCATTGAGCGCACAAATGTTCCTGCAGGTTGGATATGTTTTGAGTGGAGTATGACTGAGCTAGAGAGAAGATGATAGATGTTTGACTGGAGTCACGATAAAGACATGCGTCTCCCGCAGGTGTTTTTTCTTCTCGATTTTCATCCTGATAGAGGGAGACACTAGTCCTTCATCACCTTTTTTTGGATGCTCTGTGCAGGCAGAGCACGGTCTCACACGAGTGGGAAGTGTGCCAGGAAGTCCTGGAAGAGGTTCTCTCTCCCTGAGGTACCTCAGCAGTAGATCTGTTTGCCACGGAGTCCCAAAGGAAGTGCGAACAGCTTTTCTTGAGGGAATACCCAGTGAACGGCACACTGGGGGATGTGTTTTTGGTGGACTGGACTTTTCCACTCCACTATGCCTTCCCTTGGATTCCCGTCACTCCTTGGGTTCTCAGGAGTTTGAAGACATTTTGTGCAACTATGATCTTGATCGCCCTGGACTGGGCAAGGAGAGCGTGCCACTCCGATCACTTGGATCTGTCCATCTGTCCGCCTCAACGCTTGCCCTGGTGTCTGGATCTCCTGACCCAGTCGGAAGGTCGAGTGCTTCACCCAACCCCAGACTCGCTCAACCAACATGCATGGCTCTTGAGAGGATGAGGTATGATGACTGGCACCTTTCAGAACAAGTACTTGAGGTGTTGCTGGCTGCACGCAGACAGTCTACAGGATCTCTGTACGCGTGCAGGTGGAGAAGATTTGAGGAGTGGTGCAGAGAGCGCATGATTGACCCAATCTCTTGCCCCACCGCTGCACTGATGAAATTCCTTCTGTCGCTGGCCTCAGCAGGCCTTCAGGTTACCACAGTCAAAGGATATTTGGCAGCCTTGTCTGTGTTCAAAAGGTCCCCGAATCAAGGCTCTTGCTTCACTGTTCCAGTGGTGGCCCAATTCCTGAAGGGCCTTCTCAATAAGTTTCTGCCAATCCCTTTTGTTGTCCCAGATTGGGATCTTAATCTGGTTTTGACTTATTTGATGGCGGCTCCATTCGAGCTCATGCACTCTTGTTCCATAAGGCTGTTATCTCTTAAAACCGCTTTTTCGGGTGCAATCACACGAGCCGGGTGGGTTAGTGAATTGCAGTCATTGTGCTGCAAACCTCAGTTTTTACGATTCTTTTGGGAGAAGGTTTCTCTTAAAGTCAGACCTGGCCTCCTTCCTAAGGTACTTTCAGAGTTTCACCTCTCTCCATCCATTGATTTGGCTGTCTTTTACCCTCCACCATATCCCTCGAAAGAGGACGAGCGGTTCCACCGTCTTGACCCCAAGAGAGCCTTTTGTTTTTATGTGGCTCGTACATCTGAGTTTCGGAAGACCGACCAGTTGTTTGTTGCCCATTCTTTATTCTGCAAAGGCCTCGCCATAACCAAACAAAACCTGTTGCGTTGGATTATTTTATGTACATCCGAATGTTAACCGGCATCAGGGCACATTCCACCATGGGGGTATCAGCCTCTACAGCCCTACAGATGTGAGTTCCTATTAGGGACATATCTCATGCAGCCACTTGGTCGTCCCTGCATACATTTGCCAAGCATTATTTGTTGCAAGTGGAGCTGATGCACCATTTGGTAGAGCAGTTCTGCAAAATCTGCCTGTTTAACGCTTTCTTCCCTCCTCCGTTTGACTGATTGGGGAGTCTATTACGGTGAGGAATCTTTGGGAGAAAAGCAATCCATTGAATGTGAAATTACTTACAGTAATGATCTTTCGATGGTTTCTTCTCCCGCAGATTCCTCATCTTTGCACGCGTCCAACCCCGCTCAGAAAGTCCTTATGGCTTAACGTTTTTGTCTAAGCGAGGATACCACTGAAAATGGCTCTAAGATCACTGCTTCTATCTCACTGATCACTTAAAAAAATCAATTAAAAATGTTTTCTAATCTACTAATTCCATGGAGTCTCTCTGTTGGGATGTATCCCATTGTTATGTTTTTTGCAGGCTGATTAGCCGCCCTCCCTTTTTCCTCTGCAGCGTTCAGGCACAGGGGGGACATGGGAGAACTGAAGCATAGGGCATAGTGACATGGTATATATACAATGCCTTATGTCACGCCTTGAGCCGACGAACGAGCGCCCAGCAAGACGGATCGACAGCTGAATCGAGATCCAGTATGTCCCCTGCCGGAAAAAATTCTGAGCAGCAGACCTGGATGAGGATATCTTTGAAGATGAGGAATCTGAAGGAGATGATCCATAGAAAGATCTTTACTGTAAGTAATTTGTCCTTTGCCATTGAGACTGTCCCTGGAGCTGCCTGTGGAGAATCCTGTGGCTCCCCCACCAAAACCCTGCCTAAAATCTCCTCCCAGGTGGCCAGGAGAGGGCAGACGCTTGCTGGTCCCAATCCTGGGGTTGGTGTACTACAAGGGGGAATCCCCTGGGCAGAGACAAGGACCAGCACAGTGGGGAGATTTCGCAGGGTGAGACATGGTATTTTTTCTCTGAGAAAGATACTCTTACGACCATTCCAGAAGAGGTTATGGCTAGTCGTTCTGTTACCTTTCAGCCTACAGTTAAAACTAAGGTAGTAAAATCCTTTTTTTAAAAAAAACATTTTATTGGCTTTTACAAGCCTTTAAAACAGAAACCAAACAAATCACATTTCAACACATCAATTGCATGCAATGAGCTTCATGACTACTTGACAAAGAATCTGTATCAGCCTTGACCCAGCCATAGTTAGTCAGTGATCGTTAGTTTACTGCCACAACCCAAAAACAAAGCTAGGCACTAAGCAGACCTTGCACAGACATTATATATGGTTTTAAGACACTTTTCAATCTCATCCAAGAGCAAGGTTAGTGCAATTGTCAGTTTTTTGTTCCCTCCGGTGAACATCAAGTGCCACCACTGTTATGCATTCTTCGTTGACATTCCTGCCATCAAAGGGCCAAGGCATTCAGTTCTTTGTGTTCAAAATAGAGGGCAAAATAGGACAAGATGTTGTCGTTTCTTCACGAGATTCACAAAACCTGCAATTTACATTCATCGTATCCATACCAGCCCAATTCTTGGTTCTGTCTTTAGTCTTGATCAAATTTAGACGAAAGCACATGTATGTAGATCTTCTCTTGTTGTCAGGAACTAGGGCTACATATTTTTGCAGGCTATTATAAGCTCTAGCTTCACAAGGCACATCTTTCATTAGTTTAGCCGCGCTTCTTTCTTCGCCAGTTAGAATCTAGTCCAGTTTCCAAATCTTTTTCTTCACCAAGTCCGGATTTTCCTGGAGCGTTTTTGAGTCAGTTCTGTACATTGTCAACAACTCCTCACATCTTATACTCCATAAGGATAATAGACACTCAGGATTACCACTACTGGGCTTACTTAGGATTTTAAATTGCGGAGTGACGTTTGTCAAGATGGTTTTCCTAAACAATACAAGTGTTCCAACAGATGCAGGCTTTGATGGAAATCAACCCTAGCTCATATCGTAGACAAGCTGTTGAGATACTATTGGGTAGATGAAGTGTTTTCACCCGAAATATGTGTTCCAGAGTTGACCAAAGTTCTTCTGGACATTCAAAGGCATTTTCTGCTCCATATATTAGAGCTGGAACCACTTTCTGCTGGTAGAAAGTTATCACCGGCCTTAGTGAAAACTTCCCATATTTTTTGTTCAATATCAAGGCCTGGCAGGCAAATTGTCGGAGTTTTATTTTCACAGTCTCCATCCAGGGACCATCATTTATATTTGCGCTAATCTGCATACCAAGATATCTAGTGGTCTCAACAGTACTTCATGTCTCATTTCCTAAGTGCCATTTAAATGTTTTGTTGTTTGCCTGCCAGCTTATTTGCAGGTTCTGTAGCCTTAGTATTTTGCTCTTTGCATGTTGATAAGCAGTCTGTTGGATTCCACATAGCATTTTAATGCATTCATTTTTCGCTGAAGACCGATTGGCGTTGTGTCTAACAAGATCAAGTCATCCGCGTACAGCATCCAACTTAGCGCAGACCCATGGATTTTTCGAGGATCATCAATTGCACTACCAATATCTGACAAGAACAGATTGAAAATGATCGCCGCCAATGGGCATCCTTGCTTCACACCGCAGTATGTATTCATTTCTTCCGTTAAAGATGCACTCTGGTCTAATCGGACCTTGATGTTAGTAGCAGAGTGGAGTTCTTTGATTGCGGCTAGTAAGCTCTCAGGGCATCCCCAGTTCATCATCTTGGTCCAAAGACTCTATTGATCGAGAGCAAGTAGCTCTCGATCAATAGAGTCGAAGGCGTGCAAAAAGTCAATCAGGGCTAAATAGACCTTTCTCCCCGATCTTCTAGATTCCATTTTTAGCAAGTTTATTAACAGGAGATTTAGGCCATGTCCAACTCCCTTTACAAAACCAGTCTGTCTCACATCAATGTGACCACTGTCTGTGATCCAGTCTGATAGTTTCTGTTGCAGCATTGAGGCGTAGACTTTCCCCAGCACGTCCAGGAGCGCTATCGGACGATAGTATTTAGGCTCTAGGCGATTCCCCTTTTTTAAAAATGGGTACTATTATAGCTTTCTTCTACAATTTCGGCGTAGCACACTGACTGCAAATTCTGCTAAAGAGCTCTTTACATACCTCAGCCCATATTTCGGATTTTGTTTTAAGGTAAAGTTGGTCAGACCATCCGGTCCAGGGGCCCTCGAGACACTGACATTGTTGATTGTCTGCAAGATGTCTTCCATCTTTCCAGAGTCGGCATTGTAGGGTGCGTCCACTTTCCTTTTTTGCGATAGAGGTCTGTGAAGTGGGATATCCACACCATTTCAGGTACCATATTAGCCATCAATGCTGATTGTGGCACACCTTCATTGTTCAAGATTTCAAAAAATCAGCTGAGTTTTTATTTCCCATCTTTTGCATCATCAGTTCTGCATCACTTTGGAACATTAAAGCTTTATGGGCTCTTAGCCAATTTTTGTATTTTTGTTTTGCGGTGCGCTTTGCTTGCAAATAACTTGTGGCTTCCTTAGTTCTTAGGTTTCTTATGGTGGCGCGTAGGGCCCGCTTCTGTCTCATGACCTCCATGTCGAATTTGTGTTTATTGACAAAACCAGGGTTTCTCGGCCCTTGTTTTTTTCCACAAATTGTTGTAGTAAGTGGATATATTCCACTCCAGGTTCTTCATTAATGTAGACGTTTTTAATCTCAGAAACTTCCTCTATTTGAAGTTTCAGCCTTATTCTGTTTGACTCCACCAGGATCCGATGATTCCAGGATCTACGTTTGTTAGGGAGAATTCTCTGTTTAGGCTGAATTCCCTAACCTAGTGAGTCCCCCAGCAGCTTTGCTGGATTTTTGGGGTTTATTTTTTTCTCCTGCCAAGAGTGAGACTCTTTTACCCTCACTCTTGGACATGATTTGAGAGTGTTTCTGTGACTTGCTATGTGCTTATGGGCTAGGGGGTATGTTTTCCCCATAGGCTATCATTGGTTTTTTGAATCTGTGTTACACAGCACCCTCAGTGTAGTAACACAGGGGTGTCATAGAGACCCCCAAAAATAGACTCCACACCCTGGGACTGACTACTGTCTCCCTGGGTCTGTAAAGTCACCATTGACTTCACTAGTCTTAACTTAGGAACTTAACCAGTACAAACCATCTTACTGTGGAAGTACTGGTAGGGGCAATTAGATTGCCCCTGGGTCTGTTGTCGAGGGGGTACTGTGCCGTCCCCCCTCGCCGAGTTCTGGCTGGTGGCAGTGGATACCACGGAAATATTCCACCGGAATATTTCCCAATGGGATTTCCCATTGTTTTTAATACACCACTTTTTGGTGCAATGTTAAAGATACCGCCGGTTTATTTATTTAATATAAATTCACCGGTTGGGATTTTTCGCCGGAACTCGCCGTCGAAATGGCGTCTAGGTTCACTTCAGTAACCCTGAACCCGAGTCGAGCCTTTGTTCCACTTTTGGCGGGCTTCTGCACAGAAGCCCTCCACAGTGGTGCCATTCTGTCTGGGTACCACAGGGGGTGTGGGAGGGGGTTTAGGCACCCTGGACTGAGTTGCCTTGCCAACTCATGTCGCACTCTGGTGTGATTGGCCCAAGTGGTGAGCCACCCCGCTCACCACTTAGCATGTTTGAGTGACAGCTAGGCTGTATGAATGGGGGTTTGCTGCATAAAAGCAGGGTTTTTGGGACTGGTTCTTCAGAAGTCGCCACAGGACCTAAGAAGCCGAAGAGGGAGAAGCCGAGATGACCTGCCAAGACGACACCACCGGTGAAGCCCTACGGAACCGTCTCACCACTTTTTCCGACGACAGAGGAGATCTCCCGCCGGAGAGTCTCCTTCCCTTAACTGGTGGGGACAACCAGTTGCTGCCTTCTTTTCGCCGTCCCGAAGCATCTCGTGGCCGCCTTGCCTGTGCCAAGCACCCCGGCAACCGGGATACCACTTTTTACCTCAACCGCGAAAGGGGGGGTAAACTCCTTTGTGACCAGAAAACTCCACGGCTGGTCTCATCCCTGGTAGTGCAATGACCTGCAGCTTTCCTCCACGTTGAGATCACCTCTTCCCCTGGACGACGCCGCGACTTGCACCCACTACCAGGAACAACTACCACCGCTGGAGGATCCTTTCCACTTTTAAAGGTACTGTGTTCCGCCCGGCTTCCCTTGCCACCGATTGTACGGGGTAGATTTAGCCCTCGGCTCTCGACCCTGGGTAAGCCTGGGACACCCTAACTAAACTTTTTCTAAACTCAGTAAAACCTTTTCTACTCACCTGCAAAAACTTGTGACATTGTGTGATCTTGGGCATTTTTTCGCCCGGCTCTCTCTAAAGCGGGTTTCGAACCAATTCTCCTTGCTCCACAGTTGACTGCCTTTGCTAACCTTATGTGAAAAGTGCATTACCTTGCTGCTTTCATTACTTCTGCTTTTTCCCTCCCTTCTTTAATAACTTGTTGGAGTGCCATCTGACGTTAAGCGCTCACCTCTGTTTGGAAATAAGTGGGGTTAACTTAGACTTGTCCAACAAATGACTAGGGAGGTACATATAAGTAATAGTGACTGTGTTTTGACTTACTTACCTTTTTCTGTGCTAGTGTAATTTATGAGTGTGCCTTTAAAATAAATACGTATATACTTTTACACCTAGCTCTGGTCAGTGTTTGCTTGTACTACTGTGCCTCTGTACCTATCCTGTATCCTCTATATACTGCCTAACTCTTCTTGAGGGAAGTCTGACTGCTCAGCCACAGCTACCACAGTGAATCTGTGTGGTGCAGACTGCTACCAAGTGGGTTTACTGCCAACACCTGTAATCTTAAATCATTTGCAGTGGTCCCAGAGGGAACTGCACAGGTTTCTGCTTAACAACGTTCCACCTGCCTTGATCCTGCCAGAGACAAGATCACCAACTTGTGGTTGCTATGAGACATGGGCATTACAAGCAAAGATGATGTCGCTTGCTGGATTTTTTCTCACACAAAAAAATAGTCCAGAGTGGATTTTTGCTCATTCCTCCTCCATGTTGAATTGGCGGGTATATTACCAATGGTGTCTCCATTTAGCATTGAAAGGTTTCTTACATCCATCTGAAAAAGGTTGATTATTGATGCACACCTCAAATTAAATGGCAATGAAACATACATTTAAGAGATGCTGTAGATTAATTTTAGGTGTAGGGGAGGAACTGAGGCGATGGCACAAGACCCCTACAAACAAGAGACAATTGGAATGAGGATTCAACAAGGGAACCCTCCCGTCCCCTGCACACTTTAGGATGTTTGGACTAAGTCCACTACTGTTTTCTCATATTAATACAAAAAACATATAAACCAAAGAGTTCAGTTGTGTGTTTTTATAGCAAAAGTTTATATCTAAAGTGTCAAATACACAATATTTCAAAAGGAGAAACATTTACAAATTCAAGAAGCAAAGCAGTGCAATAGTAGGTCACAATAAATTTGAAACAATGGTGGAATCCAATTCATGTGGCAACGCGTTTCGAGGATACTTTCCTCTTCTTCATATGGCCAAAATTGAATTCTTCATACAAAAGGAAAAAAACAAAGGGGAGAACGTTTGTACAAGTTTTTTATACCTTGAGGTAATTCATTAAACTCATGCTGTACATTTCAGTCTCATCTGTGAGCCAGAACAAACTACATTGTCAGAGAAATTGTAATTAATCTAGTACCACAAGGGCACATTCATTCCCAGTTAAATTCAGGGTGAGGGGACGAGAAGAGGCTCAGAGAGACGTTTCTAGTCCAGTGCAAGAGAAGTCGTCGTTCAAAAGTGTTTAGAAGTGTTTAGAAAGAATGTAGGTAGGTAAAGGAACCATATAGGACAAGATATAAGAAAGTATAATTACCAGTAAGCAAAGTGTTCGAGGGCATCGGGTGCAGATAGAGATCCTTGGTGGTGAATTAAGCGATGTGTAGATCCTCCACGGGAAATATAGTTTGCCTTAGTCAAGAGGAAGACACAGCTGCAACAAAAATGAGGAGCAAGTGAGTAGAAATCAAACTATGATGAAAGGTAAGTTCAACCCTAGGCACTAGAAGAAATGTAGTACCTGTGGAGTGTACAAGAGGAGTGGCAAGTGCTGGAGAAAATATTCAAACGCATGGAAGCCTGATATATTCGGGGTTAATTCACGTTAAACACTGTGTAACTTCTGTTCAACGTTCATCAACAGTCAGCAAAGCACTCTAGAGAATACGATATAAGTGTGAGCTTGAGAGGAATACTAAAACAACATATATTGATACAATACTATCCACAACTAAAGTGTTAGCTGATGAAAAAAATACCTTGTGGTATACGCTTAGCAGTTATGGTGCGCGAGCTGTCAGGCACAGCGTGCTGGCAATGCGCTTTCTTCAGTGGGCGGTTTGTAAGGATAGGAACTCAGGCAAAACAAATACAGTGCACTTGTGCACTACGAGTCTCAATGCGCAGATGATGATCTGTGAAAAAGTGTAACAGAGAATTAACCCGGATCGAGGTTAAGAAAGTACTTAAACTAGAAATCTCAATGGGATAGACAATGCCTGGTAACGTGCGCTTACCTGCACAATAGGAGACCAATCGCAAAGACAGCTGCCGCCGGTCAATGCATCCTAGCAGCTATGGGAACGGCGCGCAATGTGGAAGAAAAAGGTTGGCGAATGTGAAGATAGAGAAGGGACTAAAGTAGTCACCTAAAGGATCGGCCATCTTAGAATGGAGTAAGAAGTCATCGCGTGAGCCTACCGAGGTAAACCACAATGTGTCAAGAGGAGTGAAAGTATATGTGGAATAAATAATAAAATTTATGAAAATAAAGATAAAAAATAAAGGGAAAATAGAAAAGTATGAAGAGAAAATGTAAACAATACTAATGAGAAATCCTGCAGAGTCAGCAAAAATAGACTATTCAATGGAGAAGTAGAAAGAGTAGGAGGTGCCACTGAAATACAGAAACGTCAAAATGAAACAAGTTCCATCCTCCAGAGTCCAAATGAAAGAGGGAATTTTAACCACTCACAAGGTTAATTCGCATAATGTATGGCTGAAGGGTGGACAAAAGAAAATAAGCACAGTTTGTATACATAAGTTGTCGTCCAACGTATAACACAAGAGTTCATTATATGTATATACATATATATACATTTTAGTTCAACCTTCAGTGCGGTATGTATTAAGAGTATCAAGAGAATAATACAAGTCATTGCAAAATACAATCGGATATTACTTGTTGGCAGTTAAAATTTCCAGATAAAATAAACTTGACATAATTTTGATCTTTACAAAAAAAACAAGATGCTAATGTTAGAAGTCAAACATACCCTATTCACAGGAAACAATTAATGGTAAAATCTTCATTGAGGCCCCAAGGTTGCAAAGAGCCCATTCTGTCGATCCAATAGGCTTCTCTCTGTAGTAAGAGGGATTGAAAGTCACCGCCCCTTGTTGGGTGTTTAACAACTTCAAGTACCTGAAATTTAATTTGGGCTATGGAATGTTTCTCAGAATTGAAGTGTCGGGCTACTGGTGAATATTGGTTCTTACATCGTATGTTTGATTTGTGTTCTGTTAGTCTTAGTTTTATGGGTCTTTTTGTCTGGCCAATGTATACCTTCCCACAGGGACATTTCAGTAAATATATTACACCTAATGACAAACAGGTGGAGTAGTCTCTAAGTTTAATTTTTTGTCCAGTTCTCGGGTGGGTGTAACGCTCACCTGATTCTCGCAGAGGCGCCGGTCTTGACTGGGCGACTACCGTATCTTCAAAGGTGATGTGTAGCACCCGGTTGGCTCTTTGGGCTGGACCTCTGTGCACTGTATGCCTGACGTGTAGAGTAAGATGTCTGCAGATAGAAAATATGGGGTTAATGAACTGGGGTTATTGGGGTGTCCTTATCTCTTTCCTCTTCTCCTCTCCTGTAGACCCCCAAAGGTTAACGCTCTCACCTTAGGTAAGTGAACGCCGAGCTCTCCATCTGCCTCGGGGCAGGGTGCTGTAACCAGTTTCTTCACTGGATAGGTAGCGCAGGCCTCTTGACTTCAGAGGACTGCTGTCCGTCGTTTACTGCACGAACGGTAAGTTTCGAGTCATTCAAATGTCTTTAAAGTCTTTAGTAATGATGTCTCTTGTTTTGCAGGGTTCCGGCGATGGCGGATGACAGGCTGAAGTGAGTTGAAGATGGAGCCCGTGTGATGAATAGAAGCGCCTGGAAGCACGTAAGTAAGCGCTTGTTGCCTGCTTCACGATGCGCTCTAACTGTCTTTTTATTTTGCAGGTACGAGTTCGGAGCGGCTGCAGGGTGCCGGAATACCCACTGGATTAGATGTGGAAAGGAGTAATGGCACGTGAGTATTAAAGTTCCCCAATGTCTTTAAACGCACCTTGTTTTGTCTTTCAGATGCGGGATGCAGCGCCGAAGGCCTCCGGAGCGTGCGAAGAGTTGGTAAGCTTTTGTCTTTCAGATGCCGGAATGCAGTGTGAAGACCTCCGGAGCGCACGAAGAGTAGGTAAGATTTTGCCTTTCAGATGCCGAAATGCTAACCTGTTCTTTCTTGTCTTTATAGGTGTTGCTGAAGACTGGATTCAGGATGGTAAGCCTTTTTCCTTAGGCCCAGGACCGGATGCAGAAGACACGATGAGCGTTCTGCTGCAGAGGTTGCAGAATAACGCAAAGCAAGATTCATCCACCTGGTGTGGTTTAAATAGCCTCCTGTAGTGCTTAGGTGTCTCCTTCCACAGCCACGCCTAAGTAAGAAAAGAGTTCCTGGTAAGAAAAGAGTTCCTGCCTTCCAGAAGAGTTCCAGTGTTCTGAATCTAGGGAGTGGCTCCAGCCCCACCCAACAGGAAAAGTAGTTCCAAACAGAAGAGGATCAGAGGCTCAACTGGCAGGCAAGTAAGCAGCATGGTCTGCTGAAGGTAAGTCCACCCAAGCATTATGAGCCCGGCGCTTCCAGCGCTGGGACTGGGCATATTTATGAGCCTGGTGCCACTGGCGCCAGGACTGGGTCCAAAAGGTCCCAATTGGGACTGGTTGGCACTCGGAACCTGGGTTATGGATCTGCTTCCAAGGGAGTTGGGAAAACCCTGACCTTTTGGAAGCAGAGATCATGACAGTGGGTTACTACATCACCTTTGATGACGTTGTTGCAGTGTGTACATCCCAAACAAGGGAAGGTGCCCAATTTTTAGTGGTCAGAAACAGTTGCTTATCCTTCGGTATTTTTTCTGCCCTTACTAGTTTATCTCTAATGTTCCTACCCCTTTTGTAACACATCATTGGTGGGGTTGGGAATAATTCTAGCAAAGTTTGGTCATTGTGAAGAATGTTCCAATGCTTCTTGATGCTCCTTGTGATTTGAAAACTCTGTCTTGAGAATTTCGATATAAATAAAAACGGTGTGTCCTTACCACTTGGTTTTGTTTTTAACAAGTCGGTGCGTGTAATCTCTGATGCTCTGTTTTTAGCAATTTCCAAAACATCTTGAGGATAGCCTCTATTCTCAAATTTATCCACCAGGTTGTTGCATTCCTGTGTTAGAACTTCTGGATCAGAAATGATCCTCTTAAGCCTTAGGATTTGGCTATATGGTAAGCTTTGGAGCATAGCTCTGGGGTGAAAGCTAGAGTAATGTAGCAGGTTGTTTGCATCAGTTGGTTTATGATATATGGATGTAGCGACTACGTTGTTACTAATTCTCAAATTAACATCCAGGAAGAGGAGATATGGATTACCGACTTCCATGGTGAACTTGATACGAGGATGTATTGAATTGATGTACTAAAAAAACAGGTCCAATTCTGCACGTGTGCCACACCATATGCCGAAAATGTCATCTATAAATCTTTTCCATGTCAGGATGTAAGGGGACCATGTGGGATGTTCTAACACATTTTGGCTTTCAAACTGAAACATAAATGTATTGTCATGATGCCTACCTCCAAGGAGCCAGGTCCGACCCAGCAACCCCAGAGGCAGGCATCATTCCCCCCAGGGAAGTGCCAGCGGGCCCAGGCTGGGGCCCTTTGGACACAGTTCTGGCGCCTTAGGCGCCAGGCTCATGTTAGACCCCTGTCCTGGCGCCTTAGGCGCC
Organism: Ambystoma mexicanum; assembly: GCF_040938575.1. Classification (NCBI taxonomy): domain Eukaryota; kingdom Metazoa; phylum Chordata; class Amphibia; order Caudata; family Ambystomatidae; genus Ambystoma; species Ambystoma mexicanum. The sequence goes on from NC_090936.1 coordinate 82,334,244, forward strand.
AGGCTCATAAAGCTAGACATGTGTTCAAGTGTTTTAATGTGCACTTACCTGATGCAGACCATGCTGCTACATCCAGGCCCTCTTGAGGCCTGAATGGAACTACTTTACCTGTGGGACTACTTTCCACCTGGGTGTGGTTAGGGAAGGATACATACCTGATCGGTGGAAGGATACATATCTGGAACTTCTTCCAAAGCTATTTAAACCACGCCCGATCAGCAACTCACGCTTCGCGTTGTTCTGCTCCTCGCAGCTGGACGCTCACCGTGTCCGCTCCTGCATCTGGACTTCAGCCACGCCTGTCAGCATCCTGGGTCGCCTGCAAGGGGAGATAAGAGAGAATTGGAGAGAAAGAAGACCTTACCTGCTAAAGCTGCATCACGGAGACATCACACCGACGATCCTGAAAGGGAAGACATCATTTTAAAAGCATTTCGCTTCGATCGCTGCAGCGCTGCATTTCACTCACCTTTCCTGGGCGCCTCCATCTTCAGCAGCGATCATCCGGATCCGCACCCACTTCCCTGAGCCTAGAGAGAAAAAGACAAGAAAACAAGGTGAGAGAAGGAAGGGAATAGGAAAGGCTCAGTTTCCTTCTAAGACTTACTTGTTGGGTCATTCCCATTTAATTTCGGGTCCTGCCGCTTCCTGGCATTCCGGACCCCAGCCCCTATGGGCAAAAAAGACAAAGACATTGAATGAGCGAATGCAAAGACATTACCTGACCGCTCATCCAGAACTTACCTGTCATTTACTTGAACTGCACATTTCACTTTGGGTCGGCGCCATATCTCCCGCATACCGAACCCCGGCCCCTAAGGGGAAAAAGACATAAGCATTAGCGCTTGCTGCAAAAAGACAATGAACATTATTATTAAGCTTGAACTTTTAAACTTGCAACAGAACTCTTACAACGCCTCACCTGAATAGTCAAGCTTATTTTGAACTCCCATCAAACCTCAATCCAGTGAAGTAACTGGGTTTCAACGCGCCCCTGCATCAGAAGCAGGATGGAGAACTCATCCTTCCAGACCCTAAGGTGAGACTTCACGGGGAATCGTGGAAGGGTATCGTGGAGGGTTGGAAGGGAGTGGGAGGCTTGAGCATTATTCCGTCAGTAGGTAATACTCCCTTTTCACGCACAGGGGAATATTCCTGCGAGCCAGGAAAGCCAGAGTAGAGGGGCCCTTCCTGTCCATCTTCAGAGTCCTGCACTTCACCATTGAAGAAGCATCAGCACTCGAAGCCAGACCTGCGACTCCGTGGGAATCAGGTGAGCGTGACAGAACGCGAAGCCTACCCACAATTTCCCACCCGGGCGCTATGGAGATTTCCGAGACAGATCAGCTGGCCCAGCTTTTGGAGGAATTACGGGCGGAAGTGCACTCAGCCCGCCAGGAGACTAACGCTCTCAAAAGAGAACTGATCCTATCAAAGGAAAGAACAGATGACCTGGCCAAAAGGTTATTGCAGGCCCAGGCAGGGCACACTCCTTTACCTAATTCCGGAGGTACTTCCACATCTATGGGTTTGAATAACCCGTTAGAAATCAATCTACCTGGACACATGCCTTTGGCCCCGCCTGAACGTTTTGCGGGGGATCCCAAGAAATATGCCGTCTTTATGAACCAATGTCGTTTACACTTTCTATGCAGACCCGGGGCCTTCCCTAACGACCAGACCAAGGTAGCCTTTATACTATCTTACCTCAGTGGCAGTGCTGCCGATTGGTCTATTCCATTGGTAAATCAGGATGATCCCATTCTCCAGAATTTTCAGGGTTTCCAGGCCAGCATGGAAAGATTGTTTGCTCGACACTCTCAAGGACAGGCCCTTGATAACGAACTGCTATCCTTACGACAAGGTAATCAGGATCTCCTGTCCTACGTTGCCACCTTTAATAGACTGGTTGGGGAAACTGGATGGCCGGAAAACAAAAAGATCACATTGTTTCATCGAGGCCTGCGCGGAGAGCTTAAGGATGTTCTAGCTCAGAGAGTAGATCCACCCCAGGTCTGCGCAGACTACATAGACTTGGTGGTTCAACTTCATCACAGACTTCAAAATAGAAAAGCAGATTGGTTCAAGTACGAAACCCGAGTACCGATCAAGACCCACGCTAACTCCAAGAGTACCGACGTATCCGAACCTATGCAAATCGGCGGTGTTAAAGGACCATTAACGCAGAAGGAACGAGAGAGAAGGCGGCAAATGCAACTTTGTCTGTATTGTGGGACTTCCGGTCACTTTCTTCGAAATTGTCCGGTTAAACCACCTAAGAAGGTGGTTGGAGCCACTGATAACGATTTATTGACACCTGATTCGGGAAACGACCTAGCCCGACAAGCGTAGGGGTCCGCTTGCCGAGCTTGAAAACAGACTCTTTGACCTCGCATTTTGTCATGCCAATGGTGCTAGTGGACCCAAAACAGCCTCAGCAGTTGCATGCTATAAAAGCATACATCGACAGTGGAGCTATTGGAAATTACATAGACCGTGAATTGGCTTCCAGGATTAAGCTCCCTCTCCGTCCGAAAGTAACCCAAGATGTCATTACTACAGTAGATGGACCCGAAATAGCCTCAGGGCCTGTAACGCATTCCACTGTTGAAATGACACTGGTGGGTCAGGATGGACATCGGGAAGCAATCGTGTTTGATGTGATCAAGGCCCCACAATTTCAAGTAATTCTTGGAATTCCTTGGTTAGAAACACATAATCCCAGAATTGACTGGCGAGCAAAGAAGATAAGTTTTCATGATTGTGAACCAACTTGTTATCCAAGAAATCCAGTTATGGGTCTAGCCTCAGCAACTTCCACCCCTGTACAGCTACCGTCAGAATACCAAGAATTCCAAGACGTTTTTCAGAAGGAACAGGCTAACACGTTACCTCCCCATCGGTCTTATGATTGCCAAATCGATCTGGTACCCAATGCTCAACTACCTTGTAGTAGGATTTATGCTCTTACGGAACCTGAGAACCTGCATTTGCGTCAGTATTTAGATCAGTACCTAGCCAATGGTTTTATTCGCCCGTCCAAGTCTCCAGTCTCCTCAGCTCTGTTCTTCGTGCCGAAAAAAGAGGGCGACCTTAGAACATGTATAGACTAACGCGCCCTAAATCAAATAACGATTAAGAATCGTTATCCTCTGCCCCTGATCCCTGAGCTTATCGACCAGATGAAAGACGCTTGTGTGTACACCAAGTTAGATCTCCGAGGAGCTTATCATCTGGTGCGTATAAAAGAAGGCGACGAATGGAAGACTGCATTCCGCACCAAATTTGGGCTCTTCGAATATCAGGTGATGCCCTTCGGTTTGTGCAATGCACCTGCCGCCTTTCAGTACTTTATGAATGATGTTCTTCGGGAACTTATCGATGTCTGTGTCATTGTTTATATTGACGACATCCTGGTGTACTCTTCTTCAGAATCTGATCACAGAAAACATGTTAGGGCAGTTCTTGAGAAATTGCGCCAGCAGAGACTATTTGCAAAGCTCGAACAATGCGTTTTTCATACCACAGAAGTTGAGTTTCTCGAATTCATCCTGGCACCTCAAGGAGTCCGAATGGGCTCGCGAAAGGTGGACGCCATCCTCAAATGGCCATCTCCTGGCTCGGTGAAGGGAGTTCAGAGCATGCTCGGCTTCGCCAATTTCTATCGAAGATTCATCCCGGAATTTTCCCGAACAGTCCAACCCATCACAGCTCTCCTAAAGAAAAACAAACGCTTTGAATGGACTCTTGAGGCCGAACAAGCCTTTCAGGACCTGAAAACCAAATTCACCTCTGCACCTGTATTGAAGCACCCGCACCCAGATCTCCCTTACATTGTGGAAACCGACGCATCCAGTTCGGCCATGGGAGCTGTCCTGTCGCAAAGAGACCCAGAAACTAACCAACTACACCCTGTGGCCTTTTGGTCCAGGAAATTTTCTCCTCCTGAAATCAACTACTCAATTACCGACAAAGAGTTACTGGCTATTAAATCTGCTTTCAAGGCTTGGCGTCACTACCTTCTCGGGGCAAGACACACCATCACTGTAATTACGGACCACAGAAATGTACAGTATTTAAAGACGGCCAAAGCTCAATCTTCACGACAACTCCGATGGGCTCTATTCTTTGCGGAATTTGATTTTGTAATTACCTATCGCCCTGGCTGCAAGAATGGTAAAGCGGACGCCTTATCCCGGATTGGCATGGAAGAACCCAATTCGAGTTTAGAACCTGTGCCAATCATACCTGAACAAAGAATCTTAGGCCTAACTTCATTGCAAACTATTGAGAACATCCAAACGCAAGTAAAACAACTTCTAGACTCTTCAGCCTTACTGGAATGGAGTCAAAAGGGTCCTCATTACACCGTTAAGGATGATTTACCCTACTTCCAGGAGCGGTTGTTTCTGCCAAGTAAAGAATTGGAAGAACTTGTTATTGCCCATCATCATGAATCATTAATGGAAGGACACCCTGGTATCGCTAAAACGGAGGAAAAAAATCAAACGCCACTTCTGGTGGCCTTCTTGGAGAAAAGACATAGTCTTTTGTATTGTTTTGTGGAATTTGCGCCCAAAACAAGGGTCAAAAGAAAAGGCCAGCCGGCCTACTTCAACCCTTGGATATTCCACCGGCACCTTGGCACACCTTGTCAATGAACTTTATAACTGACCTGCCTCCTTGTGCTGGTTACAACACTATCCTTGTAATTGTGGATCTATTCTCCAAAATGGCCCACTTTATCCCTTTAAAAGGCTTGCCTTCAGCTTCCACCTTGGCCAAGGAATTTCTGGAGAATATAGTTCGCATACATGGTTTCCCTTCCATATTAGTCTCGGATCGTGGAAGTCAATTTATCTCCCATTTTTGGAAGAAGTGTTGGCAACTAGCACAAATAGATGTGCGGTTATCCACCAGCCACCACCCCCAGAATGACGGACAAACCGAGAGAACCAATCAGACTCTCGAGCAATATCTTCGGTGCATGTTACACCAATCCGAGTTAAATTGGAAAGACATCCTTTGGATCGCAGAATATGCATACAGCAATTCAGTGCATTCTGGAACCGGACAAACTCCTTTTTATACTTTGTATGGTCACCACCCTCGGACCTCTGACCTAGATCCACCTCTGACCCTGGAAATGCCCGCAGTAAATCATCTGCATTCCACAATAACCCGAGCCTTCAAAGAAGCTGCAACTCATTTACAGCAAGCCAAGAAAAAGTATAAAGAAAACGCTGATTTGCACCGAAGTAAAACTCCTCCTTATCAAGTAGGAGACCAGGTATGGCTAGCAACGAAACATTTACCCCTCAAGGGCCCGCAAACCTTCAATCCCAGATTCATAGGACCCTATCCCATCAAGGCTATCATCAATCCCGTGGCCTTTAAACTGGATTTACCGTCTAACATGCGTATTCATCCAGTTTTTCATGCATCACTTTTGAAGCCAGTACATCCTGGGACCCGACTGTCCAAGCCTCCAGAACCAGTTCAAATTGAAGGGGAATTAGAATTCGAAGTTAAAGACATTTTAGACTCCAAGGTGTTAAAGTCAAAACTCTTCTATCTTGGTGACTGGAAGGGATATGGACCTCAGGAGAGATCGTGGGAGCCTAGTAACCATGTTCACGCACCTCGATTAATACAAAGGTTCCACCGGAGATTTCCGAACAAGCCAAAACCCCCGGAGGGAACAACCATGGGAGGGGCCTTGAGGGGGGGTACTGTCATGATGCCTACCTCCAAGGAGCCAGGTCCGACCCAGCAACCCCAGAAGCAGGCATCATTCCCCCCAGGGAAGTGCCAGCGGGCCCAAGCTGGGCCCCTTTGGACACAGTCCTGGCGCCTTAGGCGCCAGGCTCATGTTAGACCCCTGTCCTAGCGCCTTAGGCGCCAGGCTCATAAAGCTAGACATGTGTTCAAGTGTTTTAATGTGCACTTACCTGATGCAGACCATGCTGCTACATCCAGGCCCTCTTGAGGCCTGAATGGAACTACTTTACCTGTGGGACTACTTTCCACCTGGGTGTGGTCAGGGAAGGATACATACCTGATCGGTGGAAGGATACATATCTGAAACTTCTTCCAAAGCTATTTAAACCATGCCCGATCAGCAACTCACGCTTCGCGTTGTTCTGCTCCTCGCAGCTGGACGCTCACCGTGTCAGCTCCTGCATCTGGACTTCAGCCACGCCTGTCAGCATCCTGGGTCGCCTGCAAGGGGAGATAAGAGAGAATTGGAGAGAAAGAAGACCTTACCTGCTAAAGCTGCATCACGGAGACATCACACCGACGATCCTGAAAGGGAAGACATCATTTTAAAAGCATTTTGCTTCGATCGCTGCAGCGCTGCATTTCACTCACCTTTCCTGGGCGCCTCCATCTTCAGCAGCGATCATCCGGATCCGCACCCACTTCCCTGAGCCTAGAGAGAAAAAGACAAGAAAACAAGGTGAGAGAAGGAAGGGAATAGGAAAGGCTCAGTTTCCTTCTAAGACTTACTTGTTGGGTCATTCCCATTTCATTTCGGGTCCTGCCGCTTCCTGGCATTCCGGACCCCGGCCCCTATGGGGAAAAAAGACAAAGACATTGAATGAGCGAATGCAAAGACATTACCTGAACGCTCATCCAGAACTTGCCTGTCATTTACTGGAACTGCACGTTTTACTTCGGGTCGGCGCCATATCTCCGGCATTCCGAACCCCGGCCCCTAAGGGGAAAAAAACATAAGCATTAGCGCTTGCTGCAAAAAGACAGTGAACATTATTATTAAGCTTGAACTTTTAAACTTGCAACAGAACTCTTACAACGCCTCACCTGAATAGTCAAGCTTATTTTGAACTCCCATCAAACCTCAATCCAGTGAAGTAACTGGGTTTCAGCGCGCCCCTGCATCAGAAACAGGATGGAGAACTCATCCTTCCAGACCCTAAGGTGAGACTTCACGGGGAATCGTGGAAGGGTATCGTGGAGGGTTGGAAGGGAGTGGGAGGCTTGAGCATTATTCCGTCAGTAGGTAATACTCCCTTTTCACGCACAGGGGAATATTCCTGCGAGCCAGGAAAGCCAGAGTAGAGGGGCCCTTCCTGTCCATCTTCAGAGTCCTGCGCTTCACCATTGAAGAAGCATCAGCACTCGAAGCCAGATCTGCGCCTCCGTGGGAATCAGGTGAGTGTGACATGTATTTGCATAGACAGGTGCCATCGATGATCCCATCGAGGTTCCGGAAGTCTGTAAGAAGTATTTACCCTGGAATCTGAAGTAACTGTTAAATAAAATGAGGTTGAGCAACTCTAGGACAAATTGTGGATTGCCCTGAATCTCTGAATTGTTAAGTATTAGCCATTCGACAGAATCCAGACCTTCGCCATGGGGGATCTAGGTGTATAGACTGCAGACGTCAAGACTAAATAGAATACATTCTTCACTGATAACTGAAAAATCTTTGAGGCCGTTCAAAAAGTTGGTTGTGTCCTTTAAGTAGGTGGATGTTGCCTGTATGATCGGTTGCAGTAGTTTATCGATGTAAATAGCAAAGGGTCAAATATACTCTCCGTTCCTGCTACAATAGGTCTAAGAGGAGGATTGTCTTTGTCTTTGTGTATCTTGGGGAGTCAGTAGAAGACTGGAGTGATAGGATGATCGCTGATCCACTCGTTTTCCTTTGCCTTGAGTAGCGTTCTGTTTATCAATATTCTAATCTCCGGTAGTGGATCTCTATCCAGTGCAACATAAGTGTCCTGTCATTAAGAAGTTCAATACGTTTCTTGTTGTAGAAGGATGCGTCCATAATAACTATGGTACCCCCCTTATCTGCTGGTTTGATGGTGATCTCCTCACTTTTAGCTAAGTCATCAATCAAATCAAGTTGATGATTCTTAATATTGATGGGTGTTTTTCTCTTGTAATTAATCTTACTTAAATCTTGGAGAACACTTTTCTCAAACAAATTCAAGATAGAATTCTGAACATGGGGGTCAAATGTGTTTTTGGGCGAATTTCCAGCAAGTCATCTTGGGTTGGTCCAGGTGCCATTTCTGGTTGTGTAGCAAAGAAGATTTTTAACTGCAGTTTTCTCAGCAATTTGTGTAAGAAGATCTTCTCCTGGAAGAGCGAGGTGTTACAAGTGGGCACAAAAGAGAGTCCTTTATTAAGTAGATTAAGTTGTTCTGTTGTTAGAAACTTACTGGAGATATTCACCACCATGTTGTTAATCCCTATTTGTTTTTCTTTTTTGTTTGAGGCTTTCTTCCCTCTCCTGGTTTTTCTCTTAGGCCTAAAAAAGCCCCAGTAGATGAGTTAGGGTCAATTTCTTTGTTTGTTGGGAAGCTTGGAATTCTTAACGCTCTAGATCTATTTCTCTCCTCAGATAAGTCTCGTTGGTTGGTTTCTTCCGATGTAGGTCTCTGTATAGGTTCGCCAATGCTGCTATCACTACTGTTGCCAGAGTTTGTTGAACCTGTATTGCGTTGTCTGTTGCGATTAAAGTTCCTTTGTTGGTAGTATTCCTGCCAAGTGTAGACTATGTCATTTAAATAGTCAAAAGTGTCTCTCTTGAATTTACGCAACTTTCTCTGTTCGATTTCCGTTTTGTAGTTGGCCAGTTTTGAATTGATGTCCTCCAAAATTTCTGCCAGATCTTTTGTTGTTTTAAGTTTGGATATTTGTTCTTGTTTTTTGAGTACATCAATTCAATACATCCTCGTATCAAGTTCACCATGGAAGTCGGTAATCCATATCTCCACTTCCTGGATGTTAATTTGAGAATTAGTAACAACGTAGTCGCTACATCCATATATCATAAACCAACTGATGCAAACAACCTGCTACATTACTCTAGCTTTCACCCCAGAGCTATGCTCCAAAGCTTACCATATAGCCAAATCCTAAGGCTTAAGAGGATCATTTCTGATCCAGAAGTTCTAACACAGGAATGCAACAACCTGGTGGATAAATTTGAGAATAGAGGCTATCCTCAAGATGTTTTGGAAATTGCTAAAAACAGAGCATCAGAGATTACACGCACCGACTTGTTAAAAACAAAACCAAGTGGTAAGGACACACCGTTGTTATTTATATCGAAATTCTCAAGACAGAGTTTTCAAATCACAAGGAGCATCAAGAAGCATTGGAACATTCTTCACAATGACCAAACTTTGCTAGAATTATTCCCAACCCCACCAATGATGTGTTACAAAAGGGGTAGGAACATTAGAGATAAACTAGTAAGGGCAGAAAAAATACCGAAGGATAAGCAACTGTTTCTGACCACTAAAAAAGTGGGCACCTTCCCTTGTTTGGGATGTACACACTGCAACAACGTCATCAAAGGTGATGTAGTAACCCACCCGAGATCTGGACAAAAAATTAAACTTAGAGACTACTCCACCTGTTTGTCATCAGGTGTATTATATTTACTGAAATGTCCCTGTGGGAAGGTATACATTGGCTAGACAAAAAGACCCATAAAACTAAGACTAACAGAACACAAATCAAACATACGATGTAAGAACCAATATTCACCAGTAGCCCGACACTTCAATTCTGAGAAACATTCCATTGCCCAAATTAAATTTCAGATCCTTGAAGTTGTTAAACACCCAACATGGGGCGGTGGCTTTCAAACCCTCTTACTACAGAGAGAAGCCTATTGGATCGACAGAATGGGCTCTTTGCAACCTTGGGGCCTCAATGAAGATTTTACCCTTAATTGTTTCCTGTGAATAGGGTATGTTTGACCTCTAACACTAGCATCTTGTTTTTTTGTAAAGATCAAAGTTATGTCAAGTTTATTTTATCTGGAAATTTTAACTGCCAACAAGTAATATCCGATTGTATTTTGCAATGACTTGTATTATTCTCTTGATACCCTTTTAATACATACTCCACTGAAGGTTGAACTAAAATGTATATATATGTATATACATATAATGAACTCTTGTGTTATACGTTGGACCACAACTTATGTATACAAACTGTGCTTATTTTCTTTTGTCCACCCTTCAGCCATACATTATGCGAATTAACCTTGTGAGTGGTTAAAATTCCCTCTTTCATTTGGACTCTGGCGGATGGAACTTGTTTCATTTTGACGTTTCTGTATTTCAGTGGCACCTCCTACTCTTTCTACTTCTCCATTGAATAGTCTCTTTTTGCTGACTCTGCAGGATTTCTCATTAGTATTGTTTACATTTTCTCTTCATACTTTTTCTATTTTCCCTTTATTTTTTATCTTTATTTTCATCAATTTTATTATTTATTCCACATATACTTTCACTCCTCTTGACACATTGTGGTTTACCTCGGTGGGCTCACGCGATGACTTCTTACTCCATTCTAAGATGGCCGATCCTTTAGGTGACTACTTTAGTCCCTTCTCTATCTTCACATTTGCCAACCTTTTTCTTCCACATTGCGCGCCGTTCCCATAGCTGCTAGGACGCATTGACCGGCGGCAGCTGTCTTTGCGATTGGTCTCCTATTGTGCAGGTAAGCGCACGTTACCAGGCATTGTCTATCCCATTGAGATTTCTAGTTTAAGTACTTTCTTAACCTCGATCCGGGTTAATTCTCCGTTACACTTTTTCACAGATCATCATCTGCGCATTGAGACTCGTAGTGCACAAGTGCACTGTATTTGTTTTGCCTGAGTTCCTATCCTTACAAACCGCCCACTGAGGAAAGCGCATTGCCAGCACGCTGTGCCTGACAGCTCGCGCACCATAACTGCTAAGCGTATACCACAAGGTATTTTTTTCATCAGCTAACACTTTAGTTGTGGATAGTATTGTATCAATATATGTTGTTTTAGTATTCCTCTCAAGCTCACACTTATATCGTATTCTCTAGAGTGCTTTGCTGACTCTTGATGAACGTTGAACAGAAGTTACACAGTGTTTAACGTGAATTAACCCCGAATATATGAGGCTTCCATGCGTTTGAATATTTTCTCCAGCACTTGCCACTCCTCTTGTACACTCCACAGGTACTACATTTCTTCTAGTGCCTAGGGTTGAACTTACCTTTCATCATAGTTTGATTTCTACTCACTTGCTCCTCATTTTTGTTGCAGCTGTGTCTTCCTCTTGACTACAGCAAACTATATTTCCCGTCGAGGATCTACACATCGCTTAATTCACCACCAAGGATCTCTATCTGCACCTGATGCCCTCGAACACTTTGCTTACTGGTAATTATACTTTCTTATATCTTGTCCTATATGGCTCCTTTACCTACCTACATTCTTTCTAAACACTTCTAAACACTTTTGAACGACGACTTCTCTTGCACTGGACTAGAAACGTCTCTCTGAACCTCTTCTCCTCCCCTCACCCTGAATTTAACTGGGAATGAATGTGCCCTTGTGGTACTAGATTAATTACAATTTCTCTGACAATGTAGTCTGTTCTGGCTCACAGATGAGACTGAAATGTACAGCATGAGTTTAATGAATTACCTCAAGGTATAAAAAACTTGTACAAACGTTCTCCCCTTTGTTTTTTTCCTTTTGTATGAAGAATTAAATTTTGGCCATATGAAGAAGAGGAAAGTATCCTCGAAACGCGTCGCCACATGAATTGGATTCCACCATTGTTTCAAATTTATTGTGACCTACTATTGCACTGCTTTGCTTCTTGAATTTGTAAATGTTTCTCCTTTTGAAATATTGTGTATTTGACACTTTAGATATAAACTTTTGCTATAAAAACACACAACTGAACTCTTTGGTTTATATGTTTTTTGTATTAATATGAGAAAACAGTAGTGGACTTAGTCCAAACATCCTAAAGTGTGCAGGGGACGGGAGGGTTCCCTTGTTGAAACCTCATTCCAATTGTTTTTTACATCCATCTCCAACATCCACATTGTGGCCACGTTGTCGGGTGTGTAGATAACTTCAATATTTGTATGCTTTGTGGACACACAGTTGGTATTTAAGTCTCCACATATTATATAATATTTGATGTCTCATTAGCTAGCAATAGCTTGTCGACCACTGTTGAAACTTGGTATATAAAGAGAGTTGTACCAGCTTGCAGATGATTCCAATATAGGTTAATGATATGGAAGTGGCTCACATTATTATTTAGCTTCCTTGCTGCCAGTAAAATCTAAGGCTGAACCTTCTAAATCTGTTATATCAAAAGAACAAGCCTTTTTTATCCCCAAACGTAAGTACCATCCTCAATACCTAGGGTACACCACTAGAAGTGGTAAAAGCGTTGCCTTTTCTCTCCCATTTATCTATAAAAAGGTTATACTCTATAATCCCTCTTCTAAAAACATCAGGGGAAGTACATTCACTATTAAAAGTAGAAATGACGTGGAAAAACATGATTTTCTTAAAATGGACTACATGTCCCAGAATCCCTCAGGGGCTGTGACAAAGAAGAGGGCTGAAGAGGCATGCAGAGGTAAAGGACAGGCAAGCAGGCCTAGCAGCCTTTACCAGGGTCAGGTAATTAACCCGAAGTGCCTGCACCTGAAACCAATTTCACCACCTGAGAGGCATAAAAGGCTGCAGCAGGAAGGAGCAGAAGAAAGAAGATGGAGCAGGGGCTGGAAGGTCGGCAGTAGTAGCAGAAGAAAAATCAGAGCACGAAGCTGGCAGTTCACTAGGCAGTGTGACCACAGAACTGACGCCGGGAAGAGAGAAGAGCAGATTCCACCTGCAGGTTCTGAGTTGGTCCTGTGCTCACAAACCCTGTTTGGCTGTGGCTGCATTGGAAGAGGCTGGGAGAAGTTAAGTCTTTCCAGGTGCGCCTGATTGCTTTGAATGCATAGCTGAAGTTGTGCATCTACCTGATGCACGTGTGCGGAAGCAAGCTGAGGGAGCCTGGAGAAAAGGAGACTCTGTGTTTGAGGCCGTATCTGAGATACCCGTAATGCAGAGGGTGTAGGTCCCAAGAGTGCCTGCAGCAGTAGAAGCTGAAAGAAAGTTGGGAAGTGGAAGTAGCCTGCAACTATTGTGACTTTGGAGCCGGTGAGTGAAGCTCTGTACTCCAAATCACGAAAAACCCCTTGCTGGTAACTGTAACCAGCTGAATCAACACTCGCCTTGAATTGAGAGCCAGTAAAGTTGTTTGTAATAGTGGGAAGTCTTCACAACAAAGGAAAATTGTATCACATGCTTATTCGGCACAAGTTAAAGCGCTCTCGTGGGAAGAAAACCTTTTATATTTCAATTGTTGTATTTAAAATATTACTAGAGTGGTTGCGTGTCTCCTATTAAGAGGGAGAACATTGTCGGTAATCACTTCAGAAGTAGCAGCCGACTGTCCCGAAGTGTTACAAGACTATGAACATCAAAGAAAGGTCACGTGTAAGAAACGGTTTCCCGATCCACATTGAAGCAGATTGCTGTATGAATAAAAGGGAACGCAACTATTTAAGCTGAAGTTCATCATCAAAGAGTGATTGCGCGTACCTAAATTCATTTTTAAAGTGAAATTTAACTCTTGTAACATTTAGAACAAACATTTTAAAGTCGTAGGAATTGCTGGAATCACGAGAAGAACAAGCATTTCCCAAAGCAGTAGGCAGATCCTTTTTAATGTGAAACAAGCCCAATTAAAATCTAAACTGTTAGGCAGAATCCTGTGCAGTGCCCTTAGGGACCACTACACACAATTAAGACTATAAGTGGTAATACAAGTTCACCTTTGGTACAAGGCTGTACTACACTGTTAACGTGGTAGCAGTAGCGGAGCAGCCAGACTTATCTCAAGAGCAAATGAGCAGTAGTAGAGATTACACAAAGAACCACAGTTACTGTGACTCAAGCAAACACTGACTCAAGGTTTCAGGTAAAAAATATAAGTACATTTATTTTTAAACCATCTGTTGTAAAACACCTCACTTCTAATACTTTAAATACACACGTAAAGTACACTACACACAACCAGTTCCACTTGTTCCAATGAATTCAAGGTAAGTACATAAGGTGTTGCGATACTAACGCGTAACCGCGGATAGAAATGCTCACAAAGTTAAAACACACTTTGTACTTTAGAATTTCAAACAAGGGAAAAGGGGATAAAATCACAGGCAATACTTTTGTCAAGGCAATAGGATCAGAGTACTCATTCAAAGATACAGATAAAAGTCAATAGGCCTGTGCCAGTTTCTTTGGAGCAGATGCTCTGTTGCCGAGGATCACACGTTGAAAAGTATGAGATTTGAGTTGCCAAGAGTACTTGGATATTGTCAGATGGAAGGAAAACTTATAAGAGGGAAGGAAGAAAGGACAAGCCTTCGTGGAGGAAAAGGGTTCACCCCGATTCCGGATGGTTAGACGGAGTGAACGACCAAATGTGCATAGTACCTTATTCTGTTGAAGAAAGCTGGTGCCACGGCAGTTGTTCCTGGTAGTTCCTGCAGACTCATGGTTCCTGCGGCTTCAGTCGTGGGTACAAGGAGGAGGACGTCTGGAGCGATCTGCACTACCCAGGGATGAGGACAGCAGCAGCATCGAAAAAGGTAGCAATGAATAAAAGGTGCGCTCCTTTAAATCAGGAGAGGGCTCTTCTGATGGCTATCCGGACCACTACAGCACAGCAGTGATTTCGACCCAGGAGAGGATTCTCTGACTGAAGAAAGGGTCAGCTGGTTGATCCCACCAGGCTCAAGGGACGAATACTCCGGACTGGATCTTCTCTTGTCATTGATGGGTAGATAGCTCAGGACTGCAGCAGGGCTTCACCGGGACTCGGGGTTGCAGCAGCTGTCTTCTTCTCCGCTTCTCTTCGGTTCTTTGCAGTTCATGTGGCGACTCTGCCTTCTAGCCCAAGAGTCCTGCCTTTTATGCCAAAATCCCCCATTCACACAGCCTGTCTGTCAATCACACAGCAGGGGGGTTGTCCGGCCCGGACAACCACCTCAGCCAATAGACACAAAGTGAGACTTGGGTTTCCAAGGAAACCTGTGCAGGGGGTGACTACACCCCTCCCTCAAATTCAGCCCACCTAGACACCCAGACGCCAAAGATCAGCAAACAAAGGAGGCACACCTGGTTTGCCGCGCAAAGAAAGACCGAAGAAGGATGTTAACAAAAAGAAATGGCGATTAAACCCAACCAGAGCCGAAATAAAAAGTATTTGGGCAAGCGGGTTAAAATTTGAGGCTACTAAAATAGCCTAAAACATTACCACGTTATGTAATATAACCGCGGTAGGAAAATTAGGGTAGATATCACTGCCACCAGCCAAGTCTTAATGTTAAGGGAGCGAAACAACGCCCCAGGATACACAGATAAAAAGGGCTATGAATTAACCCTTTCCAATACTCCATATAAGATGGGGTGTACTGGACCTGTGATTAAAACAAGTGACTAAAGTTAATGGCAGCTTTTAACTTTTCTGGGGGACAGTAGTCAGCCCCAGAAAATGGAGTCAGTGGGAAGTCTAAAAGACAACCCTGTGTCACTGCACTGAGGGTGCTGTGTAACACACAAAGAGTGGGGCTCTTGAAGTGGTGTACTCCAGAGCCCACAATCACAAAACAGTATAAATACACATGGCAAAACACAGGTAAGAGTGGGGGAAAAGCTCACACTCTTACCAAGTGAAAAAAATAAACTCCAGAAATCCAGCAAAGCTGCTGAGGGACTCACTAAGTAAGGGAAATTAGCCATAGAATGAGAATTCTCCCTAACATAAACACTGATGTTTTGAAGTTGTTGAAGCTGTTATAAACCCAGAGTCGTCGGATACAAGGGTGACAAGGTTATCCAAGGCTGGAATTAATACAGCTTTGGGGTAACTACTGGAATCAAGAAGGTGTACATAAAGCTGGGGAAGGAAGCTGGGTGCTTGTTAAAATAACTGATCAGCAATCTGTGAAGCTGAGACTGTTAAAGTTGAAACAATATCAACCTCATTCTTTGAAGAGTAAGAACATGAGGGTAATGAAGAGAGCTTGTCTGTCAAATACGGACATGAAGAAGCTAACAGGCGGCATAGTGAATATGGACCCAACACAAAGGAAGGAATTTCCTTGGAAGCCGGTGAGTCCCCAGCAATGAGGTTCAATAGAACAAGGAAGTGAGACCTGGGAGATGCAAACTGGCTGGATTGAGGAGGCTGGGATACCGAGGGAGATGCGGCCTTGCCTCTCCAAAAGCAGCTACAGATAAGGCGGGACAGCAGCACGTTGTCCGATCAACAGAGCAGAGGAAGTCCATAAGTGTCCCTGGAGGTACTCTTAAGAATGGGCAGTGAAGAGCCCTTTCGAATGGATTGTGTCCTCCCACGTATTCCTCATCTTGTAATAATTCGTTATCTCCAGCTTCGCTGCTTCGAAAAAAAAAATTCTCGGCAGAGGGCACTGTGCTGGAGGTTGTGGCGTCGATTGTCCCTCGATGGACTCCGTACTCTGTCGACGTTACCGATGGTATAAATAGCTCAAGCCGCGCCCGTTGCTTCAGTTCTGTTTTTCCGATCGCTTCGCTATCGAGAACGGCGCGCTTCTATTTTCTGTGAAGAAAATGTCGTCATCTTCAATGCCTTCGACACCCAGGACTGGGTTCAAGAAGTGTGCAGATTGTGGGTCTAAGATGTCGATCACCGATCCCCACCGGATTTGCCTCTGGTGTCTTGGTTCCAGTCACCGAACCGACGACTGCGGGTCCTGCTTATCAATGACCGAGAAAGCTCTTCGTGAGAGGAGAGGTAAACTGTCGGTGGGGAGGGTGGCCTCAAAAAAAGTTATGTCAAAAAGACACAAGAAAGCGACTGATTCTTAGGAATCGGATCGACATAGGCACTCAAAGAGATCTCGATCTAGGAGTAGATCGAGACACTCTTCGTCATCATCGAAAAAAATGAAGAGGAGACATAGATCTCCCTCATCATCTTCTTCTTCAGAGTCGACCGAAGAAATTTGTTGCCCGACTAAATCGGATTCTCCCAGTAAGTGGGAAGAATTCTGCAAAAAGATGATGGAGGTTTTCGAGAACACGGCCCGACCCCCTCGAAAGACCCCCGAAAAAGCCATACCCCTAAAGTCGCTCCATTGGACGACAAAGGGAAATCCAAGGCTACCATGGCAAAGACCTGTAGCGTCGAGGAATCCAAAAAAACTCGAGTCGACGTAAAACCGTCGAAGACTCTTCGAGAGTCGAGCACTTCTCCAGTGCCTTGCAAGAAACACAAGTCGTCGAAGGCTTCGACGACTTCTTTGACGCCCTCGGCGTCAATAATTTCGACTCCAAAGCCAAAAACATCCTCGACACCATTATCAAAGTCATCTTCGAAGACCCCTTCAACAACTTCGAAGGATTTGCCAATTCCTTCGAAGCAGATGGAAGAGGAAGAAAGGAGATTCACTCCTTTGCCCAGGTCAGACTTTTTCAAATCTATGTCAGCAATTTATGAAGAGTCTGCTTCAGAAGAAGACGAGATTACTCCTTTGGGAGTTACTTATGGTACAAGACAAGTTCCTGCGGAACTTATTGACCAGGAATCTAGAATGAGAGACCTGAGTGATAATCTACATTCTGCCAGTGGAGTTGCCACATCCCCAGAATTAGAGTTCGCCAAACCTGATCCTGCAGAGCATGCAGATGCTGGGTACAGGGGTCTTATGATCAGGGTAGTTGAATTTATGGGTTGGGGTAATACTTAACCCATTTTTGAACAAGATGACATGACGGATATAATAGTCAAGGGACCTCAGAAAGATCCTGTTCTCCCTTTCCCCAAGGCCCTTCAAAGGACTGTGGAGAAAAACTGGGAGAAACCAGAGACTATTGCTGCTGCAGATAGTACTTTTCCAAAAAAATATAGACCAGCTGGAACGGATCCTGAATATTTGAATAAACATCCGACTCCAGAGAGTTTAGTCATTCAGGCAGCATCAACTTCAAAACATATTTCCCATCTGTGAAAGGCACAGTGAGTAAAAGCAGTGGCTGCGAACTCTCAAGTGGTTAATAACCACTGAACAGGTTATCATGTCTGTTCTTGCGAGAGAGGGGCGCCCGCTACCTTTGTATAACTATTTTTTAAGGAACCTGGGATTGGTAACCCTAGGTCTCCTGGGGGCAACCAGACGTGGTCTCCCTCTCACTGTGCTTAGAGAGGCATCAGCTTCACCTCACTGATGATCCCCAACAAGGGTGAAACACGTGTATGGGGTTGCTGGTGGTACTCTCGTTCAGATTGGAGTTGCCATTGTATTTCGGTGCTGGACTGCCCCTGGGCAGGACAAAGACTGATATGCAAATGGATATTTCCCATCTGTGAAAGGCACAGTGAGTAAAAGCAGTGGCTGCGAACTCTCAAGTGGTTAATAACCACTGAACAGGTTATCATGTCTGTTCTTGCGAGAGAGGGGCGCCCGCTACCTTTGTATAACTATTTTTTAAGGAACCTGGGATTGGTAACCCTAGGTCTCCTGGGGGCAACCAGACGTGGTCTCCCTCTCACTGTGCTTAGAGAGGCATCAGCTTCACCTCACTGATGATCCCCAACAAGGGTGAAACACGTGTATGGGGTTGCTGGTGGTACTCTCGTTCAGATTGGAGTTGCCATTGTATTTCGGTGCTGGACTGCCCCTGGGCAGGACAAAGACTGATATGCAAATGGATATTTCCCATCTGTGAAAGGCACAGTGAGTAAAAGCAGTGGCTGCGAACTCTCAAGTGGTTAATAACCACTGAACAGGTTATCATGTCTGTTCTGGCGAGAGAGGGGCGCCCGCTACCTTTGTATAACTATTTTTTAAGGAACCTGGGATTGGTAACCCTAGGTCTCCTGGGGGCAACCAGACGTGGTCTCCCTCTCACTGTGCTTAGAGAGGCATCAGCTTCACCTCACTGATGATCCCCAACAAGGGTGAAACACGTGTATGGGGTTGCTGGTGGTACTCTCGTTCAGATTGGAGTTGCCATTGTATTTCGGTGCTGGACTGCCCCTGGGCAGGACAAAGACTGATATGCAAATGGATATTTCCCATCTGTGAAAGGCACAGTGAGTAAAAGCAGTGGCTGCGAACTCTCAAGTGGTTAATAACCACTGAACAGGTTATCATGTCTGTTCTTGCGAGAGAGGGGCGCCCGCTACCTTTGTATAACTATTTTGTAAGGAACCTGGGATTGGTAACCCTAGGTCTCCTGGGGGCAACCAGACGTGGTCTCCCTCTCACTGTGCTTAGAGAGGCATCAGCTTCACCTCACTGATGATCCCCAACAAGGGTGAAACACGTGTATGGGGTTGCTGGTGGTACTCTCGTTCAGATTGGAGTTGCCATTGTATTTCGGTGCTGGACTGCCCCTGGGCAGGACAAAGACTGATATGCAAATGGATATTTCCCATCTGTGAAAGGCACAGTGAGTAAAAGCAGTGGCTGCGAACTCTCAAGTGGTTAATAACCACTGAACAGGTTATCATGTCTGTTCTTGCGAGAGAGGGGCGCCCGCTACCTTTGTATAACTATTTTTTAAGGAACCTGGGATTGGTAACCCTAGGTCTCCTGGGGGCAACCAGACGTGGTCTCCCTCTCACTGTGCTTAGAGAGGCATCAGCTTCACCTCACTGATGATCCCCAACAAGGGTGAAACACGTGTATGGGGTTGCTGGTGGTACTCTCGTTCAGATTGGAGTTGCCATTGTATTTCGGTGCTGGACTGCCCCTGGGCAGGACAAAGACTGATATGCAAATGGATATTTCCCATCTGTGAAAGGCACAGTGAGTAAAAGCAGTGGCTGCGAACTCTCAAGTGGTTAATAACCACTGAACAGGTTATCATGTCTGTTCTTGCGAGAGAGGGGCGCCCGCTACCTTTGTATATCAACTTCAAAACAAACTGCTTATCCAACTATCCCTCCAGATAGAGAGGATAAAAAAGTTGATGCCTGGGCACGTAAACTTTTCACGTCGGGCAGTATGGCACTTAAGTCGGCAAATGTCACCTGTACCCTAGCCAAATTTACCCATACCCTGTGGGACTGTATTTCGGCAGCGGCTGATCATATTCCGGAAGGCGAGGAAAGGGAAGGCTTCCTGAATACAGTCAAAGACGGGAAGGAGGCAATGGGGGAATGTCTCCAGTCTGGACTGGATACTGCTGATAGTATCAGCAGATCCATGGCTGTAAGCGTTGTGCTACGCAGATTTGCGTGGTTGAGGAAGTCGGGTTTGCACCAGACGTGCAAGCTAGACTCCTCAACATGCCCTTTGATGGCTTCAGGCTCTTTGGCAGAAAGGCTGATGAAAGCCTAGAAAAACTTCAGACCTCGAAAGCGGCAGCTAAATCACTTAGCGCCTCTTTGCGCCAGCCTCTAAAACCCTATTCCGGCTCATCTTCCTGGAGGGGTCGTTCTTTTCGATACTACTCCTCTTTTGGTAGAGGAAGAGGACAGGCTTCTCAAAGGGGCAAAAGAAACTTCCCTCATGGAGCACGAGGAAGAGGTGCAAAATCAGCCTCAGGAGCGGCATCTGTACCCTCAGCCACTCCTGCAGCCGCCTCCAAATTCCTCTGAGACCTTGTTACACAAAACACCAGTGGGAGGCAGGATCTCTCAGCATCTGAAGGAATGGCGGGCCATTACCTCAGATGCTTGGGCACTGGAAACAGTAGCCCAAGGTTACTGTCTCCCCTTTCTAAAAAGGCCTCAGAATCATCCACCGGGAGCCAACTCCGCCAAAATTCCAGATCCGCTCCTGTTGCAGGAAATTTTAACCCTGCTAGAGAAAGGTGCCATAGAACTGGTACCTGTAGCGGATAGGAACAGGGGTTGGTACTCGCCATATTTTCTCATCCCAAAGAAGGACGGAGGACTGAGACCCAGCTTGGACTTGAGAAACTTGAACAAGTTCCTTAGGAAGGACAAGTTCAAGATGGTGACTCTTTTTCAGATCCTTCAGGCTCTCCAACTCCAAGATTGGTTGGTATCATTGGACCTTCAGGATGCTTACTTTCATGTGCCAATCCATCCAAAGCACAGAAAGTACCTGAGATTCGCGATTGGCAATTCTCATTATCAGTTTCGAGTTCTGCCATTCGGGTTGACCTCCGCCCCGAGGGTTTTCACCAAACTGTTGGTGGTTGTGGCAGCATGTCTCAGGAGAGGAGGTATTTACATATATCCCTACCTGGACGACTGGTTGATCAGAGCAAGTTCTCCAGAACAAGCTCAGGAACATCTTTCGATCACCTGCCACTTCCTCCACAAATTGGGCTTCTCCCTCAATTTCAAGAAGTCCCACATGATACCATCCCAGAAGCTCCAGTTTATCGGAGCAGTCTTGGACACTTCCTCGGGAAAGGCCTCGCCTCCCAAAGTGAGAGCTCTCCACATCCAGCAGATGGTAACGAAGTTACAGAATGCTCAACGTCTACCGGCCTTTGATTTTCGCAGGTTGCTCTGCCTCATGGCATCCTGCATTTTCCTAGTACCAGAGGCCAGGTTGAGAATGAGATCCCTTCAATGGGCACTCAGAACTCAGTGGTCCCAGTTCTCAGGGAATATGCCGAATATTCTGCAAGTCCCGAGTGTAGTTGCTCAGGATCTTCTATGGTGGGTTGCAACTACAACATTCTGAAGGGAGAGTATTTTTGGCAACCATGGCCGGAGATAACAGTAGTGACTGACGCCTCACTCATGGGGTGGGGAGCACACACCAACGATCTGACAATCAGCGGTTGTTGGTCTCCATCGTAGTCCAAACTACACATCAACATGTTGAAGCTGAGGGCAATCAGACTAGCTCTGAAGGCCTTTCGGCCCTCTGTACAGGGAAAGAATGTCCTGATAATGACGGACAACACGGTGGCCATGTACTACCTCAACAAAAGAGGAGGAGTAGGGTCACTACCACTGTGCAGAGAGGTAATACAGCTATGGTTCTGGGCAATACGAGAAGGAATCTCTCTATCGGCAATTCACCTAGCCGGAGAGAAGAACACAGCGGCAGACGCTTTGAGCAGGCAGAGCACGGTCTCTCACGAGTGGGAGATAGCTCAGGAAGTCCTTCTGGAGATGTTCGCCCTTTGGGGAACCCCTCAAGTGGATCTGTTCACCACCGCGATCAACCGGAAGTGCGATCAGTACTGCTCAAGGGAATTTGCTCAAAGAGGAGCTCTAGGAGACGCATTCGTAGTGGAGTGGAAATTTCCACTGCTGTACGCGTTTCCCCCAGTCCCCGTGATTCCTCAAGTAATCAGGAGGTTGAGAAAGTTCAGGAAAACCATGATTCTTATTGCCCCGGATTGGGCCAGGAGGACGTGGTACCCGGACCTTCTGGACATGTTCATCTGCCCTCCAATACGTCTTCCGCAAAGAGAGGATCTTCTCTCGCAAGAGGAAGGTCGGGTTCTCCATCCAGAGGTCAAGACACTCAACCTTCACGCATGGTTTCTGAGAGGTTGAGATACAAGGATTGGGATCTTACGGATGACGTAATGGAAATCTTGTTATCGGCCAGAAGACCAGCAACAAAATCTTTGAACCGATGTCGCTGGAACAGGTTTGGTGCTTTCTTTTCTGCTACATCTAGCTAATCTGGGGCTCCAGATAGGAACAATCAAAGGATACCTTGCTGCGCTGTCCATTTTCAAGCGCTCCTCGGAAGAGGTTTCATATTTCAAAATACCGTTAATAATTCATTTCTTAAAAGGACTTACTAATGTATACCCTCCAGTACCTTTTTATGTACCAACTTGGGATTTAAATTTAGTACTAAAATTCTTGACTTGCATACCTTTTGAGCCTCTGCATTCATGTTCATTGAGGCTTTTTAACTCTAAAAACTGTCCTTCTTGTGGCCCTATCATCAGCCCTCAGGGTTAGCGAACTTCAGGCTCTCTCATGCAAACCACCATATACTATTTTTTATAAGGAGTCCTTAAAGTTAAACCTTAGTACTTGCCAAAAGTAGTCTCGGACTTCCATTTGTCACAAAAAATAGTATTACCAACTTTTTATCCTCCTCCTCATCTGGGCAAGGAAGAGGAGAGATTACACAGACTAGATCCCAAGAGGGCTCTTAGTTTTTACATCTCTAGGATGGCTAAATTGAGACAAGATGACCAACTATTCGTGAGTTATACTGGTCAAAAATTAGGCTTATCTGTAACAAAACAGACCATTTCCCGCTGGATCATATTAGCCATAGTTGAATGCTACAGATTAGCGGGAAAAGAACCACCAGATGGGCTTCGTGCCCATTCTACAAAGGGAATGGCTACTTCTGCCACTCTAAAGAGGGGAGTCCCGGCAGCAGATATTTGTGCAGCTGCAACCTGGAAAACAATGCATAATTTTGTTAAACATTATTGTTTGGATACTGCCTTCTCTAATGAGGGGTTATTTGCCAAGGCAGTTCTGCATTCTGTCAACGAAAACTGAAATTGTTACTCCCGCCTCCAAAATTGCTACTGCTATGCTATGGGAGCCTATCACAAGATGAGGAATAAGTGGGAGGACACGATCCATTCGAAGAACAAGTTACTTACCAACTGTGACGTTCTTTCGACTGGATGTTTCTCCCACGTATTCCCCATCCTACCCCACAGTACAGTTTTGCATTTTCTTACACTTTCCTCTCATGAAGAATGTATCGGTCCTGGGGCACGCCTGGGTGTTCCTCCTATATGTTTCATCGAAAAAACAGAACTGAAGCAACGGGCGCGGCTTGAGCTATTTATACCATCGGTGACGTCGACAGAGTATGGAGTCCGTCGAGGGACAATCGATGCCACGACCTCGAGCACAGCGCCCTCTGCCGAGAAATGTTTTTACCGAAGCAGCGAAGCTGGAGATAACGAATTATCACAAGATGAGGACTACGTGGGAGGAACATCCAGTCGAAAGAACTTTACAGTTGGTAAGTAACTTGTTCATCATTGGCGTAACGAGCAGGCGATACGCCAATAACAGATCTGAGGATGTCTGTTCATGGGTGGAGAACCCAACCTACAGACTGAAGAAAGAAGGTGGTGGCGTGCAACAGAATCGAAGAAAAACCCTTTCATCGCCGAAACCGCCAAAGAAAAGCAAAGGATGTTGGAAGAGCGACACAGGATGGAACCAGGGAATCATCCTGACCGACCATGGAGGCGAGAAAGAGAACGCTGACCTGGTGATGCAGATCCCCCTCAATACAGGTACAGGGGAGAGCGGGAGACCTGAGGAGCGAGGTGTAAAGAGTAAAGATCATAACAGGACTAATGCATTCTCATCCCAGTGATTGACGAACGTATATAAAGGGGGAAGGTCACTCAGGGACCCTTTATCCGCATCCCAATGATTGTCAAAAGTAAATGAAGAGTGAAGTTCATTCAGGGGACTGACATACTTATCCCAGTAATTGGCAAAAGTATAAAAAATACTTAGGAGTACATGATACATGCTCCTGTGAGTGACAAGACTGTGAGAGGAATAAGAGTAAGACAAGAGACTTAGTCTACACATCTAGAGTAGAGGAAAAGTGTTTAGAGAAACAGGTGGAACAACTACATAAGGGTCTTGGAAGTCACATTGAAAGAACTGAAGGTGCTATTACAAGGAATATCAAGAGACTATTTGAAGATATATTGAAGAGACTTGTGCTGAGAAGCACCACAGGAGAAGGGAGTCCTTCTTCTGGACTGTTATGTATTTATAGTGGTAGGGTCAGCTTAGGCAAGTTTTGACGGAGGACAGACTATTAAGTTTGGACTTCACATCTGACGACAAACCCCTAGTTTAGTTTTGTTAGGTAGGGCATCACATAGACTAAGGTTAGGGAGGCATTTTCTTTATTATTCAAATAAAAGCAAGTTGAACATGACACCTTATAGGCTCTCTCCTCCTTATGACCTATCACTGCCTCCTACATTCTAATGTTGCCAGCGGCCCAGTTCTCATCAGGTCGTTTCTGTGGCTACTTTGGGGACAGCGGTCTCAGTTCTGCGGAGACATGTCTGACCTTTTTCAGAGCTCAGCAAATGTGTTTCCGGATCTAATATGGTGGTCCTTATGAGACCACTTACTGAGAAGGGTGTTGCTACGGCAACCCTGGCTCCAACTGATATTGGTCTAAGAAGCGCATCCCCGAAGGGCTGGGTCACTTACCTGTTAGACTTTACTGTGAGTGGATTGATCTCCATTGGAAGTCTAAGAGCATATTAATTTATTTGAACTCTGGGTGATTAGGTTGGTACTGGTCTGGTCTTGACACACAGCACAGGTTGGTGTGAGGTCTTGGCCTCTAAGCAGGGAAACCATGAGATTATGGTTCTGGAATCTGCAAAATGACGTGTCTGTTGGTGGCCCATATCGCCAGTAGAGTGTGTGTCGTAGCAGATGCATTAAACAGAAGGACCTCTGCTTCCCATGCGGCTTCATCAGGAATTTCTGGAGGACATATTCTCCTTATGGGCAACTTCTCAAGTAGACCTGTTTGATTCCAGTGTGAAAAGATGTGCAAATCTGCTCTAATAAGTTTCCTCAAAAGGGATCTCGGGTGAATACACTGACATTTGACTGAACCGTTGATCTCCTCTTTGTCGATCTCAGGAGACTAAGGTGGTTCGGGTCCACTTTGTGATTGCTCCGAATTGTGCTCAGAGGACGTGGTACCCAGAGCTTGTGGACATGTCCATTTGCCCACGCTGCCCAGTTTCTCCTTGGCACCTCCCTGCTGCAAGTGTTGCTCTCCCATTTGGGGGGCAGGTCCTCCATCTGAACCTCAGCAGTCTGAGCCTTAATGCTTTTCCAAAGTAAACTGCCGCTGGAGATAGTATGTTCTGTGGGAAAGGTAACTACAGAAAAGCAAGTAATTTGTTCTTCTAATGGATTCCTTGGAAGGCAAGAACGGGAACAGGGGTGGCTTATGCTTGGAAGCCCTGGCAAGAGCAACTGGCCGGAGCAGTACAAGATGTGGTGAATCCAGTGGAGTCATCACTGTTTCCCGCCGGTGACCTCCTCCTCCTCCTATGTGGCCAGGAGACGGCAGCCGCTGCCTAATTCTGACCCTGGGGACGGTTATATGAGGGAGGATCACATGAGAGGAGACAACTTCTAAACCTCAGGACTGACCAGTCCTATTTTAGCTTCAGACGTAACTCCTTAAACTGGCTACAATCCAATGATACATGAACCTTGCACACTTGTAAAACTTCCCAGTCACCTGATCACGAATATGCCCGTACACTGTATCATCACCACATGTATAACTAGCATCTTTGTAACCGATTGTCTACACTACTGTAACCTACTAAATTGTATTTCCTTTGCCTGTAATGTACTTATTCTGTGTTGTAACTAAGCTTCAAGTATTCCTATCTGTTGCGCTCGGCTACCCACGGGTTTGGTGCGCATTACCAAATAATAAACAAACAAAAACAACTACCAGGGAGATATGGTGACTTCACTGGAGAAGACGCAGTATTTCCCCCATTTCCTATGAAGAAGAACCCCCCCTTACCAGAGTTCTAATGGCCTATTGTCACGTTGGTCAGATCCCCACCTTTGACTCCAACACTCACAACACATGCATAACACCTGTTTCCAATATGCCATTATGTGAAATCCCTGAGAAACACCACGTAGAAGTTAAAAGCCCAATGTTTTCTATGGACTCCAAATCCCATAACCACTCAGGTACTGAGACGAGGAGGAGGATGGAGGAGTGCATGCAAAGTGACAGCAACACGAACCACAACACGCAGACTAGTTTTTGCACCAAACATACAGTGTGCGGGACATTTAAAAATAGTTACCGCACTATGAGAGTGTGCAATGCAGGAGGAAGCAGTGCAGGAGAGGACGCTGCGCTCCCATCTGGGGCCCTCTAGCAAGAAGCATACCGGAAGGCCTGCTGGCATTCAGAAGGCAGCCGGAACAGCTGAGGAAATGCAGGCAAGGAAACAGGGTCACAGAAATTAGGGGAGCCGCGTAGGTGCTCCTGGAGGTTAGACTGCGCCCAGAGGCCACACTCTTCAGTCTTGGACGAGAGGGGAAACCGGCGTGCCACTGTAGAGCCGCGCAAGACTCTGAAGGAGTGTATGCACTTGCCACAGTGGAAAACGGGTGAAGGAGCAGTCCCGCAGAGGCGCAATCATGATTGGAAACGCTGGAAAATAGCGGTAAGTCTGCCCAAAGCTACTGGGGCATTCCGACAAGCGCAACAAGACCAGTTGTTTGAAAATTACAAGATTGCTAATGTAGAAAATGCAAAAAGGCTGTTCAAATGTCACAAAGTACAAAATTCATACCCAATAAGAAGAATGTTTGAATGCAGACAAGACAAAGTCCAAAAGCAAACTCCAGCTCAATACTGCGGGGGGGGGGGAGCAGTTTGAACAAGTGCTAACAAAAATAGATATACCAAGTACTCACAATACATGATTTTCTGGTGCAATTAAAGAACTGAGATACACATAAGTCCTGGCAGGTGAGTATATCAGGCAGCTGAAGTTGTATAGAGATTCCTCGCATTCTACAAGGTTACAAGAAGTCTTCAGAAAGACTTCTACCAAACTGTATTGCTTAAACCAGAACTTTGTGGGCTCAGAGGAGGTCCAAAGGAACTGTGAGTTAAAGAAAGACTTTTTGCCATCCTGTTTAAAGAATCCAGGGAAGGGAATCGACCTC
Source organism: Ambystoma mexicanum (assembly GCF_040938575.1). NCBI lineage: Eukaryota > Metazoa > Chordata > Amphibia > Caudata > Ambystomatidae > Ambystoma > Ambystoma mexicanum. Next base: position 82,361,831 of record NC_090936.1, read on the forward strand.
TGGGTTCCAGGTCATTTCCCTCGAGAACATTTTTGCTGGAGTTATTCAGATACTTTTGATTAACATCAAGACAAAGACAAGGCTTAGATACAGCCTGGGAAGAGAAGTCCAAAAAAGTGAGTTCTTGCCAGATGTCATGAAAGCAGAAAGACCGATGGAGCTTTTCAACTGTTAGTAACCCTGGTACAGCTTACATTGGAAAACCTAGCTACTTTGTTATTTAGAATAGGTTTGGACACTTTCAGATTAGACTTTGTGTACTCTTCTGTTGGCCACTTCTAAGAACACTGTTTTGTAGAACCTGGTGTCCCCTAACCTGGTTACATTTTTAAAATAAAAGTTGTTGAAACATTACCAAATTGTCTTCGAGTCTCTCACGACCATGTGTCGTGGGATCACAATACCCAATTGTTAACTCTGGTGGCATTATGTGGGCTTCCAGAGGGACAAACTGACTTTCATAAGGCTTTTTCAAGTTTGTATGGCCTCATTACGAGGTTGTCGGTAACACGCCGGTGCTACCGGCGGGTTGCCGCCACACCGTAACACTGTTTCCACCACCTGAGATCCCGGTGCGACCGGGACATTACAAGTCCCGGCAGCCCGGGATCTCAGGCGGCGGAAATCGCAAATCCCCATAGTGTCCCGTTGGACTATATGGGAGTGGGGAGACTGAAGCACCGTTAGCAACAGTGCCGGTGCCTCTGTGAAACCTGTGCTTACTGCGCAGATGCCCTGGCAGTCACAGTTGTAATCTACCGGTCCAGAATGGGTGCCCATACGTTGCTACCGGCACCCTTCATTCCGGACCGGCAGACTTGTAATGAGGTTCTTGGTCTCCTTTGATTGGTAGTTGAAAAGGGAGTGTCCCTGAAAGAAGTCAGTGTTGTGCACATTGCGAAAAATAACAGAGGCCACCTCCAACATGATGCATCTTATGTGGCCCTCAATCAGAACCTCCAATATGCGAGTAACAGGATGATGAATCACATTCTCCCTGGTTACCCGATTTCCTACCAGCAACATCAACGTTCCTGAACCTGCTCAAATTCTTCATCATGACCATGTCAACAGGATGTCGAATGCAGTTGCATCAGACACTAACATTACAAATCAAATAACTTTTTTTAAGACTGTTGATTAAAAAAGAATTAAGATTAAAAGGTTTTGAACGCTATAGTTTATCTCAGCAAAAAAGTTTCATTGTCCAAACTCAAATGAAATACTATTCTGATTTAGCTGAAAAGAGGAAAGGAAAGATAGGTTTGTCCCTTGTCTTTAATACCATTTTTTCTTGGAGTAGAAATTCTTGAAGTAAAGGTTTCAAGATGATTCCTGGAAAGTGTACTAACTGTTCTTGCAGTTTAATGTATGGAGTCTTTACGTGGCATTGGAAACAGGTGCAATACTGCACACCCGATAACAGACCTGCCAAAGGACAATGCCTAGCCGAAAAATGTAGAGCAATTGCTTGCAAGGCTTTTTAACTGGAGTACGTCTGATGTACGCTTTCATCGGAAGAACAAAAGCCTTCTTGGTTTCATCATGCTATGCATACTTTAATGGATGTTTATTGAGATTTTGATTTGGTGTTTATTCAGATATTATTTAACAGTTTAGTTTTGTTACATCTTGATTGAATATTTTTCAAAATGACAATAAATGAGTGTCAATGTTTCTAATGTTTCATTCTCAAAAACACCTGGTAACAAACTATCCTGTACTCTAATGTATTTCAGAGCTTAATGTTGGTGGAACACCTAAATTATCTTCCCCACGTCGGCATACAGTTTTGTAATGACTAGACCAAACCTGTTAAGTTTAAACATTAAGACAATGCAAATACATATTTGTAAAGTAATAAAAGATGTGTAACATGTCCCACTAGCACATGGATAGATAGTAGCTCTAATCAAGAGTCAGCTAAGAGACACTGAACAATTTTACTTTCATCCTACTGAGTTACTTGTCCTTTTTATGCATGACAGTGGTAACACCATCTGTGTTTACACGCCTTTGTATATATCTATTCACAGGTGTTTATGTTGCTGTGCATCTACCTGGTCACTTTCTACACCTTCTGAATATGCAACATCCACACCTGATGTGCTATAATTTCTTTTTAACAGGTAAAGTGGTTGGTCATGTATATTGTGTTGGGAGCACAGATCTGAAGCATCTCCAAACTGTAGTACCTCCAAAACGGGGGGGGGGAGGGTGAAGGTTCAGAATATTATACTGATGTGGGAATTCTTTACTGTCTGTTTAGAAAACTAGAGAGTGAAATTAACTTTCTAATGGATTGTGTCCTCCCACTGATTTCCTCATCTCATATAAATTCTGCAGAAGCACACAATTTCTGAACATTTCCTCCACCAGGATGTGCTATGCGTCGAGAGCCCCTTGACACCATCAGCCTTGAATCCAGATGTGACGTTGATGCAATAGCCGGCATTGCACACTGACCTAAGTTCCTTTTTTTCTGCATGCTCAGCACACAACGATCGGAACGTCGCACCTCAAAAAAAACCTCTGTTTCTGAAGTACTCCATAAAATGTGACACAATGAGCATTGCAACGGTAAAATGTTGCTATCTGATCCTCACAGGCTATACTTATGGTGTCTATGCGTCGATCGCAAGTTGGCCGACTGCAACTCATTTCTATCGCTGATGCCGAAGTCCTTGAAGGAGAGGCGTTCAGAATTGAAGTTCGGATGATCTTCCTCGAAGTCACCAAGTACGGCGCCCTCTAAGAATTGTCCGTCCAATGAGAAAGTGGTTGAGTCGATCGAGCGACTTTCAGAAAAAAAAACATTGAGAAAACACAAGAGTTCTTACTCCTTTAGTGTTTCCCATCACTCATCTTCTTGGAAGAAAAAAATGAAAAGGATACTCTAGGTTCGTATACGATCTGATTCTGAGCAGAAGTGGTAACATTTCAAACTTAAGATGCTGAACATATTTCAAAAAGGCAGCCCCATCGACCTCCTCTTCGGAGTCAAAGGTAAAGAAAGGGTCGGAGCCCACCATGCAAAATAAAGCTAGCAGGAACTCTAGCAAAGGCTCGTTGAGTGCACCGAAAAGCCAACACAAAGCCTTGCAGATCCAAGAAAGCCCTGTCATCCTTGACGGCCATGGGCGATATGTTTTTTTAAGCTTATTCGGCATCTCTTCAAGAGGCACATCGAAATTTTAAGAACAATTGGTGATGCTTTATGCACTGAGTTTGACGAAGGACTTAATGTCCAACTAAGAAAAACATTTATGACGATTAGGGCGATGAGGCAATGCAGCTCTGGTTCTGTGCGTTGCAAATACAAATCTCCTTATTGGCAATTCATCTGGACAGGAAGGAGACCATGATGGCGGATTCCCTGAGCGGGCAGGGTTCGTTGTCCCACGAGTGCCAGGAAGTCCTTATAGCGGGGATACAACAAGTAGTTATGTTTGCATCAAGCCTCAACAAGAAGTGCAAGCAGTTCTGCTTCAAGTGATTTCCCCACAGAGGAGCACTAGGAGACGATTTGGTAGTGGATGGGAATTATCCACCGCTATATGCATTTCCACCAGTTCCCATCATGCCACATGTCATCAGGAGGTTGAGGAAGTTTGGCGCAACCATGATCCTGAATTCTCTGCATTGGGTCAGGAGAACTTGGTAGCCTGGCTTTCTGGACTTGGCCATCTGTCCACCACGACACCTCCCAAAGAGAGCAGACCTACCTTTTAGAGGAAGGAGGTCTAAGCCTCCACCCCAACATCAGTTTCCACGGCTGGCTACCGAAAAGATGAGGTACAGAGACTGGGACCTTCCGGCAGACATCATGTTGGTGTTGCTTTCAGCGAGTAGACCAGCAACAAAGGCTCTTTACTACTGTCGGTGGAAGACATTTTGCAGCTGGTGCATAGGCAAAGACTTGGACCCTTTTTCATTTGACATGGCTGCAGTGCTCTCTTTCCTGTTACACCTCCCAAGGCAAGAAGTCCAGGTGAATACTGCCAAAGGGTACTTGCCAGCGCTTTCGAATTTCAAGGGAACACCAGACAAAGACTTCTATTTTACAGTGCCACTGGTCATGCAGTTCTTTAAGGGACTGACAAACACTCCTCCCCACCCCCAAACCCCTTTGTGGTGCTGACACGGGTCTTGAATTTGGTGTTCTAATGGGCACACCTTTTGAGCCAATGTATTCTTGCCCGCTCAGGTTTCTCTCCTGGAAGGTATATAAATAAAGGTGAATTCCCTAATTTTTTGTTATGGGGGGATCAATTCTCAAGCAAGAATTAGAAAGGTAACTGAACCAGAGAACGAAGAATTGATTACCCCTCTCTACATATAAGTCCATAACATTGCTCCAACATTTACATTTTTTTGTACCTCTACCTTAGCTGCCACACCAAGAATCAGACACTATAGGACTGAATGAATGGACATATTGTTTTAATAATTGGTAAATGGTACAAAATATAAAACTCCACAATTAAACAGGGGTGTAAGTCATCAACTGGACATTACTTTACGTCATGAATGTCTCAGATTACTATTGTTAGTAATCTTTTTTCGGAAAATTAATTTTACCACATTAATGCTGTAAAGTAATGTCCAGTTGATGACTTACACCCCTGTTTAATTGTGGAGTTTTATATTGATTACTAACCGTAGTAATCTGAGACATTCATGCCGTAAAGTAATGTCCAGTTGATGACTTACACCCCTGCTTAATCTAATGTTTAATTTCTGTTTTCTCCAGCATGGGGTCTGGCATGGATTCACATGCTCATGAATATTCCCCGTCGTCAGGCTGGGAATCCTCGGTAAAGAAAAAACCAGTATCAGTTTTGTTTCTGATCTGTCTTTCGTAGTAGTAACCAATCACTGGTCTCTGCGTCATACTGACCACAGCCAATGACTGCCCTCTACCTAAGCACCGCCTCTGGCAGCCATCTTCAGATTTTTACCGCACGTTCATGTGTTGGGATCCTCGTGCTATTGCTCTCGAGCGTTAGTGCTATTTTTTCACGTTTTTTCTCAAAAAAATTCGTTTTTTCGGTCAAAAGAGCCTCAAGCTCCACCCACTCTCCATCCGATCAACGGGGACCCGTGTCGGATTCGTCTGCGCCCCTCAAGGGTGAAGATTCGTCGAGCTACGCTTTTGGAGGACTCCAGAAGTTTCTCAGGCCCGGACATGGCCCAGGAGAAGGGAAGCTCGACGCCCGGAAAGCTGTTCAGGATCTGCCCTGGATGCCAGCTCCAGAACGTCTTTAAGGAGGACGAACACTCCTTTTGTCTCTACTGTTTGCATGAGGACAAGACGCACGTGGAGAAGGACTGTGCGTTTTGAGGCAACATGTCGGAGCGGACCATGAAGGACCGCCATCAACGTCTCGCCAACTGGCTGGAAGGGAAGAGCCCGTCCGGCGAGAAGAAGAGGAAGAAATCCGAGCGGTCTTCTAAGACCTTTGAGGACGCCCCGGCGACGGGGGTCCAACATAAGGCCAAGCACTGCGAGTCCGCTGGCACCGGGAGCACCGAACGGTCGGGCTCTACGGGCGCCAGGCTGGGCGCACCCTCCCCGGCACCATCAACCACGAGCCAACGCTCTGGGTCGGGTAAGAGGAAGGCCGAGCACCCGGCGAGGCTCCTGGAGAGGCCCCGGTCGAGCTCGAAGGTGGAGGGGGAGCGAGGCACTGCCCCCCCCTCAAGGATAAGGCAGTGAGCGCACCTAAGGTGGTGAAGGCCTTAATCCATCCGGCCAAGCCCTCTATCGAGTCTGTCGCGGCGGCCCTGGCTCAGCCTGTGGAGGCTACGCCAGTGGTGGCGACCTCGGGGCTCAGAGTCTCCCTGCCACCGCGGAGGGAGTCCTCTTTTGTGCCCATCGATAGGACCCCCGTGAAATCCCGCGTGGGGAAGAAAAAGGGGGGGCAGGGCGTCGTCGTAGATTCGGCCTCAACCTCGGAGGAGGAGCTGGTCGAAGTCTTAAGCCACGGCCTCGGCGTGGAAGAAGACCGGCCCGTCGGGATGGATCCCGACGCAGGTGACGACGACATCGTCGAGGGTACCGACGGGGCCCCTGATCCTCCGTCGGATTCCCCTCGGCCAGCGCCACGGGACAGCTCGGCGGCCATTTTGTTGGCTATACAGTCCTTATGCTCAGAGATGAGGACGAGACTACCGTTGCCGGCGGAACCTCTCCCGTCGGGGGACCCAGAACCGGGACCTTCTGGAGTTCCCCCTGCCAAGAAAAGAAGGATCCACCCTCCTCCTCCTTTCAGCCGTCGCGCCCCTTCCAGCCCTCCTCCCCGTCCACCCGAGGGGATGATACGGGGACTGACACGGCAGCGACGGGTACGGACGACGAGATATACGACGAGGATTTACCGTCGTCGCCTCCCACCAGGGCTTCTCCGCCCAACGAGATTGGATCGTTCCACTCCATGATCGCCGGGGCATCCGAGCTTTTCCAACTCTGCCCTGAGGAGAAGAAGAAGGAAGGTTTCCTTTATCAGCGGCACGAGGCCAAGAGGAAGACGGTCCTCACGGTGCCTCTATTGGACGACATTTGGGATGAGGGCCTCACCCTCCTCAAGAACCCATCCACGACGCCAGCTAGAAGAGACCGGTACGAGAAAAACTACCGGGTCCCGGACACGGCCCCCCTGTGCCTTTGGGCGCAGCCTACCCCAGACTCCGTCGTCTCCGCGGCGGCCAGGAAAAAAGCGGGGGGGGGGGTGCGGCCTCCACTTCGACTTCCCCACCGGACGGCGAGGGAAAGAAATTGGACGCTATGGGACGCAGAGTCATCTCGTCTGCAGCGACGACGATTAAAGCTGCCAACGCCTTGGCTATCGTGGCCCGATACGACAGGGAGCTCTGGTACAAACTGGCTCCCCTGCTGGACTTCTTGCCGGACGACAAGAGGGCAGAGGCCCTGGAGATCCTGCAGGAAGGTGAGGTGGCTTCAGACCACGTCATTACCGTTGCGACGGACATCGCCGACACTGGGTTCCGCCAGTTGGGCAACGGCGTTTGCCTTAGGCGGCGTGGATGGCTCAAGGCTACGGACTTCCGTCAAGACGTTCAGACCAGAGTCCTGGACATGCCCTTCGATGGGAACAACCTGTTTGGGAAAACAGTGGACGATTCCCTTCAGGCCATTAAAGCGGACACCGAGACGGCCCGGGCCCTTGGAGTTCTACAACAACGACGGACGCCCTTTCGGAGCAGCGGAGGCAAGGGCGCCTCCAAAGGTTCCGGCGGCGGTTTCTCATCCTACCGTCAAGCGGCCCGCTCGTCGTCTCAGGAGGCCTACAGAGGACGAGGCAAATCTGGCGGACCCCGCCGTCGTCGCCAAGGGCAAGGCGGCAAGGCCTCGTCGAAGCAGGATTGAACCGACCGTGGGGTCGGGCCCCCACCGAAGCACCCCGGTGGGAGGCCGGCTGGCGAGCTTCGTCAGCGTGTGGGCGTCCATCTCCACCGACCGTTGGGTGCTGGACGCCTTGGCCCGGGGCCACGCGCTCGAGTTTCAGAGAAAGTGTCCGCGCGTCCCCCCCCGTGGCCAGGAAAGAACTTCACGTCCCTCAACTTCTCCTGGAGGTGAAGGCGATGCTCAAGAAGGGCGCCATCGAACTCGTCCCAAAGAGGCTTCGGGGCTCCGGAGTCTACTCGAGATACTTCCTCGTGAAGAAGAAGACGGGGGGATGGCGCCCCATCCTGGACCTGCGACGTCTGAACAAGTTCATCAAGGCGCAAAAGTTCCGGATGGTCACCCTCCAGCACGTCCTGGGCCAGCTGGAGGAAGGAGACTTCCTGTCGTCGTTGGATTTGGAGGATGCCTACTTCCACATTCCCATCTTGAAGGGGGCACCGAAAATTCCTCAGGTTTGTGGTCCAAGGGCGCCATTACCAGTTCAAAGCCCTTCCCTTCGGTCTACGGTCGGCACCCAGGGTGTTCACCAAGTGCCTCGCACCGGTGGCGGCTCAGCTGCGCCGCGAAGGGATCCACGTCTACCCCTACCTGGACGACTGGCTCATCCGAGCCAAGACAAGGGAGCTCGCCGTGGTTCACACGGCAAGGACCGTCCAACTTCTCACGGACCTGGGATTCTCCGTGAACTACGCCAAATCCCACCTGGTGCCCGCGCAAGACGCTCTGTTTCTGGGAGCGAGGCTCGACACAGTGTTCCTTCTGGCCTCCCCGTCGGAGGAGAGGACCAGGACCATCCTGGGCAAGGTGCAGCGGATGTTGGTGGCCGACGCGGCCAAGGTGAGGTCCATCAAGTCCCTCCTCGGAATGTTGTCTTCCTGCATCTACCTCATTCCCATGTGCAGGCTCCGGATGCGCCCGTTGCAGGAGTTCCTGGACGCGCGCTGGATCCAAACGACGGGCAGCTTCGAGGAAAGGATCACACTCGACGAGAGTTTCCGACGAGCGATCCGGTGGTGGGGCACCCGCGCGCATCTGACGGCGGGCATGGACTTCCAGACCCCAGCCCACCAGGAGACAGTGACCACGGATGCCTCCCTGGAAGGGTGGGGAGCGCACACCGAAAATCTGCACGCAAGAGGCCTTTGGCTCCCGACGGAGAAATCCCTACATATCAACGTCCTGGAGCTCCGTGCAGTGTTTTGGGCCCTCAGGTCCTTCCTTCCGTCCCTCAAGGGCAAGGTGGTGAGGATCTTCACCGACAACACCACCACCATGTTTTACATCAGGAAACAGGGCGGAACCAGGTCCCCAGCACTGTCCAAGGAGGCGCAGGACCTGTGGCATTGGGCAGTCGCCCAAGGGATGTTTCTGGTGCCGTTTCATCTGGCAGGGATAAAAAACACCATCGCCGACTCACTCAGCAGGGAGCTGCGCTCGTGCCACGAGTGGGAACTACGGCAGGATCTAGTGGATCGCCTCTTCCGACGGTGGGGCACACCCCAGATCGACCTGTTCGCGACGGCGACGAACTCCAGAGCCGGAGGTTCGCCAGCAGGTTTCCCCAGGCGAGGAGCATGGGCGATGCGTTCTCGTTCCCCTGGGAGGGCCTGTTCCTCTACGCGTTCCCTCCTCTGCCACTGCTAATCCGGCTCGTCAACCAGCTCAAGAGGTCACGGTGCAGGATGATCCTCGTCGCACCTGCGTGGCCGAGGCAGATATGGTTCCCGGACCTTATGGCTTGTCAGCGTCCCCGCCAATCAAGCTGCCGGTGGACGCGGATCTGCTCTCCAGGGAAGGAGGCGCCATCCTCCACCACGACCCGAAATCGCTGAACTTGCAGGCCTGGCTCCTGCAGCGCTAGAGTTTGGAGGATACGACATACCGGCCGACTGCAGAGAGGTTCTTGCAAAGGCCAGGGCGTCCTCGACTCTTAAATGCTACGGACACAAATGGAAGAGGTTCTCTGTCTGGTGCCACGCACAGAAGATTAACCCTCTATGGATTACGGGTCCCCAAGTACTGCCGTACCTGCTGACGCTGGCCAAAGCTGGTCTGGCACACGCGTCCATCAAGATTCATCTTGCTGCGATCTCCCGATACACCAGAACCACAGGGCGGAGGTCCTTGTGGTCTCATCGTCTGGTGAAAGAGTTCATGAAAGGACTGTTCAGATCGTTCCCGCCGGTGAAGGCTCCGGCCCCGGCGTGGGAGCTCAACGTGGTGCTGACCAAGCTCATGGGACCTCCGTTCGAGACTCTGCACTCGGCCCCGTTGAAGTTTCTGTCGTGGAAAACAGCGTTTCTTGTGGCCATCACCTCCGCACGACGGGTGGGAGAGATCCAGGCCCTTTCCTGCAAGGCCCCGTACTTGACTTTTCACGACACGAGGGTAGTGCTCAGGACGCACCCCTCCTTCATGCCCAAGGTACCGTCGGACTTCCACCTCAACGAACCCTTGGTGTTGCCTGTATTCTTCCCGTCGCCTTCGTCGCCGGCTGAGAGGACTTTGCACTCGCTGGATGTGGCTAGAGCGCTGAAGTTCTACGTGGACAGCACGAAGTGTTTTCGGAAGACGTCACAACTCTTTGTGAACTTTGGACCTGTCAATCGGGGGAAGGCTCTCTCGAAGGCTTCCATTTCCAGATGGCTCTCCGGCTGTATCATGTACTGTCATCGGTTGGCAAACCGACCTCTGCCTGGCCGTCCGAGAGCCCATTCCACCAGAGCGATCGCAGCTACCATGGCGTTCCTTTCTGGTGTGCCCCTGCTGGACATATGCAGGGCTGCTACGTGGAGGTCGACGCACACCTTCACGAAATTCTACTGCATCGATCGGGATTCCAGGGAGGAGTCCAGGGTCGGCCAAGCAGTGCTGCGCAACCTGTTCGCCTGAGGTGAGCCTGGTGAGGAGGTAAGATGCTTAATGTTGAGTTTGATGTAATGCTTAATGTTGAGCCTTTGCCACCTCCCGTGGTTGTGCATGTGTGTACTGCTATGTATTCTTTATTCATGAGCATGTGAATCCATGCCAGACCCCATGCTGGAGAAGGAACAAGTTACTTACCTGTAACTTGTTCTCCAGCATGGGTCTGGCATGGATTCACATGCGAACCCTCCCGCCTACCCCTCTGCGGCTCTTCACTTGGTCATGCTGCCACTTCACGTGCTTCCAAATCTGAAGATGGCTGCCAGAGGCGGTGCTTAGTTAGAGGGCAGTCATTGGCTGTGGTCAGTATGACGCAGAGACCAGTGATTGGTTACTACTACGAAAGACAGATCAGAAACGAAACTGATACTGGTTTTTTCTTTACCGAGGATTCCCAGCCTGACGACGGGGAATATTCATGAGCATGTGAATCCATGCCAGACCCATGCTGGAGAACAACAGTTACAGGTAAGTAACTTGTTCCTTAGTTTGTCTATGTGCTTGTAACCATTGCATGTGACATCCACATTTTACTCAAATTGTGGAGTTTTATATTTTGTACCCTTTTACCAATTATTAAAACAATATGTCCATTCATTCAGTCCTATAGTGTCTGATTATTGGTGTGGCAGCTAAGGTAGAGGTAAAAAAAAATTAAAAATGTTGGAGCAATGTTATAATGTTGTTTGAGCACTAATTATGCTATAAAACCATTTCACTCTTCTACTTCCGGACTTATATGTAGAGAGGGGTAATCAATTATTCGTTCTCTGGTTCAGTTCTCTCCTGGAAGACAGCCTTTCTGATTGCCATGACCTCAGAATGCAGAGTGAGTGAGCTCCAAGCTATGTTGTACAAACCACCTTTCAAAATGTTCACCAGAAATCGGGTTTCTAATGGATTGAGTCCTCCCACGGATTCCTCATATTTGATATTTCCATATCCTGCTTTGCAGTCTCAAATGTTTGACAGCATAGGGCACTGTGCAATTAAAAATAACAAGCAACATTTTTACCTAAATATTTCTGCTGAAAAAAATATCGTATTTTTAAAATATATATATGGGGGTGGGTTAAGGGGTTAAAACAGGTGAGGAAGAGTTTGGGTGGTATTATAAACTAAGGGAAACAGAGTGTTTGGGCCCCCCAAATAAAAAAAGGTTTAGTTAAAAAGGTTTTAATTATTTTTTAATTCAGTAAAATCACATTTAACCCATTTCCAAGTCCGGATGTGACGTTGATGTTAGTATAAATAGCATGCACTGTGCCCGTTTCCTCAGTTCCATTTTTCCACATGCACAGCATGCTCTCGGAACGGTACGACTTGCCTTACTGATTTTGCTTCATCATTTCTTGTTAAATTTCTATAATGTCTAAACCGAAGGCAGGCTTCAAGAGATGTGTGGGCTTTGGCTCGAAGATGACGATCAGAGATCTGCACAGAATATGTCTCTGGTGCCTTGGTAAGGAGTACAAAGTCATTGAGTGCGGCTCCTGCCAGTCGATGACTAGTAAGGGCTTAAAAGAAAGACAGTTGAAACTCTGCCTAGGACGGTTAGTTTTTAAGTACCCACCTTCTTCTTCCTTTAAAGAGGAAAGGTAGGAGCTCTATTGGAGACAGGTCTCCAGAGAGGCCCAAGAAACGCTTCAAACATTCCAAGCGGTCAAGGTCTAGCAGCGATTTCCTTCACTCTTAGTCTTCCTCTTCAAGAAAGAAGTCGAAGAAATGTCGCCATCGTTCTTCGTCCTCTGACTCCTCACCCGAAAAGCATCTGGTATGTTTTCCTGATAAAACCACACCAGCTGGCATATGGGAAAATTTCTGTCAAACGGTGATGGATGCGTTTTCACAGGCAGCCCCTCCTGGTCCCTCGAAAGAGCCAAAGAAGGCCAACGATCCCACCATGTCTTCCAAGACCGGCAGTGAATCGTCAAAGGCTTCGACTTGTGCACCCAAAAACCAGAGTCAGAAGGCCCCACAGATGTCTCAAGTAGCATTGAACGTGCCAACCATAGAGATGTAAAAATATTTAGGAACTTCTTTGTTGATGAAATCTACGTCTAAGGGCCCTTCAACGTCAACCTCAGACCCAATGGCGAGTTTTAAAACTGAAACTAAAAAGGAATTTTCAAGTTCTTTGGGTCTGTTTTCAAAGAAGACAATGACATCATACCCTTTGGCTTTGCAGGTTTTGGAGCACCTAATGTTGCAGAGGAATTGATCTCGGAGCAGCCTCGTTCAGAGGATCTAGCTGCTTATCCTAAAGATGCCAGTGGGCTACATACTTCACCTAAGGTAGATTTTGATACGTCTGATGTAAATGCTCACCCTAATGTGGCGTATAGTACCGTTATGAACAGGGTGTTAGAATATTTGTGTTGGGGGCACCCTGCAGAGATTACCTTACAGACTTTCTGCATAAAGGTCCACCTAAGGAGCCTGTGCTACCTTTTCACACAACTCTGAAAACCCCAATTTTAGTGAACTGGCAGAAACCAGACAGCACTCCTGCTGTAAACAAGGAGTTGGCAAAAGGGTACAGCCCTTCATCTATGACCCTGACTTTCTCTCCAGACACCCTAGGCAGCTTCTTCCACCTCATGAGCTGCAGCTCATCCGACCGGCCCACCAGATAGGAATGATAAGAAATATGATGCTCTGGCCATGAGGGTATTTTATGCGGGAAGCATGGCACTTAAAGCCATTAATGCCTCTTACGCTCTGGCTAAGTATACATATACTTTATAGAATGTAGTTTCCCAGGCAGCAAAAACATTCCCGAAGGGTGAAATGAGAGATGGTTTAAATAACATCATCAATGATGGCAAGGAGGCTTTCTGCCAATCCCTTTAATCGGGGCTTGATGCATCAGACTGCGTCGGTGTATGGTAATCAGATGTTTTGCATGGTTACGCAAGTCTGGATTTGCCCTTGATGTCCAATCAAGGCTACTAGACTTGCCCTATGATGGCTCCAATCTTTTTGGGCCAAAGGCAGATGGCAGTTTGGAGAAGCTGCAAGCTTGGAAGTCTGCTGCAAAATCTTTGGTTGCAGCCATTCGTCACAAAATCTTTGGGTGCAGCCATTCGTCAGCCGCAATAGCAACACCCACCTTCGCAGGCTTGGAGAGTGCATTCCTTTCGCTATAACTCCTCTTTTGGCCAAAGAGGAAGAGGCCAAACTACCCAAAGAGTACAGAGACATACACACACGCCCTTAGAGACCGTAAGGGAAAGACTGCCCAGACAGCCACCTCCTCATTGGTAAGTAAAACTATCTTTATTTCGAAGCATATTAAAACTTTGTAAAAGACATAAAATGCATATCAAAAACATGCAACACAAAGTATTCAAAATACAGTATTAAAACTATGTAAGTACATTTGTAAAATGCATATACTAACATGACCATTCAATGGATACACAACCACTCTGCGCTGATCAGTGTTTATCAAAGGCACCCAATTTTAATGGCAAAAAAACAGCCAACAGCCACTAGTCCTCGGGGACTTGTCATCCAGATGGCCAGGACACGGCCATCGCTTTTGGATCCAGTTCCTGGGGGTGGACCAGTGCAGGAGAATCACTAGGGTGAGGGGTCCTCGGGGAGTGGGGCGAGTCAACCGATGAGATGCATTATTCCCCCCTTTCCCGTACCCACACCCCTTCCTACCAGGTGGGATATCTTTAGACCTCAAACCCCTCAACCCCCTTCCTACACAAACACTTTCACATGTACAGTGCGCTCAGACTCACCCCTGAGCATCTTAATGGACATGTCCCGCTAATCGGGTAAGGCGAAGTCAGGCGCTTGACTTCAATCACATACATCTGATACCCATTAGCTCGCCCCACACTGATAAAAGGCGGAACATAGAGACACTCTGAGCAAGGTGGAACACGAGAAGGAACAGAACTTCGAGGGGATTGGGTCCTCCGACGTATTCCATATGAATGACAGGTAATCACCACAGCTGTGCTGCTTCGGAACATTTTCGGCATCCTGCGTCAATGACGTCTATACGCTGTCCTCGAGGGCCTCCGTCGAGGCGACGTCACCGGATGTTATAAGTAGGACGCACGATGCCCGCAGCCTCAGTTCTGTTTTTTCCACGAACGTGTTTGCTTCAGAGATCTCGGCGTGCCTTGGTTCTTCCGAGTTTCTATTGGTTCTTCCAACTTGGTTTGTGAAGATTGTATCATTTCTTCCTCTTCTTTCGTCCCGCGGTCGGGTTTCAAGAAGTGTCGGGACTGCGGTTCCAAGATGTCGCTGACGGACCCGCACGACGCCTGCCTCTGGTGCCTCGGGGAGGACCATGCTATGGACGATTGTGACGAATGCCACTCGCTCACGGCGAAGGCCTTGCAGGAGCGGACGAAGAAGCTTTCGGTAGGTAGGGTTTCCAAACCCCGTAAGCCGAGGTCCACTGGACTTTCCACCGACGATTCGAGGGGCGACTCTGCTCGTCGTCGGCTTAAGTCTAGGGGGTCTCGGTCCCGGAGTGGGTCCCGCCATTCCTCTGCCTCTTCGAAAGCGGAAGCACTGTCACCGTTCACCTTCCCCGTCCTCGTCCGAGGACTCTGCCCGTCGGCGGGTTGCTTGTCCCAACAAGCACTCGACTCCTGTGGAATGGAAGCATTTCTCAAGAAAATGTTTGATTTTTGAATCACAGGGCTCCGGTCTGTCCGCGCCTTCGAGAGAAGCCGGCCGTGACCGTGCTAGAGCCACCACTCGCACGCCGTCAGGCTCGGGTGGTCGGCGTAATCTTCGAGAACCTTCGAGGTCTCGATCGGACAAGGTGGATCGTTCTAGCCATGCCCGCTCCAGGTCCCGGTCCTCGACGCCCTCGAGACCGTCGGAGCCTGTGAGGTCTTCTTCGAAGACGTCGACGCCATCAGCGCCATGTCCGTCGAGAGGTTCACTCGAGGCTCCGGCTCTGAGGAAACCCTCAACGCCATTGGCGCTGAGGCCGTCAAAGGACACGCTCGGGGCACCGCCGTCGAGGACTGTGTTGAAGCCGTCGGCGCCACGCTCGCCATCGACGCCGATTCCATCAACGTCCTTGACGCCTTTCGAGGATGCTTTGTCGGAGGTGCCCCATGGCACGGTGGAACCCCCGAAAAAGGCTTTGGCCAAGTCCAAAAATGTTTTTGTCCCTTTGTCTGTGCCCCCATTCCAGCCTCTGGATTATATTTCTGAGGTGGAAGAAGGGTCAGAGGAAGGTTTGGTTCCTGATGAGGTACCTGACGAAATATTGTCTGGTCATAGCCAGTTTGAAGACATACGTCATTCGTTGCATGATGCCAGTGGTCTGGACACCTCCCCAGAGTTTGATAGGCCTGAGCCTGGTACGCACGCCGCGTCTTCGTAGCGGCGGCTTATGTCAAGGGTTTCGGAGTACTTGGGTGGTCTGCGCCCCCAGTGGATTTTCTGCAGGATGACCTGACAGATATCCTGGACCTTGGTCCACCAATTGACCCGGTTCTGCCATTCCATATGGCCTTGCAAAGAAGGGTGACGGCAGCTTGGACTGCTCCGGAGAGTTGTTGCTGAAAAAATACCGCCCAGCCAGTGGCGACCCCGGCTACTTGTCTGTGCACCCTACTACGGAGAATTTGGTGGTGCAGGCAGCCACGACCCCAGCTAAACAGGGTTCGTACCCTACCATCCCTCCTGATAGGGACGACAAGCGTTTTGACGGTTGGGCAAAGAAAGTGTTTTCTTCAGGGGGTATGGCTTTGAAAGCAGTCAACTCTGTGTGTGCCTTAGCACGTTTCACTCATACTCTGTGGAATTGTGTTTCCTTAGTGGCTGAACATATTCCCGAAGGGGAGGAACGGGATGGCTTTCTTGCTCTTGTACAGGATGGCAAGGATGCCATGTGTGAATCCGTTCAGTCGGGTCTGGACGTGGCAGACTGCGTCAGCCGGTCCATAGCGGCGAGCACCGTAATGCGCAGATTTGCGTGGTTGCAGAAGTCGGGTTTGCTCCGAATGTACAAGCCCGCCTTCTCAACATGCCCTTTGATGGTGACTATCGTTTTGGCAGCAAGGCTGACGAGAGCCTTGAGAGATTGCAGACCTCGAAGTTTACAGCAAAGTCGTTGAGCGCTTCAGTTTGCCAACCTCCGCCTTTTCGTCCTAGGGGACAGCAATGGAGGGGATGTTCCTTTCAATATTATTCGACCTTTGGTAAATCGAGGGGAGCTGCAAGTCAAAGAGGCCAACGTAGGAGTACCAGAGGTGGAAAACAGGGTACTCCAGGTGCCAAGTCCGCTCCAACAGTTGCCTCTTTGCCTTCAGGCACTGCCGCAGCCGCCTCAGGTCAGTCATGAGGCCATGTCCCATGGTTCGCCGGTTGGAGGGAAGGCTGGCGCAGCATCTTGTAGAATGGCGTGCCATTACTTCAGATGTGTGGGTTCTGGAGATCATAGCCCACGGCTACTGTCTTCCTTTCCGGCAGAGGCCTCATGACAATCCAACAGGGAATCTCTCTTTGAAGAGTCCGGATCCGCTCCTTACGCAGGAAATCAAATCCCTGCTGGAGAAAGGAGCCGCCTGTAGCGGAGAGGAACAAGGGACTGTATTCCCCTTATTTTTTGATTGCGAAGAAAGATGGGGGTTTGAGACCCAACATGGACTTACGTGGTTTGAACAAGCTCCTCAGGAAGGACAAGTTCAAGATGGTTACTCTCTCTCTCATCCTCCAGGCCCTTCAACTTCAGGACTGGTTGGTGTCTCTCGACCTCAAGGACGCTTATTTTCATGTGCCGATTCCTCCCAAGCACAAGAAGTACCTGAGATTCGCGGTTGGCTACTCGCACTTTCAGTTTCGGGTCCTGCCGTTCGGATTGACCTCCGCCCCGAGGGTTTTCACCAAGCTCATGGTGGTGGTGGCAGCGTATCTCAGGAAAGGGGGATTTACGTCTATCCCTACCTAGACGATTGGTTGATCAGGGCTTGCTCTCCGGAGCAAGTCCTGGATCATCTGTCAGTCACCTACCACTCCCTTCACAGGCTGGGCTTCTCCCTCAACTTAAAGAAATCCCATTTGACGCCAACACAGCGGCTCCAGTACATCGGAGCAGTGCTCGACACATCCCTTGGGCAGTGTTTCCCTCCCCAGGTGAGGGCTCATCACATTCTGCAGATGGTGCACAAGTTTTAACATGCCCAGAGTCTCCCGGCGTTCGAGTTTTTAAGGTTGCTCGGCCTCATGGCATCCTGCATTCTTTTGGTGCCAGAGGCTCGACTGTGGATGAGATCTCTGCAGTGGGCTCTCAAAATGCAGTGGTCGCAGTCCTCCGGCAGGATGTCGGACCCCGTTCAGGTGCCACCCTCGGTCGCCCATGACCTTCTGTGGTGGGCCGTCGAAGGCAATCTGATGAAGGGGGCTCCATTTTGGCTACCCTGACCGGAGGTAACGATCGTGACGGACGCATCCCTCACGGGATGGGGAGCTCATACCAACGAGTTTACAGTCAGCGGTCGTTGCTCTCCGTCGGAGTCCAGACTCCATATCAATCTGTTGGAGCTGAGGGCCGTCAGACTTGCCCTGAAGGCTTTTCTGCCGACTGTGCGAGGAAAGAATGTCCTGATTCTGACGGACACCACAGTGGCCATGCACTACCTGAACAAAAAGGGGGGGACAGGGTCACTTCCTCTGTGCAGGGAGGCGATGCAGCTCTGGTTCTGGGCCATCCAGCAGGAAATTTTGATCTCAGCAGTTCACCTGGCCAGAGACGAAAACGAGACGGCGGACGCTCTGAGCAGGCAGAGCGCGATCTCTCACGAGTGGGAGCTGGCTCAGGAAATTCTCCTGGAGATCTTCGCCCTTTGGGGGACCCCACAAGTGGATCTTTTCACCTCCAGTGTCAACCGGAAGTGCGAAAGGTTTTGCTCGCGGGAATTTACTCCAAGCGGAGCCTTTGGGTACCGCGTTCGTGTTGGAGTGGTCCTTCCCACTGCTGTATGCGTTTCCTCCAGTCCCGTCATCCCGCAAGTGCTGCGGAGGTTACAGAGGTTCAGCTCCCGGATGTTCCTCATTGCTCCGGCATGGGCTCGGAGAACGTTGTACCCGGACCTTCTCGACTTGTCCATCTGCCCTCCACGCCGTCTTCCCTACCGAGACGATCTGCTCTCACGTGAGGGGGGTCAGGTTCTCCATCCAGAGGTCAGATCCCTCAACCTTCACGCTTGGCTTCTGAAAAGTTGAGGTATAAGGATTGGGACCTCCGTGAAGATGTGATGGAGGTGTTGCTTTCGGCCATATGGCCTGCAACAAAGTCCCTGTACCGTTGTTAGGGAGAATTCTCTGTTTAGGCTGAATTTCCTAACCTAGTGAGTCCCCCAGCAGCTTTGCTGGATTTTTGGGGTTTATATTATTCTCCTGCCAAGAATGAGACTCTTTTACCCTCACTCTTGGACATGATTTGAGTGTGTTTCTTTGAATCTAGATGTGTCTAATGGGCTATGGGGTCTTTTACTCCATAGGGTTTCGTGTGTTTTTGTGATGTGTTACACGGCACCATCCGTGCATAGTGACCCCCCAGTATAGACTCCATACCCTGGGACTGACTACTGTCTCCCAGGGCATGTAAAGTCACCATTGACTTTACTAGTCTTAAATTCTGAACAGAATCAGTACAAACCCCCTGATCGAGTTTTGGCTGGTGGCAGTGGATACTACTTTTTATATTCAACCGCGAATATTTTCCTATGGGATTTCCCATTCTTTTAGGCTACTATCTTTATTTAATTATTAAGGTAGCCTCGAACATGCCGCCGGTTTATTTAATTAATATTAATTCTCCGGTTGGTATTTTTTTGCCAAAACTTGATTCTAAAATGGCGTTTGTGTTCTCTTCTGTGACTCCAACCCAAGTCGAGCCCTTTGTTCCACTTTTTGGCGGGCTTCTCCACAGAAGCCCTCCAAAGTGGTGCCACTATGTCTGGGGTCCTTAGGCGGGGTGGAGGGGAATTTAGGCACCCTGGACTGAGTTGCTGAGGCAACTCAAGTCACACTCCTTCCTGATTGGCCCAAGTGGTGAGCCGGCCGAGTGACAGCTAGGCTGAGTGAATGGGGGTTTGCTGCATAAAAGCAGGGCTTTGGGGACTGGAACTTTAGAAGTCGCCACAGGACCTAAGAATCCGACGAGGGAGAAGCTGAGCCGACCTGCCACGACACCACGACCGGTGGAGCCCTGCTAGACCGTCTCACCACTTTTCCCAACGACAGAGGAGATCTCCCGCCGGAGAGTCTTCTTCCTTTAACTGGTGGGGATAACCAATTTCACTGTCTTTTCGCTTTCCCGACATATCTCGTGGCCGCCTTGCCTGTGCTAAGCACTCCGGCAAACGGGATACCACGTTTTACCACGACCGCGAGATAAAGATACCACCTTTTACCGAAAAACTCCGCGGCTGGTTTCTGCCCTGGTAGTGCAACGACCTGCATCTTTCCTCCACGTCGAGATCTTCTCTTCCCCCGGGCGACGCTGCAACTTCCAACCACTACCAGGAACAACTGCCACCGCTGGAGGATCCTTCCCACTTAAGGTACCGTGTCCTGCCCGGCTCCCCTTGCAACCGACTGTATGGGGTAGATTTAGCCCCCGGCTTTCGAACCTGGGTTAGCCTGGGACACCCTGGCTAAACTTTTCTAAAGCCTCTCTAAACTCTTTTCTGAACCCTCTGCAAGACTTTCTAAGCCTAGTGTAACTGTGTGATCTTGGGCGCATTTGTGCTCTGCTCTCTCTAAGAGTGGGCCCAGCCGTTGGACTTTGGCTCACCCGTGACTTTTTGCTCTCTGCCTTGCTAATAGTGTTCCTGAATCGTAGAGTGGTGTAATCCTGCATATTCTGTCTTTTTCCCTCCCTTTTCCACAACCTTAGTAGAGTGCAATCTAGTTAAGCGCTCACCTCTGTATGAAAATAAGTGGTGTTTACTGTGATTTTCTAATAAGGGGAAAAGGGGTGTATATATCATAATAGTAACTGTGTTTAGAATATTTTACAATAAGAGTGCTGGAGTGTTTCACTGTGTGTTTATAAATAAATAATTATATACTTTGATACCAAAGCTCTGGTCAGTGTTTGCTTATATTATTGTATCTAAGTGCCTATTGAGTATACTTTGCATACTGCCTAACTCTCTTGAGGGAAGTCTGACTGCTCAGCCACAGCTACCAGGTAAACCTGGGTGGTACAGACTGCTACCAAGTGGATTTACTGCCAACACCTGTAGTCTTAAATCTTTTGCAGTGGTCCCTAAGGGAACTGCACAGGTTTCTGCCTAACAACCATTGCCGTTGGAGAAAGTTCTGCGACTGGTGCAGGGTACAGAATGTGGATCCTTTTTCATCTGACATTCCTGTGGTTCTGTCTTTTTTGCTTTCTTTAGCCCACAAGGGCCTGCAAGTGGGTACCATTAAAGGTTACCTGGCGGTGCGGTCCATATTTAAGCGCTCGTCTGAAGAGTGTTCTTATCTCAAAATTCCTTTAATTTCTCAGTTTCTGAAAGGGTTCACTAATGTGTTTCCACCGTCACCTTTCCAGGTGCCCGGTTGGGATTTGAACCTTGTTATAAAATTCCTAATGGGTGCTCCATTTGAGCCTTTACATTCTTGTCCTTTGAGACTGTTAACCCTTAAAACTGTATTTTTAGTTGCGGTTACTTCCACTCGCAGAGTGAGTGAGTTGCAGGCACTTTCTGTTAAGCCACCCTTCACGGTGTTTCATAAGGACAGGGTTGTCTTTAGGGTTTGTCCTTCCTTTCTTCCGAAAGTGGTGTCAGAATTTCATTTATGCCAGAAGGTCATTCGTGCGGCATTTTATCCTCCTCTACATCCTAGTAAGGAACAGGAGAGGCTCCATAGGTTGGATCCTAGGAGAGCTTTAAGTTTCAACATTTCATGCATGTCCCGGGTCAGCGTGGACGATCAGCTCTTTATAGGATATGCTGGAAGGCACTCAGGACAAGCTGTTACTAAGCAGAATTTGTCTAGATGGATTATTTTGGCAATTTCTGAATGTTACAGCTTGGTGGGTAAGGACCCTCCGGTAGGCTTACGGGCCCATTCTACTAAGGGTATGGCTGCCTCTACTGGCCTGCAGAGGGGCGTTCTCATTTGTAACATCTGTGAAGCAGCCACATGGGCTTTGGTCCATACTTTTGTAAGACACTACTCCCTAGATTCTATCCATGGGCAGAATCTGGCCTTTGGCAAGGCGGTCCTCTATTCTGCAATTTGATTGGGCATTCTAAATTTCTATATTCTAAATTCTTTTCCCTCCTCCATACGTTGGTACTTCTTTGGGAGTCTGTCATAGATATGGAATACGTTGGAGGACCCAATCCCCTCGAAGAACAAGTTACTTTCTTACCTGGTAACGTTCTTTCGATGGGATGGTCCGACAACGTATTCCATATCGCTCCCTCCCTACCTGCCCCGCTACAGAATTTCTTATGCGATTGCAGCTTATGTTTCAGCAAGGCTTTCTGTGGTCATACTGGCAGAAGATTGGTGCCACACGTTCTGGGGAAAATACAACTGAGGCTACGGGCGTCGGGCATCCTACTTATAACATCCGGTGACGTCGGCTCGATGGAGGCCCTCGAGGACAGCGTATCGACGTCATCAACACAGGACGCAGATGGTGAAAATTTTCCAAAGCAGCACAGCTGTGGTGATCACCTGTCATAGATCTGGAATACGTCGTCGGAGCATCCCATCGAAAGAACATTACCAGGTAAGAAAGTAACTTGTTCTTCCGGGGCGAAGGTGAATCTACTGGAGCAGAGCGATCGACAGAGGGACGAGAGAAAAGGGTTGAAAACCCAGGCGATCCCTACAGGCAGTTGTTGCCTCCGAAGAGCCGTGAAAGATAGGCAGATAAGGCCAGATCCCAGACAGGAAGATTGCATTGCGTCTCAGGGGCGCCAGCAAACCTCCCGGGTGAATGACAGAGTTGGGGAGGCGAGGTCAAGCCCGTGGTATTAACTATGACTCGTGAACTGAAACCGTAAAGACAAGAAAGGAATGAACACAGCCAGTGAGTTGGCGAGCGACATGAAACACCTGTGTGTGTTAAGGGAAGATTGAAGTTGTAACAGTGTATCGCACAATTGAAGGCTACACGCGTGAATGAAACGCAAAGGAAGATAGATCTGTGGTAAACTTTAAATTACTGATAATTGAAGCAAGTGATACCGAGTAGTGGAGAGGTCAGTAGCCCACTTGAAAGTTTCTGCATAATGGTCAAGATTAACCCCGACAAAAGGGGGAGTAAAAAGGTAAATGTTGAACTTTTTTGTGCTTATGATACTGAACTACCCAGACCAAGAGACACTGGGGCAACTAACGCAAGAGTCTGGGCTGAAGTGGTCCTGCGGAGGTCTATAGCAAAAGAAACTCGGACATTCAAAAGTCTTCAACATCCGTAAAAGGTCTAAGCCCAACTGAGGGAGCCCAGAAGTGTGATAAGTTAGGGGAAGGGAACCCCTAAAGAAGGTGAATTAAGCTTGGGGAAGGGAAGCCCGCCAAGTGCTTTGGTTGAAAGTTCTGAGCCCGACGGAGGGAGACCCATGTGAAATTTTTGTTGAACTGTGAACTTTTTGTTGAATTGTGAAAGAACTTTTCGAACACTGGAAAAGTGACTTTAATGTGTGTTAGGGAGAATTCTCCTTCTAGGGCTAATTTCCCTCACCTAGTGAGTCCCCCAGCAGCTTTGCTGGATTTCTGGAGTTTATTTTTTTCCACCTGGTAAGAGGGTACATCTTTTTTTCCACTCTTATATGTGTTTTGGCCTGTGTGTTGTTACTCATTGTGTGATCTTGGGCACTGGAGCACACCACTCCAAGTGCCCCTGTTCTTGTATGGGTTACACAGCACCTTTAGTGTAGTAACCCAGGGTTGTCTTTTAGACTTCCCTCTGACTCCATTTCGCTGGGGCTGACTACTGTCCCCCAGAGAAAGGTAAAGTTGCCATTTACTTTACATAGTCACTTTTACCACAGACCCAGTACAGCCCATCTTACATGGAGTACTGGAAAGGGCTAATCTGTACCCCTTTTCTGTCTGTACCTCCCTGAGCATTGGTTTACTCTTTTAACTTTTAGACTTGGCTGGTGGCAGTGGTATCTACCCAAACTTTTCTACCGCGTTTATATTAGATAAACGTGGTACTGTTCTTGGCTCTTCTATTAGCCTCAAACATAAACCTGCTTGACCAAATCGTCTTTCGTTTGGCTCTGGTTGGGTTTATTCGCCATTTCTTTTTGTTAAAGTCCTTCTTGTGTTTTACTTTGCGCGGCAAACTAGGTTCGCCTTCTTTGTTCACCGTCTTTTTGTCCTTTTTGTCCTCAAGGCGCCTGGGGGTCTAGGTGGGCTGAATGTGAAGGAGGGGTGTAGTCACCCCTGCACAGGGTATCCTAGGAAACCCAAGTCGCACTTTGCCATTATTGGCTGAGGTGGTTGTCCCGGCTGGACAACCCCCCTGCTGCGTGATTGACAGCCAGGCTGTGTGAATGGGGGTTTTGCGCATAAAAGGCAGGTCTCTTGGGCTAGAAGTCAGAGTCGCCTCTGGAACTACAAGGAACTGAAGAGAAGCGGAGAGAACGATGGCTGCTGCAACTACCACGTCCCGGTGAAGCCCTGCTGCAGTCCTGAGCTATCTACCCTTCGACGACTAAGAGAAGACCCAGACCGGAGTCTTCTTCCCTTGAGCCTGGTGGGGATAACCAGCTCATCTTATTCAGCCAGAGATCTTTGCCGTGGTCAAAATCACTGCACACTGCTGTAGTGGTCCGGATAGCCACCTGCTGAGCCTCTCCTGTTTTTAAGGAGCACACCTTTTCGTTGTCGCTGTTGTTGCAGACCCCATTCAGACGTCCTCCTTCACAATGAAGCTCCAGGAATCGTGGGTCTGCGGGAAACCAACAGGAACAACTGCCAGGGCTCCATCTGCATCGTGGAAACAAGGTACTGTGTTCTATTGGAGGAAACTGGGTGAACCCCTTTTCTTCATCTCCAAGGCTCATCCTTGTCTTCCCTCCTTCTTATAACTTTTGCTTCCGAACATTGACAGTATTCAAGTACTCTTGGGCTATACGGAATCGTGAACTGTCTAACGGTGTGATCTTCGGCACAGGCCTCCGGTGTCATCTAAACCTGGCTCCGACCCTTTGACTTTTGAACTCCTGTTTCTGAGTGTTTCTCGATAGTCTGCCTAACCTAAATATTGCCTGTGATTTTTGCCTCCAATTCCCTCTGGGTATCTCAGGTGCTAAGTGTGTTCTTGCCCCGGTATAATTTCATGTCACGGATACGCATTCATTTAGTAGACCGAACTGTCAAAAAGTGATCGCAACCGTATCCGCAGTATTGTGTTTTGTTCATAACACCGGTTCATTCAAACACAGGGTACTTACCTTGAGACTTACTGTACAAAGTGAATTGGTTAGTTGTAGTATATTTAACGTGTGGTTTTGTTTAAAGTTTAATAGAGGTGTTGTGTTTATAACTGATGGTTTAAAAATAAATGTACTTATATTTTTTTACCTGAAACCTTGAGTCAGTGTTTGCTTGAGTCACAGTAATTGTGGTCCCTTTGTGTAATCTCTGCTACTGCTCATATACTCTTGAGATACACCTGGCTGCTCTGCTACTGCTACCACTATAACTTAGTAGTACAGGCTTGTACCAAAGGTAAAACTTGTATTGCCACCTGTAGTCTTAATTGTGTGTAGTGGTCCCTAAGAGCACTGCACAGGATTCTGCCTAACAATGTGGAAGGCCAGGCGGGTCTCGATCCACGTTTTGAACTGCCTTTGTTTTGAGAACCTGAACCAGAGTGTGTAATTCTTTCCAAGGGGCCGCCTTACTCCGTGCTGTCCAACGTGGTGAGGAAAGCCAACTCAGCCATTTTGATCCTTTAAGTCATAACACTGATTTTCCTTTGCATACACATTCCCCTTTACACACTTTTTGTCTAAGAGATAGGGCAGGCATTAGGTTTTATTCGTATAGGCCATTTTGATTTGACAGAGATTGACTAGGACTGTGTTTTCTTTTATTATTTGGTGGTATAGACTATTCCCATCATAGCTATAGGTCAAAACAGGAGTTTTTTTGAATAAAAGTTTTTGAAATTGTACATTTTGTGTCAGCATCATACTTGTGATACCATGCCTCCCTTACAAAGCCAAATGTCAACTAACGCAAAAGATAATAAAGGATCTGTTGATCTCAGACACAGTCAGGAATATCTCCTGGTTGAACTATCTGTAAAAAGCATTCATCAGTCTTGGCCTTCTAAGTCTTTATGTCACTCCTGCAAGTATTTCTAGGGATGATTTATCCTTGGTTCGGCAAACATTTTTGGTCCTTAGAAGAGTTACATGCCCCCATCCCCCCTCACAGTTGGTGAAGGACTGGAGCGGGAACGACAAACGGGCGAAGAGACATCCCGGGGGAGAACACTGCGGCCCGCAGCATGGTGGTTAAGTCTCAAGGCGACCAGAGGTTACTGGGCGGCCTTACGCGGCACCGACCAAGGAGCTGCAGAAAAGAGCACAGGAGATGGATGCAGTCAACAGCTGAAGGAGACGGATTCGGAGGAGCGGCCCCAGCATGCCACGAGAGGACTGAAGCGTTGTGGAGCTGGGCAGGCAAGACCACAAGCTGAGCCAAGAGAAGGGGAGTGGAGGACTGCCTCGGTGGGACGCCCGCTCTGCCCTCCAGGATTGCTGAGGGAGAAGCACCAAGTGGGCAGAGAAGCGCCTGGTGTCAGGCACAGGGTGCAGTTGGCAATCAGAGAGGCTGCCAGCGCAGGTGGCAGGAGACGGCTGGAAACACCCCGGGCAAAGCGGTGAGGAGGTGTGGGGGCCCCCAGCAATAAGGACAGTTATCAAATTGGGACATAGAGATATGGTGAGGTGAATGAGTGCTGCTTGCCACAAAGAACAGGCCCAAAGTGGGGGTGCAGTCAAATGTAAGTGGGCTCTGAACCCTGAGTCCTCTCCTTGATCGAGGGGCAAGCGGGCAACTGGGGACCTCCACAAGCAGCGGATGAAAAGCATAAATGAAGCATAGGCCTCCCGCAAACCGGATTGCGAAAGGTGTGCAGGAGCCGGGTTTGGGCTGCAGGCCTTGCCACTATGTGGCGACTGTGTAATAAAGCACCCTTTTCACGGAGGACAGCAGCAAGTCGCTCAGCACAGAGTCAAGTAGCAAGGCCAGGGGAACAGGCTACCACAGAGGGGGCCACACCCCCATTGAGCAGAGTGGACTGCAGAGGCACGCCATAGCCCACAAGGGCGAGCGGGGAGTGTGACCTTGTAAACAGACAGCAGAGAGGTGTACACACTTAAACGAGACCGCTAAATTCCCACTTGAATGCAACAAGCAGTGTGCACGGCGTGCTGTGCTCTGTCCGGGCGGGGCATCCGCGATCAACATAATGGTGAAAGGACAGCAAAGGATTGATCACTTCGCGGCCCCCAAACAGAAGGGGCACAAAAATCTGGTCATGGAGCAGGATGCCTCAGGACCGGGGGCGGAGAGGAATGAGTGTGTAATGTGGGAAGGGGTGCTAGCGGCCATTCAAGAATCCCAAGCTTCTCTTCAAGGCAAGATACAAGAGGTTCGGACAATGTGTCTCCGCTACAGGCCGACCTGCACAAGACCAGCGAAAGAGTAACAGATGTGGAACAGCATACAAGCACAATAGAGGATGACCTGACTGTGCTTAAGAACCATGTGTGGGGGCTCATTGGCGCAACAAGGGGGATGGAGATGAAGGTGGAGGACTCTGAGGGTTGCTTCCGGTGAAATAACATACGCTTGGTGTGTGTTCCGGAATGTCAGGAGGGACCCAGCGCAGAACTTTATGTGGAAAAGATCATTATAGAGGTCCTACGCCCAAAAGGCCTGTCAAAACTCTTCACAGTAGAAAGAGCACACTGAGTACCGGGCAGACCGCCACCACTAGGGGGACAGCCCACAGCAATAATCACCAAAATATTAAACTTCAGAGATAGGGACATGATATTACAAGTGGCACGTAAAGCTGGCTACATTGAAGCAGATGGCGCCAGCATCTTGATTTTCCTGGATTTCACACAGGAGGTGCAGAAGCAGAGACGATGATTTGATTCAGCTTGACGTAGACTCCGTGAACTGAATTTACGTTACATGACAATCTTCTCGGTGAATTTGAAAGTAATGGACTTGGGTCGCTCCGTCATATTCACCTCCCCGAAAGACACCAGAGAAGGTCAGAGGGTGAGCTCATTGGCCCGACGGGGCAAGGGAAGGAAGTAACATTTACCATGAAGCAATGGTAGTTATGTGCAGTAAGGTGGCTGGTGCGGGGAAGGCCTCAGCTAACCCCATAATCGGGTCTCCTCCAAAGCACTGGGTAGAGGATGCGAGTTGGAGGTGTAACCCGATTGGAGCAGGTTGAAAGGGATGTGGGGGGAAGAAAGGGGAGTATGAAGTTTGGGTGTTGTTAGGGGTGCAGTGGAGGGGGGGGTGCGAGGGAGGGAAGTTGGGTAGAATGAGTGGAAGGAGGGGTGGGCCAGTGGGTGGGTGGGAGTTGAGGGTCAGTTCCTTGTTGGGGGACTGCATGAGCTCGGGTGCCAGTCAGTTGCAGAGATTTCATCAGGGTGCATTACCTCAGGACCGGGGTGGACCCTGCGGAAATCGATTCCAAGGTTGGCGATGGTGGGACCCGCCTTAGAATAAGCACATGGAATGTGCGGGGATTGGGGAATAAAGGGAATAGAATTAGGGTGGGGCAATACTTAGAGACAAGGGATACAGTTGGCATTAATACAAGAGATGCACTTGCAAGGGGGAATTGAAGGGGCTGGATTCTAAATGGGGGGGCAAAGTGTTTGGGTCATCGTACTCCGTGTACGCGAGAGGCGTATTGATCTCGGTTGCCTCTTGGGTTCCTATACAAGTTGAACGTACGATGGGTGATACGGAGCGCAGGATAATAGCTCTAGTGGGCCAATGGGAAGGGCAGGACATCTGTGTGTTGAACGGACGACGGGTCCTATTATACGTCGGTAATGGGGCCGACAGGCGGGCAGCGGGTGGAGTTATATATCTGGGGGGGGGATTTAACTGCGTTATTGACCCGGAATTAGATCACACAGGGAGAAGGGGCATAACGAAACCACTTGCTCGAGAAACGCTGAAACAGGCGATAGAGAGGTTGGATCTCGTGGAGCTATGGAGGGAAAAGCATGGAACAGAGAAAGGATATTCCTTCTGCTCAGGGGTGCATGGGTCGTTTTACAGGCTGGACTACCTATACGTGGGGAGGGAGAGCTTCCACCGTTTTAATGACCCAAGGTATCTAGATAGAACCGTATCGGACCACTCGATATTAGTTGCCGAGCTGGAGGGGGTTAGTAGCCAACCGGGTACGAAGCTATGCCGCATGAAGCAAGGGCTGATGGTGGACGTAGCTAATGTGCAGACCTTGAGAGAAGTGATCACGTCATTCTTTTTATTTTTTATTTTAATTTTATACGGTTTATATAAACCTTTAAAACATCAGGTTGATGGGGGCATGGCTTGGAGCGCCATCGATGTGGTCGCTCCTCTGAGGCCGCCCGTGGGATGCCCGCCGCCGTTGTCAATTCCCGTCGGTTCTAAGCGGGTTACCGTGTCGCCAATGCCATCTAAGGCTACCGGAACCGACATGGCACAACCTGGCCAAACATAACCTTCGACCGAGGAGGCGTTCTACCAGAATTCAGCGGCCAAACTTCTCCCCCGTCTCCAGCCGAAGAAACCAAGATGGCCGCCAAGCCGGAACCCAGCAACACACTCCGCACCTGGTGGTAACGGGGCCGTAGAGCGCCGGGGAGTTGGAGAAGGGGCGCGGACTCCAGCACAGAGCCATCCGATTCATACCAAGGCTGCCCGGAACGCACACGAGTGCATCTTCGGCTGCTGGGGCCTGAGTGCCCGACGCACACTCCGAGGGACCGGGAGAGCGGGCTTCCACCCCTCCCCCGCTACGTGGAACGAGTCGGGACCTCCTCTCAGCGACAGCCGACATCATTACAGAACCGCACACGGGAGGTTCACAGAGGGACCTGGGACCTCCATCAGCGAAGGACCACCGATGGAGACTTGAGGAGGGACGGGGAAGCAGCGAGAGAACTGCTTTCATCTAGAGAGGCCTCGAGCCCATGGGCCTCATCGCAGTGACATACCCCCCCCCCCTTCACGCAACAGTCGGCCATCCTGCACCGTTCCCGACTCACTGAGACCCCCCCCCCCACACCAACGCTTCCTGGGGCGCCCCTGCTCACGCGCCCAGATCTGGACCAGAGAGGGGGTTGAGAGCGATACACACCCCGAGTGCAGCCTCCCACTGCCCTGGGCCCCGCTGCTACTCTTTCAATCAAGACCGCCCAATACGAGCAGCATGTCTAGGCAAACAAAGGTGAGCAAGGGCACAGATATCTCCGCCATGTTTACTGCACCGGAGAAACCCAAGAAACAAGATCCTCCTAAACTGACCCCACAGAAGCCACAAGAGGACAGGGGCGCCCTCGCTGCCAAAGGAGACCTGATAGCCTTCATGGCGGATATTAAATCGGAGTTTCGCGCCTGCCTCTCGGAACTCACCGCTAAAGTTGAACAGACGGACCAAAGGGTCACAGAAATCGAACAGAGGCTCGGAGAAATCGAGGACCATTCTCAGGACCACACTACCACGCTGGGGGAAGTGCAAAGATCCATCGATTCCCTGCACCACAAATGCGAGATCCTGGAGTTCAAACATGAAGACCTTGAAAATAGGGCACGTCGCAACAACCTCCGCATTCGGGGCATCCTAACCTCTGTCCCCGACAGCAAGTTAGCGGATTACGTGGGAAGCTTCTTCGAGGCCCTACTCCCGGATCTGGACAAATCTCAGCTCCTGCTGGACCGGGCCCACAGACTCCGCCCGCGCCGAGGGACAGATTCGGACCCCCCCGTCCCAGATGTTATTACCAGGGTCCACTTCTTCACAACCAAAGAGGCAATATCAGCGATCAGTCGCCAAGGAGAAGAGATCACTTTTCAGAGCACCCCACTTCAAATATACCAGGACCTCTCACCACTTACTCTTCAGAAAAGAAGAGCACTCCGACCTCTGGCATGTTCCTTCAGGAGCAACAGATCCGTTACAGGTGGCTGTTTCCGACAGCTCTCCAGTTTACATATAAAGGCACCCTACGCCGAATCAGCCACCTGGAAGACGCAGAGAAAATCTTACATCCAGCCTCGCCCAGAGATCCTTCCACGCCAAACCCGGAGAGGACCGAGGACTCTGGACCGCCTCCCTCCCCAAAGCCCAAACGCACGTCATGGTCGTCAACCCAGCGGAGCAACAGAAAGAGATGAACGAGGATGCTTCCACGGTCCCAGGTTCTGTCAGCAATTTAGCCAGGACGCAGGTGCCCTTACCTAAATTAGGACCCGCCACCTTTGTCTCGAACTAAGGAACATTGAAGGCGGTGGCGACGGGCCATACCCATGGTTCATACCCACTCCAAGGATACTTTCCAACCTTTGTTCCTTGGAAACCCACAGTACACAATACGTGATGGGACAGTTGGCCCTGTTGGGCGAGGGTACGCTCGTACTTACAATATCGGTCTACCCTCCAGTTAAAGTTGCGGCCCCCCGTTGGGGTTCCGCGTTAAAACCTCAAGTGCAGGATGATATCAAGGGATTCCCCAACAGACATGGCAGATGAATCACCGCCCCACGACCCCCTCCTAACCCAAGGAAAGGAGAGTGAGACTTCAGCGGACCTCCAGACGCTTCGGGTCCTCTCCCTGAATGTTAATGGCCTGAACTCCCCTAACAAGCGAAAGGCAATTCTACTGAAACTCCGGGACGAAGACGCAGCGATAGCCATGCTCCAAGAGACTCGCATGCTGCCGGTAGATGTGACCCGGCTTCGTTCCCGGTTATTCCCGCTCCAATTCTTTGCCTCTGGCACAAACAAAAAAGGAGGTACGGCGATCTTCTTCAGGAAAGTTTTGAACCCACAGATTCTGGAAACGAAAATCTGCCCAGAAGGCCGATTTACAGCAGTCAAATGCCTCCTAATGGGAGATCTATATACTCTCGTCTCGGTGTACGCCCCTAACACTCGACAATCACACTTCTATGACTCCTTGGGCACATCTCTCGCTAGCTTTGTGCAGGGCCAAACAATAGTCGGTGGGGACTTCAATGGGGTTCCCGACCCCACCAAAGACCGGTCACACCCCCCGACTCCAAGCGACTTCACCCAAGCACTTAGCCTCCTCCGACTCTTCAGGACCCTGGAGATAATAGACTCATGGCGGGTGTTCCACCCTGACGAAAAAGATTTGTCTTTTTACTCATTCGTCCATCGCACCTTTTCAAGGATCGACCTGTTCCTGATCTCCCCGCAAACTTTCCCCTCAGTCAAAGAAGTCTCCATCGGCACAAGAGCGATATCCGACCACGCCCCAGTGCTCTTGGAACGCCGGGTTCAGAACCCCAACCTCAATAACCCACGTAAATGGACGTTGTACGACCCGATCCTTAACGACATGGCTACCAGAGACAAGATCGCAACAGGAATAAGAAATTTCTTTAACGAAAATCCAGCCTCGGACACCTCGTTGGCGAACAACTGGGACGCCATGAAGGCAGTAATCAGGGGATCCCTAATTGCCCAAGGTGCGGCCTACCACCGAGACAGGCGTCAGACCCGGACGGCTCTAGAGAACGAACTAAGAGAGGCCGAGGCACTCCACAATGAGAAAGGCTGGTCCCCCAAAACGCAACAGATCATTCGTACGGCAAGGAAAAAACTGGAAGCCCACTATACGGAACAAACCGCCCAACTAATGGCGAAGGCCAAACAGTCATATTACGCGAAGGGTAACAAGGCGAACAAGTTCCTGGTGGCCAAGCTAGCCAAGCGGAGACGCGTCAACGCGATCACTGGTCTGCGTGATCCCAACGGGGTCACACTATACTCAGAGCCCGAAAAGCAACGACTCGCAATAGATTATTTGACCCAAATCATGAAGGCAACCCCACGAAATTTATCACAACAGAAGGAATACCTGCAGCAGGCAGCAGTTCCCCGTCTCTCCGACACAGCGAGAGACGAACTGGAGGAGCTCATTACAGGGGAGGAAGTTGAGGAAGCCATCAAATCACTTAAAACACGGGCCCCCGGCCCAGACGGCTTTTCAACCAGGTTTTACAAACTATTCAGAGCACAACTCACCCCCCACCTGGTTACCCTATTCAACTCCTTCAGGGAAACGGGAACAGTGACCCCATCGATGCAGGAATCAACCACCATCCTCCTGCCCAAACCTGGAAAAGATCCAAGAAGCATAACGTCCTACAGACCGATCGCACTTTTAAACATCGATGCAAACATATACTCACAAATTCTAGCAACCCGCTTAAATGGCATCTTGCCGAAGATCATTCACCCCGACCAGGCAGGTTTCATTCTACACCGGACAGCAGGTGACAACATCCGGAGAACCCTGAACCTGGTGGACCTTGCCTCCCGGAACTCCCAAAAACTAGTCTTAGTGGCTCTCGAAGCAGCAAAGGCATTTGATAGGGTGGATTGGACATTCATGAGACACACCCTAGGGGCCTTCGGCTTCGGGTCAACTTTCCAAACGATGGTTCTAGCCAACTATAATAGCCCTAAAACTAGCCTGAGAATCAACGGACACAGCTCGGCTCCAATCCCCCTATCATGCGGAACCCGGCAAGGCTGTCCACTGTCACCCTTGCTTTTCGCACTCACCATGGAGCCATTTGCATAAAAGATCAGGCGAAACGCCCAAATCAAGGGCATACAAAGTGGCCCCACGCATCACAAAATCGTCCTATACGCGGACGACATTCTGCTCACGATCTCGGAGGCCCACTCATCTCTAAAACACGCGATACAAGAAATCCCCAGCTACGGCGAGGTCTCAGGCCTCACCATAAACTTCGATAAATCATCCGCCCTGGGCAACGGCCTCACCCCAGCAGAACGGGAACCACTGACTAAGATGTGCCCGATAACATGGGAAAAAAGAGCCATCCGCTATCTAGGGGTCCACATCCCGGCTGACCCAAGAGACACATACAAAGCCAATTTCCCCCGACTCTTTAAAGAACTGGAAGGCCACTTGAAACGCTGGGAGACCCAAAAAATCTCACTGCTCGGGCGCATCACTGCATGCAAGATGAACCTCCTTCCGAGGTTCCTATACGCCTGTGCCTCCCTACCAGTAGCGATCCCCACACCAACTCTTCGAGGGATCCAGAGAAAATTGCTGAACTTTATCTGGAAAGGTAAGAAAGCGAGAATCCCTCTCAGAACTATGCTGGGGAGTTCCAAACTGGGAGGATTGGGGGTCCCAGACTTGCAGGCCTACAGAGTGGCAGCTCAATTGGCACAGGTCCAGGCATGGCAAAATACGACAAACCGCCCTAGATGGGTAGAGTTGGAACAATCACGAGTGCCCCTACCCTTACGATTTCTACCACACATCCCGCCTCCCCTCAGGACTCAATGGGGAGATCTCCTGCTATCAACCAAACACACCCTTAGCTCCTGGGACTGGGCGCTAAAACGAAAGGGAGTGCCAAGAGGACTGAGCCCACGCTCCCCGGTCTTCCATAATTCAACGTTCGCACCGGGAACGAATCCTCACAATTTTCGTAACTGGTTTAAGGGCAGGCTGGAGACCATAGACCAGCTGTATATGGGGGGGAGACCTCTCACATTCGCCCAATGCAAGGAGAAATTCCAACTCCAGGAAAGGGATAGATTCACCTACATTCAATTACGCCACTGGTGCTCACACCCCCAAACTCTGCAAGCAGCGACACGCCCTCCTACTGCCCTAGAACTCACTCTGGGAGACCTTCCAACCCGCGGCAGAGTATCCACCCTATACAGGCGCTTCCTAAGTGACTTCCTGACCACAAAGACCCGCTGCCTGGCCCAATGGGAGGCGGACCTGGGTCACCCAATAGAGGATCAAATCTGGGTTGACATATGGACCAGAACACACACCTCGTTCACCTGCATTACCAATAGGGAATGTGCGTACAAGATCACGCTGCGGTGGTACTACCCGCCCCTCCAACTTCACCATATGAACCCCCAGGTGGATCATTCTTGTTGGAGAGGATGCGGCCACCCAGGCTCCTTCTTCCACATGTGGTGGGCTTGCCCAAAGGTCCAACAATTCTGGAAATCATGCCTGGGGTCCATCACACAAATTACCGGAACAACGATTCCCCTGGAACCAGAACCAGTTTTGCTGGGAGCTCCAATCCCCGGGACCTACCCGCGCTCCGGGACCAGAGCGAAACTACTAACTCACTGCTTACTAGCAGGGAAAACGGTGGTGGCCCGAGCTTGGAAAACCCCGGAAGGCCCTCACATAGCCCAATGGTGGACCAAACTTTAGGACATTCTGGTAGCGGAGAAGGTGACGACAGCACAAGCGGGAACTCTCCATCGTTTCCAGAATATCTGGGCCACAGTGCTGGAATTTGACCAGCGCTTCCCCGCCCTGACCTATAAACCTATCAGGGCCCGCTGGATCCTGAAAAATCAAGAGTTCCCTGAGGAAGATACATAGACGCTGAGGCGCAAACTGGACAGCCCAGGAGGGAAGATTCCGCCTACAATGCCCAAGGGACAGAGGGACCAAAGGGAGGAGGGAGGGAGGAAACTCAGGGGGGGAAAAAGGACTGGGGATCAACATGCCTAAATAATCACTGCTTATAATGTTTGTAATTGTCATCCTGCCTTGATTTAAAATAAACAAAGTTAAAAAAAAACATCAGGTTGATCAACCCTCACATCGTATACCATCTCATGTCCACATCAAAAAGCCCATACAGATTTAGGCCCTAGGATCTATTTTATATAGATGGGTTTACTCGTTGGCAGTTTTTGAGTCCGATCCCCTGTCCACAAAACATTCCTTTAGTTCTCTTAGAAATGTTACCAGGGCAAACATTAGTTTTTTATTTGATCCGTCGAGCATAGTTTGCCAACATTCGGCAGCACAGAGTGTTTGGTGCTTACAGATGACAATGCCCAGAGTTCGAGTTCTCAGTTTCTGTAGTCTTGGGGAAAATAAAGTTAAGTGCTTTAGAGTCTCAGTGCTGAGTTCGCAAAAACGGCAGGTCCGATCCAAATTAGTGTTTTGGGTGCGCATGCTTAGACCTTCTTTGGTATCCAGTAAGTAAAGTCTGAACTGCATGTACAAAGATCTTGATTTTTGTTAAGGAAATTGCGATAGGTAAGTTTGCAACTTACCAACCGCTCTTGCTTTGCTTGGAACTTCGGTCAAGAGTCGGGATTTCCGTCTTAGTTCACATGTTTGGTGCCAATCTGAGCTCCATAGTTTTCTTTTAGCCAAGTCAGGATTGTCTAATAGAGTTGCTATTAATGTCATGCTCTTCCAGGACTTCAGGGCATAGCTTATTCCACATGGATAGAACAGTGTACACTTTGTCCTTACTTGGATTATGTAGTATTTGGAACTGAAAGACAGGTGTAGTTATTATGGATTTTCTGAATAAGCATAGTAAGTTCCAGCTTACTCTGGCGTGAATTGAAATTAGACCCAGTTCGTAGCGTATACACACAGTGGAAGTTCCTTTGGGTAGATGTAGGACCCTCACCCAGAAGATGTTTTCCAAAGTGTTCCAGAGATCATAAGAGCATCCAAATGCATTTTCTGCACCAGAAATGATAGCCGGACCGCTTTTTGCAGGTAGAAAGCTACGGTTGGCTTTAGTGAAAATGTCCTGTATTGTTTATTGATGATGGATGCTTGGCACGCCAATTGTCGGCATTTAGTTTTTGCAGTTTCTGCCCAAGGTGCATCATTTACTTTGGCACTTATCCTCATGGCCAAATATTTGGTGTTTTGTGTGGTGTTCAGACTTGTTTTTTCGAGGTGCCACACATATTCGTTTTGCTTGTATTTTTCGGTTAGCGTGTTTTGAAGAATCATTATTTCACACTTCTGTTTGTTAATGTGCAGTCCGTTCTTATGCACATATACTTCAAGAGCGTCAAGTTTACACTGCAGCCCAACAGGGGTCATGTCCAGAAGTATTAAATCGTCGGTGTAGACGAGCCAACTGACATGCGTACCATGAATCTTGGGTGGAAATGTGCAAACTTAGCCGAATGCTTTGCCGGTGTCAGACAAGAATAAGTTAAGATGATAGCGGCCAACGGGCAGCCCTGTTTCACACTTCTGTATGTGTATATTGGAGATGATAAAGTCCTGTTACGGTCCAGCCTGATCTTAATATTAATGTTAGTGTGAAGTTCTCTGATTGCTTCCATAAGACTCGGTGGGCAGTTCCACATACTTAGTTTTTTCTACAGTGCTCCACGATCAATACTTTCAAAGGCATGGGAGAAGTGCCAAATATACTTTTGTTTTAGTTCTTAGTGCTTCCATCTTAATCAGATTCAGCAGTAAGAGATTAAGGCCGCAGCCAACACCCTTCACAAAGCCAGATTGTCTAGGGTCCAGGTGATTTCTTTCAATGGACCATTTTAGCAACTTTTGTTGTAGTTGAGTCGCTTATATCTTTCCCAGTACATCAAGAAGGGCAATAGGCCTATAGTCCTTCGGGTTTGCCCTGTCGCCCTTCTTGAAGACTGGGACAATTATTGCACTTTTCCATGATGTAGGGGAGGCGCGTTTAGTTGTTATTCTTTCGAATAAAGTCGTACAGAAGTCTGCTCATGCCTCCGGGTTGGCTTAATGGTGTATTTAGTAAGCCCATCAGGGCACGGGGCTCTAGAAGCACACACTTTCTTTATTGAGTTTAGAATGTCTTCTCGGTCAAACACCAGGTCCCAGCGGTCAAGTTTAGGCAGGTTCCTATCCTCCGAGCACCCGTTCTTACTAAACATTTCTGTGTAAAATGTGACCCAGGTCACTTCCGAGATTCGGTTCGCTTTTAGTGCGTCCTGTGGCGCAAACCTGTTGTTGATAAGCCTCCAATATTCTGATGAGTTTTTATTCACCATTTTGGCAATCATTTCCTCTGAGTCATTCTGGAGTAGTACAGCGTTGTGGGCCTTACTCCAGTTCTTATATTTTTGTTTGACAACTTTTTTCATTGCTGAGAAGGCTTCAATGTCATGTCTCGGCAGGTTTCTTATCTCCCAGCACATTGTTCTTTTACGCTGTTGCACTTGTAGATCGTGTTTATGTTTATGAGCGAATTTCCATTGTTTGAGACCTTGTTTATGCTCTGTAAACTGAGTTAGCAAGTGAAGGTATTCAATCTCACGTTTCTCGTGATTAAGGCTGGTGACGATTTTGTTGACATCCTCATCTCTAAGTTCTAGCCGTATTCTGCTGGAGCCAACAGACACCGGATATGGCCAGGACGTTTGAGCTGGCAATCTTAAGGCATTAAAGCTCAGTTTCACCATGTCATGGTCTATGTGATCCATTAGTATGACCTCTAGTCGAGTGGCTCTTATGTGAACCGATTCCGAGACAAAGATGTAGCCGAGAACTGAACGTTGTTCAAGTCTTCTCCAGGTTGGGTTTGCCGGAATATCTCCTGCCAAATTACTATTTAGCATGGACAACCTTCTTGCGTGCATTAGAAGGCACCATTAGAAAGCAACCTCATCTCGTAAGCTAGTTCCCCCTTTCTTGGCGATATTTTGATTGGCATGGTTTGCACACTCTATGTTAAGAGCTCAGCAGATGATTAAATCTGTGGAACCACAGTCTATGCGCAGTGCGTCAACTATTGTGGTGACTTGATCTATAAAAGATATGGTGCCTGCAGCAGAATGGTTCCAATATACATTAATGATGTTAAAAGCCTCAGAAACACCCCTGCCCTTCTCTGGTGTGGTCACCCTAGCAACTTGAATGAATGGTGAAAAGTTGGTAGAGTTCACTATTCTAAGGCCAAAGGATTTCCTTGCGGCAATCAACAATCCGGCCATCGGTCTTCCTTTTGATTTTTTATTGCAGGGTTTAGCGCTAATTCAAAATCCTGTAGAAAGGGACATTCCGATAACCAAGTTTCCTGTAAACCAACCAAGTCGAGATCATGGAGCCAAGGTGTTTGGAACAGATGGCGGAATCCTCTTGTGTTCCAAGATCCCAAGTTGAGTACAGCTCGTTCGTCAGCCACCTGGCATTATTTGACCGATCGGGTATTGAGTGCTGACACAATCCAAGCCCAATCGTTTTTCTTGTTTGAACATTCCAGCTGTAGTTCGGTGTTGCACGTAGAGACCATGGAGCCAGCCAAACCATCAATGGTTATTTTTATTTGTTCGCCAAGTTTTAAGGCTTTTTCTTCCTTCTGGTTATTAGTATGCACATATCTCGCAGATGTCTCCGTTGCAGCAATTGTATTGTTCGCTTCATTGATCATTTTGCATGTGAATGTTCTTGACAAAGGCCTAAAGTCCTCTGCTTTTGAGCTCACATGAGCTCCTTCACACTTGGCAGGTCCCTTATAAATGTCGAATGCAAGGGATAGCAAAACTGAACCTGCTTCTAGCAGAATGTCAAATATGATTTTTGACTGCACGTGTAAAATCACTTTCGTCCTCATTACACGGAAGGCGGTAAGGGTTAACGGTCACCGGTAAGGGTACCGGTGACCGTCAACCCTTACCGCCTTACAACGAAGTCCCTTTGCGGGACCCAACCTTAACGGCTGGTGTAGACCGCAAAGGGACCTTGGTGCTAATTACGGTACCGCAATTTGTACCGTAATTAGCTCCTTCCCCATTCCCATTATGCCCTATGGGGCAAAAATGGGAATGGGAAAGGGCCATGGGGAAAGGGGGAATTACCGCCCCGCCAACCTTGGAATGGGGTGGTAATTCCCCTTTCCTCCACAGTGGTACCGGTATGGTACCGGCGGCAACCATGGTGCAAACAGCACCATGGTTTACCGCCTACCGTGTAATGAGGCCCTTTGTCATCTCTGCTTTCATCAAGAAATTCCACAATTTTCAGGTCTTTGGAAAATATGGCCCTCAGGCTCAGAACAAGGTGAAATAATCGCAACACATTCTGGCGATTTAAAATTAAGTCATCAGAGTTGTCTACTCATTCTAATGTCAGTTTGTGCAGAGCATCAACTTTAGACGAATCACTTGTTGTTTTGGTGCCGTTCTTCTGAAGCAAGTAATTGTTCTTCATGTTGCGACCAAACGATTGACCGTTAAGAGGAGCTTGGGTCCGGGGTTCAAGTTTCGGAACATCGTTAGGATCGCACTGCCCGACTGCTTGTTGGTTCAGAGCACAGTGGTTTGTGACGCTCAGAGGCATAAATGGAGGAGTTAAGTTGCTGGATTCAGCTGGACTTAGTGCCATGCTTAACACGACCAGCTGATTCTGTTTTTCCTCCATAGTTAAGAAAGGAAGAATAGGACGTTCTTTTTCGTATTCCACAGGGTCAGTGACTTGGATCAGCGTACATGATCGTTGACATTTGTTTACTTCGGGCACGCTTGGAATTTCGACTACGACCATCCTTGAAGAAGCGCCTTTGGGTGTCACGTTAGCTGGGGAAGCCGAGATAGCTCTTGAATTGCAGCTACAGCCTCATCTTCGTAAGTAGATATGTTTGTCAAATCAATTGACCCGTCAACTGCCCAAGTCGTTGATTCATGTACCTCCCTTTGTGGTACCTCATCACTAATCCTACTTTTTTTTGGGTTACATGCTTTTTCATTCAGACTGTTTGTGTTTACTGTTACGTTTACTGTTTTTATGTTGCGTAAACATTTTCTTGAGTTGTTTCCTTGTCTCATTTTTTTTGCTGGTTGGTTTTTAGTTTTTATTGTCGGAGGACCACTTTGGGCTGGCTTCATGGGTTTCCCATTAGGTGGACCAGAAACACCTTTAAAAATATCGAACAGTTCAGACCGATTTTCTCCGACCTTGGACGAAAGGCCTGTGAGTCCGGTGTCAGTTATCAACACGTCCTTCGTACTGGCTGAGATTGATGCAGTTTGTGGATTTTGAAGGGCTAAATTCCCAGTTAAAAGGCTGTTCTTTAGCGCATCAGTAAATGAAGTAGATTTCACATTCTTTGGCAGGTTACCAACTTTGGGACAGATGATTGTTGATAATGCGTCTTGGCTTTCCATCTCAGTGGTGCAGTGTGTGTCGATCGAGTTTTTCTGAGCCTCAACACCTTTCATTTGACTGTGCAATTACAGGAGCTCCATGAGTGGAAGTGGTACCATTTGCTAAACGCACTCCAGGAGTAGACTTCAACTCTAGGCTTGGTTCCTTATCCGGGACTTCTTTACTTGCCTTGGTTAGGTGAAGTGTAGCCTCTCTCAATGTCTCACACACTCGAGGTACGGAGGGGTGGGCCATGCCTGTCGAATGCGTTACTTGGGCTGCTCCCAAGCAATTCTTCTTGAAGAGACCCAGCGCCTCCTTGGCCAGCTCGGCCAGTAGTTTTTTGTCCATGTTATTGTTTTTCATTTGATCAGTAATCGTATTTAGCGTTAGTTAGTATTTATTGTTTAGTGCATGCTGGGCATCTTGGAGGTGAGTACTGTTACTGTCAAGATCAAGAAATTTTGTGTTCAAAACGGCCACCAGTGTTGAAAGGTCTTTAATGTTCTCATTAAGGTGTTCGTACAACCTAGTGAACGGCGTGAGTGTTATAACCATAGATGTCATGATAGTCGAGTGTAACTCGCTTGTCCAATTAGCGTCGCCTAAAGAGGCTTTTTCCTTGGCCGCTCCTGAGGGTCTCTGCCGCGGCTGATTTTGCAGTCTCCTAATTTTAGGGTATGGTCGCTCCATTAGGGAGGACTCGTCTGAGGAACAGTCTAGAGACCTGTTGCACGTTCATCTTGGTTCTATATTTACAGATGTCCTTTCATTTCTGAGATCGCTCTTTTTAGGTTTGATGTCCCATTTGGCTTTTATTCTCTGGGAGCATCTGAGGCTTGCAGAACGGCTTACCTCAATTCTTCTGTGTTTTGTTGGGGCCTCCCATCGTGCTGCTGTTCTAGCACTCCCTTGTGGCAAGGATTGTACATTCTTTTCTTTTTCCAGGGTTTGTTTCTCCTTTGTATGTGCTTCATTTGCTCTGATTTTCATGGCTCGAGCCTTATTAAGCCATGTTAAATCAGACAATAGTTTATTCACGACGTCCAAAGAGTTGCGTCTATTTTCAGTGATGTGAGAAACCTGTTGAACACCCTTATTCGCCTCTTTTTGCTGATCAAACTTTTGAAAGTTCAGATCCAGAACGTCAGAGAACTGAGTGAAAACATTGTCGTCTTCTACTTCCTGAGTGTGCGCTTTGTCAGCTGATAGCGCAATGGCCAAGTCGACAGGGGCCACTTCGGCACTGTAATACTTAGACCTTCTCTGATGTTTATCGTCCACAGCTGTTTTGTTTATGGACGGCGAGGAACAGAACGGAGATTCCAAAGGAGGCTGGGCCAGATGACACTGGGCTCCGTATGGTACAAATTCAAAGTCTTTATTTGTATCAAGTGCACAGCATGTGAGTAGTTTATAAGCCTGCCAAGCCAATTCCCGCAGTTGAGGAATCGGGGGCGGGCATAGACCGGGGCAAAAGGGGGCGGCAGCCGTAGGGCAGCCAGCTGTTCTAAGTCGACTATCGGTTACGGATTCTGAGTCCAAGTGTTCAACATCTTTGCGCAAAGGCCCCAGCGTTTGGGGGGTGTCTTTACCGTTAGTGGGGCGAGAGGGCAACACAATCACATTGTCATTGAGCAACAGAGACATCAGAGGTAAAATTATCTCAGGCGAGACCACTGTCTCAGCCACACCTCCAGCGATACCTCTTGGTTCAGGAGAACTTAGTTGGTTTGCTGTGTCGGTAGCCACTTCTGTAGACAGCTCCACACCGGATTGCAGCCGACGCTGCGCTTGCATCTTTGTGCAAGGCGTGGCTTTCGATCTTTCACGTATAGAGCCGCTCATACTCAACGTGTTGCAGGCATTTGAGGCAAAGTGGAGAGCGGCCGGAGGACTGCCATGGGCTTCCTCTGACTCCTCAGACTCTGGCAGACTCTGCACCCGCTCCGCGGGGG
Organism: Ambystoma mexicanum; assembly: GCF_040938575.1. Classification (NCBI taxonomy): domain Eukaryota; kingdom Metazoa; phylum Chordata; class Amphibia; order Caudata; family Ambystomatidae; genus Ambystoma; species Ambystoma mexicanum. The sequence goes on from NC_090936.1 coordinate 82,404,334, forward strand.
GAGTTAGGTTTTGTAGAAGAGTCATGCCCAGGAGAATAAACACTGAAAAAACACTGTAGCAAGTCAGCACAGCTCCACCTCGAACCCCTCCTCAGACTCTGCCAGTCTCATTCTTTGAGATCAATGAGGCGTCATGGGAAGATGTGTGGATACAATGGGAGGCATTTAAGGTGACCATGAGAGGGGTATGCATGCCTCAGACGGTGGGCGTTCGGAGGTCAGTGGACAACACTATCAGGTGCCTGGAGGGTGAAATACGGCAGCTGGAGGTGGATCAGGAAGGGAGTCAGCAGATGGGGGAAGCGCTAGCGGAGAAACTCAGCTTGCATAGGGGAGCCCTAAATTTGCTGCAGCAGCTCGATAAGGGGCTATATACAGCCAAACTCCACAGGGAAGGCATAAGGCGCGCCTGTTGGCTTGGCTTATTAAGCGGGAATCACCAGGGGAGGCGATCACACAAATACAGGATCCAAAGGGAGGACTGGTGTCATCGCAACAGGAGATGAACAGGGTTTTCCAGAGATGATATGAGCAGTTATACCTGTTGGAAAAGACGTACGTGGATCAGGAAGCCCTAGACTTATTGGAGTTGCTTCAAATGCCCAGACTGGGCAGGGAGGAGAGGGATGGTCTGGACATGCCCATAGACGAGCGGGAGTCTGGGGGCAATTAAATTGATTCAGGGCAACAAAGCGCCGGGTAGCGTCGGTCTCCCGGTGGAGTTTTATAAGATATTTGCAGGCGTCTTAGTCCCTCAGCTGAAGCGAGTCTACGACCACGCACTACAGAAGGGACTGCTCCCGGAATCAATGAGACAATAGGTTATCACAGTCCTGTTTAAGAAGGGGGGTGAGCCGAAACAGTGTGCCTCGTATAGACGTATTTCCTTGTTAAACATAGATACAAAAATACTGGGGAAGGTGATAGCAAATAGGCTGGCGAGAGTGGCCCCTGCGCTGATGCACTCGGATCAATGTGGGTTTGTAGGGGGTCGGGACACCGGGATGAACCTACGCAGAATTCACCACGTAATGGACTTGGTCAAACACTTGCGCAGGGAACTAGCTCTGGTGGCGATTGACGCTGTCAAATCGTTTGGTTTTTTGGAATGGCCATGGCTATTCAAGGTGCTAGAGGCATGTGGCTTGGGCAAAGTGATGTTAAAGTGGCTGACGCTGCTGTATAACTCACCCACCGCCAGGGATAAAACAGGGGGATGGGTAAGGTGGTGTTTGGAAAGAGGCACACGGCAAGGATGCCCAGTCTCTACTATTATATTTGCTCTAGCTTTGGAACTGCTGGCAAGATAATTTCGGTCATACCTTGTAGAAACCGGCAATACAAGCAGGGGCTGATACATAGTATCTCTCTCTCTACGCAGACAACGTGCTGCTCTTCGTGGATAACCAAGTAGAAAACATCCTGGTGATCCTAGAGGTACTAGGAAACTTCCGCAAACTGTCGGGGTTTCAGGTAAACAAAGACAAATCTCTGGTTTTCCCATTGGTGGGCCTGAAGGACAGGAGGGGGTGGGGGGAGTGAAGTACCTGAGTATTCAAATTTACCTTGAGGTAGAGGAGATATTCTTCCATAACACCAGAAAGGCTCTTTGACGGATAGGGGAAGAGGTGAAATTTTGGAAGAAGTTACCGTTATCTCTAATGCGTTGAGTTGCTCTATGTAAAATGGTGGTCCTCCCATTTCTTCTGTATTATTTCACAAATATCCCGTACATGGTGAAGAAGGTATTTTTTAGGATGCTGGACAAAATGCTGGGGTAACTGTTGTGGAACACGGGGTGTACCAGATTAGCCATGCGAACATTGTGCCGCACGAGAGGGAAAAGACTCAATATGCCAGATTTTGAGTTATATTTTATGGCGGCGCATTTGCAGTCGACGGTGCTGTGGCGGACTGGACCAGAAGGGGAACTGTCGGGCCTATTGCGGGAGATGCAGCCGAGAGGCAGGGAGTAGAATTATTGTGGGGGCCCATAGGGGGTACAGGGGATATAGTGTCAAGGTCTGTGATGGTCTCCCTCCCTTCCTCCTCACCTGAAACGTCTGTAGGGCTATCCAGAGGCTCAGTCTTCCTTCCTTGACATGCTCGGGTCCGTTCTTTACTGTTCTCCTTGATCATTTTCTTTTCGCAGAAATAGGGGCGAGCTCCCTGGGATGCCACTCTGTCGGATAATTGAGGAACCGAACAGCGGGGACTCCCGGGAGCCGGCTCTTGAGCAGGGAAAAAGCCTCAACGGCAGAAAAAACCCTGCAGCGGGATGTTCGTGCAATATGGTCTCATGTGAGATTGTGGACTGGTAAGCTAGACTTCCGTGGCTGAGTTGTTCCGGCAGCAAACTGAGGTAAGTCTGTGTTGTCAAGATGGCTACAATTATGAGCAGGATCTGTGTATGATCAGGCGCCCTGACAGCAGCAGATGCCAGCAAGGGATAGGCGTCCTGATAGCAGAAGATGCCGGCAAGGGGCTTCCCAAAAAAGGAGGCAAAACAAGGTATACCATGTAGGAGGACCGGTGCGTCCCAGAAGGGAAAGGAGGTGAGAAATAAGGAGGAGAAAGGGGAAGACAAAAGGGACCGGAGGGCTGGCACGAGCAAAAAGAGGGAAACGGAGACGTAGAAAAAGGAGGAGAGTACTAATAAGAGGAAATATAGGACTGCCTAGGGTGGCAGTAGAATGAGGAGAAAACAGAGCGTAAGGCAAAGGGAAGAAGAGAATTTCCGTAGGTGAACAGGGCGAGAATCGATCCGAGGAAAGAACCGGTAACAAGCGGGCTGAGGGAGACAAGGTAGAAAACAACAGCGTTACCTTCGGAGGGAGAACACAGTGAAGGTGCAACGCCAGGAACGCTGTACTGAGCCGGCATTAGAGGACGCGGCGGGCATCTTGGAAATACACTAGAACAGTGATTCCAGACAGCCGCCGACGTAACGGAGCATCCTAATGGCGCCTCCACAAGTCCCAAAAACGCCGCCCAACAGAATACATGACATATAGTGTTTTTTTAAAACGGTTCGAAAGGTGTGGGCTAAGTCAACGAAGAAGATGTGGATGACACAACCATACAGCAAGGGATTACCAATTGGGTACGATTCCACCATCAGGGCGGCACTGCTCAGTGTGCACCTCAAGGTACTAAAGGACAGAAGATGCACTACAGTGGTGGATGTTAGGCAGAATCCTGTGCAGTGCCCTGAGGGACCAGTACACACAATTAAGGCTACAGGTGGCAATACAAGTTTTACCTTTGGTACAAGCCTGTCCTACTAAGTTATAGTGGTAGCAGTAGCAGAGCAGCCAGGCTTATCTCAAGAGTATATGAGCAGTAGCAGAGATTACACAAAGGGACCACAATTACTGTGACTCAAGCAAACACTGACTCAAGGTTTCAGGTAAAAAATGATAAGTACATTTATTTTGTAAACCATCAGTTATAAACACAATACCTCTATTAAACTTTAAACAAAACCACACGTTAAATATACTACAACTAACCAATTAACTTTGTACAGTAAGTCTCAAGGTAAGTACCCTGTGTTTGAATGAACCGGTGTTATGAACAAAACACAATACCGCTGATACGGTTGCAATCACTTTTTGACAGTTCGGTCTACTAAATAAACGCGTATCCGTGACATGAAATGCTACCGTGGTAAAAACACACTTAGCACCTGAGATACCCATAGGGAGTTGGAGGCAAAAATCACAGGCAATATTTAGGTTAGGCAGACAATATCGAGAAACACTCAGAAACAGGAGTTCAAAAGTCAAAGGGTCAGAGCCAGGTTTAGATGACACCTAAGGCCTGGGCCGAAGATCACACCGTTAGACAGTTCACGATTCCGTATAGCCCGAGTACTTGAATATTGTCAATGTTCGGAAGCAAAAGTTATAAGAAGGAGGGAAGACAAGGACGAGCCTTGGAGATGAAGAAAAAGGGTTCACCCAGTTTCCTCGCGTAGAACACAGTACCTTATTTCCACGATGCAGCTGGAGCCCTGGCAGTTGTTCCTGTTGGTTTCCTGCAGATCCACGATTCCTGGAGCTTCGTTGTGAAGGAGGACGTCTGAAGAGGGTCTGCACCACACAGGGATGAAGCCGGCAACAGCGACAAGGAAAAGGTATGCTCCTTAAAAACAGGAGAGGCTCAGCAGGTGTCTATGCGGACCACTACAGCAGTGTGCAGCGATTTCGACCACAGCAGAGATCTCTGGCTGAAGAAGATGAGCTGGTTATCCCCACCAGGCTCAAGGGAAGAAGACTCCTGACTGGATCTTCTCTTAGTCGTCGAAGGGTAGATAGTTCAGGACGGCAGCAGGGCCTCACCGGGACGGGGTAGTTGCAGCAGCTGTCGTTATCTCCGCTTCTCTTCGGTTCCTTGTAGTACCAGAGCGACTCTGACTTGTAGCCCAAGAGACCTGCCTTTTATGCGCAAAGCCCCCATTCACACAGCCTGGCTGTCAATCACGCAGCAGGGGGGTTGTCCAGCCGGGACAACCACCTCAGTCAATCATGGCAAAGTGTGACTTGGGTTTCCTAGGATACCCTGTGCAGGGAGTGACTACGCCCCTCCCTCACATTCAGCCCACCTAGACACCCAGGCGCCTTGAGGAGGGCTTGTCTGCAGAAGCCCGCTAAAAAGACAGTGAACAAAGAAGGCAAACCTAATTTGCCGCGCAAAAAGTAAAACACAAGAAGGACTTTAACAAAAATAAATGGCAAACCCAACCAGAGCCAAAAGAAAGATGATTTGGTCAAGCGGGTTTATGTTCGAGGCTAATATAATAGCCAAGAACAGTACCACGTTTATCTAATATAATCGCGGTAGAAAAGTTAGGGTAGATACCACTGCCACCAGCCAAGTCTAGATGTTAAGAGCAAAACAATGCTCAGGGAGGTACAGAGAGAAAAGGGGTACGGATTAGCCCTTTCCAGTACTCCATGTAAAATGGGGTGTACGGGGTCTGTGGTAAAAATGACTATGTAAAATAAATGGCAACTTTACCTTTCTCTGGGGGACAGTAGTCAGCCCCGGTGAAATGGAGTCAGAGGGAAGTCTAAAAGACAACCCTGGGTTACTACACTAAAGGTCCTGTGTAACCCGTACAAGAACAGGGGCACCTGGAGTGGTGTGTTCCAGAGCCCAAGATCACACAATGAGTAAAAACACATAGGTCAAAACACATGTAAGAGTAGAAAAAAATGTACACTCTTACCAGGTGGAAAAAATAAACTCCAGAAATCCAGCAAAGCTGCTGGGGGACTCACTAGGTGAGGGAAATTAGCCCTAGAAGGAGAATTCTCCCTAACACTCGCCCCACCAGACTAAGGGACAGGAGGATTTAATCCACTCCTGAATGGATCTCATACCTCTAGTCGGTTAAAAACATCCTAGAGAGACCATCAGCATTTTGGTGGTGACTTCCTGCTCTGTGCTCAATGGAAAAATCAAATCCTTGCAGGGAGATTGACCATCTGAGTAACTTTGGGTTTTCCCCTTTCATTTGCATCAGCCTTCTCAAGGGTTGGTGGTCAGTCTGAATGATGAAGGTAGATCCATACAAGTATGGTCTAAACCTCTTCAGTGCCCACACAATAGCAAAGCATTCTCTTTCTATTGTTGCCCACCTTGTTTCAGGATCCTTTAACTTCCTGCTGATGAAACAAATGGGGTGTTCCCTACCTTTGTCATCCAGTTGACTAAGGACTGCACCTATACCTACATTAGAAGCATCAGTTTGTACAATGAAGGGTTGGTGATAGTCAGGAGCTCTAAGGACTGGAGCTTGACAAAGGGCTTTCTTAAGACCTTCAAAGGCTTGATTGCACTCCTCATTCCACCTGACCTTTTTGGAAATGTGGGAGAGGAGATGACATTCAAGGGAGAAGCTATGGTCCCATAGGTCTCTATAAAGTTCCTATAGTACCCAGTAAGACCTAGGAAGGCTCTTACTTGGGTCCGAGTAGTAGGGGTGGCCCAGTTTTGTACAGCGTGTACTTTGCTAGGCAATGGCCTTATTTCACCCCCCCTACCTCATGTCCAAGGTAGACCACTGAACTCTGACCAATTTGACATTTGCTTGCCTTTATGGTCAGATGGGCCTGTTCCAGGGCCTGCAATACATAACCTAGGTGTTCAACATGTTCTTTCCATGTAGGGCTGAACACTGCAATGTCATCCAAGTATGCCATGCAGAAGTCCTCCATCCCATTCAGAACTTGATTGACCATCCTCTGAAATGTAGCAGGTGCATTCTTTAACTCAAAAGGCATCTCCTTGAATTAGTAGAGGCCAGCTGGAGTGGAGAATGCAGTTTTTTCCTTGCCATGGTCTGTCAGGGCTATTTACCAATAGCCTGATTTTAGGTCAAATGTGCTGAGGTACTTGGCTGCACCAAGTTTGTCCACCAGCTCATCTGTCCTAGGCAAAGGATGGGCATCAGTCGTGGTGACTGCATTTAGAGCTCTATAGTCCACGCAGAATCTCAACTCCTTGGATCCTGCCTTTGGTACAAGCTCAACTGGGCTAGACAATGGGCTAGTAGAGTGCTCTATAACCCCGAGTTCAAGCATCTTGTTGACCTCATTCCTAATGTGGGATCTGATATTGTCTGACATTCTGTACCCCCTGCTTTTGACAGGCAGTCACCAGTGTGTATGTCATGCTGGCCCCAAGGGGTCAAGCCTGGTGAAAGTGAGAACAGGGAGGCAAACTGATTTAACAGTAACTTGCACTCATCCTGCTGGTCAGATGTGAGACTGGAAGAGAGATTAACTCCTTCCACTTGCTCATCTAAAGGTAAGCCTCTGAGGAGGTCAGGCAGAGGTTCACTCTCCTCCTCCTCCTGAGCTGAAGCTAGAAGCAGAGCTCCTATGTCAGGTCTAGAGACATACGCCTTTAAACGGTTGGTGTGAAAGACTCTGGGAGCCTCCTTAGGGTTGCCTAAATCCACCAGATAGTTCACCTCTCCAAGCTTACCCACAACCTTGAAGGGTCCTATCCATTTGTCCTACAAGGCCCTCTGCCTTGTGGGGACCATAACAGGAACAAGCTGGTCTTGAGTGAACTCAACCATGTTAGCTTTCTGGTCATGCCAATGCTTGACCAGAGCTTGACCAGCCCTCAAGTTATCACTTGCTTCTGCCATCATGTCTGACATTCTCCTCTAAAGACCTATCACATAGTCAGTCACTCTGACTGGCTTTGGGGAAGGAGCACTCTCCCTCCAACCCCTCCTTAATCAGGGCCAATGGACCTCTGACTGGATGGCCATAGAGAAGTTCGAAGGGACTAAATCCTACTCCCTCCTGAGGGACTTCTCTATAAGCAAAGAGAAGGCATGGCAGTAGAAGGTCCCACTTTCTTCTAAGGGGTTCTTCTAAGGGGTTCTTCTAAAGCACCTATCATGCTCTTCATAGTTCTGTTAAACCTCTCTACCAGTCCATTGGTTTGGGGGTGGTAGGCAGTTGAGAACTTGTAGGTAACTCCACAGGTTTTCCACATGGTTTGCATGTAGTGGGACATAAAATTTGATCCCCTGTCAGATATCACCTCCTTAGGAAAACCTACTCTGGTAAAAATACCAAGTAGGGCCTTAGCCACAGCCGGAGCCGTAACAGTCCTCATAGGTATGGCTTCAGGAAATCTAGTGGCATGGTCCACTACAAACAGGATAAACCTGTTGCCTGAAGATGTGGGAGGGTCAAGAGGACCAACAATGTCAAGTCCCACCCTCTCAAAAGGAATTCCCACCACTGGGAGAGGCACTAAGGGTACCACATTCTTGGACCCACTCTTGCCAGAGGTTTGGCAAGTGTGGCAGCTTCTGCAGAATTTGTCTACTTCTGTACCCATCTTAGGCCAGTAGAAGTGCAGAGATAGCCTTTCTTTGGTCTTCTTAAAACTTAAGTGACCAGCCAAAGGTACCTTATGGGCTAACTGCAGAAACTGGAGTCGGTTCACTAGAGGTACTACAAGTCTTTTGTAGTCTCCAGGGGTTGACTCAGTTGGGTCACTGTAGAAGAGGCCATCTTCCCAGTGCAACCTATACTTCCCAGGCTCAGTCCCATTGAGCTGAGAAGTGGCCTGTTGGCGAAGACCTTCCAAGGTAGGACACTCTCTTTGTCCCTTGCTGAAATCTTCCCTGTTGGGTCCACCTTCTGCCAGTAAAGACTGCAGCTCAGGATGGTCAACAGGGTCAAGATCTCCTACCAAGGTAAGATCCTCTTCTAGATTGGATTCCTCAGTATCTAGTTTGACCATACAGGGTTGAACCTCACACTCAGCCTCAGCTGGTGTGGGAGTCACAGGTGTGACTTTGGACAGTCTCTGGGATGTCCTTCTGGGCACAGGAGTGCTTGCTGGTTTCTTGCTGGAAGACTTAGGTTTCCCTTTTGCCTTTTCCTGCCCTGCAATGGCAGTAACTAAGTCCTGTGGACTTGGGGTGATAGCTTCCTCTATCATGTCCCCAGGAGAGCCTCTTAAGGTTCTCTCCTGTGCAGACCTTGTGAGCTCCTGCTTCCTTCTCCTGGGGGTACTAGACACAACTCCAAGAGTTTTAAGGTCATCACCCAACAGGACCCTCCCAGGTACGTTATTTTGCACACTTACAGGTATTCTGACAGTCATGTAATTTCACTGGATGAGAGCTGGTAACTGGGGAACCATTTGCACAGGGCCTCCAGCTAACTTGGTTAGGTGTTTGGGTGCCTTAGCAACATCCTCCACCTTGAAAAACATTCATCAACCACAGTTATGCTGGCTCCAGTGTCTCTGATGGCAGGAGTCTCCTGACCATTCACAAGAACACTATCTTTGTAATACTCTTTAGTATTATCTGGGATTGAGTTATAGACATCTAAGTTCTGTTGTTCCCAAAGACCCAAGGACACTAAAGAAACACTAGCTGAGACTCTCATGGGCTCATCAGCTAGTAGCTGAAAGTTTCCACTTGTCATAGGTACTTCATCCACCTGGGAGAAGGCTAAGGAGACAGTGTTGATCCCTGAAGGTTTACCCTTACACTTGGGATCTCCTTTCACAAGGCCAGGTAATCCACAAACAAAGCATTTCCCAAATGCTGTCTGGAATGGGCACTTGCTCTGACCTCCATCTGGTGTGGAACCAGATGGTACACTAGTCTGATTCGGTTTACCTTGTGGCTTACCCTGGTTATGTTTGTGGCCCTCTTTTGGATTGGAATTATTGGAATTCTCCTTGTTGTCTTTCTTGGACTGATCTCCCTCTTTCTTCTTCTGAGTTGCCCCAGAATCCTTGTGAGTAGCCCTGTTGGCGACCCACAAGTCAGCAGCCTTAGCTAACTTCTTAGGATCTATCTCCTTTGAATCAGCCAAGTGCTGTCTAAGCTCAGGAGAGCAGGCATCAAAAATAGACTCCAACATTACAAGATTCCTCAAACCTTCTTAAGTGTTTACTTTGTAACCCTTAACCCAACCATCTACGTTTTTCAAACAGTCACACCCCCAGGTAGCCCAAGGGGTACCATCATGCTTTTTGAGGGTTCTAAACCCCTTAAGATACTGGGAAGGGGTCTTCCCAAACCTAGCTATTAATGCTAGTTTCACACACTTATAATCCTGCTTATCCTTCTCCCCCAACTCCGTTACAGCATCACTTGCAACAGGGGGAAACCTAGAGAAAAGCCAAGGAACCAACTGATTCCCTGAGATACCTTGAATCCCATGATTGTACCCAAACAGTGCTAACCAATCCAAAACATCAAGTTTAGTCTCATACATACCAATAATTTCCTATGGCATACAGGGTCTCTTGACCTAGAAGACTCTGGGAGAGAAACATTTTCTAGAGACAGTTTCTTAATTTCTAGTTCATGATTCAGCTCCATTTCTCTGACCCTTAACTCTTGGTGTTTCATGGCAGTTTGTGCATCAATACGTTTCACTTCTAATTCAAGTCTCATTTTCTCAAGTGCAATAAATTCAGGAGTAAGTGTAGGACCTGTGGGGGTCCCGGTGGACAGAGGTTGTGCATTCTGAGCAGGCAAAGGAGTTGTAGAGTTTCCTAGCAAGGACTCATCTACTTCTGAATTAACACTCTCAGAATCAGAAACATCATCCACATTGGCTGGAGTGGTAGGCCTTTCTGACCCACTCTCCAGACTTTTTCCCATTAACTTTGCAACCAGTTCAGACTTTTTCCCTTTACCAGAGAGATTCTTATCTCTACACATGGTTCTAAGAACCTCAGCAGTATAGAGTAAAACACTCTCTTCAGTGTAGTTTTCCATATTTGACATGATTTCTCAGTTAAATAGATTTAGTGGTGTTAGCCTTGTGGTTAGTTGAACCCAAGCAATAGCAGTACTCTAAGTGTAATCACTCTACTTCCAAATCCTCACCACTGTACACCGTGTTAGGCAGAACCCTGTGCGGTGCCTTTAGGGACCACTACACACAAGGCTACAAGTGGCAATACAAGTTTTACCTTTGATACAAGCCTGTCCTACTAAGTTATAGTGGTAGCAGTAGCAGAGCAGCCAGGCTTATCTCAAGAGTAAATGAGCAGTAGCAGAGATTACACAAAGGGACCACAATTACTGTGACTCAAGCAAACACTGACTCAAGGTTTCAGGTAAAAAAATATAACTGACCAATTCATTTTGTACAGTAAGTCTCAAGGTAAGTACCCTGTGTTTGATTGAACCGGTGTTATGAACAAAACACGATACCGCGGATACGGTTGCGATCACTTTTTGACAGTTCGTCTACTAAATAAATGCATATCCGTGACTTGAAATGCTACCGGATTAAAAACACACTTAGCACTTGAGATACCAAGAGGGAGTTGGAGGCAAAAATCACAGGCAATATTTAGGTTAGGCAGACAGTATTGAGAAACACTCAGAAACATGAGTTCAAAAGTCAAAGGGTCGGAGCCAGGTTTAGATGACACTGGAGGCCTGTGCCGAAGATCACACCGTTAGACAGTTCACGATTCTGTGTAGCCCAAGAGTACTTGAATATTGTCAATGTTCGGAAGCAAAAGTTATAAGAAGGAGGGAAGACAAGGACGAGCCTTGGAGATGAAGAAAAGGGGTTCACCCAGTTTCCTCGCGTAGAACACAGTACCTTATTTCCACGATGCAGCTGGAGCCTTGGCAGTTGTACCTGTTGGTTTCCTGCAGACCTACGATTCCTGGAGCTTCGTTGTGAAGGTGGACGTCTGAAGCCGGCAGCAGCGACAACAAAAAGGTGTGCTCCTTAAAAACAGGAGAGGCTCAGCAGGTGGCTATCCGGACCACTACAGCAGTGTGCAGTGATTTCGACCACAACAGAGATCTCTGGCTAAAGAAGATGAGCTGGTTATCCTCACCAGGCTCATGGGAAGAAGACTCTGGACTGGATCTTCTTAGTCGTCGAAGGGTAGATAGCTCAGGACTGCAGCAGGGCCTCACCGGGACGGGGTAGTTGCAGCAGCCGGCGTTCTCTCCGCTTCTCTTCGGTTCCTTGTAGTTCCAGAGGCGACTCTGACTTCTAGCCCAAGAGACCTGCCTTTTATGTGCAAAACCCCCATTCACACAGCCTGGCTGTCAATCACGCAGCAGGATGGTTGTCCAGCCGGGACAACCACCTCAGCCAATCATGGCAAAGTGCGACTTGGTTTTCCTGGGATACCCTGTGCAGGGGGTGACTACACCCCTCCCTCACATTCAGCCCACCTAGACACCCAGACGCCTTGAGGAGGGCTTCTCTGCAGAAGCCCGCCAAAAAGAGAGTGAACAAAGAAGGCAAACCTAGTTTGCCGCGTAAAGTAAAACACAAGAAGGACTTTAACAAAAAGAAATGGCAAATAAACCCAACCGGAGCCAAAAGAAAGACAATCTGGTCAAGCGGGTTTATGTTCGAGGCTAATATAATAGCCAAGAACAGTACCACGTTTATCTAATATAATCGCGGTAGAAAAGTTAGGGTAGATACCACTGCCACCAGCCAAGTCTAGATGTTAAAAGATCAAAACAATGCTCAGGGAGGTACAGACAGAAAAGGGGTACAGATTAGCCCTTTCCAGTACTCCATGTAAGATGGGGTGTACTGGCTCTATGGTAAAAATGACTAAGTAAATGGCAACTTTACCTTTCTCTGGGGGACAGTAGTCGGCCCCAGCGAAATGGAGTCAGAGGGAAGTCAAAAAGACAACCCTGGGTTACTACACTAAAGGTGCTGTGTAATCCGTACAAGAACAGGGCTCCTGGAGTGGTGTGCTCCAGAGCCCAAGATCACACAATGAGTAAAAACACATAGGCCAAAACGCATGTAAGAGTGGGAAAAGATGTACACTCTTACCAGGTGGAAAAAATAAACTCCAGAAATCCAGCAAAGCTGCTGGAGGACTCACTAGGTGAGGGAAATGAGCCCTAGAAGGCAAATTCTCCCTAACAGCCTTCCCCCCGATTCCGTCATCCCTTGGGTCTTAGGAGGTTGAAGAGATTTCGAGTGACCATGATCTTGATCCCCCAGATTGGGCGAGGAGGACATGGTACTCGGATCCCTTGGATCTGACCATCTGTCCGCCTCACCGATTGCCTCGGCATCCGGATCTCCTGATCCAGTTGGAGGGTCAAGTGCTTCATCTGACCCCGTATTCCCTCAACCTACATGCGTGGCTCTTAAGAGGATGAGGTATGATGACTGGGACCTCTCAGAGGAGGTACTTGAGGTGTTGCTGACTGCACGCAGACCTTCTACAAGATCTCTGTAAGTGTGCTGGTGGAGAAGATTTGAGGCACGGTGCAGTGAACTTGAGTTTTACTCTATCACTTGCCCGACCACCACAGTGATGGAGTTCATTCTGTCACTGGCCTAGTCAGGCTTTCAAGTTAACAAAGTCAATGGGTTTTTTGGCGGCCCTGTCTGTGTTCAAGAGGTCCCCAGACCAAGGTTCTTTCTTTACTGTTCTGGTCATGGCCCCATTCCTGAAGGGCCTCCTCAATACGTTTCCACCAACCCCCTTTGTTGTTCCAGTTTGGGATCTTAATCTGGTTTTGACCTACGTGATGAAGGTTCGGTTTGAGCCTACGCACTCATGTTCTTTACTGCTGCTATCCCTTAAGACAACCTTCTTGGTTGCATTCACATCTGCTAGGAGGGTTAGCGAGCCGCAAGCTTTGTGCTGCAAACCTCCTTTGCTAAGGTTCTTTCGTGAGAAAGTCTCTCAAAGTCAGGCCCAGGTTCCTTCCTAAGTTGGTTTCAGAGTTTCACCTGTCACAGCATATCGATTTGCCTGTCTTTTACCATCCTACACATCCCGCGAAAGAGAAAGAACGGTTCCACCGCCTTGACCCCAAGAGATTGTTAAGCTTCTATGTTGCTAGCACATCTGAGTTTCGGAAGTCAGACCAGTTGTTCCTTTGTCTCGAAAAGGTCATGCTATAAGCAAACAAAACCTGTCCCATTGGATTGTTTTGTGCATATCCGAGTGTTACCAATCCGCAGGCACAGAGATTCTGGCAAGTATCAGGGCTTACTCAACTAGAGCGGTTTCGGCCTCTAAAGCCCTCCAAAGATGGGTTCCTGTAAGGGACATATGTCGGGCATCCACTTGATCATTCTTACATACATTCACCAAGCAGTAGACCTTGGATGTTGCACAGGGTGCTGATGCACGGTTTGGTAGGGTGGTTCTCCAGAATTTACTAGTTTAAATCTTTCTGCCCTCCTCCGTTATTCTAACTGCTTGGGGAGTCTATCACGATGAGGAATCTACGGGAGAAAGGCAATCCATTGATGGAGAAATTACTGTAATGATCTTTCTATGGATCCTTCCGCAGATTCCTCATCGACCCATCCATCCCCGCTCAGAAAGTCTGTGGCTTGTCGCTTCTGTTCAAACGAGAAGACATCTGGTGATGGCTCTTGAATGACCGCTTCTGTCTGATAAAAAAAAAAGAAAATGTTCAATCATTGTTGTGGAAACACCCGGTGTATCTTCGTTAAGGTTTTACCGGCTGATTAGCCTCCTCCTGTGGTTTTTCTTTCTGCAGCGTTCATACCGGGTGGAAAAAAGGGAGGTTCGAGGGGATTGGGTCCTCCGACGTATTCCATATCTATGACAGTAATCACCACAGCTGTGCTGCTTCAGAAAATATTTTTGCGTCTGGGCCCTGCTGTGAGAGAACGGACCTCAACGACCGGTGGGGGTTGTCTGTACTTCCGCTCCCTATATGGTGGAGGAGAGGCACAGGAGACCCCAGCCAAGATTCTCTATTCGGTAGCAATGGTCGAGCAATCAAGGCCTAGCTTCTCAGGAGGTGATGCAGGCTGGTTCTTAAGTACAGTGTATCCCCAAGCCCCCACAAAGGAATATCCACACTCTGTATTGGTTAGTACACAGTCTTTATATAATCAATAGTTAAGGTTAAGTACATTCATCATGATAACTCACTTTGTACTCCGGCAAAATCTACAATGACAAATATTTACAATCCTAAAGTGGTACCACCCTAGATCTCATTGAAGTGCATGAACTATACTGTACAATGTCACACAGACCAATAGAGTGAAACCAGCAATAGAAAGAGGAGAGAAAATAAGATGGTTGAGCAATAGGCAGAATACTGGCCCCTACCACTGGGCACAGTTTGGTGTGGAGATCCCCCCACCTGGGCAACCTGTAAAGAAAGATATAGCACAAGCCCAGTCCATGTATTGCTCTGCAAGTCTTATTCTCTCCTATAATGTTTTTACCCCCCCAATGTACCTGGTGGAGTCGAGCTCCTCGAAGGCGTCGACCAACGTCGAGGGACTCGCTGTTCGGCGACGGGGAATCGACGGCCCTTCTTGAATGCCTTCCCTTTCAAGCGGGAGGCACGGGGCGTCGAACGTCCGTCGACAAACGAGGTAGAACGATGTCGAAGAGGCGGCAGCTTCGTCCGAGCGGTGCTCGTCGGCGTCGGGGGGTCGGGGTCCTGCAAGGCGGAGGTGTGCGGGGCACCTCGATGACAATAGTTCTGGACCGCAAAGATTGTAGAGACGGAAACCCAGCAAGGGCGTCGAATCGTCCAAGTCTTTGAGGTCGTTGGGTGGCGGGAAACCCACCGGCAGGTTTCTCCTCGGCGCGTTGGTCGGCCTCGACTTTCTCCGGCAGGATAAGCGGTCGACGATGCGGTCGAGAGAGTCCTTCGATTGAATGTTCTTAGGCAAAGGAGCGGACGGCTCCAGTCGTCGGCGGCACGGCGTCAAGTGGTTCCCATGGCTGGGCAACACAACTTCGACGGGCCTCCAGCGGTTACACAAACCTGCGAACCCTGGTCGACGGCAATGGACTTCGACGGCGCCGATGTCCGGGTGCTTCACTTCGATCTCCTCAGCGGTCCCGTCTCGGGTCGACAGCCTTTCAGGGGCCTGTCTTCCAGGGCGCTTCGGCGAAGATGGAGCGGTGCTCGATGGTCCCTCGGAGCACGGGAAGAGGGCGCCTTACCAGGTCCTCTCTCTGGTCAGCCCTCGACGATCTCGTCAGCCTTCAGATCGGTCGAAGCAAATGCCACAGCAAGTCTTCTTCTTCCAGATGGACGTCGAGGATCAGCAGTTCCAGTTACTCGTAGAGTGGAGACTCAGCTCCCTGGCTGCTTCAGGAGCACAATGGTCGCTTCTCAACCAAAGGTCCCTTCTGAACACTTTGGTCGCTTCTGAGCCAATGGTTCCTTCTGAACACAATGGTTCCGTCTGACACTTTTCCAGTGGTGAGAGGTCCCCAGATATACTATCCTCTCTCTCATCCACGCTGCTGGCACACACTCAGCAGCCAATCATACTGCAGGGCATTCATGCAGTCAGTCAGCCAATCAGGCACGCAGTGCATTCAGGCCACACTCCTCCCTTCCAGACACTCACAACAGGGAATGTGGATTGGGACAAGTACCCAGCCATTCAACACTACACACTGCATTCAGGCCAGTTTCGGGCAGGGCTGTCTCAGTCTTTGTCTCTCATGCCAGAAACCAGACAACCACAACAAGAAGTGTATATTGGTCACACACTCCATTCACCCAGGTCCCACCCACAGGAGGTACCCACAACATACAGTCACCGGGAAGGCTCCAGCCAGTCTAGCTGGGCCTTCACAACAATACCATACATGGAACTTCCACCCAACAGCCAGTCAGGGGGAAGGGACAGAGACAGGGCTTCCCAGGACTTTGGGAAAACAAGATAACAGGCAATAGAAAGCAAGAGGCCACAGGGGCCATCTTGTTTCCTATCAGGAATCAACAGATCCCAATGGCAGGGCCTGGGTATCCCAAAATGGAGGACACCCGGAGCACCTGTCAATTCAGCGCGGAGCTGCCACCAGCCCATACCCTGCTCTGGGGCCACCCACAGGTGCCCAAAAACATACACTAGGGGCACAGGGTTGCACCCCTACCCATGGGTGCCATAAGGGTATCCCATGGGTCTGTTCACCAAACCAAAAGAGAGAGCTGCACTGCCAGGAGTCCCACATGGACTCCGGGGCAGAAAACATAACAGAACACATGGTAAAAACAGAAAAAGGACAAGGATTCAGAGGCCCTGTCCCTCAGATGCATTTGCAGCATCACACCTGAGTCGATGACGTCGATACGCTGTCCTCGAGGGCCTCTGTCAAGCCGACGTCACCGGATGTTATAAGTAGGACACACGACACCTGTAGCCTCAGTTCCGTTTTTTCCACGAACGTGTTCACTTTGGAGATCTCTGCGCGCCTCGACTCTTCTGATTTCTGTTCTTTTGGTTCCTCGAACCTGTTTGTTTGTGAAGTATCGTATGATGTCTTCGTCTTCTTCTACCCCGCGGCCAGGTTTTAAGAAATGTCGGGACTGCGGGTCCAAGATGTTGTTAACGGATTCGCACAACCCTTGCCTCTGGTGCCTCGGTGAGGACCACGATACGGACGACTGTGTGGACTGCCAGTCACTTACTTCGAAGGCCTTGCAGGAGCGTAAGAAGAAGCTTTCTCTAGGTAAGGTAGCCGAGGTCCTGCGGGCTTTCGACGGATGATTCAAGGGGCGACTCTCCGCATCGTTGTTGTCGTCGGTTCGGGAGGTCTCGGTCCCGGAGTAGGTCCTGCCATTCCTCTGCCTCTTCGAGGCACTCGCGGAAGTGCCGTCATCGGTCTCCTTACCCGGTCCTCTTCTGAGGATGCCGCCCGTCGGCGGGTTGCTTGTACCATCAAGCATTTGTCTCCTGAGGAATGGGCTTCTTTCGGTAAGGAGATGTTGCCGATTTTTGAATCGCAAGGTTCTGGTCCGTCCGCGCCTCCGAGAGGGGTCGGCTGTGACTGTACTAGAGACACCGCTCGTACGCCTTTGGGCTCGGGTGGTCGGCACGATTCGCGGGAGAGGTCCCGCTCGGACAAGGGGTATCGTTCTAGTCATGCCCGTTCCAGGTCCCGGTCCTCGACGCCCTCGAGACCGCGTGAACCTGTGAAGTCTTTGAAGAAGACATTGACGCCTGCGGCGCCAAGGTCGTCAACGGACTCTCTTGAGGCCCCGCCTCTGAGGAAGTCGTCAACGTCATCGACGCCTAGGCTGTCGAGAGACACGCTCGGGGCGGCGCCCTCGAGGACTCTGTCGAAGCCGTCGACGCCCATTCCGTCGACGCCCTCGACGCCTTTCAAGGCTGTTCTGTCGGAGGTACCCCATGGCACAGTGGAACCCCCTAGAAAGGCTCTGGCCAAGGCAAAAAATGTCTTTGTTCCTTATTCAGTGCCCACATTCCAGCCTCTGGATTATATTTCTGAGGTGGATGAGGGTACTGAAGATGGGTTGGTTCCTGACACGGTACCAGATGACATTATATCTGGTCTAGCCAGATTGAGGACCTTCGTCAGTCGCTGCTGGAAGTTCTGTAGGCCTGAGCCTGGCACTCATGCCGAGTCCTCGTACCAGCGCTTTATGTCGAGGGTCACTTCAAGTCAGACATACAGTGCACAGAGGTCCAGCCCAAAGAGCCAGCCGTGTGTTACACATCACCTTTGCAGATACGGTATACGCCCAGTCAAGACCGGCGCCTCTACGGGAATCAGGTGAGCGTTACAGCACCCATGTGGTCCCGATTTCTCTCTGCAGCTGGTCACCCCTTAGCACTCTTCACAGTTCATTGAACTTGGTTCAAACTTGCCACTTTGCGATTCTCATTCAACACAGCCCGGTTCTTATTGGCTCTCCCTTTGACTCACTGGCTGTGATGAAATGAACCACTTGGCTTTCTACGTAACTGGAGTCAAGGCTGGTACCACGGTAGCAGGAGTTTCCCTCGCTCCCGCTTATCAGCATCGACACGCTCCGTGTACCATTGACATCTGTTGCAGCACACTTGGGCTATTGTTCTCTGTCTTACAATTCCCTCTGTGGAGGTTTTGTGGGTCTGCATCGGAAAGAGCATGGTCGCATCTCTCCTTGTTAGCCTCTGGCCGTCGCTCCTCCTCTTGAACTGCCAGACCTGGATAGCTGTCTCGTCATGCGGTCTGCCTTGCTCGTACTGTGTCTTTTACCATCCTACACATCCCGCGAAAGAGAAAGAACGGTTCCACCGCCTTGACCCCAAGAGATTGTTAAGCTTCTATGTTGCTAGCACATCTGAGTTTCGGAAGTCAGACCAGTTGTTCCTTTGTCTCGAAAAGGTCATGCTATAAGCAAACAAAACCTGTCCCATTGGATTGTTTTGTGCATATCCGAGTGTTACCAATCCGCAGGCACAGAGATTCTGGCAAGTATCAGGGCTTACTCAACTAGAGCGGTTTCGGCCTCTAAAGCCCTCCAAAGATGGGTTCCTGTAAGGGACATATGTCGGGCATCCACTTGATCATTCTTACATACATTCACCAAGCAGTAGACCTTGGATGTTGCACAGGGTGCTGATGCACGGTTTGGTAGGGTGGTTCTCCAGAATTTACTAGTTTAAATCTTTCTGCCCTCCTCCGTTATTCTAACTGCTTGGGGAGTCTATCACGATGAGGAATCTACGGGAGAAAGGCAATCCATTGATGGAGAAATTACTGTAATGATCTTTCTATGGATCCTTCCGCAGATTCCTCATCGACCCATCCATCCCCGCTCAGAAAGTCTGTGGCTTGTCGCTTCTGTTCAAACGAGAAGACATCTGGTGATGGCTCTTGAATGACCGCTTCTGTCTGATAAAAAAAAAAGAAAATGTTCAATCATTGTTGTGGAAACACCCGGTGTATCTTCGTTAAGGTTTTACCGGCTGATTAGCCTCCTCCTGTGGTTTTTCTTTCTGCAGCGTTCATACCGGGTGGAAAAAAGGGAGGTTCGAGGGGATTGGGTCCTCCGACGTATTCCATATCTATGACAGTAATCACCACAACTGTGCTGCTTCAGAAAATCTTTTTGCGTCTGGGCCCTGCTGTGAGAGAACGGACCTCAACGACCGGTGGGGGTTGTCTGTACTTCCGCTCCCTATATGGTGGAGGAGAGGCACAGGAGACCCCAGCCAAGATTCTCTATTCGGTAGCAATGGTCGAGCAATCAAGGCCTAGCTTCTCAGGAGGTGATGCAGGCTGGTTCTTAAGTACAGTGTATCCCCAAGCCCCCACAAAGGAATATCCACACTCTGTATTGGTTAGTACACAGTCTTTATATAATCAATAGTTAAGGTTAAGTACATTCATCATGATAACTCACTTTGTACTCCGGCAAAATCTACAATGACAAATATTTACAATCCTAAAGTGGTACCACCCTAGATCTCATTGAAGTGCATGAACTATACTGTACAATGTCACACAGACCAATAGAGTGAAACCAGCAATAGAAAGAGGAGAGAAAATAAGATGGTTGAGCAATAGGCAGAATACTGGCCCCTACCACTGGGCACAGTTTGGTGTGGAGATCCCCCCACCTGGGCAACCTGTAAAGAAAGATATAGCACAAGCCCAGTCCATGTATTGCTCTGCAAGTCTTATTCTCTCCTATAATGTTTTTACCCCCCCAATGTACCTGGTGGAGTCGAGCTCCTCGAAGGCGTCGACCAACGTCGAGGGACTCGCTGTTCGGCGACGGGGAATCGACGGCCCTTCTTGAATGCCTTCCCTTTCAAGCGGGAGGCACGGGGCGTCGAACGTCCGTCGACAAACGAGGTAGAACGATGTCGAAGAGGCGGCAGCTTCGTCCGAGCGGTGCTCGTCGGCGTCGGGGGGTCGGCGTCCTGCAAGGCGGAGGTGTGCGGGGCACCTCGATGACAATAGTTCTGGACCGCAAAGATTGTAGAGACGGAAACCCAGCAAGGGCGTCGAATCGTCCAAGTCTTTGAGGTCGTTGGGTGGCGGGAAACCCACCGGCAGGTTTCTCCTCGGCGCGTTGGTCGGCCTCGACTTTCTCCGGCAGGATAAGCGGTCGACGATGCGGTCGAGAGAGTCCTTCGATTGAATGTTCTTAGGCAAAGGAGCGGACGGCTCCAGTCGTCGGCGGCACGGCGTCAAGTGGTTCCCATGGCTGGGCAACACAACTTCGACGGGCCTCCAGCGGTTACACAAACCTGCGAACCCTGGTCGACGGCAATGGACTTCGACGGCGCCGATGTCCGGGTGCTTCACTTCGATCTCCTCAGCGGTCCCGTCTCGGGTCGACAGCCTTTCAGGGGCCTGTCTTCCAGGGCGCTTCGGCGAAGATGGAGCGGTGCTCGATGGTCCCTCGGAGCACGGGAAGAGGGCGCCTTACCAGGTCCTCTCTCTGGTCAGCCCTCGACGATCTCGTCAGCCTTCAGATCGGTCGAAGCAAATGCCACAGCAAGTCTTCTTCTTCCAGCTGGACGTCGAGGATCAGCAGTTCCAGTTACTCGTAGAGTGGAGACTCAGCTCCCTGGCTGCTTCAGGAGCACAATGGTCGCTTCTCAACCAAAGGTCCCTTCTGAACACTTTGGTCGCTTCTGAGCCAATGGTTCCTTCTGAACACAATGGTTCCGTCTGACACTTTTCCAGTGGTGAGAGGTCCCCAGATATACTATCCTCTCTCTCATCCACGCTGCTGGCACACACTCAGCAGCCAATCATACTGCAGGGCATTCATGCAGTCAGTCAGCCAATCAGGCACGCAGTGCATTCAGGCCACACTCCTCCCTTCCAGACACTCACAAC
This sequence comes from Ambystoma mexicanum, assembly GCF_040938575.1. Lineage (NCBI taxonomy): Eukaryota > Metazoa > Chordata > Amphibia > Caudata > Ambystomatidae > Ambystoma > Ambystoma mexicanum. The sequence continues at coordinate 82,425,463 of NC_090936.1, forward strand.
AGGGAATGTGGATTGGGACAAGTACCCAGCCATTCAACACTACACACTGCATTCAGGCCAGTTTCGGGCAGGGCTGTCTCAGTCTTTGTCTCTCATGCCAGAAACCAGACAACCACAACAAGAAGTGTATATTGGTCACACACTCCATTCACCCAGGTCCCACCCACAGGAGGTACCCACAACATACAGTCACCGGGAAGGCTCCAGCCAGTCTAGCTGGGCCTTCACAACAATACCATACATGGAACTTCCACCCAACAGCCAGTCAGGGGGAAGGGACAGAGACAGGGCTTCCCAGGACTTTGGGAAAACAAGATAACAGGCAATAGAAAGCAAGAGGCCACAGGGGCCATCTTGTTTCCTATCAGGAATCAACAGATCCCAATGGCAGGGCCTGGGTATCCCAAAATGGAGGACACCCGGAGCACCTGTCAATTCAGCGCGGAGCTGCCACCAGCCCATACCCTGCTCTGGGGCCACCCACAGGTGCCCAAAAACATACACTAGGGGCACAGGGTTGCACCCCTACCCATGGGTGCCATAAGGGTATCCCATGGGTCTGTTCACCAAACCAAAAGAGAGAGCTGCACTGCCAGGAGTCCCACATGGACTCCGGGGCAGAAAACATAACAGAACACATGGTAAAAACAGAAAAAGGACAAGGATTCAGAGGCCCTGTCCCTCAGATGCATTTGCAGCATCACACCTGAGTCGATGACGTCGATACGCTGTCCTCGAGGGCCTCTGTCAAGCCGACGTCACCGGATGTTATAAGTAGGACACACGACACCTGTAGCCTCAGTTCCGTTTTTTCCACGAACGTGTTCACTTTGGAGATCTCTGCGCGCCTCGACTCTTCTGATTTCTGTTCTTTTGGTTCCTCGAACCTGTTTGTTTGTGAAGTATCGTATGATGTCTTCGTCTTCTTCTACCCCGCGGCCAGGTTTTAAGAAATGTCGGGACTGCGGGTCCAAGATGTTGTTAACGGATTCGCACAACCCTTGCCTCTGGTGCCTCGGTGAGGACCACGATACGGACGACTGTGTGGACTGCCAGTCACTTACTTCGAAGGCCTTGCAGGAGCGTAAGAAGAAGCTTTCTCTAGGTAAGGTGGCCAAGGCTCGTAAGCCGAGGTCCTGCGGGCTTTCGACGGATGATTCAAGGGGCGACTCTCCGCATCGTTGTTGTCGTCGGTTCGGGAGGTCTCGGTCCCGGAGTAGGTCCTGCCATTCCTCTGCCTCTTCGAGGCACTCGCGGAAGTGCCGTCATCGGTCTCCTTACCCGGTCCTCTTCTGAGGATGCCGCCCGTCGGCGGGTTGCTTGTACCATCAAGCATTTGTCTCCTGAGGAATGGGCTTCTTTCGGTAAGGAGATGTTGCCGATTTTTGAATCGCAAGGTTCTGGTCCGTCCGCGCCTCCGAGAGGGGTCGGCTGTGACTGTACTAGAGACACCGCTCGTACGCCTTTGGGCTCGGGTGGTCGGCACGATTCGCGGGAGAGGTCCCGCTCGGACAAGGGGTATCGTTCTAGTCATGCCCGTTCCAGGTCCCGGTCCTCGACGCCCTCGAGACCGCGTGAACCTGTGAAGTCTTTGAAGAAGACATTGACGCCTGCGGCGCCAAGGTCGTCAACGGACTCTCTTGAGGCCCCGCCTCTGAGGAAGTCGTCAACGTCATCGACGCCTAGGCTGTCGAGAGACACGCTCGGGGCGCCGCCCTCGAGGACTCTGTCGAAGCCGTCGACGCCCATTCCGTCGACGCCCTCGACGCCTTTCAAGGCTGTTCTGTCGGAGGTACCCCATGGCACAGTGGAACCCCCTAGAAAGGCTCTGGCCAAGGCAAAAAATGTCTTTGTTCCTTATTCAGTGCCCACATTCCAGCCTCTGGATTATATTTCTGAGGTGGATGAGGGTACTGAAGATGGGTTGGTTCCTGACACGGTACCAGATGACATTATATCTGGTCTAGCCAGATTGAGGACCTTCGTCAGTCGCTGCTGGAAGTTCTGTAGGCCTGAGCCTGGCACTCATGCCGAGTCCTCGTACCAGCGCTTTATGTCGAGGGTCACGGATTACTTGGGGTGGTCTGCACCACCAGTGGATTTTGTGCAGGATGACCTGATGGAAATCCTCGACCAGGGTCCACCGACTGACCCGGTACTTCCATTCCATATGGCCTTGCATAGAAGGGTGGCAGCGGTTTAGACTGCCCTGGAGAGTCTCCCGGCAGTGAGCAAGTCTTTGCCGCGAAAATACCGTCCAGCCAGTAGCGACCCCTGCTACTTGACTTGCACCACCCACTCGGAGAGTTTGGTGGTGCAAGCGGCTACGGCCCGAGCAAAGCAGGCGCCGTATCCTACCATCCCTCCTGATAGGGACGGCAGGCGTTTTGATGGTTGGCCGAAGAAAGTGTTTTCTTCAGGGCGTATGGCTCTTCAGGCAGCCAACTCCGTATGTGCCTTGTCACATTTCACGCACACTCTGTGGAACTGTATTTCTTTAGTGGCTGAACATATTTCCGAAGGGGACGAACAGGATGGTTTTCTTGCTATTGTACAGTATGGCAAGAATGCCATGTGTGAGTCCGTTCAGTCGGGTCTGGACATGGCAGACTGTGTCAGCCGGTCCATGGCGGCGAGCACCGTAATACGCAGATTTGCGTGGTTGCGGAAGTCGGGGTTTGCTCCTTATGTGCAAGCCCGGCTCCTCAGCATGCCCTTTGATGGTGAACATCTTTTTGACAGCAATGCTGACGAGAGCCTTGAGAGGTTGCAGACCTCAAAAGCTGCAGCGAAGTCGTTGAGCGCTGCAGTTCGCAAACCTCTGCTTTTTCGTCCTAGGGGACAGCAATGGAGGGGAGGTTCCTTTCGTTATTACTCATCCTTTAGTAAATGGAGAGGAGCTGCAAGTCAAAGGGGCCACTGTAGAAGTGCCAGAGGTGGAAAACAGGGTACTCGAGGTGCCAAGGCCGCTCAGGCAGTTGCCTCTTTGCCCTCAGGCAATGCCGCAGCCGCACCAGCTCAGTCATGAGGCCAGGTCCCATGGTTCGCTGGTTGGGGGAATGCTGGCGCAGCATCTTGTAGAATGGGGTGCCATTACTTCGGATGTATGGGTTCTGGAGATCATAGCCCACGGCTACTGTCTTCCTTTTCGGCAGAGGCCTCAAGGCAATCCACCAGGGAATCTCTCTTTGAAGATTTCGGATCCGCTCCTTGCACAGGAAATACAAGCCCTGCTGGAGAAAGGCGCCATAGAACTGGTGCCTGTAGCGGAGAGGAAAAAGGGATGGTATTCCCCTTATTTTTTTTCTTCAAAGAAAGACGGGGGATTGAGACCCATCATGGACTTGCGCGGTTTCAACAAACTCCTGAGGAAGGACAAGTTCAAGATGGTTACTCTCTCTCAAGTCCTCCAGGACCTTCAACTTCAGGACTGGTTGGTGTCTCTCGACCTCAAGGACGCTTACTTTCATGTGCCGATCCATCCCAAGCACAAGAAGTACCTGAGGTTCGCGGTTGGCGACTCGCACTTTCAGTTTCGGGTCCTGCCGTTTGGATTGACCTCCGCCCGAGGGTTTTCACCAAGCTCATGGTGGTGGTGGCAGCACATCTCCGGAAAGGGGGGATTCACGTCTACCCCTACCTGGACGATTGGTTGATCAGGGCGAGCTCTACCGAGCAAGTCCTGGATCATCTGTCCGTCACCTGCCACTCCCTCCACAAGCTGGGCTTCTCCCTCAACTTAAAGAAGTCCCACTTGACGCCAACTCAGTGGCTCCAGTACATCGGAGCAGTGCTCGACACTTCCCTGGGGCAGTGTTTTCCTCCCCAGGTGAGGGCTCTTCACATTCAGCAGATGGTACACAAGTTTCGCCATGCCGAGACTCTCCCGGCGTTCGAGTTGTTGAGGCTGCTCGGCCTCATGGGATCCTGCATTCTTCTGGTGTCAGAGGCCCGACCTCGGATGAGATCTTTGCAGTGGGCCCTCAAGATGCAGTGGTCTCAGTCCTCCGGCAGGATGTCGGACCCAGTTCAGGTGCCGCTCTCGGTCGCGCTGGACCTTCTGTGGTGGGCCGACGAAGGCAATCTGATGAGGAGGGCTCCATTTTGCTGCCCTGGCCGGAGGTGACGATCGTGACGGACGCATGCCTCACGGGATGGGGAGCTCATGCCAACGAGTTGACAGCAGTTGTTGGTCTCCGTCGGAGTCCAGACTCCATATCAATCTGTTGGAGCTGAGGGCTGTCAGGCTTGCCCTGAAGGCTTTTCTGCCGACTGTGCGAGGAAAGAATGTCCTGATTCTGACGGACAACAGAGTGGCCATGCACTACCTCAACAAAAAGGGGGGGCAGGGTCACTTTCTCTGTGCAGGGAGGCGATGCAGCTCTGGTTCTGGGCCATCCAGCAGGAAATTTCGAACTCGGCAGTTCATCTGGCCGGAGATGAAAACGAGACGGCGGACGCTCTGAGCTGGCAGAGCGCGATCTCTCATGAGTGGGAGCTGGCTCAGGAAATTCTCCTGGAGATGTTCGCCCTTTGGGGGACCCCTCAGGTGTTGCTTTCGGCCAGACGACCGGCAACAAAGTCCCTGTACTGTTGCCGTTGGAGAAAGTTCTGCGACTGGTGCAGGGTTAAAAATGTGGATCCTTTTTCATGTGACATTCCTGTCGTTCTATCTTTTTTGCTTTCTTTGGCCCACAAGGGCCTGCAAGTGGGTACCTTTAAAGGTTACCTGGCGGCGCTGTCTATATTTAAGAGCTCGTCTGAGGAGTGTTCTTATTTTAAAGTAAATTTCTCAGTTTCTCTAAGGGCTCACTAATGTGTTCCCTCCGTCACCTTTCCAGGTGCCCGGTTGGGATCTGAAACTTGTTCTCAAGTTTCTAATGGGTACTCAGTTTGAGCCTTTGCATTCTTGTCCTTTGAGACTGTTAACCCTTAAAACTGTATTTTTAGTTGCGGTCACTTCCGCTCGCAGAGTGAGTGAGTTACAGGCACTTTCAGTTAAGCCACCCTTCAGTCCTTAGAGTTCATCCTTCCTTTCTTCCGAAGGTGGTGTCGGAATTTCATTTAAGCCAGAAGGTTGTTCTTCCGGCATTTTATCCTCCTCCATATCCTGATAAGGAAGAGGAGAGGCTCCATAGGCTGGATCCTAGGAGAGCTTTAAGCTTCTACATTTCACGCATGTCCCGGGTCAGAGTGGACGATCAACTCTTTATTGGTTACGCTGGAAGCTGTTTGGGACAAGCAGACTTTGTCTCGATGGATTATCTTGGCAATTTCTGAATGTTACCACTTGGCTAGTAAGGACCCTCCGGTAGGTTTACGGGCCCATTCTACTAGGAGTATGGCTGCTTCTACTGCCCTGCAGAGGGGTCTTCCTATTCGTAACATCTGTGATGCAGCCACCTGAGCTTCGGTCCATACTTTTGTACGTCATTACTCCCTCGATTCTATCCATGGGCAGGATCTGGCCTTTGGCAAGGCAGTCCTTTACTCTGCAATTTGATTGGGGATTCTAAATGTGTATATTCTAAATTCTTTTCCCACCTCCTTACGTTGGTACTGCTTTGGGAGTCTGTCATAGATATGGAATATGTCGGAGGAACCAATCCCCTCGAAGAACAAGTTACTCTCTTACCTGGTAACGTTCTTTCGATGGCATGGTCCGGCGATGTATTCCATATCGCTCCCTCCCTGCCTACCCCGCTACAGAATTTCTTATGCGATTGCAGCTTACCTTTCCGCAAGGCTTTCTGTGGTCATACTGGCAGAAGATTGGTGCCACACGTTCTGGGAAAAAACTACAACTGAGGCTACGGGCGTCGTGCGTCCTACTTATAACGTCCGGTGACGTCGGCTCGACGGAGGCCCTCGGGGACACCGTATCGACATCATCGACACAGGACGCAGACGCCGAAAGATTTTCCGAAGCAGCACAGCTGTGGTGATTACTGTCATAGATATGGAATACGTCGTCGGACCATCCCATCGAAAGAACGTTACCAGGTAAGAGAGTAACTTGTTCAACTGAAGCATGGGGCATAGTGACGTGCTATATTTCTCCAGCATGGGGTCTGGCATGGATTCACATGCTCATGAATATTCCCCGTCGTCAGGCTGGGAATCCTCGGTAAAGAAAAAACCAGTATCAGTTTCGTTTCTGATCTGTCTTTCGTAGCAATAACCAATCACTGGTCTCTGCGTCATACTGACCACAGCCAATGACTGCCCTCTACCTAAGCACCGCCTCTGGCAGCCATCTTCAGATTTTTACCGCACGTTCATGTGTTGGGATCCTCGTGCTATTGCTCTCGAGCGTTAGTGCTATTTTTTCGCGCTTTTTTCACAAAAACTTCGATTCTTCGGTCAAAGAGCCTCAAGCTCCACCGATACTACATCCGATCTACGGGGACCCGTGTCGGATTCATCTGTGCCCCTCAAGGGTGAAGATTTCGTCGAGCTACGCTTCGGAGGACTCCAGAAGCTTCTCAGGCCCGGTCTCGGAGATGGCCCAGGAGAAGGGAGGCTCGACGCCCGGAAAGCTGTTCAGGGTCTGCCCTGGATGCCAGCTGCAGAACGTCTTTAAGGAGGACGAACACTCTTTCTGCCTTTACTGCCTTCATGAGGACAAAACGCACGTGGAGAAGGACTGTGCGTTTTGCGGCGACATGTCGGAACGGACCATGAAGGACCGTCATCAACGTCTCGCCAACTGGCTGCAGGGTAAGAGCCCGTCTGGCGAGAAGAAGAAGAAATCCGAGCGGTCTTCTAAGACCTTTGAGGGCGCCCCGGCGACGGGGGCCCAACATAAGGCCAAGCACCGCGAGTCCGCTGGCACCGGGAGCGCCGAACGGTCGGGCTCTACGGGCGCCAGGCAGGGCGCTCCCTCCCCGGCACCATCAACCACGAGCCAACGCTCTGGGTCGGGTAAGAGGAAGGCCGAGCACCCGGCGAAGCTCCTGGAGAGGCCCCGGTCGAGCTCGAAGGCAGAGGAGGAGCGTGGCAGTGCCCCCTCCCTCAAGGACAAGGCGGTGAGCGCACCTAGGGTGGTGAAGGCCTTGATCCATCCGACCAAGCCCTCTATCGAAACGGTCGCGGCGGCCCTGGCCCAGCCTGTGGAGGCTACTCCAGTGGTGGCGACCTCAGGGCCCAGAATCTCCCTGCCTCCTCGGAGGGAGTCTTCTTTTATGCCCATCGATAGGACCCCCGTGAAAACCTCCGTGGAGAAGAAGGGGGGGCAGGGCGTCGTCGTAGATTCGGCCTCAACCTCAGAAGAAGAGCTGGTCGAGGTCTTAAGCCACGGCCTAGGCGTGGAACAAGACCAGCCCGTCGGAATGGGTGCCGACGCAGGCGACGACGACGACATCGTCGAGGATGCCGACGGGGCCCCTGCTCGCCCGTCGGATTCCCCTCTGCCAGCGCCGCGAGACAACTCGGCGGCCATTTTGTTGGCCATACAGTCCTTATGCACTGAGATAAGGACGAGGCTACCGTTACCGACGGAGGAACCTCTCCCGTCGGGGGATCCAGAACCGGGACCTTCTGGTGTTCCCCCTGCCAAGAAAAGAAGGATCCATCCTCCACCTCCTTTTCAACCGTCGCGCCCCGTCCAGCCCTCCTCCCCGTCCACCCGAGGGGATGATACGGGGACTGACACGGCAGCGACGGGTACGGACGACGAGGCATACGACGAGGATTTTCCGTCGTCGCCCCCCACCAGGGCTTCTCCGCCCGACGAGATCGGATCCTTCCATTCCATGATCTCCAGGGCTTCCGAGCTTTTTCAACTCTGCCCCGAGGAGAAGAAAAAGGAAGGCTTCCTTTATCAGCGGCGCGAGGCCAAGAGGAAGACGGTCCTCGCAGTGCCTCTGTTGGACGACATTTGGGATGAGGGTCTTTCCCTCCTCAAGAACCCTTCCACGACGCCAGCTAGAAGAGACCGGTACGAGAAGAAGTACCGGGTCCCGGACACGGCCCCCCTATGCCTCCGGGCGCAGCCTACCCCGGACTCCGTCGTCTCCGCGGCGGCCAGGAAGAAAGCGGGGGGGGTGCGGCCTCCACATCGACTTCCCCGCCGGACGGCGAGGGAAAGAAATTGGATGCTATGGGACGTAGAGTCATCTCGTCGGCAGCGACGACGATTAAAGCGGCCAACGCCTTGGCTATCGTGGCCCGCTACGACAGGGAGCTCTGGTACAAGATGGCTCCCCTGCTGGATTTTCTGCCGGACGACAAGAGGGCTGAGGCCCTTGAGATCCTCCAGGAAGGTGAAGTGGCTTCGGACCACGCCATCACCGTGGCGACGGACATCGCCGACGCGGGGTTCCGCCAGCTAGGCAACGGCGTTTGCCTTCGACGTCGTGGATGGCTCAAAGCTACGGATTTTCGGCAGGACGTCCAGACCAGAGTCCTGGACATGCCCTTCGACGGGAACAACCTGTTTGGGAAGACGGTGGACGATTCCCTCCAGGCCATCAAGGCGGATACTGAGACGGCCCGGGCCCTGGGAGTCCTGCAGCAACGACGGACGCCCTTTCGGAGCGGCGGAGGCAAGGGCGCCTCCAAAGGTTCCGGTGGCGGTTTCGCTTCCTACCGTCAAGCGGCCCGCTCGTCGTCGCAAGAGGCCTACAGAGGACGAGGCAAGTCTAGCGGACCCCGCCGTCGTCGCCAAGGAGGTCAAGGCGGCAAGGCCGCGTCCAAGCAGGATTGAACCGGCCGTGGGGTCGGGCCCCCACCGAAGCACCCCGGTGGGAGGCCGGCTGGCGGGCTTCGTCAGCGTGTGGGAGTCCATCTCCACCGACCGTTGGGTGCTGGATGCCCTGGCCCGGGGCCACGCGCTCGAGTTTCAAAGAAGGTGCCCGCGCGTCCCCCCCGTGGCCAGGAGAGAACTTCACGTCCCTCAACTTCTCCTGGAGGTAAAGGCGATGCTCAGAAAGGGCGCCATCGAACTCGTCCCAAAGAGGCTTCGGGGCTCCGGAGTCTACTCGCGATACTTCCTCGTGAAGAAGAAGACGGGAGGATGGCGCCCCATCCTAGACCTGCGACGGCTGAACAAGTTCATCAAGGCGCAGAAGTTCAGGATGGTCACCTTACAGCACGTCCTGGGTCAACTGGAGGAAGGAGACTTCCTGTCGTCGTTGGATTTGGAGGATGCCTACTTCCACATTCCAATCCTAAAGGGGCACCGAAAATTCCTCAGGTTCGTGGTCCAAGGGCGGCATTACCAGTTCAAAGCCCTTCCCTTCGGACTGCGGTCGGCACCCAGGGTATTCACCAAGTGCCTCGCACCGGTGGCGGCGCAGCTGCGCCGCGAGGGGATTCACGTCTACCCCTACCTGGACGACTGGCTCATCCGCGCCAAGACGAAGGAGCTCGCCGTGGTCCACACGGCAAGGACCGTCCAACTCCTCACGGACCTGGGATTCTCCGTGAACTACACCAAATCCCACCTGGTGCCCGCGCAAGTCGCACTGTTTCTGGGAGCGAGGCTCGACACAGTGTCCCTTCTGGCCTCCCCGTCGGAGGAGAGGACCAGCACCATCTTGGGCAAGGTGCAACGGATGCTGGTGGCCGACGCGGCCAAAGTGAGATCCATCAAGTCCCTCCTCGGGATGATGTCTTCCTGCATCTACCTCATTCCCATGTGCAGGCTCCGGATGCGCCCGTTGCAAGAATTCCTGGATGCGCGCTGGATCCAGACGACGGGCAGCTTCGAGGAAAGGATCAAGCTCGACGAGAGTTTCCGGCGAGCGATACGGTGGTGGGGCACCCGCGCGCATCTGACGGCGGGCATGGACTTCCAGACCCCAGCCCACCAGGAGACTGTGACCACGGATGCCTCCCTGGAAGGGTGGGGAGCGCACACCGAAAATCTGCACGCGAAGGGACTCTGGCTCCCGACGGAGAAGTCCCTGCATATCAACGTCCTGGAGCTCCGTGCAGTGTTTTGGGCCCTCAGGTCCTTCCTTCCGTCCCTGAAGGGCAAGGTGGTGAGGATCTTCACCGACAACACCACCACCATGTTTTACATCAGGAAACAGGGCGGAACCAGGTCCCCAGCGCTGTCCAAGGAGGCGCAGGACCTGTGGCATTGGGCCGTCGCCCAAGGGATTTTTCTGGTGCCGTTTCATCTGGCAGGGATAAAAAACACCATCGCCGACTCACTCAGCAGGGAGCTGCGCTCGTGCCACGAGTGGGAACTACGGCAGGATCTAGTGGATCGCCTCTTCCGACGGTGGGGCACACCCCAGATCGACCTGTTCGCGACGGCGACGAACACCAAGTGCCGGAGGTTCGCCAGCAGGTTTCCCCAGACGAGGAGCATGGGCGATGCTTTCTCGTTCCCCTGGGAGGGCCTGTTCCTCTACGCGTTCCCTCCCTTGCCTCTGCTAATCCGGCTCGTCAACCAGCTCAAGAGGTCACGGTGCAGGATGATCCTCGTCGCACCTGCGTGGCCGAGGCAGATATGGTTCCCGGACCTTCTGGACTTGTCAGCGTCCCCGCCGATCAAGCTGCCGGCGGACGCAGACCTACTCTCCAGGGAAGGAGGCGCCATCCTCCACCACGACCCGAAGTCGCTGAACTTGCAGGCCTGGCTCCTGCAGCGCTAGAGTTTGGAGGATACGACATACCGGCCGATTGCAGAGAGGTTCTTGCAAAGGCCAGGGCGTCCTCGACTCTTAAATGCTACGGACACAAATGGAAGAGGTTCTCTGTCTGGTGCCACGCACAGAAGATTAACCCTCTACGGATTACGGCTCCCCAAGTACTGCCGTACCTGCTGACGCTGGCCAAAGCTGGACTGGCACACGCGTCCATCAAGATTCATCTTGCTGCGATCTCCCGATACACCAGAACCACGGGGCGGACGTCCTTGTGGTCTCATCGTCTGGTGAAAGAGTTCATGAAGGGACTATTCAGATCGTTCCCGCCGGTGAAGGCTCCGGCCCCGGCGTGGGAGCTCAACGTGGTGCTGACCAAGCTCATGGGACCCCCGTTCGAGCCTCTGCACTCGGCCCCGTTGAAGTTTCTATCGTGGAAGACAGCTTTTCTCGTGGCCATCACCTCCGCACGACGAGTGGGTGAGATCCAGGCCCTTTCCTGCAAAGCCCCGTACTTGACTTTCCACGACACGAGGGTAGTGCTCAGGACGCACCCCTCCTTCATGCCCAAGGTACCGTCGGACTTCCATCTCAACGAACCCTTGGTGTTACCTGTGTTCTTCCCGTCGCCTTCGTCGCCGGCTGAGAGGACTTTGCACTCGCTGGATGTAGCTAGAGCGCTGAAGTTCTACGTGGATCGCACGAAGGGTTTTCGGAAGACGTCACAACTCTTTGTGAACTTTGGACCTGTCAATCAGGGGAAGGCTCTCTCGAAGGCTTCCATCTCCAGATGGCTCTCCGGCTGTATCATGTACTGTCACCGGTTGGCAAACCGACCGCTGCCTGGCCGTCCGAGAGCCCATTCCACCAGAGCGATCGCAGCTACCACGGCGTTCCTATCTGGTGTGCCCCTGCTGGACATATGCAGGGCTGCTACGTGGAGGTCGACGCACACCTTCACGAAATTCTACTGCGTCGACCGGGATTCCAGGGAGGAGTCCAGGGTCGGCCAAGCAGTGCTGCGCAACCTGTTCGCCTGAGGTGAGCCTGGTGAGGAGGTAAGATGCTTAATGTTGAGTTGTTGTGATGCTTAATGTTGAGCCTTTGCCACCTCCCGTGGTTGTGCATGTGTGTACTGCTATGTATTCTTTATTCATGAGCATGTGAATCCATGCCAGACCCCATGCTGGAGAAGGAACAAGTTACTTACCTGTAACTGTTGTTCTCCAGCATGGGTCTGGCATGGATTCACATGCGAACCCTCCCGCCTACCCCTCTGCGGCTCTTCACTTGGTCATACTGCCACTTCACGTGCTTCCAAATCTGAAGATGGCTGCCAGAGGCGGTGCTTAGGTAGAGGGCAGTCATTGGCTGTGGTCAGTATGACGCAGAGACCAGTGATTGGTTATTGCTACGAAAGACAGATCAGAAACGAAACTGATACTGGTTTTTTCTTTACCGAGGATTCCCAGCCTGACGACGGGGAATATTCATGAGCATGTGAATCCATGCCAGACCCATGCTGGAGAACAACAGTTACAGGTAAGTAACTTGTTCCATACAACGCTTGACATAATTTCCGAAGCCGACGATCGAGAGCAGGGCAAGCCGGATCGACGACCGAGTCGAGGTCCACTACACCCCCTGGCGAAAAGTTTCCGAGCCGCAGAGCTGGATGATGTGTATCTATAAAGATGAGGATTCTGTGGGAGAAGAATCCATAGAAAGATCATTATGGTGAGTAATTGCTCCTTCTATGGATTCTTCTCCCGCATATTCCTCATCACCACACCCATCCATCCACGCTCAAAGGTTCTTATGGCTTTGCGCTTCTGTCTAAGCGAAGGGACGCCTGGTGATGGCTCTGAGGCAATCGCTTCTATCTGTCTAGCCGCTTGTTTTTTACAACAACAAAAATTATTTCTTTCCATTCTCTAATTTGACGGGGTTTCACCGCTTTGGGATGTTTCCCATTGGTCCTTTTTTTACAGGCTGATTAGCCTTGCCTCCCATCATTTTTCCTCTGCAGCGTTCAAGCACGGGTAAAAAAGGGAGAACTGAGGTATGGGGTGTAGTGACCTGGTATATATAAGACGGCTGACGTCACGTCCGGAGCCAATGCTCCAGCACCAAGCGAAACGCATCAACGATAGACGGCCGAGTCTAGGTCCACTACGCCCCCTCTCGAAAAAAAAGTTTCCAAGCAGCAGAGCTGGATGAGCATATTTATCAGATGATAAATATGCTCCTTGAAACACTTGTGTATAGGCGCGTTATAAATGCCATATCATATATGAGGAATATGCGGGAGAAGAATCCATAGAAAGATCATTACAGTAAGTAATTTCTCCACCTGTTTGTCTAAGTGGGTTCCTTGGCTGCTTCACTGTGTGTGCTCATAGTGGACCCCTTACAAGTTCACCACCTCTTGAGACTTAGCCTAGACCACTCACCTTGCTACCTTGAACTGGTTTGACTACAGCTTCCAGAGTTGTCCCTGTCACAATACTAGGTTGGCCTTCTATACATCTGTCCACCAGGCCAGAATATAGAATATCATTCCTAACAGCGACCTCTCCATTAATCTGCAAATGTGATTATTCTATAGTCTTCTTTTGCTTGCAAGTCATCAATAAACTACCATGTCCCTAGCCTCTTCATTGGAAGTACTTTAAATAGAATTCATTTTACACTGTCACACACAGTTGGCCCTTGGTTCAAAAAACGTGTAAAGGAAATAAGACATGTTGTACCTCCACGTACTATTGTTTTTTAAAAGCTTGCTGACAAGACGCATGCTCAACAAAAACATTTTCAAGGTTGCAATTGTTACGAGTATTGGGGCTAAACATACGTTTGGTAGATTTGCTAGCTCACTGTCTGGGAGACCTTAATACTAACACAAAGGTAAATGCCTAATTGAAAATGTTTTATTAAATGATGTTAATTATTGTATTTCTTTAGCTGGCTAGCATTGAATGTGGTATTCCAACTAGCGATCTGAAGCAAACCATTTGCCATTGTGTACTCCTTGAACAACTAATTAAATGTACCCTTTTCCATGCTTTTAATTCCCCTCAGGTGAAGCTGCAAAAATAAATATACTGCACTATGAACCTGGTTGTGTACAGTCACTACTAGAAGCGGGAGTGTTTGATTACTGCACGGGAAAAATGTTTACTGCAAGCATAAACCAGTCAGCGGTCTTGGGTTTACTGTCCAATAGTAAATGGGATTGTCTTCGCTTGGCCTCTATGCACTGTGCACTATTGAACTTCGAAGATGTGACTTTTTCAGAAGCTGAGGTAAACACATAATTTGCTTCTTCATCATGTATGGGATCACTATTTATAAGGGTGTATGTTGTCTTCCTGTGAAATGTTCATATGCAGTGTTCTTACTTGGAACACTACCATAACAAATACAATGGGCCTCATTACGAGTCCGGCGTTAACCGTGCCTGAAATTCCGGCAGGTTACCGGCGGACTCGTATTACCATTCTGCCTCCGTGATTCCCGGAATTACCGGGGCATTACGACCCTGGTGACCCTGGAATTCCGGAGGCGGAATTTGGTAAATCTCCATTCCCATTGAGTCCCATAGGACTCGATGGGAATGGGGAAGTGGAAACACCGGCACCATCTCGTGATGGTGCTGGTGTTTCCACGTCCGCCTGCAGGCGGGTGGTGTTAAACCAGGCGGGTCAGACCTGGCGGGAATGACACCTCCGCCTGCAGGACTCGAGATCACCCGGTCTGGAAACAACGGTGGCGGCGGATTTACCGCCACCGTTATTTCCATACCGGGTGACTCATAATGAGGCCCAATATCCATTTGAGCTTGATAACATAATGGGTTTGTGCTACATTTGCAATGTGGTTTAAGTACTTTAATAACTGTTATAACTATTATATATTTGTACTTGGAAAGGAAATCGGATTCTGAGCTTGCAGAATCAAATCATAAACCATAACTGCCACGTTTGATGTGTTTGATTACTAGCTTTCTGCTATTTACGATCAATATCATGGGGGGCTCTCTGCAAATTATTGTGTGGGAATTTCATGGACAATGTTGATACATGCTCACCAGGCTTCTGAAGATTGTGATAGGGCTGTTGGTCCAGCCCTGTTAGGGGTGGGAGGGAGCCTGACCCCAACATACCTGGGTGCAAGAGAATGTGTAGACAGGCCTCCTACTACCATCTCCTTAACTGCCAGGATGGTACCATGACGGGACCTGGCATTGCACTGCATAACATCCTCACAAGAAAAGACAGACCAGAAAAGAAGAAGAGCCAGCTCACCAAAAGAAACTCCCTAATACAGCAAAGCCGTGTTGAAAAGGGGGCAGGGCTTAAAGCCCTTATGTAACCCCCACGCCATCCCCTGTCGCACCCTTTTGAAAGTAAGGTAAGCCATTGGTAGGGTAAGTGGCCAGTCCAGAGAGGGGATGTATAAGAGGGATCTTGGGAGTTGTTTGGTATGGGCTGCAGTTGGGGGAGGACTGGTGGCGGCAGAGGATGTCCAAGAGACCAGAGGAGGCGAGAGCGACTGGAGTGTGAGGCTATTCTTAAGCATGAGGTCTGGAGAGTGTCTGTGTGTGTGTGTGTGTGAGAGAGAGAGCAGTGTAAGCAGTAGAGGTAGAGTAGGAGTGGGGTAGTAGTAGTGTAAGAGGTAGTGGCTGGGAGTAGAGGTGGTAGCTGGTTGGAGTAGCCAGTGGAGGACATCCGTGTTCGAGGCCCCTATTAGGGAGAATTCTCATTTCATGGCTAATTTCCCTTACCTATAGAGTCCCCCAGCAGCTTTGCTGGATTTGAAGGGTTTGTTTCTTTTTACCTGCTAAGAGTGAGAATCTTTTTCCCACTATTAGGCTTTTTTGCTATGTGTGTTCTAGGCTATTTTTGTGTTTAATACCTATGGGATCTCTTCTCTCACCCATAGGAACCATCTTTATGCACATGTGTCACACATCACCCTCCGTGACACAGGGGTGTCGTAGCGACCCCCAAACATAGACTCCATACCCTGGGACTGACTACTGTCTCCCAGGGCATGTAAAGTCCCCATTGACTTTACAAGTAGATTTTTATGAACTTAACCAGTACACCCCATCTTAATATGGAAGTACTGGAAGGGGTTAATAGTTTTTCCCCTATGTTCATTTTCAAGAGGGTACCCTAAAGTCCCCCTCTACAAAGTTTCTGGCTGGTGGCAGTGGTTACTACCTTTTATATTCGACCGCAAATATTTCTCTATGGGATTTTCCCATTGTTCGAGGCTACCACTTTTACTGACGGCCTCCAACATACCGCCGGTTTATTTTGCTCCATTTTCCTAACCCAGGTCGGGGATCCTTTGTCCGTCCTTTTGGCGGACTTCTGCCAAGAAGCCCTCCTTTTGGCGCCACTGAGTCTGGGGTGGGTCTGTTGTTTGGGAGGGGGAGTAGAACCCCTGGACAGAGTTGCCACAGCAACTCAGGTCGCACTCTAACCTGATAGGCTGGAGAGTTTCCCGCCAAGATGACCACTCGATTGTGTGAGTGACAGCTAGGCTGTATGAATGGGTCTCTTTCTGCATAAAAACAGGGTCCTGAGGACTGGAAGAGCAAGAAGTCGCCACTGGAACTACGGAATCGAAGGGAAGAGAAGCCAGAGACATCTTCAGCATCTACACCACCGGTGAAGCCCTGCCGGATCGTCTCACCACACCACTTTTCTTCCACACGACGAGAGGAGATCTTCAGCGAGAGAGCCTGCTTCCCATGAGCTGCTGGGGTCAATCAGTTCACTCATCGCATCCTCGGACCTGCCTTGGTCGAATCGACAGTGCCCAGCACTCGGAGACCGGATAGCCAGGCAGCTATTGACCTGGACCGCAATTAAAAGGAGCGTACCTTTTTAAACTTCTTTTGGCAGCACCGCGGCTGGTTTCAACCCTGAGTAGTGCAGCGACTCGAACCTTCCTCCACGACGAGAGCCTCTCTTTCTCTGTTGGACCCCTCGACCTGCAGGAACTACCAGGAACAACCGCCACTGCAGGAGCCACTTCTCCACATTTAAGGTACACTGTTCCGCCAGGCCGCCCTTTCTCCGTGGTAGCCCTAAAGGTGTTTTAAATCCTTTAACTACTTGTGGGGTCGGTCGCCCTCTCTCTTAACATTGTCTTTCGCCTTGCATCTACCTCTTCAAAAGTTTTCTACTAAAGACTTGACTGCAGCTACAAGAACATTTCTGCTCCTAAGATCTTGGTCCTGTACCACTGACTCTGGCTCAGGCCTATTGGCTCTGGCTGATTTGTTAGATCTGCTCTCACTAGATTCGTTTTCAATGAGAAATGTGTGGATGCACCTAAATCTTCTAAACCCCTCTTCCTTCCCACTGTTTTAACTTGTGGAGTGCCATTTTGCTCAGTTTTCACCCTTATCTTTCTGCTAAAGTGTTCCTGTGCATTACTTGTTCACAAACCTTCAGGGAAGGGGTGCTAGGGGGTGTCTGAAGATATTTCGGTTTAACTTGTACTTTACCTCCCTTTCGTTGTATTGGTAGAGTGCCATTTGTAGTAGGTTTTCGCTGTGCCATTTTGCTCAGTTTTCACTATACCGCAAACTTGTCTGCCATTGAATAGGGAGTTGTATATGCTTCTCTTTTTGACTAAACTTAACTGACTTTATTAACTGTGATCTATGTGTTGACTTAGAAGTGTATAAAATAAATATATATTCTCTTTTTAATACAAAACTTTGGTCAGTGTTTCCTTGCTCCATAGTACTGTACTACCTATTGTGTCAACCCTGAATACTGCTCATCTCCCTCTTGAGATAAGTCTGACTGCTCAGCCACAGCTACCAACTAAACCTTTGTGGTACAGACTGATACCAAAGGGGATTTATTGCTCTCACCTGTAGTCCTAATCTGGGGTAGGGCTCCCTAAGGGAACTGCCCTGGATTCTGCCTAACAAGGGGGAAGGTGGTAGAGAGAGGTAGTGGTAGTAGTCATGTTAGTAGCGAGAGGAACAACAGTGAATGGGAGAAAATGAGTAGATATTGGTATAGAGTAAAATTGGAGTTTGTATTGGAAGAACACTAGGAGGCGGAGAAGTAGAGTGAGAGGAAGAAGGGAGAAGAAGCAAAAGAGGTAGAATAGTAGTTGGAGATAACTAGTAGTAAGAACAGAAGTGGGAAAAGGAAGTCAGATCGAATTGTGGAGGTGGAAAGGAGGAGTGTGAGATCGGAGGGACGGTGACTTGGTGGGAGGAGAAAGGTTTTAGTGAAGGGTCAGGAATTAGAGGCTGTGAAAGGTGTGAGTGTGACTTTGGGTGAAAGAAGGCACTCTTCCCTATTCCTGCAGAGACTAACCAACGTTAGGAGAGGGAAAGTTAGAAAGGACCCTAGGGAGACGGATAGCCAGTGTCTTAGGGAAATCACCTATAATCATAGTTAGAACAGATGGGTGTTACCAATTGGTATTTACTAACAACCCGGTAGGGAGGTCTGGAGCTGGTAGGTGGGTGTCAGGCCCAGGGAAGTTGACAGAGGAAACGGATGGCCCTAGCGCCAGTCATTCCCAGTCCCTTAGAATCAAAACCAGAACTAGCCCTTCTGACCTTTGTTTTTAAATAACACTCCTGGACTTTCCATAAGAGTCAGTGCGCTTCACAGTGACAGACTGCCCCTTCACATGTGGCGTCATCGTGGAATGCTTCAGGCCCCAATACAGAGGTCAACCCACATCCAAATGTTGCGAATCCAAAGGTTAACCAATACAGCTACACTCCCCACACGGGGAACCCTGGGGGCTGCCGGATATGATCTCTGTGGGGACGATTGGTTCATCATACCCCCGAAGATTCAAGGTCCAGTCTGTACCGGAATAAAGATGGAGTTACCAGAGGAGACCTATGGGAGAGTAGCCTCAAAGTCCGGGCTTGGCTTTGAAACATTTCCTCAAGGTAGGGGCAGGAGTGATTGATCAGGACTATCGTGGGGAGATAAAGGTGCTACTACAGAACTTTGGGAATACTTCCCAGATCATCAAACAAGGACAACCCATAGCACAACTGATTTGTGAACTCCTGCTTATCCCAGGAATCGAGTAGGTAGGTACATTGGACAACTCTGAATGTGGAGAAGCTGGATTTGGTGAAAGGACCGAGCTTAAAGAAGCCCCGAAGAGCTCAGAGGCCCCAGGACCTGCTTCCGTCCAATTTGCAGAAGCACAAAGGACTGACCCCCTCTTGGAATAAGCACAACGAAACCTGGTATCCCAACAGGAGAGTTGCTCTCTAAAGACCCCTCACTTCATAGAATAGAATGGACTCTTATATACAATTGATGTTAACCCTGAGGGGACAATATTAATTGCCATCAACTCCTGGTACCACGTTAGTTTTGGAAAGCAGTTTTAGAATTGGAACATTCAAATTTGACACTGGAGCAATTGGGATGGAAGGTTCTACTGGCCTGTGTCTACGCAGAAGTGAAACTATTCTGCGCCTGTTTCCCAGTGTGTCAAAAGACCTCCCTAGACAATGTAACCAAAGTCCTGCTGCCTATCATCGAGGTACCTTTTCAGCGTATTTCTGCTTTTTTGTTTTTCTATCATCCTGTTGTCTTTTTGCACCCTGATGCCTTCGGGCTATCGGCGCACTATAACATAACCTTTTCGGCGTATTGGCATAGATATGATCGGTCCATTGGAACCCTCAAAATCAGACATTGCTACATCTTGTTACTCGTCAACTATGCCACTCGATACCCTGGGGCCTTTCCGCTGATGGCATATATGACTAAGGCAATCTTGAAGGTGATCATCCTGTTTTTTACCTGAGTGGGCTTCCCAAGTGAAATCCTGACAGACCAAGGAACTAGGTTCCTGTATAAATGTATGATTGATATGCAGGAACCCATGAAGATAAAAACCCTGCAAACATCTGTATACCACCCACATACTGACGGATTGGTTGACCGATTCAATCAAACATTGAAACATTCTTCAGAAGCTAGTCGACGAAGCTGGACAAAATTGGCATGATCTAATTCCCTGGGCATCATTCGTTGTCAGGAAGACACCCCAATCCTCAACTGGATTCTCGCCATTTTAACCAGTGTATGGTCGGAATCCTTGAGACGTCCTCGATATCCTGCGTGAAGAATGGGAAGGTCATCCCCTCATCAGAAACACCCAAGAGTATATGGGAAAGGTGCGAGAATTAGTCAAACCACACTTCCAGGCCACCCAAGCAAGACGAGAGCAAGCTTACAGCCAAGGTGCAAAACTGAGAACATTTCAGATCGGAGATCAGGTAATGGTTTTGTTACCAACCACCCAAAACAAGCTGCTGGCGTGGTGGCATGGTCCCTATACCATCACTGAAAACTTTTCCCCGCTAACCTATAATTTACAACAGGCCGATAGGCGCAAACCTTCCCAATTATATCACATCAATAAGTTAAAAGCTTGGCATGAGAACAGTAATCTGTTGCAGTAATCTGCTGCTGTTTGCAAACAACACACGGACAACTTCATTACCCACAGAAATACATGGAGTAACCATCCCGACCTGCCTGCGGAACAAAGATCATCAAAAACACTTTCAATTGATTCAGAAATATTCAGATGTGTTTTCACCAAGGCTGGGAAGGGTACATGGGATTACCCATCAGATACACACTACACCAGGTAGAGTGATCTGCCTTAAACCCTATCGACTGCAGGAAACATGGAAACAGATTGTACGAGGAGCAGAACTCAAAAAAATACTGGAGTTAGGTGTAATTGCGAGGTCCTACAGCAACTGGTCATCACTGATCATGCATGTTCCAAAACTTGATCAAACATGGAGATTGTGTATTGACGTCCGCTGCCTCAATAACATTTCTAATTTTTATGCATACCCCATGTCAACAGTTGACGAACTGGTAGAACGCTTGGGACTAGCCCGCTTTATCTCTATTCTCTGCCTTATAAACGGTTATTGGCAAGTCCCCCTGGATGAGGAGGCCAAGGCAAAAACAGCCTTTTCCACTCCAGAGGGATTGTTCCAGTTTACTGTTCTACCCTTTGGACTTCATGGGTCAATCGCAACATTTCAACGCCTAATGGAGTTCGTTCTGGAGCTTTGCAGAGTTTATGCAGGTACATTCAATAACCTTCAATAAACAAGTCAATTCCATGGCCTCATCTAGTGCTTACACCTGTAAGTTAATCAGAGCAGCCAAGCCCTTACTATCCCCTAATAATTGTATCACCCTAGCAAGAGCCCTTGTCTTGTCCAAACTGGATTATTGTAATGCCCTATACGTAGGGAGTAACAAATACATTACCAATAAGATTCAGATTTTACAAATCAATGCCTTGAGAGCAGCCCCAAAGTATTCCCAAGAAAGCCCACATCTCTGACCTCAGAAGATCTAACAACTGGCTATATACGAAAGACAAAATACTCCTCAAAATAGCTTCCCTGACACACAAATGTCTCCACTATGCCGCCCCACAATACCTTATAACTAGATTTATGAGACAGCCCTCCAACCCTCCCACAAGATCTACCAACGCAAACCTTCTAACGGTGCCCAGGTTTAAACATACGAAGACAGGTGGAAGCAGCTTCCTGGTCAAAGCTGCACAATACTGGAATTCCCTCCTTCTGCCCCTGAGGGAAGAATTGCCCTACCCACGCTTTAGGTCCAGCCTCATCCACTGGATCAAGGAAAACAACCTCTGACCTCCACACACATACTGCATCTCCTGAATCGCCTGTACATACTGTAAATACTGTCTTCGATGCCCACTGTAGCATGTATATTGTCTGTCTCATGCTTGTATTGTGTAAACATTGTCTGTAACTCTCTGTATATTATGTATGATCTTGTTCAACATTGTACCCTAAGCTGAACAACCCTCTTGATGCTTATTGCGCCCTGATACCTTTGGGTCTGGCGCGCCTTACAAATATTAAACTAAACATACCTAGACGATATTGTTATATATAGTTCAGATTGTGACAAACGCCTAAGACACCTTGATGCAGTATGCACACAACTCTGGAAAGCAGGGATGTCATTTGGGAGTTGTCAGGGGTCGCTGCCATGCTACCCCTAAAATCTCCCTTGCTAGCCCTGTAAAAAACAAACCGAGTTTTTTTAAACACAAACTCCTGGAGTAGCAGGGTTCCCTGCAGCCCCTGCAGTGCAACGGCCCGCCACAGTGGGTGCATGCCTGTGTGTGAGCATTTTTAACATACCCTTTATCGACTTTACATGTTTTACTGGTATTTTTGGGCAAAGCCAAATTCATGTGTCATTATCTAGCTAGACTGGCATTTTGGTCTAGCCATTGCTTACTGTGGCATGACATTTTTTTATCTGCATCTTTGATAAAGCAAGCATGATAAGCAGTATTAACTCGCCAGACTGATGTTTTGGTATAACGGCCTGTATATTTCTTTCAATGGGTTGCTTTTCTCCCACAGATTCCTTATCTGATAGATATCCTCATCCAGCTTTGCTTCTAGGAAATTTTTTCGACAGGGGGCTTAGTGGTGCTCGATCGTCAGCTCCGTACTTGACATCAGGTGTCGTATATATTCCACGTCACTATGCCCCATACCTCCGTTCCTTTTTTACGTGCGCTTGCATTCTGCTTTGGGAACACAACTTCGAGTCTTCGACTCTGCATTTTTCACTAAAATAGTTTTTTAAAAATTGTAATTCCTCGACCGCAATGTCCTCTCACCGGGTTTCAGGCTTCAAGAGGTGCACCGACTGCCATTCCAAAAATGTCAGTGACCGACCCGCGCAACATTTGTCTATTGTGTCTGGGTGCGGATCACGTCGAATGGCATTCTTGTTCAGTGCCCGTGTCACTCACAAAGTATCTGCCCTACTCCGTTTCTACCTGCTCTCTCACAATTTCATGTAAGTCATAACTGATACCCAAATGCCACCGCAATCGAAGGAGCATTAGCAGTCACTCCCTCCGAGCCCAATATACAGAAAACTAATCCGCCCACAGCCAAAGTTCTTCCCTACACCACCCAATCCTTCATCCCTCATATAGCAATGGCCCAAACACGATGCATTCACTCCTTCAGGAGCAACAGCCGCCCCCTCCCAACTCACTTTTCACGTGACACACCCCCTCACAATCAGCCTACCCACTGCTGGCTTCACGACAGCAACATAGCCAACTTTATATTAGCCCCATAAAGGAGATGACCCTAATTACCGCAACTGTACTTGGGTGTACCAGTTTCCCCGCCCTCTCACCGTCGCACAATAACAATGAGGACTCCCCAGCAACACATGCGATTGCTACTCCACTGTCCCTCACACAATCCAACCAGAGCAAACCAATCCCATTTATCTACTGCAACAACCTGCCCCGTCAGGCCTCAGCTCACAACACGCATACCAACGCAGTTTCACAGCCTCCCCTATAGCAGAGAAACCTCAGACTATGATCGAGAACTACCCCAGTCACCCCCTCACATTGCTATGTGCAGACAAGGATAAGAAACAAATACCTGGGTGAACGCATCTGCCCCAGCATTCCAAACAGTCCTGTTCCCACCACACAACACCCCAAAGTCAATAAGACTATCTTCAAGGCCCTGACCAACATCAGTCAACATCCATCCAACACCTTGTCTTTCCCTCACTTTAATCCTCCCGCGAAAAACAGTCGCACATCTAATCCACCCCTGGACACGCACCCTCAGACAAATCTGACCACAGGGCCTTCGCCCAATCAAGAACAAGCCCCACTGCACGTACAAAACTTGCAGAATGACCTTTCCATAACAGACCACCATCTACGAGCGGCCCTCATCAATGCCAGATCCCTACCAGCGCATGCCATTGACATCAACAACCTAATATCTAAAATGGAGGTTGGCCTCCTAGTCATCACCGAAACGTGGCTCCATGAAGCCTCAGGTCCAGCCCTATCCCTTGCGCTACCTGAAGGCTACTATCATGAGATGTGACAGAATAAACGCACGGTGGGTGGAGTAGCACTTATCCACAGAGAAAGCCTCAGCATCAGACACACCTACATGGCTTCCAAAGGAAATTATGAATGCCTCACTGCAAAATTGTTTTCAGCAGCCTCAGCCACCATCACCATTAATGTCATTTACCGCCAACCCACCTCTTCTGCCAACTTCGAAGATGACCCCAGTCATCTTCTAGGGGAGAATCTCAAACTCAACTCCAGAGTAATAGCTAGCACTGTGATCCGAGAAGAGGCAAGCAGAAGCTCTCTGGAGGCAAACCCCTCAGAACCATCAAAACTATCATTCTTTAATCTGGCAAAAGAATATAAACTAGCCATAATCAAGGCCAAAGCAGATAGTTATAATGAAAGAATAGCCAGAGCAAACTCAAACTCACAGGAGCCATTTAAAATACTGAAAGAGCTTGAATTTCCCACGTCACCCCCTTCCCTTCCACTATCCTCAAAGACAAAGCCTGCTGCACAATATTCAAGACACCATGAGAAAAAGAATTGGTCTCTTACAGAAAACAATCCCATTAAAACTTAGTCAAACCAACCTGAGCTACCCACCGGCCCCAGCAAAATCATTTGCCACCCTACCCTTCCACTTCAGAACCATCTCAGAATCAGAAACTACCAACATAATTAAAAATCTTAAACCCTCCAGATGTTTAGGTGACATTTGTCCAGCCTCCATCATCAAAGACTGCACCCAGGACCTTGTCCCCTTCATCACCAAATGTATTAATGCCTCCTCTACCACCAACACTATACCCATCAACCTCAAAGAAGCCTGGGTCCTCCTTTTATAAACAAAAAGCCTTTGCTAGCCCCTGCATTGCCCAACAATGATCGCCCAATCGCAACCATTCCATTTTTACTCAAAATCCTAGATTGAGCAGCATACAAACAGATGCAAAATTACCTGGAATCTAACCTCATCTTGGGAATGCGCCAATCAGGATTTAGACCAGGATACGGCACAGAATCGGCTCTACTGAACCTTAAAATTCAAATGGACTCTTTCAAAGATGAGGGCTAACCAGCCCTCTTACTCCTACTAGATCTGTCGGCAGCATTCGATCTTATTAACCATAAAACCCTCTGCCACCACCTCAAGCCAGCCGCCCACTTTTCAGTTGAAGCTACCAACTGGATTGCTTCCTTTCTTGATGGAAGAACAATGAGTCTTCTCGGCAACTGCCAATGCTGCCCCCATTCCTTGCGGGGTACCGCAGGGATCATTCGTGTCACCGTCGCTATACAACAATGGGAGCCCTGTTTGAACCAATCCTCTCTTGCCCACCCAGGCTTCTTTCCTGTAAGACCGCTTTTCATATCACAATCAACACGGCATGCAGAGTGAACAAACTCCAAGCCCTTTCAGACAATCATCCTTTCACTATTTTTGCTAAGGACAACGTGACGCTGAGGATTTTCACTTGACACAGAAGATTCACTTGCCAGCCTTTTACTCCCTTTTCATCCTTCAAAGGAAGAGGAAAGGCTGCATAGGTTGAACCCCAGAAAGGGCTTTGAGTTTCTACACTGCAAACAATCCACTTCAGGACAGAAGATCAACTATTCACAGGCTGTTTGCCCAAATATAGGAAAGTCAGTTACAAAACAGACTAAATTGTCGCCTCTGAGTTACCATCTTAACCTACCTCTCATCTGCCTTCTAGCTAACATTTTTCCCTTGCCTCTATTCTGCCTCGCTCCCTCACTTTCTGTGCCTCCACTCTAGCACTTCACCCATCATGGTCACGTCCGAGCACAGCTGGCCGTACCGCGTACGAGCACTTAAAAATGTCTATTGTTTGTTCTTAATCTATGTACGTCCACTTATTCACTGCCCCTGATGACTGTTCCATTTACTCCCCTCCACAACCTGGTCAGAATGTCCCTCAAACTCACCCCATTGTAAGAAGCTTGATCAAAAGAGCATGGTTTCCTCCCTGTATATAAATAATAAATAAATATCCAGATGGATAGTTTTAGCCATTTCTGAATGCTATAATCACACTCCACTAGATGAGCAGCAACTTTGGCCACACTGCAAAGAGGAGCTCCAACTTAGATACATGCTAGGCAGCAACATGGTCGTCTATACACACGTTTGCTAAACATTATTGCCTTAACACCTTAGATGGCAGGATGCCTGATTCGGCTGAGCAGTCTTGCAAAATGCTTTAAGATAGAATTGCAGAGGGAGTCACTCTCTTTGCCTCCTCCAAGGAAGCATGTACTGCCATGGGAGTCTACCTAAAATGAGGAATCCTTGGGAGGACACAATCCATTAGAAGAACAGATTACTTACTCCTGGTAATGTTCTTTCTGATGGATGTTTCCCACACAGATTCCTCATCTCCCTACCATCCTACCATCAGTTTAAGAGCCCCTTTACCTTTTTCAAGTCTTCCCTTCACTGCCATCTTGTTTATAATGTTCACAAATCAATTCATATTTTTAATGTGTAATGTGATGAATTGAGGAAATTCATTCCTTCTCCCCAGGGGGAGCCCCCCCGTGATGCTATGTAGGTGAGCCTGCTAAGGAGGTGAGCCTGGGTCCGAGCCCAGTCCTGCCTCTAATGATCCTCTGCACATGCATGGTCACCTGGGCTGCCCCCACAGCCACTAACAGAATTACACTCACCTATGATGCAGCCATGTCACACAGCATCCAATTATCAATGTCCGATGGCATACCACCATCCATATTCCTACAATCAGGCCTTCCACACACTCCCACGCACTCCACTCTCGCCCAGTCATCATTACCACCTCACACCCGACCAATGGATAAGACCATTTGCAACCAAACCCACACCTAACCAACCATGCATACTCTAAAACAGGAACATCAGACTAGGCTCCAGATTCAGATTCAGCCACATGCAGTCTATTCCGCCTGTCAGAACCTCTTTCACCGTGCCCATCATGAGCCCAGACCCAACTCGCAACGTTTTACCCACCAAACTCAACACCTCTTACAAAAAACACTCCGAACAACAACCCTGCCTCAATCATCAAGGGTGGACTCATTATTGCAAGTGCCTTACCTGCCCCTGCCCTAGATATTGCTGACATCATAACAGCCAATTACCTCGACTTTCTTGCAATTACCGAAACTTGGCGACATGCGGCTGCAGTGCCATCTCTATCACTAGCCATACCTGAAAACTATTCCATCATCCGCCAGGGCAGAGACCCCAATCATTCTAAAGGCAGAGGCATTGCTTTCATCGCCAAAACAACACTTGGCATTAGACCCATGCCCAGTAATCCCATCAGCGGAACTCTTATCCATTAAACTATCCATCTCAGCATCCCACAACATCACCATACACCTAGTCTATAGACCTTCTGGGCCCCCCTCCACATTCGAAGAGGACATCACTCTCATCCTTACCTCTAACACCAAGCCAGATTCCCAAATTATCATATTGGGCGACCTCAATCTGGGCTTCCAATATCCTAAAGACTGCAACACATTAGACCTAGCCAATTCAATCACTGAATTAGGCTTCAATCACCACATAACAAAACCTACGCACAACAAAGGAGGGACGCTAGACTGGCTAGCCGACCTCAATTGCAACATTAATATACTTGCCAACACACCCTGTGCTTGGACAGAGCATCATCTTATTACATTCACCTTGAAGGAAACTAACCAGCCCAACCAGCAAAATGTAACCCCTCCCCTGTGCACCAGGAATAACCGCAATATAACAGTCGAGAAATTACTTCCACTCCTACAGCCCAACCTCACTGCTCCCTACACATACACAGATCCCACTGTCATGGTAGACATCTATAATAACACACTACCCAAGGCCATCAATACATTAGCACCCCTAAAACCACGCACAGCCAAACCACTAGCCCACCTCAATTTGTGGTTCACTCCGCACCTCAGGTCACTACTTAAAGCTAAAAGAATGCAGAAACTGTATGGAAAACTCTCCCCACAGTCTCCAACAAAAACAACTTTATACTGGCTTCCATCAACTATAAAGAGGCTATCTTGCAAGCTAAAAAGGACACATACAACAACTGCATCATTACTGCCAAATCTAGCAAAAAAGAACTCTTTAACATTCTCAAAGAGCTCGAAACCCCCACCTCACCTCCTGACACAAGCATAAAAGATACTACCTAGTGTGATAACATCCAGAAAGCCCTACTAGGAAAAGTCTCCATGCTACAAGAGAAAATTGAAGCTAAGAAACTAATCCTGACACTAAACAGCTCCCAGCCTACCAAACCGATGCCAACAAGGCCCACTCACAAGACTTTCAAATTCTCTCCTGTCTCAATCAAAGAAGTGGAGGATCTAATTTCTAAACTAAAACCTTCTAAATGGCAGGGTGATATTTTTCCCGCCCCTGTCATCAAAGAGGCAGCCAAGAACCTGGCTCCATTTATCACATCTTTCATCAATGCCTCCTTTGAAACAAGCATAGTTCCCAACAACCTAAAAGACGCCTGGGTTCTACCACTACTATAAAAGCCCACACTGGACCCCAATATCCCAACAAATTATAGACCGATCACCACCGTGCCATTTCTTCTAAAAATCTTGAATAGAGCAGCTTACCTGCAAATCCAAGAGCACCTAGAAGTAAATAACATTAAATCAAGAAATAACTCTGTGACTCTGCGCCAATTTCTTTCAAAAAGTAATCTGATTTTTATTGAATCAAAAAATGTTTGTTTCCGCAATACGCCCTCTATAGGGTCAAACACGTAAGGTCAAAAAATCCAAATCGCTCTGTATGACACGTGTTTCGGCTCAATAGAGCCTTTCTCAAGAAGTAAATAACCTCCTTGGACTTAGACAATCTGGCTTCAGACCCTTTCATGGAACCCAAACGGCACTGATCGACCCTAAGACCCACATTGAAAACCTCAACGACAAAGGCAAACTAGCCCTCCTCTTACTATTAAACTTGTTTGCTGCATTTGGCCTTGTCAATCACAAGGTACTTTGCAACCACCTTGCCTCAGCAGCACACCTCTCAGACAAAGCTAATAGCTGGTTCCAATCATTCCTCAACAAAAGATTAATGAGGGTATTCGCACCCTCAGCCTCAGCACAACCAGCACCAGTCACATGTGGAGTCCCTGAAGGATTGTGTGTATCCCCCACGCTCTACAATGTGTTTACGAAACCACTGTTTGATGATCCTGACTATTTGGGTGTCTCCTATACAAATGATGCCGATGACACCCAAATACTCATCCCTCTAACCGGTGACTATGCCACGACTCTAAAGCACAGAACGACATCTATTGCATCATTCAAGCCTGGATGGTTAAGCATGGTCTCTGTCGAAATGACGACAAGACCAAACTACTCATCTTGGGCTCACCCTTCAAAATCAATAACCTCAACGAGCAGTTCAATTCTTTCAACATTGATGGCAACAACTTCAAGGTCTCTAAGGCTGTAAAAACTCTAGGCATTTACCTTGACTCCACTCTGAACCTCACTATACAAACTAATGCGATTGCAACCTCAACTGCCTACACATGCAAACTAATTACAG
Organism: Ambystoma mexicanum; assembly: GCF_040938575.1. Lineage (NCBI taxonomy): Eukaryota > Metazoa > Chordata > Amphibia > Caudata > Ambystomatidae > Ambystoma > Ambystoma mexicanum. The sequence goes on from NC_090936.1 coordinate 82,454,617, forward strand.
CCTGCAGACCATACCGCTCGACTGCCAACCGCATTACCCTAGCCAGAGCACCAGTCTTGTCCAAGTTGAATTACTGCAATGCTCTTTATTTGGGAACCAATCAAAAAACCTGCACAAGAAGCAGGTAATTCAAAACATTGCCATCAGATCAGCACTAAACATTGCCAGATCTGAACACATCTCCTCTTCCAGGCGAAACCTGAACTGACTCAATCAAACAAAGAATTGCCCTCAAAACCATATCCTTGACACACAAGTGCCTTGCTAATAAAACGCCCTGCTACCTTAGCAACATCTCCCGAAATATTTCAGAACGCCCCACTAGAGCTGCTCAGTCTTACTGTCTCAAAATCCCACGCATCAAACTTCAGAAGGCAGGAGGTAGCAGCTTCCCGGTTTAGCAGCTAAGCTGTGGAACTCCCTGCCACTAACGCTCAGATCCGAACATCCTTTCCCACACCTAGAAAAAACACAAAAATCTGGCTTTCCACCCAAGTGAACTAGCAAGCTGTCATAATTAATGTACTCACCTTTGCTATCCCTTCTGGTCACCACTTATCTCTCTACATGTTTGTCTATACTTTATTTCATGCCACTCGCAACTTCATTATTGCCTTTGTACGCTGTACTTTCTTTGTAACCTAATGTGTATTCATACAATACTGTATATAATCTATGTAATTTATTGTAATATGTAATATTCTATGCAAGCAAAGTGCCCAGATGCCTCTGTGCTCGGTGTGCTCTATAAATAAATAAATACAAATACAAAACCCTCCCTAGGGGTCGAGGCAAGTGGGTCCTTACCGGGAGAGACTCCACTGTTGGGGACAAGGACTCCCGTTCCCGTGAGGTACACCCTTTTGCCTGTTAGCGATGGCTTATATGGACTTGTGTAATACATCAGAATGTTATCAGTTTCATGAAGATAAAGTGAACCTATATAACCAGTGACAAGAAACTGAGGCTATCCCTTTAAATCAAAGCTTTCAATGGACTGTGCCTAGGATACTGAAAAGGGGTGATATGCCAAAGAACCAGAGAGAAGGGGCGGAAAGCCGGGGGACAGAAAGATGCTGAGAGAACATGGGGAAGCCACCTGCACATAACAGAGCGGAAGGAGGCAGGGCTGTCGCAGAATGCAGAGCCTGCTTAAATCAGAGCACCTCTGAAACATAGCAAGAAATGCTGGGGAATCAGTGTTTGAAAGCAGAGGAAATCCAAATACAGTGGAACCAAGAGTCCAAGAGTTTGGTGGTGGCGTGATCACAAAGCAATCGTGGTGTCAGCCTGCCCATACAACAATGCCACCAGTGGGAGGAAAGAACTCCTGATCCTAGTCAAGGCTCCATTGCTATCCAGAAGGCAACAGCGGGCGCTGAGGGGATAGACATCTCGGAAAGTATGTTGCAGAGCTATGAAGAAAGCAAGAGAGTATCCAACGTCCTACAGTTACCAACGCTGTTGCCCCTGAAAACATAAGTTAATACAGGGAATGGGAATACCGGAAGGTCAACAGGGAATCGTAAGTTAAACGAAACTCGTTCCAGTACTAATGCGAAAAGAAGTGGAAATCTGATAAACCAGAACTGTGTTAATGAGATCAGGAGAAGTACAAAAACCACGAAGGGGGAGAGAAACAAAGTTGTAAACTTGTTAACCTGGGAAAAGGGATAGGATAACCCATGTGCCGAAGATAGGAAAGAGAGCATACTAGAGAATGACACTTGTGGAATAAAAACCCAGGGGCTCTGTAAGATAAGCATCATACATGAAACAGCACCCATGGAAAAGTTGGATTATAATTGGAAGTGAAGTAACCAGAATATTCGTGAGGAGAGCATTGTACGAGAGAGAGAGAGAGAGAGAGAGAGAGAGAGAGAGAGAGAGAGAGAGAAAGAACTGCAGAACTTAATCCAGAGGATAACCAGAGTTTATTAATTATGAATGGTCTACTGAATGGAATCAAGAAAATCCTGTGGCAAAACACAGCAACAAGAATAAGGGAGTAATTTCCCTGGCCTTAATTATATTAGTGGTAGGGTCAGATAGGTTTGATTTGGACAGTGGACTGACTTGTTTTGGACATTCACACTGACTGACGAGCACCTTAGTACAATAGGTAGGCAACACCCTGTAGCCATAGGGAAAGACGGGCCTTATAAACAATATAGTGAAAATGGTACAATGTTATTTCATCGCCTGCTGTTACATCGGCAGGCTTTTAAACGTGCACATTACATCGTATGTGCTCATCAAATTTTTGAGGGGGGTGGGAAAGGGCAAATAAGGGTTTGGCTGGGTGGGCAATAGTAAAAAATAAGTGTGGGTGGGGGTTTGGGGGGGACCATGAGCACATTCGTTGGAATGTGCACGTTTAAAAGCCTGGCAATGTAAAAGCAGGCGATGAAATCACATGGAACTGTGAAAATGTCCTTACAGTGTCCGCCTCCTGCTGATACTTCACAGTACGAAACACAATTCTCCAACACGGCTGAGCACGGGGAAAAAACGAGAACACTTGAGGTCACAGGGTGTGATGCCAGCTATTTTTATCAATGTCGACGTTCAGTCTGATGCCGAAGACTTTCAAGGGGTCTTGAGGAAAAAGACACAAAGCACCATCTGGAAGCAAAAGGTTTTTGTGAAATTTGGTGCTGCCACAGAATTATATTTAAGGTAAGGAATCTGAGAGAAGAACATCTATCAGAAAGAACATTACTGTCAGAATGTAATTTGTTTTTTTGCTGTACGCTTGTGACTCAGTAATTAAAACCAGTTCCTCAGTGACATTACGTAAATTACTATCCGCATTGCAGATTTATTGTAAAAGATTGTGGGCCTCATTACGACCCGTGCGGTAAGGGATTACCGGTACCGGTAAGGGCACCGTTGCCAGTGATCCCTTACCGCACTATTCCGTGGTCCCTTTGCAGGTCTTCCTTTAACGGCTGGTTAAACCAGCCGTTAAGGACGGTTCCCGCAAAGGGACTTTAGAGGTAACAACGGTACTGCAATTTGCGGTACCGTTATTACCGCCTTCCCCATTCCCATTGAGCCCTATGGGGGCTAAAATGGAATGGGGAAGGGCCATGGGGAATTACCGTGCCGCCAACCTTGGAATGGGGCGGTAATTGCTCCATTCACCATGGAGGAATCGGTAAGGTTTTGGAGGCAACCATGGCGCTAATAGTGCCATGGTTACCTCTAGGGTCGTAATGAGGAACTGTGATTAATAGTCATCTAAGACAAGAGTAAAATTCTGAGTTTAGGTCTGCTAAGAAAACCCACCCAAAACTGTCATTATCTGCACATAAAACCTAAAAATGTTGGAATGTTCGACTATCTGGGTTTGATTTTTGGAAGACAAACCAGTTGGCAGTAGCATATTACCAAACGGAAAATTGTCCTGACAAGATAGTGTTGCCAATATTATTTGATTTTCAATTTTTTTTAAAACATAGGCTATTTCTTCCATTTTGGAAGCATATAGGGCAAAGGGACAGTCCACTGCCATATATTGTGTGAAATATTGGAGATACCACAGATGATCTGAATTCAGCCTGGATGGAAAAATACATTTTATTAATGTGTTTTGGTTCTGCCATCTCTTCCCCAGATCAGTACCCAAGATGGTGTGACAGGGTCAACTTGACCTTGTGAAGTGGGGGAATGAGGTCCTCTCCCGACCCAAGTAGGTGGCCTACCAGGACGTATACTAGAGCTGATCCTATCTTGGTGGACGAGAGAAAAGGGTACCAAGTGGGAAAGTGTGTAGCTGTGATTATGTGGGTGCATGTGAGAGTGAGCGTAGGGGGTGGAAGGAGGTACTGTTGGATGAGGGTGGAGTAGATGGAGGGTGATAGAGAGAGATGGAGAGGAAGGGAGGGCGTTCTAGAGGAAAAGGTGGAAGGTATCCGTGAATGAGGGATAGGAGAGAAGTGTGAGAAGACAGGTGTGAAACGCCTGCGGAGAGAGAGCGAGAGAGAGAGAGAGAGAGAGAGAGAGAGGGAACCTACAATGACATACATGCAACATTCTGTGACCAAAAATCTGTAGGAATCTTAAAGTTTCAAAAATAGTCAGGCGAGGTGGTAATGATAGGAATTGGGCGCGTCAGCAGCCCATTGTCATTGAATGAGCCCGCCGCCGCGGGTGCATTCAATGACAATGAGGCGCCTTCCACGCCTTCTGCCATCATGCCAGCTCGGGGGAGCCCTTGAAAGACTCGCCGGAGTTGACGTGATGGGGGGCTAATGGCGCCTTTTGTGAAAGGCACTCGCGGCGGAGGGGCGCCCTTAGCCCACCGCCGTGGGCGCCTTTTACATCAAAGGCCTGCATGCTGCGCCTTCTCCCGCTACGCCAGCTTGGGGAAGTCCTTGAAAGACTCCCCCGAGCTGGAGTGGTGGGGGGCTAATGGCGCCTTTGGCCAAAGGCACCCGCGGTGGAGGGGCGCTTTTAGCCCACCGCCGTGGGTGCCTTTGACATTAAAAGCCTGCATGCTGCGCCTTCTCCCGCTATGCCAGCTCGGGGAAGTCCTTGAAAGACTCCCCCGAGCTGGCGTGGAAAAAAAGTCTTTTTTTTTTTTTTTTGTAAAAAAAATTGGTATTTGGTGTCAAAAAATCGGTAGGCGGTAGGCCTGCTTAAAAAGCGGTATCCTACCGCCTAAATCGGTAGGGTTGGCAAGTATGCAATGAGTGAGAAGAAAGTGAAGATAAGCAAGGGAGTAGGAGGAGAAAGGTGATCAGGGAGTTAAGATCAGCAAAAGGAGTGAAAATGAGTTAGAGGGCTAGAGAGAAAAAGGGATTGTCTGGCAGGCACAATTCCGAAAATCACTGAGGCCATTCTTGTGGGATCGTCAACGCAGGACACCCTTAGGAATCTCAGGAAGGAGTTTGTTCTTTAAGGTCTTTGCCTTTAGGCTCTCCTATCATAGAGAGGATAAACTAGACAGTAGGGGTCACTGATCTCTAGGATCCTACACCCCAAGCTTACTCCTCTCTGGGGGGACTCATTGGTGGGAGATTGGAACTTTGATCTCCTATATACGTCCCTGTTGAGACTTGAGTATTCTGGTCCATGTTGATTTTGATCTGTCTGGACTGGGCCCAGAAGACATGGTACCCAGACCTTTTGGACATGTCCATCTGCCCTCACTGGAGCCTCCTGTCGAGAGCGGACCTTATCTCCCTGTCGAGGGGGTGGGCCCTCCATCTGAGCCTCACACTCTGAACCTTCATGCTTGGCTGCTGAGAGGCTGAGATATAAGGAGTGGGATTTGCTGGACGATGTCCTGGATGTGCTCCTTTCAGCTCAGTGGCCAGCCACCAACTCCAGTTAGGCCTGGAAAGGTCATACAATTTCATCTTGGTATTGACAATGGGATCTGGACCCTTTTAACTGTCCTACTTCCTCTGTTCTTGATTTTCTGTTTTCTTTGGCCAGGGCAGGTCTGCAGATTAGCACTGTAGAGGGGTACCTGGCCAGCACTTCTATCTTTAAAAGGACTCCTAAACAAGTCTGCTTTTTCACAGTCCTCACTGTTAGGCAAGTTGTTGTGGTGTTTGTGCATGCAGTTTGAATGGCTTGCCTTTCACCCGCAACTCATCTGATAGATATCCTCATCTAGCTCTCCTGCTCGGAAAATTCTTCGACAGGGGGCGTACTGGACCTCGACACGGCTGTCGATCCTCGATCTGTCTTGCTCGACGCTTGATCGTCGACTATGGATGTGACATCGAGCGTCGTATATATACCACGTCACTACCTCAGTTCCTCCCTTTTTTCCGAGCTCGACCGCTGTAGAGGAATACAGTGAGAGATAAAAGCTAAACAACCCATAATGTATTTATTTGTTTATTGTGCATTTGTAAGGCGCTTGGACATCAAGTAAATTGTATTTCAAAGTGCCCACAGGGCAACAGGGAGGGAACATGGGAATGAAAAACAAATATAACAATGAAAGGTAAAGGCGGACCTACTAGGCCTTGTGAGCATTCAGAACATGCAAGTGCAGAGACAGAGGGGATGAGGGAGTGAGTGTAAGTGCTAGGTGTATCACAAGGGAAGAGCTGGGAAGTGAGCAGCTGCAATGGCCTAGGTGGATTTTTCAGATGCCAATAAATAAGTAAGTGCAAGCCTCTGGTGACATAGGCCAGTGGGTGCCAAGGCAAATTTCTGGGAGGGGTGGAGGCTGTAGACGATTGGGTGTGGGAAGGTAGGACTCAGATGGACACATAAGGGCCATGGTCACCAATCTCAACAACTGTGGGATGTGGGATTCAGCAGAGTAGGGAGGAAGGGAAGCAGGAGGTGAAAAGGAAAGTCTTGAGGATATTACCTCAATTTGAGGAGATTCGGCTCAACACGAAGAAGAAGGGGGAGGCTTTTCCATAGGAGAGAGCCTGCTGAGGAAAGAGATCGGCCACCAGCTCGCTGTTATGCAAAGCGCTTAACACACAGAGAGTTGGTGCCAGAGGAGCGTAAAGATCTGCAGGGAGAGTATTTATTGAGAGCAAGTTGTAGATAGCGTGATCCCTGGCCCCATACAGCCTTGTGGATGATGCAGAGGGATTTTAATTTCATCCTTGCAGCAACCGGGAGCAAGTGGAGAGTTTTTAGGGCTGAAGAGATGCGGTCCCTAGGGTAGAGGCCAAGGATAAATCTTGCAGCCCTATTGTGGATTAGCTGGAGGGGTCGTAGAAAAGAAGAGGGTAGGTTAAGGAAAAGGCTATTGCAGTAGTCTAACCTAAAGAAACCAGGGCTCTAGAGACATTGAGTTTCTGGGGGAAAGTGAGGAAAGGAAGAATTCCTTTGAGGAGGTGGATTTGAAAGTGGGACTTCTTGGCAAGGTCCTGAATGTGAGGGATGAGGGAGAGGGAGGAGTCGAAGATGACTCCAAGGTTTCTGGCTTCAGAAGACGTAGAAGAGGGACAGCCCATAGAAGATGGCCAGTGTGAGGGACAGAAAGAGGGAGCAGGAGTCCCAATAGGAAGGATCTCAGTCTTGCTGGCGTTGAGGCAGAGATCATTGGAAGTACACCAGGATGGATGGCAGATAGGCAGTCAGCAATGATAGAGGAGGTAAGAAGAGGATCGGAAGGGAAGTTTGAAGAAGAGTTGTGTGTCATCTGCATAACACTGGAAGTTTGGGGAAAAGGTGAAATTGAGGTGTGCAAGTGGAGCAAGGTAGTTGTTAAAGAACCATGGAGAAAGATTTGGAGCCCCGGGGGAACACTGCAGGTGGAGAAGGAGGTGGGGGAGTTAAAAGAGCCCAGAATAACCTGGGATGGACGGTCACAGAGGAAAGAGGTCAGCCAGTCAGAAACCTAAGGTATCGTGGAGCCGTTTTATGAGGATGGAGTGGTTGACCGTGTCAAATGCAGAGGAAAGATCAACTAGAATGAGAACAGCTGAAGAGTTGGAATCAGGAGATGCAAGCAGGTCTCCACGGGTGTTCAGAAGAGCAGCTTCCTTGCCTCTGGATGCTCAGAATCCAGATTGATGGTCGTGGAGGCAACCAATAAATTCAGTGTGCTGAGTCAGTTGGGAGAAGACCAGCTTCTCCAAGAGTTTCCCAAGGAAGGGGGTTATAGATATGGGGTGATAGTTGGATGGACAGAACTGGTCTGCCGAAGGTTTTTTCAGGAGGTGCGCATAAAGTAGTGCTTGAGGGGAGGAGGGGAAAGATCCACTAGCAATAGAGTGGTTGCAGAAATCAGCAAGTGCAGGGGCAAGGGAGCCATTATTGTCCTTATTGGCGGAGACCTTCACAGAGCGGATAACTCTGTTGACCTCATCAGGTGTGATAAGAGAGAAGGAGGAGAGAGAGGCGGAGGAGAGGGATGCAAGGGTGCTCAGGATGTCCTGAGTTTTTGCAGTGAAGTGTGTGGCCAGTACGTTGCAGAGGGCCTTTGAGGGAAGAGGTGAGGAGGAGACTGTAGAGGGGTTGGCTAGTTCCCTGCAGATTTTAAGGAGTTCAGCCATTTTGTTGGATGCACCAGAGACGCGAGCCTGGATGTAGGCCCTTTTCTTGGTGCAAATGGACAGTCTGTATTGCCTTTGAAGCAGGCGACAGGCCAGTTTGTCAGAGGGTGAGCCTGAGCTCTGCCACTTCCGTTCTGGAGCTCTGCACTTGGATTTCAAGGGTGCAGGTTCAGAGTCGTATCAGGTGTTATTAGAGACAAGTTTCAGGCGGATCCTCTTGACTGGGCCAAGAATGTCGAGGGTAATAGTAATGGCAAGATGGAGGTTGCTGAGATCAGAGGCAGAGTCTATTGTGGGGAGAGAGGGGGGATGCAGATAGATGTGAAGGCAGCAGCTGATACTAGTTTCATCGACGAATGTTCATGAACGAGGTCGGCATGGCTGGGGGCGCGGTCAGAGGGCCTAGAGGACTCAGGTGAGAGGAGTGAGTGGTCTCACCAGGAGAGTGGGGTGATCAGTGGGGAGGAGAGCAAAAGGTTAGTGTGGATGAAGGCATCAAGAGTGTGTCCAGGGGAGTGGGAAGGACCAGAAGGGGGAATGGAGAGGGAGAGTGAGGTGCAGAGGTCATTGAAGAGAGTGGTTGCTGTGATTGAGGAGTCAAGCTCGATGCTAAAACTGCCAATGAGGAGTTTAGTGGTGGTTGTAAGGAGATAGGAGGAGTAATCATCCAATTCAAAGAAGAATAGGGTGGTAGATCCAGGTTGCCTGTAGATGGTGGCAATGGTCAGAGAGGAGCAGGCTGTCGATGGAAGAGTAAGGCTGGATGGGTATGAGGGAAGAAGGCACCCACTCAGGGAAGATAAGAGCAACCCCACCGCCTGCATGGTTAGGGTGAGGCATGGAGATGATCTTATAGCCATCAGGGAGAAGCGAGTCAAAAGCAGTGACTGAGCCTGCCTTGAACCACGTCTCGGTAAGAGAAAGGATATCGAGGTCAAGGTCTTCAAGAAGGAGGCAGACGTCAGCAGAGAACGAGCATTCATTGTGGCTAGATGCAAGAGGTCTCCACCTTTGAAGGTTTTCTGAGGAAGGATTCAGTGGCGTGGTACACCAGTCGGAGGGTGAGCAGGGTGGGCAGAGAGAGTGGAATAAGGAGTAGCAGGAGTGGAGAGGAAGTTAATGAGGGACGGCAGGCGTTGGTCAAAGAGGAGGAGGTTGGGTTGAGGACCCTGAACCAGGATAGTGCCTGTGTGATAGACATTAATGATACAGCTGGATGATGCAAAGCCCGCCAAGAGGACTACCCATTTAGTGTCTGTTAGGCAGAATCCTGGGCAGTGCCCTTGGGGACCACTACACAAGATTAAGACTACAGGTGGCAGTACAATCTCACCTTTGGTACAAGCCTGTACTACACAGTTAGAGTGGTAGCAGTAGCGGTCAGCCAGACTTATCTCAAGAGCAAATGACCAGTAGTAGAGATTACACAAAGGACTACAATTACTGTGACTCAAACACTGACTCAAGGTTTTTGGTTAAAAAGTAAAAGTACATTTATTTTTAGACCTTCTGTTCACAAAAACTTCACTACTATTAAATTAAAACCACACTTCAAATACACTACACACGACCAATTCCCCTTGTGCAGAACAATTCAAGGTAAGTAACTTTGGATTTGACAGACCGGTGTTGTGAAACAAAAGAAGTTACCGGGGATTGTTACGCGATCACCTTTTGACAGTAATGACAGTTCGGTCTTACGAAAGAGAAGCGTACCCGCGAGAAGAAATGTTACCGTAGTCAAACACACTTAGCACATGAATTAACACAAGAGAGTTGGTGATAAAAATCATAGGCAATAGTTTTGTCAAGTCAGATAGAATCAAGAGACACTTTCTAAAACGTAGATAAAAGTCAATAGGCCTGCGCCAGTGTCAATAGGACAGGGGTCCTGTTGTCGAGGATCACTAGGTTAGAGCAGTTCACGATTCGAGATTGCCAGGAATACTTAGATATTGTCAAAATAGGAAGCTAAAGTTATAAGAGGGAAGGAAGATGAGGACAAGCCTTTGGTGAGGAGAAACGGGGTTCACCCTAGTTCCTCGAAGTCGGACACAGTACCTTATTCGTATGAAGAAGAGCTGATGCTACGGCAGTTGTTCCTGGTAGTTCCTGCAGACTCACGGTTCCTGAAGCTTCATTCATGGGGACCAGAAGGACGACGTCTCGAGCGATCTGCTCTACCCAGGGATGAAGCCAGCAGCAGCAAAGCAACAGTGAATAAAAGGTGCGCTCCTTTAAAACTGGAGAGGCTCTTAAGATAGCTATCCGGACCACTAGAGCTGTGTGCAGCGATTTCGACCAATAAGAGGATCCTCTGCCTGTGGAAGGTGAGCTGGTTGATCCCACCAGGCTCAAAGGAAGAAGACTGCAGACTGGATCTTCTCTTGTCATTGAAGGGTAGATAGCTCAGGACTGCAGCAGGGCTTCACCGGGACTCGGGAGTTGCAGCAGCCGTCTTCTTCTCTGCTTCTCTTCAGTTCCTTGCAGTTCCAGTGGCGACTGACTTCCAGCCCAAGAGTCCTGCCTTTTATGCCAAAATCCCCCATTCACTCAGCAGGGGGGTTGTCCGGCCCGGACAACCACCTCAGCCAATCGATACAAAGTGCGACTCGGGTCTCCAAGGAGACCCTGTGCAGGGGGTGACTAAACCCCTCCTTCACATTCAGCCCACCTAGACATCCAGATGCCAAAGGAGGGCTTCTGGACAGAAGCCCGCCAAAGGTCGGCGAACAAAGGAGGCAAACCTGGTTTGCTGCGCAAAGTAAAACACAAGAAGGGCTTTAACAAAAAGAAATGGCGATAAAACCCAACCGGAGCCGAAATAAAACGTATTTGGTCAAGCGGGTTCAAGTTTGAGGCTAATACAATAGCCTAAAACAGTACCACGTTTATATAGTATAATCGCGGTAGAAAAGGTAGGGTAGGTACCACTGCCAAGTCTTAGTGTTAAGAGAGCAAAATAAAGCTCACAGAGGCACAGACAAAAAGGGATAGGAATTAACCCTTTCCAATACTCCATGTAAGATGGGGTGTACTGCGTCTGTAGTTTAAATGACTATATAAAGTTAATGGCAACTTTACATGTTTCTGGGGGACCGTAGTCAGCCCCAGAAAATGGAGTCAGTGGGAAGTCTCAAAGACAACCCTGTGTCACTGCACTGAAGGCGCTGTGTAACACACGCAAAAAGTGGGGCTCATGGAGTGGTGTAGCTCCAGAGCCCAAGATCACACATACAGTAGAAATACACATGGCAAAACACATGTAAGAGTGGGAAAAAGGCTCTCACTCTTACCAGGTGGAAAAAATAAACCCCAGAAATCCAGAAAAGCTGCTGAGGAACTTACTAGGTGAGGGAAATGAGCCATAAATGAGAATTTTCCCTAACAGTGCCACCATTAATGGATGAGGATGTAAGAGGAGATAGAGTACAGATGAGATGAGGGCTCCATACATCGGGAGGAGGGACAGAGAAGAGGATATCGGTAAAGATCTCTGTAAATTGCACTGACATAGGTGTCTGCGATAGGTAAGCCAGGGTTAGTGGTCAGGATATCTTTTTAAAGCTTTTTTCTTCCAGATTTTGTGAGAGCGGGAGGATAGTTGATAGTATAGCAGTTAGAAAAATAGGGGAGATGGTGAGTGCCATAATGGTGGAGGACAGGAGGAAGAAAGAGGAGGGGCTTCACAGTAAGAGTACAGACTCACCAGGCGGACTAGTAGGCGACGGAAGCAAGAAACAGATGCACTGGAATAGCAATCAGAGCACACAATTCATATGTAAGGGCACCTAAATTCGATTTTGGATACACGGTACTGTAAACACACAGCACGAAATTGGCAGCACAGATGTAAGGGAACCTAAATTCGATTTTGCATACAAGGCACTGTAAACACACAAAACGAAATTGGCAGCACAGGTGATGGGTGAAATCGAAAGAAAAGTTTTGGCTAGGAAGGCATTCAGAGGCATGTGGAACAGGTGGTGATGACTCGTGCTGTGTTGGAGTAGGAGTAAATTGGGGAGTGAAGGAGCATGCCAAAATGTCAGCAAAGGTAGTGTCACAGAGAGGAGGAGAGAGCATTCCTCATGGTAGCTTACAAGGGCTGGTAGTAGATCTTTGACCAAATCTTAAGGCTGAAAGGTTGCAGGAGATTGCAGGGAGATGGGCCCCATGCACCATCATGCTCTGAAAGGCTCAGACAGAGGCCTTTAGAGTGGGCCTTAGGTGGGGGCTGGTATTCGCCTGCCGGCTTCCCTGCTTGGTCTACAAGACCGTTGCTGCAGCCAATGTGAATCGTGTGGCAAGGAGCTCACCAAGCACTGCAGTTCTGGTGAATGAGGCGGCCATCTTGGAGGATGCTAATACAATGTTAAAAATGCCCATGTACTTCAAGCATGATACTACTGGTGCTCAAATGAAATGGGGAAGACAAGTTGTGCATCTGATTGTGTTGTGTTCGCCACTCAATCGCCATCAAGACCCAATAGGGCTTACCTTGCTTGCAGAGGCTGTCGTGGGTCAGCTGCTCTGATGACTCGACACTGGGAGAGAAGAGGCTGAGCAGACGGGCAATCAGCTGTGCAGGTAAGGAAGTGTGCACCTTCTGATGAAATAGAAAGCTTTAAGAGGTTAACAAGAACAACACACTTACCAACGGGAAGAAACACTTTGTGATAAGGTTCCACATTATGCATCACTTCCAAGAGACTGATGAGTGAGCTCCATGTGTTATCTGTTATACCTTCCCACTTAGTGATTCCAAGGAAAAGGTGACTTTGAGAGTGAGACCATCCTTCCTAAGGTTATTTTGAACTTCCACCCCTCTCAGAAGATCAATTTCGTGTGTTTTTTCCTCTACCTCACCCTTCTGATATGGAGGAGCGATTCCATCTGCTGGACCTTGTGTGTTCCCTCAGCTACTACATCTCGCAGACGAGGGATGTCAGAAAAGATGTCCTGCTTGCTGGCAGTCCTTTGACTAAATGGACCCTTTCGAGGTGGATCCTCCTCTGCACCTATGATGTGGCAAGGACATGGTTTTCTTTCTTCTTGACAGATAGGGCGCAAACCCTATCTTTCTTTTTCACTCTGTTCTGTGGTGTTCCACAGGGCAAGCCTTGCCCCCTATTCTTTTTAATATATACATGCAACCTCTACTTGATCTCATTCCTTCCCAGGGCTTCAGGTGTTTGCTCATATGGAGATGGCACACAGATTCTAGTCCAGCTGAATTTTCTGCATACTGATATGTCATCTCAATTTAGGAGTTGCCTCGTTTCGGTGGCACAGTGGAGGAGTTCCAACTGGCTTGGATTAAATGGGGACAAGACAGAGGCACTCGTGGCTGAAACTCTGTCTGCTGCTGCCCTGTGCACCCTCTCTTTTTGGCCTCTTTCGTTGGGACCCCTTCCCTCTCCAGTGACGGAACCTGTCCTCTGCTCTCTCGATGGAAGCCCACATTGGCACCATTTATCAGAGACATCTGCAGCTAAAAATATTTTCGGAAAGTCCTTCCCTTCCTTCCGAGACAGCTTCATGCACCAGTGGTAGCCTCCCTGGTAATGAGCTGCTTGGATTATTGTAATTCTTTGTATTTGACGCAACCTCTGTATCATATCAAGCGACTTCAGAATCTAGCATCTCAGGTGGCTACTGGCTCACCTAAGGGGTACGCATATTACACCTATCCTGCATAACCTTCACTGGCTCCCGGTGAAAAAACGCATTGAATTTAAATCTCTGTGTCGTCCATCGTGCCATACATGGAGTGGGAGCTGAAAACCTTAGGGTTACATTTCAGCTTTATGTTCCTACCCGGACTCTCGGTTCTCTGGACAGCTATCTGCTGGTGATTCCACGCTGCAAACTGGTTAGAACTGGCAGACGTGCATTTTCGGTAGCACCCGCAAAGCTGTTGAATGCACTGCCACGAGACGTCCGAATTATAGGGAATCATCTTATGTTTAGGTGTGCTTTGAAAACTCTTTTACTTTAGAGGTACGCCTGCATTACATACTTGGATTCAACTATTAGCGCCAAGCTGCCTCTGGCGAATCCATGCTTTATACATTTTATTACATAACATAACAAGGAAGAATGTGCCTGAGGGTCTTGGGACTTTTTTTAGCCAGAGGCATGGTTTCCCCCTCTGCCCTCCAGAGGGGGAACCCTGTCTTCGACATTTGTAAAGCTGCCATGTGAGCCTTGCTGCACTTGTTTGCCAAACATGAATGCATGGTTTCCCTCCTAGGGCAGGAGTCTTGCTTTGACTGAGTGGTGCACCAGAGATTTCTGATGTCATCTCACTCTCCTCCCTCCAGATTGATGTACCACTCTGAGATTCTATCAAAGATGAGGAGTCTGTGGGAGGAAGGAATCCATTAGAAGAAAAGTTACTTGTCTCTCGGTAATGTACTTTGTGATGGATGTTCGTTCCACAACCAGCCCTTCTTGGTTGATAGTTTGTTCCCCGCCTTTGTTCTGTTGTCCCGCGGCCACTGAGTGCTAGGTACATGGGTTGGACCTGTGGTCCAGGGTCCTGTGGCTCCATATCTACTGCCTCCGATGTCACATTCAGAACGTAATGGCGCAAAACAGAACTGATGCCGAATGGCAGCTCGTGCTGGAGATAAAAATATCAAAGATGAGGAATCTGTGGGAGGAATAGTCATCAAAAATAACACTACTGAGATGTAAGTGATTGTTACCACATCCTCCTTAGTTATCACCTTTCCTACTTTAGCTTTCCCTCCTTCGCCCCGATCCTCTCTAGCTACACCTCATCTCCGGCCACCTCCCTCTAGCCGGTACGACGACCATTCAATGCCCTTTTTTTCATGGCACTTTTTGCCATAAAAAAAAAATATATGGAGGTGGGCATATAAGGGGTAAGGTGGGGTGGTGTATATGGAATAAATAATAGGGGATGGGGGATTGGTGGGGGAGAGCCCCGTCAAATAAAAGTACAAATTTGATGATTTTTTTCCAGCAAAACATTTTTGACAGAAAAAAATGCATGAATGAACATAGAACCTGGATTACTCTCTGGCAACCTGTCTCCAGCTCCACTAACTTCTTCTGCCTTCAACACAGTCACTGTCCCTGGGGTCTCGCTTGCTTAACTCTATTCCGGTGTTTGGGTTTTGTAAACAGGAACATGATTTCTTACTCTCTGCTGTGGCATGGCCTTACCGGCGCTCCATTAGTCATGGCTCCACAAAATGCTGGACTGCAAACAAAGCCTTTACGTTTGTTTGCTGCCAACTTGAATTTTGAGTTTGCATATGTGCAGGAAGGAGTGGGAAAAACAGAGCTATGCACTCCATTCCTACAGCTCCTTAGCCCCTCACGAACATGAATCTGAAAATAGGAAGATCTTAGAACACAGTGAACCAGCGTTGTCTTTTTCCTCACTCCTTGTACTTTCGGTACCGTAAAACCACTACAGTGGTGATTGGCACAGTATAAAAGCTTTGTGACATAAAATAACTTGTGGTCTTTTCTGACATCTGTGCTCCCCCCATTCTCCTACCAAGCATACCCCCTACTATACCAGGGTCATGTTGGAGAGATTGCACATTAGCGACAAGGCATGACCTGGGGTTCAGTGTTCCCATTGAGGTTTGCACTTATAGAAGATGCTTCTATATCATCCTGGTTCCTTCATGAGGAAGGTCATGAGTTTGCTTCCAAACCCCGCCATATAACTGCTGTGTGGTATGGCAAACCAGGGTATCCTCCCCCACCACGCAAGGACACAGCATTGCTTAGCAGGCGGCAGCACCATGCCACTATGGTTGCACAATCCTTTAACCTAAGAGTCATACAGGGGACTTGGTCAAAGCAAGGTCTGAAGGAACTTACAAAAGCAGACTCCCGCAACCTTTCAAATCATTTTAATAAAACCTAAGCCTAAATCCACTGTTAACACTGTCATTAATTTATGCGAAAACCCTATTTAAAAAAGAAAGAAAACATCAATTACCTTTTTCAAAAGTCCAATTTGCTGTTGATGCCACCTGTCTTTTGTTTCTAAAAAGTGATATTTTAAAGCAGCACTGAAGTCCTCTAACCGAAATTCAAGACCGAACTAGTTCACATGAGGAATTCACAAATCCTACATCCAAAAGAATTCAGGCGATCGAGAAGGGGGTACAGCAGCATGCTTGGCCATTAGAGTTTCTTACTCCGAGATGACTAGTATGTTATTGCACATATTTGTTTGTTAACATTGTGTAGGATCTCATTGTGAAACTTAGATTTGTTTTAAATTGTTTGAGCTGATTCTCAAGAACAGGCATGCTTGTTTTTTTTTATAGTATTCATACAAGTATGTATATACTGTACCTGTGTAGCTTCTCACCCAAATCCTACTCCTCCAAATGCTATCTGGATGAGTAACAACTTGAAGCAACAACTGAGGCCCTTATTGCTGTTAGGATAGTTTAATGTATACCTCAAAGCTCTGACCTACATTTATTTTTTTCCTAATTGTAGGTTACTCAGTGGATTTGTGATAGTCCGTCCAAGTGCCAATCCTTTGATCCCATTCAGGAATTTATAATCGGTAAGGTAAAAAATAAGTTATACTTCATTTGGCTTTACTTTTCTTTGTTTTGTGTTCTAGTCCTACCTAGCACTCCACTGTTAGGCAGAAACCTGTGCAGTTCCCTTGGGGAACACTGCAAAAGATTTAAGACTACAGGTATAGCAGTAAACCCACTTGGTAGCAGTCCGCACCACCCAGATTTACCTGGTAGCTGTGGCTGAGCAGTCAGACCTCCCTCAAGAAGAGTTAGGCAGTATGCAAAGTATACACAATATGTACTCAGACACAATAGCACAAGCAAACACTGACCAGAGCTTGGTTTCAAAAGTATATAGTTATTTATTTATAAAACACACATAAGTTGAAATCACTCTAGCAAAATATAGTAAAAACACTTCAAACACAGTTATAATGAAAGCAGTTCCAACCCTTACTCCTATCTAGACAACTCTAAGTTAACACCACATAATTAAAACAGAGGTGAGCGCTTAACGTTAGATGACACTCTAGTAGGTTCAAGAAAGGGGTAAAAAGAAACAGGAATGGGTTAAACACACCACTCTAAGGTCCAGAACACTTGCAATAGACTCAAAGAAGCACAAAGTCTCAGGTGAGCAAAAGTCACTAGGCAGGGCCCACTCTTAGAGTAGCCGGAGCGAAAATGTGCCCAAGATCACACTGTTGTTAAGGATTCAAAGTCTTGCAAAGAGTTAGAAAGAGTTTAGAGTGGCTTAAAAAGTTTAGCCAGGGTGTCCCAGGCACTCCCAGGTTCGAAAGCCGGGGGCTAAATCTACCCCGTACAGTCGGTAGCAAGGGAAGCCAGGCGGAACACGGTACCTTAAGCGGAAAGGATCCTCCAGCGGTGGCAGTTGTTCCAGGCAGTGGCAGCAAGGCTCGACGTCGGTCAGGGGAGAAGAAGTTCTCGCTGAAGAGCAGAAGAAGAAGGTCGTTGCACTGCCCGGGAAGAAACCAGCCGCGGAGTCCTCCGGTTAAAGGGTTGTACCGACTTTCGTGGTTGGGGTAAAAGTGGTGGGGTTCCGGTTGCCGGGGTGCTTGGCACTGGCAAGGCGGCCACGAGATACCTCGAGAAGCGAAAAGAAGGCGAAAACTGGTTGTCCCCACCAGTCAAGGGAAGGAGCCACTCCGTTAAGAGTTCTCCTCGGTCGTCGGGAAAAGTGGTGAGACGGTTCAGCAGGGCTCCACCGGGTGGTGTCGTCGAAGCAGGTCGGCTCAGCTCTTCCCTCGTCGGATTCTTGGTCCTGTGGCGACTTCTGAAGTTCCAGTCCCCAAAGCCCTGCTTTTATGCAGCAAACCCCCATTCACCCAGCCTAGCTGTCACTCAAACATGCTAAGTGGTGAGCCGGCCGGCTCACCACTTGGGCCAATCAGGACGGAGTGCGACTTGAGTTACCAAGGTAACTCAGTCCAGGGTGCCTAAATCCCCCTCCACCCCTCCTAAGTACCCCAGACAGAGTGGCACCACTTTGGAGGGCTTCTGTGGAGAAGCCCGCCAAAAGTGGAACAAAGGGCTCCACTTTGGGTCAGAGTTACAGAGGCGAACACCAACGCCATTTTAGAATCAAGTTTTGGCAAAAAATCCCAACCGGAGTTATAAAAATAAATATATAAACCGGCGGTATGTTTAAGGCTACCGTAAATAAATAATTAAATGTGTTAGCCTAAAACAATGGGAAATCCCATAGGGAAATATTCGCGGTCGAATATAAAAAGTAGTTTCCACTGCCACCAGCCAAAACTCGATCAGGGGGGACGGAGACGTGCCCCCTCGACTAACAGACCCTGGGGCAATCGAATTGCCCCAGCCAGTACGTCCACAATATGATGGTTTGTACTGGTTCTGTTCAGGATTCAAGACTAGCAAAGTCTTTGGTGACTTTACATGCCCTGGGAGACAGTAGTCAGTCCCAGGGTATGGAGTCTATGTTGGGGAGTCCTTGGGACACCCCTGGGTCACGGCACAGAGGGTGCTGTGTAACCCACATCACAAAAATACATGCGGCCCTATGGAGTAAAAGACCCCATAGCCCATTCAACACAAGGTTAACCAAGAAAACACACTTCAACATGTCCAAGAGTGAGGGTAAAAGAGTCTCACTCTTGGCAGGAGAAAAAAAAGAAACCCCAGAAATCCAGCAAAGCTGCTGGGGGACTCACTAGGTAGGGAAATTCAGCCTAAACAGAGAATTCTCCCTAACACTCGCCCCCCCCAGACTAAGGGACAGGAGGATTTAATCCACTCCTGGATGAACCTCATACCTCTAGTCGATGATATACATCCTAGAGAGTCCATCAGCATTTTGATGGTGACACCCTGACCTGTGCTCAATGGTGAAATCAAACCCTTGCAGGCAGATTGACCATCTCAATAGTTTTGGATTTTCCCCTTTCATTTGCATTAACCATCTCAAGGGTTGGTGGTCAGTCTGAATAACAAAAGTAGAACCATACAAGTATGGCCTAAACTTCTTCAGTGCCCACACAATAGCAAAGCATTCTCTTTCGATAGTTGCCCACCTTGTCTCAGGATCCTTCAGTTTCCTACTGATGAAGCAAATGGGGTGCTCCCTACCCTTCTCATCCAGTTGGCTTAGAACTGCACCTATACCTACATTGGAAGCATCAGTTTGTACAATGAAAGGTTGGTGGTAGTCCGGGGTTCTCAATACTGGAGCTTGGCAAAGAGCTCTCTTCAGTTTTTCAAAGGCCTGATTGCACTCCTCATTCCATTTTACCTTTTTAGGGAATTTGGGAGAGGAGATTACATTCAGTGGAGAAGCTATGGTCCCATAGTTCTCAATGAAATTCCTGTAATATCCAGTGAGGCCTAGAAAAGCTCTCACTTGGGTTTGAGTAGTTGGTGTTGTCCAATTTTGCACAGCTTCAATCTTGCTGGGCAAAGGCCTTATTTCTCCACCTCCTACCTCATGTCCAAGGTAGACCACTCTACTTTGACCAATCTGGCACTTACTGGCTTTGATTGTCAAATGGGCCTGTTCCAGAGCCTGCAACACATGTCCTAGGTGGTTCACATGTTCTTCCCAGGAGTGGCTGAAGACTGCAATGTCATCCAAGTATGCCATGCAGAAATCTTCCATCCCAGCCAGAACTTGGTTCACCATCCTTTGGAATGTGGCAGGTGCATTTTTTAGTCCAAAAGGCATGACCTTAAACTGGTACAAGCCAACTGGGGTTGAAAATGCAGTTTTCTCCTTGGCATGGTCTGTCAGGGCTATTTGCCAATAGCCTGACGTCAGGTCAAATGTGCTGAGGTACTTGGCTGCACCAAGTTTATCCACCAACTCATCTGTCCTGGGCAAAGGGTGGGCATCAGTCTTGGTGACTGCATTTAGAGCTCTATAGTCCACACAGAATCTCAAGTCTTTGGATCCTGCCTTTGGTACTAACACAACTGGGCTAGACCATGGACTAGTAGAGGGCTCTATTACCCCGAGATCAAGCATCTTCTTGACCTCTCCTTTGATGTGGGCTCTGATATGTTCTGACATTCTGTATCCTCTGCTTTTGACTGGCAGACAGTCACCAGTGAGTATCTCATGCTGGCCCCAAGGGGTCAAGCCTGGTGACAGTGAGAACAGGGAGGCAAACTGATTTAACATAGATTTGCACTCCTCTTGTTGCTCAGGTGTCAGGTCTGAAGAGAGATTGACTCCTTCAACTTTTTCATCTAAAGGCACACCTCTGAGGAGATCAGGGAGAGATTCACTCTCTTCCTCCTCTGCAGCTGAAGCTAGAAGCAAGGCTCCTACATCAGGTCTGGAGATGTATGCTTTTAGTCGGTTGGTGTGGAAGACTCTAGGAGCTTCCCTGGGTCTGCCCAGATCCACCAGATAGTTGACCTCTCCAAGTTTTCCCACAACCTTGAAGGGTCCCATCCATTTGTCTTGCAAGGCCCTCTGCCTTGTTGGGAGCATAACTAGAACTAGCTGGTCTTGAGTAAACTCAACCATGTTAGCCTTCTGGTCGTGCCAATGTTTGACCAGGGCTTGACCAGCTTTCAAGTTGTCACTTGCTTCTGCCATCATGTGTGACATTCTCCTCCGGAGACCTATCACATAGTCAGTCACTCTGACTGGCTTGAGGGGAGGAGCACCTTCCAATCCCTCCTTAATCAGGGCCAATGGACCTCTGACGGGATGGCCATAGAGAAGCTCAAAGGGAGAATAACCTACTCCCTCCTGAGGGACTTCTCTATAAGCAAAGAGAAGGCATGGCAGTAGAAGGTCCCACTTTTTCTTAAGGGGTTCTTCTAAAGCACCTATCATGCTCTTCATGGTTCTGTTAAACCTTTCAACCAACCCGTTGGTCTGAGGGTGGTATGCGGTTGAGAACTTGTAGGTAACTCCACAGGTTTTCCACATGGCTTTCATGTAGTGGGACATAAAGTTTGACCCCCTGTCAGAGATTACCTCCTTAGGAAACCCAACCCTGGTAAAAATACCAAGGAGGGCCTTAGCCACAGCCGGAGCTGTAACAGTCCTCATAGGAATTGCCTCAGGGTACCTAGTAGCATGGTCTACTACAACCAGTATAAACCTGTTGCCTGAGGAGGTTGGAGGATCAAGGGGACCAACAATGTCAATCCCTACCCTCTCAAATGGGACTCCCACAACTGGGAGAGGCACTAAAGGTGCCACATTCTTGGAACCAACCTTACCAGAAGTCTGGCAGGTATGGCAGCTCTTACAATATCTATCTACTTCAGCCCCCATCTTTGGCCAATAAAAGTAGAGTGAGAGCCTTTCCTTGGTCTTCTTGAAACTCAAGTGACCAGCCAAAGGTATCTCATGGGCTAGTTGTAAGAACTGTTGTCTGTTCTCTTGTGGGACTACAAGGCGTTTGTAGTCTCCAGGTTCAGACTCAGTGGGTTCACTGTAGAAGAGGCCGTCTTCCCAGTGCAACCTATACTTCCCAGGCTCTTGCCCATCAGCTTGAGAAGCTGCCTGGTGGCGGAGACCTTCCAGAGTTGGACATTCTCTTTGCCCCTTACGAAAAGCTGCCCTGCTAGGCCCACCTTCTGCCAGTAAAGACTGCAGCTCAGGATGGTCCTCAGGGTCCAAATCTCCAATAAGGTTGGGGCCTCCTTCTAGCTCTTCCTCAGAGTCTAGCTCAACCACACAGGGTTGTACCTCCCTCTCAGCCTCAGCTGGAGGTGGAGTTACAGGTGTAACTTTGGACAACCTAGGGGAAGTCCTTGTTGGAAGCACTGGAGTGCTTGCTGCTGGCTTTTTCCTAGGAGTCTTGGGTTGCCCCTTTGCTCCTGATCTGGTAGTTACTGCAGTAAGTTGCTCCAGTGGGAGAGGAGTGATTTCTGTCATCATCTCCTGAGATAACCCTCTCAGGGTTTTCTCTCTTGCAGGTTTGGTGAGTTCCTGGAACCGTTTGCTAGGAGGTCTGGGGGTATGAGATACAACTCCAAGAGCTTTGAGGTCATTACCCAACAGAACCCTACCTGGCACCTCACATTGTACACTGACAGGTATTTTTACAGCCATATCATTACATTGGATGAGAACTGGTAACTGGGGACACATCTGCACAGGCCCACCAGCTAACTTGGTGAGGCATTTGGGTGCCTTAGCAACATCCTCTGCCTTGAAAAACGATTCATCCACCACAGTTATGCTGGCTCCAGTGTCCCTAATGGCAGGGGTCTCCTGACCATTCACCTGGACACTGTCCTTATAATACTCTTTAGTATTATCTGGGATAGAGTTATAGACATCTAAATTCTGTTGTTCCCACAACCCCAGAGAGACTAAAGAAACACTAGCTGAGACTCCAGTGGGTTCATCAGCTAGTAATAGAAAGTTTCCACTTGCCATATGTACTTCCTCTTCTGGAGCGAAGGCTAAGGAGGCAAGCTGGACCCCTGAAGGTTTACCCTTACATCTGGGATCTCCTTTCACATGGTCAGTAGCCTTACAAACAAAGCATGAGCCAAAGGCTCGCTGGAATGGAGGCTTGTTCTGACCTCCTTCTGGTCTGGGACCAGGAGGTACACTAACCTGATTTGGTTTCCCTTGTGGCTTACCCTTATAGTTTTGTTTGGGGCCCTCTTTGGAATTTGTAGTATTAGAATTCTCTTTGGAGTCCTTTTTAGACTGTTTCTCCCCATCCTTCTTCTGAGTTACCCCAGAATCCTTGTGAGTGGCCCTGTTGGCAACCCACAAGTCAGCAGCCTTAGCTAGTTTCCGGGAATCCAATTCCCTGGAATCAGCCAAGTGTTGTCTGAGCTCAGGAGAGCAGGCATCATAAATAGCCTCCAACATAAACAAATTCTTCATACCTTCATAAGTGTTCACCTTGTAACCCTTAATCCATCCCTCTAAGTTTTTCAAACATTCACTCACCCAGGTAGCCCAAGGGGTACCATCATGCTTTTTGAGGTTCCTAAACCTCTTAAGATACTGGGAAGGGGTCTTCCCAAACCTAGCTATCAAAGCTAGTTTCACACATTCATAGTCCTTCCTATCCTCCTCCCCCATCTCCATTACCACATCAGTTGCAACAGGGGGAAGCCTAGAGAACAACCAGGTGAGTAAGTCATTTCCTGTGATGTTCTGGAGCCCATGATTATATTCAAACAGAGACAACCAATCCAACACATCCAACTTAGGCTCATACATACCAATCAATTCTTTAGGCATCCGGGGTCTTTTAGGACTGGAACTTCTAGAGGAGCCAGAGAGAGAAACATTCTCAACAGATAATTTCTTCATTTCTAAGTCATACTTGAGCTCCATTTCCCTTAGCCTTAGTTCTTTGTCAGTTTGAGCATTAAGTTTCTTATACTCCAATTCTAGCTTCATTTTCTCCAGTTCAAAGTACTGAGGACTAAATGTGGGACCTGGTAAAGGTCCAGTAGGTACAGCAGGTAGAGTAGGCAGAGGCCTAGGGGGGACAGTTACAACAGCCTCACCCTCCTCTTCTGACTTTTCCTCAGAATCATCAACATTTTGCTCCATGTTAACTTCAATACTGTCATCTACAGTTGCTGGAGTGGTAGGTTCCTCTGAACCATCACCCAGACTTTGGTTAGCCAACAATCTTTCAATCAGCTCCATTTTCTTGCCCTTAGTCAGGAGATCCTTATGTTTACAGAGCACTCTTAAACAATCAGCAGTTTTGGCTGCAAGGGACTCTTGACTATAGCTTTCTATAACTGACATGTTAGAGGATTACTTTTACAGTGCTAAGCTTTGTGGTTAGTTGCACTAATGTATCTAAAGCACAATAAAATGTATACTCAATACAAATCCCACCGCTGTACACCAGTGTTAGGCAGAAACCTGTGCAGTTCCCTTGGGGAACACTGCAAAAGATTTAAGACTACAGGTATAGCAGTAAACCCACTTGGTAGCAGTCCGCACCACCCAGATTTACCTGGTAGCTGTGGCTGAGCAGTCAGACCTCCCTCAAGAAGAGTTAGGCAGTATGCAAAGTATACACAATATGTACTCAGACACAATAGCACAAGCAAACACTGACCAGAGCTTGGTTTCAAAAGTATATAGTTATTTATTTATAAAACACACATAAGTTGAAATCACTCTAGCAAAATATAGTAAAAACACTTCAAACACAGTTATAATGAAAGCAGTTCCAACCCTTACTCCTATCTAGACAACTCTAAGTTAACACCACATAATTAAAACAGAGGTGAGCGCTTAACGTTAGATGACACTCTAGTAGGTTCAAGAAAGGGGTAAAAAGAAACAGGAATGGGTTAAACACACCACTCTAAGGTCCAGAACACTTGCAATAGACTCAAAGAAGCACAAAGTCTCAGGTGAGCAAAAGTCACTAGGCAGGGCCCACTCTTAGAGTAGCCGGAGCGAAAATGTGCCCAAGATCACACTGTTGTTAAGGATTCAAAGTCTTGCAAAGAGTTAGAAAGAGTTTAGAGTGGCTTAAAAAGTTTAGCCAGGGTGTCCCAGGCACTCCCAGGTTCGAAAGCCGGGGGCTAAATCTACCCCGTACAGTCGGTAGCAAGGGAAGCCAGGCGGAACACGGTACCTTAAGCGGAAAGGATCCTCCAGCGGTGGCAGTTGTTCCAGGCAGTGGCAGCAAGGCTCGACGTCGGTCAGGGGAGAAGAAGTTCTCGCTGAAGAGCAGAAGAAGAAGGTCGTTGCACTGCCCGGGAAGAAACCAGCCGCGGAGTCCTCCGGTTAAAGGGTTGTACCGACTTTCGTGGTTGGGGTAAAAGTGGTGCGGTTCCGGTTGCCGGGGTGCTTGGCACTGGCAAGGCGGCCACGAGATACCTCGAGAAGCGAAAAGAAGGCGAAAACTGGTTGTCCCCACCAGTCAAGGGAAGGAGCCACTCCGTTAAGAGTTCTCCTCGGTCGTCGGGAAAAGTGGTGAGACGGTTCAGCAGGGCTCCACCGGGTGGTGTCGTCGAAGCAGGTCGGCTCAGCTCTTCCCTCGTCGGATTCTTGGTCCTGTGGCGACTTCTGAAGTTCCAGTCCCCAAAGCCCTGCTTTTATGCAGCAAACCCCCATTCACCCAGCCTAGCTGTCACTCAAACATGCTAAGTGGTGAGCCGGCCGGCTCACCACTTGGGCCAATCAGGACGGAGTGCGACTTGAGTTACCAAGGTAACTCAGTCCAGGGTGCCTAAATCCCCCTCCACCCCTCCTAAGTACCCCAGACAGAGTGGCACCACTTTGGAGGGCTTCTGTGGAGAAGCCCGCCAAAAGTGGAACAAAGGGCTCCACTTTGGGTCAGAGTTACAGAGGCGAACACCAACGCCATTTTAGAATCAAGTTTTGGCAAAAAATCCCAACCGGAGTTATAAAAATAAATATATAAACCGGCGGTATGTTTAAGGCTACCGTAAATAAATAATTAAATGTGTTAGCCTAAAACAATGGGAAATCCCATAGGGAAATATTCGCGGTCGAATATAAAAAGTAGTTTCCACTGCCACCAGCCAAAACTCGATCAGGGGGGACGGAGACGTGCCCCCTCGACTAACAGACCCTGGGGCAATCGAATTGCCCCAGCCAGTACGTCCACAATATGATGGTTTGTACTGGTTCTGTTCAGGATTCAAGACTAGCAAAGTCTTTGGTGACTTTACATGCCCTGGGAGACAGTAGTCAGTCCCAGGGTATGGAGTCTATGTTGGGGAGTCCTTAGGACACCCCTGGGTCACGGCACAGAGGGTGCTGTGTAACCCACATCACAAAAATACATGCGGCCCTATGGAGTAAAAGACCCCATAGCCCATTCAACACAAGGTTAACCAAGAAAACACACTTCAACATGTCCAAGAGTGAGGGTATATCCTTGTGGCATTACAATATTTGTGGTCCCTTAGTAGTTTGAATTGTTGATACTTTAACCATGAGGTATTTGGTGATTCTCTTTTAACATTGGTGTTCTACAAAGCTATGTTGAAGTGTGCACATATGTTCTGTAATCATAACCATAATTATACATCAACTGAATAGATTAGCGAGCAAGGACCATGCCACTTTCTTGCAGTTAAGTGGAGCAATGATGTATAGCTCATTGGCAGTAGCTGTGAATACTTTGTATGGAGAAGAAGGCAATATAGATTATTTTCCTCTGAAAGGGACAGAGATGTAGATGGGACTTGGATAGTTTATGGCTGAATAAGTATAACCCTGCTCTCTTTTCCCGTGCCGGTGCTCTTCAGCTGTGCAGGCTCCTTCACCGGTCTCTCTGCCTATGGCTTCAGAGTAGGGGACTGTACACAATAAGGGGGTTCACTTTTGCAAAGCCAAAATTGTTGATTTTACCAATGTCTGTTTATTCAAGAGTGCTCATGGATGTAGTGCAACCTATCTTAAAAAGTGTCATTGTAACTGTACAAAAAAGGATTTGGGCCAACAAGAAACAGACCTATACATAGTGCTGGAATATTTCCGAACTGCACACTTAAATACAGCAGCAAACTCTTGTATTTTTCTTTTCTCACCACTAAACTAGCACAAACCCTCTCTTACAGTGCCCCCGGACTGCCTGCAGACCAAGAAATTGCCAGCAGCCTGTGGTATAATTCCCAGTATCGTAGCATAATAAATGTGTTTTAACAAAATTTCAGGAAAGTATTTTAGATTTGAAAATTTTGTTCCATTGCCACTGAATGTAGTTACAAAATGCTAATATTGCCACCTTCCGGCCACAATACCTCTTAATTCGCGGAGACTCATGGTTACAATTATACACAAGGAAATCTCTCCTTTGATTCTGTGTTTTGTTTTTAGTCCATCAACTCATTTTAAAAAGGGTGTCTCATATGGGATGGCCTTTACAGCAAAGTATATTCACTTAAAAGTTCTGTGATGGAATCACATGGTTAAGGCAAAGAAGAGAAACCAAGAGACCCTGAGGGCTGGTGGTGCCTACTCGCGAAGTAGCTATGACGCAGAGGTGGTATATCGTGTATTCCTGAGGCCTCTTCCTGACACCTGCTCATTCCATTGGCGGAATGTTCATTTACCTCCTCCTTCTCCCTTTTGAATTTGTCAACTCATCACTTCCTAAGTTTGACTTTAGTTAGCTTTCTCTAGAACAAATGTGATTTTTAATTACTTCTTTACATCATACTATTTGTCCAGGTAAGCCCTGCTCTACACATAAAATTCAGGAAAGTACTAATTTTACTCTTTCTAGTCAATCTGATAAATAGTTCTTTCTCTTCTCGCTATATTCTTCAGCTTTGAATTGATCTTGGATTGCTCTTACCTTTCACAAAAAATCTTCTGTGGAACCTGACATACCCTGTAATTATTGACCCACAGCTATCTGACCTTTTCTTATGAAAGTACTTCAAAAGGTTGCAGTTACTCAATTGCAAGAATTTATGTAGATTCACATTTTACTTGGTGAGCATCAGTCTGG
Source organism: Ambystoma mexicanum (assembly GCF_040938575.1). NCBI lineage: Eukaryota > Metazoa > Chordata > Amphibia > Caudata > Ambystomatidae > Ambystoma > Ambystoma mexicanum. The sequence goes on from NC_090936.1 coordinate 82,482,067, forward strand.
CTTGAGACCTTCGCATTTTACATAGACGGCATTACTAGATGTAAGAGAGGAATTTGGACATTCACTGGTCCTCCCTCTTAATAATGCCTGAAATCTAAGTAGCGTTCGACACCCTTGATCATTAGGTGGTCCTTCACAGACTGACTTTGGTGGTTAGGCTATCAGAGTCTGGGTTGGTGTGCCTCTTTTCTTTCTGATCATTGCTGTTGTTTGAGCTTGGATGGTCTTTTCACCGAATTGACTTGCATAAAATATGTGGTTTCTCAAGGGTATGCCTTTGTATAATCTGTAACCCTTTTCATGATTACTAGTTGGCCTGGATATTGGAACCCAAATATTCGTTAGACTTACAAGCTTTTTCACTCACGATAATGAAGTACTTCTCCGTCCTGACCCCTTTCCTCCAAACTGTATGGGCATCCCGAGATGGGACCAGAGGATCAGAGCCTTTTGTATCGCAAAAATGCACATTTCGAAGGGATAGTGTCCTCCGACGTATTCCTTATCTTTGATAGATCATCTCCCAGCTTGCTGGCCTCGAAAACATTTTCAGTAGAGGGCGCTGCGCGTCGACGTCACTCGAACCGATGTCCCTCGATAGCCTCCGTATCGGCGCCAATGTCATCACGCGTATAAATAGACTTGCGCAGCGTCCGGTGCTCAGTTCTGTTTTTCCACGCTTCGTGGGGCCTCGGAATATCGTTGCTCAGTTCTTCAGTCAAATATATCATTATTCCTCGTGAATACCGACTCGTACTCGATGGCTTCCTCACCCGAACTGACGACTCCACGGTCCGGCTTCAAAAAATGTCGAGACTGTGGAAAGAAAATGTCGTTGACGGATCCTCACAGGATCTGTTTGTGGTGCCTGGGAATCGAGCACCATTGTTCGGAGTGCGAGGACTGCATGTCCATGACGGTGAAAGCCTTGAAGGAGCATAAGGGGAAGCTCGAGAGAGGTAAGGCAGTTAAAACTTCTTCGAAAGTTTCCTCCGCAGAGTCGAGACATTCGTCTCCTCGCCATCACAAAAGACATTCTCGTTCTAGGTCTCAAGAGATTTGAATTCAATACCAGATGGAAAATAAAGTGTCCCCAATTGCTTTGACTACTATGGCCACACGACAATCGCTGGGTTGTGTCACTGAAGCTCAGGAAATTATGGCTAGCTTGAAGCAAATTAAGATAACGGTGCCGCTTGATGAGTCGAACAAAAAACAAACAGGCTTGCATGATGGCATAGATGCCGTTGCCAATCCAGATAATTGGAGTTGTCTGGCTAGTGCTCTGAGCTTTAATAAGTCAGGTTAATGCCAAAAGTATACAGTAAATAAGGACATAGAAGTTGGGTCTTGGAACACTAGGAGCTTTGGACATTTATTAAAAGAACAACCCATGGAAGTAAAGGGAGTAGACATATTGGGCCTCATCACGACTTGGGGGGTAACGCCGGCGGTATTAGCCCTACCACTGAACTCCCTGGCACTAATAGCGCCGGATCACGAGTTCGACGGTAAAGTAAATCCCCATTCCCCATTGAGCCCATTCGGGAATGCCCCATTCCCCATTGGGCTCAATGGGGAAAATTTGCGCTCTTACCGCCGGCGGATTTCCCGCCGGTGGTAATAGCGTGAATTTTCAGGCGGATTTCCTCCCAGCTCAGAGCTGGGGCGAAATCTGCCGAAGTCCTGATTTGGCGGACCCTTAAATCCGGCGCTAATAGCGCTACCGCCAGATTTAAGGGTTACCGCCAAAGTCGTGATGAGGCCCATTGTGTTTACAAGAAACTTGGCTTTCATCCCTTCCAGTTGTTGTTGGATATGAAATAGCAATGAACCCTGCGATTAGACCTTTAAAAGGTAGACCGATAGCGGGCTTGATAACTTTGGTACACAGAAGATGTGGATTTCGGATTACAGAGTCCTTTAATATTTCTCATTATATCCAGGTGTCAGTAATCGATCGAGTTGGAAAAGAGATTGATATGGAACAGAGGCTATATCTAATAAATATTTTCTCCAATTTGATGACGAATTTGAGGAGATCTTTCCTCAGACGATAGAGGCAGCATATTAACATTCTCAGGCATCACTTCAAAAAGGATAAATCCTAATCGTTTTAATGGAGCTTCACCATGAAGGATTTGATCCTTTTTGTAATTCGAGTGGATATGTAGAATTACTCTATCAGTTTGGCTTTCGTTGACAAATTCGACTGTTTTAATGTCACTTGATATTGATCGTAACTCTGGAACATGTTGAAACAATGTCATTACATTAGTTCTATTCAGAATTAAACCATCACTAAAACTGTGATTCCTTTTTAGTTCAATTTAATAATTTGATACAGCCTTTATTTTAGTGTTTTGGTCCAATTTATTTTTCTGGGTCAATTTATGAAAGTCCTTTTTACCCTTTTCTTCATTAACTTTCATTACCTTTTTCTGGGCCCTTGGTTTAGTAGATTGGTTGAGCAACAGTTGTTGGATCATTTTAAAGGAAATGTCCTCGTCACTCAGACATTTGTCCGATATTTTCTCAACCTCTTGTGCATTCATATCCACAGATAGTGGCTTTTCATACATCTTTATCCTTTTTTCTTCCAGCGTTTGAAATCGAACAGTGTCCTCAAATGGAGGCTGAATGGCCTCATCAAATTCTTAGGAAACAAAAAGTTCCCAATTAGGGAACTCACGTCCCCTGCACACTTTCAATGTCTGGAAAACCAGACCAACAGTTAGATTATATTGTTTACAAAATTTCCAATAAAATAAATAAAAGGAGTAAACTTTTAGCATGAAGCAATATTTGAGAAGGTCAATTGAAGAAAATCAGATTCAGTCAAATTAGGTCACAAGAACCGAAATTCATGTTTATTCTTGATGTTGAGATTGTAGCAGGCCCAACGCGTTTCGAGTGATAGTGCACTCTTCAATCAAAGAGGTTCTAAGAAAAAATATGTACAGAATTCTACATTAGAGAAGTGTTTTTCATAGACAACAATTTTTCACAAAGTTTACCAAACATGATGTTACAACCACTTATGTCATGTATACAAAGGCTAATAGAATGAGTCAAAGAATAAAGACTACTCAAAAACCATAATACAGGGTACATTGCCACTAAAGGGTCAATATCTCCACACTGAACATTTACCATCATGTTTCTGTTTGTAGAACAGGCTTGTATCAATCCTGGCCGCATGTGATGTCAAGAAACACCTCTTAGCCCAGAGTCATCCTAAGTTATGAACCACGCCAAAGGCGTACTGGCTGTCAGTATAAATATTCACGTTCAAATTCTCAGAGAGTTCACAGGCTCGGGTCAGTGCTATTATTTCTGCGGCTTGTGCCGAATTGTAGGGGATTCTTCTGCTTTCTACAACACTCTCTAGGCTAGTAATTGCGTATGCGGCCGTTGATGTGCCATCAGGTAATTTAAAACAAGAGCCGTCACAAAACAACTCCCCATCTGGCTCTTTCTGTGGGATGTCGCTCAAGTCAACTCTTCCCTTTGTTTCTTCTTCAGTGACCATTAAACAATCATAGGGTGGTGATTCGTTGTCACCAATTTCTGCTATGGACAGTGGCATTAATTCTGCAGGATTCAATGCGCTACACCTCATAATTTGGATGTGGGGTTCAAACAAGATGAGCTCATATCTTGTTAGTCTGGCAGAAGTGAGGTGTTGCGTCTGTGTTCTATTTAATAGAACGTCTATAGCATGTGGCACCATCAGAATTAAAGTGTGCCCCAATACCATTCCTTCCGTTTGTTTCACTGACGCAGCAGCCGCTGCGACGGATCGCAAACATCGTGGTAGTGCGCGCGCTACAGGGTCCAGCGCGGAAGAATAATAGCCGCACGGCCTATTTCTTCCACCTTGTTCCTGTGTCAAAACCGCCAATGCACATCCTTCACTCTCGCTCACAAAGAGTCTAAAGATCTTTTTATAGTTAGGAGTGCCTAAAACTGGCGCAGCACACAATGCAGCTTTCAATTGCTCAAACGCTTTCTGACATTCCTCATCCCACTGTAAAGGCATCAGTGCATCCTTTTTAGTTAATTTTATCATTGGCTTCACAATCAACGCAAAATTACTGATCCACTGCCGACAATAAGAGGCCATGCCTATTACAGCTCTCACTGCTTTTTGAGTTTTTGGAATAGGCATACTAGAAATACTTTCTATGCATTCTGGTGTTAATCTTTTCCCTTCTTTCGAAAGTAGGTAACCCAAATAAGACACCTCCTTTTGAATATACTGGAATTTCTTCAAACTCGCCTTGTGACCATGGGTCGCTAGGTGTGTCAATAGTGATATATTACTTTCTTTGCAGATCTTTTTTGTGTCAGAAGCTAGTAATAAGTCATCTATGTACTGCAAGAGTACGCAACCTTCGGGTAATTCTAACATGTCTAGCTGCTCTTTTAGCGCTCTGCTGTAAATGCTCGGGCTTTCTGTGTATCCTTGTGGAATGCGTGTGAATGTGAATGATCGACCTCCTAGAGTGAACGCGAACAGATATCTACTGCTTTTATCCACTGGAATGCTAAAGAACGCGTTCTTCAAATCAACTACACTAAAGTATTCTGCAGTGGCTGGTATCATTGTCAGTATTGTTGTGACATCTGGGACCAAAGGGAATTGTGGGTCTACCACTTTGTTCAATGCACGCAGATCAATTATGAAACATTATGGTACTTTATTGCCTCCTTTCTTGTAAACTGGAAGAATCGGGCTGTTGCACGTGCTACCTGCAATTTCTTCAACCACGCCAATCTCACCAGGTCAGTAACAACACTCTTTAATCCCTTCTCACCTTCAACAGAAATTTTATACTGAGAAATTCGTGGTAATGTAACACCTTCTTTCAAAGTTATTTTTGCTGGCTCTATTTTCAAGCATCCTACATCGTTATCATGCATTGCCCACAGACAAGTTGGTACTCTACTTAGCTCTTCTGGTAACGCTTTTGACATAAATTCCGTCACCGGTGCATTGTGAGGCCAAATCGTGAGGGACACCCCATCTGCCGTACAATGTATAACTGCCCCCAATTTTCTCAACAAATTTAATCCTGGCAAGTTCTCCCCACAATTTTCTGTCAGAAGAAATGGACACTGTTCCGTAAATGGTCCTATTGTAATCGGGACAGCTTCGGACATGGGGTTAATTACTGGTATACCTGCGAACCCTACAGAAACATTCTTTTGCCCTGACAGTGGGATCTCCAGAACCAAGTGGTGGTCTATCGAAAACTTCTGTGCCCCTGTATCTACAAGGAAACGGTGCTCCTTATTCCCGACTCTCATTTCTACGTAGGGTCCTCTCCGATTCACGGGAATAGACACTGGTTCCGACCCCTATCGTAGGCTGTCCTATTGCGAAAATAACACATCGTCCGATGTGTAGTCACCGCTGCTGCTATAATATGTGTTTGGCTGTGTATCAAAAATATTCCCGTTTCCCCCTCGGTGTCCTCCACTCCGATCATTTCTCTGTTGGCCCTGCCCGCCCTGATTTTGGTTCGGAACACTTTGGTTCAATGCATGGTTCTGTTGCGCTTGGTTTTGACCATAAGATTGGTTTTGAGTACCTCCATTGGTATATCCCTGCTGCTGCTGCATGCTATTTCTGCTTGGGCCATTTGACCCCTGATGTCCTCTATGAGACCTTCTCTGGCCAAACCCACCTCTATTCTGTAGGTGCGGGCATTGCGCTCGCCAGTGTCCTTCCTCCTTACAGTACGCACATTGATTTAATCCCAAGGACACCCCGTGCATATTATTCAAATTTCCCCTGCCTTGTGCATTTCCTCTACCTCTATTGTATCCAATGACCTGCTGCGGTAACACTCCTACTAACGTTCGCATCGCTTCTTTTCTCATCTCCAATGGGTACCCATTACATATCTCACTTACTTCCTTCACTGACGTTCTTTTGTTCGACATCCATCGCATTGTTTCCCCCACCCATGCCTGCAATCTTAATCACCTATTTGTCCCGGTGCCGGCAAATGCTTTGCACCACCTGAAAAAACTCTCGGCCACGATTTTTGCATATACAACCTCGACGCCTCCTTCCTACCTTTCTTAATACACTCACAACTATATTCAGGTGTAGCAAACATTTCAGCATATCTATCTTCCATTTCATTTTTCAGTTCAATGAGTTTGTACACATGTTTTCTTACATCCTCATCTCTTTGCTCACTGCGTGCTAACTTATTCAAATCTAACAATCGTTGTGGCGGTAAATTCCCAAGTATCTTTTTCCATTCTCCCACCAAAATTTCCCCCATGCATTCCAACACTACCTGTCTCTCGTTGCTTCTTCGGTACCCATACAATGAGGCCAATGCTGCCGTCCCATCGTTTCTTTCTATGTACCTTTCTGCCTCTTGCTTTAATTCAATCTTTCTTTCTTTGCTGATCGCGCTTCGTGTTACCCGTCCAAATCCTGTTCCTTCAGCCCCGCCTCTCGCCTCCCCGGTCTCAATTTCAACTTCGGGAGGGGCGGATGCTGCTGAATCTGTCTCTGGAGCGGGAGGTGCGAATGGGACAAGTGACACAGGTGGCATCTGTGAAGGGCCTTCCTGGGTGCTGGGAAATTGTGCGTCTGCGCTTGTGGGAGGGCTCGAGCTGTGGGTGGGGCTTGGGTTAATGCTTGCGTGAGGGGAAGTGCTTGGGCTTTGGGAGGGGGCATGAGAGCTACTAGTTGGGCCTGCGCAGTCACTACTGGCGTGTTTGGTTTCGATTCCGGTTTTGGGCCTCGACCCGTATTAGTTAGCAAATGTTCCATTAATTTGTCTGGTATGTGTAGTTTCCGCTGCGGGTATATTCCTTCTATGTTCATTTGCTCACGTCTCCCTTCCTGTCTTAGACTTGCCGTCCACTCCTCCTCCTCCTTTTCTTCTGCTACCTCAAGCTTCGATTTGTGCCTACGCGCATGCTTCTCTCTACTCCTAAGTCGGAGCATTGCTTCCCTCCTCCAATCTTTGACAGTCTCAAAAGCTGCAGGTTGCGCTTTTTTTCTAATCAACACCCTTTCTAGGTTATCTATCCTCGCAATCTCAAAGCTACCATTAATCGGCCACTGATGGTCCTGTTGATTTCTAGTTTGCCTATGCCAAATTTCACAAAATATTATCACACCCACACCATATTTTGCATAAATGTCATAAGCCGGCGTTCCCCCAGGCGGTGCACTTTGGCCATATTCCAAGGACTGTCTACCGCAGCGGAAAAGCTCTGCTAAATTGGACAGTACTCCAGGCATGTTTTTAACCTTCCCCTTTGGTTAGGTAACCTTTACCTGGACATTTGAATTTGCAAAATCAACACTCTACCAAAAATCAGGTTTTCGTTTGAATCGGGGAATGACTCAACTGATAAAACAAGTCGTCTGTCCTGACGCAACCTCTCCCAACGTCGTGTCTGCGCTTCTCTGGCCTCTGCCTCGCTTCGGGACCCTCGCCTCCTTTGCCCTCTGGCCCGGTATGTCGATCAGGGATCAGATGTGTGCAGATCTGCGAAGGAATCTCTCCTCACTTCTACAGGGTGCCCCGTACATCTCTTGATCCCGGCTCGATCGTCCCGTCCTCGCTGTTCTTCCGCCTTTACTCCATTACAACGTATACGATGGGGCAAGTGGGTGAAGGTTCCTATTCGGACGCCATCTTTAAAGGGGTCCCTAGGGGTCCCTCGCGATATGGAAACAAGGCAATAACCATACACGAAAAGATGCGCCAGACACGAGGTTCAAATTCCCAATGCTAGGGTTTACTGCAAGCAAAAATAGTCCCAATTGGCCAACTGTAGTCTCACGCCCCGCGACGTGAGTTTTCCAGACGTCGAGGGACGCAAGAGAGCGAATTACGTACATCAGTTACATATATACAAAATGCATATCATACAATCAGCTATGTCATGTTTAATACCCCCCTTTATTAAGTTTCTTTGAATTCGGGATGACGATGGACATTTCCGACGGGTATGACAATTATGACACTTTTGATGTCTATTCTAGTAACAATGTGCAATTACAAAGTGCGGAGGCATCTTTTTGTTGTTGAACAGAACACAGTGGTTCTGTTCTTGGAAGCAAGCTGCACACGGGGGAAGAGCCACATTCCAAGCTTTGCTATCTATGAGGTACTATTCGTGTTCTGGGAGCCGACAAGCTCTAAAGGGTTTTGCGAAGGGGGGCCGTAAGAAGAGCATAATTCAAGCCCTTAGCTGTTTTATTCTAACATATTCTACCACAGTACGAGACTGGCTGGCAGCTGTGAAATTATTAAATGCCCTGCAGCTCTCCCTCAAGGCTACAGAGAGGGAGCGTGGGCATTCCTTTCTGGGCTACTCATGAGGAGTTTCATCGAACTCCTCAGTCCCGGTACCTTGCCCTTTCATATTCAGACAACAATGTTAACAGTTGAGCAGAGTAAGCAGAATTCGTAAGAAATGCAAGCTGCAAAGCAGTTTTAGACGGAAAGCAATGAGCAATGGTTAACAAGCAAAATGGCGATTCTTGCTACGTTTAAAATGGCTGCTTGTTGGTCAAGCATAGCAGTCTGTATTTCTATAGTTCGGTGCATAAGACGGTTGGCCTACGGCCATCAAGTTACGTCTGTCATTCAAATGAAGGGTATTCACTTTTCCAGATTGACACTCCTGGGTCTCCCGCTGTCACGCCCCTGGGGAGACCATGGTCTCTGTGGCATAGATGGTCTCTTAGACGGATTGCGGCCATCTTTACTTCCAAGATGGCCGCCGCTACGGATGGTGTGGGTCTAGGTTTACACCAAGACCGCGCGGTGGAAGGACCACCCCCCGGCTTCGGAGCCGGTTCATCTGTTCCTGCAGACAACGCGCGGACGCGTTGCTACTCTTCCACAACAACGCTTCGTGAGTTCGAAACTAGGATCTATTGCTTACTAGTTTGTTTGTCACTCCTTCTGTGTAACTCTACCCTGTTCACTCACCTATTTTCAGACCTGACTCCTACTCCCAAATCTTGCAAGACATCGGAGACTCGAGTGGACTCTCTCAGCCTCACTCGTTACAAGCTGAACCTCACTGATCGGTTTGCTAGTGAGAACTTCTCCCTGGCGAGCGGTACGTGAGAATTGATAGTCCCTTCTAGACCCGTGGGTTAGAAATAGACCCAGGATTGACACATAATATTATCTCACCTCTACAGAAACAGGGATATGCGGGGTCCGATCCGCAGCATTGAGATTTGAGAATCGTTCTCTTTCGAGAACGTCCCCAAGGTTACTCCTATCCGAGTCTTATCTGAAGATCTGCAATATAGCTCGATAAGTGGTGTCCCCTTTCCGATCAGGTACTCTTCGTTTTTTCTCTACCCATATTCTGCCTTCTAGTTTCCCTTCTCAAACTTACCACTTTACTCTGTCTTTATTCAGACGGCTCCCCTTCAGCGGATAGTCCGAGTACCAAGAACCTCTCCAGACAGACGACATCCTTCCAGAGCATCGACACAAGGTTTTCTTCCCCAGAGGGTTTCCCTGGGGTCCTTCCCCTCCTTACTCCTTGTATTGTGGGCGGAGGAAGGGTCTCAGGGAGGCACTCATTCTCTACCCCTGTCGGAATCTTTCGAAAGAAGGCAGCTTAGGAAGGAGAACGACTGGTGTTTCTCTAAGGTAACCTTTTGGTGTTATTCAAATTTCTTGTAAATTGTCTAATTATTACACCCGCCTCTCCAGTTACCTTCTTTCTAACAGGCTAGCGTCACTGGGTGTTTCCCCCAGTATCGGGACAACACTCTCGAGTCGGAACAGCTCCTGCGTTCACTCCGAATCTCCTTGGTTTTTCCTTGCCGCTCTACTGAGCCAAAGCTGTAGCTGTCTCAGCGTTGTTTTCAGATGGGACAGTCAATCTCCACAGGTCACGCCACCGCTCACTTGGTTCTCCTTCTCTCAGGGTTTTCTTCCCCTGCACAGTTCGTCCTTCTGCTCGCTCCATGCTTCCTGGTTACGCCCACTGGCCAGACCCTCCTGCAGAGGATCTTCCGGTTCTCAGCAGCTTCCACTTCCTCGTTGATTCAAACATCCTGGGTCTCACTTCTCTTCCGTAGTTCTTCTTCCATTTTTATGTTAGACTTCTGGGTCCTCCTCAGCGGAGCATCAAAGTCCTTTCTTTCTTTCTTTCTTTCTTTCTTTCTTTCTTTCTTTCTTTCTTTCTTTCTTTCTTTCTTTCTTTCTTTCTTTCTTTCTTTCTGTCCAGCATTCTCCCTTTCTTGTTCGTTCTTCGTCACAGTTTGGTTGGCTTCAACCATTGAACGAACCGCATTACTCGCTCATCTCTCTTCTTCTTCTCAGTAATTTTATCAAACATTTCTTTAAATTGAATGTTGATCCTGATGTCGCAATAAAAAACACTGACTTGTTTTGATGGTTTTCCCTGAAGCCCAGATGTTACTGGTGGCCCGCAGGAAAGATCTTCAGGGAGTTCCTTGACGGAACTGAGTCCTTGTCCCCAGAAGGGGAGTCTCTCCCTGTGAGGTCCTGCATAGCACTTCCCCTAGGGGTAATGTTGCATAGTGGGCTCACCCCCCTAGCCTCATGTGGAAAGGCTCCCTCTAGGGAGAAGTGACAAAACTCTGCGATTCATCACAGCACCCAAACACTTGGACCTCTTTTCTTGGAGTTCTTTGGCCAGGTGGGATCCTGTGGATCCTCATACTGGGTCCGTCCTAAAGCCTTAAGGGCTACTGGCACTTGCACCAAGGTGTCAACTGACTTCCTGGACGGGCTACAAGGGGCCTCATGGCTGTGTTACCAGACCACTTTCTGAGGGGCCATACAAGCTCTATTAGCGGGCCCAGGCCCAAGGGGGTGCCTCTACTCACAGACTACTTGCTCTAGGGCCCGAAGGCACAAATCCTTCCAGAGCATGCTGTGATGAGTGTGGCCATATGGCGAACAGAAGGGTCTCAGACTTTGGGTCTTTTTGAAAGAAAACTCTTTATTAAACCAGCATAAGACAATACAGGGTTTGAGGATGTAAGTGAAGTGTTCAAACACAAATGGTTAGAAGTCCATCCCGGTGTGAATAAGACGAACCTAAGGTGCACTTCACCTATGGATCTGGAGTCAAAAAGGTGCCAAAGTACAAAAAGCCCTAAAGTAATTTCACCTATCACAACTAATCCTCAATATCAAGGTTTCTTGAATCGAATGTTCTTAAAATAGTGAGTTGTCAGAATGACTAAATAATATATGGTGAAATGGAAATGAGGAAAATAACTTCAAATCCTTCCCTTAAGTGGAAAAGTGTTGGTGTGAGGGAGGACATCTCAAACTCAAGTTCTTCCCTAAAGTAACAACGTCCATCAATTCAGTGAGGCTATCTCCCAGGCCTCCTCCGGGAGACGAACAACAGGGCCGCTTATGCGAAAAGTCAAAATGGGATCTGTAGATGCCTTCCAGGTGGAGGACCTTGTACGTGGAGGATCAGCTGGGTCCTGTGCTTTGGTTCTTTAACTTAATCTTTTGGTTTATTCATCCCTCAAATAGTCTCTCTCTCACACGGTTGCTTAGTATGTTGCCCCTACCTCCATTTGGGCGTCTGAGTTTCTCTCACTTTCTTGTACAGCCTTTAGCTTCTGCCCCTCTTCTCTTCTGAGGACTTGCTTCTGTCCTGATCTCTACACCAGTGTTTTATTGAAGGGTTGGCCCCTCTACTCTTCAGGGGACTTCGCTTTTGTCCCTCTTCAGGGGACTTGCTTCTGTCCTGGTCTGTCTACCAGGGTTTTATGGAAAGGTTGCTTTAGCTTCTTCCCAGGCCGGTCAGCTCTCCCACATTTTAGGCTTGTCAGTACAGGAAGTTCTTAAGGTTCACCATAGGAGATTTGCACTATCAGTTCCAGGTGCTTCCCTTTGGTCTAACATCCACCCCAAGGGTCTTTGCCAAGCTCATGGTGGTAGTTGCGGCTCGCCTCAGGAGATCTGGGCTCCATGTATTTCCATATCTGGATGACTGGCTGATCAGAGGGAAGTCTGCAGTGCAGGTCTTGTCCCATTTAGAGGACACCACCTGCTTGCTGCTGCACAAGCTGGGCTTCTCCCTAAATTTAAAGAATTCCCACATGACACCAATCCAGCGGCTCCAGTTCATCAGAGCAGTCCTAGACACCCGGGTCGGGAAGACCTTCCCTCCCGAGGAGAGAATAGTCAGCTCGACACAAATGGTTGACTTGTTCCGGACTCATACCACTCTACCAGCGGCTTCCTTCCTCTGCCTCCTAGACCTTGTGGCCTCTTGCATTTTTCTGGTGCCAGAGGCCAGGTTGTGCATGGGATCCCTGCAGTGGCTCCTGAGGGATCAGTGGTCTCAGTACGTCGGCTCTCTCTCGGATCTCCTCAGGGTGTCCGCATCAGTGGTCAACGACCTGTCCTGGTGGGCGGACCGCAACAGTCTCTTGGCGGGGGAACCCTACTGGGCTCCTTGGCCTCAGACCCAAGTGGTCACGGATGCGTCTCTGAAGGGTTGGGCCGCTCACTGCATGGATTTGCATATGAGCGGCCTCTGGTCGGCAGCGGAAGCCAGGTGGCACATCAATAGGCTCGAGTTGCAAGCTATCAGGCTAGCCCTGAAAGCATTCACCCCGTCTCTGCAGGGGAAACATGTCCCTGTTTTGATGGACAACACGCAAGGTGGTGTGCATTCCCGCCCCCTCTGCACAGAAGCAATGATACTTTGGTTCTGGTTGCTGGAGAACAGGACCTCTGTCTCAGCAGTTCATCTGGCGGGCACAGAGTACAACTTGTTGGATGTGCTCTGAGCAAGCAGAATAGGGTCTTGAACGAGTGGGAAGTGTGTCAGGAAGTTCTATAGGAGGTCTTCGCTCTCTGGGGTATGCCAGCAGTGGATCTGTTTGCAACGGAGCCTAACAGGAAATGCAAATAGTTTTGATTGAGGGAATTCCCAGCAAATGGTGCACTGGGGGACGTGCTTCTGGTGGATAGGACCTTCACTCTCCTTTACGTGTTCCCTCTGATTCCCGCCATTCCATGGGTTCTCTGGAGGTTGAAGAGGTTTTGCGTGACCATGATCTTAATCGCCCCAGACTGGGCGAGGAAAACGTGGTACTCCGACCTCCTGGATCTGTCCATCTGCCCACCTCACAGGTTGCATCAGCGTCCGGATCTCCTAACCCAGTTGGAATGTCGGATACTCCATCCGATCCAGAATCCCTCAATCTACATGTGTGGCTCTTGAGAGGATGCAATATGATGACTGAGACCTCCCTCAGGAAGTACTTGAGGTATTGCTGGTTGCACTCAGAACATCTACAAGATGTCTGTACGCGTGCAGATGGAGAAGATTTGAGGCGTGGTGCAGGGAACGCGAGATTGACCCCATCTTTTGTCCCACCACTAAAGTGATGGAGTTCCTTCCGCCACTGGGCTCTGCAGGCCTTCAGGTCACCACAGTCAAAGGATAATTGGCGGCCTTGTCTGTGTTTAAATAATCCCTGGATCAAGGTTTGTTTTTTACGATCCCGGTAATGGCATAATTCCTGAAAGGCCTAGTAAATACATTTCTGCCAACTCCCTTTGTTGTTCCAGATTGGGACCTTAATCTAGTTTTGACATTTCTGATGGCGGCTCCCTTTGAGCCTATGCACTCTTGTCCCATACGGCTTCTCTCTTTGAAAATAGCCTTCTTGGTGGCTATTACATCCGCTAGGCGGGTTAGTGAACTGCCGGCCTTATGCTGTAAGCCACCCTTCCTGCGTTTTTTCCGGAGAAAGTTTCACTCCGGGTAAGGCCTGGTTTCCTCTCCAAGGTTGTTTCCGATTTTCACCTGTCGCAATCCATCGGTCTTCTACCCTACTCCGCACCCCTTCTAAGCTGGAAGAACGGTTAAATTGCCTAGATCCGAAGAGGGCGTTGAGCTATTATATTGCTAGTACAGGGGATTTTAGGAGAGCTGACCATCACTTTGTGGCCTTTTCCTTAGCCCGTAAGGGCCTGCCCATAACCAAGTAGACGTTCTCCCGATGGATAATTTTCTGCAGAGATGAAAGCTACCAGTCCGCTGGGAAGGAATTACCAGCAGGCATCAGGGCCCAGTTGACAAAGGGAGTTTCGGCATCAACAGCATTGCAGAGGAGTCCCTGTCCGGGAGATTTGTTGCGCTACAATATGGTCATCCCTTCATACCTTCGCAAAGCACTACAGTCTGGATGTGGCTTGTACAACTGATGCATGTTTTGGCAGGGCAGTGCTTCAAAAGTTCTTGGTATAACTTTCTGCCCGCCTCCTTCATTTACTGCTTTGGAAGTCTATTAGATGAGGAATCTGCGGGCGAAAGACAGTCCATTGAAGGAGAAATTATGAGGGAGAAGAATCCATAGAAAGAACATTATGGTAAGTCATTTCTCCTTCTCCCCCAGGGTTGATTGACCTACAGTTCAAGTGCAGAGATGCACCTCCTACACCTCCTTTTCTAGTTCCCTCAGGTACTCTGAGGCGTGGGTTCAGTCTAGCCAGACCCCAGGGTATTGCCATCAGGTACGTAGATGCTGTGTTCTGTTATGCAACGTCTGGCTCCGTAGCCCTCTCAAGCAGCATCTGAAGACCACTTCTTTGATAGGCTTATTGGCCTAATGAAATCTCCAGAGATGACGAACATCTTGAAAGACCTGATTGGAGAGATAATGCCTCAGCCGCTGCAAACTCCTCCACCAACTAATTTAGTACTACCGCTACTGCAAGTCCATAAGGCACGAGCACCCCTCTGAGCCTGTATATCGGCCTGTAGTGATATTTCTCTTTAGTCTTCGCTCTCCCTCCTTCCCAACTGGTTGGGAACGCCTGCAACCGCAGTCAGGCCGAAAAAGCTGGCTGCAAAACATAGCTGTCTCTTTAAGAACTTAGAAGGGATGGGACCTACATCACGTGTGCGTCCCTTCTTATGGCGGGCCCACACCTTACCCCCACATCACCAACGTTCCACACCCAGTTCCTGTTTTTCCACCTACTGGGCGGGTCAGAATTTTTGCTGCCCTGCGACTCCCTCCTTTTTGGGTCATTTCTTTTTTGCTGTCCACCTCTTTTTCTTAGTGATTGGTTCTTAATTTTTTTTTCTTCTATTTGTGGTGCCTCCCTCTACTCATGCCGTACGCAACAATAATCGAGCAATTTTTCTGCGGTGGATCCCCATCATGCCTGTGTCCACTGTTTGGGTATACATCACCCGGTGAGTAACTGTGTCTTTTGCTGTGGGATTCGCCCGAGGTCTCTGCGGACTCGTCTTCTCTCCATGTCACAGTTGGAACCGTTACCGAAGACGACGGAAGACTTTGTTCGGAACAGGAGGGAGACCGACATCGGTAAGAGGGGGACTGTACCTTCAAATGAGGTAGTTTCGGCACCGGCCTTCGGTACCCAGGAGAAGACTGCCTCCTCAGTTCCAGGGTCTTCGCTATACCGTTCTGCGGGAAACCCTCAGCCTTTTCACCTGAAAGTACCTCTGGGTGGGAAAGCACTAGTACCTCCTGGTGTGAAGGTGTTAGTACCTCCAGGTGGGAAAGGGTCTCAGAAGACCCACCTGGTACCGGAAGAGTTATTTACACCAGAAAAAATAACTTTTCGGTACTGTGAAAACCCTCTATTGCCTCGGTAAGCCGAACAGGCAAGGGTTCATGCAAAGAGGCCTGCACTTATGGGGCTGATTCATTCCATTCCGATTCCCCTGTGCCGGATAAAGCCAAGTCGGCTTCCGCATGTAAAACATCTGGTACTTCGGTACTGAAAGACTACGTTTTACCCTCTACTACCGCAGTTGAGCTTTCAAGCTCCTCAGTACAGAGGAAATCACAGAAGTCCTCTCACAAGAGGCATAAGCACTCTCATTCGAGATCTAGTCCTGTACCGAATTATCCAAAAAAGCAAAAACTGAAGAAATCTACCGTGGCATCTGTCTCAGACTCGGTACCGGAGAGTCAGAAAGAATTATACTCTAATTCCGAGAAAGTCGGAAGACTTTGCTGCTTCAATGGTTTTTACGGTTCCACCAACAGTTATTCAGCACTCCTGAGAGTTCAGTCACCTCACATTTTGCCACAATTTTCTCCTCAGTCTCAGGACAATTTGGGTCAACCTACTAGGGTACCAGCACAACCTGGACCTCAGCTGGTTCTAACCAATATCCAGGTGCCTAGAGCCGTGATTTTTAATATCTATAATCCCAACCAACCGCCTAACAGGGCTGACTCTTCAACTTCTCCTACCAGGCTAGGAGACCCTCAACCTAGACCACCTTAAATGTTGAACGACATCACCAATACTGTGCATTGAAACTATGCTTTCTGAGCCCTTCCTAGAAGTTCTGGCTCAATACATCAAAGACAAAATGTCACCTATTTTACCTCAGGACAGGTACCTATCGATCCTATTCCTGAGCCAATCACGGTATCCGTGGACAACAAGGCTCTGCTCCTCCACCCAAAAAACAGAACATTTACAAGGAATCTGACTCATATTCAGAGGACGACACCACCCAGTCACCATCCAAGCTGTTTGATGACATTGTGACTAAAGCCATGCAGGCACTAGAAATCCTCCCTAAGGATAATCCTGAAATGGCTGGTGTTTTTGGGAAACTTTCATCTCAGCAGTCAAAATGTCCACTTCCCATTGAATTGTCTGTTCTAGAACAAGCTCTAGCTCGTTGAGGAAAGCCTCATTCTGATCCACACATCTCCAAGGCCCTAGATAACAAATACAAGGTTCTCAAGGATGAACCCTTCGTAATCATGGGGAATCTTCCGGCTCAATCTGCGGTAGTCTCTGCTGCCTTTGGCACAAAGGGTAAAGGCCCTTCTCCATCCACAGCTTCAGTTTTAGATAAAAACGCAAAAGCATGGCAGACTCAAAGTAAGAAGTCTTATACCAACTCTACCTTAGAACTTCGGCAGGTTAACACTGTGTCAAAGGTCATGAAGTCAGGGGCACAGGCATGCAGGGGTCGCATGCACAGGAGACCTGGGTGGACACTGTCCTGGCGCCTTTGGCGCCAGGCTCATGAACAAAAGTAAACAAGAACATCCATTTAACACCAAAAGGCTTAGCACTTCAGATGCATTAACCTTGAACATTCCATCCATTAAGCAGCCCCAAGTGCTCTAATGGATTGCCTTCGCACATGCTCATTCTCTAGGAGTGGCAGGGTGTGGCTGGTAAGCCGGCCCTAATGGGCGTGCCCAAGATCTCAGCTATATAAGCTTCCCTGATCCTCAAGACAGACGCTTCGCGTTATTCTGCACTTGCAAGCAGCGTAACGCTCACCATCGCCTGAGGTCAGATTTACCTTTGAAGATCCTGCTGCCTGGACTTCCTGCTTCCTGCCAGCATACTTACCAACTGGGGGAAGCTGTTCTTACCTGTACATCTCTACACTTTCCGGAACACCGAAATCTTCATCTTGGCACCTCAGCAAGACACGCTCCATCGTCGACAGCAGCGCCTGCAAGGAAAAACAGAAGACAAGGTTAGACATCGGAAAAACAGTCAGCTTAAGGTTGCGCTTTGCCATACTTTGCGATTTTCCTTAAACCATAACTTACCTGCTGTCGAACATTGCGCTAGCATCTATCTTCCATCCGGCCGCGTCTCGCGTCTCACAGCTGCATTGAGGCCGCATTTCCATCTAAGGGAAGAAAACGTAAGAGAGACATTATTGCAGGCATAAATAGGAGCAACCTATAAAGACATTAAACAGAACGAACAGCATCACAAGAGTTCAAGAAAGACTTACCAATCATAAGGATAAGCATAGTCGCAGCTGGACTGGACTAATCCTTATCAGGGATCAGTGAAGTAACTAGACGCGCCCCTGCCTGAAGTAGCAGGACAGAGAGCTTATCTTCCATAATTCACAGGAGCAGTATCACCACGTACCACTGCTCACAGCTTTTCTACTGAGGGAGAGGCCTGAAGGGGGTGATTCAAGTTCAGGGAGGGCTGCAACCGTGCCCCAGCGCCTCCGCAGAAACCAGGTGAGCGTAACAAACTGCTACAGTTTTTGCAGGATTTAATATCTTTAATTGGGAGAATCTTGATCGCTTTATCAACATGCTCCTTCAGGAGGAGGCTGTGTACGCCTGGATTTCAGAGGGTAGAGAAGCTGTTATCCAACAGCTTCAAGTGGTCAAAGAACTCACTGACGCAACAGCAAGAGCAGTCACTAGTGCAGTCTGCATGTGTAGGCATGCATATTTGTCAGCCTCTTCCCTTCACCAAGATATCCAGGAAAAAGTGCTCGACCTTCCATTCGATGGAAAAACACTGTCCTCCAGCAATGTAAGGTCAGTGTTGCAGAGCTAAAACCCTTAGCTCGATTTCGGTGAAACAGCCATATCACCAAAATTGTAAATCATTTAAACCACGTCCTCAAGGAAACAGTTGTACTGCCAATTCTGCTAAGTCCTATTACTTTTCTAAAAAGAGAAAATATATAGACCCAAGTCTAAGTCGGGACCTTCCCCTTCCTCAAATTCTGCTCAAGAGCAAAAGAAGTCTATTTGTTAGGGAGAATTCTCTGTAAGGCTAATTTCCCAAACCTAGTGAGTCCCCCAGCAGCTTTGCTGGATTTTTGGGGTTTATTTGTTTCTCTCCTGCTAAGAGTGAGATTCTTTTGCTCCCACTCTTAGACATGATTTGAGGTGTTCCTTTAACTTTCCATGTGTTTTATGGGCTATGGGGTCTTTTACTCCATAGGGTCTCATGTGTTTTTTTGATGTGGGTTACACAGCACCCTCCGTGACGTAACCCAGGGGTGTCGTAGCGACCCCCCAACATAGACTCCATACTCTGGGACTGACTACTGTCTCCCAGGGCATGTAAAGTCACCATTGGCTTGGCTAGTCCCAAATTATGAACAGAAACCAGTACAAACCATCATATTGTGGACGTACTGGTCAGGGCAATTTGATTGCCCCGGGGTCTGTTGTTCGAGGGGGCATGTCTCCGTCCCCCCTGATCGAGTTTTGGCTGGTGGCAGTGGATAATACTTTTTATATTCGACCGCAAATATATCTCTATGGGATTTTCCCATTGTTCGAGGCTACCAACTTTAAATTATTTAATTCTTATAGCCTCGAACATACCGCTGGTTTATTTATTTAATATTAATTCGCCGGTTGGTATTTTTTGCCAGAACTCGATTCTAAAAATGGTGTTTGTGTTCTCTTCTGTGACTGCAACCCAAGTCGAGCCCTTTGTTCTACTTTTTGGCGGTCTTCTCCACAGAAGCCTCCCAAAAGTGGTGCCACTCTGTCTGGGTACCACAGGGGGTGTGAGAGGGGGTTTAGGCACCCTGGACTGAGTTACCACTTTTCCCAACGACAGAGGAGATCTCCAGCCCGGAGAGTCTTCTTCCTTCGACTGGTGGGGATAACCAGTCTACTTTCTTTTCGCCTCCCTGGAGCATCTCGTGGCCGCCTTGCCTGTACCAAGCACCCCGGCAACCGGGATAGCACGTTTTCACCACTACCGCAAACCGAAAGTGTAGTACCTTTGTACCGGAGAACTCCGTGGCTGGTTTCTTCCCTGGCAGTGCAACAACCTTCATCCTTCCTCCACCATGAGATCTTCTCCTCTGGACGACGCTGCGACTTGCACCCGCTGCCAGGAACAACTGCCCCCGCTGGGGGATCCTCTCCATTTGAGGTACCATGTTCCGCCTGGCTTCCCTTGCAACCGTTTGAACGGGGTGTATTAAATCCTCGTCTCCCGAACCTGGGTTAGCCTGGGACACCTTAGCTAACTTTCCTGCACTGAACTAAACCTTTTTTTCGAACTACCTCTACAAACTTTGAAGACTCTGTGTAACTGTCTGATCTTGGGCATCTTCCGCCTGGCTCCCTTGAAAGTGGGCCTGGCACCTAAACTTCCTTGCTCACCAGTAGACTGTGCCTTCCTAACTTGCTGTGGTTCTTTAAAAAGTGTTTAGTGTGTATGCGTCCATAATTCTGCTTTTCCCTCCCCTTTTTTATTTAACTTGTTGGAGTGCCATTGAACGTTAAGCGCTCACCTCTGTCTGGAAATAAGTGGTGTTAACTAAGACTTGTCCAACAAGTAATCAGGCATGTACATTTGATAATAGTGATTGTGTTTTGAACTTATCTTACCAATTTAGTGCTAGTGTGTTTTTTTAAGTGTGTGTTAAATAATGATATACTTTTACACCCAAGTTCTGGTCAGTGTTTGCTTGTGCTACTGTATTTCTGTACCTATTTTGTATGCTCTGTATACTGCCTAACTCTTCTTGAGGGAAGTCTGACTGCTCAGCCACAGCTACCAGTCAATCTGTGTGGTACAGACTGCTACCAAGTGGGTTTACTGCCAAACACCTGTAATCTTAAATCTTTTGCAGTGGTCCCTAAGGGAACTGCACAGGTTTCTGCCTAACACTATTTGACTTCCTTCCGGGCATGTACATACCTTCCTCTCCTACTATCAAGGAGCATATATCCCTGGTAGCAGGAAGGCTTTCCAACTTCCTCCCCTTTTGGAAAACCATTACTCGAGAGGAATGGATTCTGAATATTATTCAGCATGGTTACCACCTCGCACTTCCGGGGATTCCACCTTCCTCTCCTCCAAAGCTCCAAAAATCATCCCAGAGCTCCTGGAAGAGATAGAAAAAATGCCTTCTCTTAGGAGCAATAGAGTTGGTTCCTCAAGAGGAAATAGTTCACGGATTATACTCTTGTTACTTTCTGATCCCAAAGAAATCAGGCAGTATCCGTCCAATTCTGGACCTTTCAGACCTTAACCAATTTCTGTCAATCGAAACCTAACACATGGTGATCATTTCTCAGATTCTGGCCTCTCTTCATCCAAACGACTATATGGCTTCTGTAAATCTACAGGATGCTTATTTTCACATCCCCATCTACAAACATCACCTTCCGTTCCTGAGATTCACAATAGGAATGTATCATTACCAGTTCACATGTCTTCCCTTTGGGCTACATTCTGCTCCCAGGTTTTTCACAAATGTTCTGGGTAAGTGGTAGCCTACTTTTGGTTAAGGACAGTACATCTATATCCTTACCTAGACTGCATGCTTCTTAATGCCCAGTCTCCAGAGGAATTGCTCAGAAGATGCAATTAACATGCCATACTCTTTTCAACTTGGGGTTTTCCATAAATGTGACAAAATCCCAGCTCAGTCCTTCGCAAAGGATCCAATTCCTAGGAGCAGTTATAGATGCTACTCTACACAGTGCCTTTCCACCCCTGGAAAGGGTAGAAGATATTCAACAAACCATCGTAAAGTTCAATACCCACCAGACTCTGACAGCTTGGTGCTTCCAAAGGCTCTTTGGCCTCACGGCCTCTTTCATAAACCTAGTTCCCTTTGCAAGGCTCCATATGAGAACGGTCCAGTGGCATCTTGCTCGCAACTCGATCCAGCTCTTGGATTCCCAGGAAATTCAAATTCAGTTCAGGACTCTCTACTCTGGTGGAACTCCCCAGAGGACCTGTTAATCGGGTTTCCTTTTCAACCTCCTCCTCACCAAATAGTCATAACAGACTCTTCAGAGTACGGCTGGGGAGCCCATTGTCCAAGTCTAACAGCTCACGGTCTTTGGTCCTCGCAGAAAAAGGACCACATAAATGTCCTGAAAATAAGAGTCATTTTTCGCTCTGAAATCATTTCTTCCCTCACTTCGATGAAAGGTGGTGAGAATTCTAATGGACAATACCACTGCGATGTTTTATATCAACAAGCAGGGGGATACTCGTTCCCTTGCCCTGTGTCTCCTAGCAGTGAAGGATTGGTATTGGGCAATTCAAAATCAAATTTTCTCGTTGGCGTCTCATCTGGAGGGAAAGAAGAACATCCTAGCAGACCAACTAAGCAGGTTACAGTCTGCCCCGCACAAGTGGGAGCTGGAACCGGCCGTAGCAAACGTGATATTTAAGAAGTGGGGCCATCCATCAGTAGACCTCTTTGCCAACCAGCACAACTCTCTATGTCCTCAATTTGCATCAAGGCAAGGTCAGGGCCTTCAATCCCTGGGAGATGCTCTACATCTGGATTGGTCGAACCTAACATTTTATGCCTTCCCACCTCTATACCAAATATTACTCAAATTCAAAATGTCACAGAATCTGAAAATGATTCTAGTAGACCCGTTCTGGCCTTGCCAGATCTGGTTTCCAGACCTTCTGGAGTTAGCAGTTACTTCCCTATTAGATCTTCCATCATCGAGAGATCTTTTGACTCAACAGAAAGGACAGGTCTTTCACCCCTCTCCTCAATTGTTCAACTTGAAGGCTTGGTTCCTGAAAAACAAGCCTTTTGCCACTTATATTTGTCAGAGCATAATATAACCATTGTGTCAAATTCTAGAAAAGCTTCCACTATGAAACAATATCATAGAAAATGGTTATGTTTCAGTCACTGGGCTTGGACCAAGACCTTAACTCTCTAAAGGACTCTATTGATAATGTCATGTCTTTCTGAGTAGCATCCCTGAGTTAAAGAACTATATGGGAGACAGAACTTGAACTTACATAATCAGTTCACCTATATGCCATTGAAAATATTCTTGACTCTGCTTACGAATAGAGTTGAACAGACCAGCCTTTTTAATCCCTACTTTTTATTATATTTCCTGTATGTGATGCTATTATCCTCAATGATATCAATTTTCTGTCTCTCTTCCTGATCCAGATGTTTTGAAATTGTCATATTGTTTTATGTTTCTTTTCTCTTCTCTTGTATGTTCACATGGAATTGCATATTAAGAATGAAAATATTGTAAAGTTGACTTGTTCAACTAAACACAATAAAAAAAAAACAAACAAAAGAAAAAAAATGTCATGTCTTTCCATGTCTTACCTAGTTTCCACCGGTGTCAAACTAAACACGTGCAAACACTACTTATCAGCTATTGGTGCTTACCTGAATAGAGAACAATAGTCGTTCTCTCTTTCCAACAAAGCCATTAAAAGGCACTTCAAGCGTCTTCTGCGCTTACATCCCGCTATTCGTGAACCTCCACCTCAGTGGGATCTCAACGTGATCTTATCGGCCCTAATTTAAAAACCATTCGAGACTATGGCCTCATGTGAATTAGAATTTCTAACTTGGAAAACGGCATTCTTAGTAGCCATTACTTTGGCTAGACTGATTGGAGAGCTCCAGGCTCTCTACTCAAAGGAACCATATATAGTGTTCCATAAGGACAACGTTGTCCTACGTGTGCCCCCCTTCTTTCTACCTAAGGTGGTTTCCAACTTTCCTTTAAACCAGAAAATATCTTCCCGTTTTTCTTTATAGATCGCATGCTTCTGCGGGCGAAGAAACATTACAAAACCTTGATGTTTTCAGAACTTTAACATTTTACCTAGAACTGACCAAACCGTTTAGAAAAGCAGACCAGCTCTTTGTTACTCACGGGGGTCCTTCTCCTGGCAATAAGGGAGCTAAAGCATCCATCGCTAGATTGGTTGTCTCCTGTATCTCCAAGGCTTACGACATGAAAGGGCTTGCGACTCCGCTGAGACTTCACGATCATTCCACTAGAGCCAAGGCAGCATCTGTGGCCTTTGCCAGGCCCGTTCCCATTGTAGACATTTGTAAAGCAGCTACCTGGGCAAACCTACTTGCCTTTTGCAAGCACAATGCTATTGAAACATCTTCCAGAAATTATGCAAAATTCGGCCAAGAGGTGCTCTGGAACTTGTTTGCCTGGATTCTGTACATGCTGTCTCCACTACCCTTAAGTATTCTAAGGCTTTTTAGTCTTGTCCCAACCAGTTGGGAAGGAGAGAGAGCCAGGACACAAGAGAAATAAAAAATTACCTTCACTGTGATTCAGGTTATCTTGGTCCAGGTTCTCCTTCCTTCACAAGATCCACCCAGCAATCCCCTACAGTAAGCATATACTTGAATTCTCCTGCCTTTCGGCGGAACCAGAGGAACGCACGTGTGACATAGACCCACCCCTTCAAAGTTCTTAAAGAGACAGCTATCTTTTGCAGCCAGCTATTCTGGCCTGCCTGCGGATGCAGGTGTTTCCAACCGGTTGTGAAGGAGGGAGAGCCTGGACTAAGAGAACCTGAATCACCATGAAGGTAATATTTCATATTTATTTGGATACATTTAAATTCCAGATTCATATTAGTGTAACATGACTAATTTCATACCCCCTGTATACAGTTCAACCCCTGGGCATGACGAACAGTATTTCTCTACATTTGAAATGTATTTAAAAGAATAGAATCACATTTTAATCAAGGTTATAGGTTCAAATACAATTGCTCAATCAGACTAATTGTACCCACTGAATCTGGCGTTCAAAGAAACTTTATATAAATATACATAATTCTAAAAGACACTAGGCATTAAAAGCAATAGAAATGTTTAGATCTAAGCAACACAATATATTTCAATGATGACGTTGCCACTTTTCGCCCAGTGTATCATTACGCATTTTTCAATGGATCCCATTCAACATTTTATAGAAGCAATTGTTTTTCTCCAGTATCAAGACCAGTATGGTATTTGAGAAAAGTAAACAAACAACATTGAACAAATATATTCTTTTCACTTCGTTCCCCTATATAAGTGTGGGGTTGTGAATGTATTGGCTAGGTGCAGGTCATTTAGAGGTAGACAATACCCAGCGTATACATTTATCTCTTCCAGGTTTGATTTTGGAAAAGGATACTCCCAGGGATTGTTGCACTGTCTTCTGCGCACATGTTTGTGCCGTCTTCTGAGAATATGGATGGTACAGCTTTCTCTGAACACATGTGGGCAATTGCAAAAAACATGTTGGTTCTGCTTTCAAGCTATTTAAGTGTGCAACCGTCAATCTTTCTATGCGTGCACAGCTTTGAATGTGCCTGTGTCTAATTTATGTCTTCATATGTTTTTGGACTGATGTACTATTCTCCAGTGACACAAACTTTGTTAAACTTCCACTACCCTTTCACATTACACATGAGTCTGCCTGTGCTTTCAGCAATACTGGAGTTCAGAGGTTTTAACACTTTACACGATTTTCAGGTTATAGCACTATTCCTTACATTCACCTCTGCTGCACAAAAATCCAGTTTATGGCTAGGCCTCCCTGGCTGCTTTGAAGCATGATATCAGTGATGATTCCAATGAGATAGTCACCTCTCTCCAAGGGGGAAACACCTCCTTGGGGACTAGGAAGGTGATCCTGCTACGCTTAACCCCTAGTGGACAGGGTAAGCGGGATCCCTCTGGAGGCCCCCCTTTCAGGGACAGGAAAACCCGAGAGAGGGGAACAAGCCCCTCCACTCCCCTCAAATACACTAATACCTTTATGGGATTTATGGGAACTAATGTGTATGTTCTCCAGCATGGGGTCTGGCATGGATTCACATGCTCATGAATATTCCCCGTCGTCAGGCTGGGAATCCTCGGTAAAGAAAAAATCAGTATCAGTTTCGTTTCTGATCTGTCTTTCGTAGTAGTAACCAATCACTGATCTCTGCGTCATACTGACCACAGCCAATGACTGCCCTCTACCTAAGCCCCGCCTCTGGCAGCCATCTTCAGATTTTTACCGCACGTTCAAGTGTTGGGATCCTCGTGCTATTGCTCTCGAGCGTTAGTGCTATTTTTTCACGTTTTTTCTCAAAAAACTTCTATTTTTCGGTCAAAAGAGCCTCAAGTTCCACCGTTTCTTCATCCGATCAACGGGGACCCGTGTCGGATTCGTCTACGCCCCTCAAGGGTAAAGATTTCGTCGAGCCACGCTTTTGGAGGACTCCAGAAGTTTCTCAGGCCCATCTCGGACATGGCCCAGGAGAAGGGAAGCTCGACGCCCGGAAAGCTGTTCAGGGTCTGCCCTGGATGTCAGCTTCAGAATGTCTTTAAGGAGGACGAACACTCCCTTTGTCTTTACTGCCTACATGAGGACAAGACGCACGTGGAGAAGGACTGTGTGTTTTGCGGCAATATGTTGGAGCGGACCATGAAGGACCGCCATCAACGTCTCGCCAACTGGCTGGAAGGGAAGAGCCCGTCAGGCGAGAAGAAGAAGAAGAAGTCCGAGCGGTCTTCTAAGACCTTTGAGGACGCCCCGGCGACGGGGGTCCAACACAAGGCCAAACACCGCGAGTCCGCTGGCACCGGGAGCGCCGAACGGTCGGGCTCTACGGGCGCCAGGCAGGGCGCATCCTCCCCGGCACCATCAACCACGAGCCAACGCTCTGGTTCGGGTAAGAGGAAGGCCGAGTACCCGGCGAAGCTCCTGGAGAGACCCCGGTCGAGCTCGAAGGCCCCATCGGAGGGGGAGCGAGGCAGTGACCCTCCCCCCAAGGAGAAGGCGGTGAGCGCACCTAAGGTGGTGAAAGCCTTAATCCATCCGGCCAAGGCCTCTATCGAGACAGTCGCGGCGGCCCTGGCTCAGCCTGTGGAGGCTACACCAGTGGTGGCGATCTCGGGGCTCAGAGTCTCCCTGCCACCGCGGAGGGAGTCCTCTTTTATGCCCATCGACAGGACCCCCGTGAAACCTCCGACGGAGAAGAAAAAGGGGGGGCAGGAGGTCGTCGTGGATTCGTCCTCAACCTCTGAGGAAGAGCTGATCGAAGTCTTAAGCCACGGCGTTGGCGTGGAAGAAGACCAGCCCGTCGGGAGGGACACCGACGTAGGAGATGACGATAACGTCGAGGGTGCCGACGGGGCCCCTACCGCCCGTCGGACTCCCCTCAACCAGTGCCGCAAGACAACTCGGCGGCCATTTTGTTGGCTATACAGTCCTTATTCTCAGAGATAAGGACGAGACTGCCGTTACCACCAGTGGAGGAACCGCTCCCGACGGGGGACCCGGAGCCAGGCCCTTCTGGGAGCCCTCCCCTAAGAGAAGAAGGATTCATCCTCCACCTCCTTTTCAGCCATCGCGCCCTGTTCAGCCCTCCTCCCCGTCCACGACTCGTGGGGATGATACGGGGACTGACACGGCCGCGACGGGTACGGATGACGAGGTTTACGACGAGGATCTGCCGTCGTCACCCCCCACCCGGGCTTCCCCGTCCGACGAGATTGGATCGTTTCACTCCATGATCGCCAGGGCATCCGAGCTTTTCCAGCTCTGCCCGGAAGAGAAGAAGAAGGAAGGTTTCCTTTATCAACGGCGCGAGGCCAAGAGGAAGACGGTCCTCTCTGTACCTCTACTGGACGATATTTGGGATGAGGGCCTCGCCCTCCTCAAGAACCCATCCACTAAGCCGGCTAGAAGGGATCGGTACGAGAAGAAGTACCGGGTCCCGGACGCGGCCCCCTTGTGCCTTCGGGCACAGCCGACCCCAGACTCGGTCGTCTCCGTGGCGGCCAGGAAGAAAGCGGGGGGGGGGCGAGGCCTCTACGTCGACCTCCCCGCCGGACGGCGAGGGAAAGAAATTAGATATGATGGGACGCAGAGTCATCTCGTCTGCAGCGACGACGATTAAGGCGGCCAACGCCTTGGCTATCGTAGCCCGCTACGACAGGGAGTTGTGGTACAAACTGGGCCCCCTGCTGGACTTCCTACTGGACGACAAGAGGGCTGAAGCCCCAGAGATCTTGCAGGAAGGAGAGGTGGCGTCGGACCACGCCATTACGATTGCGACGTACATCGCTGACACTGGATTTCGCCAGTTGGGCAACGGCGTGTGCCTTAGGCGGCGTGGATGGCTCAAGGCTACTGACTTCCGTCAGGACGTGCAGACCAGAGTCTTGGACATGCCGTTCGACGGAAACAACCTGTTTGGGAAAACAGTGGACGATTCCCTTCAAGCCATCAAGGCAGACACGGAGACGGCCCGGGCTCTTGGGGTTCTCCAGCAACGGCGGCCGCCCTTTCGGAGCGGTGGAGGCAAACAGGGTGCCTCCAAAGGTTCCGGCGGCGGATTTTCCACCTATCTCAAGCGGCCCGTTCGTCGTCGCAGGAAGCTTACAGGGGACGAGGCAAGTCAGGCGGACGCTGCCGTCGTCGCCAAGGAGGACAAGGCGGCAAAACCTCGTCGAAGCAGGACTGAACCGGCCGTGGGATCGGGCCCCCACCGAAGCACCCCGGTGGGAGGCCGGCTGGCGAGCTTCGTCAGCGTGTGGGAGTCCATCTCCACCGACCGTTGGGTGCTGGACGCCCTAGCTCAGGGTCACACGCTCAAGTTTCTAAAGAGGTGCCCGCGCGTCCCCCCTGTGGCCAGGAAAGAACATCACGTCCCTCAACTTCTCTTGGAGGTAATTGCGATGCTCAAGAAGGGCGCCATCGAGCTCGTCCCAAAGAGGCTTCGGGGCTCCGGAGTTTACTCAAGATACTTCCTCGTGAAGAAGAAGACGGGAGGATGGCGTCCCATCCTGGACCTACGACGACTGAACAAATTCTTCAAGGCACAGAAGTTCCGGATGGTCACCCTCCAACACGTCCTGGGTCAGCTGGAGGAGGGCGATTTCCTGTCGTCGTTGGATTTGGAGGATGCCTACTTCCATATTCCCATCCTAAAGGGACACCGAAAGTTTCTCAGGTTTGTGGTCCAAGGGCGTCACTACCAGTTCAGAGCCCTTCCCTTCGGACTGAGGTCGGCACCCAGGGTGTTCACCAAGTGCCTCGCACCGGTGGCGGCGCAGATGCGCCGAGAGGGGATCCACGTCTACCCCTACCTGGACGACTGGCTCATCCGAGCGAAGACGAAGGAGCTCGCCGTGGAGCACACGGCAAGGACCGTCCAACTACTCACGGACCTGGGATTCTCCATAAACTACGCCAAGTCCCACCTGGTGCCCGCGCAAGACGCGCTGTTTCTGGGAGCGAAGCTCGACACAGTGTCGCTTCTGGCCTCTCCGTCGGAGGAAAGGACGAGGGCCATCTTGGGCAAGGTGCAGCGGATATCTGGTTGCGGACGCGGCCAGAGTGAGGGCCATCAAGTCCCTCCTCGGAATGATGTCTTCTTGCATTTACCTCATCCGCCTGTGCAGGCTCCAGATGCACCCGTTGCAGGAGTTCCAGGACGCGCGCTGGATCCAGACGACGGGCAGCTTCGAGGAGAGGATCGCACTTGACGAGAGTTTCCGACGAGCGATCCGGTGGTGGGGCACCCGCGCGCATCTGACGGCAGGCATGGACTTCCAGACCCCCGGCCACCAGGAGACAGTGACCACGGATGCCTCCCTGGAAGGGTGGGGAGTGCACACCGAAAATCTGCACGCGAGAGGCCTTTGGCTCCCGACGGAGAAGTCCCTCTATATCAACGTCCTGGAGCTCCGTGCAGTGTTTTGGGCCCTCACGTCCTTTCTTCCGTCCCTCAAGGGCAAGGTGGTGAGGATCTTCACCGACAACACCACCACCATGTTCTACATCAGGAAACAGGGCGGAACCAGGTCCCCAGCCCTGTCCATGGAGTCGCAGGATCTGTGGCATTGGGCCATCGCCCAAGGGATGTTTCTGGTGCCGTTTCATCTGGCAGGGATAAAAAACACCATCGCCGACTCACTCAGCAGGGAGCTGCGCTCGTGCCACGAGTGGGAACTATGACAGGATCTAGTGGACCGCCTCTTCCGGCGGTGGGGCACACCCCAGATCGATCTGTTCGCGACGGCGACGAACTCCAAGTGCCGGAGGTTCGCCAGCAGGTTTCCCCAGCCGAGGAGCATGGGCGATGCTTTCTCGTTCCCCTGGGAGGGCCTGTTTCTATACGTGTTCCCTCCATTGCCATTGCTGGTCCGGCTCATCAACCAGCTCAAGAGGTCACGGTGCAGGATGATCCTCGTCGCACCTGCGTGGCCGAGGCAGATATGGTTCCCGGACCTTCTGGACTTGTCAGCGTCCCCGTCAATCAAGCTGCCAGTGGACACAGATCTTCTCTCCGGGGAAGGAGGCGCCATCCTCCATCACGACCCGAAGTCGCTGAGCTTGCAGGCCTGGCTCCTGCAGCGTTGGAGTTTGGAGGATACGACATACCGGCCGACTGCAGAGAGGTTCTTGCAAAGGCCAGGGCGTCCTCAACTCTTAAATGCTACGGACACAAATGGAAGAGGTTCTCTGTCTGGTGCCATGCACACAAGATTAACCCTCTATGGATTACGGCTCCCCAAGTACTGCTGTACCTACTGACGCTGGCCAAGGCTGGACTGGCGCACGCGTCCATCAAGATTCATCTTGCTGCGATCTCCCGATACACCAGAACCACGGGGCGGATGTCTTCGACTGGTCTCTTTGAAGTTTCTCCATGAAGCCAACCAGCTGGCATTATCCACAAGCCTAATGTGAAACACGAGTTTAAACTTTTGTATTCAATAGAAATGTGTGGCCTCCTATCTTGGGACAGCATTCCTGGACTGGGGCTAGGATTTAAATGTTTATCTTCGAAAAGTTTCAAGTTACACCCTAGCAATAACAGGAATATATACAGCCTTTTTCCTCTCGGGTTCCAAATACATCACAGCATTACTCGAAGTGAACACATGCAATTGAAAACAAAATGGGACATTAAATAATACTTTTTCAGTAGAACCATTTATATTATTTTATTTAAAATGAAACGTATGCTAAATATAATAATTTAAGACACATTGCAGTTTTGTATTGTACGAGTGGACTTTTCTTGAGGTTTTAACCCAAAACATGTGAACTTAAGCCTACTGAATTCTCTTGGATGTAATTGCGCACCAAAGTTCTGGACCTTGTATTTTTGCATGTGCATAGTTCTGACTTTCCTATGCAGTTGAAGAAATGTGCAAATTACAGTTGTCTTTGAAGTATAAAAGCCGGCATTGGAACTGGTTGCAATCCATAATTCACTCTCATGCAATTGAAAAACAATGTTCTTTGACATACCCGCGTTTGTTCACACTTCTCACTTTAAATAGGCATCTTTTTTATCACAACAGCAAGCAAGATGCACAATCCAGTAGGAAGTATACTTTTGCAAATAGCATCTTTTGGAAGTTATTCTCTCGCTCTTTTGGAAAGGCTTCACGCTTAACTTTATTTGTGGGCATTTTCCTTTGCTGTATTTTCCATTCTCCAGCATTGGATCTTTCATGGATTCACATGCTTAGAATATTCCCCGTCGTCAGGCTGGGAATCCTCTGTAAATTATATAGACCTTTTCCATAGGAAAATTTCGACACTTTTGTGTCCTATCTACGTCGTTTTGGGCCGCGTACGCCTGCGCCATTAGGACGTAGAGGTATAAGTAGCCCCGCCCCCGCGGCTCCCTCAGATTGCAACCGTCTACCAAAGTAGTGGGATTACCTCGAGTATCTACTATTTTATTAGGTTGTGCGTTCTTCTACTTCTGCTTTGACTGTTTCTTTTCGAAGTATGTCTGGAAAGGCGTTATTTCGTCTGTGTGCTACATGCGGTCTTAAGAAGGTATATGAAGGAGACGACCATATGGACTGTATTTACTACCTTCACCCTCATCATACGGCGGACATGTGTGAGATCTGTCAAGGCTTCTCACAGAAGACCCTAAAAGACCGCAACAGACACCTGGTTACTTGGCTCAATGACGGAGCGGGTGCGTACCCGGCATCGGAGGTAGGCTCTACAGCTTCGAGATCTAAGTCTCCTGTCCCCCCTCGTCCATCAGGGTCGGCGGAGCCTCCGGCGAAGAAATTGTGCTCATCTGAAAAACGCCCCTCGGAGAAACATCCTGCGAAGTCCTCCTCTTCACATAAGGCTTCGTCTTCCTCCTCATCTAAAAAGGAGAGAAAAGACCCATCGAAATCCTCCTCAGGAGACCGTCATAAGTCTACCTCGAGTCGAGAGCCCTCGTCCCACAAGTCGAGGCCAAAAACGGCGGGAACGCCTCAAGGCCCTGCTCTACAGACTTCATCGACGACGGTCCAGTCGTCGACGCCTGCTTTGTCTTCGGCGACGGCTCTTCCGACGGCTATTTCGTCAGGTCAAACAGAGCCTATGGGAAAGATGTCATCGTCGACGGTAGCCCCGACGGTGGGATGGCAACCAGAGGGTTTTGACCGATTCTGCCTGAAGCCGTGCTGCAACCAGAAGCGGCTTTCTCCATCTCGTCGGCGGAGGATGACCGTGATCCGGTCGCACATCCAACCGATCTGGGACTACAACCAACTGGTTCGGGGTCGCTCTTTAGTGGAAGTGCCATTCCAGTTACCTCTTCCTTACTGAATCCCCAGGCTGTTCTGTCCCTGGAGGTGTTGAACACACTACAGAAGCTGTTGGAGCGTTTGGACACTCGGTTACCTCAGCTTGTCCCGACAGCGCCGCAAGCCTCGTCAGTTGTCGATGAGCCAGGCCCGGCTCCTCGCCCTCCACCCAGAATTCCTACCACTTACCCGGTTGAGGAAGATCTTTCTTGTCCGCAGGAAGAAGGGGAACTGTCAGAGTCGGAACGTGAAGGGTCGGTTTCAGACATCTCGTCCTCAAGGGACCCTACATGGGACTCTGAAGCGGAGATGGAAACTCCGAAGAGTACAGCACAGCCATCACCACCTGATGATGTGGGTGCGTTCCATGCCATGATGGGTAAGGCATGTGCGGAGTTTGGCCTAGTCCCAGAAGAAGAGAAAAAAGATTGTTTTCTGTTCGATCATATGGGCAAGAGAAGAAAGGCGATATTTGCTATCCCCATTTCAGAATATGTCTGGCAGGAGGGACTGAAAACCATGCGTCACCCTTTTTCAGAACCGGCAGTAAAAGGTAGATTGTAAAAGAAATTCAAGGCTCCGGAATCGACCCCCAAGTGCTTGGCGTCTCAACCTTCGCCGGAATCAATGGTATCCGCCGCGGCGGCCAGAAAGGCAAGGTCGCAACACAAATGCACGACCCCGCCCGATAACGAAGCCAGGAGACAAGATGCGTTTGGAAAGAAAGTGCTATCGGTCGGAGCGACTACAGTTAAAGCAGCCAACTCCCTGGCTATTATGGCCAGGTATGATAGGGAAATGTGGCATTGACTAGCTCCTATCTTGGACCATCTGCCGGAGGAACACAGGAAGTCTGCCATGCTGCTCGTACGTGAGGGAGAGGAGGCCTCCAATCATTCCATTAACATTGCTGTCGACCTGGCGGAATCAGACTTTAAGCAAATTAACAATGGCGTAGTGTTACGGAGGCAAGCCTGGCTTAAATGCACGACGTTCAGACCAGAGGTACAATATAAGGTAATGGATATGCCGTGCGAAGGAGAACACCTGTTTGGGGAGAAAGTCGATGAAGCCCTAAGGGCATGAAAGAAGATTCTGACACGGCTCGTTCCCTTGGAGCCCT
Organism: Ambystoma mexicanum; assembly: GCF_040938575.1. Classification (NCBI taxonomy): domain Eukaryota; kingdom Metazoa; phylum Chordata; class Amphibia; order Caudata; family Ambystomatidae; genus Ambystoma; species Ambystoma mexicanum. The sequence continues at coordinate 82,515,332 of NC_090936.1, forward strand.
CCAGAGTGGTAGGAATTTTCGTTCCTTTCGTCCCTTCAGAGGAGCATCAGGTAACTCCCGGTTTGGATCATCTAGAGACCGAGGTTTCACCAGGCCCTCCTACTCTTCTCAAGGCTACAGACGTGCAGCCCAAGCTACTCGAAAAGGCAGCGATTACCAAACCTGCAGACGACGAGGCGCCTACGCCTCGTCGACGAAGGATAAACAGACCAAAAGCCAGCAATGACAACTTACAGGGCGTCCTGGGGGGCAGAGTGTCTCGTCACGTCGACGAGTGGGCACGCATAACAACAGACCAATGGGTTTTGGACACGATACATCTGGGCCATTCTCTACAGTTCAAGGGCAAGCCGCCACGCATTCCACCGGTGTTCTCGACGCAGCCCCACCTTCAAATACTAAGGCAAGAGGTGGCGCTTATGCTGCAGAAAGGGGCTATAGAACTGGTCCCGGTGGCAGAAAGAGGACAGGGAGTGTACTCCCGTTACTTTGTCGTCAAGAAACCCAATGGAAAATGGCGTCCCATTCTAGATCTCCGAGCACTCAACAAACTGCTCAAGAATCTAAAGTTCAAGATGCTTACGCTGCAAGAAGTGATCCGTTCGATACAACCGGGAGACTATTTGTCGGCGCTAGATCTTCAGGACGCATACTTCCATATCCTGATGCGTCAGCGTCACAAAAGATTTCTAAGGTTTGTCGTCGGACGGACCCACTATCAGTTCACGTTCCTCCCATTGGGTCTAAAATCGTCTCCCAGGACGTTCACCAAGTGTCTGGTTTAAGTAGCAGCCTGGTTAAGGAAAGAAGGTTATCATGTGTACCCTTATCTAGACGATTGGCTAGTGAGGGGGTTGTCTCCAGAAAGAACACAGGAAAGTCTGCATGCCACCATGTGCCTCCTACAACATTTGGGCTTCGCAATAAACTTCGAAAAGTCCTCCTTATTGCTATCAAGGACCTTGGTCTTTCTGGGGGCAGAGTTCCAGAGGCAGTCAGGACTGGTAAAGCCATCCGTCTAAAGGGTTCTGAAACTGCAGCAAAAAGCATCGGAGTGTAAAGTCAACACCAGAGTATCGGTGCAAAGGTACACGTCCCTACTGGGGACCATGTCGTCCTGCATACCCTTAATCAACAATTGTCGTTTCTTCATGAGACCGATTCAAGAATTCTTGGCGGATCGATGGGCACAGAGTCAAGGGCTTTGGTCGGACAAATTGACCATCAACAGCAAACTCGTGCAGGCACTTCAGTGGTGGAGAGTTTCCATAATTCTGACAAAGGGAATGCCCTTACTGGAACCAGTGTTCCAGATGACGGTGGTGACGGATGCTTCCCTAACTGGATGGGGAGCTCATCTGGATTCCCTGCAGGTTCAGGGGCGTTGGTCATCGGAGGAATCCGGCCTTCATATCAACGTGCTGGAATTAAGGGTGGTGCGTTGGGCCCTGAAATCCTTTCTTCTACGGATAAAGGGATCGGTTGTACGGATTATGACAGACAACACAACAACAATGTTTTATCTAAGGAAACAGGGAGGAACTCGCTCCAGAACTCTGTCATCCGAAGCCCAGGATATCTGGCATTGGGCCATTCAGCAGAAGATATATCTATTGGCGTTCCACTTGCCAGGAGTCAAAAACGTGCAAGCAGACTCTCTCAGCAGGGAAATGAACCGACTACACAAATGGGAATTGAACGACCAACAACTACACTGTGTCTTCGAGAAATGGGGTCATCCGGCCCTCGACCTCTTTGCAACGAGCGACAACAAGAAATGCCCACAATACGGGAGCAGGTGGCAGCAACAAGACTCACTAGGGGAAGCGTTCTCTTTCCCGTGGACGGGCAAGTTTCTATATGCCTTCCCCCCCATTTCCGCTCATACTTCGGACGCTGCAATGGATCCACAGATATCCATGTCGAGTGATCCTGGTGGCCCCGTACTGGGCCAGACAAGTGTGGTTCTCCGATCTACTCCATCTTTCAGCGGCAGAACCAATGAGGTTCCAGAAAGTCCTGAACCTTCTGTCTCAGGAGAAAGGGGTTGTTTGGCATCACGACCCCGACAGCCTCAGTCTGACAGCCTGGCTCCTGATTTCTCCGAGTTTGGTACGTTAAAGATTCCAGCGGACTGTCGTCGCATTTTGCAAGCGGCGAGGGCGCCGTCCACGAACGCTTCATATTCATACAAATGGAGGAGATTCTGCATATGGTGCGCAGGTCAACCAGGTCTGGTCCCGCTGGATATCACACCGGAACAGCTTCTACCATACTTGCTACTCCTAGCTCAAAAAGGCTTGTCTGTTTCATCCATAAAAGTGCATCTAGCGGCCATTTCGAGATTTACTCGGAAGAGACATTCAACTCTGTTATTTAGTGACCGGCTGATTAACCATTTCCTTAAAGGGTTGTTCCGAACCTTTCCTCCGGCGAAAAAGTTCCCTCCAAGCTGGAGTCTTAACCTTGTTCTAGCAGCGCTGATGAAGCCCCCTTTTGAGCCGATGTCATCGTCGTCATTGAAATTTTTGTCATGGAAGTTGGCTTTTCTGGTAGCTATTACTTCGGCTCGACGACTGTCAGAAATACAAGCGTTAGTGATCGATCCACCGTACTTGAGATTTTTCAGTAATAAAGTTGTGTTGGCTACTAATCTTCATTTCATTCCTAAAGTACCTACCATGTTTCATAAGCACTCTTCTATAGTGCTGCCGACGTTTTTTCCAACACCTTCGTCGGTTGCGGAGAAGACTCTCCGTACATTGGACGTGAAAAGAGCTTTAAAATTTTACCTCCATCGCACTCAAAGCTTCAGAGACACGAGACAGCTATTTGTGGCTTATGGCCCTTTGGCTAAAGGTAAGCCGATCTTGAAACAAGGACTAGCCCGATGGGTGTCGTCTACTATTTCCTTTTGTCACTCAAAAGCCGGAAAACCGCTGGAGAAGCGTCCAAGGGCCCATTCGACGAGATCCACTTCCTCGTCGACTGCGTTGTGGTCCGGAATTCCGCTGGGAGACATCTGTCAGGCGGCTTCCTGGTCGGTACCACACAATTTAACCCGGCATTATTGCCTCGAGCAGCAACATGCTGAGGATACACAGATGGGTTGCGCAGTCCTACGGCACCTGTTTCAATAAGGTAAGCCCCAATTAAGGGGTCACATCCTTTGGCTAATGTAATTTGAAGTGTGATGTTGTCACTGTTAACATACTATACGGGGATGTTTTGCCATGATAAATATGCATTATGGTTATGGAGATATTGGTTTGCATACACACCTCCATCTATGGGGGATACTGCTGTACAATCTATTCTAAGCATGTGAATCCATGAAAGATCCAATGCTGGAGAAGGGAGTAGTTTCTTACCTGTAACTCCATTTCTCCAGCATTGGTATCTTTCATGGATTCACATGCGCCCGCCAGCCTCCCCTAGCATGCAAACCAGATGTCCCCCCAGACTACTTTTGGGGTCGAAATCTGAGGGAGTCTCTACGTCCTAATGGCGCAGGCACTAGTTAAAAAGGTATGTAAGAAACTGCATCCTATACAACCTGTCAATAAATTGATGGTTTCTAGATATAGGCAAGTAGAATGAGAGTTCATGCTTTTGTCTTCCCATCCCCTGCCTCTTTTTTCAATGATGGCTGCAACTTCCAAACCTATCATTGTGACTTCCTCTACAACATAGTCCTCTTCTTCAGTCTTTTCCAAAGAAGACATCTATGCTATCTATCTCCCAGCACAGCTGCTCATTCAGAACCGGTTCCGCCACCAGGGGGCGCATCACAGCTATGTGTTGGCTCCGCTTCTACATACCCTGGGGTCATTATATACCGAGGCACCACACCCATGACCTCAGACCCTTTTCCTGAGCTCTCTCTGCCCTTCAGGAACACCGCTTTGTTAGCTGTTAATATGTTTCACGCCATACCAAACCTAATGAAGACTTCAGGGTTTAAGCCCTACATCAATTAAAGATGTCAAATGTCTGTTTCCGACCCCCACAGAATGGGTCTATACTCTCTGGGGAAAGGTGACAACAAGCAGGATCCTGTCAGTCGATGCACCCTAAGGCCCTTCATGAGCAGGCTGCAAAACGTTCACCTTTTTCCACAAAGAAAAAGATATTAGACTGAACTTGATAGAGGTCGCTGGATGCTGAGTGCTGCACCAAAGAACTTCAATTTGTGTTGACGGACATTCTAGACTGAGGCCCGCAGAGGGAGACCCATCTGCCTTTTAACCTGGCAGTAGAGGTCCCGATCCTTGAGTTATGGACGAAGCCTGCTTCCGTTCTGATTGTGGACCTTAACAAAAAAGCAAACGCTGGAACTTCTGAACCTGCTTTTCTTTCCTTAAATGCCTCTCCTGATAGCCTTGTGTTCCAGGCGGCCACGGTGAACATAAATACTTCCCTCTTGCCACCTGACAGAGAGAGGATGTCTTGGGCAGAAGGTTTTTGCTCATGCAGTTTGGGCCTAATTAATGCCCCCTGGAAAAATTCTCTTTCATCTCTGGTATGCATTTGCGGGGACCGCAGAGCACCTTCCTGCGGGAGAGATTAGGGAGGGCTAGGAGGCATCCCTCCAAATGCCACACTCATGCCTGCACACAGCTGTGTGGAAAGTTACCATGGCTCCAGGGGTGGTGATGAGGAAGTACTCTTGGAAGTTTCACCCGAGATGCTCAGTCTAAATTCCTGGATAGACTTTTTGACAACAATAATATTTTTGGGGCCAGGGCCGATGAGTCATTCAAAAGGTTCCAATCCTCCTGGACGACTGCCAAGTCCCTTAGTCTAGCAGTTCAGCAGCAACAACCTGCTGATGTTATGTTATATTGCATTTGTATAGTGCCGCCTGGCATTGGTATGGCTACGGAGAGCTGTGTGGATGAACGTCCTGGAACTAAGCAGTGCTCTGGGTACTGCTCTCGGTACGGAAATCCTTCTTCCTCCATCTCCAGGGGAATGTGGTGTGTGTGTTCAGGGTCAATATGACCACCATGTTTTATGTACGGAAAGAAGGTGGCACCTGATCACCTGTGCCCTCAGCAGAGGCACAGTCCCTCTGGAAATCGACCCTGACACACTTGATGTTCCTATGTATCCCATCCCATCTGCTGTGCATTCATAATTTGGTGGCTGACTCCCACATCTCTTAGATGTGGTATTTTCCGGAGATAGACCTCTTCGCCACCAAGGAGAACATGAAATGCCATGATTTTGCCAATAGTTTTGCCAAAACTGAAATCCTGGGAGACACCTTCACGTTTCTGTGGATGACCACGTTTCTCTACACGTTCTCTCTGTTTCCGCTCATATTGAAGGGCCTACATGCTTTCAGACAACAGCAGTGCGAACTGATTTTGGTGGCCCCGACCTGGCTAAAGCAGTTTTAGTTTTTGGAATTTTCATCGTAACCTCCCATCAGACTTCTCGCAGTCTTCATCCTCCCCTTCAATGATGAGGGAGTGGTCTTGCACCACAATTCGGCACCTCTCTATCTCCTGCTTCCCTAGATTTCAGACATGACCCCATTATCCGAGACTGCAGAGTAATTCTTGCTAAGGCTTGTGTGCCTTCTACCATCTCTGGCTATAATAGCAAGTGAAAGCGTTTCACGACTTAAGACATTCTGCCATACCTACTGTCATTGGCCCGCCGTGGTCTTGCACATTCCCGTTAGGATATGATGCAAGCACTGACCTTTCTTTTGTTGGCTGCACTGGTTTATGCAACTTTATTCGTAAATGAGGGAAATCCCAAAAAGCATCCCACTGCTGATAGAAACAGGAGGTTTTGTACTGTTTGATAAAACCCTCCAAAGAGGGAAAAAACCCAAACAAGTGGCTCCTGCTTTCGGAAGATGTAGAAGTCTGTAGCTTGAAAGATACTGATGATTTGCAGCCTACCAGGGATTCTGATGGGATGGCAGGAGGCAGGTTAGCAGTTGTGGGACAATGTAGATGTAAAGCAGTACCAATAGATGAAGCTGCTGAGCGCCACAGAGGAGAGCATCAGAAATAGGAAGGAGAGCTGTAATCATGCAGCTATGGATGTGAGCAGGAGGCAGGAGGCGAGTGTCGTCAGGAAAGCTCACCAAGCATAAAGCAGAAAGGAAGACGCAGTGACTGTGAGGAAACACTAAAATGTAGAGGGCAGACAGTCTGTAAACGGAGCAGAAGAGCAAAGTGTCAGAAGGCAACAAGAACAAATAACTAGAAATGCTTTACATAGGCATTTGGAGCTCCAGAGTCTGTGGAGAAGCGAAGTGCAGCGATTGCCTTAACTGGCTACTAAATACATGACTTTTGAGAGGACCCGGTGCCGGAGAGGAATCCGCAATCTTGGATGAACACTAGACTGTTGAGTCTAGTACAGCAATACGTGAAAGGAGAGAGCCATGTTGCAGGAGTAGACACCCTGCGGAGAGGTACTCTCTTCCACTTATGCCAAATAGACCATGCAGGACCTTGCCTCCTGACAATTCCTCTATTAAAGTGCATCTAGCTGCGACTTGGCCCCTTTACTTGCACCTCTGCCACGCCTTCATTATAGTCCCACCGCGGTATGAAATAATTCTTAAAGGGGCTCTTCCCTGTCTTCCTGCTATTGCAGGCACTGGCTCCTTCTTGGGGGTTGAGGTTGAGCATTGTTTTTTCCATATTAATGGGGCCTCCCTTTTAGCCCTTACACAAAGCAAGCATCACGTTTCTGTCATGGTAGCTTTGGCGGCATCACCTCTGCCAGAAGTGTGGGGCCTATCCAAGATTTATCTTGCAAACAGCCTTATCTTGTGTTCCACAAGTCCAAGATCCTTTTACAAACAAATACCACATTCATGCCCAAGGTTCCTTCATCATTCCACCTCAATGAATCATTAGTCTTTCCGTTCTTCTTTGGTTCACCTTCTATTCCAGCAGAATGCACACTATATGCTTTAGACATCACGGAGGCGTTGAAGTACTATATTGCCCGTATCAAGTGGTTCTGGAAACAATGTCAGTTATTTGTGGCGTTTGACCAAACGGTTGTGGTCAAGGGTGTTTAAGTCCTCTATCTCTCAATAGCTGCTTGCAGGTCCAACTGTCACCTCATGGCTAACAGGCCGCTCCCTGGTTTGCCTAGGGTGTACTCCATGAGGGCCATTTCTTCCAGCACTACCTTCCTCTCCGGAGTCCCGCTGTTGGACATCTGCAAGGCGGCCACTTGGAGATCTGTTCACACCTTCACAAGGTTCTACTGTGTTGACAGGTATTCCAAGGGTCGGACAAGCAGTACTTGGCCATCTGTTCGCATAAGGTGGACTTTTTCCTTGGGGGAGACTTTGCCTCCTCCCATTTTTTGCATTATATGAATGAGTAGCCTGCTTTTTATATATTTTAATGTATTTTATTGTGCATCAGTTTAACATGAACTATTCACGCAAAAAACAAAATACATAATATAAAATACAAACAAGAAGAAAAGAGAATAAAACATTGCACTTAATCATATATTAATATTATAATTCCAAGGTTTTTTTTTTTTTTACATTACACATCAGAAATAAAATCAGACCTTCTTAGCATTAAGTATCTAACACAAGTTACTATTTGAGAGTGCTATTTAGGACATCTTTCTAACAATCCAAAACAGAATCATTGATTATCGCCACTCCTTATTTTGAGTTCATGGGTAAAGGCTTGCCAAACACTTACAAGGGTGATCGATCTTGATAAACAGCAGCCCGAAAGGCAATTTAGCCAAACCCTTCACTACATACATCATGCATGTCATCTACAAAATGGGTATAATACCTAATATTTTGCTTTAGCATAGGATTTCACAGGCTTAGAACATGTCTAAGTGATTCAGTTGTCTCCAAATTGTTACATAAACAACACCTACGCTCCTCAGGTAATTGCAACCACACACCTTTTACCTCCATTACAGGTAGTTTGCTTAACCTTATTAGCATAAATATGTGTCTGAATGTAGGGCTAGGAAACTAATTTACATATTTTTGGGTTTTCTTCAAGGGAAAGTACATTTTTGAGAATATACACAGAGATGGCAACCTCGCTATATTGTCATGGTCCAGGCCTTCCTTTTAAATGAGAACATTAGTGTCCCAAACCATCAGACCAATCAGGGAGCCTTTAGTCTCTTGTAATTTTGAATTCCTCTAAAACCCTACAGGATCCCCTTAACATTTCATCCTTAAGCAATAGAAGAATCAATTGCTTTTCAGCACTCATAACTTTGATGTACAAGTTACCTCTATTTATGCTTATAAGAGTGTACAGCAAGGTCAATGCAAGCTCAGCTCTTATGGCCTGTATGGGGGTTGCTTGCGAAAGGCCTAATATGTGTTGCCAAACATGGCCTTCCAGAACATAGGCCCATTTTTCAAATTCTGAGTATGAACACTCCAGATCATAAGCAATACTATTCACTAATTTCTGTCCGTAGAAGATAACGATGCAACTTGGGTGAAAAATTGTGTACTTCATAAAGATGATCACCAATATCCGCCATAAACAAATTAACTAAAGTCGGGGCCAAAACGCACCCCTGCTTTACACCTTTGCTTATCTTTATGTGAGTTGATAAATCACCCATATTATTTAACTTGACCCGAGCTACGTTATGTTCGTGCAACAGTTTGCAAGCATAAAGTAAGTCTGATGGCATTCTTAACTTTGTTATTTTTTCCCATAGCTTACCATGGTTGATGGTATCAAAGGTGCATGCAAAATCTACAAATAATATGTGTAATGGCATTGCCTGTTTATACTTTGCCTGGTAGATTAGGGAGTTAACAATGAATATGTTATAGTTGCAGGATAAGTCTTTTCTAAATCCTGCCTGGAACTGGCTAAGCATATGATTTCCAAAGGATCTATGTTGTTACTGCGACGCCGAAAATGCCACCTTTTAAAATGCTGAGGACATTCACGGCGACGCAGTAACAACATAGATGTTATGCATGAGGAATACAGATGAAGAAAACATACCTCACAAAAGACAGGATGTAGACATTTGTAAGGAGTGATAATCATTTTAATATTTACTGAAATGAATGACAAAAAATGTACGTTGTTAGTAGATACGAAGGGATCTTAGTAGATGCGAAGGACCGCAAGCGTTGTTTTCGTCCTCTAAAGAAGCCGTAACAAATGGGTTTATTATTTTATTTTGTGTTTTACATGCCCGCACGCATAATAAATGGAAACAGCGATGTGCATGCATATTGCAATGTAAAAAACAAAGGTTAAGCGTTTTGTGAACCATGATATTAAAAGTAGATGAATCATTTTTAATAAAAACAAAGACAATGACATAGGTCACATCTACATTTGAGGTGATAAGAGGAACGTTCAGTGAACATTACAAAGGACAGAAGAGCAGATTTTAGTGATAATAAAGAATGTCTAAGGACGAAAACGGTAAGTCCTTTTGAAAATTATGTAGGGGGAAAAAAGTAATAACGACGTTATTCAGAAATAAGATTTATAAAAATCAGGAGAAAAAACACGATGATTGGCATCATCATCTTGATAGTGAGCCCCAGCCAGGAGGGAACCCAGAAAAAAATGTTGTCAAACCATGAGCTTGATTCTGCGCCACCTTCCTTTTTCATACGTTCCCCCAGGTTGTGCACTGCTGTGATGACGTGTGATAGTGTCCCATTATCCGCGTCTTCAGAAGACACGAATGTGCAGCACGCGCTCCTGATTTTTCGGCAAACACCTCCATCCATCGCCGTTAAGAGGTCAATTACATACCTGTTCTGCATTGTCATTAGCCTCAGAGCCCTCAGCTCCACCTTGATCACGTTGAACCCTTCTTCAGTGTCGTTGGCCAGTTGGATCAGCTCCCAGCGCGTGATCTGCAACCACTTCGCGTTTGCTCGTGCCTGGATACTTGGGACAAGGGAGGCGAAAAAAGTCTTGGCTGAATTGAATAACCTGTACCTGTCCGGGATTTGTGCCAATAGTTCTGAGGAGGCTTTGGATATATAGTTTGACGACCGTCGTATCCTGGACACGACCCCTTGGATGTTGCCCTCTGACCGGGCATACAATGGCGGCTCTTCAGTGGGTTGTGCATTCTCTGTTTCCAGCCGCTGGCATTCCTCCTTCTCCGATGTGGCTCTCCAAGATCACCATTAGGGCAGAGTGCAGCGTTGCCAGGGAGCATATGCCCCTCCATGACGGTGGGAGGTGCATGTACGCCCGTTTGCCACAAACCCAGTAAGTGTCTATCAGGGCTGCCATCCCTTTTTTCATGTCTGGTATTATGAGAGTTTTACTGCAGTTCATGTTTCTTCCCATGTCGCTTTTGCCTTCTCCCAGGTAACATAGTTCGTTTGAGATTTCTTTCTGCAGCTTGAACGGTTTTTCTATGGCGCTCACCCATGTCAGTTTGGCTATATGTTCTGCCCAGATTGGGGTACAGGTTTTCTCGATCCATTGTAGCTTTTCAGTTGGCAACCCTCGCAGTGCTTCAGCCTTGCATGTTATCACTTCGTCTTTCCATTTATTTTCAGCGAACAGTGTTCCTTTTATTACAAAAAAGGGCTCTTTCAGACATACCACTCCTTTGGCTCTTGAGTAGCATGTTTTATCATTCGACATCACTTCAAACGATACTGTGTGTGCCTGAAAAGTGTTCTTAATTCTACATAAGGTGAGATGGACAAGGCACTGGGCATCAGTAAGAGGCAGTTCTTTTGGCAGCAAAACCTTAGGTGTACCTGAGGCATGTAGGATCAATGAGCACACATGACAACTTTCGTTGGTTGTTTGTTTTGCCGTGAAGCTCATGTCTGCATATCATTTGTTTGCTTGGTGTGGATGTCTGGGGTCCTCAATTGTGTCCAACCCTAGCCTGGAATATTCATCATACTTCTTCCTCCCCACCTCCTTTCTTCTCCTGCTACTGTTAAGGAATCTTTTAGCCTCTCTAGCTGCATACAGTACTACGCCTCCTGCACCAGCCCCCCCTTCGCCCACTCATATAGGTTCAGAACATTGTTGGTAATCTCTGCATTTTCTTTTGATCTCTCTGTAGGGGGTTCAGCTTCAACAGATGGGTTTACCGTGGGTGCAGGCATGATGGCAGTGGTGTCATATAACCATGATATAGCGGAGGGATTCCGATCATTTAACCCATAAACAGTATATTCTGTGGCATTGATCGGGGCAGTTGGGGGTGGGACTGGTCTGGTGTCATTAGGGTGCTGTTCCTGGGCAGGGTGAGGACCATACCCCCATACTAGCTTGAAACCATTCCATATTAAATATGCACCCTCTTTGACCATTTTCGTTCCATTTTCCTTGTCAGTCCCATTTTTAGTTCCATTCCCTCCCCCCTCATTAATTTTGATAGAAATAAATGCTATCAACCAATAAGTCGTGAGACCAAACATCATCAGGAAAAACATTACTGCACATACAGTCAGATCACATTCATACGAATATCTACGCAAATTAAATGTAACATGTCTCTCTATATTCTCCCTTAAATTGTTGGTTGCAGGCTCCCTGTTCGTTGCCATGGTTTCTCCTAGTATATTAAAACATAAAGGTGTATTAAGCATCCTGGAATATTATTAGTCATCATCTTGCATCAGCAGAGAGAGAGAGAGAGAGAGAGAGAGAGTGAGAGAGAGAGAGAGAGCGAGAGAGCCTTTTTTAATATTTACATTTTTCATTTTGACCAGCTCTGTCAATAACATTCCTTATATACATTTTTCATCTAGTATCTAAAATACAGGTATAAACAAAGTAATTACAGCTGTAGTACTGCTCTTCTTATCCCACTCCTCTAGTGCTGTTCCTCGTCTGTATTCAGTGCATCTGTGTCCTACTCTTGTGTTATTGTGTCATAAGCTTTTCTTACGTCTGTTAAATGTATCCAATATCTCAGGCCCTTCACCTTCACCGCCGTGGGCGTGCAGTATATTACCTTGTATGGGCCATGAACTCTTGGGGCATTCCACCTACGTACAAAGCTTGTAACATAAACCATTTCTCCTGGATCTAACTGGCCTGTGGGATTTTCTTCTCCTTGAGCTGATGCCTCGGCTCCCCCCTCATTTGTGAATGGTGGTGCTAGCTGTCTCGCTATCATGCGGGCTGCTTTTGTAAGTTTTGCCAGATAGTCATTAAATTCTTCTCCAAGTATAGTGGCGCTCCTGTGGGCATCTGAATGTCTGCGGAGTGGTGAGTGTGCTGTGTGCATGCGCCTCTCTGTCACTATTTCATGGGGTGACAGGTGGTGGTCCTTGCTTGGCTGATTTCTCAGCTCGAACAAGGCCAAGGGGAGGCAGTGCACCCAGTTCTTTTTGAGGGAAAAACAGAGTTTCGATAGTCTTCCTTTCAGTAGGCCGTTTATTTTTTCAACAACGCCATTGCTTTGCGGGTGATAAGTAGAGCATAATTTGTGTTTTATACCCAACATTGATGTAACTTCCTTAAAGAGGTCATTGGCAAAATGTGTGCCGTTATCTGAGCGAATTATGTCACAAATTCCCCAGCGGGGGAATACTTCCCTCACCAAGAACTTTGCGGCACACTTAGCATCTGGGCGTGCACAGGGTCCTGTTCGACCCACCTTGAAAATGGACAAACCACCACTATCATGTACCGTGCTCCGTTGCACCTCTCTCCCATATCTGCATAATCAAAGTGTAGTTCTCTGAAGGGACCGGTTGGTTTGGGTATTGTTCCTCGCAGCGTGCGCAATGTCATGCCTGAATTATAAATTTGGCATGTTGTACATTCCATTGCTAATTTTGAAAGTTGCTCCTGTAACCCTGGGATGAACCAGTTTTCTTGTATCTCGGCAGCAATGTGTTGTTTTGCATTCTGTGTTGGGAAGTGCAATTGTTGGAAAACTATTTCTAACGGTTTAGATGGCATTACCACCTTTCCAGTGTTGTTTTGTCGCCATTACACATCTGTGGCTGACTGGCTGCAACCTCTTTTTTCCCATAATTCCTTTTCATCTGCTGTTGCCCCCTCCTGTAGTTCTAATATCTGTGTCACTGGCATGGTGTTGTACCCATCTGGGAGATCTTCCTCTGCTTGTTTGCGCATTAAGTACTCACCTGTTCTCTCCTTCACTAAGTACGAGGCTTCCTTGGCGGCGGCGTCTGCTGCTGCGTTTCCCAAAGAGATGAAATCTGTGTTTGTCATATGTGCCTGGCATTTCACTATGGCTACATTGTGGGATCTTTTAAGGCTTCTATGAGCTCTTTCAAGAGTTCAAGAGTTCTGCGTGCTGTACTGGCGAGCCATCAGCCCTGTTGAATCCCCACCGTCCCCACCGTGCTAGTCCTCGGTGCACTGTGGTTGTCATGTAGGCTGAGTCTGTGTACATCGTGACTGCACACCCTTTTGCTGTTCGCAGTGCCTCAATGAGGGCTATTAGCTCTGCTGCTTGTGCTGAAAAATGGACGGGCAGGCATTGTTTCACTAGTACCTCGTACTCACCTTCTTCTAACCGTACAACGCCTATTCCCACATGCTTTTCTCCTGTTTCTGAGTTTACTGACGCTGACCCGTCTATGAAAAATACCTCTTGCTCAGCTGGGGCGTTTTCACTCACAATTACTGCTCCATTCTCTTCTCCTCTGTAAGTTGCACAGTCATGCGTTTTCATATCTTCTACAGTACAAGGTTCAGTGATGAATCTGGCGGGATAGAATTATTTCATAGGCTGTGGCCCTCTGCGTGGTCAGTGTGCTTTTTGATCTTTCTAGTATGGCGAACAGCGAGTGTTCCACGAATAGTGTGACTGAACACCCCATCACTATTGTTGCACTTTTCTCAATGGCGAACGCTGCAGCTGCGAGCGATTGTTCGCACGTGAAGTGGCCCTGCATCACTGTATCAAGTGTGCCACTGTAGTATGCTAGGGGCTTGTGTCCCAGGGATGTCTTTTGTGTCAGTACTGCTGTCATGAGTGTCCCTTTGCAGTGTGAGAACAGGTAGAACTTGCGTTCATAATCTGGATTTGCGAGTACTGGGACACTCGAGATGAGTTCTTTGAGTGAGGTGAATGCATCACATAGCTCTGACGACCACTGTATTTCTGTGTTCTCTCTTTGTGCTTCTTTGAGACCCTGCAGCAGTGGTCTTGTGTATGCTGCGTAATCTAATATCCATGCACGGCAGTAGTTACACATGCCGAGATATTTTTGCATTTCTTTCACTGTTTTCGGCCTCCCCACAGCTGTGATAGCAGCTATTCTGTCTGGTATTATTTTCTTGCCGTCCTTTGAAATTAATTACCCCAGGTACAACACTTCACGTTGACAGTATTGCAACTTTTCTCTGTCAACATTGTAACCTTTGTGGGCCAACAATGTCAGGAGGGCAATCGAGTCTTTCCTACACTCTTCTTCGTTTTTACCAGAAATCAACAAATCATCCACGTACTGAATAATTGTGCTGTCTGAGGACATGTTTCCGAGATCTTCATGCAGTATTCTGTTGAATATGCTGGGACTCGCAATATCCCTGGGGTAACCGACAGTGCTCGTATCTTTTCCACCCTAGGGTGAATGCTGTCAAGTACCTACACTCCTTTGCGAGTGGTACGGAAAAGAATGCATTTTTCAAATCCACCACTGTAAAGTGGGGTGCATCTTTTGGAATTTTGCATAGGATAGAGGCAGGGTTGGGGACCAATGGGAACTCTTTCTGGATGACGTCATTAAGTGGTCGTAGATCTTGGATCATCCTCCACGCCCCTCCCTTCGCTTTTTTGATACGGTAGATACAGGTGTTACACGGTGAGTTTGAGGGGGCATTGTTTTACTCTGGGCAGTATGGCTCCTGGCTTGAGTTTTATTTTTACTGGGGTGACGCCATGTAATAGCTCCACATCATGCGGACCTGTTGTCCACATCGCGTGTGGCACTGATTGCATGTCATCGTTAAAGAAGGATGGTGGGGCTTCCACTACAGCCATGAGCTGGACTGGTACTTGTCTCTCTTGAATCATAATGCCACAGGAGATTGCTATCTCCATTATTATTTCCCCATCACTGTCTGAATCCGTGAAGAGGTCTTGGTCTGGCAAATCTCGCAGTGCAATGTCGGCATTGATGCACAGCACTGTGCGCCACTTGCAGTCAGGTATGTCCATTGCAATCACTGCTATTCTTTTGGCTGACACTTGAACTGCGTGTATATCCAATGACATTACTGTTCCTGGCACTATCTCCGGGTGAGCTATTGGGCGGAAAATGAACTCTGCAGGGACCCTCCAGTCTAGATTTTTCAATTCTGGGACCACCCGGGCCAGTGTCTTTAACCCTTGAATGAACATGTCAGGGTTCACTGGCATGCCGCGTATTTCTGGTGCTGTTGCTCGTGCATGAACCACTAGCATTACTCCCACGGGGCATATCCCTGGTGTGGAGCAAATTATCCCTTTCTTCGTGAAGGATATAGTCATGTTGAGTTTACCGAGGAGATCCCTCCCCAGTAAGTTGACCGCAGACTGTTCATAATACAATAGGGGTGCCCGTACTGTTCCCCTCCCCCTCACTGTGACATCCAAATCTTCTCTGTAAGGAACTTCGACCACCGCCCCAGAGAACCCCTGCGTCTCCAACTTATGATTAGATAGCGGAAACCGGCCTTCACGTAAACATGACTTCTCAGCTCCTAAATCTACCATAAAGAAGAACTGTTTGTTTCCTATCTCCGCCCCTATCAATGGTTCCTCCGCTGCATTGTAGGTCGTAGATAGTACTGGACACGCAAGTGCTCCCTGTGGGCTGTCCTATGCTGGGTGTCTGGTGGTCCCCCCTTGACTAAAAACATTGCCTGATACCACTGCTACTCCCCCATATGGTGTAGGTGCGCCGTTTGCTGTTGTGGTGAAAGGGTTGTTTTGCGTGTATGGAATATGTTCACTGCTTTGTGGGTGTTGTTGGCCTCTTTGGTCTTGCTGTTCTCTTCCCCCGTCCCTTGGTAACCCCTATGGACTTCCTGGAAGTGGGTGCCCATAATACTGATCGTCCTGGTAAACTGGGTTCGGCCGGCTCCTACACTCTCGTGAGAAATGACCCCACCTCCCACAGTTCCAGCAGTTTCCCTGTCCCCCCCAGGCCCTTGTCCCCCATTCCCGCCATTACCTCCGTACCCCTGGCCGCCTCCTCTGTGACCCCTGTACCCACCTCTTCCTCCGCGGGGAGCCCACACTTGCCACTGCTGTCCACCATACTCTTCTTGTCCATTCCACTACCTCCGTCCGTTGTCTCCCCAGTTTTCAGCCATCCGCCCCTGTATCGCTACCAGTCCCTCCTTCTCCTCCGCAACCCTATCATGGGGGAGTGCTGCTACAGCTGCGGCGACCTTCACCAACTTTGTTTGTATTAATTTTGCCTCGTCTGCTAACATCCTTTGCGCTATTTCTTTCTCCGTTTCTTTAATTCTCTTGCAATGGTGCACTATAATGCTCTGTATTTCTGGCCAGCCTTTTGCTTCAATCCCTCCTATTTTGTCGAGAGCTTTTTGAACTTCCTTTGGGAGTCCTCTCTTAATTATGAAGGAAAATAGGGACGTTGATTGGTCCCAGTCCGTACGCGTTTCCGCTCTCCACATCTCCTGCACCCGAAAAATGAAATCCATAGCCTCTTCCCCATCATTCATGGTGCATTGCATTACCGACTGCAGATCTGGAGTGTCTGGGAATGTTTCTCTTAATGCATCCCACACTCTTGCACATACTCTGCTGAAGGAGGCCCCGTCATGGCGGTCACAATCTAACGTTACTCCCGGGAAGCCCGCTTTTGCCCACACCCTGTCTGCTTGATCACCCACTGCTGATACAATCAATCTCTTGACACCACCTACGGCTAGGGGTACACCTGCAGTATGTTTTTCAAATGCATGTATCCACTTACTTGCCCCTCCCGAGAGTGGTGGCAGTGATTTTAGCAAGTTTGCCTTATCCGTCTGAGCCCATGGTATGTAGTTTGGTCTACCTCCCCCTCTGTGTATTAGCGGGAGCTGTAGCCTTCCTTTCCCTCCTCTTCCACAACTTACCTTTAATCCTTTCTTTCCCAACGGTGTCATCCTTCCTGCCCTGTCCCTTAACCTCCCTGTCCATTCCTGTTCCACTGCTCGACCCAATGGTGTCTCGTCAAACCTCACTAAGTCCCCTCCTGCTGCCATTCCTAGCCTCCCAGCCTCTTGCTCATCCTCTTCTATGTCACACCACAGTTCTTCCCTCCCCTCAGCGGCTGTCTCTATTTCCTCTGAGTTATCTTCAAGATTGTGTACATTCAGTTCTACAATCCTGGTTGGCTCTTCCTGTATTCTGAATAGTATCTCCCCCTTTTTCCACCCTTCTTCAGATGAGCTGTCAAGTGATTGTTGCTGGGGCATTCGTTCTGATCTGGATGTACCCGGTTCACTTTGGGCACATATATTTTGTATTCTTGATAGTTCATTTCTGGCCATTGAGAGTCTAGAATATAAATCTTCTGTCAGTTTTGCTATGTCGACTGTGGAGGTACTTACCTGTCCACTAGTTCTGTGGCAATCATATGGTGGTTGTGCTGTTGGTCGCGGTGTGGTGGCGGGGGTGGTGGCAGGCACATATGGGGGGTTGCTGTACCCTTCAGCGGGCACTGGTTTGTTTAAAAGTGGGTACAATCATGTTACTTCTACTGAACCCTCTTTCTCCCCGTCTTCTCTATCACCTTCACTCCTGCTCAAGGGGGTGGTAGTGAGGGCGGGTTGATCGAGAGCTGGGTCTTTCTTCTTGGGTGGGGGCACTTCTTCAAACAGTCTCCACAAATCTAGTATTTTTCGTCTGTTGTGAAACTGCTTCCCCTTGTACTTTATGAATATACATGTGGCTATCATGTCTAGAACACTCTTGTCAAAAGACCCTCCTTGTGGCCTGTCAAGACCGGTGGGGGGGTCTGTACTTCCGCTCTCTATATGGTAGAGGAGAGGCACAGAAGACCCCAGCCAAGATTCTCGATTACGGTAGCGATGGACGAGCAATCAAGGCCTAGCTTCTCAGGAGGTGATGCAGGCTGGTTCTTAAGTACAGTGTATCCCCAAGCCCCCACAAAGGAATGTCCACACACTGTATTACTGAAAACACAGTCTTTATATAATTAATATTCAAGGGTTATGTACACTTATCACAATAACGCACTTTGTGCTCAGGAAAATCAGCAATGGTAAATATCTACAATTCTAAAGTGGTACCACTAATATTAGACCTCATTAAAGTGCATTCACAATACTGTTAAAATGGCACACAGATCAATAAGAAGGAAACCAGCAATAGAGAGAGGAGAGATAACAGAGGGTTGAAACAATAGGCAGAATACTGGCCCCTACCACTGGACACAGTTCTGTGTGGAGATCCCCCCACCTGGGCAACCTGTAAAATAAAGGGATATGACACAAGCCCAGTCCATATATTGTTCAACAGTCTTATTCTCTCCTACAATGTTTTTACCCCCCCAATGTACCTGGTGGAGTCGAGTTCTTCGAAGAGGCGTCGACAGATCCTTCCTGAATGACCCCCTTTTAAGCAGGAGTCACGGATCGTCGAGAGGCGTAGAGAAACGTCGAAGACCTCGGGGTTCGGCGACGGGGAATCGACGGCCCTTCTTGAATGCCTTCCCTTTCAAGCGGGAGGCACGGGGCGTCGAACGTCCGTCGACGAACGAGGTAGAACGATGTCGAAGAGGCGGCAGCTTCGTCCGAGCGGTGCTCGTCGGCGTCGGGGCGTCGGCGTCCTGCACGGCGGAGGTGTGCGGGGCACCTCGATGACAATAGTTCTGGACCGCAAAGATTGTAGAGACGGGAGCCCAGCAAGGGCGTCGAGTCGCTCGAGTCTTTGGGATCGTGAGGTGGCGGGAAACCCACCGGCGGATTCTCCTCGGCGCGTTGGTCGTCCTCGACTTTCTCCGGCGGGACAAAGCGGCCGACGATGCGGACGAGGGAGTCCTTCAAGGCAAATGTTCTTAGGCAAGGAGCGGACGGCTCCGGTCGTCGGCGGCACGGCGTCAAGTGGTTCCCACGGCTGGGCAACACAACTTCGACGGGCCTCCAGCGGTTACACAGACCTGCGAACCCTGGTCGACGGCAATGGACTTCGACAGCGTCGAGGTCCGGGTGCTTCACTTCGATCTCCTCGGCGGTCCCGTCTCGGGTCGGCAGCCTTTCGAGGGTCTGACTTCCAGGGCGCTTCGGCGAAGATTCAGCGGTGCTCGATGGTCCCTCGGAGCACGGGAAGAGGGCGCCTAGCCAGGTCCTCTCTCGGGTCAGTCCTCGACGATTTCGACAACCTTCAGTTCCGTCGAAGCAAATGCCACAGCAAGTCTTCTTCTTCCAGCTGGACGTCGAGGATCAGCAAATCCAGTTACTCTTGAGTGGAGACTCAGCTTCTGAATGCTTCTGAACAATTTCCAGTGGTGAGAGGTCCCCAGATATACTATTCTGTCTCTCATCCACACTGCTGGCACACACACAGCAGCCAATCACACAGAAGGGCATTCATGCAGTCAGTCAGCCAATCAGGCACACAGTGCATTCAGGCCACACTCCTCCCTTTCAGACACTCACAACAAGGAATGTGGATTGGGACAAGTACCCAGCCATTCAACACTACACACTGCATTCAGGCCAGTTTCGGGCAGGGCTGTCTCAGTCTTTGTCTCTCATGCCAGAAACCAGACAACCACAACAAGGAGTGTATATTGGTCACACACTCCATTCACCCAGGTCCCACCCACAGGAGGTACCCATAACATACAGTCACTGGGAAGGCTCCAGTCAGTCTAGCTGGGCCTTTACAACAACACCATATATGGAACTTCCACCCAACAGCCAGTCAGGGGGAAGGGACAGAGTCAGGGCTTCCCAGGACTTTGGGAAAAACAAGATAACAGGCAATAGAAAGCAAGAGGCCACAGGGGCCATCTTGTTTCCTATCAGGAATCAACTGATTCCAATGGCAGGGCCTGGGTATCCCAAAATGGAGGACACCCAGAGCACCTGTCAAATTCAGCATGGAGCTGCCACCAGCCCATACCCTGCTCTGTGGGCCACCCACAGGTGCCCAAAAACATACACTAGGGGCACAGGGTTGTACCCCTACCCATGGGTGCCATAAGGGTATCCCATGGGTCTGTTCACCAAACCAAAAGAGAGCTGCACTGCCAGGAGTCCCTCATGGACTCCTGGGCAGAAAACATGACAGAACACACGGTAAAAACAGAAAAAGGACAAGGATTCAGAGGCCCTGTCCCTCAGATGCATTTCCGGCATCACAGTCGCCCCCCCCAGACTGAGGTGGAGGGTGCCTAATCTCCCACGGGATAGACACCCTCATCCAGACGGTCAACATACCTTCTGGAAAGGCCATCTGCATTATCGTGACTCTTCCCTGGTCTGTGCTCTATGGTGAAGTCTAGCCCTTGTAGGCTAATCGACCACCTGAGCAATTTCGGATTCTCACCCTTCATCTGCATAAGCCACTTCAGGGGCTTATGATCTGTTTGGACCTTGAAGGTGGACCCCGTAAGGTAGGGCCTAAAACGCCTAAGGCTCCAAACTATACTAAAACATTCCTTTTCAACAGTAGCCCACCTAAGTTCTCTACCCTTGAGTTGTCTACTGATGAATATGATAGGATGTTCTCTCCCTTTGTCATCTAACTGGGACAAGACAGCTCCAATTCCGGTGTCGCAGGCATCCGTCTGGACGATAAAGGGTCGGCTGTAGTCAGGCGCACTCAACACAGGTGCCCTACACAGACTTTCTTTCAAGCCATCAAAGGCCCTCTGACAGTCTTCAGTCCAATTAACCTTCCTAGGCTGTTTGGGTGAAGTTAGAGCTGTCAGGGGTGCAGCTATGGTTCCATAGTCTGCCATGAAATTGCGATAGTACCCAGTGAGGCCCAAAAAGGCTCTCACCTGGGTTTGAGTAGTGGGAGTCTCCCAGTTCTGTACTTTACTGGAGAGAGGTTGGATTTGACCCCCTCCTACCTCATGACCAAGATAGGTAACTTTCCCCTGAGCTATCTGGCACTTGGTGGCCTTGATAGTGAGGTTAGCCCTTTTCAAGGCCTGCAACACCTTATCCAGATGTGTCAAATGCTCTTCCCAGGTGGAACTGTAGACGGCAATGTCGTCTAAGTAAGCCACACAAAAGGCTTCCAGCCCACTGAGCGCATGGTTGACCAATCTCTGGAAGGTGGCAGGGGCATTCTTCAACCCAAAGGGCATGACCCTAAACTGGTAGAGTCCCTCAGGTGTGGAGAATGCCGTCTTTTCCTTGGCATGGTCCGTCAGAGCTATTTGCCAATAGCCTGAGGTAAGGTCAAAGGTGCTCACAAATTTGGCAGCACCTATAGTGTCCACGAGCTCATCAGCCCTGGGCAATGGGTGCGCGTCAGTTTTGGTGACGGCATTGACTCCTCGGTAGTCCACACAGAACCTCCAATCCTTGGTACCCGCCGGGGAACTTGCCTTGGGGACAAGGACCACTGGACTGGACCAGGGACTGGTGGAGGGTTCAATAACACCCAGATCCAACATCTTGGCGACCTCAGCCTGGATGTGGTTTTTGACGGTATCTGACATACGATAGCTCCTGCTTTTGACAGGCACACTGTCACCAGTGTCAATTTCGTGCTTACACCACGGTGTAAGGCCCGGTGTCAGTGAAAACAGAGGGGCATACTGCTGGAGCAAAGCCCGGCAGGCCCTCTGCTGCTCTGTTGTCAAATCGGGAGAGAGTTGTACTCCCTCCACTGAGCCATCCTGAGGGTTGCTATGCAGCAAATCAGGAAGGGGCTCACTCTCATCCTCTTCTTGCCCTGAAGCTAGCAAGAGACATGAGACCTCTGCTCGCCTGTGGAAAGGCTTGAGCCTGTTGACATGGAATACCTGGGGGGCTACCCCAGAGGCTCCCATGTCCACCAGATAATTGACTTCGCCCATCTTGGAGATGATCCTGAAGGGTCCAGTCCACTTGTCTGCCAAAGCTCTAGGCTTGGTAGGCTCCATCACAAGGATTTCCTGTCCCGGAGTCCAATCCACTTGCGAAGCTTTCAGGTCATGCCAGTACTTATTCAATTCCTGGCTGGCCTTGAGATTTGCTGTTGCCTGACCCATCATTTGTGTCATCCTCCGCCTGAGGCCTAACACATAGTCCCCCACTTGCTTGGCGGGACCTGGAGGGGTGGCTTCCAAGCCTTCTCGGATCAAGGCGAGGGGCCCCCTCACGGGATGTCCAAAGAGTAACTCAAAGGGGCTGAAACCAACACCCTCTTGAGGTACCTCTCTGTAAGCAAACAGCAGGCATGGCAGGAGGAGATCCCATTTCCTCCTTAGGGGCTCTTCCAAAGCACCTAGCATGCCCTTGAGAGTTTTGTTAAATCTCTCAACCAGACCATTGGTCTGGGGGTGGTAAGAGGTGGAGAACTTGTAGGTTACCCCGCACTCTTTCCACATGGTTTTCATGTAACTAGACATGAAGTTGGATCCTCGGTCAGAGACAACCTCCTTGGGGAATCCAACACGGGTGAAAATGCCCAGGAGAGCCCTGGCAACCACCTTGGCAGTAACAGTCCGAAGGGGTATTGCCTCAGGGTACCTGGTGGCATGATCTACCAAGACCAGGATGAACCGATGTCCACCTGAAGTGGGAGGGTCAAGGGGACCGACGATGTCGATGCCCACCCTCTCAAATGGTGTGCCAACCACTGGTAATGGCTGCAGTGGGGCAATGACCCTGCCTCCAGTCTTGCCAGACAACTGACAAGTTGGGCAGGTCCTGCAGTGGGACTCCACCTCTACTCCCATCCGTGGCCAGTAGAAATGGGCAGAGAGCCTCTGCTTAGTCTTCTTGGTCCCAAGATGACCAGCCAAGGGCACCTCATGCGCCAACTGCAGTAGGAAGGGCCTGTAAACCTGGGGTACCACCAACCTCTTGCGGGCACCAGGTTCGGGCTTAGTGGGCTCACTAACAAGGAGCTCACCCTCCCAATAAATCTTGAATGTCCTAGGCACTTCACCTTGTGCCTGGGACAGGGCCTGTTTCCTCAGGCCCTCGAGAGAGTGGCACTCTCTCTGTCCCTTACAGAAGTCTGCCCGGGAGGGTCCCCCTTCAGCTAACAAGCATTGAAGGTCGGGATGATCCTCCGGGTTGAGAACCTCTCCCACAGGAGAGTCTTCTGTCTCTTCTCCCACAGGAGTTGAGTTTGGGTTTTCCGCTGGACCCAGCCCGTCCGGAGCATGGATCCCATTGGGTGCTGTCGGAACAGCAGGAAGAGAAGGTGTTCCCTCCACAGAGGTGGCCTTCTTGGTCTTCCTTCTTCTTGCCTTAGGCCTCGCCTTTGGCTCGGATACCTGACTCACAGCCAGACCCGGTGTCACCTGTGACCTAGTGACTGCAGCAGCAGTCATGGGAAGACCATCCGAGATCAACCCCAACTCTACTAGATCATTTCCTAACAGAATGTTAGCAGGGACATTGTCCTGAACCAGGACAGGAAGCTTTGCTGTCTTGTCTCCAATCATGAGTGTGACTAGGGCTACAGGCGATAATTTGGGAGGCCCACCAGCTAACCTGGTGGTTTGCAGAGGAGCACCTTCATAGTCCTCTGGCTTGAGCAGGGTCCTGTCCACCACTGTCATGCTTGCCCCAGTGTCTCTCAAACCAGTAGAAGGCTGGCCATTCAAGAGGACACTTCTCAAAAATCTACGGGTGTTCTGTGGGATAGTCGCCAGTACTTCTGCGTACTGGTCCCAGGCCCCAAGGGACACTAAGGAAATCTCTACTGGAGCACCAAATGTGATTCCTGTAGAGGAGGGGAGGACAGTGGCCTCCACCTCAGACACGGGGTAAGGGTAGGTCAGGCTGACAGCCTGTACTCCAAGTGCCTTACCTTTACACTTGGGGTCACCCCTTTTGTGATCCAGAGCCCCACAATCCCAACAAGTGCCAGGAGTGCGGGGTACGGTACTGGAACCACTGGGAGCCTGCTTTGCAGCAGGTGGACCACTACTCTTATTCCCACCCACAGAGGACTTATCCCCACTAGATTTTTGGGTCTTAGGAGAGGAAGGTTTTGGTTTACCCGACTGTGACTGCTTTTGGGACTCCTCAGCTTTCTGAGAGGCCCCCTTTTCTTTGTCCTTGTCCTTCCCACTGGAGTCCTTAGGGGACACCCGGTGGGAGACCCACTTGTCAGCCAACCTAGCCAGCTTAAAGGGGTCCAAAATGTTCTGGTCAGCCACATACTGACGCAGCTCTGGTGAACAGGCTTCAGAAAAATGCTCAAAAAACAAGAGGTGGGACAACTCAACAAAAGTTTTCACCTTGTATCCATCAATCCACCCCATCATGTTCATGTGCGCAGTACTCACCCAGTCAACCCAAGACACATTCTCTCTTTTCTTAAATTCCCTGAACCTTTTAAGGTATTGGGCAGGTGTCTTGCCAAACTTGGCAATCAAAGCAGACTTCATACACTCATACTGACCCCTTTCTTCCACACTCAGCTTCAGAATACAGTCATATCCAGTTTGAGGCACTCTGCTTAACAAACACTTAGCCCAATCTCTTTTATCTACATCATGAATTGCACAAGCCATTTCAAACGCTTCAATCCATTGGAGGATATCTGAACCCTCCACAAACACACCAACCAAATCTTTCATAAACTTGGTGGCTGGGGACCTGCCACTCTCAATTGGTCTAGCTGAAGTCTCCACTCTAGCTCTCTCTAGCTGGATTCTCTGACATTCAGTGTCCTTGTCTTTGAGCGCAAGATCCCTATTCTTGAGTTCCACTTGCTGTGCCAGCTCCTCTTTCTTAAGCTCAGCTTCTATTTCCAACTTGCGATATTCAAAGGCCAATTTCATCCTTAATAACTCAAGTTCCATGGAATTGCTGGGGTTTGGAACAGAGGCAGCAGGAATGGTGGCATTCCCAGAAACAGATTCAGCGACAACCCCAGGGGCAGAGTCCTCACTGGTTGCATCCCCCCCTTCATCAAGGGTTTCACCATCAGTCTGGTAGTCCACCAGGGCAGCTATCAGCTCAGCCCTAGACTTATCCACAAAGTCCAACTCCCTGGCTTCACAAGCACTCTGGAGAGCCTCTAAGCTCATCCGAGTCAATTTACCATTTGCAATGGGCTCCATTGCCTGTAATGCAGTTATTTGGTACACACCCAAACCTTAATCTAATAAAGTGCGGATATTTTGTAAGTGGCACGGTTATACACTGAGTCTTAAAACCATAAGCATCCCACCGCTGCCACCAGCTTGTCAAGACCGGTGGGGGGGTCTGTACTTCCGCTCTCTATATGGTAGAGGAGAGGCACAGAAGACCCCAGCCAAGATTCTCGATTACGGTAGCGATGGACGAGCAATCAAGGCCTAGCTTCTCAGGAGGTGATGCAGGCTGGTTCTTAAGTACAGTGTATCCCCAAGCCCCCACAAAGGAATGTCCACACACTGTATTACTGAAAACACAGTCTTTATATAATTAATATTCAAGGGTTATGTACACTTATCACAATAACGCACTTTGTGCTCAGGAAAATCAGCAATGGTAAATATCTACAATTCTAAAGTGGTACCACTAATATTAGACCTCATTAAAGTGCATTCACAATACTGTTAAAATGGCACACAGATCAATAAGAAGGAAACCAGCAATAGAGAGAGGAGAGATAACAGAGGGTTGAAACAATAGGCAGAATACTGGCCCCTACCACTGGACACAGTTCTGTGTGGAGATCCCCCCACCTGGGCAACCTGTAAAATAAAGGGATATGACACAAGCCCAGTCCATATATTGTTCAACAGTCTTATTCTCTCCTACAATGTTTTTACCCCCCCAATGTACCTGGTGGAGTCGAGTTCTTCGAAGAGGCGTCGACAGATCCTTCCTGAATGACCCCCTTTTAAGCAGGAGTCACGGATCGTCGAGAGGCGTAGAGAAACGTCGAAGACCTCGGGGTTCGGCGACGGGGAATCGACGGCCCTTCTTGAATGCCTTCCCTTTCAAGCGGGAGGCACGGGGCGTCGAACGTCCGTCGACGAACGAGGTAGAACGATGTCGAAGAGGCGGCAGCTTCGTCCGAGCGGTGCTCGTCGGCGTCGGGGCGTCGGCGTCCTGCACGGCGGAGGTGTGCGGGGCACCTCGATGACAATAGTTCTGGACCGCAAAGATTGTAGAGACGGGAGCCCAGCAAGGGCGTCGAGTCGCTCGAGTCTTTGGGATCGTGAGGTGGCGGGAAACCCACCGGCGGATTCTCCTCGGCGCGTTGGTCGTCCTCGACTTTCTCCGGCGGGACAAAGCGGCCGACGATGCGGACGAGGGAGTCCTTCAAGGCAAATGTTCTTAGGCAAGGAGCGGACGGCTCCGGTCGTCGGCGGCACGGCGTCAAGTGGTTCCCACGGCTGGGCAACACAACTTCGACGGGCCTCCAGCGGTTACACAGACCTGCGAACCCTGGTCGACGGCAATGGACTTCGACAGCGTCGAGGTCCGGGTGCTTCACTTCGATCTCCTCGGCGGTCCCGTCTCGGGTCGGCAGCCTTTCGAGGGTCTGACTTCCAGGGCGCTTCGGCGAAGATTCAGCGGTGCTCGATGGTCCCTCGGAGCACGGGAAGAGGGCGCCTAGCCAGGTCCTCTCTCGGGTCAGTCCTCGACGATTTCGACAACCTTCAGTTCCGTCGAAGCAAATGCCACAGCAAGTCTTCTTCTTCCAGCTGGACGTCGAGGATCAGCAAATCCAGTTACTCTTGAGTGGAGACTCAGCTTCTGAATGCTTCTGAACAATTTCCAGTGGTGAGAGGTCCCCAGATATACTATTCTGTCTCTCATCCACACTGCTGGCACACACACAGCAGCCAATCACACAGAAGGGCATTCATGCAGTCAGTCAGCCAATCAGGCACACAGTGCATTCAGGCCACACTCCTCCCTTTCAGACACTCACAACAAGGAATGTGGATTGGGACAAGTACCCAGCCATTCAACACTACACACTGCATTCAGGCCAGTTTCGGGCAGGGCTGTCTCAGTCTTTGTCTCTCATGCCAGAAACCAGACAACCACAACAAGGAGTGTATATTGGTCACACACTCCATTCACCCAGGTCCCACCCACAGGAGGTACCCATAACATACAGTCACTGGGAAGGCTCCAGTCAGTCTAGCTGGGCCTTTACAACAACACCATATATGGAACTTCCACCCAACAGCCAGTCAGGGGGAAGGGACAGAGTCAGGGCTTCCCAGGACTTTGGGAAAAACAAGATAACAGGCAATAGAAAGCAAGAGGCCACAGGGGCCATCTTGTTTCCTATCAGGAATCAACTGATTCCAATGGCAGGGCCTGGGTATCCCAAAATGGAGGACACCCAGAGCACCTGTCAAATTCAGCATGGAGCTGCCACCAGCCCATACCCTGCTCTGTGGGCCACCCACAGGTGCCCAAAAACATACACTAGGGGCACAGGGTTGTACCCCTACCCATGGGTGCCATAAGGGTATCCCATGGGTCTGTTCACCAAACCAAAAGAGAGCTGCACTGCCAGGAGTCCCTCATGGACTCCTGGGCAGAAAACATGACAGAACACACGGTAAAAACAGAAAAAGGACAAGGATTCAGAGGCCCTGTCCCTCAGATGCATTTCCGGCATCACATGGCCATACTTGAGGCAGGCCCTCCCCTTTCAATTCCGTGACCCACTGGTCATGGTATTTTGTTATCCGTTCCGCATATCCTGGCAGGTTCCTACAGATGTGAGCTAAAGGTGTTTCTGCCCCCATGTTGTATTCCCGTTTGTTTGCCTTCTTGAATCAGTTCTTTCTATCGCCTTGTGTGCGTGTGTGTGTATGTCATATTCACTTGACAACTTCTTAAAAAGCCAAAAATATGCATGCTAAAAAACTCTTTCTCAATGTCTTACCAGGTCATACTTACAATGACCATACCACCTAGACCTTTAACATCACAAGATTATTTCTCTGCAATACGTTTCATGAAACAGTACATAACATCACATGTACAACATAGGACGAACATTCAACATACTTTTAACGTACAACAGATAACAATAACCCTCCCTTTCCTTTCCCTATGCCTTTTCTATGGCAATGCCCTCTGACCCTCACCCAATTATCTCTATCGGCATTTTTAGGGGCCCTATCCCCTTATTTACTCTTGTTCCACCCAGAATAAAGAAAGAACATGAAAAAGATGCTTCTAAGTTATTCACTGTGTCTCCCTTTCTCTCAGACACTTCTCATTTTATTTTACCACTATACAACTTATTCCCAGCACTAGTCAAGATAGCACTATGCGGCACCGCCTTCTACCCCCTTGCAGAGCTACGTTCCTGTCCTTATCTTCCCTTTTTTACCTCGTTGTCCTAATGGCCATATGCAGATAAAAAAAAGATTTATAGGTTGAAAAAGACCATCTAGTCCGTCCCCACTTCTCCTCGTAACACCTTATTTTCCCCCTTCTCACTCCTTTTAGGGTCACCCGCACTTAATACTCACGTGCCCGTCTTGATCTGAGACTCTCCGGACTTGGTCCGTCCAAGCGGCGCTGCCTCGCACTCAATGGCCACCCCTGGCTCTGGCGAGCTGTACTTTCAGGGTTTTTTGGAACGGGACCCGTACCCTCTCGCCCTACTGCGTGCGTACGTCTAAGCGTACCAGTTGCCGTAGGCAGGCAGCTCTGTTGAGCGGGCGCGCCGTGCGTCTCCACTGCAGCCGGGGACGTCTCGTGCCAAAAGGGGACAATTAAGACGAATCACGTCGGGTTCACCACTGAATGTAAGCGTCCCCAAAAAGGCACCCCCTTAATGAGAGGCAATAAAGGACACACCCCAGAAGGGAATGAGACCAAGACCAAGCGCGGGTGAATTCAAAAGGGTCTTTATCTAAATCAATATAGGGCATACAAAGGACTCTTGAAACTCCGAGAGCGCTCTGTCTGACAATAGCAAAGATTGTCCTACTTATTACAAAACTATGTCACGCATGACACAAGCTATAGGGGGCACATAGTCTTAGGGATTGGGTGGCGTTGACTAGGTATTATACATTGTATATAGTTGCTGCTCCAGGATTGGCGGACGTCCGTGCGGTGCCACGCGGGGTAGATGGGTCAGCTGGGCTCTTCGGGGTGGAGCTGTCGGGCCGGACACATATATTGATGATTGGTGGTTGTTCTGATGCTTTGCCCTTGTGGCCACACACTCACAATCATTTGTTATACTATACAGTTTCAGGTGTCTTGTAAATCCTGCAATACATTGACCTGGGGTCAGGGAGGGAGACAGGGACACTGATATGCACTAGGAAGTTCACTAATACATCTTTTTAGAGACACCTTGGATGCAACATCCTATAGTCCCATAGGTCCATGTGTGTTGTCAGGTGGCACAGGATGGGCTACTTAATCACCCTACCTTTATGGGTGCATTGAGAGACGGTATAATGATATGTTGGTTCAAGGGTGGACGCCCCCCTTCGAGGGCCGTTAACTTGGGGTCAGTAGAAATACCAATGGTTCATGGGAGGCATGTACCGGGTGCCCCGGGGGCGGTGGAATTTAGGACCAGGTAACTCATAATTTACATGGCTGAGCTGTGGAGGCCTCTGACATGGGGGAGGTGGATGTTTGATGCGGGTCGAGCAAGATTGGGTGGGGAGGTGAGGCTGTGCTGAACGAACACCAGCTATCCCTGGCGGGCCTGGGAGGGAGGAGGGGGAGATGGCCTTGCAGCTCTGAGCGCGTCCCCCTGCACAGCGCTGAGCGCCGTACCTTTGGCGAGGGCCGAGTGTTACTGCTAAGGCTTTTAGGATTCTTCACATATATTTACACTGAGGGAATCACACGCTAGGGGCTTGTCAGTTAGCATAAACATTCCATATCTGTTGCTGACATACGAACATGAGGTAGTGTTAGGTTGGGTTATGTACAGAAAGGGCAATATGTCATCTCTATCATTTCGATTACAGCACAACCTGGCTCCGTTGCCTTGCCTGCTCTACACGTGGTCCTAGACACCCGGGTGGGGAAGGGCTTCCCTCCCGAGGAGAGAATCAGCAACATAGCACAGATGGTACACTTGTTCCAGATTCCTGCCACCTTACCAGCAGCTTCCTTCTGCCACCTCTTGGGTCTCATGGGATCCTGTATTTTTCTGGTGCCAGTCTGCACACGATATCCCTTCAATGGCTCCTAAGAGGTCAGTGGTCACATACCTCGGAGCCCTCACGGATCCTCTCAAGGTGTACAGCCAAGTGGTCCGCAACCTTAACTGCTTGACCGACTGCGGCAAACATTTGGAGGGGGAACCCTTCTGGCCTCCTTGGCCTGAATCCCGGGTGGTCACGGATGCATCTCTGAAGGGTTGGGGCACCCATGCGAAGATTTGCAGGTGAGTGGCCGTTGGTCAGCAACAGAATCCAGGTGGCACATCAACAGGTTAGGGTTGCGAGCCATCAGGACTGACATTTTTGATGGTTGCTCTGTTTGAGCCCATGCATTCCTGTTCCTTGAGACTTTTGTCCTAGAAAATAGTCTATTTGGTTACGATTGCGTCAGCCAGGAGGGTTAGTGAGTTGCAGGCATTGTGCTGCAAGCCCCCATTGCTGCGTTTGTTTCAAGAAAAAGTTTCCCTTAAGGTCAGACCTTCTGTCTAAGCGAAGGGACACCTGTTGATGGCTTTGTGGTGACCACTTCTATCTGGCTAACCGCTTGTTTTTTACACAGAAAAAAGTCTTTCCATTTACTTATTTGACAGGCTTTCACCCTTTGGGATGTTTCCCATTGTTCTGTTTTTTACAGGCTGATTAGCCTTGCCTCCCATTGTTTTTCCTCTGCAGTGTTCAAGTACGGGAAAAAGGGGGGAACTGAGGCATGGGGTGTAGTGACGTGGTATATATACAATGCCCTATGTCACCTGCGGAGCAGGCGATCGAGCACTGTGCAAAACGGATCGACGATTGCTGGCCCGAGTCGAGGTACACTACGCCCCCTGTCGAAAAGGTTTCAGAGCAGCAGACCTAGATGAGGTCTATCAGATGAGGAATCTGCTGGAGAAGAATCCATAGAAAGATCATTACAGTAAGTCATTTCTTTTTCTCTGTTGCATTCCCTTCAATGCCCAGGATTCCTGAGGCTTCTCTGTCCTCCACTTTATAATATTCTTTCTCTGCTGTGCTCGCCTCAATGTTTAGGATTATTTTCCTTGGCCCTTGTCGAATTCTTTGGTTCGGGCTAATATGTTCTGTGTAATCATGGAAAGTGTCCTTTGCTATGTGTTGTTTGTTTTCTATGCAATTATGCTTCAACCTTTCTTGGCGTAGTCTGTCTTGTATATTATTTATTCCTGAGGCTTCTTTGTACTTCACTTTAGAATATTCTTTCTCTGTTACGTTCCCCTCAACATTCCTTGAGTAACTGAGTGTTTTCCCCTCATTGTAGGATAGTGTAAGCCATCATAGTATAGTGTAAGCCATGTTCTATTGATTCCT
This sequence comes from Ambystoma mexicanum, assembly GCF_040938575.1. Classification (NCBI taxonomy): domain Eukaryota; kingdom Metazoa; phylum Chordata; class Amphibia; order Caudata; family Ambystomatidae; genus Ambystoma; species Ambystoma mexicanum. The sequence goes on from NC_090936.1 coordinate 82,546,899, forward strand.
CTCTCAGGATTATTTATGATCTTCTTAGATCAACACTGTTCAAGTTCATCAGATTTAGTTGCACGACTTAGTCAGTTGTACTGAGATGGGTCTCTGTGCTTGCATAATGAGCCCCTCTCGGTTTTCCCGTTACCTTCAGTCTGTCGGGGGAACGTCACTGAGGCCTGTACTGGCGTGTAATCTTCTCCTTTGCTCAGTTTCTCTGTCAGCTCTATTCCGCCGGTGTCTTCTCCTTGCTGTTCTCCCGCTATCTTGGTGTACCGACGGGAGACCGGAGCGTTTGCCAATTCCTTATCTGTACGGTGTCAGCATTGTTAGACGGGCAGCCTACCCACCATGATGTCCTTGCTGTCTAGTCAGGGGAGTTCCCCCTCGGGGAGAAGGGACGAATTCCCTTGATTCGTCACACCTTATAATCGACTGTTGATTATGGTCACAGATAGTCTGAAGTGTTTGAAACGTTTCCGCCTGTCATGTAGTTGTCTTCATATCCTTAACTGGTTCTGTAAGATTTTGGTCCAGGGATTGCACTTCTACTTTAAAGAGGGCAAAGGCTACCAAATGCAGTCCCTGCAGTTCTCTGTGGCAGGTGAACTGGGGTCTCGGAGGGCGGGACTTCTGACTCAGAGGGCCCCTGACTATCACTTTGTGGTAAGGCCAAGTAACGACAGACGTGATACAATGTGAGTGTAGCTCACAAGATGGGTTTTATGAGTGAAGTGATTTATTTAAGACAGCATTTGGGCCAAACACCTATGGGAAATGTCTATAACAAAATAGGGATTTTTCGAAAACAAATAGTGTCAAAGATGGGTCAGCGCAAAGTTGTTTTTCTCCAGATGGCCAAATCATAAAGTGCTATACCTGTCATATAAGTCCTTGATCCACACACTAATACTGTAAGTATGTCACTTAAAGGCTGGTTTAGGGAGGGAAGAAGGACCGAGAACAGAGTTCTTAATTTAACCTTTCTGTTATAGGTCAACCTATCCAAGCCAGATACCCAAGGGTAGCTGCTCACTGTTGACTGCTGTGGGTCATGCCTCATAATGGGGACCTGATAGTGTTCTAATAGAAACCCGGGCCCTACTCTTTGGTTCGGTTTCCAGTAGTTAAACCCTGACCTGGAGAACACTGATGGAAAACAACATCAGGTACTGACAGATTGATCAGACCTTGATTACCACTGCAGGGTGCCATGGAAAAAGTCATAATGGAAAGGACCCACACATGTGGGCAGATACTCCCACCTATCCTGGGCTAATCACTCCCGACTTGGGAGACACTATGGTTCTCGGAGAGCAGGGGGCGACCGCCTCCCCCAAAGAGCACAAATGCAGAAGTAACCCCAGTGTGCTAGAACCTGGCGCCTGTACCCAACATGTCGGATATGGGACGGCGCCAGGCTTGGAACAGTTCTCCCACGCCAAAATCCCACTCACTAACCAGAAGTACTTCTGGTTCATGATTATAAAGATCAGACGCACAAGAAAACGGGCATCCGATCAACTTCTTAAGTGGACTCTATCCCTTGCGGTCCTCACCGAGTACTTTCCTCACACTTCATGCCTGATACAGACCTCGCTCTCAATCCTGAGTTATTCAAGTAAGTTATAACTAGATAGGGACAGTTAGGAGAACCTTGCCTAGTTTTCATAGAGAGACCTTTCTTTCATTCTTACCCTTAGCTTTGTTATCTTCCTATGCTATGCTCCCCCTCCAAGTGATTCATACCTATGATCCCTTTTTCATCCAATCCTCCTAAGATAGATCCACGCACTAATACTGCAAGTATATCACTTAAGGGCTGGTTGAGGGAGGGAAGGAGGACAGAGAACAGAGTTCTTAATCTTACCTCTCTGTTATAGGTCAACCTATCCAAGCCAGATACCTAAGGGTAGCTGCTCTCTGTTGACTGCTGTGGATCGCGCCTCAGACTGGGGACCTGATAGTGTTCTAATAGAACCTCAGGGCCCTAGTCTTTTGTCCAGTTTCCAGTATTTGCACCCTGACCTGGAGAACACTGATGGAAACCAACATCAGGTACTGACATATTGATCGGATCCTGATTGCCACCTCAGGGTGCCATGGAAAAAGCGATGATGGAAATGGCTGAAGCATTACATGCAATGCAGGCAGAAATGGTCAGTTATAGACCAGACAATGTATCATTAGCCAATCAAATCACAGGCCTCCAACAAACCGTCCATACCTTACAGGCCTTTCAAGTGACTTTGAGTGCTATAGGGTTTAGAAAGTCCCAACACAAAATCTGCCTTCTTTCAGTATAATTATGGGTCTCTTACTACAGAGCAAAAACTGAACAGGCAGAGTCACCCCCTCTAGAGGTAGGAATAGAGCCCCATATACCGACGCCACCAATGCCTTCCAGGTATACAGGACACCCAGAGAGTTTCCAAAATTTCATGACAGTGTATGCTGCATTTCATGAACAAACCCAAGATATACCGGTCTAGCAAAAGTCACCTTCATATTGATGACCTTAGATGGACCTGCTCTTACATGGGCTACTCCATGGATTAATAACCAGGAACCTATTTTGGAAGACTACGATGCCTTCCTCTTCGCATTTAGGAAAATGTTTGAACGGAACATCCGTGATTAACTTGTGGATATAAAACAGGGGTCTCAAGACCTAGTGAGTTATGTCACTCACTTTACATTTTTGGTTGCTAAAGTAGCTTGGGGGGGGAAGATGTTCAATTCACCTTGTTCTGTCGTGGGTTGAAAGAAGAAATCAAAGACACCATCACTCAAGTCCATCCCCAACCCATAGAGGTGAATGAAATGATCAGTTTAGCGATACAAATAGAACAGAGACAAGGGGAAAGAAAGAATGAGTGTAAAACATTTGAAATACGCAAACCCCCTATACGTTACCCAGTGACACCTCCAGGAGAAAGACACATCAGAACCTATGCAAATTGGTGGTACAAGGGGACCAGTTTCGTAATCGTTACTGTGCTCCGAGGTCAGACTCACCTCTTCTCCTGAGCTGGGGGATTCCTCCACTGGAGGTTTCTTCTTTCCTGTCTTAAGTCGGATTTCTTTTTATGAAGGTATGGTCTGCCGCTGTAACGCTCACCTGATTCTCGCAGAGGCGCCGGTCTTGACTGGGCGACTACCGTATCTTCAAAGGTGATGTGTAGCACCCGGTTGGCTCTTTGGGCTGGACCTCTGTGCACTGTATGCCTGACGTGTAGAGTAAGATGTCTGCAGATAGAAAATATGGGGTTAATGAACTGGGGTTATTGGGGTGTCCCTATCTCTTTCCTCTTCTCCTCTCCTGTAGACCCCCAAAGGTTAACGCTCTCACCTTAGGTAAGTGAATGCCGAGCTCTCCATCTGCCTCGGGGCAGGGTGTTGTAACCAGTTTCTTCACTGGATAGGTAGCGCAGGCCTCTTGACTTCAGAGGACTGCTGTCCGTCGTTTACTGCACGAACGGTAAGTTTCGAGTCATTCAAATGTCTTTAAAGTCTTTAGTAATGATGTCTCTTGTTTTGCAGGGTTCCGGCGATGGCGGGCTGAAGTGAGTTGAAGATGGAGCCCGTGTGATGAATAGAAGCGCCTGGAAGCACGTAAGTAAGCGCTTGTTGCCTGCTTCACTATGCGCTCTAACTGTCTTTTTATTTTGCAGGTACGAGTTCGGAGCGGCTGCAGGGTGCCGGAATACCCACTGGATTAGATGTGGAAAGGAGTAATGGCACGTGAGTATTAAAGTTCCCCAATGTCTTTAAACGCACCTTGTTTTGTCTTTCAGATGCGGGGTGCAGCGCTGAAGGCCTCCGGAGCGTGCGAAGAGTTGGTGAACTTTTGTCTTTCAGATGCCGGAATGCAGTGTGAAGACCTCCGGAGCGCACGAAGAGTAGGTAAGCCTTTGCCTTTCAGATGCCGGAATGCTAACCTGTTCTTTCTTGTCTTTATAGGTGTTGCTGAAGACTGGATTCAGGATGGTAAGCCTTTGCCTTTCAGATGCCGGAATGCTAACCTGTTCTTTCTTGTCTTTATAGGTGTTGCTGAAGACTGGATTCAGGATGGTAAGCCTTTTTCCTTAGGCCCAGGACCGGATGCAGAAGACACGATGAGCGTTCTGCTGCAGAGGTTGCAGAATAACGCAAAGCAAGATTCATCCACCGGGTGTGGTTTAAATAGCCTCCTGTAGTGCTTAGGTGTCTCCTTCCACAGCCACGCCTAAGTAAGAAAAGAGTTCCTGGTAAGAAAAGAGTTCCTGCCTTCCAGAAGAGTTCCAGTGTTCTGAATCTAGGGAGTGGCTCCAGCCCCACCCAACAGGAAAAGTAGTTCCAAACAGAAGAGGATCAGAGGCTCAACTGGCAGGCAAGTAAGCAGCATGGTCTGCTGAAGGTAAGTCCACCCAAGCATTATGAGCCCGGCGCTTCCAGCGCTGGGACTGGGCATATTTATGAGCCTGGTGCCACTGGCGCCAGGACTGGGTCCAAAAGGTCCCAATTGGGACTGGTTGGCACTCGGAACCTGGGTTATGGATCTGCTTCCAAGGGAGTTGGGAAAACCCTGACCTTTTGGAAGCAGAGATCATGACAGTACCCCCCCTCAAGGCCCCTCCCAAACCGGGCTTCTCCGGGGGTTTTGGCTTGTCAGGAAATGTTCGGTGAAATCTTTTGATTAGGCGAGGAGCGTGGACATATTCAGCAGGTTCCCAGGATCTCTCTTGGGGGCCGTAGCCTTTCCAGTCAATTAGGTAGAATAGTTTAGATTTGGAGATCTTGGAGTCCAGAATGCTTTTGACTTCAAACTCGAGTTCTCCATCCACTAGGATAGGTTTTGGAGATTTGGTTAGTCGGGTTTGAGGTTGCACGGGTTTTAATAGAGAGACGTGGAAGACCGGATGTATCTTCATGTGCGGGGGCAAGTCCAACTTGACCGCTACTGGGTTTACTATGGTAGTGATGGAATAGGGACCAAGGTATCTTGGGTTGAATGTGCGTGGCCCTATTAGAGATAGATATTTGGTGGATAACCAGACTTGATCCCCTACTTGATAGTGAGGGGCTTCCTTCCGATGTTGATCTGCTCCTTTCTTGCATTGTTCTTTAGCCCTTTGAAGGTGAGAAACAGCTTCCTTAAAGGCTTGGGTGATTGTAGAATGCAGGTAGTCTACTGCTGGTGTTTCAAGATCTTGGAGGGGATCCAACTCCGAGGTGCGAGGGTGACTGCCGTACAAAAGAAAGAACGGGGTTTTCCCAGTTCCCGAATGGACAGAGTTATTGTAGGCATACTCGGCTATCCAAAGGATATCTTTCCAAGTTTTTTCAGTTTGTTGCAGCATGCACCGTAAATACTGTTCCAGAGTTTGATTGGTCCTCTCGGTTTGTCCGTCGGTCTGAGGGTGGTGACTGGTCGATAGTCTCACATCAATTTGAGCCGACCGACAGCAACTTCGCCAAAAATGAGAAATAAATTGACTACCTCGATCCGAAATTAGAACCGAAGGAAAACCGTGCAGTCGGACGATGTTTTCGAGAAATTCTCGGGCCAGAGTTGCTGCTGTTGGCAAGCCTTTGAGCGGAATGAAATGCGCCATCTTGGAGAATAAGTCCACGATAACTAGAATCGTATTGTATCCGGAGCATGGAGGTAGATCGGTGATGAAGTCCATAGAAAGCGTATGCCAAGGGCGAGGTGGGATGTCAATAGGGCGTAAGAGGCCTGCTGGTCTTTCCTTTTGACTCTTGTTTTGGGCGCATACTCCACAGGACATTATAAAGTCTCTGATATCTTTTTTCCAAGACGGCCACCAGAAGTAGCGCTTGATCTTTTCTGAGGTCTTGGCTATACCGGGATGACCTTCCATTAAAGAGTCGTGATAACAAGAGATTACTTTTTTCTGTAAATCTGTGCTGGGTAGGTATAATCGTTCTTGGAAATACAATAAGTTGTCCTTTACTGCAAAGTCCTTTCCCTGCAGATGCCAATTCTGTATGTCTGCTGGAGTTACAAGTTGCCTGGCTTTATCCTTAACTTCCTCTATGGATTCTGTGGCGATTACACCCAGAATTCTTTGTTCGGGAATGATTGGTACAGGTTTAGGGTTGACCAAGTGTTCTTCCACTCCCATCCGAGAAAGGGCATCGGCTTTACCGTTCTTTGTACCAGGTCGATAGGTAATTATGAAGTCAAACTCGGCAAAGAATAATGCCCAACGGAGTTGTCTAGAGGATTGGGCTTTTGCGGTCTTCAAATATTGCAGGTTTCGGTGATCCGTAATCACAGTAACGGTGTGTCGGGCCCCCAGCAGATAATGCCGCCAAGCCTTAAAGGCAGACTTGATAGCCAGAAGTTCCTTGTCAGTAATCGTGTAATTGATTTCAGGAGGCGAGAATTTGCGGGACCAAAATGCCACGGGATGCAACTGATTGGTTACCGGGTCCTTTTTTGATAGAACTGCCCCCATGGCAAGGCTTGAAGCATAAGTTTCCACGATGTAGGGGAGTTCGGGGCGAGGGTGTTTTAAGATTGGTGCAGAGATAAATTTAGTCTTCAAATCCTGGAAAGCTTGTTCCGCCTCGGTAGACCATTCAAAACGTTTGTTTTTCTTTAACAAGGCAGTGATGGGCTGGACTATTCGAGAGAATTCGGGGATAAACCTGCGGTAAAAGTTAGCGAAGCCTAACATGCTTTGCACACCTTTTACGGAGGATGGTGATGGCCATTTGAGAACTGCATCGACCTTCTTTGAATCCATACGCACTCCGCCAGGGGATAATATGAATCCCAAGAATTCAACTTCAGTAACGTTGAAAACACATTTTTCCAACTTAGCGAAAAGTTTGTGTTGACGCAATCTTTCGAGGACCATTTTCACGTGTTTCCGATGTTCAGATTCCGATGAAGAATAAACGAGGATGTCGTCAATGTAAACAACAACACATACATCTATGAGCTCTCTGAGGACATCGTTCATAAAATATTGAAAGGCGGCCGGGGCATTGCAAAGTCCGAAGGGCATGACCTGATATTCAAATAGCCCATACTTGGTGCGGAAGGCCGTCTTCCATTCATCGCCCTCTTTTACTCGTACCAAGTGGTAAGCTCCTCTAAGATCCAGCTTTGTATATATGCATGCTTTTCTGACTTGGTCCAGGAGTTCAGGGATCAAAGGTAACGGATATCTATTCTTAACGGTGATCTGGTTCAGGGAGCGATAATCGATACAAGTTCTAAGGTCTCCTTCCTTTTTTGGAACGAAGAACAAAGCTGAAGAAGCAGGGGACTTGGAAGGACGAATAAACCCATTTGCCAGGTATTGATCCAGGTATTGTCGAAGGTGAAGGTTCTCAGGCTCGGTGAGGGCATAAATTCTACTACAAGGAGGAGTAGATCCAGGTATCAGGTCTATCTGGCAGTCATAAGACCTATGAGGAGGTAGAGAGTTAGCCTGATCCTTCCGGAAAACATCTTGGTATTCTAGGTATTCGGGAGGTAACTGGGGAGTCTCTGAAGAAATTGCGGCCAGTGCAACACCAGGTGGAGGGTGACAAGTAGAGACACATTCTGGAAACTGGACCGTTCTTGCTCGCCAATCGATCAGAGGATTGTGTTTCTCTAACCAAGGTATTCCTAGAATAATCTGAAACTGAGGGGCCTTGATCACATCGAACACGATCTTCTCATGGTGTCCATCTTGACTTACTAGCGTCACCTCTTGAGTGGTATGCGTTACTGGCCCGGAGGCTATCTCCGTACCATCCACCGTAGTAATGACGTCCTTTACAGCCTTGGGACAAAGAGTTAGATTCATCCTCAAAACCATTTCATGATCCACATAATTGCCGATGGCACCGCTGTCGACGTAAGCTTCAATTGCATGTAATCGATCTGGATTATCAGGGCTAATGAGGACCATAGGTATCACGAAATGCGAGGTCACGGAACTGGTTTTCACGCTCGGCAAGAGGACCTCTATTCTTGTCGGGCGAGGTCGTTTCCCTGCTCAGAGTTTGTAACTTTGGTAACTGCAGCTCCTACTGCCTTCTTGGCAGGTTTCACCGGACAGTCTCGAAGAAAGTGCCCTGAGTTTCCGCAATATAGGCATAATTGCAACTGTTTCCTCCTTTCCCGCTCCCTTTGTGTTAGAGGACCTTTCAGACCCCCTATTTGCATGGGTTCCCCGGAGTTTACTCCTTTGGAAGGAGTTGGCGGTTTGGAAAATACTCGAGCATCAAACTTGGAACGATCGGCCTTCCTGTTCTGCAGCCTGTGATCTATTTGAACGACCAAGTCTATATAATCCGAACAGTCTTGTGGGGGATTCACTACTTGGGCTAAAACGTCTTTGAGCTCTCCACGTAGACCTCTATAAAACAGCGTAATCCTTTTGTCCTCAGGCCATTGAGTTTCCACTATTAGTCTATTGAAAGATGCAATATAAGCCAAAAGGTCTTGATTACCCTGTCGCAACGAAAGAAGCTCATTGTCCAAGGCCTGCCCCTGTGAATGTCTTGCGAACAGTTTTTCAATACTAAGCTGAAAGGCTTGAAAATCATGGAGAACCGGATCATCTTGATTAACTAGAGGGATCGACCAGTCTGCCGCATTGCCACTAAGGTACGAAAGTACAAAAGCTACTTTTGCTTGATCAGTTGGAAAGGCTGCTGGCCGGCATAAGAAGTGCAACCGGCACTGATTGATAAATACTGCAAACCTCTTTGGGTCACCAGAAAATCGTTCGGGCGGTGCCAGAGGTACATTCCCAGGTAGGTTGATCTGCACTGGATTCATAGAGGATGTTGAAGGAAGATTTGCCCCTGATGCGGGTAACGGGGTCTGTCCGGCTTGTGACTGTAGCACTTGTCTAGCAAGATTGTCTGTTCTCTCCTTGGAAATAATTAGTTCCCTTCTTAGAGCATTCGTTTCCTGACGAGCTGCATGCACTTCTGCCCTTAGTTCCCCAAGTAACCGGGCTAGGGGGTCAGTATCCGAGGTTTCCATAGCGCCTGGGCGAGAGTTTTGCGGTTGGCTTTGCGTTCTGTAACGCTCACCTGATTCTCGCAGACCGGCTGCACTGTATGCCTGACGTGTAGAGTAAGATGTCTGCAGATAGAAAATATGGGGTTAATGAACTGGGGTTATTGGGGTGTCCCTATCTCTTTCCTCTTCTCCTCTCCTGTAGACCCCCAAAGGTTAACGCTCTCACCTTAGGTAAGTGAATGCCGAGCTCTCCATCTGCCTCGGGGCAGGGTGCTGTAACCAGTTTCTTCACTGGATAGGTAGCGCAGGCCTCTTGACTTCAGAGGACTGCTGTCCGTCGTTTACTGCACGAACGGTAAGTTTCGAGTCATTCAAATGTCTTAAAGTCTTTAGTAATGATGTCTCTTGTTTTGCAGGGTTCCGGCGATGGCGGGCTGAAGTGAGTTGAAGATGGAGCCCGTGTGATGAATAGAAGCGCCTGGAAGCACGTAAGTAAGCGCTTGTTGCCTGCTTCACTATGCGCTCTAACTGTCTTTTTATTTTGCAGGTACGAGTTCGGAGCGGCTGCAGGGTGCCGGAATACCCACTGGATTAGATGTGGAAAGGAGTAATGGCACGTGAGTATTAAAGTTCCCCAATGTCTTTAAACGCACCTTGTTTTGTCTTTCAGATGCGGGATGCAGCGCTGAAGGCCTCCGGAGCGCACGAAGAGTAGGTAAGCCTTTGCCTTTCAGATGCCGGAATGCTAACCTGTTCTTTCTTGTCTTTATAGGTGTTGCTGAAGACTGGATTCAGGATGGTAAGCCTTTGCCTTTCAGATGCCGGAATGCTAACCTGTTCTTTCTTGTCTTTATAGGTGTTGCTGAAGACTGGATTCAGGATGGTAAGCCTTTTTCCTTAGGCCCAGGACCGGATGCAGAAGACACGATGAGCGTTCTGCTGCAGAGGTTGCAGAATAACGCAAAGCAAGATTCATCCACCGGGTGTGGTTTAAATAGCCTCCTGTAGTGCTTAGGTGTCTCCTTCCACAGCCACGCCTAAGTAAGAAAAGAGTTCCTGGTAAGAAAAGAGTTCCTGCCTTCCAGAAGAGTTCCAGTGTTCTGAATCTAGGGAGTGGCTCCAGCCCCACCCAACAGGAAAAGTAGTTCCAAACAGAAGAGGATCAGAGGCTCAACTGGCAGGCAAGTAAGCAGCATGGTCTGCTGAAGGTAAGTCCACCCAAGCATTATGAGCCCGGCGCTTCCAGCGCTGGGACTGGGCATATTTATGAGCCTGGTGCCACTGGCGCCAGGACTGGGTCCAAAAGGTCCCAATTGGGACTGGTTGGCACTCGGAACCTGGGTTATGGATCTGCTTCCAAGGGAGTTGGGAAAACCCTGACCTTTTGGAAGCAGAGATCATGACAGCCGCGGAACGACGCCACTGTGGTCAGCGGGAAGACCCGGCGACCAGTGGCCCCGGTTCTGCAGCAACCAGAAGGGAAAAAGCCTTGTGCTGGCAAAAAAAAACTGGGGATCCTCTTGCTGTGTGGTTTTCCTTCTCTGTACAAGTAGTATCTCGACACAGGTCCACAATAGATCCAGAGATGTCCGTGATGGGTCGAGTCCGTAACTTCGGGAGGAGGCAACAGAGGTGGGTACCCACAGAAGAGCGAACGAAGAGACTGCACGGTGAGTGTATAATAAGAGGCAAAGACTCGAGGCTGGGAAAGGGAAAGAGCGGAAAAGAACCACGTGGCAGGAATGGAATTGAGCGTGATGAGACCCAGCGAGAGAGAGAGCCTGTGAGAGAGCTTGGACGAGAGGCTGAAACCCCCCCGCGGCCAGAAGAGGAGAGAAAAAGGAGAGGATAAGAGAGAATGACTGCCAGAGGGCCGAGAATGAAAGGGAAAGCAGGCTTACTTAAGCCAGGGGAGATGACAAAGAGTGGCAACAAAAGTGGAAAAAACAGCACAGTTGCAATGCAACCCCCGCCGGTCTGGGAATGGCTAAGAGCTCCCGGCGGCGGCCATGTTGGTAAAGACTAGACCGCTAATTGGCGTAGCAGAATAACGTGATGGCACATCTTAATGGCGGACAAGTTTCCATCGGTCCCATAGGCGCCGAAGTTTGCCAGTATGCCCCCTTCAACCCCTGGGGAGACCGGGTTTGCCCAGATGGAATCGGTGGAATCTTCTCACCAGAAGAGGGGCTCTGACATAGGTAGTGGGTTCCCACGAATCCTTCCATGAAACCAGATATTCCAGGCGGCCTTTCCTGTAGCGTGAATCCCTGATGTGAGACACCTCGTATTCTTCTTCACTGGTACATGGCAGAGGTTTTTCCCGATGGATGGGTGAAGTAGGGGTACGCTCATCCGCAGGAACAAAGCATGAAAAACTGGATGAACACGCCCTAGACTCTGGGGCAACTGAAGACAAAACGCTATTGGATTGATCTGTGATATGATCTCATAAGGACCCAAAAAATGGGTTGACAGTTTGGTGCGATGTACCTACCTCGGTAGGTATTTTGTTGACAGCCAGACTCAGGGTCCAACCACCATAGAAGGGTCTGAGATGCGCTTCCGTTTGGCTTGTGTTTTATACCGTTGTCAGGCTTCTGTGAGGGCCAATTGGGCTGTCCGGTGGGCCTCTGTGATCTTTCGTAGTTTGTCCTCAATGGAAGGTAGGTTGGTATTAGGTGTCTCTAATGGAATAATGGCTCTAGGGTGCAGTCCACAGGTACAGAAAGAAGGACTAAAACCTAATGCTGAGTGTACTGTATTGTTGTACGAAAATTCCACAGTGGGCAGTAAGGACACCCAGTTGTCTTGAAGATTGTTAATGTAACACCGTAGATATTCCTCTAGAGTTCCATTCAACCTCTCTGTTTGCCCATTAGTTTGGGGGTGGAAACCGGACGAGAGGGCCCTCTCTATTCCCAGCTTGCTACAAAGCACCTTCCAGAACCGTGTTGTGTACTGGCTACAGCGGTCCGAAATGATCTTGGTGGGTAGACCATGGAGACGGAACACATCTCGGATAAACAACTCTGCCATTTCAGATGCAGAAGGAACACCAGGAAAAGGGGAAAAATTGGCAAGTTTGGTATAGGAATCGACAGTCACCATAATACATGTGCAGCCTTGAGAACAGGGAAGATCCACAATAAAATCTGTGGAATTTTGGCTCCAAGGGGAGTCTGGTAACGGTGTCTGCTCCAGTAAGCCTATGGGTTTTTGTGAACGATGCTTACACCTGGCGCACTGTGAGCAATCCTTGATGTATTCCTCGATATCAGATTTCATCCCAGGCAAAAAAAAAGTCAGTTTGGTGAGTTCCTCCGTACCTTTTTTACCCCTGTGTCAGGTGGTTTTGCAGTCATGGCACCAAGACAAGACCTTGTGACGGAGTTCTCTTTGAGGGATGTACAATTTCTTGTTAACAAACCAGTCTGTCTCTTTCCTCGACTTCGACCGGGGAACGGATGAAGCTGGGATATCTCCCGGGAGTTAGCTGCCTTGACCTGATGCAGGAACGACGAGACAGTGGTTATGATCCTTTTATCAGGAAATAACTTCTCCACGAGACCAGCAGAAACATGTTCGGAGGAACATCTGCGAGAAAGAGTATTGGCAATGATGTTCTGGCTGCCTGTAATATAGGTGATTTCGAAGTTCTAGCGTGAAAAATAAATGTGCCCACCTGGCTTTCCGTGAATTGGCACATTCCATGTTCTTGAGGGCTTTGAGATTCTTGTGGTCGGTTCTGATGATGAATGGTTGAGACCCCCCCCCCCTCGAGGAGATGCCTCCATTTCTCGCGTGCTACCTTCATGGCTAGTAGCTCCCGCTCAATCACAGAATAGTTGCTCTGGCTGGCTGTGAGTTTTCGAAAGGTAAGCTACCGGGTGCTCTGTGCCATCATGGTTTTGGAGGAGAACAGCTCCCATCGCGATGGCGGAAGCATCGGCTTCTACAATAAAACCCTTTGATTGATCAGGCTGCGTCAGGATGGGAGCGGCACTGAACCTTCCTTTGAGGAGTTGAAAGGCTGCTTCTGCCTCTGTTGTCCATCGTAATGGTTCTTTGGTCTTCTTAAGCAATCCAGTGATGGGAAGAACCGTGTGCGAGAAGTTGGAAATGAATTTACGGTAGAAGTTTGAAAATCCCAAAAACCTCTGCACATCTTTGATGGAAGAGGGAGATGGTGTTAAACGAATCTTCACAAGATCGTGAGTTACCTCTGCTTCCTGTAGACCGTGGAGTTGAGGTTGCCAGTATGTCGATGTATGATGGCCGATGAATGGGTAACGCGAGAAATTAGTCCAATCCCCTCCTGGTGAGTTAACACAGGACGGCACTGAACCAACTCCCAACGCCACGGGTGGCACTTCTCAGAATTTGCGTGACGTCGGGACAGTGTTTCCACTGGCTGAGAAGGCTTGATGAAATCACCGATGATAACAGGACTGAACTCAGGAACTCCAAAAGGCAGTAAGGCACAGGTACCGGCAGGACACAAGACAGGCAAAGGAAGGCAAACTGCAAGAAGGGCAGTACTGACAGGAGAGTCCCCACTACAACTAGGAACCCAGAGAGAACCTACTCTACCATAAACCAGGGAGGGACAAGGTATCAGAATGAAGGAGCAGAAAGAGTAGGAGAACCAGGAAGCAAGACTGGAATAAGGAAATGAGACAGAATTAGGCAGAAAAGGTTAGAACAGGAAACTGGAGAGCTGGACAACAAGCGCCAGGACTCCAGCAGCGCATACACAGTAACAACCGCGTTGAGACGCGTCGTCCCTGTGTATGCGGTGCCCTTTTATGGCCCGGGGTCAAAGCGAGGCTTGGAACGCATGTTCCGACACTGCGCATGCGCGGGACGTCGAAACACTGACGATCCGCGCATGCGCAGATCCTCGTAAGATGGCGGCGTCCACGGCGCCCATCCAAACCGCGGGTCGGCGTGAGGAGAGACGCCACCGCGGGTATAGTCTCCATGAAGGAGGAGACCGCTGCGGCCGTGGACCAGGGACCCCAGGACAGGTAAGTGTTAGGCCACTTACCTGGGGGGAGAGACGCTCCCGGTCCTGGAGGATCTATCCGAGGTTTCGGTTAGCAGGGAGAGGAGTCTCCCGGCGCCCGATTCCTCAGATAGTATCCGTTGTGCGCATGCGCCACGGCCCGCGGAGTCCAACGGCTTGCGCTTCAAGCCTCGTTGTCGCTCCGGGGTTTACTGGCTGCGCATGCGCAAGGCGGCCTGCGTTCCACGCCTCGGCTTCATGCCGAGGGATGTAAATAGCGGCTGTGTCAGGTAACGAATCGCGTCTTAACGCGGTTTGTTCCTGACCAGCCGTAGCAGCGCCTACCTTCTGTTTTGCCTCCAGCCTGAGTTCCTGTTCTTGGTCCTTTGCCTGCTCTCATTCCTGGGTCCGGTCACGTTGGCTCTCCCGAATCCTGCCCTCCTGGGGTTTTCTGGGAGCCTTTTCTTGCTGCCTGCCAGGAATCAGTCTCTCTTGCCTTTTGGACCCACCCTGCATTAATTCACTCCTTGGTTTCCTAGACCTTCCTGTTACCATTGGCAAGCCAATCCCTATACCCTGGTCTCCTGCCTACTGGGTTTCCGTTGGCTCTCTGGGGTACCTCGCCCCTTGAAGTCATCCCACCTGTTGGTGGTCACCGCTCCAGAAAAACCGGTGCACTTACCTGGTACCTTAGCCAGTGATCAGTCCCTCAGCCTGGCCTCTCCAGTACAGACGTCATCCAAGAGCCCCGCCTCGACAGGTGCTGTCCGCCCTAGGGACACACACCTTAACAGATTAAGACGCCTACCAATCTGTACTGTTCCAGGGATGGATGACATCGAGGAATTAAGAACTGAGATCCGAGCCGAGATGACGGCACTCCACCAAGAGAACGTGGCCTTACGGCCGATGGTTGCTCAAGGATCCGGAGCAAACATAACACCAGAGTCTGTGATGGCACAGACCAGCCCGGTGAAGTTTGATGGAGATCCCAGACGAGTAGCAGAGTTTTGCAATCATTGCCGGATTCATTTTTTGTGCCGCCCGACCCATTTCAATCTGGACAAAGCCAAAATTGGATATATATTAGGTAACGTGGTTGGGAATGCGTTGGCTTGGGCTACGCCCCTGGTTGTAGCCAAGAGTCCGATTCTGGAGGATTTTTTAGCCTTCGAGAAGGCCTTTTTGGACGTCTTCCAGTCACCAAACCTAGCAGCAACAGCACAGAACCAGTTAATGGACTTAAAACAAGGCACCAGTGATATCATTGCCTATATCAGTCGTTTCCGCCAGTTAGCCACAGATTCCCAGTGGCCAGAAGTCACCCAGAAAACCCTCTTTCGTAGAGGATTAAGGGAAGAGTTCAAAGACGAACTATTACATATCCCAGAACCTGAGACCTTACAAGCACTACAAGAACAAGTCCTGCGTATTGATCATAGATTGACGGAGAGGCGAAATGAGCGACGCAGATCTGACAGACCACTTCCTAGAATCCTGCCAGACATTCCCAAAGTCCAAGGCTCACAAGAACCAGCATCCGAACCCATGCAATTGGGAGCTCTGAGAGGACCCCTGTCAGAAGCTGAAAAGAAAAGAAGAAGAGATCTCCGGTTGTGCCTGTGCTGTGGGGCCTCAGGGCATTACCTTTCTACGTGCCCACAACGTCCTCTCCGTAGGTCGGAAAACTAAACGGCCTGTCGTATGTAAGGAAGGCGACGGCAGGCCCCTCTTCCTTGTTATCAGTCCTTCCAGAGAACGACCGGGAGAAACAACCCATGCAGCCAGTAGTCCTCATGGCCTTGAGGATCAATGTTACCTGGGCGAGAAATGACCCTGTAGAAGTCCTCGGGCTGCTGGATTGTGGGGCTTCCGGGAATTATATCGATGCTGACTTCGCTGCCAAGACCGGGATTGCTTTGTTACAGAAACGTTGCGCCTCCATGGTGGAGGTCATTGATGGCACTCCTCTGTCTTCTGGACCGGTCCATCAGCATACTGGGACACTACAACTTCAAATCGAGGAGCACCGGGAATCGATTTCTCTTGACGTCATCAAGACTCCTTCGTATCCAATCATCCTGGGTTTGCCTTGGTTGTTACATCACAACCCCAGTATTAACTGGGAGACCAGGACACTGGAATTCTGTTCAGTCCGTTGCAAGAAGGAATGCTTTGACCACTATCATCCGGCTCTGAAGGCCTCGTCTTCTACTCAGACCGAAGTAGGTAACAGGACTGGTCTCTACTCGGTCACTACGATACCAACTGAATACAGGGAATTCCACGAGGTATTCTCTGATCCCAAAGAGATTCCATTGCCTCCGCATAGGAGCTTCGATTGTTCAATAGAGCTTCTTCCTAACACAACGATACCACACGGCAAGGTCTACTCCTTAACTGTGCAAGAAAAGGAAGCTCTCCAGGTATATCTACAAGAATGCCTCCAAAAGGGATACATTGTACCCTCCACATCTCCTGCGGGATTTCCTTTGTTCTTTGTTAAGAAGAAGGAGGGCACTCTTCGGCCATGCATTGACTATCGTCAATTAAACGACATCACTAAGAAAGACCGGCACCCGCTCCCCTTGATACGTACCATGATGGAGTCGTTACATGAAGCCAGGGTGTTCACGAAGCTGGACCTCAGAGGGGCCTATCATCTTGTGCGGATTCGAACCGGTGATGAGTGGAAAACCGCATTTAAGACCCCGATGGGTCATTACGAGTATCGCGTGATGCCATTCGGGTTATGCAATGCCCCCTCCATATTTCAACGCTTTATGGATAACGTCTTTGCTGATTTGATCGGTGTATCAGTCTGGGTATATCTGGATGATATCCTTGTGTATTCCAAAGACCGCAAGGAACATTTAGTTCAAGTCCAAGAGGTTCTCAAGAGGCTACAGCTGAACCATCTGTATGTCAAGCCTGAAAAGTGTCTTTTTCATCAAGCTCAAGTGGAGTTCCTGGGCTATGTTATCAGTGCTACGGGAATACATATGGACCCTGCGAAAGTCCGTGCCATCCTAGAATGGAAACCTCCCAGAGACCGACGATCCTTGCAACGCTTCCTTGGGTTTATAAACTTTTATCGGCGATTCATCCCTTCATTCTCCAAATGGGCAGCCCCGCTCTCTAATTTGACCAGCAGTAAGAGATCCTTTTCGTGGGAACCGGAGGCCGCTGCTTCCTTTCTGCGGTTAAAAGAAGCCTTTAGCACCTCCCCCATTCTTCAACATCCACGGGAAGATAGACCCTACATTGTTGAAGCAGATGCATCGGATTATGCTGTGGGAGCAGTTTTGTTGCAATTGGATCCAGATGAAGAGATGGAGCTTCCCTTAGCTTACTATTCCAGAAAACTTACCGCCAGTGAGCGGAATTATCCCATCATCGAGAAGGAGCTCCTTGCCATCAAGACTGCTTTCGAAGAGTGGCGCCACCATCTATTGGGAGGACGTTTCCCTGTAGAAGTGCGTACCGACCACCGCAACCTACAGTTCCTACGTTCATTACAATGTAGAACATCACGTCAGGCCCGATGGGCCTTCTTCTTTTCGCAATTTGATTTCCACATCACATACATACCCCACAACAAGAACGTCAAGGCTGATGCGTTTCCCGCTCACTGGAGGATGACGTAGCACAAGAAAACAAGGGAGAGCTCGTGCTAGCCCCGAAACACTTTCTTCTGGCTCTTACACCCTATCTACAGAAAGTCGCTCAGGAGACTGCTGCGGACCCAAGACGTACAACTCTATTGAAAAACCCGCAAGTGTGCGAAAAGGACGGCTTCCTGCTCTTCCGAAATAGATTGTACGTACCCTCTGAAGAACTCCGTAGGGCCATATTGCAAGGACTACATGATTCAAAAGTTGCAGGACATCGTGGGGTACGCGCTACACAGGAGAAGATAGCTCGTCAATTCTGGTGGCCTGGCTGGGCTAATCAAGTCAAGCAATATGTGGAGACCTGTCCAGTGTGTGCCCAGGTCAAGATACCTAGACAGAAACCTGTAGGCCTATTGCAACCCACTGAAATTCCTCCTCACCCCTGGCACACACTTGCCACAGACTTTATCGTGGACCTGCCAAGCTCCGAGGGTCAGACTTGCATCATGGTTGTGGTGGATTGCTTCACCAAGATGGCACATTTCGTTCCCTTTCCGAAAATACCCACAGCTACTCAGTTGGCCCAGTCTTTCTTACAGAACATCTATCGTCTACATGGCCTGCCAGAGAAGATTATATCTGACCGGGGCTCTCAATTTGTATCCGCCTTCTGGGGTCAACTCTGTCGCCATTTGAGTATACACAGGGCTCTCAGCTCTGGCCACCACCCACCACCCACAGACCAACGGGCAGACAGAAAGAACCAATCAGACTTTGGAACAATATCTACGTTGTTTCACCAATGCTTCCCAATCCAATTGGGTGTCTAATCTAGCTTTGGCGGAGGTCGCCTACAACAACTCCATGCACTCAGCTACTGGGTTTAGCCCTTTCTATTGTTCTTCAGGCCTACACCCCAAACTCCTACCACTCTCACCCGTACGACCCAGTTCAGTTCCCTCAGCTGATCAGCTGATAGCCCATATACAAGGTTGTCATAGCCAGGTTTTGGGTGCCTTGCATGTGGCTAAGGCGAGTATGAAAAAGGCTGCTGACAAGCATCGCAAACTTGGTCCGGTTTTTCTAGTAGGAGACCTAGTGTGGCTATCATCCAGAAATCTCCCGGCCCGAAACCTTCCGTTGAAGTTGGCCCCTAGGTTCCACGGTCCTTTTCGTATCACTAAGCAAGTGTCACCGGTAGCTTTTAGACTGGCTTTACCAGCTTCATGGCGTGTTCACCCGGTCTTTCATGTGTCCCTGTTAAAACCCTATCGTCCCGATTCCTTTGGTCGTTCCCACTCCCGGCCAGAAGCCGTCGATGTACAGGGTACGCCAGAGTTTGAGGTCCAGGAGATTTGTGACTCCCGTTTCTATAGGGGTGAATTGCAATTCCTGGTGGACTGGAAGGGCTATCCCCCCTGTGACCGCACCTGGGAACCGGTCAACAATGTTCATGCCCCTCGTCTTGTTCGGGAATTCTATCTCTCTCATCCTTGGAAACCCGGTTCTCCTGCCCTTCCTGTGGGGGGTTATGGTGTTAGGCCACCTACCTGGGGGGAGAGACGCTCCCGGTCCTGGAGGATCTATCCGAGGTTTCGGTTAGCAGGGAGAGGAGTCTCCCGGCGCCCGATTCCTCGGATAGTATCCGTTGTGCGCATGCGCCACGGCCCGCGGAGTCCAACGGCTTGCGCTTCAAGCCTCGTTGTCGCTCCGGGGTTTACGGGCTGCGCATGCGCAAGGCGGCCTGCGTTCCACACCTCGGCTTCATGCCGAGGGATGTAAATAGCGGCTGTGTCAGGTAACGAATCGCGCCTTAACGCGGTTTGTTCCTGACCAGCCGTAGCAGCGCCTACCTTCTGTTTTGCCTCCAGCCTGAGTTCCTGTTCTTGGTCCTTTGCCTGCTCTCATTCCTGGGTCCGGTCACGTTGGCTCTCCCGAATCCTGCCCTCCTGGGGTTATCTGGGAGCCTTTTCTTGCTGCCTGCCAGGAATCAGTCTCTCTTGCCTTTTGGACCCACCCTGCATTAATTCACTCCTTGGTTTCCTAGACCTTCCTGTTACCATTGGCAAGCCAATCCCTATACCCTGGTCTCCTGCCTACTGGGTTTCCGTTGGCTCTCTGGGGTACCTCGCCCCTTGAAGTCATCCCACCCGTTGGTGGTCACCGCTCCAGAAAAACTGGTGCACTTACCTGGTACCTTAGCCAGTGATCAGTCCCTCAGCCTGGCCTCTCCAGTACAGACGTCATCCAAGAGCCCCGCCTCGACAGGTGCTGTCCGCCCTAGGGACACACACCTTAACAGTAAGTGGCGCCCACGAGCGAGCGCGTGGCGTGACACCATACCCCCTCCCGGACAACCCCGGAGCACCGGGTTTCCAAGGGTAGCGGAGATAGAAGTCCCGAACCAGGCGCGGTGCATGCACGAAGGAGCGCGGTTCCCAAGTACGGTCACAAGCAGGATAACCCTTCCAGCTGACCAGAAGCTGCAGAGCACCTCGCCAAATCCGTGAATCACATATCTCTTGCACCTCGAATTCAGGGACCCCCGAACCAAGACCGGGGCAGGACGGGAACAGGTACGACCCATAACATCGGGCACGTAGGGCTTCAAAAGGGAAACATGAAAGACAGGATGGATCCTCCAAGAGCGGGGCAAAGATAAACGAAAGGCAACAGGCGAAATACGCCCTGTGATGCGAAAGGGACCAAAAAAGCGGGGGGCTAGTTTCACAGGTAAGTTGCGTACTGGTAGATTCTTGGAGGACAGCCAAACCATGTCCCCAACATGAAGGACAGGCTCAGGGCTCTGTCTCCTGTCAGCCTGCTCCTTCATATGTGCTTGTGCCGCTGCCAAGGTACCGGCCGCCAGACGATGTTGATCGCGGATCAGGGACACCAGGGCATCTGCAGATGGAACGGCGCTGGAAGATGTTGGATGAATAGGCAGCAGTCGAGGATGAAGACCGGTAGAGCAATAAAAAGGGCTGAGTCCGGTAGCGGAATGAACAGCGTTGTTGTAAGCTGCTTCCGCGGTGTCCAACCATTCCGACCAGTTGTCTTGGGTAGCATTGGCATAACAACGTAGGTATTGCTCAAGGGACTGATTGGTACGTTCCGTCTGTCCATTAGTCTGCGGATGATAGCCGGAACTCAGGGCTCGCTGGATGTCCAAATGCCGACACAGTTGGCCCCAAAAGGAAGAGATGTATTGAGAGCCTCGGTCTGACAATATCTTCTCCGGAAGACCATGAAGGCGATACACCTCGTGTAGAAAACATCGTGCCATCTGGGATGCAGTGGGCAGCTTAGGAAAGGGCAAGAAATGAGCTGTCTTGGTGAAACAATCCACCACCACCATTATACATGTGAAACCACCAGACAGGGGCAGGTCAACGATGAAATCCGTGGCGATGGTATGCCAAGGGTACGGAGGCGTTGGAGTGGGTTTTAGAAGACCAATGGGTCTTTTGCGAGGAATCTTGGTCTGGGCACATACTGGGCAAGAGTCCACATAGTGCTTTACCATTGTAGCCCATCCAGGCCACCAGTACTGTCGTGCAACCAGTTCTTGTGTTGTACGGACTCCACGGTGACCGCAAACGACGGAATCATGACAATTCTGTAAAACGATTTTCTGGAGTTCCAATGTGGGAACGTACAGACGATCCTTGAAGAACAATAAGCCATCACGTTCCCTGATGTCAGCACGTTGTAGTATCTGTGTTCTTGAGGGATCCGTTCGTGTGGCCTCAGTCAACTGTTGGAGCTGGGGAGTCACCATCGATAGGAAATGTTTGGACGCTATCAGAGGTTCCGGTTCCTTGACACCTTCAACGTTGTTTTCCAGAGACCGAGACAAGGCATCAGCCTTAGTGTTCTGGGAACAAGGAATGTACGTGACGGTGAAATCGAACTGTGAAAAGAAGAAGGCCCAACGAGCATGACGGGAGGTTCTGCATTGTAAAGAGCGCAAGAACTGTAGATTACGGTGATCCGTGCGAACCACCACCGGGTACCTCCCACCCAACAAGTGATGTCGCCATTCCTCGAAGGCAGCCTTTATCGCCAGTAATTCTTTTTCTATCACTGCGTAGTTTCTCTCACTCACTGACAACTTCCTCGAGTAATACGCCACCGGGTGCTCTATTCCCGTGACTGTATCTTGCTGTAGTAGGACCGCCCCAATTGCGTAGTCCGAGGCGTCTGTTTCAACCACAAATGGTTTTACATCATCTGGATGTCTAAGAACAGGAGCCGACATGAATGATCTTTTTAATTCCTGGAATGCCTCCTCGGCCTGCGTGTCCCAGAGAAACGGCACCTTGGTACTGGTCAGGTGGGTTAGACTGTTGGCCAGTTGAGAGAAGCGTGGAATGAAACGCCGATAAAAGTTGGCAAAGCCCAAGAACCTTTGAAGTGACTTCACGCCATGTGGCGATTTCCATTCTTGAATAGCTTGCAGTTTTGCGGGATCCATCTGTACTCCTGTGTTGCTGATCACGTAACCCAGAAACTCCATGCTCTCCCTATGAAATTGGCACTTCTCGATTTTGGCATACAGACCGTTGTGTATCAATCTACGGAGGACTTCCTGTACATGCGCCACGTGTGCAGTATGAGTGTCAGAAAAAACCAGAATGTCGTCAAGGTAAACCCAGACAGATATTCCGATAAGGTCAGAAAAGACATCGTCCATGAACCGTTGGAAGACTGCCGGGGCGTTGCAGAGGCCAAACGGCATCACCCTGTATTCGAAGTGACCAATAGGTGTTTTGAAGGCCGTCTTCCACTCATCTCCCTTCTTAATTCGCACCAAGTGATAGGCCCCTCTTAGATCTAGCTTGGTGAAGATCTGTGCTGATTTCAGGGATTCGATGATGTCCCGGATGAGTGGTAACGGGTACCTGTCCTTCCTCGTGATCTCGTTTAGTTGACGGTAGTCGATACAAGGACGCAAAGTGCCCTCTTTCTTCTTGACAAAGAACAACGGGAATCCTGCAGGGGATTTGGACGGCACTATATAGCCCTTGTTGAGGCAATCCGTAATATACTCCTGTAGTATGCCCTTCTCGAAGTGAGTCAACGAATAGATCTTGCCGTGGGGAATGATCGCACCAGGCAGGACGTCAATGGAACAATCAAAGTGCCGATGGGGTGGTAGTGGTATGTCCTCAGGCTTGGAGAACGCCTTGTGGTATCCGGCATATTCATGAGGAACCGATTGAGTGGCACATAAACGAGCAGATAAATCAGCAGGATTGAGGGACTCCAAAATTGCACGAAAGGTTTCGTGAATTAC
This sequence comes from Ambystoma mexicanum, assembly GCF_040938575.1. Classification (NCBI taxonomy): domain Eukaryota; kingdom Metazoa; phylum Chordata; class Amphibia; order Caudata; family Ambystomatidae; genus Ambystoma; species Ambystoma mexicanum. The sequence continues at coordinate 82,569,788 of NC_090936.1, forward strand.
ACAGTCACTAGGACAACGTGTCGAAGAGAACACCAGGGAGCGAGCGGTCCAGTCGACCTGGGGATTGTGATACAACAGCCATGGTAAACCCAACACCACCGGAAATGAAGGGGACTTGATGACGTCCAATGAGATACGTTCGAGATGCCCTTCCACAGAGAGCCACAAGGGATCGGAGTGTTGGCAAACCGGACCAGAAGACAAAGTAGAACCATCGATTACCTCAACCACCGTTGGTTGTTCCTTGTTGTGTAAACGGATCCCATTGGCAATCGCGAACGAAGCATCGATGTAGTTGCCAGATGCTCCGCAGTCCAAAAGGGCCCAGGTCTTCACACACTTTCCAAGCCAAGCAACACCGACTTTCAGGATCAACAAGGGTACTGAGTTCATGGGGGGAAGGACGGATTCAGAAGGGCGGCCCGCTGCTGCCTTCGCCTGAAACAACGGGCCTGTTAGTTTTCCTGTTTCTTCAGAGGACGTAACGGGCAGGTACCTAGAAAATGGCCAGAACCACCGCAATACATGCACAAGTTCTTCTGTCGTCTTCTTTTCTTTTCAGTTTCGGATAACGGACCTCTGACGGCACCCAACTGCATGGGTTCTGGACCTACATCGATAGAAACAGCCGGTCCAGGGTTCTGTGCTGGAAGAATTGGTTGATACCTGTCAGATCTGCGGTGTTCACTCCGTCGTTCGGTTAACCTGTGGTCAATGCGTAAGACTTGTTCCACCAATGCTGGCAGCGTTTCTGGCTCCGGAATGTGCAGCAATTCGTCTTTGTACTCCTCTCGTAGTCCCCGACGAAAAAAGGTTTTTTGAGTGATTTCGGGCCATTGTGAATCAGTTGCTAGTTGTCGAAACCAACTGATGTAGTGGATTATGTCACCTGACCCTTGCTTGATCTCCATTAATTGATTCTGGGCCATGGCTGCCAAATTGGGCGGTTTGAAGACGTCCAAAAAGGCTTTCTCGAAGGCAGCAAAATCAGCCAACAGAGGACTGTTGGTAGAGACCAAAGGTGCGGCCCAGGCGAGTGCATTGCCAGTTAGATTTCCAAGGATATACCCGATCTTAGCTTTGTCTTGAGAAAAATGTGTAGACCTGAATTGGAAATGGATCCGACAGTGAGTACAGAACTCAGCCACTCGACGCGGATCACCATCATACTTCATCGGAGTGGTGTAAGCCATGGAGTTTTCAGGCGGTGTGACAGGTTGTGCGGGATTAGCCAAACACCGATCCAATGCTTGTCTGAGAGTGTTGTTTTCCTGGCGGAGAGTGGTCATTTCCAGGCGCATGGCACGCATTTCTTCACGTAGTTCCTGCATGTCGTCCATGTCGGGACTGAGGGATAGGCGTCTCAATCTGTTAAACGAATCATCACGAGATCGTGAGTTACCTCTGCTTCCTGTAGACCGTGGAGTTGAGGTTGCCAGTATGTCGATGTATGATGGCCGATGAATGGGTAACGCGAGAAATTAGTCCAATCCCCTCCTGGTGAGTTAACACAGGACGGCACTGATCCAACTCCCAACGCCACGGGTGGCACTTCTCAGAATTTGCGTGACGTCGGGACAGTGTTTCCACTGGCTGAGAAGGCTTGATGAAATCACCGATGATAACAGGACTGAACTCAGGAACTCCAAAAGGCAGTAAGACACAGGTACCGGCAGGACACAAGACAGGCAAAGGAAGGCAAACTGCAAGAAGGGCAGTACTGACAGGAGAGTCCCCACTACAACTAGGAACCCAGAGAGAACCTACTCTACCATAAACCAGGGAGGGACAAGGTATCAGAATGAAGGAGCAGAAAGAGTAGGAGGACCAGGAAGCAAGACTGGTATAAGGAAATGAGACGGAATTAGGCAGAAAAGGTTAGAACAGGAAACTGGAGAGCTGGACAACAAGCGCCAGGACTCCAGCAGCGCATACACAGTAACAACCGCGTTGAGACGCGTCGTCCCTGTGTATGCGGTGCCCTTTTATGGCCCGGGGTCAAAGCGAGGCTTGGAACGCATGTTCCGACACTGCGCATGCGCGGGACGTCGAAACACTGACGATCCGCGCAGATCCTCGCAAGATGGCGCCGTCCACGGCGCCCATCCGAACCGCGGGTCGGCGTGAGGAGAGACGCCACCGCGGGTATAGTCTCCATGAAGGAGGAGACCGCTGCGGCCGTGGACCAGGGACCCCAGGACAGGTAAGTGGCGCCCGCGAGCGAGCGCGCGGCGTGACAGATGGCCTATCAAGAATTGCAGATACCTTTCTCTGATCCATCCTGATACCGTCCTTGGACAAGATGAATCCCAGATATGGAACGTAGGTAATAATGTCTGCAATGAGGTGCATAGGATACCGGTCTCAGACAGTAACTTTGAGACCCCTATATTCAATACAAGGCCTGAATTCTGTGGTATCCCGTTTGGCAATGAAGAACTGAGAGGCCCCTGCAGGGGACCGAGACGGTCAAATAAGCCTGTTCTTTAGATTGGCGTCAAGATACTTGCGAAGAACCTCCTTCTCGCGGAGAGACAGAGAGAACATTCTGCCGAATGGTACTAATGCTTCCTGAACAAGGTCAATGGCACAATCCTCGGGTCTGTGCGGGGGTAGATCATGTATCTCCTTGTCTTATGAATACTTTGTCAAATTCTTTGAGCCTGGGTGGAATACAATGAACAGTGTGTGAGTTGGGTTTAACAGCTTGGAGAGTCACCGGTTTGTAGTGTAGTCTGCTTGCAGTAGGAGGAATGAAAACTGAGGATATTCTTAGTCCAATCCATGGTAGGGTTGTGTCTCCGCAACCATGCAATCCCCAGTATAACCGGGAAATGTGCAGCTCTAACAATGTCGAAAGTCATCTCCTCCGTGTGCTGTTGAATAGTGACCTGCAGGCTTTCCGTTGAGTGGGTGATAGGCCCAGACCTGAGAGGGGTACCATCTGCTCCTTCCACCTTTTGGTCTTCCTCTTTAGGCACCCGATGGATGCCTAGTTTGGTGGCCCAGAGAGTGTTCACGAAGTTGCCTGCAGCCCCACAGTCGATAAGAGCAAGAGTGTTAACTGTCTTGTTTCTCCAGGATAGATGTAGGGACACTACCATAATGCGGGAATCCTCAGAGATGCGTGAGGGAGCGATGGTCAAATTGACATAGGGACTTCCAGACTCACCCCGAACCGTGGTCCCACCTAGGTTCGATGTTGCCCGTTTCCCAAACTCCTGGGAGGCACCTCAGGGCAATTCTGTAGCAAGTGTGAAGAAGACCCACAATACATACATAGGCCTGAGTCCCTTTGGTGCTTCCTTTCTTAAGGAGTGAGCAGAGCTCTGGTGGTCCCGATCTGCATTGGTTCTTCCTTAGGCGGAGGCCCTGTCGTGGGTGCTACAGCAGGTGAGGCAGCCACAGACCAAGAGTTCCCTTGACTCTTTCTTTTTTCGCTTCTGCATTCCCCTAGTCTGTACTTGATCTGCAGAACCGTCAATAAAAGCTCCGGAAAGGAGGAGGGATGTGGAATCCTGGCCAGTTTGTCTTTTAAGTCTTCTTTGAGCCCTGAGCGAAAAATCACAAACTGGGCTTATTCTGGCCAACCTGCTTCCGTGGCTAAGCGTTTAAACAGCGTGATATAAGACAAAAGGTCCATATGTCCTTGCTGTACATCAAGCAACTCCTCACAGGCAGTAAATGAGACCTTTAGGCGTTCAAAGGCCTGCTTAAGTTTGTCCAGGAATGCTCCCTAATCCCGTAGTACTGGGTCATCGTTGTTAACTAGAGGGGTGGCCCAAGCCAGGGCATTACCAACCAAGTTGGAAACCGCCGAAGTCTGAGGCGTATGTGGTTGCTCGGAACGCAAAATGTACTTTACATGTCTCCAAATTCCTTCAGGCCTTTCGGAGAACCGTCGTACTTCCCAGAGGAAAGTGCCATTGGGGGAAGGTCCGTAGTGTGGGGATCCCTGCTAGATGCAAGTTGGCGTAACAGTGTTTTCAATCTTCAGATTTTGCACTTCCATAGTGAGTGACTGGAAAGCCGCTACAAGGTCCTGCATGTGCTCTACCTAGTGGTTTGTGATTGGCTGTCGGAATCGCTACTGTGCTCCAAGGTCAGACTCACCTCTACTCCTGAGCCGGGGGATTCCTCCACTGGAGGTTTCTTTGAGGGGATTGGGTCCTCCGACGTATTCCATATCTATGACATATAATCACCACAGCTGTGCTGCTTCGGAAAATCTTCGGCGTCTGCGTCCTGCGTCGATGACGTTGATACGCCGCCCTCGAGGATCTCCTCCGACTGCCGACGTCACTGGATGTTATAAGTAGGACGCACGACGCCCATAGCCTCAGTTCCTTTTTTTCCGCGAACGTGTTCGCTTTGGAGATCTCGGCGCACCTCGACTCTTTGGAGTTCCTGTTCTTTCTCGGTTCTTCGAACCTGTTCGTATTGCGAAGTATATTCTTCGTGAAGATGTCTACCTCGTCTTCCACCCTGCGTCCGGGCTTTAAGAAGTGCGGGGACTGTGGGTCCAAGATGTCGGTGACGGACTCGCACGACGCCTGCCTCTGGTGCCTCGGGGAGGCCCATGACATGGATGACTGTGTCAACTGCCAGTCGCTCACGTCCAAAGCCTTGCGGGAGCGCAAGAAGACGTTTTCGGTAGATAAGGTGGCCAAGCCATGGAAGTCGAGGTCTGCGGGGCTTTTCGACGGACGATTCGAGGGGCGACTCTCCGCATCGTCGTCGGAAGTCCAGTGGGTTACGGTCCCGGAGTCGGTCCCGCCCCGCCCCTCCTCTGCCTCTTCGAGGCACTCCCAGAAGTGCCGTCATCGGTCGCCTTCCCCGTCCTCATCCGAGGACCCCGCCCGTCGGCGGGTCGCTTATCCCAACAAGCATGCGACGCCGGAGGAATGGGCTTCCTTCGGGAAGAAAATGTTAGCGATTCTCGAATCGCAGGGCACTGGTCCGTCCGCGCCTCCGAGTGGGGTCGGTCGTGATCGGTCGAGAGACACCGCTCGCACGCCTTCGGGCTCGGGTGGTCGGCACGATTCGCGGGAGAGGTCCCGCTCGGACAAGGGGAATCGTTCTCGTCATGCCCGTTCCAGGTCCCGGTCCTCGACGCGCTCGAGACCGTGTGCACCTGTGGTGTTTTCGAGGAAGACGTCGACGCCGGTGGCACCGAGGTCGTCGACGGACTCTTTCGAGGCCCCGCCTTCGAAGAAGTTGTCGACGCCATCGGCACCCAGGCTGTCGAAAGACACGCTCAGGGCTCTGGCCTCGAGGCCTGTGTCCACACCGTCGATGCTGTCGGCGCCGCGTTTAGCGTCGACGCAGATTCACTCAACGCCTTTCGAGGCTGTTTCGACGGGGGTACCCCGGGGCTCGGTGGAACCCCCTAGAAAGGCTCTGGCCAAGGTCAAGCATGAATTTGTTGCACATTCTATGCCTTCTTACCGCCATCTTGAGTTTATTTCAGAGGTGGATGAGGGCTCTGATGATGGCATGGTTCCTGATACGGTGCCAGGTGAGATTCTCTCGGACCATAGCCAAATTGAGGACCTGAGGCAGTCCATGCACGATGCCAGTGGGCTGGACACCTCTCCGGAGGTGGAGTTCTGTAGGCCTGAGCCTGGCACTCATGCCGACTCCTCGTACCGGTGCCTTATGTCTAGGGTCACCGAGTACTTGGGATGGTCTGCTCCCCCAGGGGATTTTCTTCAGGATGACCTTACGGATATCCTCGACCAAGGTCCACCGACTGACCCGGTACTGCCGTTCCATATGGCTCTACAGAGGAGGGTGGCAGCGGCTTGGACTGCTCCAGAGAGTCTCCCGGCAGTGGGCAAGTCTTTGCCGCGAAAATACCGCCCAGCCAGTAGCGGCCCCTGCTACTTGACCAAGCACCCCACTCCGGAGAGTTGGGTGGTGCAGGCGGCTACGGCCCCGGCAAAGCAGGTGTCGTATCCTACCATCCCTCCTGATAGGGACGACAAGCGTTTTGACGGCTGGGCGAAGAAAGTGTTTTCTTCAGGGGGTATGGTGCTTCAGGCGGCCAACTCCGTATGTGCCTTGTCACGTTTCACGCACACTTTGTGGAACTGTGTTTCCTTAGCGGCTGAACATATTCCCGAAGGGGACGAATGGGATGGTTTCCTTGCCATGGTTCAGGATGGCAAGGATGCCATGTGTGAGGCAGTTCAGTCGGTTTTGGACATTGCAGATTGCGTCAGCCGGTCCATGGCGGCGAGCACCGTAATACTGTAACGCTCACCTGTCTCCCACGGGGGCGCTGGCCTGGTTCGCGCTGCTGTGACCTCGTCTAAGGTGATGCGCAGGGTTCGGAAGACGGACTGGACCGGGCCCCAGATCTGGCTTGTCTGACTTGCAGAAGTATCCTTCTGTAGGTAAGAATAGGGGGTTAACTGTCTGCGGGGTAATGCAATCGGCCTCCCATTTACCCCTCTCACCCTCCTCAAAACCCTGCTGTGCTTCCCCGTAGCGTCTCACCTTAGGGTCTGGAAGGACGAGCTCTCCATCCTGCTTCTGATGCAGGGGCGCGTTGGTATCCAGTTACGTCACTGGATTTTCGGATGGGTGAGAACCAAACTTGCTTGGCTTCCAGGTAAGTTTTTCTATAAGTGGTTCCCCTTGTGTCCATGCATTAATGTTCTAATGCTAGTGTCTTTTTCCCCATAGTGGCCGGGGTACGGAATGCCGGGGAACAGGCACCGGCCCAAGGTGAGCGGTGAATCCTTGTGGAAATCAGGTAAGTCTTTAATGAGTGTTTTGGTAATGTCTTTTCATTCACTCATTAACGCTGATGTCTTTTTCCCCTTAGGGGCTGGGGTCCGAAAATGCCTGGATGCGGCGCGGACCCGAAATGAAAAGGGAATGACCCAACAGGTAAGTCTTGACATGGAGTTTTAGCTTCCCTTTTCCCTTCTTTCTCTCACCTTTGTTCTTGTCTTTTTCTCCCTAGGCGCGGGGGCGCGACTGCGAATCCGGATGGTCGCTGCTGAACATGGAGGCGCCCTGTAAAGGTGAGTAGAATGCGGCGCTGCAGCGATCGATGCGATGTGCTTTTAAAAATAAATGTCTTCCTTTTCAGGATTGTCTCTGGGATGCAGATTTAGCAGGTGAGGCCTTTTCCTTCTTCTGTTCTCTTGTTCCCTTCCTTTGCAGGTGATTCAGGATGCTGGCAGGTGTGGCAGAAGTCAGGATGCAGGAGCAGACACGGTGAGCGTCCAGCTGCTAGATGCAGAACAACGCGAAGCACGTGTGGCTGATCGGGTGTGGTTTAAATAGCCTTGGAAGAAGTTCCTAGAATGTGTCCTTCCTCCAATCAGGTATGTATCCTTCCCCGACCACGCCCGGGTGGTAAATGAGTCCCACAGGTAAAGTAGTTCCTTTCAGGCCTCAAGGAGGCCGGGGTTCTGCAGCATGGTCTGCATCAGGTAAGTGCACCCACACACTTACATAATGAGCCTGGCGCCTATGGCGCCAGGACTGACTTTTTCTATGAGCCTGGCGCCATAGGCGCCAGGACGCTGTCCAAAGGGCCCCTATAAGGGGTTGCCGGGACCTTCCCCGGGGACTTGATGTCCGCTTTCGGGGACGCAGGGCCTGAGCCGGCTCCCCGGGAGCGGGCATCGTGACAAATACGCAGGTTTGCGTGGTTGCGGAAGTCGGGGTTTGCTCCTGATGTGCAGGCCTGGCTCCTCAACATGCCCTTTGACGGGGAACATCTTTTTGGCAGCAAGGCTGACGAGAGCCTTGAGAGGTTGCAGACTTCAAAAGTTGTTGGGAGCTGCAGTTCGCCAACCTCCGCCTTTTCGTCCTAGGGGACAGCAATGGAGGGGAGGTTCCTTTCGTTATTACTCATCCTTTGGTAAAGCGAGAGGAGCTGCCAGTCAAAGCGGCCACCGTAGGAGTGCCAGAGGTGGAAAACAAGGTACTCGAGGTGCCAAGGCCACTCGGGTTGTTGCCTCTTTGCCCTCAGGCAACGCCGCAGCCGCTACAGCTCAGTCATGAGGCCATGTCCCATGGTTCGCCGGTTGGGGGAAGGCTGGTGCAGCATCTTGTAGAGTGGCACGCCATTACTTCAGATGTGTGGGTTCTGGAGATCATAACCCACGGCTACTGTCTTCCTTTCCGGCAGAGGCCTCAAGACAATCCACCGGGGTATCTCTCTTTGAAGAGTCCGGATCCGCTCCTTGCGCAGGAAATTCAATCCCTGCTGGAGATAGGCGCCATAGAACTGGTGCCTGTAGCGGAGAGGAACAAGGGATGGTATTCCCCTTATTTTTTGATTTCCAAGAAAGACGGGGGGTTGAGACCCATCATGGACTTGCGCAGTTTGAACAGACTCCTCAGGAAGGACAAGTTCAAGATGGTTACTCTCTCTCAAGAACTCCAGGCCCTTCAACTTCAGGACTGGTTGGTGTCTCTCGACCTCAAGGATGCTTATTTTCACGTGCCGATACATCCAAAGCACAAGAAGTACCTGAGGTTCGCGGTTGCCGACTCGCACTTTCAGTTTCGAGTCTTTCCGTTCGGATTGACCTCCGCCCCGAGGGTCTTCACCAAGCTCATAGTAGTGGTGGCAGCGCACCTCAGGAAAGGGGGGATTCACGTCTACCCCTACCTGGACGATTGCTTGATCAGGGCACGCTCTCCCGAGCAAGTCCTGGATCATCTGTCAGTCACCTGCCACTCCCTCCACAAGCTGGACTTCTCCCTCAACTTAAAGAAGTCCCATTTGACGCCAACTCAGAGGCTCCAGTACATCGGAGCAGTGCTCGACACGTCCCTGGAGCAGTGTTTTCCTCCCCAGGTGAGGGCTCATCACATTCAGCAGATGGTGCACAAGTTTCAGCTTGCCCAGAGTCTCCCAGCGTTCAAGTTCTTGAGATTGCTCGGCCTCATGGCATCCTGCATTCTTCTGGTGCCAGAGGCCAGGTTGCGGATGAGATCTTTGCAATGGGCCCTCAAGCTCCAGTGGTCTCAGTCCTCCGGCAGGTTGTCGGACCCTGTTCAGGTGCCGTCCTCGGTCACCCAGGACCTTCTGTGGTGGGCCGTCGAAGACAATCTGATGAAGGGGACTCCATTATGGCTACCCTGGTCGGAGATGACGATCGTGAGGGACGCATCCCTCACGGGATGGGGAGCTCATGCCAATGAGTTGACAGTCAGCGGTCGTTGGTCTCCGTCGGAGTCCAGACTCCATATCAGTCTTTTGGAGCTGAGGGCCGTCAGGCTAGCCCTAAAGGCTTTTCTGCCGACTGTGCGAGGGAGGAATGTCCTGATCCTGACGGACAACACGGTGGCCATGCACTACCTCAACAAAAAGGGGGGGCAGGGTCACTTCCTCTGTGCAGGGAGGCGATGCAGCTCTGGTTCTGGGCAATCCAGCAGGAAGTTTCGATCTCGGCAGTTCATCTGGCCGGAGACGAAAACGAGACGGCGGACGCTCTGAGCAGGCAGAGCGCGATCTCTTACGAGTGGGAGTTGGCTCAGGAGATTCTCCTGGAGATCTTCGCCCTTTGGGGGACCCCTCAAGTGGATCTCTTCGCCTCCAGTGTCAACCGGAAGTGTGAGAGGTTCTGCTCGCGCGAATTTCCTCCAAAAGGAGCCTTAGGAGACACGTTCGTGGTGGAGTGGTCATTCCCACTGCTGTACACGTTTCCTCCAGTCCCCGTCATCCGCAAGTACTGCAGAGGTTACGGAGGTTCGGTTCCCGGATGATCCTCATTGCTCCGGCGTTGGCCCAGAGGACCTGGTACCCGGACCTTCTCGACTTGTACATCTGCCCTCCACTTAGTCTTCCCTACCGAGACGATCTGCTCACAAGGGAGGGGGGTCAGGTTCTCCATCCAGAGGTCAGATCCCTCAACCTTCACGCTTGGTTTCTGAAAGGTTGAGTTATAAGGATTGGGACCTCCCTGAAGACATGATGGAGGTGTTGCTCTTGGCCAGACGGCCAGCAACAAAGTGCCTATACCGTTGCCATTGGCGTAAGTTCTGCGACTGGTGCAGGGTTAAGAATGTGGATCCTTTTACATGTGACATTCCCATGGTTCTGTCTTTTTTGCTTTCTTTGACCACAGGGGCTTGCAAGTGGGTACCGTTAAAGGTTACCTGGCGGCGCTGTCCATATTTAAGCGCTCGTCTGAAGAGTGTTCCTTTTTTTTAAATTCCTTTAATTTCTCAGTTTCTGAAAGGGCTCACTAATGTGTTCCCTCCGTCACCTTTCCAGGTGCCCGGTTGGGATTTGAACCTTGTTCTCAAGTTTCTGATGGGTGCTCCGTTTGAGCCTTTGCATTCATGCCCTTTGAGACTGTTAACTCTTAAAACTGTATTTTTGGTTGCGGTCACTTCCGCTCTCGGAGTGCGTGAGTTACAGGCACTTTCAGTTAAGCCACCCTTCTCTGTGTTTCATAAAGACAGGGTATTCCTTAGAGTTCGTCCTTCCTTTCTTCCGAAGGTGGTGTCGGAATTTCATTTAGGCCAGAAGGTTGTTCTGCCGGCGTTTTATCTTCCTCCACATCCTGGTAACGAAGAGGAGAGGCTCCATAGGCTTGATCCTAGGAGAGCGTTAAGCTTTTATATTTCACGCTTGTCCCGGGTCAGAGTGAACAATCAACTCTTCATTGGTTACACGGGAAAGCGTCTACCTCTACTGCCCTACAGAGAGGTGTTCCTATTCGTAACATCTGTGATGCAGCCACCTGGGCTTCGGTACATACTTTTGTGCGTCACTACTCCCTCGATTCCATCCGTGGGCAGGATCTGGCCTTTCGCAAGGCGGTCCTTTACTCCGCAATTTGATTAGGCATTCTAAATTTCTGTTTTCTAAATTCTTTTCCCACCTCCTTGCATTGGTACTGCTTTGGGAGTCTGTCGTAGATATGGAATACGTCGGAGGACCCAATTCCTTTGAAGAACAAGTTACTCTCTTACCTGGTAACTTTCTTTCGATGGGATGGTCCGACGACGTATTCCATTTCGCTCCCTCCCTGCCTTCCTCGCTACAGAATTGCTTATGCGATTGCAGCTTACGTTTCCACAAGGCTTTTTGTGTTAGACTGGTAGTAGACTGTCTCGGGAAATAACTACAACTTAGGCTACGGGCGTCGTGCGTCCTACTTATAACATCCAGTGACGTCGGCCGTCGGAGGAGGTCCTCGAGGGCGGCGTATCGACGTCATCGACGCAGGACGCAGACGCCGAAGATTTTCCAAAGCAGCACAGCTGTGGTGATTATCTGTCATAGAAATGGAATACGTCGTCGGACCATCCCATCGAAATAACGTCACCAAGTAAGAGAGTAACTTGTTCTTCTTTCCTCTGTGTCTTAAGTCGGATTTCTTTTTATGAAGGTATGGTCTGCCGCGGAATGATGCCACTATGGTCAGCGGGAAGACCCGGCGACCAGTGGCCCCAGTTCTGCAGTAGCCAGAAGGGGAAAAAGCCTTGTGTTGTGCAAAAAAAACCTGGGTATCCTCTTGCTGTGTGGTTTTGCTTCTCCTCAATAGCGTACAAGTAGTAACCCGACACAGGTCCACGATAGATCCAGAGATGTCTGTGAGGGGTCGAGTCCGTATCCTCGGGAGGAAGCAACAGAGGTGGATACCCACAGAAGAGCGAACAAAGAGATTGCAAGGTGAGTGTATAATAAGAGGCAAAGGCTTGAGGCTGGGAAAGGGAAAGAGTGGAAAAGAACCGCAGCGCAGAAATAGAAGCGAGCGGGCCGAGTCCCAGAGAGAGAGAGAGAGCCTGTGAGAGAGCTCAGACGAGAGGCAGAAGCCGCCCGTAGCCAGAAGAGGAGAGAAAAAGGGAAACACGAGAGGATAAGAGAGAATGACTGCCAGAGGGCCGAGAATGAAAGGGAAAGCATGCTTACCTAAGCCAAGGGAGATGACAAAGCGTGGCAACAAAAGCGGAAAAAACAGCACAGTTGCAACGCGACCGCTGCCGGTCTGGGAATGGCTAAGAGCTCCCGGTGGCGGCCATGTTAGTAAAGACTAGACCGCTAATCGGCGTTGGGGAAGAACGTAATGGCACATCTTAATGGCAGACACGTTTCCATCGGTCCCATAGATGCCTATAGAATAGAAGTATGACAACCAGTCCCTCCTGAAGAACAAGAATGACAAAGAAAGTTGCTATTATTGTGGAGCCATAGGCCATTCAGTGAACAGTTGTCGTAAAAAAACGTGAATCTAATTAGGCTCGCTTTCAACGTAAGGGCACAAGTGAGCCCACTTGAATTCCCCACTCATGAACAACCTCCCCTCACACCTCTTACTAACCACCTCTATATAGAAGTCACCCTCCATACCACACCCCAGACGTCCCTCACCACCAGAGCTTTAATAGATTGTAGAGCCACAGGCAATTTTGTGGACACCTCCTATTCCCATCATCAGGGGTGGACACTTTACAAAAAAGAAGTAACCGAAAACATTCAGTCCATAGATGGATCTCCGTTAACATCAGGGACCATTTCACATCAAACTGGAGTGTTTAGGATGATTTATACATTTTACCATGAACTCATCACGTTCAATATCATTGACGTCCCATACTTTCAAATTGTTTTAGGAATGCCCTGGTTAATCGAACACAACCCCTACATAGATTGGGGTATCAAAAATCCAATCCTACTATTGTGCAGAATTTTGCCACCTTGAATCGGGGATAGACGCAGTCCCGAAACCAAAGCTATCCCGCGAACCAGCAAGAACCCACACCATAGCAGCCACAGTTACAGTTCCTATAGAATACTCAGATTTCATGGATGTATTTGATGCCAAAGAAGCAGACGTGTTACATCCTCATCGAATCTATGATTCCCAAATTGAATTGGTGCCAAACACTGTGATCCCTTATGGGAAAGCCTATGCACTCACCCATAAAGAGAATCGATTCCTAGACACCTACATCACAGACAATCTAGTTAAAGGTTTCATTCGACCCTCCAAATCACTTATCCTGAAAAAAGATTGGGAATAACTCGGACCCGGTATAGACTACAGACGAATGACATCACCATAAAAAACAGGTACCCTCTGCCTCTAATTCCAGTACTTATTGATGAAGTCCAAGGAGCAAATATCTACACTAAACTGTATTTAAGAGGTGCCTATAATTTGATAAGAATCCGAACCAGATTAGGCCACTACAAATACATGGTAATGCTGTTTGGGCTCTGTAACACGCCAGCTGTCTTTCAATTTTTTATAAATTACATATTTAAAGATATCTTGGATAAATATGTGGTCATATACCCGGATGATATTTTAGTCTACTGAAGTACCTGTGAGCTTCATGTACAAAATGCAAGAGAAGTCCTGCAACGGTTGCGACAACACCGATTATATGCCAAATTGTGTAAATGTTCATTTAATCAAGAATCGGTTTCCTTCATAGGTCATGTTCTTTCCCTGAATGGTGTTGACATGGATCAAGACAAGATCAAAGGTATCCAGAACTGGGCCATTCCACGGAATATCAAAGAACTCCAACGATTCTTAGGCTTTGCTAAACATTACAGGAGATTCATTCAAGACTACTCAAAGAAAACCTTGGCATTAAACAAACGCCTCAAGAAAGGGATTCCCTATCATTGGCATATACCCGCAGAAAAAGCCTTCAACCTGCTTAAAACCGCCTTCACTAGTGCACCAGTGCTCAGACTCCCAAAGGAAAATGGTCCCTATGTTGTGGAAACAGATGCTTCCAACTATGCTCTCAGAGCCATTTTATCACAGAGACACCCAAGAATTAAATCCAGTAGCCTACCATTCACAAAAACTCAACACATCCGAAATCAACTATACGATATTCGATAAGGAACTTCTGGCCATTCGAGATGCATTCCTCCAATGAAGACAGTTGGCCTCATTACGAGGTTGGAGGCAGCCATGGAGCTATTAGCTCCATGGGTGCCTCCAAAACCCTTCCAACTCCGCCCTGGTGAATGGAGCAATTACCGGTCCATTCCGAGGTCGGAGGGACCGGTAATTCCCCATTCACCAGGCCCATTCCCCATTCCCATTTGAGCCCCCATAGGGCCCAATGGGAATGGGGAAGGCGCTAATAACGGTACCGCAAATTGCGGTACCGTTAATAGCTCTAGAGTCCCTTTGCGGGACCTGTCCTTAATGCCTGCAAAAACCAGGTGTTAAGGAAGGACCTGCAAAGGGAACTCGTAGTAGGGAGGTAGGGATTACCGGCGCCGGTGCCATTACCGGTGCCGGTAATCCCTTACCTCCCACCTCGTAATGAGGCCCAGTATCTAGAAGGGGTGCTCTTTCCTATTACTGTTATCACAGATCACAGGAATTTGGGCTTTCTCAAAATGGCTAAAAGCACAAACCAAAGACAGACCTGTTGGGTACATTTGTTTAGTAGTTTTAATTTCGTTGTCACTTTAAAACCAGGGAAACTGAACCCCAAATCAGATGCCCTTTCCACAAGTTTTTCAGAACCCATAGTCTCTGAGCATCAAGGACTACCTTTCGTACTTCCTGAAACGATACTGGGTGCAGCTGTTTCACAACAGATTGCTGAATTTGTAGACGCCACCTGGGAATCCTACCTAGAACCATATATCATGCCATTTTTACAAACAGACAATCATCAAGACATTGACGGATTAATTTGTCACGACAAACAACTCTGGGTCCCCAGGTTGACTGAACAACAGCGAATTCACACCTGGTGCCATGACAGCCCTCTCGCAGGCCACTATGGACAGAAGACGACACCGGACTTAGTACAAAGATACTTTTGGTGGGAAGGAATGGGACCAGACGTCAAGTAATACGTCAATGAATGTGACGTCTGTCAAAGGGCAAAAAGCCTATGTCACAAGCCAGTCAGGTTGTTACACCCCCTTTACAATCCTGCTTACCTGTGGCACTCCATTAGTATGGATTTCGTTACAGATCTCTATGCATTGCACGGATACAATACCATTTGAACGGCAGTCGACACTTTTACAAAAATGGGGCATTTTGAACCCATGATCGAATTACCCTCGGCTGCAGAGCTAGCATATGTCTTTCCGTACCATCTTCCGACTATATGGGTTACCAGAAGTCATAGTCACAGGTCGAGGAACACAATTCGTTTCACACTTCTGGAAGAACATGCACATACATTTAGGAGTGAATCTATATCCATCTACTGCCTACCAAAGCAACAAACAAACGTAGATTATACACCAGAACCAGGAGCAATACTTCAGTTGCTATTGTGGTCAACAAGAACAAGGATGGGCAAACTGCTTACTTTTGGCTGAATTCACATCAAATAATTCCATTCACTCATCCACTGGATTGTCCCCTTTCTTTAGCTGTTCAGTTTGTCATCCATTAATCGTCCTTTTGAATACCATCACTACTTCACCTGTTCCACAGCCGACAAATGGGTCAAGAAAATACAACAAGAGTAAGAAATCATCTTAAACAATCTACAACAGAGTTAAGTCCACGGTCAGACCAATGCCAATCGACATAGGATCAAGGGGCCAGATTACCAGATAGGATAAATAGTATGCCTATCCACCAAAAACCTGAAGGTACAAGGAATTTCATTGGACCATACGTCATTGACAAAGTGATTAACCGAGTGGACATGAAACTAAAATTCCCTACACACATCAAGGTCCATCCAGTATTCCATGTCTCATTACTATAACTCTGTCAACAGAATGAAAAACTTGCTGCCTACAACAAACCATCTCCAGTGACCATTCAGTCAGAAGAAGAATATGAGGTGACCCAGATTATCGATTCTCGGTGGCAAAAGAACAAGTTATATTACCTACTAGATTGGAAAGGGTATGGCCCGGAGGATTGTACATGGGAACCCTCCTCAAACATCCATGCTCCGAACCTCCTTCAGGCATTCCATGCAGAACAACCTACCAAACCAGTTTCCCAGGCAGCTTCTAAAAGGGGACCTACTGTTAAGAACACCCCCACCGTAGGTCTGAAATCACTGCAGCAGCCCAGACAGAAAGTGACAAGGACCCACACATGTGGGCAGACACTCCCACCTATCCTGGGCTCCTCACTCCCGATTTAGGAGACACCATGGTTGTCTCGGAGAACAGAGGGCGATCTCCTCCCCGAAAGGGCACAAACGTGGAAACGACCGCAGCGTGCTAGAACCTGGCGCCTGTATCCAAGATGGCGGATATGGGGATGGCACCAGGCTGGGAACAGTTCTCCCATGCCAAAGTCCCACTCACGAACCGGAAGTCCCAGAAGTACTTCTGGGTCACGATTATAAAGATCAGATGCACAAGAAAACGGGCGGCCAATCAACTTCTTAAGTGGACTCTATGCCTTGCGGTCCTCACTGAGTACTTTCCTCACGCTTCATGTCTGATACAGATCCCGCCCTCTCTCGCTCTCTCCCTTTCTTTCTTTTTCTCTCTCTCGCCCTTTCTCTTTCTCCCACTTTCTCCTTTTTTCTTTTTCTCCCTCCCCACCTTCATCTGATATTCATCTTCTCCTTCATTCTCCCAAGCTTACCTTTCTTTTCTCCCTCAGTTTACCTTCTTTGCTTCTCTCATCCAGCCACCTCCAAAAGAGTCTCCTTTTTCCCCTCCTGCATTTTCCTTCTCTTTTCCTCTGTTCTTTCCAAACTCCCACATTACCAAGACCGTCTGCTTGACTTTTATATTCTCTTAACACTGCCTAGGGGTGGTTGTTTGAGCTAGGAGTTTCTGGTGTGTCTGTGTATTCTGGAACCAGGGTTTGTGATTGGATTGTTTCCTCCTGGGTGGTCATTCATCAATGTTAATGTTTCTTTAGGGTCTTCGCTTGCCTCTCTATTAACCAAGCCTCCTTCGAGGCTGGTCGTTGGGCTATGGGTTTTTCATGCGTGTGTATTTTAGAGCCTGGGTTTGTGATCGGGCTGGGCTTCTTCCTGTGTGGTCTTTCCTGTTTGTGTTTCTAGCCCTGCCCCTCGCCTCCTGCAAACTGAGCCTTCTTAGAGGCCTGAAAGCCATCTTGAACCTTTAGGCCAGGTGAGTGATCGAAGCGATTGTCTGTCGGTCTCTGGTCCCTGAAAGCTCCTCGCCTGTATTTTCTATACCTGAACAGTGATGTATGTATGAGTGAGGATTTCAAGTCACGCTATGAAAGCGTGCCTTTTGGGTTCTTGTCCTGTGGAGCCTTTCTCCCCACAGATGTTGCTCATGCTGCTCTAAAGGCATAGCCTACCCTAATGGGACATGCTCTTGTTGGGCCCTTGTGACATGTTCCTAGCAAGCTAACTGGTTAGGTAAACCAGGGAATCTTTCACATGATTGTCCAAGATCCTGCAGGTACCTTGGTCAATCGATCCCTATCATTCAGAGCAAAGCAGGGCACTTTGTCACAGTATGTGGTATATAAACAACATCTGTGGATCAGCAGGTCAATTGAAAGCCCAGGCTAAGCAGACAGGGGAAAAGCCTGCCCTGGCCTGTTTTCTTTATGGGGTTCTCTGACATTCAGGCCACATTCTGAGACAGCAGACAGCTGGCTCTCACATCTGGTGCTGGATCTAAGAAACAAAGGCAACGCAATGGCCAGATTGGAAAGATATTTGCAAGCCCTCTGTGAGGGGTCAGTAATGTCAGACTCACAACTGTGTTTAGTTCTCTCAAGGTTTGACTTTTTATTTTAAACAAAATTAGAAAATAAACCCTAACTAAGCCTACTCTACCAGGGGATTCCCTACCTAGTCTAGGATCTAAGGAAAAGCCTCCTAGCATACACAAAACAAACCCTCACAATAAACAACAGAATAATTCAAAGAAACATAAAAACAACATAGATGAAATGTTACCAAATGACCAGTGTCTTGGATGACTTGTACTTGATCTGGGCAGATTTTGCTCCCCAGGAATGTCCCAAAGTCAATTTCTTCCAAGACAAAGAAAGTCTTAAATCAAGTCTTGAAAATTTCCAAAGAAACAAAAGTTCACTCAAATAAAAATCCACTAGTAACGGTTCCTTCTTCACTTGATGAAAAGATTCCCTTTCCAAGTTCCACAAAGAAAACAGCACCAATGGTATTCATGTATAACCTCCTTCCAGGAAAGAATAGGTAAAGTTAAAGGCAAAAGTACTTAGCAAAACCTCTTCTTCTTGCAACTTCTGCAGCGCCGTTATGTAGTTTGTCAGGATGCTTCTTTTAGCAACTCCCTTCTGCCAATGATACTGTGAGAGCAGACTGCCTTTCCCCACAGTTGACTTCTGTTTCTACTACATTCAACTGATATAGTTCTGACAAATGTATTGACAACCACAGTTCTACTGCTGCTGCGGTGACTTTAGAATTTTGGGCAACTTCAACAAGACTCTTCGACCTCCACAGGTTGGCAAGGCACTCTTCTCTCTTGTATGGCAAGAAAGGGCAGGCTCTTTGCCTTTCCTTTACGTCTTTGGCTCCCAAACTGCTTTTTCTCAACTTGAACAGTCACAGCTCTGTATTTGAGGACTATGGGGTTAGAACAGCTTCAGTGACTTCAAGATAATGGTGTTCAGTTGTTATGCCCATGGGCTGTGGCGCATAATAAATAAATAAATAAATGAGCTGGTTTCACTGTAACAGGGTTTGGTCTACTGGCTTGGATAATACGTGTTCTTCGTTTAGCTTCAGCCATGTCTACAACTTCTACTTCAGTGTTCAATATGTAACAAGAAGCAGGTTTTAACATTGGACTGCCACTTCAAAAGATGCACGTTCCTTCCTTTCGATCCGTGTTACACTTCAAAGGGGGAAGGGAAACATAGTTTAATGCGCAACCTCTGCTGATGTTAAATGAGCTTGTAAGATTGCAGGGGAAAGTCGAGTTCTGCTGCATAACGTTTATCAGCAACGTTCCCCTCTTTCATGGGAGACACGTGGCCCCTCGGCAACCGGTTACATCTAACAATGAGGAAAATAGGTGCTTTCTCTACACGCGGCTTCAGCTTTGTTAGTATAAGCACAGGATACAATTCCAACATTTACTCTCTTTTATTATGTACGGGAGTATAAATTAAGCTGGTTACAGTTAGCAGCAAGGTATTCCTGATGATTTGGAGTACGGAGCTTCCCTCTACCGACTCCACAATCACAAATGCTGCGGGCTGCTTCTGCTTCCTAGCTTGGTTTCTCCTACTGCTACTGGAACTCCTGGGTCCCACACCCCTCTGCTGCACAGGTTTCTCCGATACGGCCTCATTAACTGAGCGTCTTCCTCTCTCCAGCTCCCCTCGGCTTACTTCTGCATTTGGGCCTTGGGTGGATGCATAACTTGAGCTCTGCATTCGCATCAATTTAGGCACACCTGGAAAGACTGCTTCTTTTTCCCAGCCTCTTCCAATGCTTCCACAGCCAAACAGGGTTTGTGAGTACAGGATCAACTCAGAGCCTGCAGGTGAAATCTGCTTTTCATCTGCTCAGACGTGCCTTCCGTGGTCACTTTTCCTTGTGAATTGCACACCTTCTGCTACTGCTGACCTTCCATCTCCTGTTCCAGCATTTTTCTACTGATCCTTCCTGTTGCAGCCTTTTATGCCCCTCAGATGGGTTAATTGGCTTCAGGTACAAGCCCTTAAGACTAATTGCCTGCCTGGCCAAAATGTATTAGATCTGCCTGTCCATGTCTCCTGCATGCCTCCTTAGCCCTCTTGTTCGCCACAGTCCCTGGGAGATTCTGGGATATGCAGTCCATTTTACTGAAATTAAGTTTCTTTACTTCTTTAAAATGGCAAAAGGCCATCCGAAGTGTGGGGTTACAGGGAAAGCTAAAAAGGGGTTCCTCCCAGTCTTCCTGGTCTGACTCCCCTCTCATGTGATCCTCCCGCAGTACACCACCCTCAGGGTCGGGATCAGAGAGCGCCTCCCTTCCCCTGGCCACATGAGAATGGTCCCAGACCAGGTTCCTGGGGGCAATCCCGTTGGATTCTCCATACCTGTCAGTGAGCCCCATTATCATGACACCTAACCTCAAGATTGCAGACTGAGTTTTTGATAGTTCTGGATATGTCGACCAAAGAGGAGGCTGACCCAAAATCAGTCATTGACTCATTACACCCGAGAGATAAAGTAAATACTGATGAGGAGGAAGTCAAACTAGCATTGCTTTCTAAGGATCAATCATTAAGTACTGTACAAGTAGGAAACCAATCGCAATCAACCAAAAAAGCCACAACAACTCCACTTGAGTAGGAAGATGATAGAGAGGATGTCATTGTTGGGACTTATGTGCACTTTTTGATATAATTTACCAACTGCATTTTTGGTGGCCTGTGCATAGACAGTTTTGAGAAATAGCTTTTTCATGTTTAAGGAAGATTACTTTCTCCAACGCAAGGGTACAGCGACAGTCTGTACTTTTGCCCCAAATCTAGCTATCCTGCATATGGCATTATTTGAAGAAATGTTTGCGAATCCTTTCTTATATTCAATCTCTAAATACCGGAGGTATATTGATGATATTTTCTTCATTTGGACTGGTACAGCAGGGCACTATGTGAATGTGTAGCCTGGATTAACAATTTGGACCCGATTTACATTTTACCTTTGACTACTCAAATTCCAATATTTCATTTTTGGATTTAAAAATATTTATTTGAACACAATGGGACCCTTGAAAATGAATTGTTTTGCAAAAGTAGTGAAAGGAATATCACATTAATTTTTTTGAGCCAACATCCTTAAAATTTGCTTAACAATATTCCATACAGGATGTTTGTGCGCCTTCGTCGCAGCTGTACCTCGCTGGTTAATTTCAATAAACTTGCAGAAAAAGATGTCATAAAGGAAGGGGCTATCTAAATAGAATGGTACGCCACTGTCTTGAGAGGCAGAAATGCTGATTGACACGCCTTGCTAATATCCACATTGAAAGATAAAAATGCTGACAAATTGGTTTGTGCCACCACCTATTGCCAGCCAGTCGAGGTTCCGTCCTGAAAAACTGGAGGGTCCTGTCCTCTGTGGACTTAAAATTGGAAAAACTATTGTTTGTGTTTAAGAAAGGGCATAGTCTTAAACAGCTTGACTAGAGCAAGCTGAAAAGACTATAGACCAATAGTAAGAATTGGAGATGTTTTTTCAACAACCTGTGGTGGGCCATTACTCTTGCACCCTGTGCATAGCATGTAAATCCTCTTTGAAAATCCAATCCTTTCAATATGGGGAAAGAACTTGTGAATTGCGACGTTCACCACATGCAAGACCAAAAATTTGGTGTATGGGATTTTTTGTCCATGTAAAAAACTATATGTGGGAAAACAATGCTCTAAATTCCGCAACATAGTCCATAATGCACCATTTGTGTCACACTTCGTAGATCCTTGGCCATGACGTTTCAGAATTGAGATGGTTCTGTATTGAGAAATTTCATAACATTACAGAAAGTGGAATGGCTAATAAATTGAATTACAAAGAATGCCTTTGGATTTTTCTACTAAAATCACTCCAGAATGGTCTCAAGTCTGTTGAAGATTGGGAATGGGGTGGTTAGAAAGGATTGTCGTCTCAGTGAATTTGTCTTTCGAGTTTCATTTTTAATTGCTTAAGGACAATTTATCCTGCTTCATGTGGAGTATATTTGTTGCATTCTGTTCTCTCTTTGGCTGGTGCTTTTGCCTTGCCCTTTGTTGTCTTAAGGAGTGTGGAACAACACCCTGTCATCTCCTTTGGATAAGTCTGCCAATGTTGGCTGTCTGTCAGTAACTTTTCATACCCACATGAGTGAAGAGAATTATTACTCAGCCGCAATAGCAGGGTGCATATTACACCCCTGCTATTCAGTTTCTGCGCCATATTCGTCAGACTTTATTTGAGGTACATATTACCATCGGGTTTCAGTAATCCTATGTGCCTCGCCTTCTCCAAGATGGTGCTCAGGATAGTGAATCCCTGATCCTTTTCTTTTCCATTATGGAGAGTCTGTCTCATGTATGCAGGTGCTCTAGTTAATTTTCCGTTTGACATCGGTATTCCCATTTCGCCTGGAGAGATACGGATAGCCTTGGTGCAGTGCTAATCAAAATGAAATAGGAGGTAATCGGGCCAGCATTTTTGTCCTTGGGTCCTTTGTGTTGTAAAACTGACAGCTTTTATCAGCACTCTCTTTGTCAGGTTTCTGACTGGGCATTTATTTACACAGCGGCTTGTTTTAGTGCAGACTGACAGCCACAATTGTTGAGGCAACCTGCATCATTGCAGCAACAGCATTGCTTTCGCTGGCCATTTGGTGGGTCGCATGATTTTACTTGCAGTGTCAGTCAACCAAAAATTGTGTATGAGTCACAGCCCTGATATACCTCCAAATGTGTGTGTTCTCTTGCAGCCTACAATAATGGTTGATTTGTTTATTCCAACTTTAGTGGTATCCTGAGTGGTGGGGCCACCAAGTATGCTGGTTGGGCACATTTTTTATGTGGATGAACTCCAGTGTTGCGATTCTTTGAGGTATTCCTGCTGGAAAATCTGACACTATTTGTGAAGCTAGTATACAAAAAGGATTTTCACTCACATCTTAGTGGTTGGTTGGTGTATTATGCACTGGTGAGGGACTGGTGTTGATTGTGATGGCAACTATGCACATATAGCTCCATGGTTAGGTGGTGGTTATTTTCATTTGGTGGGGTTCCATGACCTTTTTGCATCTGAAGTTGATGACCCTTTGTTTTCTTTGAACAGGCTCCCTAATATTCTGTGCCTGGTGTTCTGTTTAACTGGTTGTATGTGGATTAGATGACCCAGATTGTAAGTAAATATAGGTTGCATTAAATATTCGGTGTGTTTTAATACTACATTACGCAGTTAGCTGTGCATGAATTTGAAAGTGTTTCTATGTGTTTCTGTTTTTAGATCTACTAATTCCCATGATGAAGACGTTTTAGAATCATGTTTTCAATGTCGAAACCGGTCGGTGCTTTCTTTTGGAGTAGCTGGAAGGCAACATTAGCAAAAGTGAGCGACTGCAGTCTTCTCCTGCCTGCATATCAAATTATATAATTTCCAATCTATTTTTCCTTGGCTTTATTGTTTAATTCACTATTTTCCTTTGTTATAATTGTTTCTGAACACCGTTTTATTGAGTGCATGGTTTAAATGTGTATGTGGATGGATTGAATGTGTTGTATGGGTTGAATGAATTGATTTCTTGAATGAATAATTGCATTGTGTTATTGTTTGTATCTTTCATGAACTTTTAGAAATATAAATAAAAAATACATTTTTATTTTTGAGTCAATTATTAAAATGTATTGCTAATCCATTCTTTCAAATTTCGATTTTTAAGAAAATACGCTACTTGGTATCGGCCTGGCATTAACAACACACAGGCCTTCCAGTTGGGGATTTCAATAAACAAAGATTTGCTCAGTGCTACCACTGTGTCATTCATCACAACAGCCTTGTTGAGAAATAGGATGGCATTACGGGAAGCAGAAATTGCGTGGGGGAAAGGGTGGCGCTGTAGCAACGGAAGGAAGGTGCAGTGCTGAGTTCCCATCAAGAAGAACACCCAAATAGTCTGTGTAAGAGAAGTACGACAAATCTGGACAATTCATCCCTTCTCCCCAAATGGGAGCCACCACCTGTAAGGCTAGGGAGGGAAGCCCGCTAAACAAGACCATCCCTAGGGGGATCTGGGTAAGTGGAACTTCACTGGGAGTGAATCCCCTTTTGGGGACAAGGACTCCCATTCCAATACATAACCCCCAGTCCAAACCACACGTTCTGCCTATATGGATGTTGGAAAGACTTGGGTATCTCCTGCTAGGACTATAACCAACGTAGACCCTTTTTTTCACTTTAGTGGCTTCAGGAGATGCTGAATGTTGCCTGAATGACATAATCCAGGAAGATGGACACAATTATTTTTGTTCTGATAACGTGCATAAGAGCAGAGCAGACTGAGAATGGAGGAGAGACTTCTTCGGAGGGAGGAAAGTAATCGTTATGCAGCAGCGAGCCTCTGTAGTGACAATGTCCTGGAGCGGCGGAGCCACACCGAACCACGGAACCAGCAGTGGTGTGGCAGAAGTGAGACCCGCTAGCTGGAGGATGAATGGCAGGTGCTCTGACCAAGCCAGAGGCTCCAATCATGAGAATAGATACAACGGGAAGGCAACCGTGTTCTCTGGTGGCACAACCACTGAAGAGCAGTGTGGGCTGGGCTCCCAGCAACCGATGCAGAGACCACAGAAATGAAAGGACCCTGGGTGCCTGAGCTCCACCAGGGCAAGTTCCTTTGCTGCTGAGACAAGTTTGTTGGGGAAGAGGACACTACCAAAGTGTGGATGCCAGTGAGGGCTATGAACGTTGGTTTCTAGGATTGCTGAAACCGAAAAAGGTATGAGTGTCAAAGAGAATGGAACAGGCACACAACCCAGGTAAAATAGAGTGAAAGATATACAAACACTGTATATCAAAGCTGGAAAAGGTACCATCAGCACGAAAACTTAAGAGAACCAAACAGTGAAAGATATATGTTTGCCTTATACCAAGGCTGGGAAAGCCGACAAAAATTTGAGGAACCAATAACGACGGATGGGCATTGATCCAAAATGGAACATAGGGCAAGGAGTATGAATTCTCTGAAACAAGGCTAACCAAGCCCATTAGTTAACAGAAACCTGCAATACCCAAGCAGGCAGATGCCGTAATAGTGTGATGGAGAACAAATACACCTACCAAAGAGTCACAGGACTTTGGGGAGTCCCAGTGCCACAAAGGTGGGATACAGAAAAGTGCCTTTTAAGCGATTCTGGAGGCATTTGAACACTTGAAACAAAACTGAGAGAAACATAATATAAGACTTTTCTAAGGGGAGAGCAAAAATCATTCAGAGGATATTTGTATTTTTAACCAACAAACTCTAAGAACAAGTCCTTGGCGAGTTGGGTCAGGCAGAAGCCCATACAGAGGCTATCGCGCAAGCCTCCTCTTTTCCTTTTAATTAGGTTTTCTAAAGTGGTAGGGCCAGTTAGTTAATTAGGGTTTGGACTCTGGGCTATTTATTTTGGACTTCGATGAGCATCCTTAGTTTTGTGCTAGACAGTAGGGAACTTCACTCATAGCGAGACAGCCAGACAGGCATTTTTCTTTTAATTTAAATAAACAAACTTTAACCATGACCCACTGTAGTCCGAGTCCTCCTTCCCTTCTTCTGGTTCGCCTTAGATGCAAAAAGCAAGATGATTGGATCCATAGCTGGTGGGAAGCTAGGACCAGAGTGCAGGCGAGCTGGAGAAGCCTGTGACCCATAGCTCTAAGCCTAGTATTTACAGGAATATGATATGCTTTACGACAAGCAAATTAAGAAAAAGAGAAAACTACCTGGGATCGACGGGTCAGACCCTGGTGGAACTAACAAATCCAGCCGCCCACATAAAGGAAAACCTGCTGGAGGATAGACCTAGGGAGACGGTTAATAAATTCCACCCTGAATTACCCTGTGTCAAGGCAGGAAGGAATACCTTCAGGCTTTAGTGTGCTTTATCCACTCCGGATCTTCAGGATTACA
Organism: Ambystoma mexicanum; assembly: GCF_040938575.1. Taxonomy (NCBI): domain Eukaryota; kingdom Metazoa; phylum Chordata; class Amphibia; order Caudata; family Ambystomatidae; genus Ambystoma; species Ambystoma mexicanum. Next base: position 82,595,322 of record NC_090936.1, read on the forward strand.
TCGCATCCATCACTGCGAATGCATTGACATTGAATTTTTACAATGTATATCCAACTCAACCCTCCATCTATTCTTTTTGCTGAAATTCGTTCTAAAAGATGCAATAAAATCATACCTGCTGTGATGGTCTGCGATTTAACGGGGGGATACCATCATTCCAACGTTAAGAGAGTGTAAGGTCTTATCTAGGTAGCTGCATGAGGCTGCTGCCTTATCCCTTTGGGGCAAAGGCAAGATGACATCAGCACCTAGACAAGTCAGGACCACAACTGGGCCAAGTCTAAATTTGCAAGCATTTTGAAACATTTGTGCAGTGGCACTCCACTCTGTTATTGAGTTGGCTGAACACTGTTTTGGGCAGATAGACTAAAATAAGGATGGTCTTGTGACCTCTCATTCTTTGGGAATAGAGTTGAGACTAGGGAAGAACTTTGAACCTCAGGCATTTAAACTAGGTACTGTAAGGAAGGCATGGCATCAACGGTAAAATTGACCCAAGTGACCACAGTTCAAGGGTGTTTATTGAACTTCAAAAAGGGTATGATAAACATATCTAAACCTAAAGCTACAGATGGGAGAAAGCTGCGACCATCAAATAATAATAACGTAGTCCTAGTGGTGTTTTGACAAAATAAAAGGGGCAATACTAAAAAACCTATTGCCAATCCTTACCTCTAAATACAAATGTGTGCAGAAATAATGTTGTGAAAAAGAAAAGTGTTCAAAATGATATGTCAGGTCTTCAGGCCGTTGGCCTCCCTTCCCCATGTTTTCACCACGGGACAAGGCAGTACACTTGAGCATAGCACAGTCTCTGGCTTCTCCAGCACGAGGCTACAGTTCACTCATCGGCATCACGGCCTCCGGAGAGTAAATCTCCTTGCTTCTCAAAGTCTTTTCACTCAAAGGGGCTAATGCAACAAAAATAGACAACAAGTTGTTTTCTTTTCTTGGTTTTCACAAGTATTCACATCGGGTGATTGACTATCCACCCCGGATCCCCCTCAACCAGGCTCAGATCCTTTTAACATAAGGTTCTGCACAGGCTTCCCTCTGTCGGGCTCGAGCCTGTCTTTCACCTTTCACTTTATCGCACGATGTCCGTAGGTTCTTCCTTTTCGGGTGACTCACGGTTCACCCCCGATCCCCCTCTGCGGGGCACAGATCCCCTATACACAATTAGTCTCCCTCAGCTGTGCTCAGACCAATGTCAATTTTTTTTTTATTGTAATATTTTGTTAGTTTGACTTAAAAAAAAATACAAACTTTTTATTACATTTCACAGCATTAGTCCAAATGACCTTAATCCAAACTAAGATTGAATTTGACAGGTCGTCGTTTCAGTTTACTCAAAAATGTACTCAAGAGTTTGTGCAAAACCTCATTTTGCGTGTAAAACAGTCCAAAAAGTGAACTACTGCACAGGTCAACCTTGTGTTTGATCCTGCAATTAAATAGCTCCACCATTCTTGCATATTGTTATTTATTGGAGCAAAAATTGCAAGATGCAGCGACCTTTGAGGTATGATGGCAGTACACTATGTTATTTAATGTTTTGCTGATTCAGCTGCACTGTTACAATATCTGCATTGATTATCTGCTGTTTCTGGATCATGCTTCATTAACAGTATAGCTTTAGTCTTATAGAGATTGAAGCGCAGTCGCATGAATTGGTTTTGATGATAGCGAGAGGGAAATTTACAAAGGTACTTTGGAGTCTCATCCAACCCATGTGTCGAGGTTCCGAGATCTTGTATAGATTTTAAAATCTTTCGCTTCTCATTGTTTCGTATCCAATTCCAGCGTCGCAGATTTGTTTTAACTTTTTGCGGCATTTTAATACAAGATCATCTGTTAAATCTGCATCTTTCATGACTGTAAGCAGTTTCTGTTCCCACTTGTTTATTAAGTCGGATGTATAAACATTCAGTCTTTTTTGTAGAATTTCATAAGGGCCTGCTGGTTGTGCGATTCTCATTTTACACCACATTATAATTGACTTCCACAGAACTGTACCATATAATGAGTATATGCCTAATTTGTAGCGAATCATTGATATGGGTAGATTCTTGGGTAAATTCAGGATTTTACGCCAGAATTTTCCGTCTAATTTACACCATATGTCAGCTGGCAAATTCCATCCTGCTTCACTGCCGAATGTAATAGCCGGTACTACTTTTTGCAAGTAAAATGACAATATCGGTTTTAATGTGAATTTACCATATGCGACATGAAATTTGAGTCCTTGTAGGGCAAACATAGACATTCTAACATGTAGATCTTCAATGCAGTGCCATTCTGGTACACCTAGGTAACGGATATAGTTTGTTATTTCAAGTTTTCCCTGATTTAGGTGCCAGTCAAATGTTCTTTTTCGGGTCTTCATACCATTATCGATTGCCGTAATCTTTGATTTCTTGGTATTGATGATTAAGTCATTGATGTTGCAGTAACTTTGAAAGGCATCAAGAGATCGTTGTAACCCAATTTGTGTAGTATCTAGCAGGACGATGTTGTCCGCATATATGACCCAAGAGACATGGTTATTATTTATCTTTGGCGGAAAGGTCCTCGGTTGCAACAGGGCTTTAGGAAGATCTGATATAAAAAGTTTAAACAAAAGTGCAGCTAATGGGCATCCTTGTTTAACTCCTCTCTTTGTGTGGATTAAATTGGAGAGGTCACCATTTGCATTCAATCTTACACGACAGGATGTGTTAGTATGAAGTGCCATGATGGGATGTATTAGCTCTAATGGGCAAGCCCATGATAGGAGCTTTTTCCAAAGTTTCTGGCGATTAATCGTATCAAAGGCCTGTTTTAGGTCTATGAATGCGAAAAACAGATTTTTATTATTCTTCATGGATTCAAGTTTGATGGTATTTAAGATAGTTAAGGTTAGCTCTACACCAACTCCTTTCGTGAAATCTGTTTGTCGCTTGTCGATCACTTTTGCGTGTTCCGCCCAATTTGCCAATTTATTTTGTAGGAATGCTGCAAACACTTTTCCGATGGTATCAAGGAGCGTAATTGGTCGGTAATTTGATCGATCGTTTTGGTCGCCTCTTTTAAATATGGGAACGATTATAGCTGTTCTCCATGACTCCGGTAGGATTTTACTTGCTGTGATCCTCTTGAATAATGTGGCGATGAACTTTGCCCATGACAGCGTATTTAATTTTAGCATTGCATTTGAAATACCGTCAGGTCCAGATGCTCTGGTGTTATTTAGTTTCTGAATTGCCTGTTGATTGTCTTCCTGTGTTTCCACTATGTTCCAATTGGAGGCAACTTTATGATCCGGCATGGAATTTATACTGGTACTTATGTCGAATGCTTTTGAATAATAGGAAACCCATCTCTCGTCGTTTACGCCATTGGCCATGTCGTATGCCGCTTTTATTTTGCCTGTATTAATAATTTCCCATAACGCTCTGGTGTCTTTGCGTATTATGAGGTGTAACATCCTTTCGGCTTGTTCTTGATTTCTAGTGGTGTTGAACGCTTTGAGCCAGTTTCTGTACCGTTGTCGCCTTTTCTTCATTAAAACTTTGTAATTCTTATTTTTTTCTCTTTTTAGTGTTAATAGATCCTTACGCAATAACTTTTTTTCTTGACATAAAGTTAAGCTAAAGGGATGTTTGTTGGATTTTTGTTGATTCTTATAGTTTATGTTCGCCGCTCTAAACTGTATCATCAGCGAGCTATAATTTATAGTTCCTATTGAAGCGCGAGATGCAATATATTTGTCTGTAAAGGTGCTCAATTGCTTTGCGGTGATTCTCAACCTCGAACCGGCATTGTTAGTTGTTATCTCTTCTGTATATTTGGCATCAAAGCTAGGTTTTTCATTCTCGTGCCAAACCATTAGTAAAGCGTCATGATCGCTTCTTGTGGTTTGTACAGTTGTCAAGCTTGAGATTTTTTCTTTTAGATTTTTTGACACCCAGATGTAGTCAAGGGTCTTTGAGCTTGTACCACGATGCCAAGTGGCTGAGGCCGGGATATCACCATGGGTGCATCCATTCAACATTGTGCACTCTTGCCATCAATTCCTGTGACCATCGCTCGCCTCTATTTGTTGCCTCATTACCTGTTCAACTATTCGTTGAATATGAAGGGTTCGGCTCATTAAACCACGAATAGTTAAAATCACCACAAACGATAATGGCTGGATCAGTGAATGTAATTAAGCATTCGTCAATTGCTGCCGTGACCGATGTTATCAGATCTTTTTGATGGATCATCGCTGGGTTCCAGTAGACATTTATTATCAATAAATGCTGCACGGCGTCGTGGTTGGTCTTTGGAAGTTTTACTGTGGTAGCCTGAGTGAACATATTCATGTTCACAGTCTTTAAAACGGTCCATTTTAGGTTGTTTTTAATCATCGTAATTAAGCCTGAAAATGGACGACCAAACATATTCTTTCCTGCCAGATTAAACATGATAGTATATCCATCGCTAACTGGTTTCTCCCGCATTCATGTTTCCTGCAGACATAGTATCGAACATTGATCTAGTTCTGTCCATTTTTCTTCAAATAAATGTGCCAAGCCTCTTGTATTCCAAGAGGCTAGACAATGAATTGATCTCCTATCAACGGTCGTATCCTAGTAAACATTCTTGTTGTGCACTTGAGATGTCCATCGTAACTTTGTAAGGCCTGTTGGAGCAGACACAATGTTGGCTCTCAACTGGGCTCGTGAGACAATTTGTTTAGATTAATTGTTCTGTTGGTCGTTCTGGCTCCTTTTAGAATCATTTTGCTGACTTATGTTGTCTTCAAGATGTCAAAGACGAAGAACATCAGATCATTTTTTGCCTCAAGTATTTGTTTAGCAGTGAGTTTCGATTTGAGGTGAAGGATAACCCAATCTAGGCGCTCCTCTGATATATATTCAACGACCGCAATGTCATCAGATTCAGTTGTACGCAATGACGGAATGCTATGTAGGAGCTTAATGATGTTACTACGGTTTATATTCACCTCATTTTTTTTCATTTAGAATATTATCAATTTGTATTTTCCAAGTAGTCTTATATGGCAGCTTATCAAAGTCCTGCGAGATAACTTTGTTTTGTCGTATGACTTTAGACTTTTGCGCTAATGTCTGTTTCGGGTTTAAATTTAAGGACCAAGTTTGGCCTTTGGTCGTTGCCGTTCTTTCTAGAGTAATATCATTCCTGTTGGTTCTATTTGTCTCAGATGCGACGATTACTCTTGCCTGTCCGTTGTTTTCTGCATCGCGACATGAGATTATTTTTCTCGTTAATTTAGCAGATTTATCATGTACTGGCTTTTCTGAGGTGTTTACGCGAAGATGGAGTCCCTCATCTACCAAGGTAGAATCCTCATCGCCTTCTTCAACGGAGTACGTCGAGTGGTCACATAGATCTATCAAGGACTCAACCTCATCGTCGTCTGCTTCTTGTGACTCATCTCTCGTTCTTTTAAGGCACTGCGCGACGACCGGGGCCGTTTCAGTATCGTTGGAGCGAACATTTGAAATGGTCCCTTTTGTCGCCACTCGTTTGAAAATGCTTCTTTTGGGCGGGATTGAGATGTTCCTTATGAACTTTTTTGCTTCATTAGGGTGTGATATCTTTGCTGTCGGTCCACTTCTTCCAGAACCAGACTTTGCTTTTGTTTTAGCTCCTGGGGTTACGATGGATCTATCTGTAGCTTTTATCGTCTTTGCGGATTTTAGAGAATCCACATGCAGCCGTTTAGTCGACTTTACACTTGCCTCTTGTTCTGTATTTGTTTTTAAAGTGCTTGAAGATTCATTGATTGTAGTGTTTTTATCCATGCCCCTCGATAACAGGGTGACCGACTTATACAAGTTTAATCGGTTAGCATCTTTAGTCGTGGGACCTGAGACTACTAAATCAGTCACGGGAGCCGTATCGCTCTGACCAGAAGACTGAACAAGGGGATAAGCATTGCCGGTTATAGTCAGTTCTGAGAGCGAGCTTGCGCTGCTGGTGGCGTTTCCAGTAAGCGGCATGTCTGCATTCACTGCGTCGGCTTCCAGGTGCGCCGCAAGCAGCTCTAGATCTGTAATCTCACATGGAGAATCGTACGGACGATCGCTTGCATCGACATACACCGAAGGTGAGGGAAGAAATGGCACACTCAGTGAGGTCTTTGTGTCGTGTAGACCGCAAACTAATACGGTCTGTGTCTTGCTCGAGCTGACTGAGCATGCCAAACCACTGGTTTGTAATGCCTCTGCATCGAGTGTGATATGTGCGGCTTGTAAGTCAATAATGTCCGTGATGTCCGCCTTCTTTAATACGACTGACGTTAAAGCTGATAGCAATGGAAATGCAGATGAAATGTTTACAGAGGAAAAATTAGGTAATTCGAGCATTAGATTGCTGCTTTCCTCCGCTTCGGGCTCGATACCTTGGTTCCTACGGTGTTGCAGGGATTTATGCCGTGTCTGGGGGCCCAGCGGCGTTGGGGGGAGCTGTATCGGTGTGTGGGAAGCACCCGGCATACCTCGTGTCATTCTGTCGGAGCAGACCGAGGCTGCCGGCGCGGACTGGGGCAGACTGGAGCTCACTGTCGAACTCTGCGCCACGCTCTGTGATATTTAAAGGTAGTTGTTACAATTAAAGGGATATTAGCCAATTTTGTGAACACAGCGTTCAAACAGTAGCAGCAGCACCTCTGGCAGACACAGACTGGGCAGACTGGAACTCACTGCCGAACTCCGCGTATCGAAGACTTAAGAATGTGCACAGGCTTTGGCTTGACCTGTTGCAGGACCACTTCGATTTCACAATTCTTTCTTTTAACGTTTGCACCCTTTTGGTTAGATACCTAACAGAGACTTTCAAATGAGCACCCACGTGATGGCAGACCACTCTGTCTACAGTATCGTATTTTAGCTTCAAAGTTCACATACTCATCTGCTGTCTTAATCTTCTTCATACAATGTTGCCGCTTGCAACCTTGATTTCCACACAGACCGGTCTGGTATCAGTCTACCCAACTCACTGGCTGTGCTGACTTCACTGGTGCTGCTTTGTTGTAGGAGCCAAGTACAGTCCCACAGCAGGAAATGCTTCGGCCTGCCTTGACTATCGATGCGGGAGAGCCCCGAGTACCTCCGACACACAATGCAGGATTCCTTAGCTTTAATTCCAGGTCTTACATTTCCTACTATTGAAGGCTCATGAAAGATGCAGTTTGTCGGTGAAAAGGTCAAGGGTATTTCCCTCCTTGCAATCCTCTTCGGTCTTGCCGTCTTCTGCCTTGTATTAAACTACCATCTTGGAACTGCTGCTTTCTCGTGTGCTTGCCTTGCTCAGATTGTGCGTTTGTGCTCCTCCTTTTATCCTTGTGGTGAAGTGTGATGGAAGTCAGGTGTGTGTAATGATCAGTAATTGCCTGACGCTGCCTGACCACTGTAGTGGCACATGTCCGGTATGCAGCTCAGGCGTTAGTCCATTTTCCCTCACAGTGAGTTGTCCGTGAGAAATGGTTCGGTTCGGAAAAGGGGGGATGGGCTTGAGTCCCTACATATCCTAGGATGGGGGTAAAGGTATTACAGGAAAGGTGATACCGCATCTTGCGGTCCGGTGTTCCACTTCCACTCCCCGAAGACTCCCCAGCCAGGTGATCCTCCTGCACTGGTTGTTAGGCAGAATCCTGTGCAGTGCCCTTAGGGACCACTACACCTGATTAAGACTACAGGTGGCAATACAAGTTTTAACTTTGGTACACGCCCGTACTACTAAGTTATAGTGGTAGCAGTAGCAGAGCAGCCAGGCTTATTTCAAGAGTATATGAGCAGTAGCAGAGATTACACAGAGGGACCACAATTACTTTGACTCAAGCAAACACTGACTCAAGGTTTCAGGTAACAAATATAAGTACATTTATTTTTAAACCATCAGTTATAAACACAACACCTCTAATTAAACTTTAAACAAAACCACACGTTAAATATACTACAACTAACCATTTCATTTTGTACAGTAAGTCTCAAGGTAAGTACCCTGTGTTTGAATGAACCAGTGTTATGACCAAAACACGATACCGCGGATACGGTTGCGATCACTTTTTGACAGTTCGGTCTACTAAATAAATGCGTATCCGTGACATGAAATTGTACCGGGGCAAAAACACACTTGGCACCTGAGATACCCAGAGGGAGTTGGAGGCAAAAATCACAGGCAATATTTAGGTTAGGCAGACAGTATCGAGAAACACTCAGAAACAGGAGTTCAAAAGTCAAAGGGTTGGAGCCAGGTTTAGATGACACCAGAGGCCTATGCCGAAGATCACACTGTTAGACAGTTCACGATTCCGTGTAGCCAAAAAGTACTTGGATATTGTCAATGTTCGGAAGCAAAAGTTATAAGAAGGAGGGAAGACAAGGACGAGCTTTGAGGATGAAGAAAAGGGATTCACCCAGTTTCCTCGAGTAGAACACAGTACCTTATTTCCACGATGCAGCTGGTGCCCTGGCATTTGTTCCTGTTGGTTTCCCGCAGACCCACGATTCCTGGAGCTTCGTTGTGAAGGAGGACGTCTAAGGGGGTCTGCACCGCACATGGATGAGGCCGACAGCAGCGACAACGCAAAGGTGTGCTCCTTAAAAACAGGAGAGGCTCATCAGTTGGCTATCCGGACCACTACAGCAGTGTGCAGAGATTTCGACCACGGCGGAGATCTCTGGCTGAAGAAGATGAGCTGGTTATCTCCACCAGGCTCAAGGGAAGAAGATCCGGAGTGGATCTTCTCTTAGTCATCGAAGGGTAGATAGCTCAGGACTGCAGCAGGGCTTCACCGGGATGGGGTAGTTGCAGCAGCCGTCGTTCTCTCCACTTCTCCTCGGTTCCTTGTAGTTCCAGAGGCGACTCTGACTTCTAGACCAAGAGACCTGCCTTTTATGCGCCAAACCCCCATTCACACAATCACGCAGCAGGGGGGTTGTCCGGCCGGAACAACCACCTCAGCCAATCCTGGCAAAGTGCGACTTGGGCTTCCTAGGATACCCTGTGCAAGGGGTGAATACACCCCTTCCCCACATTCAGTCTACCTAGACACCCAGGCGCCAAGAGGAGGGCTTCTCTGCAGAAGCCCGCCAAAAGACGGTGAACAAAGAAGGCGAACCTAGTTTGCCGCGCAAAGTAAAAACACAAGAAGGACTTTAACAAAAAGAAATGGCCAATAAACCCAACCAGAGCCAAAAGAAAGACGATTTGGTCAAGCGGGTTTATGTTCGAGGCTAATATAATAGCCAAGAATAGTACCACATTTATCTAATATAATCGCGGTAGAAAAGTTAGGGTAGATACCACTGCCACCAGCCAAGTCTAAATGTTAAAAGAGCAAAGCAAGGCTCAGGGAGGTACAGACAGGAAAGGGGTACCGATTAGCCCTTTCCAATACTCCATGTAAGATGGGGTGTACTGGGTCTGTGGTAAAAATGACTATGTAAAGTAAAAGTCAACTTTACCTTTCTCTGGGGGACAGTAGTCAGCCACAGCGAAATGGAGGTAGAGGGAAGTCTAAAAGACAATCCTGGGTTACTACCCCAAAGGTGCTGTGTAACCCATACAAGAACAGGGGCATTGAAGTGGTGTGCTCCAGTGCCCAAGATCACACAATGAGTAACAACACATAGGCCAAAACACATGTAAGAGTGGAAAAAGGATGTACACTCTTACCAGGTGGAAAAAAATAAACTCCAGAAATCCAGCAAAGCTGCTGGGGGACTCACTAGGTGAGGGAAATTAGCCCTAGAAGGAGAATTCTCCCTAACACTGGTCCACCCCCAGGAACTGGATACAAAAGCGATGGCCGTGTCCTGACCACCTGGATGACAGATCCCCTGGGACTAGCAGGTGAGACACCTTCAGGTTTCTAGTACTGCTGCTACCGTACAATGTTTTGCTTTGAAATGTCTCCTATTGAATTACTCATGTTCTTTTTCCTTTCTTAAATATGTTCCTTTTACTTATTAATGAAATAATAATTTAATTTTGTTACTATTTATTCTGAACAGAACTCCGAACCTGTTTTTTGTCCTTTCCCATAACCGTTCTTTTAACATATTAATGAAATAATGCAATTCTATTATTATGTTTATTAATTGTGTATTAATGGTGAAAAAAAGTTTAATATTAAACCATATCACTAATAAAAAAAAGAAAATGTACCCATATTCTGTAGGCCGTGCACCAAACCATTCTTAAGGAACCAAATTTGGCTTTATCAAAGATTTACAACCTTTGACCAAAGAACAAACCTTTTAGACCCTGGGAGGGGGAGGATTGTTGAGGCTCAACATACTCCTGCTTTCCCAGGAGCAAAAAAAAGTTTTCTGTGAAACCCTCAAACTAGTGAGTGCGTTTTTGTCTTATTCCTTCTCATGCAAGAGACTTAGGCATTATGTTGCAGGTTTTTCTTACTGTGAAGTGTAATAACTTTTATGTTTTTGTCAGCATCCTTGTACAGAAAAATGAGCGGAAAGGCCAGCCATCTGCACAAGATGTTGCCATACACGTCTGTCCCTCACTGGAATGGGGTAAGTTATTTTTTTTAACTTACATTTTGTAAACTTTTTAAATTAATAGTCAAGTAAATGATTGCTGTTGCAAAACTATTTCTGTCTTTGTCAGATTACTCAAAGTATGAAATGTGTTGCTGTATATCTGGTACCAGTAGAGGCGTCACTTACGGAAACACTGAGTCTCACTTGCAACTTCCAGTATATAGTTGACCCAGTGGTTGATGCAGGAGCTTTTCTCCAGCATTGGATCTTTCATAGATTCACATGCTGTGAATATTCCCGATTGTCAGTCTGTGAATTCCCAGTTAGTTACATATTAATTCCTTTCCTAAGGAAAAACATTTGACACCGTGAGTGTCCTACCCACATAGTTGTGGGTGCGTTTGGTCCCTACCAATAGGACATCAAGTGTATTGCTCTGCCCCAGCAGCTTCCCCTCAGATTTCAACCGTCTTCTTAGCTGGTAGGAATCCTTGTGTTCTTCTCTAATCTTCAACCTGTGACTACGGAACAAGCGACGATCCTTCAGCATCAACAAGGAATATGCAAACCATCAGATCACAAAAATCCTTGTTTAGAGCCTGTGGTAGGTGCAGCCTAAAACATGTCTATGAAGGGGACAGACATCTAGACTGTATATACTGCCTTTACCCATATCAATTGTCAGAGGACTGCGAGATCTGTCAGGGTTTCTCTCAAAAAACCCTCAAGGACAGAAAGCGTCGCCTAATCTGCTGGCTGAATGAGGGGGTCTTATCCTGTGTCAGAGGCAGGCTTTTCAAGGAGTGGGAGAGCTACCCCTCCACCTAAAAAATGGTTGCCATCCAGCCATAAATCCATGTCAAAAGAACGACCTTTGAAAAAACAGAAGACTCAGCCTACTCAAGGTGGGTGAAATAGTTGACCAGCCAAGCAACCCCGGTCTCCCTCTCAGAAGAAACCGGTCCGCAAATAAACGGTCGTAGGAGAAATCGATGACAGCAACGATGACCAAAACTGGATCATCGTTGTCCAAGTCTCACACAAGCAAGTCTTTGCGACTGACTTCGATTTTCCGCTCGTCGTCGAGAGCAACCTCACTGACGAAAGACAAACATAATGACAAGTCATCCACGAAAACTCCCTTGCCGATGAAGAAAAAACACTGTTCGTCGTCAGAGTCCCATTCTCCCAGAGAGGGACATAGGTCCACTTCCGGACAGGAATCGTCGACGGCCCACTCCTCAATGATGAAATCGGGGCATCACTCGTTGGCGGTCCTCTCGTCAATGAGAAAACATCAGGCCAGTATTCTAAAACACTACACCCCTACCTGTGAACGGCTCTTTCCACGGTTTCAACAACGGAACATCCTGACCAGCCTATCACACAGCTACAGGGAGAAAGCCTGCCCTCCTGTGCTAAAGGAATCCTTAGAACCTCAACAGAGGACCCTACAGACTTTGCACGGTCTGTTGGGCCAACTGAACGCCAGGCTACCACTGCCTGAACCTCAGGCGATGCCTCAACAGAGTGGTGACCAAATTGCGCCAATTCAACAAGCCCAAACGATTCAATGAAGGGATCAGGGGCACTCGTCCCGAGACCACGCCAAATGCCCACGTTCAGCGCACAGGTCTCAATCCCCACCCAGACCCCCTCCTCCACATAGGGGTAGTCCGCTGGTAGGCGATCAAGCAGAAAGGGTGCTGGTGGATTTGGATCAGGACACAGATCCAAGGGATACAGACTCTTCCACCACATCTTACTCCCATCATCATGATACTTGGGATACAGCTGATGCAGACCAGGACACGCGAAGAAGTCCGGCACAGCCTTCCCCACCAGACGACATTGGTGGTTTCCACGCCATGGTTTCAAAGGCGTGCCAAGAATTTGGGTTAACACCGGTAGAGGCAAAGAAAGACTGTTTTCTTTTTGATCATATGGAAAACCGCTGGAAAGCTGTGTTTGCTATATCCATTCTGGACTGCGTGTGGCAAGAGGGGTTGTGAACCCTGAAGCACCCTTTCACAGAGCCCGCAGTCAAAGGTAGATTATGTTAAATGTTAAAAGCACCGGACACGACCCCTAAGCGTCTCACCTCTCAGCCCTCCCCTGAGTCTATAGTGTCAGCGGCTCCTACTCGCAAAGCACGTTCGCAGCACAAATGCGCCACACCCCCGATAAACGAGGGCAGGAAAATAGATGTGTTCGCCAAAAAGATACTCCCCATCGAGGCAACAACAGTTAAAGCGCCCAACGCCCTAGCCATAGTATAACGCTATGACTGCGAAATGTGGCACCGGCTAGCTCCCATCCTTGAGCATTTACCCGAACAGCAACGAAAGGAGGCCATGTACGCGAGAGCGAGGAATCCTCTAACCATAGCATAAATATTGCAGTGGACCTCGCAGAGACTGGGTTTAAACAGATTGGTAATGGGGTAGTCCTGCGTAGGCAATGCTGGCTACGCTGCACCAACTTTAGGCAGGAGGTGCAACTTAAGGTCGTGGACGAGCCATTCATGGGCAAAAATGTTTGGGGGACAAAATTGACGAGGCTCTTAAGACCATGAAGGCATATTCCGATACCACACAATCACTAACTTCCTTACAAGGCAGAAAGTCTTTTTGGCCTTTTCAGGGAGCCTCCGGTCAAACCAGGTTGTCTTCAACAAAAGATTCGAAGGGGTATGCGAGATCCGGCTACTACTTCCAGGGATATAAAAGAAGCTATCAGTCTTTTCAACGCTCCAGAGACTACCGCCAACCGCAACGCAAACGTGGCTCATCCACTTCGCAGAGGGGTAGGCAGAACAAGTCCCAGCAATGACTGCCCCAAGGACGCACCGGTTGGAGGAAATGTGGTGCTTTACATTGACAGGTGGCGATCGATAACAGAGGACAGATGGGTGCTAGATGCCATCCAACACGTCCATCTGTTAGAATTCAAGCGCAAACAAAAACTCATACCTCCCGTAACATTGTCACATCCTCATCAACGGATCCTTCAACAAGAGGTGCATCAAATGTTAGCCAAAAAAGCTATAGAAAAGGTTTCCCCCACAATTGTTGGGAAAAGGAGTATTCTCAAGGTACTTCGTAGTAAAAAAAAGCCGGACGTAAAGTCACGTCCCATCCTGGAATTAAGGAAATTAAACAAAAACATCAAGAGACAAAAATTCAAAATGGTCAAATTACAGGACCTCATAAAAGCAATTGAGCCGCACGAACATCTAGCGGCATAGGACTTAAAAGACGCCTACTTTTACATTCCAATTCACCGCAGGCACCGACAGTACCTTAGGTTCAAGGTCGGAGAGAAGCATTACCAATTCCGAGTCCTCCCTTTTGGCCTCAAATCAGCCCCCAGGACTTTCACTAAATGCCTAGCTCCAGTGGCAGCTTTCCTCAGAAATCAGGGCCACAACGTCTATCCAGATCTAGACAACTGGTTGGTCAGGGCCCCAACACAACAGGAAATAGCAACTTCACTGGCGCAGACAGAGACTCTACTCCAACAGTTAGGATTTGCAATCAACTACACCAAAGCCTGCGTAATGCCATCCAAAGGTTTGGTATTCCTGGGTACACATTTCTCCATGGCACAAAGCCTAGTCAAACCCTAAGCCGACAGAGTACACAGGTTGATGTCTATGGCACGCTCATTCACCCCGAACAAACATCTCCCAGTGCGCAGAACCATGTTGAGACCATGTTGTCTTGCATTCCACTAATACCCTATTGCAGGCTATGCATGCGACCAGCACAACAGTTCCTGGCAACCAAGTGGTCACAAACCTAAGGTCCCTGGGGAGACAAAATCACCATCACACCTGCGCTAACACAATCCCATGAATGGCAGCTTCACAGCAGCCAAATCAACAAAATCTTCACAGCATGGGGCCAACCTCTGCTGGACTTCTACGCCACAACATCCAACAAACGGTGCAAAATTCACAAGCAAGCTACCAAACCCAATCTCGCAGGGGGACGCATACTCATTCCCTTGGACCAACGTCTTTGCATACTCGTTCCCTCCCATGCCATTGATCAGGAAGATGATCCAAATAATCCAGAGATACCCTTGCAAAATAATCCTAGTGGCACCATACTGGCCCAGACAAACTTGTCTTTCTGACCTCCTCCAACTATCGGTGGACAACCCAATCCATCTTGGAGCCCAAGCTGATCTCCTGTCTCAGAACAACGGTGCAATCCTACATCACGACCCACGCTTCCTCAAGCTGACAGCATGGCTCCTGATGACTCCGAATTCAGCTTCCTAGACATCCGCAAGAATGCCAACGCATACTGGCGGAAGCTAAGGCCCCTCCCACTAACGGGTCATACAACCAAAAGTGGAAAAGGCTTTGCACATGGTGTTCCCAGCAGTCCAACCTGCAACCACTGACCATACAACCGCAACAGGTGCTGCCATACCTACTGAAGCTAGCAATGTAAGGTCTTAATATCTCTTTCGCAAAGGTATACCTGGCAGCAATCTCCAGGTTCACCAGAAAGAGAGGGAGACCGCCCCTTTACAGCGACCGACTACACAAACATTTTCTAAATGGTCTCTTCCGCTCCTTTCCCGCCGGTATGGAGCCTAAACCTGGTCCTAGCCAGCCTCAAAAAAACGCTCTTTAAACCTCTCTCTTTTGGGCACATCAAGTTTGTGACTTGGAAGTTGGCCTTCTTAGTCACTATTACGTCCTCCAGATGGGTCTCGGAGCTACAAGCATTAGTAGTGGACCGTCCATACATCAGTTTTGCAAGGGACAAGGTGATCCTCTCCACCAATCCCCACTTTATTCTTAAAGTGCCGTTTGAGTTCCACAAAAACGCAACTATCACACTGCCTACCTTCTTCAGAAACTCCAACACCCCAGCGGAGAGAGCATCCTGTTCTGGCTGACTTCTACAACCTCTCCTTCGCCACTGGAGTCTTCCCTTCCCCCTGAAGCACTCCCTTGTGCACTCTCCTCTTAAAAAACCCCTGCCTGCCCCTCCTGCCCGACTAACTATCGCCCCATCTACATCAGTCCATTTCTGGGCGAACTCCTGCAAAAGCTGGCCATCTCCCAGCTTAATCTTCACACTGAATCTGTTGGTTATCTCCATGATCATCAGTCTGGCTTCAGAGCTGCCAGAAGCACAGAAATTGCTCCCCTGAACATCTGTGAAGACCTGCTCTCCAACCTTGACTCTAACACCCCGTGTGTCCTCATATTACTTGATCTCTCTTGTGCCTTTGACACGGTCAACCATGCCATCCTGCTAAACCGTCTCCGTGATAACCTGGGTATCACTGATCAGGCCCTGGATTGGCTGACTTCTTTCATCGCTGATCGACCCTCCCAGGTCCAACCTGGGTCTTTCCTCTCCTATATCTCTACCTGTGGTGTTCCCCAGGGGTCTAACCTCTCTCCCTGGCTGTACAACCAATACCTAGTACTTCTTGCCCAATGCATTTCCGCTCTCTGCCCCAACTTTCAGTGCTATGCGGATGACACCCAATTCATTTTCAGGCTCCCTTCCGCCTCCTCCTCTTCTCTCATCTCTGACTGTCTGCTATCCAAGAGTGGTGCGCCACCAGCGATCTCTGCCTTAATGCCATTATGACAGAGATTCTCCATATCGGTACACCTACTCCCTCCTTTCCTGTCACTCTCTGGCCGGCCTCTCTTGGTCCTCCTCCTGCTCCCACCTGTGAGGCTAAAAACCTCAGGGTCATCTTCGACTCCACACTCTCCTTCTCTCCTCACATCTCTGACGTCTCTAAGAGGTCACAATCCCAGGTGCACCTCCTTAGAGGTATTCTTCCTTCCCTCTCCTCCCCCAGAAGCTCACTGTGCCCAGAGCTCTGGTTCTCTCTAGGCTGGACTACTGCAACAGCCTCTTTCTAAATCTATCTGCCTCTACTCTCCGCCCTCTACAACTCATCCAAAACAGGACTGCAAGACTTGACCTTGGCCTCAGGTCCAGGGATTGTATCTCTCCAGGACTGAAATCTCTGCACTGGCTCCCAGTGGTGGTGAGGACTAAGTTAAAAACCCTCTGCATTGTCCACAAGGCCTTCTGGGGCCTGGGGCCTCCATACCTTCAACTCTCTCTTCCTAAATATCTTCCTTCTCAAGCTCTTTGCTCATCTGCCTCCAACTCCCTCAGGGTCAGTCGCTTCTCCAAGCAACAAGTTGGTGGTAGATCTCTCTTTTCTGCTGGGGCCTCCCTCTGGAACAGCCTCCCTGCCTCGCTGAAACTTGAGGAGAACCATCTCTGGTTCCGGAAGCACCTCAAGACCTTCCTCTTTGCTTCTGCTTTCTCCCCTCCTCTCCCCTGCTGATCTCCTTGCTGAACCTGCACTGGTTACCTGGCTACCCTATGATCTCAGGACCAGGTCTCCTCCCTGCCAGTTGCACGCCTGCACTGCCCCCTTGGCAATACTTGGACTCTGTGACATTTTCTGTATCCCTAGAGCCCCTACCTGCACTAGATACCTGATGTCTGCACTTACCCTTTCTCTTGCCACCAGCTGGCTGCACTTTTATTTATTGTCTTTATTTATTTCTTTATTTATATTACTGTTTATCCTATGCACTGCACTGCCCCCGCCCTCTTCCCCACGCACTTTTCCCCTTCCCCCCTCCCCTGCACTTGCACAATCTAAATGCCACCAAGCCTAGTAAGATCGTTGTCTGTCTTCCCTCTGTTCCCTCTCCCTTGCCTCGTCACGCCTTGAAATACTTTTGTATTGGTGCGTTATAAATGCCATATCATGATATCATTGCACTCCCTGGATGTCAAAAGGGCGTTGAAATATTACCTGGACCGGACCATATCCTTCAGAGCAGTAAAACTGCTCTTAATCACTTTCAGACCCTCAAACAAAGGGAAACTATCCCAAGGAAGGCGATCGGAAGCTGGGTATCCTCTACTATTTATTTCTGCCATGCAAAGGCCAAGGCCACTGCAGACTAGAGCCAGGCCACATTCCACAAGAGCTGCAGTCGCCTCGGCAGTTCTCTGGTCTGGAGTGCCCATCAAACACATTTGCCAGATAGCAACGTGGGTAGTGCCTCACACCTTCACAAGCCACTATTGTCTGCAGCTGCAGCACGCAGAGGACACACAAATTGGACGAGCAGTCCTTCAACGGCTGTTCCAGTATGCTAAGGCCTGCAGCTTCCCGGTTATCGGAGCCAAATACTGGAATGCCATGCCCCTGGAGCTAAGAGTAGACCCATCGCTGTGGTCCTTCCGTAGAACTCTTAAAACCTGGCTCTTTAGCCAAGATGCCCAATAACTAACTTCACGCCTGGAGAATTGATAGGGAAATTGTTATCTAACATAATGCAATTCCCATGAATGCAACCACTGTTTAACCCAGGCATGCAAGGAATGTACTGTTGAACTCTTTAACACATCTATGCACCTCCTGTAACAGATCCTATAACTTGACTATGAATGTAATGCAACCGATTTCTTAAGTCCAAGTGCCCAAATACATGAGGCAATGTAACCAATCTCTTAAGCACTGGTGCCTAGATGCCTGAGGGCTAGGTGCGCTCTATAAATGTAAAAATAAATAAATAATATATGTATATTTCTTGCAAGGGCATAAAAAGCAGATATTCCCATCTCTGTTTGATTGTTTTTCTCCTCCTGTAATGTATTCTGCTATAAAAAATCTATTCACAGCATGCAAGTCTATGAAAGATCCAATGCTGGAGATGGGCGTAGTTTGTTTACTGTAACTCCGTTTCTCCAGCATTGGTATCTTTCATAGATTCACATGTGCCCTCCAGTAGTCCCATGCAGGCAAACAGCCTCTGTATGTGTTAATCCACCAGCAAAAGTGGCTAGAATCTGAGGGGACTCTGCTGGGGCGGAGCTATACACTCGATGTCCTATTGGTAGGGAACAAAAGCACCCACAACTATGTGGGTAGGACACTCAAGGTGTCACATTTTTCCTTAGGAAAGGAATCAAAATACAAGTAAATGGGTATTCCCAGCCTGACGACTGAGAAATGGAGATAAAGGTAAGGAACTACTTACTCCCTTGTGCCACACTTCCTCTTGCAGGGGTAATTATAGAATTGATTTCCAGGAAGTCAGTGGCACTGTAGCTGATGGAAGAGATGTATTCAGGGAGGAAACAAATAGGTTTAACCGGTACTTCTCTGCACATTTTTAATAACCTTAAGTCTGGTTTCTCTCTTTTCTAATGATATCTGTCAGTTACTTTACACTTATTGTAGGATTCGTTTAACCCTGTGATGTGATTGTTTTCAGGGTCACAGATTTTAGCAATCACTTACGGATACTGTTGAAAGTGCTTCACTGGGTTTTTATGGTTCATTTTAACCATCAGAGGACTTTTAAATGAATGATTATCCTTTTTAAAGTTGTTCAGGTAGGCACCTCCCCTTTTAAGGTTAATTTGTGCTGCACCAGTCCTACCAGTCAGCCATGATCTTCAAAGGAAACGCCTATTGATGCCTCAAACATATTCTTCATCTTTGAAGTTCATCCTGATGCAGTCTGTTTGTTTATTTATTTATAATGCGCTCCATACCCAGAGGTATCAGGGCGCAGCAGTTACAAGACAATGCGAAACTTAGTTACAAAGGGTCAAACGTGTGAAACCATTATTTAACAAAACAGGGTATACAGCTAATTTACATATGTTACAGGGATTATGTACAACGTTATAATTACCTCCACAGTGTAACCTAAAGTGAGTCATGAAATGCATTACATTTCTTACAATGGCAGAATATACAAATATTACAAGTGTTGTATACAAAGTACACCGAGTAGAGGTTACAAGCAGGCAGATAGGTTTACATCATGTGAATTAGTGGTCTTTGGATTTCAACCACAAGATAGTATTGGTTCTGAAGTTAGGGTAGGACTGGTCTATTCTCAATGTAGGAGGCAAGGAGTTCCATAGTTTAGCCACTTTAACGGGGAAGCTGTTACCTCCGATCGTGGATAATTTAAATCCAGGGATGGACAAGCAGTCCCTGTTTGCTGATCTATTGGGTCTTATGGATGTCTGTTTGTGGAATCTCTCAAAGAGGTAGATGGGGGAAGCGTTATTAAGAGATTTATGGGTAAACAACAATGTTTTGAGGAGGATTTCGTCATTGGTACGGAGCCAGTTATTCTGTCTTCTACTCTCAGAGATGTGGTTTATTTTGGAGATACCTAGTGCCGCTCTAAGGCCATTATTTTGTAGTTTGGATTCTTTTAATAATGGATTTGTTAGAGCATATGTGTAGGGCGTTGCAATAATCCAAACGGGACAGGATGAGGGCTCTGGCCAGGATGGTACAGCTGTTGTTAAAGAGAAATGGCTTACCTGTTCTTATAAGTTTGCACGTATAGGCCGTGGATGACGCTAGCGTGTTGACCTTTTTAGAAAATGAGAGCGTAGAGTCAGGATAAAAACCTAATGTTTTTACCTCCCGCGCTACCTTAATGCGATTACCGTCAATTATAAATGGAGAGTAGTCAGGTCCCAGTTTTTTTAAGTTAGTAGGGGTACCCAGGATGATGAGTTCTGTTTTATCATCATTCAGGCATAGACCATGCGTGGCCATCCATGCCTGGATGATGATGTACACTCTGTTCACCAAGGCCAAATCCCTGTCATAATCCCCTGAAAGTGGGAGGAGGATCTAGGTATCATCTGCATAGTTAGTGTAGGTTATACTAAGATGGTCCAGATCATCGAAAAGGGGCTTGGTAAAGATATTGTACAGTGTGGGCGAAACACAGGATCCCTGTGGTACGCCGCAAGTGATGGGTATGGGGTCTGCAGCTGCAGATGGCGAGAAGACCTGCATGGTTCTGCCACTTAAGAAAGATCTAATCCAAGTTATGGCATCCTCAGAAAAGTGTGCTCCTGTGTCGAGATGGTTACATAGTATTGTATGATCTACCAGGTCGAACACAGCTGAGAGGTCCAGGAAGAGGAGCAAGGCTGATTTGCCACTGTCTCTGAGCTCATCAACTTGGGTCTTGAGATCAATGAGGGCAGTCTCCGTTCCGTGTTGTGGGTGGAAGCCTGATTGTCTAGCTCCTAGCAGGTGGTGTAATTCCAAATATTTTTGTATTTGCGTGTAGGCCACCTTGTCTAGTATTTTTAGAAGAAACGGGACTGTTGTAATTGGCCTGTAGTTGGTGGGTATTGAGGGATCTAGGGTTGGTTTTTTTAAGAGTGGAAGTACCCATGATTGTTTAAGGCTAGTAGGGATGGTGATGGTGGCAAAGGAAGCATTGATGAGCTTGGATATGAAGGGTGATAGGTCTCGAGCCGCATCCTTAATGAGCTGTGCAGGGCAAAGATCGCCCTGACAATGGGATGGTTTGAGGGACAGAATCATTCTTTCCACCTCAAGGATAGATACTTTGGAGAAGTTGAATCGGGTAGGTTGAGCTTCAGCTATATTCTCAGTTATTTTGGGTGATGGTGGGTTCTTTAAGGAATCTTTTTCTTTTGGGATATTTTATTTTGTAGGGTTGATACAAGTCCATGTTGGATATCTGAACACCATTTTTTTGTTTTTGATACAAGTGTCTGGTATGGCGATGGTGGTCTCTAATTCTTTGAGAATAGAAAATAATTCTTTCATATTAGAGTTAGCTTGGGAGATACAAGTGTCGTACGATGCCCGTTTACCTAGGCACATTTCTTTTTTGTTATGTTATGTTACTTTGCATTTATATAGTGCCTTATGTACCATTGGTATGGTCTGAAGGCGCTGGTAGGTTGAACGCCCTTGGGAACCGAAGTTCAAGTCAGTGGAGAGAGTAGAGAGAGTCAAAGGTGCATGTGGGCACCGAATATGTGTGCAGCTGGTGTGGCATTCGTGTAATAGCTGCTTCTTAGCGGTAGGTGTGGTGGTTGAGAGGTCAAGAGTATGTGTTCGTTCTGGCAGGATTTATCCAGACAGATTGTGGCTGCGTTAGGCCTGAGGAGAATGCCTGGCTAGGGGAGGGGTGTAAACCCCCAGCAGTGTTTAGTTAGAGTGATGGGAAGTATGAGGCAGATGTTGGTATGAAAACAGCTATACCGAATGGTGTCATAATATCGCTGTGTTCTATTTGAGTGGTGTTATAAAGAAGAGAGTAAGCATGGAGATGTGGATATGGTGGTTTACTGTAGGTGCTTGAAATCGCGCCCACTCCATTAGTTCCATGAACTTCATCCGTTCCATGTACTCGGACTGTTCCGTGCATTATGACTGTTTCAAGCACTCAGACCGTTCCTTTCAATGCTCTTTCAGAAGTTCCATACCCTCCAAACCATTCCATGTACGTCACACCATTCTGTGCACTTAAATCCGTTCCATGCACTCCCATCCGTTCCATGCACTCCCATCCGTTCCATAACGATCTAATTGCAGCCAGTGCACTAGACAACTGCAATCCTCAATTTTTCTCCAGAGCAGCTGTCCGTCTACACTGTCGAAAGCCTTTTTAGGGTCTACAAAAGGCCATGTAAACGTGCGCTTCTTTTTCAATGGCTCTTCCCTTGAGGATGTTTAATAGAAACAGGTGTAGGTCAGTTCCCACCCCCTTTGTAAAATCTGTCTGTCTAGGGTTGTATCTTCCCAAAGCAGCCATCAATTTCTGCAGATGATTCAGCAGAAGCCCCGACCCCAAAAAAACATTCCAAAAACATCTAGGAAAGCGGTCGTTTTCGGGATCTGCCCCATTGCCTCCCTTATGGATTGGGACGATCACTGCTGACTGCCACGATTTGGGAATTGTCTCAGTCTTCATAATTTGTTTGAAGAGGGAGAACATAAAGGATGCCCATTCTTCCAGTGCCTCTTTAAACATCAGATTTGTGATGTCATTTGGAACCTGAAGCTCTAGATCTGCTTGCTTTAATTAATGTCAACAGATCACCCTTGTTGAATGCTATGGACCAAACCCCCTCGGTTCCCCCTTGGGGGACTGTAACAAGCGTGTCCTTTCTTAGCAAATGATTTCTCATAGTGGGCAAGCAATTTGTTCTCAGACACCATGTTTGGCAAGAACATACCTTTATCTTTGCCATGGTAGTTCAGCAGTTCCCGTATGGCTTGTGTCTCTTCTCATTATCTTTGCTAGCATTGCCTCAGAATCTAACTCAGTTTGGACCTGTGGGCTGCTTCCAAATTTCTAAATATTTGTTTTCTCTTGGCAATCAGAATACTTTTATCCTCCAATTTATTGCGCTTCAATTGTCCAATATCTCTTTTTAGCATGTTTTTTTCACTGACCATTTCAGTGTCATAACTATGGCGTTTTCCCAAACCTTTGGAGGGTTGTTTTTAGCTCTAAATTCCAGTAACAAAGGAGCATAGGAGCATAGTTCACACCATCCACTCCCACTTTCAATTTTTCACAGTTGGTTTAAATCTCTGCCGGCTTGAGTCTCAATCGGTTGCATCTGTTAGACTTCTAAAAGGGAACTGACAGATTATTCCGCAATTTAGTATCCCTCCCTCGTATTGACAGCCTCAAGAATGAGTAATCACCAGGTTACTGCTGGCAGGCTATCGCCCTCACATTGACCATTTAACATATGTAAGTCATTGGCTTCCATTAACTCCAGCCATACCAGGGCCCTCCTGTTTCTTGTTCCCTTTTGGCCCACCTCCTCGTTACCCCCCCCCCCCCCCCCCCCTTGACATACAAGGCGCATTCAGATCTCCTCCTACACAGATAAAATCGTCCTTTTATCTACTATGGAATTCATCGATGACATCAATGAACGCTCATAAAAACATATTTGAATCAATCCCTCTGGGATTCCAGTAAATATTCACAATGAGGAGCCAAGACCAACTGACTGGTGAAATCCCTCCCACTCGTACACATACGGCCTGCATAAAATGGTTGGGGCATAGGTTATCTACCACAGAAAACCCCCTTCAATTTTTTACCAATGTTAAGAGGCCTGCAGAAGTCCTCCCTTTAGGCTGGGTTGATGTAGGAACTGTAGCCATTGTAAACTGGAGTGAGTTAAGACAGAAACATCTCCTGCAGACTGTTAGGGAGAATTCTCTGTTTAGGCTGAATTTCCTAACCTAGTGAGTCCTAGGGATTTTTGGGGTTTATTTTTTTCTCCTGCCAAGAGTGAGACTCTTTTACCCTCACTCTTGGACATGACTTGAGAGTGTTTCTGTGACTTGCTATGTGCTTATGGGCTAGGGGGTATTTTTTCCCCATAGGCTATCATTGGTTTTTGAATGTGTGTTACACAGCACCCTCAGTGCAGTAACACAGGGGTGTCATAGAGACCCCCAAACATAGACTCCACACCCTGGGACTGACTACTGTCTCCCTGGGTCTGTAAAGTCACCATTGACTTTACTAGTCTTAACTTAGGAACTTAACCAGTACAAACCATCTTACTGTGGAAGTACTGGTAGGGGCAATTAGATTGCCCCTGGGTCTGTTGTCGAGGGGGTACTGTCCCGTCCCCCCTCGCCGAGTTCTGGCTGGTGGCAGTGGATACCACGGAAATATTCCACCGGAATATTTCCCAATGGGATTTCCCATTGTTTTAATGCACCACTTTTTGGTGCAATGTTAAAGATACCGCCGGTTTATTTATTTAATATAAATTCACCGGTTGGGATTTTTTGCCAGAACTCGCCGCCAAAATGGCGTCTAGGTTCACTTCAGTAACCCTGAACCCGAGTCGAGCCTTTGTTCCACTTTTGGCGGGCTTCTGCACAGAAGCCCTCCACAGTGGTGCCATTCTGTCTGGGTACCACAGAGGGTGTGGGAGGGGGTTTAGGCACCCTGGACTGAGTTGCCTTGCCAACTCATGTCGCACTCTGGTGTGATTGGCCTAAGTGGTGAGCCACCCCGCTCACCACTTAGCATGTTTGAGTGACAGCTAGGCTGTATGAATGGGGGTTTGCTGCATAAAAGCAGGGTTTTTGGGACTGGTTCTTGAGAAGTCGCCACAGGACCTACGAAGCCGAAGAGGGAGAAGCCGAGCCGACCTGCCAAGACGGCACCACCGGTGGAGCCCTGCGGAACCGTCTCACCACTTTTTCCGACGACAGAGGAGATCTCCCGCCGGAGAGTCTCCTTCCCTTAACTGGTGGGGACAACCAGTTGCTGCCTTCTTTTCGCCGTCCCGAAGCATCTCGTGGCCGCCTTGCCTGTGCCAAGCACCCCGGCAACCGGGATACCACTTTTTACCTCAACCGTGAAAGAGGGGTAAAATCCTTTGTGACCGGAAAACTCCACGGCTGGTCTCATCCCTGGTAGTGCAACGACCTTCAGCTTTCCTCCACGTCGAGATCACCTCTTCCTCTGGACGACGCCGTGACTTGCACCCACTACCAGGAACAACTACCACCGCTGGAGGATCCTTTCCACTTTTAAAGGTACTGTGTTCTGCCCGGCTTCCCTTGCCACCGATTGTACGGGGTAGATTTAGCCCTCGGCTCTCGAACCTAGGTAAGCCTGGGACACCCTAACTAAACTTTTTCTAAATTCAGTAAAACCTTTTCTACTCACCTGCAAAGACTTGTGACATTGTGTGATCTTGGGCATATTTTCGCCTGGCTCTCTTTAAAGCGGGCCACGAACCAATTCTCCTTGTTCCACAATTGACTGCCTTTTCTAACCTTATGTGAAAAGTGTTTTACCTTGCTGCTTTCATTATTTCTGCTTTTTCCCTCCCTTTTCTAATAACTTGTTGGAGTGCCATCTGACGTTAAGCGCTCACCTCTGTTTGGAAATAAGTGGTGTTAACTTAGACTTGTCCAACAAATGACTAGGGATGTACATATAAGTAATAGTGACTGTGTTTTGACTTACTTACCTTTTTCTGTGCTAGTGTAATTTATGAGTGTGCCTTTAAAATAAATAAGTATATACTTTTACTCCTAGCTCTGGTCAGTGTTTGCTTGTACTACATGTGCCTCTGTACCTATCCTGTATCCTCTATATACTGCCTAACTCTTTTTGAGGGAAGTCTGACTGCTCAGCCACAGCTACCACAGTGAATCTGTGTGGTACAGACTGCTACCAAGTGGGTTTACTGCCAACACCTGTAGGCTTAAATCTTTTGCAGTGGTCCCAGAGGGAACTGCACAGGTTTCTGCTTAACACAGACAAAATAATATCCATTTCTCCTGAAGTGATGTCAATGTCTGCTGCCAAATGGGAAAACCCTCTGGTATTCCAAAAGCCTAATGTCCATCCCTTCTCTCGCTGTTAATTCCGATCGCGGGCATGGTCTCACCTCTTTGATTCTATTCTCCCTCGCACTGCATTTTTAGTTTGCGAGGTGATAATACGCTTTCCCATTGGATTGCTCTGAGAGGACCTTCCCATTTGAATAAAGAGCTGTTGGCATCTGGCATTTCAGGCTCACTAACCCCTTCTTGTGGTCTCTCAAAGAAGGGGTGGGACTCACACCTAGCCCTTTCATTAGATACTCTTCTAGCTTTTGCTGGGCTAACTCTTGCCTTACTTTGCAGATGGGACCAACCCTCCAAGGTCTTTCTCTAGTCGACAGCTCCGCCAGATCGAAACCCAAGGGTGAAGCAAGTGGGCTTGCCGTAATAAGGAAGATTTAACCCCTTTAGGAAATAAGTGCAAGATTGCTATCCATCTTTCTCTCATTTGTGAAATCCACAATGTTTATTTCCCCTGAGCTGAGGGAGTGAAAGGGGAGAACGTGATGAAATAACTTCATCACGTTCGATCTGTTCAGAATCTGCCCATCCTAAAGTGAAGGAGCCATTCTAGCCTTCATTTTAGAGGGGACCTCTTGTCCTCATATTGCATTGTGGGCACAGCTCTCCTTTCGCGACTCTCAAATCTTAGGAAGGCGATGTGCTCTCTTTCCATCATTTTTCTCCCCCTTGTAAGACCCGACTTCAGCACACCTTAGTTTATGTCTCCTGATAGAGTAGGTTCCAAATTCCATTTTTGGATCCAACGACATCTTTCTTTCCGCCAACGTCAAAAACTGTGATTCAGATCGATCTTTATTCAGGTCGTCACAGTAGAGCAATGAGTGCTGCTCATTTAGAAAGTTCGATCTCACCAAGTCTAGCTCGACCTCCTCCTCGGTGGGGTCGTCATGGACAGTCAGGAGGGATAGATTAATATCCCCCGCTTCTTTGCAGCTCGTGTCCCCCTCTCGGAGTGGTTAAAGGCGACCCTCCATTTTGATAGGGTTTTCCCGCTCCATAGTCTTAGCCAGCCTCAAGGATGCCAAGTTACTAGCCGAACTTCTTGCACTGTAGATCAAGTTCGGGGTTGCTAATTCCTTAGAAACGCTGAGAGCCGTTAGATCTCCGTTTTGGCCTGACTGTTGCCACGTTTGATTTACAGACAAATGGCTCAACTTTGTGGGCTACTTTTAGCCTCTTGCATTTGTCAGTCAACCACTGGTCTGCTTTGTGTAGGTATTAAGATACGTTAGCAGCCACTTAAAAAAAATATAAAATAAAAAATAAACTAGAATATTAATGAGATCACAAAAAAAAGGGTCAGCATGCCCAGCTTCATGTTGCATCGAGAGAAAACAAGAACGGAAATGCATTACCTTGAGTCACACAAACAAATCCCTGCACAGTGGTACAAGTACTTCTGGCAAGTTTAAGAGGTAAGTGTTTTTTTGCTCTAGACATTACTTGCTATACAAAACAAGCAAAATGGTCACCTACTTTCTTTTGGCCTTCAATTATTTCACTAGCATGAGAATATTTTGCTTTAATAACTCAGGTTATCTGTAGTTTTAGAGTGCTGCATGCTATCTGTAGCATGCCTTGGAGCAGAGGACCCAACTGCCCAGAGTTGAGTTACCTCGTTTAGGACAACAGTACTTTTGGAGTTAGCTTTGAGAACAACATTATAAACCACATTTGTGGTATCCATTAACTCTGTTTAATAGATGCCTCGTGCTTGCCAGGTTCAAATTATTCTCCAGCATGGGGTCTGGCATGGATTCACATGCTCATGAATATTCCCAGTCGTCAGGCTGGGAATCATCGGTAAAGAAAAAATCAGTATCAGTTTTGTTTCTGATCTGTCTTTCGTAGTAGTAACCAATCACTGATCTCTGCGTCATACTGACCACAGCCAATGACTGCCCTCTACCTAAGCCCCGCCTCTGGCAGCCATCTTCAGATTTTTACCGCACGTTCAAGTGTTGGGATCCTCGTGCTATTGCTCTCGAGCGTTAGTGCTATTTTTCACGTTTTTTCTCAAAAAATTTCGCTTTTTCAGTCAAAAGAGCCTCAAGCTCCACCGTTTCTTCATCCGATCAACGGGGACCCTTGTCGGATTTGCCTACGCCCCTCAAGGGTGAAGATTTCGTCGAGCCACACTTTTGGAGGACTCCAGAAGTTTCTCAGGCCCATCTCGGACATGGCCCAGGAGAAGGGAAGCTCGACGCCCGGAAAGCTGTTCAGGGTCTGCCCTGGATGCCAGCTTCAGAATGTCTTTAAGGAGGACAAACACTCCCGTTGCCTTTACTGCCTACTTGAGGACAAGACGCACGTGGAGAAGGACTGTGCGTTTTGCGGCAATATGTCAGAGCGGACCATGAAGGACCGCCATCAACGTCTCGCCAACTGGCTGGAAAGAAAGAGCCCGTCAGGCGAGAAGAAGAAGAAGTCCGAGCGGTCTTCTAAGACCTTTGAGGGCGCCCCAGCGACGGGGGTCCAACAGAAGGCCTAGCACCGCGAGTCCGCTGGCACCGGGAGCGCTGAACAGTCGGGCTCTACGGGCGCCAGGCAGGGCGCATCCTCCCCGGCACCATCAACCACGAGCCAACGCTCTGGCCCGGGTAAGAGGAAGGCCGAGCACCCGGCGAAGCTCCTGGAGAGACCCCGGTCGAGCTCGAAGGCCCCATCGGAGGGGGAGCGAGGCGGTGACCCTCCCCCCAAGGAGAAGGCGGTGAGTGCACCTAAGGTGGTGAAAGCCTTAATCCATCCGGCCAAGGCCTCTATCGAGACAGTCGCGGCGGCCCTGGCTCAGCCTGTGGAGGCTACACCAGTGGTGGCGACCTCGGGGCCCAGAGTCTCCCTGCCACCGCGGAGGGAGTCCTCTTTCATGCCCATCGACAGGACCCCCGTGAAACCTCCGACGGAGAAGAAAAAGGGGGGCAGGAGGTCGTCGTGGATTCGGCCTCAACCTCTGAGGAAGAGCTGGTCGAAGTCTTAATCCACGGCGTTGGCGTGGAAGAAGACCAGCCCGTCGGGAGGGACCCCGACGTAGGAGACGACGAGAACGTTGAGGGTGCCGACGGGGCTCCTGACCGCCCGTCGGACTCCCCTCAACCAGTGCCGCAAGACAACTCGGCGGCCATTTTGTTGGCTATACAGTCCTTATGCTCGGATATAAGGACGAGACTGCCGTTACCACCAACGGAGGAACCGCTCCCGACGGGGGACCCAGAGCCAGGCCCTTCTGGGAGCCCTCCCCCTAAGAGAAGAAGTATTCTCCCTCCACCTCCTTTTCAGCCATCGCGCCCTGTTCAGCCCTCCTCCCCGTCCACGACACGTGGGGATGATACGGGGACTGACACGGCCACGACGGGTACAGACGACAAGGTTTACGACGAGGATCTCCCATCGTCACCTCCCACCCGGGCTTCCCCGCCCGACGAGATTGGATCGTTTCACTCCATGATCTCCAGGGCATCTGAGCTTTTCCAGCTCTGCCCGGAAGAGAAGAAGGAAGGTTTCCTTTATCAACGACGCGAGGCCAAGAGGAAGACGGTCCTCGCTGTACCTCTGCTGGACGATATTTGGGATGAGGGCCTCGCCCTCCTCAAGAACCCATCCACGACGCCGGCTAGAAGGGATCGGTACGAGAAGAAGTACCGGGTCCCGGACGCTGCCCCCTTGTGCCGGACTCGATCGTCTCCACGGCGGCCAGGAAGAAAGCGGGGGGGGGCGCGGCCTCTACGTCGACCTCCCCACCGGACGGCGAGGGAAAGAAATTAGACACGATGGGACGCAGAGTCATCTCGTCGGCAGCGACGACGATTAAAAGGCGGCCAACGCCTTAGCTATCGTAGCCCGCTACGACAGGGAGTTGTGGTACAAACTGGCCCCCCTGCTGGACTTCCTACCAGACGACAAGAGGGCGGAAGCCCTAGAGATCTTGCAGGAAGGAGAGGTGGCGTCGGACCACGCCATTACGATTGCGACGGACATCGCTGACACTGGATTTCGCCAGTTGGGCAACGTCGTGTGCCTTAGGCGGCGTGGATGGCTAAAGGCTACCGACTTCCGTCAGGACGTGCAGACCAGAGTCTTGGACATGCCGTTCGACAGAAACAACCTGTTTGGGAAAACAGTGGACAATTCCCTTCAAGCCATCAAGGCGGACACGGAGACGGCCCGGGCTCTTGGGGTTCTCCAGCAACGGCGGCCGCCCTTTCGGAGCGGCGGAGGCAAACAGGGTGCCTCCAAAGGTTCCAGCGGCGGATTTTCCACCTACCGTCAAGCGGCCCGTTCGTTGTCACAGGAAGCTTACAGGGGACGAGGCAAGTCAGGCGGACCCCGCCGTCGTCGCCAAGGAGGACAAGGCGGCAAAGCCTCGTCGAAGCAGGACTGAACCGGCCTTGGGGTCGGGCCCCCACCGAAGCACCCCGGTGGGAGGCCGGCTGGCGAGCTTCGTCAGCGTGTGGGAGACCATCTCCACCGACGGTTGGGTGCTGGACGCCCTAGCTCAGGGTCACGCGCTCGAGTTTCTAAAGAGGTGCCCGCGCGTCCCCCCTGTGGCCAGGAAAGAACATCACGTCCCTCAACTTCTCTTGGAGGTAAAGGCGATGATCAAGAAGGGTGCCATCGAGCTCGTCCCAAAGCGGCTTCGGGGCTCCGGAGTTTACTCAAGATACTTCCTCTTGAAGAAGAAGACGGGAGGATGGCGTCCCATCCTGGACCTACGACGACTGAACAAATTCATCAAGGCACAGAAGTTCCGGATGGTCACCCTCCAACACGTCCTGGGTCAACTGGAGGAGGGCGATTTCCTGTCGTCATTGGATTTGGAGGATGCCTACTTCCATATTCCCATCCTAAAGGGACACCGAAAGTTTCTCAGGTTCGTGGTCCAAGGGCGTCACTACCAGTTCAGAGCCCTTCCCTTCGGATTGAGGTCGGCACCCAGGGTGTTCACCAAGTGCCTCGCACCGGTGGCGGCGCAGCTGCGCCGAGAGGGGATCCACGTCTACCCCTACCTGGACGACTGGCTCATCCAAGCAAAGACGAAGGAGCTCGCCGTGGAGCACACGGCAAGGACCGTCCAACTACTCATGGACCTGGGATTCTCCATAAACTACGCCAAGTCCCACCTGGTGCCCGTGCAAGACGCACTGTTTCTGGGAGCGAAGCTCGACACAGTGTCGCTTCTGGCCTCTCCGTCGGAGGAAAGGACGAGGGCCATCTTGGGCAAGGTGCAGCGGATGCTGGTTGCGGACGCGGCCAGGGTGAGGTCCATCAAGTCCCTCCTCGGAATGATGTCTTCTTGCATTTATCTCATCCGCCTGTGCAGGCTCCGGATGCGCCTGTTGCAGGAGTTCCTGGACGCGCGCTGGATCCAGACGATGGGCAGCTGCGAGGAGAGGATCACACTCGACGAGAGTTTCCGACGAGCGATCCGGTGGTGGGGCACCCGCGCGCATCTGACGGCGGGCATGGACTTCCAGACCCCCGGCCACCAGGAGACAGTGACCACGGATGCCTCCCTGGAAGGGTGGGGAGCGCACACCGAAAATCTGCACACGAGAGGGCTTTGGCTTCCGACGGAGAAGTCCCTCCATATCAACGTCCTGGAGCTCCGTGCGGTGTTTTGGGCCCTTCTTCCGTCCCTCAAGGGCAAGGTGGTGAGGATCTTCACCGACAACACCACCACCATGTTCTACATCAGGAAGCAGGGCGGAACCAGGTCCCCAGCCCTGTCCAACGAGGCGCAGGATCTGTGGCATTGGGCCGTCGCCCAAGGGATGTTTCTGGTGCCGTTTCATCTGGCAGGGATAAAAAACACCATCGCCGACTCGCTCAGCAGAGAGCTGCGCTCGTGCCACGAGTGGGAACTACGACAGGATCTAGTGGACCGCCTCTTCCGACGGTGGGGCACACCCCAGATCGATCTGTTCGCGACGGTGACGAACTCCAAGTGCCGGAGGTTCGCCAGCAGGTTTCCCCAGCCGAGGAGCATGGCCGATGCTTTCTCGTTCCCCTGGGAGGGCCTGTTTCTATACGGGTTCCCTCCCTTGCTGATCCAGCTCATCAACCAGCTCAAGAGGTCACGGTGCAGGATGATCCTCATCGCACCTGCGTGGCCGAGGCAGATATGGTTCCCGGACCTTCTGGACTTGTCAGCGTCCCGTCAATCAAGCTGCCAGTGGACGCGGATCTTCTCTCCAGGGAAGGAGGCGCCATCCTCCATCACGACCCGAAGTCGCTGAACTTGCAGGCCTGGCTCCTGCAGCGTTAGAGTTTGGAGGATACGACATACCGGCCGACTGCAGAGAGGTTCTTGCAAAGGCTAGGGCGTCCTCAACTCTTAAATGCTATGGACACAAATGGAAGAGGTTCTCGGTCTGGTGCCACGCACAGAAGATTAACGCTCTACGGATTACGGCTCCCCAGATACTGCCGTACCTTCTGACGCTGGCCAAGGCTGGACTGGCGCAAGCGTCCATCAAGATTCATCTTGCTGCGATCTCCCGATACACCAGAACCACGGGGCGGACGTCTTTGTGGTCTCATCGTCTGGTGAAAGAATTCATGAAGGGACTGTTCAGATTGTTCCCGCCGGTGAAGGCTCCGGCCCCGGCGTGGGAGCTCAACGTGGTGCTGACCAAGCTCATGGGACCTCCGTTCGAGCCTCTGCACTCGGCTCCGTTGAAGTTCTTGTCGTGGAAAACAGCGTTTCTTGTGGCCATCACCTCCGCACGAAGAGTGGGAGAGATCCAGGCCCTTTCCTGCAAGCCCCCGTACTTGACTTTTCACGACACAAGGGTAGTGCTCAGGACGCACCCCTCCTTCATGCCCAAGGTGCCATCGGACTTACACCTCAACGAACCCTTGGTGTTGCCTGTTTTCTTCCCGTCGCCTTCGTCGCTGGCCGAAAGGACTTTGCACTCGCTGGATGTGGCTAGAGCGCTGAAGTTCTACGTGGACCGCACAAAGAGTTTTCGGAAGACGTCACAACTTTTTGGGAACTTTGGACCTGTCAATCAGGGGAAGGCTCTCTGAAAGGCCTCCATTTCTAGATGGCTCTCCGGCTGTATCATGTACTGTCATCGGTTGACAAACCGACCGCTGCCTGGCCATCCGAGAGCCCATTCCACCAGAGCGATCGCAGCTACCACGGCGTTCCTATCTGGTGTGCCCTTGCTGGACATCTGCAGGGCTGCTACGTGGAGGTTGACGCACACCTTCACGAAATTCTACTGCGTCGATCGGGATTCCAGGGAGGAGTCCAGGCTCGGCCAAGCAGTGCTGCGCAACCTGTTCGCCTAAGGTGAGCCTGGTGAGGAGGTAAGAATTGCTTAATGTTGAGTTTGATGTAATGCTTAATGTTCAGCCTTTGCCACCTCCCGTGGTTGTGCATGTGTGTACTGCTATGTATTCTTTATTCATGAGCATGTGAATCCATGCCAGACCCCATGCTGGAGAAGGAACAAGTTACTTACCTGTAACTGTTGTTCTCCAGCATGGGTCTGGCATGGATTCACATGCGAACCCTCCCGCCTACCCCTCTGCGGCTCTTCACTTGGTCATACTGCCACTTCACGTGCTACCAAATCTGAAGATGGCTGCCAGAGGCGGGGCTTAGGTAGAGGGCAGTCATTGGCTGTGGTCAGTATGACGCAAAGATCAGTGATTGGTTACTACTACGAAAGACAGATCAGAAACTAAACTGATACTGATTTTTTCTTTACCAAGGATTCCCAGCCTGACGACGGGGAATATTCATGAGCATGTGAATCCATGCCAGACCCATGCTGGAGAACAACAGTTACAGGTAAGTAACTTGTTCCATATAGAAGGGTATACACGACTGCTTGAAAGTAAAATATGGGACGAAAACTATTGCAGCAGGTTTGCAATTATGATCAAGCTGTTTTTTAGAATTTTAAACTCTTGTGTATTTATCCCATCACTGAACCTGTATTTATGCAATTGGCACTTGCATTCAGTTTGTGAACAATACCGTGATATTGGTTTGCAAGGTTTTGTATTAGTATTTATTTATTTATTTATATATTATTATTTGTAGTGCGCACCTTTCCCGAGGGCTTCTGGGCGTTTTAATTGGATATAGTGTTTGAAAACATTACTTATGGAGTTTTGTCAATGTTTTTATTGACTCGTAATGTCTATATTGTTGCATGTTTGTATTGTTATGCTTTTATGTCTAAACTGCCGAAATACAGCGATTTTGATTGATAAAACAGAAGCAAAACATGAATGATGTGATCCTGGTGGGTGCTGGACAGGACCAACGCTAGACAGTCTTAACCATGCATAGTAATTTTCTACTTTGGTAAAGCAATCCTATCTCCGTTGTAAAGCCTCTCTGTAGTCAATCAGCTTAGCACTCGTACACAGACCTGCTGTGGAGTCTCAGATTGGTCCAGGTAGAGCTTTATTATACAGAATGTACAGCATGTACATAATCCAGTTACTCTTATGTATATACAGTCACATATGGAACAGGACAGGACATGGATGGGTAATAACAGTACATACAGAGGAGTAGACACACCGGCCATCCTACCATACTCAGCTCAGGCCCCAAATGACACTCCTGAAACATTCACTCACAGATCCACACAACATTCTACTGAGCTGCTCATTCATACATCAACATTCTGAAAGCAAGCACGTCAGGCCAGTGACAAGACTTAAAATACAACATCCAGATCCAACCACAACATCTCCCTTTCACACAGAGCCTTCCAACCACAACAAACTCTCCTTTGCATACCAGATCACGACATCTCCTCCCTTTTACACAAAGTCTTCCAACCACAACTAACATCCTTCCATCTGGACCTGCTACATCCAGACACAGAGCCTGCCATGCGCTGGCACACAACCAAACAAACAGGGGAACAACAATCACACATGCAGGTGGGGAACAGGAGGGTTGGGCAAACCACAGATTACCCCACGACGGACCCGGGTACCACCACAACTGTGAAGCAGCACCCAACTGAAACTTTTGTCTGTGAAAGTCCAGCAAACTAACAACCAAAGAGAGAGGTGTTCCCACACACAGGACAACGTTTGCAGAAGGGATACATTGAT
Organism: Ambystoma mexicanum; assembly: GCF_040938575.1. Classification (NCBI taxonomy): domain Eukaryota; kingdom Metazoa; phylum Chordata; class Amphibia; order Caudata; family Ambystomatidae; genus Ambystoma; species Ambystoma mexicanum. The sequence goes on from NC_090936.1 coordinate 82,630,157, forward strand.
CATACTTCTTCCGCTCTCACACTCACATCCCATTCAACCACAAACCACTCCCACTTATCACCCTCAAAACATCCTAGAGTCACAACCATTGGACATACTCAGAAACCTCCACCAAACTACCAGCAAACACATGCACATCACTCACAACACGCATTCACTGCTCACATACATGTACGAGGGACGGTGGGGCGAGGCGGCATACACAGCAGCCGGTCCTCAACAACAGATGGGCATATCATTCCCACCCGCGCCACGTGCATCCTTACCCATGCAGGCTTTATACAACCCAAACACTACCAGAATCATGCCCATAATACAACATGTAACAAATGTGCTCCTGGTAGCACAGAACATTTTAAATAGACATAACTATTTCAACCTGTAACTAACAATAACTAAAACTATCCGGATAAACCTTTACAACCTAGGTATCTCCATTTGATCATATACTACATTATCACATTTCTAATTTTCCTCTATATTGAGTTCCTATTAATATTTTTCGATACTGCTACAATGGCATCATTTCATGCCCTCTTTTATACTTAATATATGTGCAACAACCATTTAGATTGTTACACCGTCCAACCCCAGCTGGTTGAATGTCCACACACTTCAAACATGACACTAACCACACCCACAACACATGCAGTGTGGTTACCCAAATGTTCATAATACATTATTAACCTTACTTAGTTGAAAACAGTGTTGGTCTATTAGACCTCTAACGTCAACCATTTTTAGTTGACACTTATACATAAAGAGTGGTCAACTTTTAAATCAGCCGTATTTTCCATTTTTGTCGCTCACAACAGTCAACTATTTACAATTGACAACACAGTAGTCACCATTTTGACTAACACATACATTAACACTGTAAACCATAAACCACACCACTATGTATCTTTGGGCCACAACACAGACAAACACAAGACAACGGCCCATGCACACTCCAAAGTAATCAGTACATTAAAATATGCGCAACACATTAACACATACGTGCCTCATTGACCCATAATTGAGCTTTTACATTTCCCTAGTACCAGAAATTGGTATCTCTGTAACCCAACTGTAAATTCCCATATTGAAAAGGTCAACACTGGAAACACTCTTAGAAACACATTAAAATTGCCTCACAACACTGGCCACCAGGGGGCACACGTACGATGACTCCCTCCGTGTGAGCTCCCAGCCCCACGGGCCCCAAAAGTGCCTTGAGCCCCCACTTTTGCCCCCCCCGTGCCCAAAAACGGTGGCTTAACCTGAGAGGAGTGCCCCCCCATCCCCCGAGCGAAAACCTGATCGAAATCGGACCTCCGGAGATGGAGAAAAGCCTGCGAGAATCCGCCTCCCCCTCGCTCACGAGGACGCCGGTTTGGGAGGAGGCCGCGGCTCGCGGCACCCGACTCCGCCTCCTGTGCTCCCTGCAGAGGACCTGGGAACTTTGGAAGAGGCCGTGGATGTTTCACCGCCCCCGCGAACTTCGGAGGCCGCCCCCCCCTGGGCTCAGGTCGCGGAACGCCGACCCTGCGGTGCACGGCGGAGGCCCGCGAAGGTGAGTGCCCGCCCGCGGTGCTCTGCATCGCCGTGTTGAGACGGGGACCTGCTTCTCTTCCCCCCCCCGCCCCCTGGCCTTCGGCAGCCGAGCGGAGGTGGCCGAGGCGGCCCCTCCTCCCCCGCTCTCTTGGAGGACCGAACAAAGCTTCATTCCGGCGGGGCCTATCGGCTGCCCAATTCCCCCGGCGCTCCCCTCTTGACACCCCCGGGGAGCCCCCTTGAGTGGAGCACCCAATCACGAATTGAGGAGGCCCTGGCACAGGAACGGAGTTGCATGCTTCACGCACTCCTGAATCCCGCATCACTACACATCGACGTTGAGGGACCAAATTAATTCGAATCTGGCCTCAAACTGCAGGGATCTTGTTCAATCACTGAGGTAACGCTCCCACCCCGGCCTACACTGCCTTTCCCCAGACCCGCCGAAGTACCCCCTGCGGACTTCTCTGGCCGGGGCCTCTCCCCATACAGCGACGAATGACAGTACACACGAGGGTACAGCAGAGGGTTGGGCCCTCACTCATGAGGCGTGTGCCCTCCTCTGGTAAGGCCCTCATCTAGAGCCTGATTGAAACACGGGGAAGTAGCCCAGCATCTAGAAAAGCAGCAGATTACTCAGGGGTGCCTACGCCCCTGCCGTATTTGCATCAGGGGCCCTCTCCCAGAGGCTGGACCCCGCATACTCGCTCCTGATTCCCACGACGTGCTGGTATCGGGACTCCGACCCCCCTGGACATCTGACCCACAGGGAGACACGGACCAAGGCGGAGGGTAGAGCCCCTGGTGACAGGGTGTGTGCCTCCTCCCACTCCCCCCTCCAAAAGAGCTCCACAACAAGGAACAACACGCCGGGACCCTCCAACTCTCCCCACGTGCCTTTCAACACATCGGGCTCGAGGGTACGGCCCCCGATTCCGGGGCATGTGCCTCCCCGCAGGCCGGTGCTACATGAACGTTCCAAGTAAACTCGCCAAGTACGCCTACGTTCCACCGCCACAGACTCCTGACTCCTCCAGCCCTATGATGTCAATAGAAGCCTCCGAGACGGGCGCAGCTGCCACCAAGGGAGACGTTGCCGCCCTCCTTAGTGAAATTCGAAATATGGGTGCCAACCTTGGTGGTAAAATGGATAAGATGACCCAGAGGGTAGATTACATTGAGGAGAGGCTAGAGGGAGTTGAGAACAACCAGGCCTCGATCGACACTTTGGAAGCCCAAATGGAGCTTAGAATACAGGACATGTAGAAGAAGGAGGATGAGATTCGCCTTAAGATTGATGACTTGGAAAATAGAGAGAGGAGGAATAACCTATGCTTTTTTGGAATTCCAGAGAGAAGGGGAGACGGAGGAACACCTTAAACAGACGATACATGATATCGTCAAAATCCTGACTGCAGATGAGGACATTGATGAGCTCACGATTGAGAGAATTCACAGAGCTGGAGGACCTCCAGGTGGCCCGAGATCGGTCCTTGCCAGATTCCACAGCTATCGGGATAGAACAAGGATACTCGCTAAAGCCAGGTCCGGGGGTACCCTTCCCTTGGGGGAGCCCAGATTACTATTTTTCAGGATCTCTCATCACTAACGTTAGCCTTACGCCGCCTGTGCGGCCCTCTCACGAGATGGCTAAAAGATAAAGGCACGAGGTATAGATGGGGATACCCCTTCTCCCTTTCGTTTGAACACGGGAGCAGGACGTTTCTACTCCGCTCTGAAGAGGAAATCCGTGACTGCACTGCTGACCTTCTCGGAACAGCCTCGGTAGAGGGAACTCAGAACACCCCTGCGCAGGACGGATCACGTTGGAAACTTCAGGGCCCGAGAAGAAAAAGGGTGAAGGGATCGAGGAAATACAGGCGGCCTAACGACACACCAGACAAGAATAAGTGACGTAGCTACTCCAAATTCTTCATCCTGGTGTATTATACTTCTTGATTAGAATACGAGATCTGCCATAGAATGAAGATTCCGGAAAACGCATGTACCATAATCTCATAGTTAAGATTGTTGTATGTTGACATACTACCGTTTGTTAAATGATCTTATGAAAAGGGGGGCGGGGGCTCAATAATGTTATTTTGATGTTATTATTCGATGGGGTCGTGCGGTTATGACCCTCACTGATGGTCTGACTGTGGACTGGTTGATCGCATCCAGCACGACTTGGACGCCATCACAAACACCCACAGATCCTCGTCAAAAAATCAGAGAACAATGCGATTGGACAAGAGGACACAGGGTATGATGTTCAATACCCGGCAGGGGCAGATGGTCAATGGGAATGACACCCTCAGAAACAGCCCCTGTTAAGGAGAGGCAGCTGCAACAACACTTCCGACATGGCAAGCTCTAATACTGGGCAGAGTGACTTAGTGAATAATTCCCACAAATACATCGATGTCCTACAGACATAATGAATCAAGTGACAGGCAGGGTACACTGAAAATTGGCACACTGAATGTAAAGGGACTTAACTCCCCTACCAAGAGATCACTTGTGACAAGGGAGTTCGAGGGCCAACTTGGACATTCTCTTTTTACAGGAAACACGATATAGCAAGGGAGAAGAGAGGAAGGTTCTGTACACCAAAGTAGGGTCTGATTATTGGGGTTCTGGTCCGCTGAAGAAGGCCGGAGTTGGCATATTAATCAATAGGGCGATTCAATTTGAACTCTTGAAGTCATGGATGGACGTCAGTGGCAGAGCGCTAGTTCTTTTGGGCAGAATACAAGGCAGGGTCGTCACCCTTGGGACAATATACGCCCCCAATACAGGACAAGACAGATTCCTACAGAAGATAATCCCAAAGGTTATGAGCGAGGCAGAAGGAGATGTAATACTTGGAGGGGATCTGAACACATGGATGGGACCCAGAACAAGATAGACAATCGGGTCGCATCTCTACGACCCCTTCCGCAGGTGTCAGACGCCCTCCCACCGCAGACATGATGACTGCCTACAATCTTACCGATGCGTGGAGACATGTCAACCCCACCCGGACGGGCTTTACCTTCTTCTCAGCCCTGCATGCGACCTATTCCAGAATAGACTACATATACCTAACCGCAGACCTCATTACGGCAATGACTGAGGCCAGTATAACTCCTGTCTCGTGGTCAGACCACGACATGGTCACGGTCACCCTCGATCAAATGGCTCTTCCTCGAAGATGCTCTAAATGGCGCTGCAACAAATCCCTTTTCAAGGACCCAATCTTTTGGGCGCAAATAAAGCAGGACATTACCCAATACTTCGAAATCAACAACACGGGCGAAACTTCCATGAACACAATTTGGGAAGCGGGCAAGGCGACCTGGAGAGGACTACTAATTAGAGAGGGAGCAGCCAAAAAAAGAGAAAGATTATTGATAGAAAGTAGGCTCCGGAATGTAATCGCGCAATTAGACCTTGCTGCTCAGTCTGCCGACCAGGATAGACCGCAAAAGATCAAAGAGGCCAACGACAAGAGGAATGAACTGCGACAACTGGAGATGGATGGCGTCGCACGCAAGCTCCAATATCTTAAGCAGAAGCACTATGAACATGGGGACAAAGCAGGCACCTTACTAGCCAACGCCAAGAGAGATGGGTGCCCACGATCCAAACAGAAGGGGATTCAGACGAACCACCTCCCCCCAGTATCCCCGAGGCTTTTGCTGATTTTATGAGGAGTTATACAAGTCACATGCTACCTCGCATCCGGAAGCGATAAATGAATACATGGATCGAATACCCTTGCCCGCTATCCCGCCTGACACAGCACTTACCTTGGAAGCCCCCATCACAAGGGAGAAGAAATTGCAGAAGCAATCAAAAGACTTCCAATGGGGAAGGCCCCCGGAAACGACGGATACACGGCTGGGTTCTATAAAACCTTCAAAGACTCCCTTCTCCCGTTCATGGTCGACTTATTTAACAATAGTCTGCAATCCGGCGTGGCACCCGGGTCATTTTCTGAAGCACTGATAACAGTCATCCCCAAGGAAGGTAAGGACCCGAAGCTGTGCGCCTCCTACCGCCCAATATCCCTTTTAAACATTGATGCCAAAATGTACACAAGAATCCTTACTGCGAGGCTGGAGTCCCATATGCCCGCAATAATCCACAATGATCAAGTTGGCTTCATCCTGGGCAGACCAGGAGCGGACTCCACCAGGAAAACCCTGCACCTGATCCATGAAGCCCAAACCTCATTGAGCAAACCGGCACTGCTCTCCATTGATGCCGAAAAGGCGTTCGACAGAGTTGAATGGCACTTCCTTGAGGCCACGCTACTGAAGATAGGCCTAGGTCCCACACTCCGTCGAGGGATTAAAGCATTCCACACTTCCCCGAGAGCATCGGTTGCGGTGAACGCCCAGTTCTCCCGTTGGTTCCCTCTCAGCAGGGTTACCAGACAAGGTTGCCCCCTCTTGGCAATACTGTTTGCATTGTCCCTAGAAACTCTCGCCGTGATGCTCCGAGCAGATCCAGCAGTGGAAGGGATTACAGTGAACGCCAAAGAATACAAATTAGCCTTGTATGCGGATGACATTCTGCTCCATGTTTCAAATCCAACGTCTTCCATTCCACGAGCAATCCAGCTGATAGAAGATTACGGCATGCTCTCGGGATTCAAGATCAACAAATCTAAATCCATTCTATTCCCACTCCACGAACCATCCCCGGAACACCAAATCACCCTCGAACACCTTGGGCTGATCATTGGAGGCCCAACTCTGAGATATTTGGGGATTAATTTGACGTGACATCTTGACAACCTTTACGAAGCTAACTTCCCCCAGCTCCTTGAGGCCCTTAAGGTCGATCTCAAAAAATGGAAACCATTGACAATCTCCTGGATGGGACGCCTAAATGCAATCAAAATGGCTACCCTCCCACGCTTCCTGTACCCCTTTCAGGTCTTGCCCATCACAATTCCAGCGCATTTCTTCAGACAAGTCAAAAAGGCGATATTAGAATTTTTGTGGAATGCGAAGAAACCCAGGATCCCCTATGAGGTTCTCATATTACCAAAGGACCTGGGAGGAGTGGGCTTGCCGGACATAGAACGCTACTATCAGGCCACGCAGCTCAGAATTTTAATCCCGCACCTGCGAGACAGGAAAGACCTCCAATGGGTCCAACTGGACAATAACATTTTCTTCAACGTAACGCTAGCAGAATGGTTATGGGTCCCCAGAAACAAATTATCGAGGAAGTTGCGCACCCACCCGATACTGAGCACACTCTGGAACATATGGAGGAAGGGGAAGGCGATGTTAGGAGTCACCACGTGGCCCTCGCCACTGAGCCATCTCTGGTCCCCTGGGAGCAGAGAAGAAATCCTGGAACACGCTAGATATCAAGCTTGGTTTGATGCTGGTCTCGAGAGAGTCGGCCAGCTGTGGAGGAAAAGGGAAATTCATATCAATAAGTGAATTGGAAGAAGCCCTCCAAATTCACCCGATACCAGTTTTCCTGTACCTGCGATTGAAAGGAGTCATTTCCAGAAAGGAGTGGAAAGCCACCACACAGAGAGAGCTCACGCCCTTTGAGAGGATCTTGGATACCCATACCGCCTCCAAGGGCCTCATAGCACGAATGTACAGGGCTCTAATTACCAAAGATGACGCCCCAAACCACCGTCTCAAAGCGAGATGGGAGCAAGACTTTGCTAGAGAGTTTGATCAGAAGGCCTGGGACAAAATCTGTGAGACACCAGCGAAGATATCAATTGCGACCCAGTATAAACTGCACGCCATACAATTACTCCACAGATGGCAGTACGATCCATACAGATTGTCCAAAATGTTCCAGACCTCCAGCCCGAGATGCTGGCGTCAATGCGGTATGAATGCCGACTACTGGCATATGTGGTGGACCTGCCCCAAAGTCCGCATTTACTGGCAGGAGGTCCTGGGATGGATCAAACAGATGGACGGCATTGAGAGGGAAATGTCACTCCTCCTGATTCTCTTTGGCCTCGAAGAAGAAGATGACGAAATGGTCAGGGTGAAAGGTTCAACATCCTCCTTGTTACTAGCATCGAGAGCAGCTCTTGTGACGAAATGGAAAGCCCCACGCCTCCCCAATGAAAAGGACTGGATACAGATCGCCACAAAAATCTACACGATGGAAAAGATAACGGCTATACTACACGACAAAGCAGCACGTCAAGAAGAAGCCTGGTATGACTTCACTGTATGGTACATCACAAGGTCAGCAACAGACGACCCAACACAGCAAGAAAACTAGCACCGATCTAGCGCCATCACTGGCAAAAAGCCAAAAAGCTCATTGTCAATAACCCTTGCCTGTCACAGACCACAATAGGGACCTACGTCTTTAAAATGTCCAATCTCGAACGTCACCCAGCCAACTACGATTCAGATTGGCAATGCCTCGAGGAAGTGGACTCGCAACTCGGAAAAAGGGAGGGGGGAGGGGTGTTTCTATTTTTTCTTTCTCCTTTCCCTTGGTTTTCTTTTTTCCTACTTCTTTTTTGGATTAACAAATAATAATGTTAACAAACGTTGTTAAGGTGAACTGGAATACCCTCATGAAACAATTGGCAATGCATAACATGCACCCACCTGTAAATTCGCATCCAACGTTAAAATTAAAAAAAAAACAGTTTAAAAAAAAATATATGCTGCACACCTTTGGGTGCTTTTTAGATATGTAATATTATTAAAACTTTTTCGTATTGAAAATTGCCTCACAACATTCAAAGTGGAAGAATTGAAACATCTTGCATCATTCAGTATGATTCGGAATTGCACTATTAATTATATCAAATGTCCTTGTACACCTATTGTTCAATAAAACATGCTGCATTATATATTTCAAACAAAACATTATCAATTTTCACTTCTTATATCAGCAACATCCAGGCCAAATGCAACATCACTTATGTAGCCTGTAAGAAAAACATTATTGCAACTTAATTTAAAAATACAAATCTGTATCTTTCCACTGTATGCGCTGTGCGCACTGCATAATTCCATCAATGCTTTATCATACACGTTACCAATGCAGCGCTTAATTCTACCAGACGTCGTGACACTGGTGGCCAGATCTGTAAACACGAATTCTTGTGCGCACAGACGTACTTGAAACTTAGGGGCCAATTCATAGAATTCGGCGCACAAGTGGCGCACGCGGCTGGCGCACAGTGTGCGCGTGCGGTAGGCTGCGCCAGCCGCGTGCGCCGAAACACATTCAGGCGCACAGCGTATTCATGGATTCCAACATCCACAACCAGCCGTGGCGCAGAGTGGCGCAGCGACCCTGCAGCAGCGTCAGTTACGCCCCCAAGAACGCCCCTTGCGCAGGAAAAAGCCATCAAAATCCCCAATCCAGCGCAAAGGGCAGCAGCAAACGCAGTGCGGGGAGCGTGTATTTCAGGGGTGTGCGGGAGTCCCCACACGCGATAGGCCTGGGTACGTGTATTACAGGGGTGCGCGAGAAAATCTACACGCGATTGGCCTGGGTACGTGGATTACAGGGGTGCGCGAGAAATTCTACACGCGATTAGCCTGGGTACGTGTATTACAGGGGTGCGCGAGAAAATCTACACGCGATTGGCCTGGGTACGTGGATTTCAGGGGTGCGCGAGAAAATCTACACGCGATTGGCCTGGGTACGTGGATTTCAGGGGTGCGCGAGAAATTCTACACGCGATTGGCCTGGGTACGTGGATTTCAGGGGTGCGCGAGAAATTCTACACGCGATTAGCCTGGGTACGTGTTTCGGGGTGCGCGGGAAGTTCCACACGCGATTGGCCGGGGTACGTGTTTCGGGGTGCGCGGGAAGTTCCACACGCGATTGGCCGGGGTACGTGTGTTTCGGGGTCCCGTGAACTTTCACACGCGATTGGTTGGGATCCACGTGTGTACTGTCATCACGTGCAATGAGGGATACTCCCTCGCACGTCACGTCACAGACGCGCTCACGCGCTGAGGGCCTTTGGTCCAATGAAAATGCGTATGCGTGCAGACGCGCTTACGCGCTAAGGGCCTTTCCTCGAATTACACGCTGACGTGCAGAATTTTCACGTGCCTAATCACTCCGTATCAAGCTGGCCACGCGTAAGCACACGGAAGACCACGCTCCTGCCCAGAAGGCCGAACTACTGCCCCCCAGAGCCCCGAGCACGCTCCCACCTGCCATCTGCTGCTGCCTGACTGCCTGCTGCCCACGTGCCCTGCCATTTGCTGCCTGCACATCAGCCAGGGGTGCTGTTGGTGTGACCACCCCTGCTGGAACCAAAGACTCCCGACTGGGATTCCATCGCTCCACAGCCCAGCCCCAGGACCCAGTTGCCCACCCACTCCTGCCTCTGGGGTTGTCATGTCGGGGCCAACTCCATCTGTGACCACTGACAACCCCCGGCCAGAGAGGCAGAGGGGCACCAGCTTCAGTGCCACCGAAGTTGGTGTCCTGGTGGAGCAAGTCCTGGGCCAGTATGATGCCCTCTTCGGAAGTTGCCGCGCCGACAAGGAAGGACGGACTCGGATCTGGACTGACATCGTGACTGCCATCAACGCGGAGGGGGTGGCAGTCCGCGACTTCCAACATGTCAAGAAGCGCTGGGAGGACTTCAGGTCCAGGACCCTGACCAAGGCCCGGCGCCTCTTGAAGGCAGCGGATGCCAAGGGGCGCCGGGGCCACTTGTCGGAAGAACAGATGAGGGTCCTGGAACACATATCCCCAGCGCTCCACGTCCAGGTCCTTGAGAGGCAGACCCGTCTGGAGTCGAGCGGTGAGTGTACATGCATCCTGATTGTGAGCAGTGCGTGTGGTGATTGTTCAGTAGTGTGCAGGTTGCACATCTGTTTGTATGGGGTCAAATATGGGTGCGGGTGTGTGGGTGCGGGTGTACAGGGCCGTGGGGCTGACACATGCGAGGGCTGTAATGTGTGAGACATGGATGGTGCCTGTGTGTGTGGGCTTGCATGCCAAATGCAGTTGTGTGGGCACACAAGTCTGTATGAATGTGTATGTGAGTAGACATGTCCGTGATGTCACGCATGTATGTTGTTTTCAGCTGATTGTATCAGCGCTGTGTACATGTGCATGTGTGTGTATTTGACAAGGGTGCAACAGTGATGCAACATGGATGCATGTGACAGCGGTATGTGGAAGCCTGATTGGCAGATGTGACATGGATGCCCGTCTGAACACTGCGACACTTAGCAGAGGTGTACACATGCATGCAAGTGTGGTGGTGTGTGTACATGTGTGGTGCACTTCCTGTGTTGCATGTGATGTCTGGCTCACCTTTGCCTGCTGATGCTGTTGTATGTGTATGGATGGTGTTGGCAGTTGCAACATGGCTGTGGTATGGCTCGTGTGTGCAAGTTGTAATGACATGTGTGTTGGGGATTGTGATGACATGTCAGAGGTTTGCCAATGCCACTCATGTACAACTGTCATGTGTGTATGTGTACATTGTACAGTGCCCTGATGCCTGTGTTTTGTTTCTCCCTGTCTGCAGCGTCAACTGATGAAGAGGGCGGAGAAGGTGCTGTGGAGCACAGCGGCGGGGATCCGACCGCCAGCCGGAGACGCAAGGCCCGGCTCCCCTCCCAGGTTGTCATCTCGTCGGGGAGTGAGGAGTCCGGTGCCGCGTCCCAGGCCGCAGCTGCCGGGGGGAGGTCCAAGAGGCGGAGGTTGCAGTTGGACTCCTCGGCAGCAGAAGGGGCAGCTGGGACCCCACAGGGCCCAACGGGGGAAGATGGCACAGAGTCATCCAGGTTGGTGGGGGGTTTGGTGGAGGAGGAGGCCGTGCAAGCACCGGAGACGGGGTCTGGGGGTGGGGATCCCACTGGTGCTAGTGGTGCAGTGCAGGACCAGGGACAGGAGGCAGCACAGGCCGCCGCGGAGGTGCCTGTGTGCAATCCTGTCTCTGATCCTGTCCCTGCATCATCTTGCACCAGCAGGGATGCCCATGTCCAGACCAGTTTTCAGGCAGGGGATGAGCTGACGTCAACTGGCCTTCCCCTGCCTGCGGACGTGGCTATCCAGGCCCGGGTTGAGCCTGTCCTGGCTGGAGTGGCGTTGCGTCAACGGGCCATGCGAGGCGACCTGCAGTCTTTTCATGAAGAGACTGCAGGTCATCTCGAATGGCTCGTTGACCACGTCAGCCTGCTGGGACAGGTCACCCAGGCCGGATTCCTCCGTCTGATGGGGCTTGCCACGACCCCCTCCTCAGCTGGACCCCCTACGCGCCAGTCGTCCTCTGTGCCATCTTCCCACCCATCAGTCACCTGGGTGCCCTGTGGAGCTGCCTCTGACGGTGCGGCCAGGCTGGTGGAGGAGGCATCCCTGCCACAGTCGGGAGTCGGACGTCCAGCAGGGGTGGCCACGTCAACGACTGCACCCCAGCCGGCGGAGGATGTGCAGGCAGCAGGAGGCAGTGCAGGGGCAGAGGCACAGCAGCAGCAGCTCCATGGTGGGAGCCATGAAGGCTCGGGGCCTTCGACATCGGAGGGGCAGGCATCGGCCGGAGGGCAGGAGGACCCAGGACAAAAAGTGTCTTCCGTGTGGCAGCGGTTGGGCCACGCCATAGATGCGGAGCGGCAGCGGGCGGAAGAGGCACGGCTCTCAATGGTCAGGGCGGAGAACTCCATGCAGAGGGCCCTGAGGCGGGTCGAGTGCCTCGAGGCAATCCGCAGGGCTTTGGAGGTGGACACGTCGACGGCCCTGCGGACCCTCGGGGCCATGGAGGTGGACCGCCTCCGGGACATAGAGGAGGAGTTCGATGATGCCCTGGCCCGGCACATCCAGAAGTGAGCCGTGGAACTAGCCCGCTGCCCTTGTACATAGTTATGTAGGTAGTGTTAAGTTTCATTTTTGTTTTTATTTCATTTGGACCTTTTGGACATTGGCCACATTTTTGTATATAGTTTTTTTTATTAGTTAGTGTAGTTAGTTAGGTTTCCTTTATTTTGTTGGGATGATGGACCCTGGCTTCTTGCTTTGTACATAGTTGTGGACTTGGACATAATTTTTTTTTTGAATTATCCATGGATCAATGGCTTATGTTTTTTTTTCACATTGGATTTTGTTTGGTGGACATTGACTTTGTAGTACATTACTTTGGATTTCTATATTCTTTGATTTTTTCTTTTTTTTGGACGGACATGCTTCTTTTCATTTTTTTCCATTCACATTTCAGTTTCTTCATTTTTGTTTCTATTCATCTTTCCTTTAATACATTATTTATTTGTTGCACTTCAATGTGTGGTGTCTCATTGTTTTCATGCATTTCATGTTATGTGTTTTGAGATTCACTGACACCCATTGGGTGTATGTGAGGGACATGTGTTTGTTTTGGAACTTGCAATTGGTGTTCTGTGATGTAATTGCAGAATATGAGTGGGTGGATGCAATACTCGGGTGGGTGTTTTGCATTTGGGGGCTGACCATAGAGACCAGGGATCTGGACTGTGATGACATGTTGGGTGGGGAACATGAGTTGGACATGGGTGGGGGCCTGCTGGCAGGTGCCCCACAGTGCTGGGGGGTGGGAGACATGAGTGGGGGCCTGGTGGAGGGTGCCCCTGGATGCTAGGGGGTGGGTGTGCTGGGAGACATGTGTGGGGGCCTGGTGGAGGGTGCCCCTGGATGCTGGGGGGGGTGGGGGTGGTGGGAGACATGTGTGGGGGCCTGGTGGAGGGTGCCCCTGGATGCTGGGGGGGGTGGGGGTGGTGGGAGACATGAGTGGGGGCCTGGTGGAGGGTGCCCCTGGATGCTGGGGGGGTGGGGGTGGTGGGAGACATGAGTGGGGGCCTGGTGGAGGGTGCCCCTGCACTGCTGGGGAGTGGGGGTGGTGGGAGACATGAGTGGGGGCCTGGTGGAGGGTGCCCCTGGATGCTGGGGGGTGGGTGTGCTGGGAGACATGTGTGGGGGCCTGGTGGAGGGTGCCCCTGGATGCTGGGGGGGTGGGTGTGCTGGGAGACATGTGTGGGGGCCTGGTGGAGGGTGCCCCTGGATGCTGGGGGGGTGGGGGTGGTGGGAGACATGAGTGGGGGCCTGTTTGAGGCTGCCCCTGCACTGCTGGGGGGTGGGGGTGGGGGGAGACATGAGTGGGGGCCTGGTGGAGGGTGCCCCTGGATGCTGGGGGCTGGGGGTGGTGGGAGACATGGGTGGGGGCCTGCTGGCAGGTGCCCCACAGTGCTGGGGGGTGGGAGACATGAGTGGGGGCCTGGTGGAGGGTGCCCCTGGATGCTAGGGGGTGGGGGTGCAGGGGGACATGAGTGGGGGCCTGTTTGAGGCTGCCCCTGCACTGCTGGGGGGTGGGGGGTGGGGGGAGACATGAGTGGGGGCCTGGTGGAGGGTGCCCCTGGATGCTAGGGGGTGGGGGTGCAGGGGGACATGGGTGGGGGCCTGCTGGAGGCTGCCCCTGGTGGCTGGGGGTGCAGGGGGACATGCGTTGGTGGGCAGTAGTGCTAGTTGATATGTGGGTTGGCTGGTGGGCATGGCCATGGTGGATGGGGTGCCTGCAGGACATGTGCTGGGTAGGCCCCTGTGGTGTGAGCCACCTGCAGGGGCCGTGGAGGGTGTAGAGGGTACACTGTAGAGGGTGTGCTGCTCCCCGCGCACCCCCGAAATACACGTACCCCGCTCAATCGCGTGTGGAACTTCCCGCGCACCCCTGATATCCACGTACCCGGCCAAATCGCGTGTGTCACTTCCCGCGCACACCCGAAATACACGTACCCGGCCAAATCGCGTGTGGAACTTCCCGCGCACCCCTGATATCCACGTACCAGGCCGAATCGCGTGTTGAACTTCCCGCGCACCCCCGGAATACACGTACCCCGCTCAATCGCGTGTGGAACTTCCCGCGCACCCCTGAAATCCACGTACCCGGCCAAATCGCGTGTGTCACTTCCCGCGCACCCCCGAAATACACGTACCACGCTCAATCGCGTGTGGAACTTCCCGCGCACCCCTGAAATCCACGTACCCGGCCAAATCGCGTGTGGAACTTCCCGCGCACCCTGATATCCACGTACCCGGCCAAATCGCGTGTGGAACTTCCCGCGCACCCCCGAAATACACGTACCCCGCTCAATCGCGTGTGGAACTTCCCGCGCACCCCTGATATCCACGTACCCGGCCAAATCGCGTGTGGAACTTCCCGCGCACCCCCGAAATACACGTACCCCGCTCAATCGCGTGTGGAACTTCCCGCGCACCCCTGAAATCCACGTACCCGGCCAAATCGCGTGTGGAACTTCCCGCGCACCCCTGATATCCACGTACCCGGCCAAATCGCGTGTGGAACTTCCCGCGCACCCCTGGAATCCACGTACCCGGCCAAATCGCGTGTGGAACTTCCCGCGCACCCCCGAAATACACGTACCCCGCTCAATCGCGTGTGGAACTTCCTGCGCACCCCTGAAATCCACGTACCCGGCCAAATCGCGTGTGGAACTTCCCGCGCACCCCCGAAATACACGTACCCCGCTCAATCGCGTGTGGAACTTCCTGCGCACCCATGAAATCCACGTACCCGGCCAAATCGCGTGTGGAACTTCCCGCGCACCCCTGATATCCACGTACCCGGCCAAATCGCGTGTGGAACTTCCCGCGCACCCCCGAAATACACGTACCCGGCCAAATCGCGTGTGGAACTTCCCGCGCACCCCCGAAATCCACGTACCCGGCCAAATCGCGTGTGGAACTTCCCGCGCACCCCTGATATCCACGTACCCGGCCAAATCGCGTGTGGAACTTCCCGCACAACCCCGAAATACACGTACCCCGCTCAATCGCGTGTGTCACTTCCCGCGCACCCCCGGAATACACGTAGCCCGCTCATTCGCGTGTGTAACTTCCCGCGCACCCCCGGAATACACGTACCCCGCTCAATCGCGTATTTTACTTCCCGCGGCGCCACTTTTTTGATGCGCTGGGACTCTACCGCCTGCCTTCGTGTGGCGGACGTGTTTCAGCTTGTGCGCGGCTTTGGCTGTGCGTGGGTTTGCCCTATTCCATTCCATGAATACGTGTGGTTCGTGTGCGTGTGGGCGTTACCTCTGCTTCCGTGCAGTGCATCCCCAGTTACGCCCTTATTTTCGCGTGTTGTTCCCCATTCCGCGCGTTACGCCCCATGTCCCGCCCACTT
Source organism: Ambystoma mexicanum (assembly GCF_040938575.1). Lineage (NCBI taxonomy): Eukaryota > Metazoa > Chordata > Amphibia > Caudata > Ambystomatidae > Ambystoma > Ambystoma mexicanum. Next base: position 82,645,839 of record NC_090936.1, read on the forward strand.
TCTGCTGTGTGCGCTGAGGTTGTGCGCTTTCACTGTGCGCGTCGCGCACCGTCGCGCACGCCTTTCGCGATGTTGCAGTGACTTGTGCGCCATGCACGGGTTTGGCGCACATCGCGCGGTGAACACGCGCAGGGACTTCCATGAATCGCGCGCGTGCGCGTGCGCCTGTTTTTTTCCGCTTGCGCCTGCTTGCGCCTGCTTGCGCCTACTTGCGCGTAGATTTTCGGCGCACGTTTGTTCCATGAATCGGCCCCTGAATGTCCTGAATTCCACTTAATTCCAAATAACGCGTTGGCCTTTCCATAAAACATTTTTTTCCCTGCACTGCTGGCCGGATCCATTACAGCACAGAAAGAAAACACACACTTATTGTACCAGAATTCCTACAAATAGTATTCTTATTGTCTCTGTAACCATTTCCATTTAATTTCATAAGTATATAACCTTAGAGACTGTATGTATCTTTGCAGCCGTTAATCTCCTTACGTCCATTAGGTCCTTTTCACTGAAGCGGGCAAACTAATCACCAGCTCACAACCCACGCCGGCAGTCGCTATAGTCTAGTGGCGTTCTGTAGATGTCACCATTCCTTTGCTGCCATGAGAGCGATCAGACCAGAGTCCCAATGTTGTAACCGCCACCAGAATCCAGCACCCATGAGGAGCTGCGCCACTCTCAGCCCGCCACAGCAGCAGCATAAAAACACAGCACTGTCACAACACACCGGTATGTTTATCTCCCCCCCAATACCGGCAGTATGCAGCTAATTGGAATACCCCCCACACTATACGATGCGCTCCCTAGCGGACACTGGTGCCCCAATTGGCGGTTGTTTCACAGCACACTTGTAAATTAAATCCATCATTTCATATTCTTTTGGACAGCTCAGCAGTTCAGAAAACGTGTGCCTTTAGTGCCACAATGCCTTTTAACAGGGATTTCTGGGGAATTCTTGGTTATTAGGGACCTGCCTCCCAGAGTCAAGTGGCACTTATTAATTCTTTAAACCCTTTTACTGGGCAGGATGGTTTTAAAGCTCGGTGGGGCATACATAGATGCTCAGCTGCCTCCCCCATCCCAGAGCTCTCCTTACTGTCCTTAACTGTTGCTGCAGCTTCACAATGTACTGTCCTTTAGGTTTCATTTTTCTGCATTTCCAGTATCCTTGTCGCCAATTCTTGTAAAGCCTCTCTGTAGTCAATCAGCTCAGCACTCATACACAGACCTGCTGTGGAGTCTCAGATTGGTCCAGGTACAGCTTTATTATACAGAATGTAAAGAGATGAGAGTTTAGTGATCTTGGATTTGTTAGATTCCGAGGGTAGTAGTTTCCAGGCAGCCTCGCAATTTCTTTTTTGTTGCCTTAAGTTTTTTAGGAAAGGTGAGAACCATTTGTTCAGATGTTTTTTAGGCTTACTTGGTCTGGGTTTAAGGTGGTCAATCTGGACCAGGGATGATGCCATGATTTTGTTACACTCCTCAACCAGACTCTCTAGGTCAGCGCTGTCAGGAAGTGAGTTGAGGGTAGGGAGTAAGGCAGGGATAAGCCTATCCGCTGTGATACTCTTTTTATTTTTGGTTAGAGTGGGTGGGGCTATGGGGGCGGGAGTAGGCATGGGTCTATTAGTGGAGAGCGTAAATGAGAGTAGGTAGTGGTCGGTCCAGGTTAGCGGTGAGATGGAAAGGATGTTGGCATGGCAGTTGTGGTCAGGCACCCAGTCTAGTATTCTACCTTTGTTGTGGGTAGGGGTAGTACTTTTTTTGGGGGGGGGAGTCTTTTTCTAGTATTAGTATTATTCGCTGTTGCCCAGGCATGTTGATCCAAGGGGTCGTTGAAGCCCAGGGTAAGGTCACCTAATAGCAATGCTTGCGTTGAGCTTTTGCTTTTGACGTTATTAGCTAGGATTGTAATAATGTCATTCTCAAATGTCCCAATTGGGCCTGGGGGGCGATATTTCAAGTGGATATTGTTAGGCAGAAACCTGTGCAGTTCCCTCTGGGACCACTGTAAAAGATTTAAGACTACAGGTGTTTGGCAGTAAACCCACTTGGTAGCAGTCTGTACCACCCAGATTTACCTGGTAGCTGTGGCTGAGCAGTCAGACTTCCCTCAAGAAGAGTTAGGCAGTATATAGAGCATACATAATAGGTACAGAGGCACAGTAGTACAAGCAAACACTGACCAGAGCTAGGTGTAAAAGTATATAATTATTTATTTAAAAGACACACTCATAAATTACACTAGCACAGAAAAGGTAAGTAAGTCAAAACACAGTCACTATTACTTATATGTACATCCCTAGTTATTTGTTGGACAAGTCTAAGTTAACACCACTTATTTCCAAACAGAGGTGAGCGCTTAACGTTAGACGGCACTCCAACAAGTTAGTTAAAAAGGGAGGGAAAAGGCAGAAGTAATGAAAACAGCAAGGTAAAACACTTTTCAGAGATTCACAGTAAGTTTAGAAAGGCAGTCTATTGCGGAGCAAGGAAGTTCGGTTGCCAGGCCCACTCTAGGGAAAGCCAGGCGAAAAGATGTCCAAGATCACACAATGTCACAAGTTTTTTTCAGGTGAGTAGAAAAGGTTTTACCAAGTTTAGAAAAGTTTAGTTAGGGTGTCCCAGGCTTACACAGGTTCGAGAGCCGAGGGATAAATCTACCCCGTACAATCGGTGGCAAGGGAAGCCGGGCGGAACACAGTACCTTTTAAAATGGAAAGGATCCTCCAACGGTGGCAGTTGTTCCTGGTAGTGGGTGCAAGTCACGGCGTCGTCCAGAGGAAGAGAAGATCTCGACGTGGAGGAAAGCTGAAGGTCGTTGCACTACCAGGGAAGAAACCAGCCGTGGAGTTTTCCGGTTAAAAGGAGGTTACCCCTCTTTCGCGGTTGAGGTAAAAAGTGGTATCCCGGTTGCCGGGATGCTCGGCACAGGCAAGGCGGCCACGAGATGCCTCAGGGAGGCGAAAAGAAGGCAGAAACTGGTTGTCCCCACCAGTCAAGGGAAGGAGACTCTCCCGGCTGGAGATCTCCTCTGTTGTCGGGAAAAGTGGTGAGACGGTTCCGCAGGGCTTCACCGGTGGTGTCATCTTGGTAGGTCGGCTCGGCTTCTCCCTCTTCGGCTTCTTAGGTCCTGTGGCGACTTCTGAAGAACCAGTCCCAAAAACCCTGCTTTTATGCAGCAAACCCCCATTCATACAGCCTAGCTGTCACTCAAACATGCTAAGTGGTGAGCGGGGGCGGCTCACCACTTGGGCCAATCACACCAGAGTGCGACATGAGTTGGCAAGGCAACTCAGTCCAGGGTGTGTAAACCCCCTCCCACACCCCCTGTGGTACCCAGACAGAATGGCACCACTTTGGAGGGCTTCTGTGCAGAAACCCGCCAAAAGTGGAACAAAGGCTCGACTCGGGTTCAGGGTTACTGAAGTGAACCTAGACGCCATTTTGGCGACGAGTTCTGGTAAAAAATCCCAACCGGTGAATTTATATTAAATAAATAAACCGGCGGTATCTTTAACATTGCACCAAAAAGTGGTGCATTAAAATCAATGGGAAATCCACTGCCACCAGCCAGAACTCGGCGAGGGGGGACGGGACAGTACCCCCTCGACAACAGACCCAGGGGCAATCTAATTGCCCCTACCAGTACTTCCACAGTATGATGGTTTGTACTGGTTAAGTTCCTAAGTTAAGACTAGTAAAGTCAATGGTGACTTTACAGACCCAGGGAGACAGTAGTCAGTCCCAGTGTGTGGAGTCTATGTTTGGGGGTCACTATGACACCCCTATGTTACTGCACTGAGGGTGCTGTGTAACACACATTCAAAAACCAATGATAGTCTATGGGGAAAAAATACCCCATAGCCCATAAGCACATAGCAAGTCACAGAAACACTCTCAAGTCATGTCCAAGAGTGAGGGTAAAAGAGTCTCACTCTCGGCAGGAGAAAAAAAATAAACCCCAAAAATCCAGCAAAGCTGCTGGGGGACTCACTAGGTTAGGAAATTCAGCCTAAACAGAGAATTCTCCCTAACAGATATTAAGGGTTTGAGAGTTAATCAAAGGTACTTTGACTGACAGTGCTTCACACGATTGAATATCGTAGGGGGGAGCTAATCTCATAGAGAGGCTGCTTTTGCAGATAATGGCAAAACCTCCTCCTCTGGTCGCCTGTCTGTCTTGTCTCAATATAGTATAGTCGTCAGGGACTGCTAGCATAAGCATAGGACCTGCTGCGGCATGTAGCCATGTCTCGGTGATGGCGAGGAAGTCTAGGTTAGCTCTCAGAATCAGGTCGGCAATCTCCGTGACGTGAGCTAGTAGGGATCTGGAATTTATTAGAGCTCCTTTAATGGGCGGGCTAGTGGGTGTTGTAGTTACTGGGTGGGAGGCTAACTGGTCTTTGGGATTCAAGTGCTGGACTATGTAGTTTTTCATCATGGGATGGCGGTTATGTACTAACTCGGTGTTTGCAGGCATGAGGCGAGATAGAGTTTTAAGTGTTCTCCTTCCTATAGGGATGGGTAGTGAGCTTCTACGGGGCTCATATATTTTGGCAAGTCTGGCTCTAAGGCAAGTATTCCTAGATTCCGTTGTGCAAGGGTTACTCAGAATACGGGGTGGAAAATTATCAATGGCTAAAGGCTGTTTAGTTATCGTGTTGTTGGGCAGGTCGGGGCAAGACATGTCTTGTAAGGGTGGGCTTGTTAACATCTCTAAACACCAAGGGGTGGTCAGGTAGAGGAGGATGATGAGCATTCTAGCCTAGGATCTTGAGGCCACTATATAGGGCCAGCTACTAGCACTAAAGAGATAGGTCTCTGGGCAGAGTGTTCTGTATTGAAGCAATAGGCAGTGGCTTAGCTAACTGAAATTAGTTCGAGTCTCTATGTTGGTAGGGCAGGGTTGGGTTCTTTCATATCAGTACTGGGCCCTGTGTAAGATCAATGGGCTAATGGTGTTAGGGACATACATTGGCAGGCATTAGTAATGACAGGTGGTATGCAGTTTTACCAAGCACAGTGTGCATATATGCAATTTGGCAGGGATTTATAACCTAGTCAGCAAGTCGTGATTTATACAGAATTGCATAGGCTAGTTGAACTTGTTGCTGTTCGTGGGGAGGGTGCTCTCCTAACTGGTAAATTTAACAGAAGCAGGGTAACATTTCAAATGTACTCGGCCAGGCATGCCGTAAACAGTTTGTTGTCAGACTATTAATTGCAATAACGTGTTTAACCACAAAGCACACAAGAGTACTTGTTAGGGCTACAGTGAGCTGGAAAAAGGCGCCGGGCAGCGGAGGATAGAGTCTGATGACACAGTAAGTCTTTGTTAAAGTAGGATGGGCAGTAGGCGTACAGGGATAGCGCCGTATATATTGCGATAGGGCATGGCAACAATAGTGGAGTGGGACACTGGAGCAATATCGTGAATCAAAATACAATACAAATAGAAAATGCAGTTTTCATTCAATCGGTAGAAATGAGGCAGGGGAGCACCGTTTAACCGTATGATGCAGTAATATAGTAGGCCAATAATGGGGTTGATACAATGGGTCAGAACAGTGCAAATGAGGAACAGATTTAAGTCAAACTAGAGAAATAACTTGAGATAATATGGTAGTCTAACAGTGAAAAGCAAACAGGTAGTGCATGCAGCAATTTACAAGGCTAGGGAAGTGTATCTCAGTGGATACGAAGTGATGACGATTAGAGGCTGAGAAGTTGTATACGCAGTGAGCATTAGTTAGTAGACATGTTTGGACATGACGAAATATGTCGAATATAATTATGGACCGAATAGTTGCTGGTGGTAGTCATTCAGTAGTGTTTATGTAGCACGCAAGTGCCAGTTTTACCGCTCACATCAAGGCTTGACTTTTCTGGAAGTATGATCAAGTGCAGTTCAGCAGGATGAGGAGGAAGCAGTGAGGGAACGTGTGGAGCCCTCTAGTCCTCCATGCTGCGGACAGGCTCAGGACAGGAGCTTTGTACACAGTGCCTTAGACAGGAGTGCCGGTTTCCGCCTACCGGTGGAGAGCTGGGAGGGATATGGCCGTGTGCCACCAATCAGCAGCAGCTTGGTTGCAGTGCTCTCCTGCACCAAGAGAGACACGGCACCATCATGGAAAACAAAATGTGCATTTAACAAAGCACTATTGACTCAAACTGTTCTTGTTGTAGGGTCGAGGACGTTGTTCTAGGTGGGAAAAGCACACAGTTGCGCTCCGCTGGGTAAGTTAGATATTATGATGAGTTTTCAAATTCATATCGTGGCGGTATATGAAGGTTCCTCACAGAGCCCAATAAAGCCCACAGGCTTACCTCTTGGCAGAGGGGGGCTCTCGGCTGCTCCTGCAGCGCAGATGCCGAAGGGGAGAGCTCCTGCTCGATCCCAGGCAGCGTGTCCAGGGGCGAGATGCAGTGCCCCTGCTCTGGAAAACGTTCTCTTAGCCTGTAGGTGGTGCCAGGCAGCTCCAAGGCTGGCTCCATCACAGGCCCTAGGTGCCAACATGCATCAGAACTGAAATCGGGACCATATATAGTCGGAACTGCAGGCACCATTTCCTCAATTCCTTTTTTGTGCATAGTGTTAGAGTATTTTTGGACTCAGTCACATGAGGTTTCTTTCTTTACTTTTGAGAAACATGTCTGCACTGAAATAGAGCATCAAGTCATGTAGTAAATGCCAATGTGATATCTTCGTGGGAGCGCTGAACTGGTGCAAGCTATATTATAATTGTTCTTTTATAACACGCCTAACACCAACAAGTGGTTTCTAAGCGCAGGATCGGGATTTTAACCTGTGTTGCGCTGCGTTGTCTTGCTTCCAAGACAAACACATTGCCCCTGAGGTACCCTTCCTCCACGAGTTCCACTCCTTTCATCTTTTTTATGCTGGCAAAAATCATAACACCAAGGTGTGGGGATCCTGTCAGGAAGACGGCCAATGCCATTAGGGAAAGTGTGTCAAGGCTATGTTTGGCTTATTCAAAAACTACTCTTGAAAAATCAGACCGTGGTACTCCTGTCAAGACTTACTCCACTTAACCAGAGTCATGCTGATCTCACTCACTCATTTTAGGAGCGAGTTGTCATCTTTGCACACTCTTCCTCCTCTCACATGCGGTGTCGGCATAGGCATTGTTCAGATTCTGATAAGGAGGTGGTGCAACCTGTCAAGGTAAGTCCCCCCCGGCCTAGCCCACCTCGGCCTCAACACCGTAAGAATCAAAGGCTTTTAGACAAGCCATAGAAAAAAGACTCACAACAGGCCCCTGGAGTCTGTTAAGGCTTCTGCCCCAGCCTCTCCCCATGAAAGTAGCGCAAAACGTAAGAATAGACACTATTGCACGCTAAAGAGCTTGTGCGTTGGTGCACCTTCAGCAGGGATAGTGCCCTTGGTGCAGACACTGTGCCGCACAGCACCTTTTTCCTCCATAACATTGGCCCACAGTAGTTGGTGCTGATGGATGTGGAGCTGCTGTTCTCAGCTCCGTTGGTGCTGATGTTTATGGTTGTTAAGATGGGCTGTAAAGTCACAAATTACACAGAGGTTCTGGAATCAATCAGACCAGACTAAATAACGGAAATGGGCAAAGTGCAAGGCAAAACCCAACTTTATTATCATTTAAAATAAAGCAGGGACAGCATACACGCATTGAATTCTTGGAGCTCTTGCTCGTTCTATAAAAACAATGGTTTATATATACAACATTTGTCATAACTGACCTACTGTAAACTTAGTTACCAAAAACCTATGTGGGACCAGGATTGGCTAGTGATTGTGATTACATATACATTCTATAGGGGTTACATTTCTAATTGGGTAACGCTTGTCTGATGGCTCCCCCTGGCACCACCTCTAAATTGATAAAGGTAAAAAGACATCATCTCTGCAATAGGTAATTGGCTGGCAAATTACTTCATGGTCAGCGGAACATTGGGGGGTTTTCATTGGTTGGCTTTGTACTAACCAACGCTGGACAATTGACAGGTTGTCAAGATATGAGTCGGACAGGAGTACGGGGAGAGAGGTCCACAGACTGCTTTCCTTTCAATTAAATAAGATACCATCCCTCAGTTCCCGGTCATGAGCCAGGGTGATCTCTTTTTATTTGGTCTTGTGTCTGAGTGTACGTGTAAGGAGTAAGGCAGGTGTCCTATCAGTGTTCGTTGGTATTGAATAGACAGTGTTCTTCAAATGTGGGTCACGTGTGATGGGATCATGTTTGGAATTATTTCACCCTGCATTTATTGGGATTTTAGCTAATATTAATGTGAGTGTTACAGGTTAATTTTACCGCTGGGGGCACTATTTAGTTATCCTGCATGGATTTCTCTTTGCTTATAATTGCGTGCACCTGATTTACAATGGTTGGTTGTACTCTTCTAAACTTTAATTAATCTGGGAGTACGCGTCAGCGTCCTGGGAATTGCTATCTCGTGCCTTCTCTGCAACGTTATGACCCTCCCCTAATTCACAGTAACCTTGACTGTGGTTACCAGCTTCTGCCTGGGCTCAGCGCGGATCTGTATTCCTGTGGTTTCAGCATTTTGTGTTCTCTTGAAGCCTTTTGTCTATCTGAAAGCGTGCTGTAGCTTCCATTCTGGAAAAGGTGGCTGCTCATTACTCTCACGTTTCTATGTTAGTGAGCTATATTTGGGTGTTGTTCATGTTGCATTCAGCGTATACATTGCTTATGATATGATATGATAGTTTATTTATATAGCACCTATACACAATGTGTTTCAAAGCGCTTAAAGACAAGGTAGGGAACAAGGGAAAATACAATGACATTCTTACAGGCCAGGAACAGTAAAGTTGTGAAATTAACTATCGTACTCGGCCTGACGACATTTCAGATAAGGCAAGTGCTAAGACATGGATAAGGAAGGGAGAGGGAGAGTGGGAAGGAAATGGAAGCAGACAGGCGACTACCGTACTAGGCCTGATGATATATCTGGTAGAGCCGGAGAAAAACAAAAGATGAGAGAGAGGTGTGCAGAAAGGGAGGGGAGTAACAAAACAACTGACTATCGTACTAGGCCTGACGACATTTCAGATAGTGCTAGAAGGTGGGACAAGTAAGGGGAGGGGGAGGAGACGGACAATGTTGGTATTCTTCATGTTTTATGGATGCTATGCTAATATTCTCCCATGTATAAATGCATATATTAACCAGTGTGTGTGTTCTTCATGTTGAGTGCACTTTTGATTTGTGTCTAATGCATGCTCATATATTGTCACAACATTAGTTTGATTACCATTGCCATCATCTGCTTACATCATGTCTATTTCTAGCTGTACCTGCCTGGGATAAGGGTGGTACACTTGTCTTAGTGAGTAGCGTTTCTCACCTTTACGATATTGGGCCGGGAGAGGGGCTGGAGCTATGGATGACATACTCACATGCCTCCCAACAGGCCCCCCTCTGGTTGAGTCCTCGACCACACACTCCTTTCAGCTCTCCCCCACATAGGGCTCTTTGGGTATCCATTTCTTAGTCACCTCCCACAAGCATCCTGTATGTCTAGTCTAACATGTCCGTCCACACTCCAGATCATAAAGCAGCTTTCCCCATCGGAATCACAATGTACCTAGTGGTTGGTGTAATTGTGAGGGTCCTAAGGACAAATACATGTTGACCCTGGATGGGCAATAGGGCTTTGCAATGCTTCGACACGGGGTGGGGGGGAGGTCATCTGTTTGGGTATACTCGTGTATATGAGCATCCATGCTTGTTAATCTTTTCATTCCTACTGCTTTTTTGGTAGTCTTTTTGCATTGACGTATTGAAATTCGTAGAACACAGAAGGCAAATATTACTAGTACTAAAATGGCCATCAGTACTTTGAATGCATTAGCCAACCAAGAGGGGATCCATGCGAATAGGTAATTAAACCAGTCATCATCAGCAATATCATCTACCTCCTCCACCATTATTGTGTGCATTTCTGTTAAGATGGCTATGGCCTCCGTGAGGTTCCATTCTCCTCATCTTGGGCGGGTGTGTACATAAAGAAGGCCCAATTTTTGCGGGCAAGCCCCCCTCCATCGTCGTTATCAGATCAAGAACGTACCTGTTCTGGAGGGTCATGAGTCTTTTGGCCCTCAACGCTTCTCTTATGGCGTTAAAGCATTTTGCAGTTGTATTTATAGTCTACAATAGTTCCCATCAGGCTATTTGCAGCCATTTTACATTTGTATTTGCTTGCGATTTAGAAGTAAAAAGGGATGTAAAGAACATCTCTGTTCTACTAAACAATATATGCTCATCTGGAATGTTGTCATATGCGCTTGCTATCTTTACCAAGTTATTACTTCTTCTTGTGCACTTAAGTGTAAGGGACCTCTTATCTCTTCTGTGTGTATTCATTGTGAGGAAATCGCCAACCTGCACTTCACTTTGGTCTACTACCAAAGCTGGTGTATCTATTAACACTAGGAAGTGCAAGCCTCCTGAATTTAGAGGGAGCTGCATATATGCTCTTGAATAACAGGCCCAATAGTGCTCCATTAATACGGTGGTGACTCTTTTCGTGCCTGCCGCATCAAACATGTGTTTGCACCCTTTGTTTTTCCCTACTTTCACTTGAACAGTATTCCTGAAACATAATGCAGCATTTTTCATAGGTATTATGGGTAGAGGCCTGCTTCATCCTCTACCCATTTGAGCAATTTGGAATATTCAGTCCATTCTTTGAGAAATATATAATTTGCATTTTGGACCACCTCTACTGGTACTGTCAGGAGTGCTTGTGCTTGGCCCCCCCCATCGTCCTTCAGCCCCAACCTTCTGAGGTAAATACCTGTCTGTAAATGAGTAACTGGGGTCTTTCCCAGCCCCCAGGCATCTCCTTCCCTGTGGCATTTATGCACTGTAATAATTTATGGTCGGTTATTTTAACCGCTGCTCTATTCGGGCCGTCTAATGTGTAGTGCATCACCTTATTTTTTCTTCCAGGATCATCCATCATAGCCTTTTGTTTTATGTAGCTATCCTCATAAGGGAACGTCTTTTTTGTCATCCATCGCAAGGTAGCCCATCTTTCTTGGAATCTCCCCCTAGTTGTGCAAAGTGCTAAGTCTGTTAGGCAGTGTACTCTATGTGCAGGTATTTCTGTGGCCATGAGTGTCCTGGAAGTGCTCACGGCATCGGGAATTAGGGAACACACATAGCAGCTCTCATCAGACGTCTCTCTCCCTACTTTGCTCATGTGCTGGTAACACAAATTGTTAGTGACATGGGCAGAATCAGCAATATATTTGCTCAGGTGCCTAGAGTCATCTAGAACTCTTCTTTTTAGTCTCCCCATCTGTGTATTTGGAATTGCTCGGGTGCCATTTCATATATCATTATTACAGTACTTATACTCATGTTTACTGGTCTAGCTGTACTATAAACGATAATTTCTCTTGCTGCGATAAAAATAATTTCCACTCCCTCATGTCAACAAGGGAGTGGAAGTGATCGTGTCTGCTCTGCAGGGAAGGGTCATGCCTTTCATGCGTTGAAATATCTCTGTTGTCTATGCCAGCTGTTTTCGCTTGGAGTTTCTGCATCGGCACGCAATCAAGGTGTTAACGTGAGGCATAGTGTTTATGTAGATTTGCTGAAAAATACTAATATCATTGTTTACTCTCTTGAAGTGTCATACCGCCGAGTTCCTGGCGTCTATGGAGCCGCTGGCGACGCGGAACCTAGCTTCGTTCGCTTCGGCCACGCCCCCTATTTCCTGGTTCCCTTTTGCTGATTCCGATTGGCTAGACGCTCCGCGGCCCGGTGTTTTAACCGGCCACTTCCGGGTCACGGACGCGTTGCAACGCTTCCGGTTTCGTCCGTAGGCTGTGCTGCTTGCTACCTGTGGCTTTCGTGCTGCTCTTTCGCTTGCTGCTGGTCGGGTCCTCGTACCCTGTCTATCCTTTCTGTTATTCTTTCCGCTATACCTGTCTGCCTTTCCCTTTCTCTTTTGGTCCGCAGTATTCTCCCTTGCCCTCCTTCCATCTTGCTTCCCCTCCCACCTTCCCATCTTCACTTACCGCTTTTTTCCTTTTCCGGTCTGTTACTCTCTCCGCTCTTCCTTCGTCTACCTTCAGCATTGCTTCTGTGACCTCCCGTGTACCAGACTCCGGCCTGTTCCCCTGGACTGCCTTTGCTTGCTGCATTAGTACTTCCTCACTTAGCCTGTGTACCAGTTCCTCGGACCTCTTAATGGACTGCCTGTGTTTTCTGAGTCTTCACTCCACGTGTTGTCTCCAGCCACTGCTACCAAATCTTACCTTATAAGAACTCCTGGTTCCACATCTCCAAGACACCCAACGATACTACAGGGGTTTTTTGTGCCTAAGGCTTTTTCCCCTCTTGGTCGATCCCGGGGGTGGGCCCCCTGTTCTCCCTTCTTGGGGAGCACGGTGGCTTCCTTCCGGGGTCGTCCCTATCTTCATAAAAAAAAGGTGTCTACTCGAAGAAAAGAAAAGAAGGGTTCTTGGAAGGAAGAAGAAGGTGAGGAGTCGGGGGAGGGGGAGATTTCAGAAGCTACACTTTCGGACGAAGATATCACCGATCCCGGTGACAGTTTGCAACGCCAAAAAGAGATGGCCACCCCACAGCAGGTACAAGAACTCGTAGCCGCTGTACAAAGTCTAAGTCTAGAGATGCAGAACCTTAAGACTGCGAACGCCACCCTTCAACAGCGTATGACGGACAGAGAAAGACCTTTAGCCGATTTACCTCCACTTCCCCTAGTATCAGGGAAGTTTGATGGATCCCCAAAGAAGGTTAAAGAATTTCTGGACGCATGCAATCTTCATTTTACCTTTCGCCCTCAGACCTTCGCCTCAGATCACGCCAAGGTGGGGTTTATGATCACCCACATGATCGGAAATGCCCTGGCTTGGGCTACCCCTCTAGTAAACCAGTCAGACCCAGTTTTACAGGACTACGATGCCTTTAAGGCCCTGATTCAACAAACCTTTTTGCGAACAGAGAGTACATACTTGGCCTCGGAGGACCTCCTTGACATCCGTCAAGGGAATTCTGATTTACTGACCTACATCACCACTTTCAAACAGGTGGCTGCAGAGGCAGGTTGGCAGGAACAGGCTCAGTATGCCATATTTCGGCGAGGTTTAAGGGAGGAATTGAAGGACGAACTTGCCCGAATAGAAAGACCGGCGTCTTTCGCTGAACTTCTGAGAGCTACCCTCCGAATTGACTTCAGGATGACGGAAAGACGTCAAGAAAAGAGGAAAAACAGGCTAAGCGTACCCCCTCCCATGGAGACTCCTTCACCAGCGTCCATACCCTTCCAACGGACAACCAAAGAAGAACCCATGCAGATTGGAACCACCAGAGCCCCACTGACACCGGAAGAAAGGAAACGGCGCAGGGAGGGTTCCTTGTGCATGTACTGTGGATCTTCATTACATTTATTAAGAGATTGTCCGGAAGTACCACCCAGAAGATCGGGAAACGCTCGCCCTCGGTAAGCATTGGGACGCATTACTGAGGGGCTGCTTTTAGTCCCTACGCACCACTTTCTGTATCCTCTACAGAAACATCTGAGGACTCCCGGTTGATGGTGCTCACAGTTTCTCTCAGAGTAGGCCCCAAAGAAGTAACCGCTTTAGCACTACTCGACTGTGGAGCAGCAGGAAACTTCATGGATACCCATTGGGCAGAACGACATGGAGTCAAGAGGATAGCCAAAAACGAAGATCAAAAGGTGGAAGGAGTTGATGGCGAACCTTTGAGCTCGGGTTTGATCACTCATACCACTAAAGCACTTACTTTATCCATCCAACAACACACCGAAAGTATCACATTCGATATTATCAGAGCTGCTCACTTCCCTCTTATCCTGGGTATCTGTTGGTTACGCAGACACAACCCCTGTATAGACTGGTCTAGAAACCTACTTAGCTTTCAGTCCTCACTATGCAAATCGGAATGTTTGCCAGAACCAAGATTCGAGACCGTCAAGACCACTAATAGCTGCGAAGTCAAAACGGTGCACTGTCTTCCCCACTACCTGAAGGAGTTCAATGAAGTGGCAACTGAAAAGATACCCGTAGAGCTCCCTCCTCACCGGCCTGAAGACTGTTGCATCGATCTCACCCCAGGTGCATTGGTACCCTTCGGTAGGATGTTTCCACTATCATTAGAAGAAAAACAATACCTCCGAAAGTACCTGGACAGCAACATGGAGAACGGGCTAATTAGGCCTTCCAAGTCCCCTGCAGGGGCATCACTGTTCTTCATCTCAAAAAAAGATTCTAAGGAGTTGAGGCCGTGTATAGACTATCGCGGCCTAAACAAGGTTACCATAAAGGACCGGTATCCTATGCCATTGATAACCGATATCCTACAAGCTGTACAGGGTGCTACCATCTTTACCAAACTCGACCTGAGGAATGCGTATCACTTACTCCGGGTGCAGAAAGGAGATGAATGGAAGACAGCATTCCGGACTCCTTTCGGACTTTTTGAATACCAGGTAATGCCGTTCGGATTGGTAAATGCCCCGTCGGTATTCCAACGATTTATGGACAGACTATTCTCAGATCTCCTGTGCCAAACCACATTGGTTTATTTAGATGACATACTGATATACTCTCGTACACCTGAAGACCATGTGGAACATGTAAGGGAAGTATTCAGAAGACTACAGAGAAACCAGTTGTCGGTTAAACTCACCAAATGTGTGTTCTCAGCCTCCTCCATTCCTTATTTAGGATACATTCTGTCAGATCACGGAATCTCCATGGATCCAAATAAGGTGTCTTCCATCCTTGAATGGCCCTCACCCACCTCAGTCAAAGAGATACAAAAATTCCTGGGGTTAGCAAACTTCTACCGGAGATTCATCCCAAATTTCTCTCAAAAGATATTACCCATCACCTCGCTCTTAAAGAAATCTGCAACTCCATTTAAATGGACAACGGAGGCAGAAGACAGCTTTGGTACTCTTAAAGAAGCCTTCTGTTCAGCACCCATTTTACAACAACCAAACCAACATCTACCCTTCATTCTAGAGACGGACGCTTCTTCAGCCGCAATAGGGGCTGTGCTTCTTCAAGAAATTCAGGGCACAGAACATCCGGTGGCTTATTTCTCGAAGACCCTAAACTCCAGCCAAAGGAACTACTCGGTTATTGAGCGAGAACTTCTAGCCATGAAAGCGGCCTGTGTAGAATGGCGTCATCTACTTCAAGGAGGAAGGTTCCCGTTCACCATAAGGACTGATCATAAGAACTTACAGGTTCTCAAACAGTTCGAGTGTTACAATACTCGACAGGCCCGATGGGCTCACTTCTTCGCCCAATTCGAATTCAACATAACTTACATCCCGGGAAAAAATAATGTTGTAGCCGACTCTCTTTCCCGCCGGTGTGATTACGTGTCAGAGTCAGAGACGAATCTTGAACGGATGTTTCCCCAGTCCAGGACTATCGGAATAATTTCTAAATTCCTTCAACAGGTACAGGAGGATTCTGGAGGTCGTTTTGAAATTGAAAAACACTCTAAAGATCTGGCCTATGAAATCAGGAACGGTCTTTACCTAGTAGGAGGAAAACTTTATCTACCCACTCCGGCTTTTCGTAGAACCGCACTTGTCTGGTGTCATGACTCTAAACTAGGAGGACACAGGGGTGTGGCTGGTACTCATGACTATCTTCAAAGACATTTCTATTGGCCTACAATGAGAAAGGATGTAGAGCAGTACGTTCAGTCATGCATCATCTGTCTGAGGAGTAAATCATCCCGAAAAAGACCAATTGGTCTACTGGAACCTAATGCTGTACCCAAGGGTCCCTGGAGCACAATTTCAACTGATTTCATAGTGGATTTACCTCCGTCTGAAGGATGCACCTGTGTCATGGTAGTAGTGGATTCATTTACCAAATTGGCTCACTTCTCCCCATTACCTGGCGTCCCTACGGCAGCCAAGATGGCGGAAGTGTTTCTCCAAGACATATTCCGGTTACACGGTCTACCTAACAAGATTATTTCAGACCGGGGTAGTCAGTACACCTCCCAGTTCTGGAAGGCCCTGTGTAGCAGACTAGGTATTGAAAGAGCTCTCACCTCTGGATTCCATCCACAATCCAATGGGCAAACTGAACGTTTGAACGGAACCCTGGAGCAGTACTTAAGATGCTTTATCAACAACCAACAAGACAACTGGTGCACACTACTCCCTCTAGCTGAATTCTCTTATAATAACTCCACACATGCAGCTCTGGGGTTCAGCCCTTTTTTTGGTACTTATGGTTTTCACCCTCGCTCCATTCTTCCTGTCTCGGGCCTTTCTACTAACGTACCTTCAGTAGATTCTTCACTCTCCCTCCTTAGAGAGACACACAAGAAGGTAGAAGAAGGCCTTAAGTCAGCCCAAGCCCGATATTGCATTCAAGCCAATAAACATCGTAGACCTGTACCAGGATGGGATGTGGGTACCCAAGTTATGCTCTCCACTAGATATTTACCTCGTTGGGTACATCCCTCCAAGTTATCTCCAAAATATCTAGGGCCATATGAGATCATACAGAAAATCAATCCTGTGGCTTTTCGCCTAAGACTACCCAATAACCTAAAAAGGGTACACCCTGTTTTCCATGCTTCCCAACTTAAGACATTTCATGCTGATACATGGGCACGACAGGTTAGACAGACTCCTATTCCCCAGGGTTCCACTCGAGCTGAATATGAGGTCGCCCAACTCTGTGACTCCAGGTATCATAAGGGCAGGCTGGAATATTTGGTTAAGTGGAAGGGCTACCCTTCTTCGGAAAACTCTTGGGAACCCATCTCACACATTAATGCTCCTGTCCTACTTCGCAAATACCACTTTTTCCATCCAGGGAAACCCGGAGGAGGAGCGTATAGGAGGGGGCATACTGTCATACCGCCGAGTTCCTGGCGTCTATGGAGCCGCTGGCGACGCGGAACCTAGCTTCGTTCGCTTCGGCCACGCCCCCTATTTCCTGGTTCCCTTTTGCTGATTCCGATTGGCTAGACGCTCCGCGGCCCGGTGTTTTAACCGGCCACTTCCGGGTCACGGACGCGTTGCAACGCTTCCGGTTTCGTCCGTAGGCTGTGCTGCTTGCTACCTGTGGCTTTCGTGCTGCTCTTTCGCTTGCTGCTGGTCGGGTCCTCGTACCCTGTCTATCCTTTCTGTTATTCTTTCCGCTATACCTGTCTGCCTTTCCCTTTCTCTTTTGGTCCGCAGTATTCTCCCTTGCCCTCCTTCCATCTTGCTTCCCCTCCCACCTTCCCATCTTCACTTACCGCTTTTTTCCTTTTCCGGTCTGTTACTCTCTCCGCTCTTCCTTCGTCTACCTTCAGCATTGCTTCTGTGACCTCCCGTGTACCAGACTCCGGCCTGTTCCCCTGGACTGCCTTTGCTTGCTGCATTAGTACTTCCTCACTTAGCCTGTGTACCAGTTCCTCGGACCTCTTAATGGACTGCCTGTGTTTTCTGAGTCTTCACTCCACGTGTTGTCTCCAGCCACTGCTACCAAATCTTACCTTATAAGAACTCCTGGTTCCACATCTCCAAGACACCCAACGATACTACAGGGGTTTTTTGTGCCTAAGGCTTTTTCCCCTCTTGGTCGATCCCGGGGGTGGGCCCCCTGTTCTCCCTTCTTGGGGAGCACAGTGGCTTCCTTCCGGGGTCGTCCCTATCTTCATAAAAAAAAGGTGTCTACTCGAAGAAAAGAAAAGAAGGGTTCTTGGAAGGAAGAAGAAGGTGAGGAGTCGGGGGAGGGGGAGATTTCAGAAGCTACACTTTCGGACGAAGATATCACCGATCCCGGTGACATGAAGTGGGTTTTATGTGGCTAACATCGCCGTTGCCACTGCCTCCCCACACGTTGTAGTGGTATGCCATTACCACTGGATGTCGCCATTTACACCAGAGCTCTTTAATATTTGACCTGCAGGCCCGCCTAAGGGGTTACTACCCATCATCGCTGAACACGCCTGTTATACCTAGTTTTTCTTGTGGGTTTGCCTTAGATATTTGTGATGTGTTGATCATTATCTGCCTGTTGTGAATGGCGAAATGAGTTTTACTACCTACCGGTATTTCTTTTTTTTCCTTCTATACTAATTGAAAGAATTCTTCTGCAAAACCAGTGGTCCCAGCTCACGTACCACACCCAACGCCCCCACCCACCGTACCTCGCTCAGTGACGGTGCACCATCTGCCATCAACTCCAGCAGCTCCCTCCCTCTTGACCACACAAACTTCCTCCACTTCAGTTGATGCCTCTCCATCCACCTCTTCCTCTGGGTCACTTTCCCCGGCAGCTGCCTCGCCAATGCACCATACACCTCGCTTTACCAGGGGAGCTGCCAAACAGCCCCTGCTGGTTTCCTCAACGCCAAATTCAGCCTCCACTTATCAGAGACGGCACAGCCTAGAACCCCAATGGTCACCTGCCTTCATACGCAAATATTTTGCCTCGGCAGATCCGGGGTCACCCCTTGCCAATGCTGCCATGCGTCTACTTACTAAACAAGTTATTCAACTTGCACACTCGTCCATGGATGAGCACCTGTCGCTTCACACCATGGATGTGTCGGCTGCTGCCCAAGGAGACACTGCCCTCTTATACATGTGCACCTGCCTTCAACCTGATGCTCGCTAATCTTGCTATTAGAATACACACTCCATGGAGCTCCACTGACATTGAAAAAGCACTACAAACTGCCCAACACTTTTAGGACAAAGTCAAAAGACGAGAGCAAGATGGTGTCTCCCGCCTAATGGCCTTACAGCATGCTCATCGAACTGCCTTAGGCAACCGGGGACACCCGGGTTTCTCACACCAACAATACATTCAACATCCCCCTCCTTTTGTCCACCCAGCAGCCTCAACAGGGGCAACCGTTTTGCAGATATTGTAACAAGACCACCTCCTCATCCAGCCTGCCATATGAAACCCCCAGACCACGGCAATATGGTCCCACTGCTCCCAGAAAGGATTTCTTCATTCTCCCTGGCAATTCCAATGTTAATCCACCGCCCCTGCCGCCGCTGCCGCCTCCTCCTCCTCCTCCTCTGATGCCTCCAAATCGGGATTACCAGGATATGCTGATTTCCTACGGACCACAATTACTTTGCCAAAGGGACCCTGCCGTGCTGGCGGCTGCTGCTTTGCTCACGCTGGACCAGGCCGGTCCTTATCTCCAGTGTAACATTCAGGGACAAAAGTACACTTGTAGAGGAGGTCCCAGATACGGCCTGCACTCCATCCCCCCATTTTGAGGTGCCAGGAACATACTCACCAAGATATGTGAGGTATGAGGAACAAATAAACCAACAGAGAGCGGCACTAGGACTCTGCCCAGTGCCCATCAGAAGAGCAATACCTGTTGAAGTGCCTATAACAAGAAAACCATGGGCAGCTAGGTACCCAGTGAGACAACCGTAACAGCAGTTAACACAAAATGAAGACTACTTGCAAACTGTCCCCGAAGAGACCCAAAGAGCCTTAATGGAAGGCGAGGTGTGACGATCCAAGGGCCTGGACAGACGTACAGATGAACATAAACGACAATCGAAAGATGACACACAAGGACGAAATGTGAAGAGTAATGATGTAATGGACTTGTAAGAAGAAACGATGTTGATATATAAAGAAACGTAACCATGAAGTGAGATGAAATATGCAACTAACTAACGCCTGTAAATAGGCTTGGAACGCAAGAAGCTAAGGAAACGGTACTGCTTGCAATGCTTAGTAGAAGAATAGAGCGGCAAGCGCCAATTATATATCTACCTCAATGAAGCACATTCTAAAAGTGTGACTCCATTTTGTAAAAGCAGATTTAAACCCAGGCTGCAAGGGGCCAACCAGGCCGAGATTCATATTCCAGCTTAAGCCAGAAGGAAAGAGCGGAATCGAAACTGAGCACAAAGCAGCTCATGCCTGGGAATTCGAGGTCAACTCCAAGAAGGGAAGAGAGCGGCAATTTAGCAGAAACAAAACTTAAGAGCATAGCAGCCAGCCAGTGAAGGTCGAGATAAGGAGGCACCAGGCAGGTGGCAAGGCTAAGGAAGAATCAAGTACACCAAAGGAAGACAAATGAAGCAGATTCACGGTGAACAGACACGTGACCAGCCAAGTGCGAAGAGGCTCCAATGTCTGATGTCATCCAGAACTCGAGGATGCCATAACTTTTCCTGATAAGAAGCTACAGTTTCGAGGCCATCCTCAGCCAACTAATTGACACATAGCCCTAAAGTACTGATTGATGGAAGGGAGGCAGGGTGAATCTTGGGGCACACCGCATATGGGTGTCCATTCTGCATGCTACTAATTAAAGTGGAGATTTATGTCCAGGGGTGTAACCTACCCAATCATAATGGACCAAATAACCTAGGTTCCTATATCTAGTAGAACCAATGAGAACCCCTATACATAAGTTTCCTTTCCCAACGAATAGAATTGCATGACAATTTTGGAGTGTAACATGTCAGTGATGACGAGAATGTACTATAACTATTGCTGTCTGAATGAAGAGTTTGGAAGTTGAAGCGAGACAGGCGATCTCATCACTGTTGATTTCCATTTGTTTACACGTTTTTGTGCTGGTCATTAAACGGACTTCCCTTTGCCAAACTACTGAGTTGTCCTTATTGATTGGTGTTGGAGTAAGAGAATCCTGCACCGCATCTTCCTCAAGTTGCAGCTATCTCGTCTTAAAAGTACTTGAGGGTGAGCTCTGATCCCATGGGCCCGTCAGAGGTCGCTCCGCCCTCCTGTACACCCTGTTTGGTTGATGCATTTGCCCGGCACGCTACACTAAGGGCAGTGGATTTTCCTCATGTCAATGTCTCTGATCAAATTATCAATGCTGTTGGAATGTCTGGGACAATGATCCCACAGCCAGTGGCAAACAACTTATCTGTTTCAATTGGTCCCATTTCTAACCAACATGCCTTTCTCCTTAGCCCATGTTCACCTGCTACCTTGTTGGGTATTGATTTAATTGTGCAAAATAAATTGTATCATTTATTGCTCTATGGAGGGTATTTACCTAGAGATTCCACAGTCTAAACAGGCTGGATGTTTATTCCTCCTACAACAGTCTTCGCTCCCACCAACCCCTCCAGAGTGTACGGACTCCCTCACCCACGCCCATACAATTGCAATACCTCCTGGACTCACTCCCTGTCTCATTATGGGCGTCACCAGTACATGTCACCTTGAATACTGAGGTTCCTTTTCCACAAGTGCCACAGTATAGGATCTCACCCTGAGCAGAAGGAGGTGTCAAGCTTGGCATTCAATCACTCCTTCACCAAGGTGTTTTAAACTACGCCACAAGTCCGTGCAAATACCCCCATACTCCCTCTGGCCAAAGAAGGGACAAACGTAGCGTTTTACACATGACCTAAGAGCTCTTAATAAGGCAGTCGCCCCTTCTCATCCAGTTGTGCCAAATCCTATCACTATACTCTGATGACTCCCTCCTGATACCACCTTCTTTACGTACATTGATCTGCAATCAGCATTCTTTTCTGTCACAATCCACGAAGAGTGACGATACCTCCCGTGTTGCATTCATCCTTCAATGCCCTATCTCTGACACCAGGAGACACCTCTGCTTCTTTTTCGGAATGAGCAATTTGTGCCACCCATGGATTCTTGATTATGCCTCCAGTGTTGCGCCTATGCAAAAGATGCTTTTAGGTGCATTGCCTGATAAACTAACCTAATCTCCAGAGTCCACCACTGTGTTTGCCAAAATTAAAACTGGCCTCTCCATCGTCCCTGCCCTTGCCCTCTCTGATTATTCCAAATCCTTCACCATGTTCTGTGATAAGAAAGAGGGGTATGCCTTAGGTGTACTCACACAGTAACATGCAGACCTACAATGCCCATTTGCCTACGGCCGCTCTCAGTTAGACCCTGTAGCCTCCGCCTTCCCCAATGTTTAAAAGTGGTGACTGCTGCTGCACTCCTGCTCTCCAAAGTTTAACACATCGCACTGGCAAGCCACACAAATGGGGCAGTGCCGCCCTCTCCATTGGCCCTACTCCTCGGAGTTAAAACAAAACACCTACCACCGGCCCGCCTCACCAAGTATTACTCCTCTGCACCACCATTATCACCCTCATCAGATGTGCCCCTCCAAATCCTGCCTCCCTTTTACCCACTTCTCAGGATAGTCAGGCGCATGAGTGACTTACGGCATTTGACATAGTTTCTAATCCACAACCCCACCTCAAAGATGTCCCCCTCCCCAATGCTCACCTAGAACTTTGTTGACGGCTCGTGGCTTAGAAGATTCCACAGGAAATTGACGGGCAGGATTTGCAGTCTGTACCACCTTGAGCCCATTGAAGCGTTCTAGCTGACATCAGTAAGATCAACAAAGGGTGCTGAACTCATTGCCCTCACCAGGGCCTGCACGATCGCCAGACAACGCGCAGCTGTGATATACACTGATTCCCGCTATGCCTTTAGTATCTCTCATGATTATGGAATGCTCTGGAAACAGAGAGGTTATCTCACTGCCCAAAGTACCCCTATCCTTGATGCACCCTATGTTGAAGCACTGTTTGACAGTGTTTTGTTACCCACTGAGTTGCCCATTGTCAAATGTAAGGCCCATACCCGGTGTTCAGACAGCATCTCCCAGGCTAAGGCTTTGGCAGACCAGTACGTCAAAAACACAGCCCTCCGTGGCCCTCAGGCTCCTGATTATGTTCTGCTGTTTCTCCTCTCATTTGAGGACCTCCTTGCATCCCTTTCCGGACTGACGGACCTCCAAGAGGCGGTCCCCTGAATGAGAAACAGAGTTGGGAAACTGAAGTTAGTGTGTGTTGCTCTGATCGCCTAGGGTGTGATAACACGGGCCGGTTAGTGGCCCCCTATTCATTGCTGCCATACTTGGCAAGTGTTGGATTCAAGGAAGGGGAAAACTACCGCTAAGTTCCAAAAGATACTGCTTCGCTCCCAAGTTCCCAACCAGTGCACAGAAATACTGCACCCACTGCACCACTTGTCTTACATACAGCCCAGGAAAAGCCTGTCAAAACAACTCCCCGGGCACTTGACACGCCCCCTCAGACACTTCGTGAATTTGCAGATTGACCTGATATCAATTGAAAAATGTGCCTCGTTTGAATGTGTCCTGGTTGTCATAGACAAATTCTCCAGATGGACTGAGGCCTACCTCTGTAAATATGCTGATTAGATCACTGCAGCTAAGAGACTACTTAAGGAGTTCATCCCACGCTGTGGCCTCCCAGTATCCATAAACTCTGCCAGGGGCATTCATTTCACAGGACAAACTGTCCAAAACATTTGCAAAACCCTACGTATTCTTCAAAAGTTCCACTGCTTGAAATGGGTACCTGAAAAACTGCTGTGCCAATGTATGCCATGTAACAGGCCTAGGCTGGTCAGATGCTCTCCCTCTCGTTTTGACGGACATTAGAAATAAAGGTAGCAGAACGCCTGGCCTGTCAACACATGAGATTGTAATAGGCAGACCCATGAGGATGCCAGTGACTGCCCCACTAACTCCAGAAGTATGTAATCTTCAACTGAAGGATTCTCTTGTTGTGTCATATCGCAAAAAACAAATGATGTCTGTCAGTTCTCACTTCCAGCAAATACAAGAAGAACTTCCTCATCCACTTGCAGCATCGTGCCACATCCTCCTGCCAGGAGATGTGTGGTCCTGAAGGTTCATCTGCAAAAGTATTCCTACCAGGTCCTGCTGACAACCCACACTCCAGGACGTTGCAGAGGACTCAACGCCTGGGTCCACGCTTGCCACTGTGTTAACTGACAAAGACACCCTGCTGCAGCTGCCCAACGGGGCCACAGAGGACAGATTCTGTGGAGCATCCCATCCTGCACTTCGAGACTATGACATTGCGATACCAGTACAGAGGTAAAACTTACGGAGTAATACTACCAGCACCACTGACACCGGCAGATAAAGCTCACTGACGTCCTGCTTCACCTGCCTTCTGCAGGTGGCACAACACTCTCAAAACCTTTCTTGCTACACCTGCCTTCTGCCTTCGGCGGGTGGCCCAACGCTCTCAAAATGTTAAATGTTAAAGGTATTTGTACCGCGCACCATCACCAACATCCCCAGGCGCTCTGGCGGATCTGCAAACGAGAAGGCAGTATGGGTTAGTAAGGTGAAGAGGGAGTAGGATAGTGAGAGGGGTGGTGCTCTGTTGGCAACTTCAGCTCGGTATACACCTTGTGCTGAGCTTTGGTGCGAGTATCGGATCGATGTCATTCCTCGTGTGCTGTTGGTGCGGCTTATGTGTTGTTACTGTGTGGTGAAGTGCATGCGGTTTGTGGTGCAAGAGGTGGTTGTGTGACTTCTTGAGTGAGTTAAGTATGCAGAAAGTTTGAGCTTTTTTTGGTTAGTGGGTTATATGATTTGCATCTAATGTTCACAGTATGCCTAAATGCCTCGATTTCGGGAATCCTTCATGGAGGGCAGAGGCCATATTCCCACAGTAAGATCTGTTTCAGCATACACCTGACAGGTGAGCATACCACATCTAGGTCTGAGTGCCCCGTAAAGTCGTGAAGGGTCTGGACTTCACAATAAACTCACCATACAGCATGCAAAGACCGAGGCTGTCCCCAGATACGAGAGTCTTGAACAGTGTGAGAAAGGTCCTGGCTCCACAGTGGGTGGGCCTCAGCATACAACAGACAGAGACCGAGGCCACATCCGGACAAGTCTTGCCAAGTAGTGGAGAGGGCCAGGCATCACAGTGCATTTAATGCACTAGCTGCTTTTTATAGATCCGTCCATATGCGACGCAGTCCAGCAACCACAACTCCATCCCAGCGAGGCATCCGATAACATTCACCACTCCATTCAGTGATGTGCATGCCGCCATTCACAACTCTAAGTGTGTCGGTTGCCAGCTTTCACAGCTCCATCCAGGCTTTGCACCTGCCAAACATCCACCATCTAATTGGGATGCAGTGTGGGCTAACATCCACAACCACATCCAAACTTGTCGCATGCCACGGTTCACAGTTCTAAACGTGTCACTTGTTAATTTCCACAACTCTAATCAGGTGTGTTCATAGCCAAGAATGTGTTCAGTATAAACAAATGTGTTTCTTCTTCATGCAGACATAATAAAGCTGCACACCTGGAATATAGGCACCAGGGCCCCCCAGTACCAGAGGTCGGGGGTGGGGGGGTTGAGTGAGCATAGCACCTCAGCAATTGCCTTTGCTCCTTCTCCTGCATCACAGACCAGCTCAACCTGACCCATGTGACATGCCAGGGTCTTTGCCTCCTAGCTGGTCTGTATACCTGCTGTTTGCATCCTCTGCCTTATTTATTGGGCAGCCTATTCTCTTGCTGAGCTGCCTGCCCACAAACGTTTTCAGCACTCCGACCGTCTACTTTTCTGCTCCACGCCTGGTCAAGCATCTACCCTGCTGGCTTCCTGAAACTTTGCCGTCTGCTATCTCCAGCTTCCCAGGTCCGTGGATCACCGAAATTGCATGAAACATTAGGGCATAAGTCCCCATTCTGTGTAGGGCTGGACAACACAAGTTAGGAATATTATTGCCACTGCACGCCCACTGCATAAATTATGTTTCTTTGATCACATGCATATCGTGTTACCCCTGCTGACTGTTTTTCTTGGACAACTGCCCAGCACTTCAGTATTCATGTTCCCAGATACCAATACGTTCCTCAAATTTCTCAAGGACATATGCCGATCTACGGGATGCCTCAGAATGTTTTGTCTGGACACACACCCCAAAACATGCTAGCGAAATAATTATTTTCACCCCAGTGTTATTTCCTAAATTTGACTGGCCTTAGTTGTCCCCCATTACAGTATACACTGCCAGGTTTACACTGCTACACCTCCTTCTCCAGTACCATCCCTCCCAAAAGGACAACCAGCACTGTGTGGTCTTTACCCTGTCACAGGGATGACCAAATGGGGAATTGATGTGGCAGGATTGTCCTGATACTATATCTCCTAGCAATTACCCTAACCTGCAAGGCCCCAGATCCTTCACCATGGCTTAGCCTGAGGCCTCTTGCTACACCCGGCTCTCCTGGCATGCCCACACCCCGCGTTGGCTCAGCAGGCCCAGACCTAATGCTGCCCTCGGGACCCACCAGCTCCCCGTACATTTCCCTAGCTGTGTACAAAAACCACCTTATGACGAGTATTCCGGTGTTCACGCCAAAGTTGCGTACTGATCTTGTGACACAATGTATCGTGCATTGAACTGCAAGGTTTCTTCACAAATGTCTGCTTCCTAGTATTACCAAATGTCTACAAACGTCATGGAAACTTGCCAGGCTATATAAGATGAGCTGTGACCGAACACTGGGAGAGCTCTCCGACACCTGTTCCTTGTCATTCTGTATTACTGTATTCTGCTGTTTGTGTTTCTCCAATAAAAACTTGGTTTACCTCTCCGCTGTGTACTGACTCTTTATTGCTACATCATTCTTTAGACTGAATAGTAATATGGTTTCGAGG
The DNA here is from genome assembly GCF_040938575.1 of Ambystoma mexicanum. Taxonomy (NCBI): domain Eukaryota; kingdom Metazoa; phylum Chordata; class Amphibia; order Caudata; family Ambystomatidae; genus Ambystoma; species Ambystoma mexicanum. The sequence goes on from NC_090936.1 coordinate 82,672,374, forward strand.
GGATTGGGTCCTCCGACGTATTCCATATCTATGACATGTAATCACCACAGCTGTGCTGCTTCGGAAACTTTTTTCGGCGTCTGCGTCCTGCGTCGATGCCCCGTCGTCGAGGACCTCCTTCGACGTCCGACGTCATCCGATGTGATAAGTAGGACGCACGACGCCCGTAGCCTCAGTTCCGTTTTTTTCCGCGAACGTGTTGCTTCGTGAATCTCGGTTAATGCCTCGACTCTTTGGAGTTCTGTTCTTCTCGGTTCTCCGAACCTGTTCGTTTTTGTGAAGAAAATCCTTTGTGTGAAGATGTCTTCTACTTCGTCTTCGACCCTGCGTCCGGGCTTCAAGAAGTGCGGGGAGTGTGGGTCCAAGATGTCGGTGACGGACTTGCACGACGCCTGCCTCTGGTGCCTCGGGGAGGCCCACGACACGGATGACTATCGACTGCCAGTCGCTCACGTCCAAAGCCTTACGTGAACGTAAGAAGAAGTTGTCGGTAGGTCGGGGGTCCAAGCCCCGGAAGTCGAAGTCTGTGGGGCTTTCGACGGATGATTCGAGAGGAGACTCTCCGCGTCATCGTCAGAAGTCTCGTGGGTCTCCTTCTAGGAGTCGGTCTCGCCACTCCTCGGCCTCTTCGAGGCATTCTCGGAAGCGCCGACAGCGGTCGTCTTCCAGGTTCTCTTCGGAGGACTCTGCCCGGCACGTCGCTTACCCCACCAGCCGTGCGACGCCGGTGGAATGGGCTTCCTTCTGGAAGAAAATGCTGGCGATTCTCGAGTCACAGGGTACTAAGCCGTCCGCGCCCCCGAGTGGGGTCAGTCGTGAGAGGTTGAGAGACACTGCTCGCAAGAGTGGTCGGCACGAGTCACGGGAGAGGTCCCGTTTGGACAAGGGGACTCGTTCTCGACGCGACGTACCCGTTCCAGGTGCCGGTCCTCGACGCATTCGAGACCGTGTGCACCTGTGATGTCTTCGAAGAAGACATCGACCTCTGAGGCGTCGAGGGCGTCGACGGGCTTTCTCGAGGCTCTGAGGAAGTCGTCGAAGCCGTCGACGCTCAGGTCGTCGTAGGACACGCTCGGAGCTCCGGCTTCGAGGGCTGTGTCGACGCCGGCGATGCTGGCGGCGCTGCATCTGACGTCGACGCCGATTTACTCGACGCCGATCCTCTCGGCGCCGATGCCTGTTCTCTCGACGCCGGCGCCGATTCACTCGACACCCTCGACGCCTTTCGAGGCCGGGGTGTCGGAGGTACCCAGTGGCACGGGGGAACCCCCTAGGAAGACTCTGGTTAAGAGCAAGCACTCTCGGGTTCCTTCTTTTCGCCACCTGGAATATATTTCGGAGGCGGATGAGGATTCTGATGGCCTGGTTCCTAGTCAGGTTCCAGATGAAATTGTCTCGGGCCATAGTCAGTTTGACGATTTGAGGCAGTCACTGCATGATGCCAGTGGACTGGACACCTCTCCGGAGGTGGAGTTTTGTAGGCCTGAGCCTGGTTCTCATGCCGATTCCTCGTACCGACGCCTTATGGCTAAGGTTTCCGAGTACTTGGGATGGTCTGCTCCCCCAGGGGAGTTTGTGCAGGATGATCTCACGGACATTCTTGATGTTGGTCCCCCAACTGACCCGGTACTGCCGTTCCATATGGCTTTACAGAGAAGGGTGGCGGCGGCTTGGACTGCTCCGGAGAGTCTCCCGGCGGTGGGCAGGTCCTTGTCGCGAAAATACCGTCCAGCCAGTAGCGACCCCTGCTACTTGACCAGACACCCCACTCCGGAGAGTTTGGTGGTGCAGGCGGCCACTGCCCCGGCAAAGCAGGCGTCGTACCCTACCATCCCTCCTGATAGGGACAACAAACGTTTTGATGGCTCGGCGAAGAAAGTGTTTTCTTCTGGTGGTATGGCGCTTCAGGCGGCCAACTCCATTTGTGCCTTGTCTCGTTTCACACACACTCTGTGGAACTGTGTTGCTTTAGCGGCTGAACATATTCCCGAAGGGGACGAACGGGATGGTTTCCTTGCTATGGTCCAGGATGGTAAGGATGCCATGTGTGAGTCCGTTCAGTCGGGTTTGAACTTGGCTGAATGCGTCAGCAGGTCCATGGCGGCGAGCACCGTGATACGCAGGTTTGCGTGGTTGCGGAAGTCGGGGTTTGCTCCTGATGTGCAGTCCCGGCTCCTCAACATGCCCTTTGACGGTGAACACCTTTTTGGCAGCAAGGCTGACGAGAGCCTTGAGAGGTTGCAGACCTCAAAAGCTGCAGCGAAGTCGTTGGGCGCTGCAGTTCGCCAACCTCCGCCTTTTCGTCCTAGGGGACAGCAATGGAGGGGTGGTTCCTTTCGCTATTACTCGTCCTTCAGTAAAGCAAGAGGAGCTGGCAGTCAAAGAGGCCAACGCAGGGGTACCAGAGGTGGACGTCAGGGTACCCGTGGTGCCAAGGCCGCTCGGGCAGTTGCCTCTTTGCCCTCAGGTAACGCCGCAGCCGCTACCACTCAGTCATGAGGCCATGTCCCATGGTTCGCCGGTTGGGGGAAGGCTGGCGCAGCATCTTGTAGAGTGGCGCGCCATTACTTCAGATGTGTGGGTTCTGGAGATCATAGCCCACGGCTACTGTCTTCCCTTTCGGCACAGGCCTCGCGACAATCCACCGGGGAACCTCTCTTTGCAGAGTCCGGATCCGCTCCTTGCGCAGGAAATTCAAGCCCTGCTGGAGAAAGGCGCCATAGAACTGGTGCCTGTAGCGGAGAGGAACAAGGGATGGTATTCCCCTTATTTTTTGATTTCGAAGAAAGACAGGGGATTGAGACCCATCATGGACTTGGGCGTTTGAACAAACTCCTAAGGAAGGACAAGTTCAAGATGGTTACTCTCTCTCAAGTCCTCTCGGCCCTTCAGCTTCAGGACTGGTTGGTGTCTCTCGACCTCAAGGATGCTTACTTCCATGTGCCGATCCGTCCCAAGCACAAGAAGTACCTGAGGTTCGCGGTTGGCGACTCGCACTTTCAGTTTCGGGTCCTGCCGTTCGGATTGACCTCCGCCCGAGGGTTTTCACCAAGCTCATGGTGGTGGTGGCAGCACATCTCAGGCAAGGGGGGATTCACGTCTACCCCTACCTGGACGATTGGTTGATCAGGGGGAGCTCTCCCGAGCAAGTCCTGGATCATCTGTCCGTCACCTGCCACTCCCTTCACAGGCTGGGCTTCTCCCTCAATTTAAAGAAGTCCCATTTGACGCCAACACAGCGGCTCCAGTACATCGGAGCAGTGCTCGACACTTCCCTGGGGCAGTGTTTTCCTCCCCAGGTGAGGGCTCTTCACATTCAGCAGATGGTGCACAAGTTTCAGCATGCCCAGACGCTCCCAGCGTTCGGGTTCTTGAGGTTGCTCGGCCTCATGGCATCCTGCATTCTTCTGGTGCCAGAGGCTCGCCTGCGGATGAGATCTTTGCAGTGGGCACTCAAGATGCAATGGTCGCAGTCCTCCGGCACGATGTCGGACCCGGTTCAGGTGCCGCCCTCGGTCGCCCCGGGACCTTCTGTGGTGGGCCGTCGAAGGCAACTTGATGAAGGGGGCTCCAATTTGGCTTCTCTGGCCAGAGGTGACGATCGTGACGGATGCATCCCTCACGGGATGGGGAGCTCATGCCAACGGGCTGACAGTCAGCGGTCGTTGGTCTCCGTCGGAGTCCAGACTCCATATCAATCTGTTGGAGCTTAGGGCCGTCAGGCTAGCCCTGAAGGCTTTTCTGCCGACTGTGCGAGGAAAGAATGTCCTGATCCTGACAGACAACACAGTGGCCATGCACTACCTCAACAAAAAGGGGGAGGCAGGGTCACTTCCTCTGTGCAGGGAGACGATACAGCTCGAGTTCTGGGCCATCCAGCAGGAAGTTTCGATCTCGGCAGTTCATCTGGCCGGAGACGAAAACGTGACGGCGGACGCTCTGAGCAGGCAGAGCACGATCTCTCACGAGTGGGAGTTGGCTCAGGAGATTCTCCTGGAGATCTTCGCCCTTTGGGGGACCCCTCAAGTGGATCTCTTCGCCTCCAGTGTCGACCGGAAGTGCGAAAGGTTCTGCTTGCGGGAATTTCCTCCAAAAGGAGCCTTAGGAGACGCGTTTGTGGTGGAGTGGTCATTCCCGCTGCTGTACGCGTTTCCTCCAGTCCCTGTCATCCCGCAAGTGCTGCGGAGGTTACGGAAGTTCGGTTCCCTTCTCGATTTGTCCATCTGCCCTCCACGTCGTCTTCCCTACCGAGACGATCTGCTCTCACGGGAGAGGGGTCAAGTTCTCCATCCAGAAGTCAGATCCCTCAACCACGCTTGGCTTCTGAAAGGTTGAGGTATAAGGATTGGGACCTCCCTGAAGACGTGATGGAGGTGTTGCTCTCGGCTCGAAGGCCAGCAACAAAGTCTCTGTACCGTTGCCGTTGGCGTAAGTTCTGCGACTGGTGCAGAGTTCAGAATGTGGATCCTTTTGCATGTGACATCCCCATGGTTCTGTCCTTTTTACTTTCTTTGGCCCACAAGGGCTTGCAAGTGGGTACCATAAAAGGATACCTGGCGGCGCTGTCCATCTTTAAGCGCTCGTCTGAAGAGTGTTCCTACTTTAAAATCCCTTTCATTTCACAGTTTCTGAAAGGGCTCACTAATGTGTTCCCTCCATCACCTTTCCTGGTGCCAGGTTGGGATTTAAACCTTGTTCTTAATTTTCTTATGGGGGTCCATTTGAGCCTTTACATTCTTGCCCTTTGAGGCTGTTAACTCTGAAAACTGTGTTTTTAGTTGCGGTTACTTCTGCTCGCAGAGTGAGTGAGTTACAGACACTTTCAGTTAAGCCACCCTTCACTGTATTTCACAAGGACAGGGTTGTCCTTAGAGTTCGTCCTTCTTTTCTTCCGAAGGTAGTGACGGAATTTCATTTGGCCCAGAAGGTTGTTCTTCCGGCATTCTATCCTCCTCCGCATGCTGGTAAGGAAGAGGAGAGGCTCCATAGGCTTGATCCTAGGAGAGCTTTAAGCTTTTATGTTTCACGCATGTCCCGGGTCAGAGTGGACGATCAACTCTTTATTGGTTACGCTGGAAAGCGTTTGGGACAAGCTGTGACGAAACAGACTTTGTCTCGCTGGATTATTTTGGCCATCTCGGAGTGTTACCGCTTGGCGGGTAAGGACCCACCGGCTGGCTTGCGGGCCCATTCTACCAGGGGTATGGCTGCATCTACTGCCCTGCAGAGGGGTGTTCCTATTCGCAACATCTGTGATGCTGCCACCTGGGCTTCAGTACATACATTTGTAAGTCACTATTCCCTCTATTCCATCCGAGGACAGGATTTGGCCTTTGGCAAGGCGGTCCTTTGCTCTGCTATTTGATTGGCAATTCTAAATTTTGATTCTAAATTATTTCCCTCCTCCTTGCTCTGGTACTGCTTTGGGAGTCTGTCATAGATATGGAATATGTTGGAGGACCCAAACCCCTCGAAGAACAAGTTACTTTCTTACCTTGTAACGTTCTTTCGATTGGATGGTCCGACAACGTATTCCATATCGCTCCCTGCCTGCCTTCCCCGCTGCAGAATTTCTTTTGCGATTGCAGCTTACGTTCCGCAAGGCTTTGTGTCTGACTGGCAGTTCACTAATGTCACACGTTCTGGGGGAAAAAACTACAACTGATGCTACGGGCGTCGTGCGTCCTACTTATCACATTGGATGACGTCGGACGTCGAAGGAGGTCCTCGACGACGGCGCATCGACATCATCGACGCAGGACGCAGACGCCGAAAAAAGTTTCCGAAGCAGCACAGCTGTGGTGATTACATGTCATAGATATGGAATACGTCGTCGGATCATCCCATCGAAAGAACGTTATCAGGTAAGAAAGTAACTTGTTTGATGCAAATGTTCCAGGCTAAACAAAAAATTGCTGTACGGAACATATGTCCTTTTCACTGTAGAAGTATCACACTTTATTCTAGGCAAACTTCGTTGAAAGAATGCCAAACTGACTTGTCTGTATTTATAGAAAAAACAATGGCCCTCATTACGACCCTGGCTTTGGACCATGGTGCTAATAGCACCATGGTCCATGCCGGTAACTTACCGACTCCGCCATGGCGGAATGGGGAATTACCGCGCCATTCCGAGGTTGGCGGGCGGTAATTCCCCATGCCGCCATGGCCCTTCCCCATTCCCATTTTTGCCACATAGGGCTCAATGGAAATGGGGAAGGCGCTAAGTACGGTGCCGCAAATTGCGGCACCTTACTTAACACCAAGGTCCCTTTGCGGGTTGGTTTTTAACACCTGCAAAAAGCAGGTGTTAGTCTCCAACCCGCAAAGGGATCTCGTAATCAGGTGTTAAGGGTTTAACGGTGCCGCCACCTTTTACGGCGCCGTTAACCCCTTAACGCCTGGGTTGTAATGAGGGCCAATATCTTTTATTCTTCTTGCTGCTAATTGGTTCTTGTCATGGACCTTGTTTGGGGTCTTCTCTCCTCTTCTTCAATTTCATGCTCAATTTTGGCAGAGAGGGGGGGGTCTCTCCTTTTAGAGTTTGACATCACTGAGGTGTAAGCAGGCACGCCTTCCTTGGACCTTTACTGCGGACCGTGTAACCACCTCCAATATGAGCGATCCCCTCAAATGGGGCTTGTGCTACTTCTGGTGAAGTTCCTGCACAAGATCTTGTCCCCTGGAAACTGTGCTAGTGATTTCAGTCGATCATTTGGATCAATCTGTCCCTGTGCTTCAACAGTCTTCGTTGACCCCCCAGCCCCTGCTACGCTTGTACCTGGCGCGCCATACATTTAAGAGATTGCGGCATAGCTGTCAAATAATTGAGCATTTCTTTCCCTTACACAATAACAGCATTTTCTGCATCAGTTTGAGCTTGAGTGGGAGGAGCAAGGGGTGTGTGCATTCGGCCTCTCGTCACCAGCTCATGTGGAGTCAGGTGATGGTCAGAGCCGGGCTGATTGTACACTGCAAATAGGATTAAAGGCAGGCAATGGAGCCAAACTTTTTTCAGTGTCTTTTAATTTGGCGATTCCCTCCTTTAGGAGGCCGTTGAGGTGTTCGTAAAGGATGTTTGCTTGTGGGTGGTAAGCAGATGAGAATGTATGCTTTATGCCCAAAAAGATAATGATGTGCTCAAATACCTCATCTACAAAATGTGGTGCATTGTCAGACTGGAGCACTTCGCACACTCCCCACCTTGTAAATACCTCACATACAAGGAATTTCGCAGCACATGTGGCATCTGGATGTGCGCATGGACCTGCTTCGATCCATCAGGGAAAAGGGCATACAACCACTAGCATGTAGCTGTAGCCATTAGAATTTGGAGCATATCAACATAGTCGATATGCAAATGCTGAAATAGTCCAGTAGGATGGGGTATTGCTCCTCTCACTGTCTGCCGAATATGCCCAGCAGTGAACTTCTGGCATGTTAAACAATTTACAATTAAATTAGCGTCGTGTTTTGCCAAATTTGGAACAAACCAGTCCTCCAAAATCAGTACTGCAAGACACTCACTTAATGTGTGTACTGGGTAGTGCAATTAGGCTAGTGCTACTGTAACCAGTCCTAGGGGCATCACTGATTTCCCGGTGCTGTCCTGTCTCCACATTGCATCTGTGGGGGGCAATGAGCACCCCCTTTGTTTCCATAACTTGTACTCATCTGGTGCCTTTCCCTGCAATTTGGTAATTTGTGCTATGCGTAGTGTATGAAAAACCTCCTTCGTAACCATGTTGGGTGCACGTGTGTGTTTGTTCGGTGCAGTGGCAATGTCAGATATTTTAGGAAAACACACTGCTCTTTTTGTTACAAGATTGGCAGCCTTGTTGTTGCGAGATATCAAATCCGCACCTCTGGTGTGTGCTGCCACTTCACCGCGGCGATGGGCAATGAGAGTTGGAGTTCATCTGAGTCTGTCCAATAGTGGTGCATGCTGCACTGGTGTGCCGTTTGCGTGCAGTAAGCTCCTCCTCTTTCAACTTGACAGTCCTCTGTGTACTCTGTGCTTCCTCTCTGAAGCAGGACACACACAGCTGTTTCCCTCAGTCTTGCCGGCCTCCTCCTTAGTGCTTGCCACCAGCCTCCAGCGTCCTGTACCTTTGCTTCCTGCTGCATACACTCTGCACTTCCCACAGGTCTCAAGCACTTCTCCTGGCACACCGCCACACATAGGAGAGGTCTGCTGGCACCCAGCAGTTTGTGGTTGTTGCCTGAAAGCTTACTCCTTATTTCTGGCTTACAGCTTTTAAAGCTCCCACCTCGATTCTCCTACCAAAAAGTTCTAGACTGGTCAACATTAAAGCGGTAGTCCTGCTTTACTGTTGGCCTCCTCCTTCTCGACTCAGTACTTGACTGGAGTTGATTAATGTTCGCTTTCATAAAATGAAAATGTGTTGTTCTGGGTGTGTCCTTCTTCATCACAGTGCCCAAATGAGTTTGATATGTCTCTATATTAATAGAATGAGGATGTGTTGTTCTAATTATCCTCTTCTTCTTCATTTGGAATGGTTGAGGTGGAAATCACAGGGAAAGGGCTGGCAAAAGCCTATAAAGGATTGGTGGATGGAGGGTTCATTGTGGAAGGGAAACGGGGGGGGGGGGGATACCATGTCTCCTCTAAGGAAGTCTTCTTCCCCACTCCCCAAGTCTCCTCCACCCACGTGATCCTCTCTCGCATATCCATGTCCATGGTCGGGATCCAAAAGCGATGGCCTTTCCCGGGCCACCTGAGACGAGGATACCAGGGAAAAAGAAGTAAGGATACCCTTAGGTTCCTCACACCCTGAACTTGCAGAAGTCCCGCGCGACACCAGCTCAGAGGCTCGAGTTCATCAGAGCAGTATTAGACAATCGGGCAGGGAAGGCTTTTCCTCCCGGCCTCCTTCCTCCACCTTTTAGATCTCATAGCCTCCTGCATTTTTCTGGTGCCGAGGCCAGGCTTAGGATGTGATCTTTGCAATGGCTTCTACGAGGTCTGTGGTCCCAATATTTCAGCACTCTGAGGGACGTTCTCGTGGTGTCCAGGTCCTTGGTCGATTACCTTTCTTGGTGGGCCAGCAGCAGCAACATGCTGACGGGGGAGCCCTTCTGGCCTGTGTGGCCTCAGGTCTGAGTGGTTACGCATGCGTCCCACAAGACTTGGGATGCTGACTGTGAGGATTTGTTGGTGAGTAGCCTTTGGTCAGCGATGGAAGCCAGGTGGCACATCAACAGGCTGGAGTTGCCAGCCATCACGTTGGCCCGGAAGACGTTTGCTGCTTCTCGGAAGGGGATGCATGTCCTGATCTTGATGGACAACACAGAGAGCCGATGCAGCTGTGGTTCTAGCTATTGGAGAACCATGTCTCGGCAGTTCATCTGGCGGGGACAGAGAACAGTTTAGTTGATTCTCTGAGCCAGCAGAGCACGGTCTGACACGAGTGGGAAATGTGCCAGGAAGTCCTAGAGAATGTCTTGGCTCTCTTGGGTACCCCAGCAGTGGATCTGTTTGCCAGGAAGTGCAGACAGTTTTGCTCGAGCGAATTCCCAGCGAGCAGTGTGCTAGGGGATGCATTTCTGGTGGACAGGACATTTCCTCTACACTATGCCTTTCCTCTGATTCCCAACAGACCATGGGCTCTCAGCAGGTTGAGGATGTTTTGAGCAACCATGATATTGATCGGCCCGAATTGGGCAAGGACGACATGGTTCTCAGACCTTCTAGACTTGACCATCTGCCCACTTCTCCAGTTGCCTCACCGCCCAGATCTCCTAACCCAGTTGGCAGGTTGGGTGCTCCTGCCGCACCTGGAATCCCTCAACCTACATGAAGCTCTTGAGAGGATGAAATATGACTGGGATCCTCTCAGAAGAGGTACTTGAGGTGCTGCTGGTTGCATGCAGACTGTCAACAAGATCTTTGTATGCGTGCAGGTGGAGACGATTTGAGGTGTGGTGCAGGGACCCCATGATTGACACTATCTCTTGCCCCACCATTGCAGTGATGGAGTTTCTTCTGTCACTGGTCTTTTCGGGCCTTCAGGTCACCACAGTCAAAGGGTACTTGGCAGTTTTGTCTGTGTTCAAAAGGTCTCAGGATCAAGGATCTTTCTTCACGATTCCAGTTATGGCCCAATTCCTGAAGTCGTCCCTGATTGGGATTTGAATCCGATCCTTGCATTCATTATGGCGGCTCCTTTTGAGTCGTTAAATTCTTGCTCACTATGGTTGTTAACCTTGAAAGCTGTTTTCTTGGTGGCCATCACTTCAGCCAGGCGGGTCAACGAGCTGCAGGCACTTTTTCATAAACCACCATTCTTTTGCTTTTTTTCGTGAAAAAGTTTCTCTTAAAGTGAGGCCCCGGTTCCTGGAAGTGTCAAGGTAGTGTCTGAATTCCACCTCTCACAGGCAATCGATCTTCGAGTGTTTTATCCACCTGTGCACCCCTCTAAGGAGGAGGAGCGTTTTTACCGGCTGGACCCTAAGAGAGCGTTAAGCTTGCACATAGCCAAGACGGCTGAGTACAGGAAAGTCGAATAATTATGTGTGGGCTTTTCTGCATCCAGAAAAGGTTTGGCAGTATCGAAGCAAACAATCTCATGATGGATCACGCTATATATTTCAATGGATTGCTTTTCTCCTGCAGATTCCTCATCAGATAGATAACCTCTTCCAGCTTCAGCTGCTTGGAAAAAACTTCGACAGGGGACGTAGTGGACCTCGACTCGGCCGTCGATCCACCTTGAACTCAGGGCTCGGTTGTCGGCTCTGGACGTGACGTTGGGCATCGTATATATACTGTGTCACTATGCCCCTTACCTCAGTTCCTTTTTCCACACGCTCTACACGCTGCTATGTAGGAACATTAAGCGAATCTTCGATTTTTGAATTTACCTCAAAGTTTCTGACTAAAATCTTGTTACTGCGAGCTGCCATGTCAGTGCCTCGGATTTCGGGCTTCAAGTACTGCTCGAATTGTGGCTTCAAGATGTTGGTGACCGACCCGTATTACATCTGTGTGTGGTACCTCGGCACAGGTCACAACACTGAGTCCTGTAAATCGTGCAGCAGAATGAACCCGAAGTCCCTTTGGGACCGGGCAGTCAAGCTCGCTTTGGGCCGACCGCCGTCCAAGTCCCCAGTTCGGGCGACCGATTGGTCTTCAGAGGCCGAAACAGAGGGCCCCACACCTGAGAAAGAGAGTAGGCACTGACGCAAGGCGAAGAAAAGATCCCACCCTTGGAGCCACTCGTCCTCGCATAAAAAGACAGGGTGTCGCCAACACCGATGTGACTCAGAGTCCTCGTCGGTATGCAGTAAATCATCGGCAGGGCCGATGTCCAGGCGGGAATGGGAGGACTTTAAGTCAAAGATGCTGGCTATGTTTGAGAAGGCAGCTGTAGGCACGGGCCAACCCCGGAAACATCAGTTCTCGGTAGCTCCAGTGGCGCTCAGTGACTCCGGCCCCAAGGTAGCACCGATTTTGGTCAGCATCCGGGGAGTATGAAGGCATCATGAAGCAAGACACAGACAACAGACTTAAAGTTCAAACAAAAGATATGTATTAACTTAAATGTCAGGATGGTGAAAGGCCTAACTTGCCCCATGCTAAGGTGGGATTTCCCTAACTGAATGAAACTAAGGAAAGTCTGAGTCAAAGAGTTCTACTGAAAAGTCTGTCTGTGTCCAAAACCTATGCTTGTGCTCACAACTAAAGCTAAACTGTGTGTAGGCATATCAATAGTCAAGGAAATGTTTAACACAAAGTTCTGAGCTTCTTCCAGCTCTCAGCGTATTCCTCAGCTCCCCTTCGCCAAGTTCAAAGTAACACAGTTCACACAAAAAGGGTCTTGCAGTCCTGTCCTCAAGACAGTATTTGCAGTCCATCAAATCTCGGTTTCATTCCCTAAGACATCAGTGTAGCAACTAATGGGATTCAGCCTTTTAAAGTTAAACTTTACTTTGAGTCAACCTGACCCTCCTTCTGTTTTGTGTCACCAGCTTACTCGCACTGCCCCTTCTTAGTTGATTTCTCAGTGTCTTTATCTTTCACCATGTATGGTTCACTGGTCTAGGCGCAGTTGTCATACCACACGGTCCACCCAACACAGGTAGTGCAATCAGGGCCCCTGTAGACACAATCACGTTCCTTTAGTTTCTTCTTGTTGGAATTCTGGCTTTCTGTGCAGTATTCATACTCCAAATGAATTGTGTCCTCCCACGTATTCCTCATTTTATGATAAATCTTTCTCTCCAGCTTCACTGCTTCGGAAAAAAAAATTCTCGGCAGAGGGCGCTGTGCTCGAGGTCGTGGCGTCGATTGTCCCTCGACGGACTCCGTACTCTGTCGACGTCACCGATGGTATAAATAGCTTGAGCCGCGCCCGTTGCTTCAGTTCTGTTTTTCCGATCGATTCGCTATCGATAACGGCGTGCTTGAGATTGTCTGTGAAGAAAATGTCGTCTTCTTCAACTCCTTCGATACCCAAGACTGGGTTCAAGAAGTGTGTAGATTGTGGATCGAAAATGTCGATCACGGATCCCCACCGAGTTAACTTCTTCTCCATAGGTTGCTTTCATGTGGCTAGTTGTCCTTTTTAGCCTTTATTAGCTGTTTGATTTGCTTGTAAAGTTTATATTTCAGGTTAATATTCAATATGGACTTTAATTTCATGTTTTCAGTCAATTCCGGAATTCAATCTGCGTGATTTTGCATTGTTTTGAACTTCCATTCAGCTTGGCGTTCAATATGCGTTTGTTTAACACTAGTTAAAACTTCAGATCAGTATTCAAGAATTATAGTTTTAATGTTATTTTCAACTTCCATTCACTTCAATATTCAATAAGTATAGGTTAGTGCTATTGTAAAACTTGCATTCAGCACAGAACTCGGTATGTAACTCATCTTGCTTTGAAGCTTTCATTCATACAGAACTTCATTAGTTGTTTGCAGCCTGTCTGGAGCGCCCCGGCTTTAGAGTGTCTCCCCAACACTCACCGGTCTGCAACATCTTGCTCCGGCGGCTCCTGCTGCTTATTCTGACTTCCCGGCTGGCTCTCCGAACTCTGTGAGCCCCTCTTGCATGTCGGCTTGCCTTCTGCAAGCGCCGGCAACTTTCTCGCTCCAGGAGGACTCGAACAGCATCCTCTCTCTTTCGCTTGGTTGCAGCTCCAAGCTGCGTAGGCTCCGTAATGGAGGTTCCCACCTCTCTGGTATATCAACCGGCGTCTTGGTTACATGTCGGGTCCCACCACGGCTGCCTCCTCATGGAAAGGTTCTCCTGCTATCTCCTACGCAGGACTCCCTGCTGCTGCTCTATTTCTCTCTCCACTGTCCTCTCGCTATACACCTGTAGCCCCTTCCCAGGCTGCAGGTGTGTATGCTCAATTACACTTGGTTGACTATAATTAAGGGGGCATGCCTGACTCTCGCTATACTTGACAGGCATCTTCCTCGTCTCAGTACCAGAGTGGTAAAATAAAGGTGTAGTGTTTATTGCTCTTAGTCTCCTCTTCCTCGTCCCAGTACTTTCAAATGTTTTAATGCGGGGAAATGAGGAGAGTTATCGTAGTAACCCATAAACGTCGGGAAAGGGTTATGTTTTTCATATTTGGGGAAAGGGGGATACTGTGTCTCGCCTGTGGGTACCCCATTCTCAATCTCTGAGGATCCCCAACACAGGTGATCCTCCCCCGCTTCTCCACCCCCAGGGTCGGGATCGAGAACAGCCCTGATGAAGGAGATGATTTTCTCTGACATGCATTGACAAAATTAAAGTTCTCTTTGATATATCTACCTAGCATGGTTATTTGCTATCTTCCTTATTTTGGCAAAAACGGCATCAATAATACTGAGTAACAACACAAAGTAACTTAGTAATCAACAGCTTATTGGAAATATACCTACTCAACTTGAATTTAAATTTACGGTGTATGCCTTACATGCATTAACTTATTTATCAACTACCAGTAACCTTTATCAGAGGTACATAAGAGAGAGCGACTGTTTAGCAGAGTGTGAGTCACCCTACCAAGCTCTGTTAAAACAGTGAGAATTCTAGGGCAGGACTCACCTTGAATGGGGGACACTGGTGCTTCCATAAGCTTATCAAAGCCTTCTCTGGCCCCCAACCAGGGGTTTGCGCTGTGAGTGATAAGTTATCAGCAATTTCTACCATGCTCTTGTCATTAATGTGAGAGTGATGCACAGACACTATCGCACAGCACAGCTTCAAAGATCTAACTTCGTGCTAGTGCCAGACTGTGGAAAAAAAACAGTAATTTATTAGCCCGCAACGGGAGTTATACTCCTATGTCCTGTCCCCTTTCCTCTATAGTTTATGGACTGTATGGGTGTCCCTCGCTAGGGACGGGAAACAGAACCTTTTTCACCGGAAAAAAATCATCTTCCCCTTTAAATTTAGATGTGCGCGGGGGCGCGGCCCCGGGAGCAGGCACTCCCTTGACTCCGCTCACTGGCACCACTTCTCCGTCCATTTTTCCGGGTTGACAGGAACGGGCCACTTCCACCAGAGCTCCTGGGTTAGGCCTCCGGCCTTGTAATTCCAACTGCTCTTCCCAGGAAGAAGTTATTCTCTTTTCCCTTTTTCTCTTCTTATTGGCAGGTACTGCTCTGTCCTCTGGTGCCACGCTCCTCCCCGGCGCATGTCGATGACGGCGGGTTTCAACAGGTGTCCAGCCTGCGAGGGTCCCTTCTCTACGTCCGACCTATGTGCACTCTGCCTTTGGTGCCTTGGCCCAGACCATGGCTGGGACGGCTGTACCACGTGCAACGCCTTGACACCATGCGCTCTGAAGAATCGGTTGGCCAGGTGGACCTCAAAGCATACGCCAAGAGGAAGACCAGGCCCAAGGTAGGTGTTCTGTTCTCCTCTGCACCCCGTAAGGGGGACTCTTTCTCCGGAAGCGGCCAAGCGGGCGGGGCTATCCAGGTCCTAAAACCAGCAAGATGACCGAGGCTACTCCAGCTACCGGTCCGCGGCCCGAGGGATGGCAAGATTCTACCAGTCCTACCGCTGAGGGGCCGCAAGGTGCCATTACCAGGCTCAGTCCCGAGGGGCTTTGCCCTAGTACAGGATCCATGTCCGAGGGGGCACCTGTATGCAGTACTACCGGCACCATGGCCGAGGGCACTCCGCCTCCCAGATCTTGACCTGAGGTGCAGGGAAGGCCCCAACCTTTGTTCTTCAGCGTGCAGGTGGACACTGGACCCAGCTCAGCAATCACCACGCCTCAGGCATGTGGCGCAGAGCAGGACAATATGGCCGCCGGGCAAGACAAAATGGCGGCTGGCCCCACGCCCTTCTCGCATGGAGATCAGGCAGGGAAGCGTGCATCCAGATGGGATTGGACAACACCTGTTACCTGGTCTACGTCCTATCCCTCCATGCTGCAGGGAAGGTATGCATCCCCAGTTTGGCAAGACAGGGTCCGCCCAGGACACCGCAGCCTCAGGGTCCGGTCACTATGCCCTCGGGAGCCCCTACACCATTAGGCGTCCCTCCTGCTTGCGAGCATAGGTTCTTTGAGAAGTTCCTCACCCTCATGAGATCACCACAGATGGGTACCATCCTCAGGGATGTGATCAGGGACATGCTCCCTCCGGTACAGCCCCAGGCTCCCGCTGGATTCCAGGCCTTGGTTCCAGCTCAGCTCTTTGCTCCAGCGCCCGCTCTGATCATGGCAGCTGAACCCCCTCAGCAGCCTCTGGCACTGCCAATCAGAACGCCACAGCTGCCCGCGCCCAGCACTCCTCCTGCAGCCCCAGATGTGCAGGACACTGCAGTGGACACGGATGAGGAGGAAGATCCGGACACACCATCGTCAGCTAAAGCATTCCTTGAGAAGCTGGTGGATCTGGCTGAATATCTAGGCATACCTCAGCCCCAGGCAGAGCAACCCGAGGCGGGGGTCTTGGCTGAAGTACTTACACTTCATCCGGCCACGAGAACCGGCATACCTCTCCAGAAGGATGTGGAATCCCTAGCCAAAAAAGGCTGGGTCAAACCACACTCCACCCAGCCCACCAATAAGCGCCTGGATGCTAAATACAAGCAGATGGAAGGGGATTCCCTCTTATTGTCGGTGCACCCCCAACCACATTCCTCTGTTATAGCAGCGGCATCGCTAGACTCCAAACCACAGTCTTCCTCAGCTGTATCCACTTCGGCACTCCTGGGCAAGGAGGAAAAGTTTTTGGAGGCGTTTTGGTAAAAAGATCTACTCAAATGCCTCACTCCACCTGCGTCAGGCCGACACCAATGCTATGTTTGTGTAAGGTAAGATTTCCACAGAGCGGCAAATGTTCTTTTCCTGGTTCAACTCCAGAACTCTTTGCTTTTCTAGTGGGATATTTTTCATGAATACCTCAGTGAGTGGGAACCTTTTTCCACACTCACCTGTCTTTAACTCTTTTTATGGGTGTCAATTTTAAGACTCTCCATAGTGCCTTTTTAAAGTTATCATGTCTAATAACTTATTGGCAATAAGTGCCTGTTGTTGCTGGGTTGCCCTTGGGGCTCCCCATTTAACTTTCTTGTGCTAACCTTGAGTGACCTACACTTCCCAAGGGTAGAAAGGATCTTTGAATCCCTTTTACATTTGATTCTGTGAAACCAGCACCCCCCACCTTTTGTGGAGTGCTGGGGAGATACAATGTATCCCCTTTCACATTAAAAACGGTAACAATTCTGTTAAAGTGACAAGCTTACCTTTAATGGCTGGTGGCAATTCTGCACCTGCACCTAATTTGGTGCACCTTTACCGCGGGCTGTGATCACAGTTGCAGTAAAGGCACCTAAGGGTGCTCATTTTACCAAAATGGCCCCTGTCTTCTTTTTCTGCCATTTTAGTGTTTCTTGTTGTTTCTTGTTCCTTCCCCTGACATCCAGGGCGGGAAATTCCTTTGTTTGAGTTTTGCCTTTGGCGGGAGTCCCCTGGACACCCCGCCCAGGCTCCAGTCAGTCTGTAAGCACAGTCTTAGGCCTTCCTTCAACTGGGCCAAATCCCAGTGGGGGTTTGGCTGTCCTGATTGGACAGCCAGACGCCTTTTCTTGTAAAATGCGGGGAGAGAATGCAGAGGTTGTGTTGCAGTTCCTGATAAATACTGGAAACCTGGAAGCTGAAGTCATGTCGACCACTGGAACAGAAAAACGAAGAGGATGACGAAGGAAAAGTGGCGGGAATGATTTCCAGCGACCGGAGAGCCTGCTGTGTAACCGGAGCCTGCTGCAGTCCTTCCTTCCGATCGACCTGGGGTCTCCGAAAACGACGACCCGAACCCAGAGCCTGGTGAGACCCACTGGACTCAAGACGACCTGCATTTTGAGCTATCCCATGGGTTGCTGCGACTTTGCGTTCTTGCAATACCCCAATACCCTGGGACCTCCAGCCACTGTGCGGTGCACAGTCTTCCGAATCTCGCTGAAATTTCGTGGGCATCCTGGTGTATCTCCAGAGACACGAATCGAGTCAAAAAAGTCCCCTCACAAGAGTGCTGGACCTTTTAAACAATGAGAATTCAACCTCGATTTTCTGTCTTCTTCTGTGCTCCTTGAAAAGGCGCCAAACCCGCAGAACCGCATTTAGCCGCGAGAGAAATCTTGCCTAGAGCCTTCTTCATCGATCCCTGCTGCAAAGTCCCTTCTGAGGTCTTGTGTTCAGTCTCCAGGACAAGGAATCCACTGACCGGGTATTTGGCTGCAGTCCCTGAAGTGCTCCTGCTGCAATCTCTTCTTCATTGCTGAGGTACTGTGTTGGCTTGGGTATATACTTAGCCTAAGCCTGTTAGGATTTCTGTGTAGTCCTGGGGTGTTTTTGTGATTGGGAGGTCCCCCATCCAGTGCACCCAGTCCCACTGCTAGAATCCTGCTGGGGTGTCTTCTGTGAAGCCCCTGGACCCTCTTCTAACCCTAGAAGTAAAGTACTTGCTTGTTTGCCAGTTTTCCTAAGGAAACTCTGACTTTTGCTGCTAAAGTACTTATTCTAACACTGCCTGTTGGTCACTAGTCCTAGTGACCCCCCTTCTGCTACTGAGAACACTCATGCTCTAAGGGAAAGACTTGGAAGGGATTGGGACTTCTGCCTAGAAAAGAAATCGTGTTTTACTTACTTGTAAAGAGTTGGTGGGTAACTGTAATTCTCAGAGTGAACAGTTACAAAAGTTCTTACTGATCTTGAATGTGTGATGCACTATTCTTAAAAGTTTGGTTAACATATTTTCTTCCTTAGCCACTGTTTTACCAGTCTAAAAGAAAGTAGATTTAAAGGTATTTTACTCTCCTGTGATTAGGTTGTGCCTCTTTACAAAAGTAATGTTGGTTTCACCAGGTTAGTCCTGCTAGGATAACTGTATGAGTGTCCCCCCACTGGGTCTTGCTTCCCCTGACTTGCTGCTAGCCGGTCCTTAATAAGTCTACATTAGGTTGTTGCCTACCTAGAATGATTATTCAGTAAAGTGTGACATTGGGTTTTACTTTCCCCTTCATTGTGAAGTTAAAGGATGTGGGTTTTACTTACCTTGTGTTAGCTGTGTGCCATCCAAAACAAGTTACCAGAGTTATTGCTTACATCAGTCTTGGTTTCCCTGATTTCCAAAGCATCTGTAATTGTGTATTACATCCTTAGGTTTTACTCACCTGGTATAACTGTGTGTTATGACAAAAGTAGTTATAGGTTTTTACTGCACCTATAATAAGTGTTTCACTATTCACCAAAAGTATATTGTCCAGTTGACTGTTTATGTGATTTGTTCCAAGAGTCACTGTACAACTGGAAGGGCCTACTGTCCTTGTATTACCAAAAGTAATCTAAAAGTAACCTTTTGTCTTTTACTCCCAAAGAATAGGCTTGACCTATACTAAATGTGTAAACAAGGTTTTGACTTCCCTAGAACTACTGTTAGGTGTTCCAAATAAGGTCTATACTTGGGTCTGAGTACTTTCAAGTATAGTGTTGTGTTTTATATTGTGATTTCATATAATGTGTTAGTACTTACTTAACCCCTAGATTTATCTGGGCCTACCTCTATTTAAATAAATCCTTTATTTTTACGATACATAGTGTTTCAATGTTTCTTTGGATCATTTGTATTACAATTTCACTTTTACTGTATCTACTGCCCTCTCTCCCTCCTAAGATAAGCCTGGCTGCTCTGACTACGCTACCCCGAAGTCAGGTGGTACAGCCTTATACTAAGAGTGGAGTCTTGTACTGCCCCAGTAGAATGGTTTTACTAAGCCCTTAGTTGGACTTCAGAAAAACTGTCCTAACACTGTTGGCGGCTGTTAATCAAAAGTTGTGGCGGAAATTGCAGGCTTCTTGCCAGAGCTCCCTGCACACAGCCAGGCAAGGTTCAAGGCAGGGTTGGCAGAGGCCAAGATTGTACACCAGGAGATAATAGAATCTACGGTGGCCCAAATGACAGCTCAGGCAGAGCCTTATGTATTGCCACTGACATGAGGAGGACAGCTTGGCTTGGGGCAACGAAATTACACCCAGATGTGCAAGAGCGCATCCTCGACCTGTGTTAGGCAGAATCCTGTGCAGTTCCCTTGGGGAACACTGCAAAAAGATTA
Organism: Ambystoma mexicanum; assembly: GCF_040938575.1. Taxonomy (NCBI): domain Eukaryota; kingdom Metazoa; phylum Chordata; class Amphibia; order Caudata; family Ambystomatidae; genus Ambystoma; species Ambystoma mexicanum. The sequence continues at coordinate 82,691,960 of NC_090936.1, forward strand.
AGACTAAAGGAGCAGCAGTAAACCCAATTGGTAGCAGTCTGCACCACCCAGATTTACCTGGTAGCTGTGGCTGAGCAGTCAGACTTCTCTCAAGAAGAGTAGGGCAGTATGCAGAGTATACACAATAGAGCCAAAACACAGTAGAGCAAACAAACGCTGACCAGAGCTTTGTATAAAAAGTATATAGTTATTTATTTAAAACACACTTTAGGTAATACACTAGCACTCTCAATGAAAAGTAATCTAAAACACAGTCAGCTAAGTATACACACCTCCCTTGATAACCATCAGACAAGTCCGGGTTAAAGCACAACTATTTGTTAAGATAGAAGTGAGCGCTTAACCTAGATGGCACTCCAATAGTTTAGGTTAAAAATGGAGAGAACAGGCATAGCATAAAATAAAACAGTTCCCAACACTTATAAGAGTTCACAGCAAGGGGAGATAGGCAGGTTATACTGTAGAGCCAAAGTTCATAGGCC